>NC_136404.1:6862500-8062500 GCF_965140285.1 Lepidochelys kempii
TGGGGCATTGGGGGGGTCTGGGTGGCATGGTATCTCTGTCAGTGCCCATAATCCCCGCTGAGCCGCCCGCTCCTGATCAGGCCGGGCCTCACTGTTGCATGTGAACCCTGCAGGGCTGTGGACATGGCATGGGGAGCCCCGGGCACCTCCCTGCTGTGGGATCGGCATGGGGGAGCCCCGGGCACCTGCCCACCGTGGGGTCTGCATGGGGATCTCCTGGGGGCTGTGACCTCCCAACCCATGTTTGAGCGGCAGGGTGAGAGAGAATCCCCTTTAAGAGGGACTAATCAGAGGGGTTGAGGTCTCTGGCCAGCAGGGGGCCCTTGTGCTGTGGGGTCTACGCAACCCAAATTCAGCCCTGGGGAGCAACATGCTGTGTGTGGGCCTGCCTGGCTCGCGCTGCAGGGGCTCGTCCCTGGTTATTTACTAATCTGGTTTAAAGCTAAACAATCCGATCTTGGCTCCGTGCACTGAGACCTGGTCAGTTGATTTCCTGGCCCGTGTGGAGGCTTGCGGGTCGAGTGATGAGCTGTGGAGATGGGGTCCCCAGTGGGGTGCTGGGGGCGGTTCCTACCCCCCGGCGTTGCAGGGGCAGCAGTGTCACCGCCTGAGACCAGCCCAGGCAGAAGAAGGCCGAGTTACGGCACAGTGAGAAGAGAAGGCAGGACACCTGGGCTGTGCTGCTGCCCCATGTCAGGTCACATCCCCTGGAGCCTGGCTCCAGGAAGCAGTGACGCACTGTGCCCACGGCACTTAAACACAGGCCTCTGCGCATTTCCAAATTGGGACCTCGGTGCCTCAGTTTCCCCAACGGCAAATGGGAGTGATTATTTGACAAGAGGCAAAAATGAGAGACCCTCCAGGACTGAGGATGCCCTGACCAGGAGCGGGGCCATCTCAGGGTCCCCACCATACTAATGGAGGCCCAGAGCATGGTCACCGATCCTTCTCACGCTAGTCTGTAAAGTGTGGTTGCCCAATGGGATTATGCACAGGAACAAGGGAGCGGGACCCCTGGGGTGTCTCTGCGTGTCCCTGGCTAAAGCCACTGCCCCGGTTTGTGCCTCAGTTTCTCCAGCTGCTAACCAAGGCTCATGACACCGACCCACATCACAGGGCTGGCAGGCTCCGGCCTGGCGGCTGCATTGAAACCCAGACACAGTGTAGAGTTGAAGCATAGCTTGTTTAATTTTTATACATTTTTTCTTATTTTTTTCCTTTCTTTCTGTTTTTTTAAACTTTTTTTTTGTTTTGTTTTGTTTTTTTTTTTGCATAGGGGGGAAAAAACCCATAGTCGCTTTCAGTAAGGTGTATGTAGGCAGGAGCATCTGCTAAACAATAATGGCTGCGTACAATGTTATCATCAAATATTGTGAGGCACCAGGGAAGCAACCAAAGGAGCTATCCAGCCATGGGGGTGGGGCAGGAAATGGGGAGGGGGCTCTACATGCAGGTGGGGGAGCCGGGGGGCCAACGGAGGGGGTTTGATCAGAGAGCTTTGCCCACCAGGCACTGTCTAAGAAGCCGCCCATGCGATATGCGCCCCGCAGCTCGGCCTTCCCTGGTGCCGTGGTACGTGTGTGTAACGTGGCGCTGCAAGCAAGAAGCAAGAAACAGAATAACTGTGGCTGCAATGTCCGCCCCAGAGCAACGGAAAGGAAGGAACAAAAGAGCTTCCGAATGAAATCCAAACCAAAGGGAAAAACCAACGTTCCACTCGGTCCCAGCGTATCTCCGGGAAATATCTCCTGCCCGGCACTAGCCTCACCAGCCTCAGCCTGGAGAAAGTCCCACGGGGAAGGACGCGCCGCCTGCCCCCCGAGCTCACCCTGCCATCAGGGGAGGGGGATGCTAGCCAGCTCTGGGGCCAGCCCGAGGCAGGGGCGGGATTGGCTGGGGATGGCGGCGTTCTGAGCCTGGCAACCTGTGGCAGGACTCAAAGGCCGGCGGAGCCGTGCCTTGGGAACCTGAGCCAAGGCCTAGCTGTGGCCATGGCTAGCTTCCCACTGACTTCGGGAGGCTCTGGCTCAGATGCCGGGGGAAAGAAACCATGGACTGACCCCAGAATGTCAGTCCCACCGGTGTGCGCCCGACCCTGGCCCCTGCCCTGCTACAATTTTCCCACAAAGGAAGCCCTCGATTTTTTTCCAGACAAAGTTCTTGAGGCTTTAATGAAACAAAAAACTCTGCCCCCTCTGCTAATGATCTTGCTGGGTGGGCGTGACTAAATACTGACCCCGCCCACCCTCTTGCCCCATCCGGACAGCAGGGCAAAGGACGAAGCTGGACTTTCCCTGGGACAGAGGCAGTGCTGCGTAGGAAACATACAAGATGGTTGTATAAGCAACCCCCCCTCCCTCCGGCTGCCCGCCCTCCAAAATCCTGGGCAGGGTGGGGCAAAAAAAAAAAAAAAAAAAAGGAAGCCAAGCCAGCAGCAAGCAAGAGGCACTGCTTCGTCAGAATTTTTGGTATTGGTGTATTTCAGATTCCTGCTGGCTGCCGCTTTTTTTTTTTTTTTGGTTGTTGTGTGTAAAACTATGGTTGTCGTCGTCGTTAGTAACCAGAACAGGCGGGGCTCTGGAGCCTGTAGAGCCGCCAAAGTGAATTGGGCCAACCTGAAGGAACCCCAGTTCTGATGGAGTCGGGGGTTGACACGTGGGGGAAGGAGGAGGGGGAGGATCTGGTGATAACTTGGGTGTTCCCGACAGGAATTCCAGTTTTGTTAATCTAGAAAGGTCTGGATTTGCCCAGTGACGGGGACTTTAGTAAGTTCTCCTCCTACCCTGGGAGCCACCTCAGGGCAGAAGGGCGAGGGGAGAGACTAGGCGCTACGTCCCTCGCTGGGGTCCTTCGGCACAGCTCCCGGGCGGCCTCGGTGGAGCCAGAGGGATTTCACGCCTGTGCTTGCACAGACTTAGGCATGTGCTTAGCTCAATGCATGCGGGGGAGCCCAGTCACTTCAGTGAGACCCCTCCCGGCCCCAATTCAGCACAGCGCTTCCCTCTCGTTGTCGTGCTGTGCGGAACACGGCCGGACTCTAGCTTGGGCTGCACTAGTTGGCTGGACAGGGGCATAAGGCTCCTCTGCAGCAGGATTGGGGCCTTTCGTCTGCTGAGGATCTGCCCCCCACCAGCCCCCAATACTTCAGCTAAATATGGAAGGAAGTGGCAGCCAAGCAGCGTCTTTGCTCCGTTAAAACAGACCAAGCCCCAAGATCCATGTGCAAGCGGAAGAGACAAAAAGTGGCAATTTCCAACTCATATTACAACGAAACAAAAGATACCCTCGTTTGTGATGTAAGGTACCTTGACTGCCCAGGGGACCCCGGGGCTGTGACGAAGGATTGTCTGCTCTTAGATTTTGCATGCACAGGTCCTATGCTCAGCCCCCAGCCTCCTTCCCGACACGAAACAAACGACATTAAAACCGGAACAGCTGGATTATCGTCCTCTCCAGAGAGGAGCGGGTGGGGTAGCTGTAGATACATTTGACCTTGTGCCCGGGTCCCCAAGGCTCTGAGATCCAGCCCCTGTAGCACCATATAGAGAGAGAGAGAGAGATGTACATGGTTTTCTATTTGTAGGTCACGAGAACTTTTTGTGTTAGATTTTTAGACGTTGACAACAACAACAACAACAACGAAAAAATCAAGAACCCTCCAGAGAAACTGTAGTGCATGAATGAACTCAGCAAGCGCTGTGCCTTGCCTGGCTGTGCATGGAGGGGTCCAGCGGGTGGGGGCTGTCTCTGCTTGGGGAGGGTTGAGTGCATGGCTCAGAGGCTGGAGGGAAGGAGACCTCCCCAGCCTAGGGTGTGTCTTGGGATTGTCTCTCAGTGGAAGTTGGGGATTGGGACTGTTCAGAGCCCCGGGAAGAAGTCTGGACGGGGTCCATCACAGTCCCTGTCCGCCCTCCATGCCAGCGAAGGCTACACAGGCTGCTCCCCAAGCTGATTGTCTAGAGACTCTAGAAGAGCTAAACGTTCCAGGAGTTTGTGTGGAGAAACAAGACCCTTAGCTTGACGCTGATGGGGTGTATTTCTCTCCAGACACCACCCGTGCCCTTTCTCCCCCATGGGCCTGTCCTGCCAGTGCCTGGCAGCATCAGCCCACCCCCCCCGCCCCGCCCCAGATCCTTGCCTTGCCAAGATATTTCCAGAGACCGTCGTGAACGGCTATGTGTCTATTTCAATGACTGAACTATGTGATTGTATCGATACAGCAGAGAAAGAAAAAAAAAATGAAACAACCAAACCCAACATCCCGTGCTAAGTGTCTACCGCGCGCAGTGATCTCTGCTCCCCAGCTCAGGCTGCTGCCTTGTTTGGAGTTAAAAAGTCACAGAGAAAAAAAATAACAAACCCCAAACCAAACCAAACTAACCCTCAAAGGGTACAAAAGACAATGGAGGTGGAGACTGTGATGGAATTTGCATATTTCCGTCAGGCAGGGCCTGGGAGCATGTCTCAGACAAGGGGGTGGAGGCCAGGGGACCGAATTCTGCCCTCGCGTAAATGAGGACTAACCCCGCTGGGGTCAGTGGCATTAGCGAGTGCAGGATTGCCCTGCTGGTCTCTAGCAATGAGCTGCAGCCTCCGACACAAACAGCCCCCAGAACCTGAACCAAAACTGGCTCTGACAAGGCCTGGACTTCAGAAGAATGGGGATCTGGGTCTGAACTCTTGTGCCTGGTCTCTGGGCTGTCTGATCACACAGACCTTGCAGGCTGCAGTCCATCCCAGTCCCACCTGCCTCGGTCGCCCCCTTGCTGGGCCCCTCTCCTGGCCCCTGGGGCTGGGGTAACTAAGAAACGGCAAAGAAAAGTGTGGTGAGTGAAACAGTGCAAATTTTCCCAGGGGAGGAGGAGGGGGCGGTGTGAGCTTCCCTTTCATTGGTGGACGCGAAAGAGCCCAGTCAACTAGCCAACGCTTGCGCCCCCGTGCTGCTCAGCGCCGTGCTGCTCAGCGCCCCCCTGGATTGGTCGGAACGTTTGGTAAGGTGCAATTTCTTCGTGGGGGATTTTTTGTGGCTGTCTTTGAAACAAGACAGAAAAAATGAAATGCTACAGCTAGACAGTTCTGGGGTTTGGGTTGGTGGCCCTGGCCTGGCCCAAAGATCTCACCGGCCCAACAGCTTCCATCTGCAGAGATGCTGGAATCTGAAGGCTCGGAATGGAAAAATTGAAGCCAATCTTTACCTGGCCGAGAGCGGAAGTTTTTTGGGTGGGACAGAAAACGTGACCAGTGCTTTGCACTCCTGCCACAGAGAGAGGCTGCTGTCCGCACCTGGATTTCTCTGCCAGACTCTGTTTAGGGCTCAGCTGTATGAGCCACGCACAGGCCAAAGCCCAGCTCAGCTCAGTGGGCGTTGTGCCCGCATGAGCAATTGGGCATGGTTGGAGGTTGACTCAGGCCCCATCCACGGAGAAAGCATCCAGCACCCCCTGCCTCCACCCCTTCTTCCGTGGTATGAACACAAAGGCAGTTGCTGTGTCAGGAGCTCTTGCACTGAAGGGGTTGGATTGTTGTGGGGTTACCGCCCAGCCCGGTTCCCGCAGAGTCGGTCACAGCGGGTGTGTGGCCTGCAAACTCGTTCACTTGTCGGTTAGGTTGCGGGTGATTTTTTTTTGTGGGGTTTTTTACCTGCTTTTCTTTTCTTTTTTGTCTTTTTTTGGGGGATTTTTTTTTTGTCTTTTAAAATAAACTACAGCTACCCGCGTTGCATTGTCCTTGCAGAAAACAATACTGCACATTGCATAAAAAGATCCCCCGAGGACTTTCCACAAATGCATCCCTTGCTTCAAATCCCTCCCTCTCCGGCCCATGGCACGAAGAATGCAACAGTAAAAAAAAAATACACAAGAGAGGAAACCAAACCCACGACGAGCTTTCTACAATTCTAGCCTTCCTCTGTCCCGGTCGCTCGCCCAGCCACCCCCCACCGCAAAGCCATCATCTAGCACTCTTGACACAAACAACCTTCCTCCTCAAACAAAGCCACTTTTGCTTCCAGGTCCGTTGGCTCTGGCTAATTGTTCACGTCGTGTGCGTGTGTGTGGAACCGTCAGCAGCAGGGGGCCTGCCAGCGCTTGGCGTGAGCGAGGGGCAGCAAAGCCTCCGTCTTTCCAAGGCATCTCTGGCTCGGAGGGGGCGACCATACCACAGTGGCAAGTCTGGAATGACGGGTGGATGGTGGTAACTGCCTGCCGCAGTGGTAGATCCTTCTACTGGGATGAAATTCACCCCTCAGCAGAGGGCTGGCACACGATGACTCAAGTTCCCCAACGCCTATGTCCCGCTTAAGGGCTGATGTGGCACTTAAGTGGGCCGTAGGCCTAGTGCAAGACCTTAGCCCAGGGTGTTTTTAAAGCAGCTAGTCTTGCAGACGGCTCTGTCCACTTGTCCCATCCTGGGGTAGGGCAGAGCCTGGCCCTAATCTCACTTGCACTGGTGTAAATCAGGCGTGACACACTTGGAGCCACCTGAGCAGTCAGTGAGACCCTGGGGCAGCAGAAATGGGCCCAGAGCCATCACGTTCAGCTGGGGGGGGGCACTCCCGGCATCTCCCAGCATTGCCCACGCTTGCCGGTTTAATGGCCAGCCTTGTTTTCCTTCGCACCCCCAGCTCACAGAGGTGGAGGAGTGAGCTGTAGCTCACGAAAGCTTATGCTCAAATAAATTGGTTAGTCTCTAAGGTGCCACAAGTACTCCTTTTCTTTCTAGGGAGACTTGCGTTTCAAATCTAAAGGCCTGTTTTAGCCGTCCTGGCTGGGAGACCCGCTTGAAATCCTCTGGAGACTCCAGCACCGGTAGGAAAGCCAAAGAGCCCATATTTTATCTCTAAATCTCATGATTTTCCAGCCAGTCTCATCATTTCTGGGAGGCTGGCTCCTGATGCTTGGCTGGCTGGCCCAGCCATGCTGCGTGTGTCGGGGGGGTGGGAAGGTTGCTGGTTTGTGACATGTGGAATGGTTGGAACGGCCCCATCAGCCCAGGGCACGGGAACCATTTCTTGTAGGGTTTGTACCAAAAAAAGTTAGTCTAATTTTCTTCTTCCTGCCTCCCAAACCAGGCTGAGGCGCTACGGAGCACACACTGCTCACGGCAAGTGCCGGGGCCTGGGGGAGACCGGCCCGGAGAGGGCATGCAACACTGGGATCTCTCAACTGCCCCTTTGCTGGCTCATCCCCACGTGGCCTGGCCCCAAGCAGGCCCTGGCGAGGCTCCTACAGAGAACTCATGTTTATATATTTAAACGCAGGTGACGTACGGGGGGCCGCACCCAGGGAGTGTGAATCCTGCCCTGGCTGGGGAGCGGGTCTCTTTGATCTGGGCTCAGTGGGGTGAGCGAGGCATGTGCAGCTCCATAGCCTGCGGGTGGCTCCAGAAGAACCCCGGGTCGTTGCGAGGGGGAGAGAGACTCTCCTGCTGATGGTGGCACTGTCCCAGCAGCATCTGGAGAGGCAACGGCCCTGGGGTTCCTCTGGAACAGCACGTCCGGCATTCACACACCTTTCCTCTCTGATCTGGATGCTCGCACCCCTTGCTCCCCGTTTCCCTTCACTGGAAACCCACCGCGCACCTGCCAGCCCAGCACGTTGCAGACCCGCCATCTCCCTGAAAACGCCCCTCCGCTCCCGTCACACTGTGAAGCATGCCTCCCTAGGGACTGGCCTGATCACATCCCCTCCAGCCAGCACCAACGACCCACCACCCCTGGGAGCCCGCGAGTCCAGCGTGGCTGCTGAGCTCTCTGGGTGCATGGCCGGAGGCTCAGCACAGAAGGAGCCAGTGGATTCCCCTCTCCAGGAGGTAAATCAATGTGATTTGAAAATAAAATCACCGGGAAGATTGAAACAATCCCCCAGCTGCCCTTGATTCCGAGGTCAGGGTGTGGGCCTGGCCCTGGCTTCACACCTGACCTCTCGGATCCAGGCCCGTCTCAGAACCACCTGCCCTTCTCAAAGGAAACACGATGCTAATACCAACGATGAATCCTCCCCCCGCCCTCCCCGCCACACCAGAACGTACACGTGTCCCGTCCCCCCCACCCAGCGCTGGCTGAGGAAGGAGGGAGATTCTGCTGCCGTGCTCATTAACTTTGGTCAATTAAAAAGGAAAAGGAAAAACCACACAAAATCCCACCTCCCCCACCCCATGCCACAAAACCCCTCCCACTGCCCCGCCGGGGTTGGATCAGTCACTGAGAGTCTCAGCTAACGGAGCTATCAACACAGACAAAACAGGTATTGCATATTTTTTTCATACAAGATGCACTTTGTATGAACAGCTGGAAGACGTATAGGAGGGGAAGCTGGTAATAAACAGGACAGCCTGGCAACTCAGTGCCCAATGCAAGCAAAAAGAAACCATGTGCATGGCTAATGTAGGGAGAGCTACCGCCTAATTTGGCCTGGACAAGTTGGGAGGCTGGGCGAGAGGGGGCAAAAGAAATCTCTACCTGGGGCTGATTGCCAAGACAATCTTCCTGCTGGGAGCACTAGAAACCAGGAGGTTATTCTTCACCGTCCACTCAGCTCCCCTCTCGGACCTGCCTCAATCAGACAAAAGACTCCAGGCCAGGGCTTTGTTTGTTTCACACTCCCCTTGCAAATTTCGTTGGTTTCTGATTCTGAAACCCAGGAAGGTTCCCTGGTTATTTATTTCTGTGTCCTGTCTGCCAGTATGGAGGGTTCAGGGTATAACGCCTGATTATAAAACAAACGTACGGTCTGGGGGCAGACTCATCATCTCAGTATGCTGGTGTGAAACTGGAGTAACTGCACTGAATGTGAACGGGGTCACAATGGTGTGAAACTGGAGTAACCCCATTGAAGCCAATGGGGTTACAAAGGCCGCAAGTTAGGCATAAGCAGGATCAGAGGGGGCGCGCCCCGGATTACGCCAGCATAGCTGAGCCTCGACCCCAGCCCTATGTGACGCCATCCCAACATTTCTGAGCCGCGCAGAGCCTTCCCCAGGACGTCAGAACCGACACACACTTAAAAAAGAAAATTAACAAACAACAGCCCCCAACTGAACCCTGAAGGGTTTGACAAATGACGAAAAGTCCCATCCCTCCCCCCTTAATTTTACTACGAGAACCAGTGCATGCAGCTATTCCTGTGTGGTGATACCAGTACGGTTAACACTTAGGCTTAGAAGGCAAGGCACATCATGTGGTATCAAATTTCGTGCAAATTAGGAAACATGGATTTTTAAACTTTTTTTCTTTTATACATGATTTTTCGTCGGGGGGTGAAGGTAGAGCCAGTTATACAGTCTGCCATGCACATTATCAGCCAGTAGCTGATTGGTTGAGCTAGGTCACATGAGTTCCTGTTAAAGCACCATGCAGTTTATTTCTATTTTATTTATTTATTTTTTTTTGTATTTTTAAATTTTTCCCCCCTCTCCATCAATTGCTTTTGTTTTGGACTTCCTGTGTCAGCCCCTCCCACAGGGGCACCAGAAATGAGGTCCCTCTGTCCCCCTGCCAGATAAGGTCCCACCTTGGAGCTGGACATGGTATGCAAGGTTTGGCCAGCCCCTGGGCCCGATTGTGAAAACGGCTCCTTGGAACCAGCCAGTCTAGCCCCCAAAACCCAGCGCTGAGAGCAGGGTGCCGAAGCCACAGCCCTCACTGGAAAATGCAGGTGTTGGGATCGCATCAGGCCTGATCCAGCCCCGCCTCGCTTTGGCTTTGGATGGTCCGTTGGGCCGCGCAGGCCCTAGGAGCTGTGTGAATTGCCCCAGGTCCACGCGCCGCCCCGAGCTCTGGGGAAGCAGAACGTGTACCCGGGGTGGGAGCAAAGGAGTGCCCCTCTTCCTTTTCGTGTCTGACTCGCTGCCTGATTGAAAGTCACTTCCAAAGGCCCGAGCTCCTGTCGGGGAGGAGAAACCAGCATCTCCCTGTCGGGCATGCCAGAGAAGGGGGCGGAGGGGAAGTGGGTGGGAGGCACAAGGAAGGGGAAGAAATAGTGGGAGAACACCCCCCAAAACTATACAAAGCTACGGGGGGCAAAGAGTTTGATTCAAAGGAAAGCACCTCCGATTCTCACTGGAGCCAGTGCCTAGACGCGACTGGGGCTAGAGAGAGAGAGAGAGAGGATAGATAGATAGATAGATTAGATAGATGATAAAGGGGTTGGATGGGGATAGATAGATAGATTAGATAGATGGGGGTGGATGGGGATAGATAGATGGATAGATAGATAGATTAGATAAAGGGGGTGGATAGACAGATTAGATAAAGGGGGTGGGTAGATAGATGGTGGGTGGATAGGGATAGATAGATAGATTAGATAGATAACGGGGATGGATTGGGAATAGATAGAGAGGAATCAAGGGGCTCTGGGCTGAGCAGGAAGCCATTGCGGTGGGCAGGGGAGGTAGAAATGATTGTCACAGGTGATCAGCATCTGCTGCAGCCTCGAATACCCAGTCAGTCCCTGCAGGCAACGGAGCGGGGTCTATTTGTGCACCCCTGGAACGGACCCAGGAAGCAGCCTCGAGGGCAGTGGGGGAGGCTGAACCAGACCTGGAATCCTTTGCCCCCCATAATTAACCTGGGTATCTCCTGGGGAGAGCGGGGACAGGAGGGGAGCGTGGCCTGGGGTGCACAGGACTGTAGGGCCGAGATGGATTTTCCTGCCGCTCTGGGGAGGACTCAGTGTAGGCCCAGCGGAGAAGCAGTGCAGGAATGACTTGCAGGTGCCTGGCGTTTCCCTGCTGCGAAGAGCGCTCCAGTTTCCTGGCTCCTTTTTGCCCAGCAGCCCATTTTCAGCCTTCCTCTCCAGTCATCGCTCCTCTGCCATCTTCTTCCTCCTTTCCTCCTGATTCTCTCCTCCATTAGGAAGTGTACACGGCCCTCGGGCTGGGAATGCCCGGCCCCATAGCGCCCCTTCTCCCCTCGCCGGGCGCAGCAGAGCCTGGAGCCGGGGAGCAGGGCAGGGGCTGGCCAGGGGGCAAACTGCCGCTCTTGCTGTGCCCGAGGAGGCTGTCGTCTGGGGCCAGCTCTAGACGGGGTCCCTTGCTGGTGGAGGTGGGTATGAGGGGGACGGGCTGACTCACTGATGTTCAGGCATAGAGGCAGGTCCCATTGACAGTCACTGGGAGTGGGGCACCTCACTCCCCTTTGGGATTCTCCCCTTGTTTGATGTGCCCCGTGGCTGGGGAACAGCAGCGCTGGGCTCCCGAGGGCACCGCCTGGCGCTGGGCTATGCCAACAGGTGCTGGCGGTTGGGTGGTCCTCTCTCTGCGTGGATTCCTGCCGCTTTGCTCCGTGGCCGTTGGGCTCCCCCTCCCCAGAGACACCTGCCCTGCCGCTATCCCTCCCCCACCCCTGGTGTATCTATGGGCAGGAAGTGGGGGGACGGCCCCTTGTTTCTCCACCACAGGCAATTGCCTGCATAAAGCGGAGCAGACAGCGGGCAGGGGCGCCCAGGGGCCCAGCCGTGCTGGAGGCGGGAGGGGCAGCGCATTCCCGCTGCTGATCTAAGGCACTAACCGGCGGCGCTGCCTGCAGAGGGCCAAGGCGGGGTCTCCTCTCTCCGGGCCCCACTGCAGACCCACGGCTTGCTCCATGCTCGGACAGGAACTGGTGAGGAAGCAGGTTGGACCTTTCGAGCACTCTCCTAAGGGGCTGCCTGGGTGGGCATGAAATGGGCCAGGGAGGGAGGACGGTGCTGGCTCGGTGAATTCACAGGGCTCTCTGCCGTGACCGAACAGAGGATCCGAGGGTGTGCGGGGGCCTCTGTCCCGTAGCACCAGTGCCCCACCAGGCACGGCTGTTCCAGGGAGCAGAGGCCCCCCTCTCCCTGGTCACACTTTCGACTGCCAAAGGGCGCAGCCAATGGCCCCATTTCTCTTGCTGCCGCGTGTGCGGCACGCGTGAAAGATTTCGTTCGGAAGAGGCAGCCCTCCAACAACTGCCTGGCAACGGCGTCTCACCCCCTCAGGATCCTGGATCGGTGGGCAGAGTCCGGCCCTGGTCTCTCCCTCGCCGAGCCCAGCCCATGCTCCGGCTCGTGTCGTTTAATTTAGCTTCTCAGCGAACCGGGTGATTTCCCCATGTAAATCTGGCGCGCGCGCCACTCTCGGGCCCAGCCAGGGATCACAGTGAACGGGGCCGTTTGTCTTCATGCTTCTCGGCAGGCAGACGAGCTCTGTGTAACTCGAGAGCATCTCTCTCGCCAACACATGCGGGTCCAGTGCCCACCTCCACGGCACGTCTCGCTAATATCCCGAGCCCTGCCCGGCTCCCACAGCCCTGCGGACAGGTGAAAGCTCAGCCCCGGCCCTGGCTCTCTGAGCTCGCCGACGCCCAGGGGACGGCAGTAGAAAATTCAGGCACTTGAACCAGTCAGGAACTGCGTTGTATGGCGGGGGCTGGGGAGCGACTGGCCGGGGAGAAGGAAATGGGGAGGTGTCTGAGCTGGGCAGAGCCCAGCAGTGTCACGGCCCCCACCCGTCTGAATTTAGGGCACCTTGCCTACCCAAGTCATGGATCCAAGGCCTACTCCGGTCCCACAAACGGGGTGGTGGGGGGGGAGGGTGTGTCCCATCTGTGGTGCAGCCTCTCAGGAAGCAAATCCTCTCTCTTTAAAAAAAAAATCTCCCAACAAGCCAGTGCCGGGAGCTCCACTCTCCTGCTGCTGCTGCTCTTTTTTTTATCATTCCCTCTTAAAAGTGCATTTCCTACAAAATGTGCAACACAATTGCAACCATCTCGCCACTAGTCTACATGGTACCTGTCCACAGGTGTGCATAGCTCTTTGTACACAGGTGCGCGGGGGAAATCTCGCTCCGCCCTTCCCTCCCCTCGGCCCACCTGTCCCATCCTAACTTTCCAGAGCCAAGCGAGAAGAAGACTCAGTCCACACAAATCCCAGGCCCTGCCCTGGTAGCAGAGTCCAGCCCCGCCTCGCCCCCACACAAAGAGAGTTGTGGGGTTTTCAAACAGGCCCCACATTTGCCAGGAGCTACGCGGCATAAGCTCCAGTATGGAAAGTTTACCAGTGTGGCACGCTACGTTGGCGCAGCCCTGCCCTATGGGCATGACACCCACGTAAGGGTGGAATAGTCCCACCCATGGACTGCGACGGAGCTATGCCACGCCACACCCAGCAGGACACTGGCGTCGTGTCTTTCACTGCAGAGAGACAGGGATTTGCTCCCAGCTGGCTCCGGCTGGCAGGGCTCGGCAGCAGGGGAAGGCACCTGGGGAACAGCAGACGCCATCGGGAGAATTATTCCCAGAGGAGAGATTTGGAGTTTTGGACTCAGCTGTTTCAGCCGATCTGTAATTCAGAAATTTCCACCCCCTTCATTTCCAAACGGAGCTCCAGGGCTAATTCCCAGAGCCCGTTAGTGCCAATCTGAACAGCAGCGTTATCTCTGCGCCTTGCGCATTCCAGCCAGCCGGATGGTGAGTCTCGGACCCATCTCCTCCTGCAGTGCTGGCTCGTGCCAAGGCTCCAAGCTGTGGCAACGTCCCCCCTTGAAGCCAGTGCCCTGCTCCCCGGTTGGCCTGCTTGTTCCTCGCCTGGAAACACGGGCTCTACGTACAGAGGAGCCCAGATGCACAGCCCGGGGCTCAGCTCAGGGGACAGCCGAGTTCTGTCCCTCCCCTTCTGCAGCTGGTTATGCCCAAAGGCAATCCGAGAAAGAGAAGGATTAAAGGGGCTCCAGCCCGTGTACCCCCGCCACCCCCGCTTCCCCACAATGCCGCTCCTCTAGTGCACCAGAAAGCAGTGCCAAGATCCCAGGAGGGCTCCGTTCCCCACCCTAACGAAGAGCATTTAATGGCATAGAGCATTTAAGAAAAAACAAAGAAAAGGCGAACGCGTTGTCCGAACTCTGGGCCAGCAGCTGGCTGGAGGCGTCTTGTCTGGGGTGGAACAGGGAGCAACAGCACGAAGGAGCGCTCGCCTGCCCCACCCAGCACCTCTGGTTCAGAAACAACCGAATGCCTTGTCTCTTTGCCTTCCCACCCAGCCCCAGCACCCTCCTGGATAGTAAACAGTTCGCTGAGAAGGGTGGGCTGGGGTGGGGTGGGGGAGCCTGGGAAATTTGTTCTTTTCTACTCACGAGAGGCGAGAATGAAGGAGTAAATTGGAAAGACAATTTTGCATATACAACCCTTTGGAGAACTGCAGGCGAGACTCTGGCGCTGCTGCTGCTGGAAGAGACCTGTGTCATGAGCTGTGTCCGTTCTCTTCCCAGGAGGTCAGCCGGCAGGGCAAATAGTGTTTCTGGCAAACGGGACTCCGCATCGTCGTGTGCGTGGATCGCTGTTTTGTCTGTAGGGTTTTTGCTTGTTTTTACTTTTTAAAAAAGTTTGAACCTTTTCCTTCCTTCCTTCCTTGTAACGTCTTGGGTGTGGGTCTCTTTTTCTTTTCGTCGTCGTCATCGTCGGTAATTCGCTCTCTCCATCTTCACCGAAAGGCTGGGCCTGGGGCTGTTACTTCTTTTCCTCTCGGGACGCCCAAAGCAGAGGAGAAGGGAGGCGACGGGATGGGGCAGCTGTGATTATCCCAGGTACCAGGACTGAGCAGGAAAGAAAGGGGGGGGAAAGAACAGATGCTGCGGTTACTGATTTGCATACAAGCCCCTCCCCCCACAAAGGCTGATGGGAGCTCGTAAGCCTCGGCCTCAGCTTGCGTTGTATTAGACGCAAAGGGACCCGACCCCGAGGCGCGCTGGTTTGCACTGCGCCCCGGGTTGTTGCTCTGCAGGTGTTAATCGTACCCGGACCACATGTGCCGCCTTGGAGCACGGCAGCGCTGTGGGGCCCGTTGGCGCCCCTTGCCTGCCATCTTTGAGCTGGTGCAGTGGGGAGGGCGCTGCCCTGGGACTGAGGGATATGCAGCTACTCCTGGGTCACCTCAGGCACAGCAGTTATGCTCTGTGCCTTGGTTTCCCCTCTGCATTACTGGGGCATACTGCTGCTTTGAGCTACGGAGTGCCCTGAGCTCCTGTGCCCGTCAGCGCTCCCTGCGGGAGCCTCCTTACTGCAGTCACACTTCCAAAAGGGGGGGCACATGTGGCAAAATGTGGGCGTGAGGTCTGGGCTCTGCCAGGCAGGGAGGGAGGGAACGCCACAGCCTGGCCCCAGTCAGACACCGATGGTGTCTGCTGAGCTCAGCCGCGGCCTGTGGAGAGGACCCCAGGCAGCTCGATGGCGCCGTTCCGCGGGTCCGCGTGTTCAGCCAGCTCCCGACATGTCAGAGCTCTGCCCGCCTGCTTTTCTCCTCCCTTCCCTCCTGGTCTCACGCCCTGCGGCCTCCGCTCCACCCGGTCAGCTCCAGGCTTTCTGAACAAGCACTGAGCGCACCGCAGCGCTCCCGAGAGCTCCATGCTACGGGGGGAAACTGAGGTGCAAACCCCAGAGGACAACACTGCAGCTGATGAGCTTCTCTGAAGAAAAGGGCCTAACTGACACCAAGTGAGCTGCTGGCAGAATGGGGACTCGGGGGCAGGGTTCCTGACCCCTGGCCGATCACACCGACCCTGATCCCACCCACCAGAAAGCCACAGAATGGGAGACGCCCCCCACCCCAACCCATCCACCAATCAGCACCTGCTTTTATCGAGGGAAAGTGTGTTTCAGCTCGAGAAACAGGTCTCAACCCACCTGGGAGACATTTGGGGCAATTCTGAAAACAGGGAGGAACAGGCCCCAGGGCTGGCAGGGACCCCCTGGGCCCCCGAGTCCAGTCCCTCCTAGCGAAGGCAGCTCCGGCTGATAATCCTGCTCCGACACACATCACGCTCCGTCCTCAACCCAGCTAGGCTCCAGCAGCTCATCTGCCTCCCTGGGTTTACCCCCCTCCCCCCAGCCTAGGGTGACCAGATGTCCCAATTTTATAGGTTTCAGAGTAGCAGCCGTGTTAGTCTGTATCTGCAAAAAGAACAGGAGGACTTGTGGCACCTTACAGACTAACAAAGTTATTTCATAGAATCACAGGGCTGGAAGGGAGCTCAGGAGGTCATCTAGTCTAACCCCCTGCTCAAAGCAGGACCCATCCCCAAGTTTTACCCTAAATCCCTAAATGGGATTGAACTCACAACCTGGGGTTAGTAGGCCAATGCTCTAACCCCTGAGCTATCCCTCCCTGTAGTTCACAAAAGCTTATGCTCAAATAAATGTGTTAGTCTCTAAGGTGCCACAAGTCCAATTTTATAGGGACAGTCCTGATATTTGGGGCTTTTCCTTATGTAGGCGCCTATTACCCCCACCCCCATCCCGATTTCTCACCCTTGCTGTCTGGTCACCCTACAGGCCCAGCCTGTTCCAACCCAAGAAGAGCAGGTGGAAAAGTGACCTTTAGGCCTCTTTCTTTTGCAGCAATCACAGGGCAGCCGCTCAGGACTGGGGGCCTCTTGGGATGGGGGTTCTCATGGAGGGGAAAGGGCTGATATTTTTTTTTTAACAGGCTGTTTTCTGCTGCGGGAGGCTTAGGAAGCCTGGCCCAGGGGTTAGAGCATGTGCCTCAGACTCCGGAGACCTGAGTTTAGGTCCCTCCTGTACCACAGACTTGAGCTGTGGGTGGCGGCAGCTGGCTCCTTTGAGCTGAATGGGAATTTTGCCCTTGACTTCAGTGTCTGCTCTGTGCAGTCGGGATAAGAGCGCTGCCCTGCCTCATGGGGCGCATGAGGCTAAAGACTGTGAGATGCCCAGAGGCTACGGTGTTGGGAGCCAGATAAGTACCTAAGACAGACTCCCTGGGGAGGAGCAGGAGGATGGGGCTGGCTCGGAGAGGAGGGGGATGGAGCTTTCTCAGCCGACAGGGGTTTAAGTTTTTAACACAGAGAGTTTTTCTTCCAGGGGTTTTTCGAGTGTTTGAGTCAAACGGGCATTGAGCAAACCTAGCACAGTTCAGCGCTCTCCGTGCAAGCTCTCCTCTCGCAGCTGATCTGGAGTCACGCCCTCCTCCCTCCTGCTAGCCCCCCACTCTCCAGAGAGCATCCCTGGGTGCAGAGGTGCTGACTATCTGATTTCCCCGGGGGTGCTTGACCCCCGCTCTGCCCCAGGCCCCATCCCCACTCCACCCCTTCCCCCAAGGCCCCACCCCTGCCCTGCCTCTTCCTGCCCCCACTCCTCCCCATCCCCCCCAGCACCTCCTGCCTGCTGCTGAACAGCGGATGAGCGGGGGGCAGGAGGTGCTGGGGTGGAGGGGAGCTCATCAGTGAGGCCCGCTTTCCACACCATAAAGGGGCAGCCCCGGGCCCAAGGCCCACCCGTGAGATCTCAAGGCAGGGTCCCTGCTACGGGCTATGTGCTCTGTGCGGCCTCTGGCTGGGAAGCCAACAGCCCCCTGCCACTGTTCTGTCTGCAGCTCCCACCCCCGTGGCAGCTGTGGGGCATGCCAGTGGGGGAGGAGAGGGACTGAAGGGATGTAAAAGTCTCCATTAGTACCATGGCTGCCTCTGATCCTCAGAGCAGGGGCCTGTAATTTGCCAGCTTCCTCTACAATCGCAGAGCTTCCCTCTTCGCTAGCTGGCACTGGGTGGAGGCCCGTGGTGTGAGCTGCCCTCCAAAACCCAACCCCAGAAGCGTCCGCCTGCTGCAGAGACGCCAGGGCTCAGGTATGGTTTGAGTCCCATCCTAATTAGCCAAGTGGAGGGTGGTTTACAGGTCAGGGCTGACCCCCTCCTGCCAGCCCCAGCCGGGGCGCTGCAGGGCAGCGGAGCCAAGCCCCTCTCACCAGGCCTGCATGCACAGCCGGGGTCCCTCCTCCCTTCCCAACAGCTCTTCTCTGTCGCTATTTACGCTCCTTGCTGCCTTTCCCCTGAAACGTTCAGTTCTTCAATCCCCCCCCCCCACAGGTCTAAATACAGCGAGGGAGGGGGAGAGAGGAGCCGCACCCCAAATGCAAAGCAATGGACAGCCCCTGGCATCGCCTGCCCCAGCCGCCGCGTGGCCATGTTCTGGTGGGTGGTTATGCACAGTGACCTGCCTTTGCCTCAGTGTCCCCAGCTAGCCTGCAGCCCCCGGGCGCCAGCTGGCTCCTAGGATGGGCTTTCTTTCACTCTCCACGGCTGTTAGTTAGAGGCCCCAGGCAGGGCCCCGTGCGCTAGGGGCTGGACACACAGATAACAAACAGGTGGGGAACGAGAGCATGGAAGTGCCTGGCCCAGCGTCACCCAGCAGAGCCCGTGGCAAAGCCGGGACCAGACACTCGGTTGCCTGAGTGCCCATGCCGTGCTTTGCCCACTAGACAAGACTTTCTCCCTGCCGAGAGCCCCTGCCCCGCTCGCCTGCCTGTCTGTTGTGTCCTGCGAGCTGGGTACGCAGCATGTGGTCAGCTGGTGTAAAGGGAATTTCAGCAGAGGTTCTGTAGATTTACACCAGCTGAGGATCTGGCCCGAAGCGGACTGACGACCTCAGTGTTGGGGCTCAGGTTGCCGGCGACTGCAGTGTGCTTCCCCCTCGCTGTGTGTCAGGGTGCAGGGGAGTGGGCCAAACCCCTCCTGGGTGCCAGACCCCCTCTGACGGGGCGAGACAGGGACGCCAGTGTGGGGAGGCCCCACCACCACCTCCAGTAGGGGGCAGCAATCCTGGGTCCAGGAAAGGGGCAGCCCCACGTGCAGTCTGTTCCCTTGCAGGGACTGCTTTGGCTTACAGGGGCTTCCCGGGCTGCCTGCCGTGCCTTGCTCCCCCTCTGCCGAGAGTCCCGTCCCCATCGGGGTGTGTGACATCAGAGTTGTTTCTCTCACGGTCTGTTGCAATGGGAGATTGCCGGGGCCATGGGATGAATGAGGGGACCCAGATGTGACTGTGGCGAGGCTGGACAAAGGCGCGTCCCCTGCTTGACGCTGAGGAGCTGGCTGAGATAAGTGACACCAGCAGGTCTTGGATTGAGTGACCAGGCCTCGGATCAGTTCTTTGGCTCTTTTTTGCACCCACCCCACCCTCTTTAAACTGCAGACCCAGAACTGGATGCGGTGTCCAGGATCGACTCACCAACGCCAGACGCAGAGGTAAAATCACACTAGCCCTGTTTGCCACCGCCTCACGCTGGGGTGCTGGTCCACTCCGACCCCAAACTCCTTTGGGGTTGCTGCTTTCCAGAGCAATTTCTGTGCGCTCGGCTGCTATTGTACAGGGGTGACTTTTCCCAAGGGGCTGGGAGGGGGCAGCGTGGGCTGCTGGTGCCTCCCTCATGCCACCCTGGCATTCTCTATCTGGCCCCACATGTATGGCCCCAAGACGCTGCCAAGGTTGTGCATTGTTGGGCAGAACTGGCTCCATAATCTAGAGCCACACCTCAGCACCGGCTAGGTATTGCCACAAAGTCCTCGAGCTCCTACCCCCGTACAGGGCCCCTGGAGCCGGGACTCCCTGAGCCCTCTTTAATCACACCAGTCACCGGCTCCTTCCCGGTGCCGGACGTCCCGCCGACACAGTGCAGCCAGGGCGTCGGGGGGGGGGGGGGGGCTGGCCGGGGCCGAGGCCTCGGGTCGGGGACTGCTCAGCCCTGGCTCCGCGGCCAGGCTGGAGGGGCTGGAGCAGGCCAGCCGAGAGGCCTCCGGCACTGAGAGAACTGCTGCTGCCCTCGACTGGCCTCCTCTGTGTTGCTCCCTAAGTCCCCCAAATTCAAGTTCATCCCGCGATTACCTCATGTCTGGTTTCTGTTGGCAACCAGACGGCTCCGGGCGTGACCCTCCTGCTGCAGGCAGTGGGCTCTGGCTCTCCCTGCCTGGAATGCCTGGCCTCTTCCTTCCACCTCTCCCTGGCCAGTAGCTTGTTCTCTTTAACCCTTCAGCTGTACAACGCCTAGTGGTTAGAGTAGGGGGACCAGCATTCCTAGGTCCCAAAACTGCGGCTTTTCCATACCAGTCTGTGCTGCTGACTCCTGCAGAACCAGGCCCCGGGTTCTGTTCCTCACTGAGCCCCCATGTGACCTTCAGCACATCACTTCCCTGCTCTGTGCCTCCATTTCCCTTCCCAACCCATGTCTTTTAGCCTTGCCAGCTCTTCAGGTCAGGGACAGCCTCTCACTACAGCGCCTGGTGCAACAGGGTCCTGAGCTGCCCTGGTGCTGCTATGATAGAAAACAGTGCAAACACGAGCAGTGAGTGTCACTGCCCCCCCATGCCTCAGCTCCTCCATCCCTAAACCAGGAATAATAATAAAACTCAGGTGCCTCTCGGGGAGTTGAATTCCTTCATGTTATAATAGTACACAGAAATCCTTGGGTGAAGGATCTGTCTGTCTATCTAGTGAGGGAGCATGAGAAGCAAACACACCCTAATAAACATTCTCCTAACTTAGGCCAATAATGCCCCCCACCTAACAAAATCCAGACCAAACTCACACACACAAAGAACAAAGAAACACCCTCCCGCCCCCCGGGGAAGAGTCAAAATAACGCAGGCAGACGGCCAGCAGCTGGGGGGGTGGGATCCAGTTTATTGCCCTGAATGCAGCACATACGAGCAGGTGGTATACATGAACATTTGGTGCAAGCAGCTCCTGGCCCTCGGAGACTGAGTGTGGGCTCTGGAGACCAGAGTGACTGAACTGGAGGAGCTAAGGGAGACAGCCAGGGACACAGACCAGGCTTTCCGGGACACAGCAGAGCAGGCCCAGCCCCAGTCTGGCAGCTTCTGTGCTACTGGGAAGGGTGAAAGTCTCGGGGAAGGAGAACAGATGGAAACTGAGTCCTGTAGTTGGGACCCTCTTTCCAGAAGACGTCGTGGTATCTTCTCGCACAGAGGACACCCCTCCAGGGGAGGGGACCCTGTTGTTAGGAAGAGACAGGAGACAGTAATGGGGGGTTGGTTATTAGAAGTATAAAGAGTTGGGTTGTGGTGACCGGGAGAACCACACGGTGAATTGCCGGCTGGGTGCGAATGTTGTGGATCTTTCGAGCCATCTAGACAGATGTCTGGGCAGTGCTGGGGAGGAGCCAGCAGTCGTGGTACATGTAGGTACCAGTGACATAGGGAAAGGCAGGAGGGAGGTCCTGGAGGCCAAATTTAGGCTGCTAGGTCAGAGATTCGAGTCAAGAGCCTCCCTGGGAGCATTCTCTGAAATAGCACAGGGCCAGTAAGACAGACAGAACTCCAGGGCTCCAACGCGGGGATGAGACGATGGTGCTGGGAGGAGGGTTTAGGTTTGTTAGGACCTGGGGAACCATGTGGGGAAAGAGGAGCCTGTACAGGAAGGATGGGCTCCACCGAAGCCAAAACAGAACCAGATTGCTGGCATGGAAAATTCAAAAGTTCATTGAGGAGGGAGAAAGCTGAGAGGTGCAGAGGAGCAACGGTTCAGAGACATCCCTTAGGGGAGGATTTATTAAAGGGGATTCTCTATATCCTAGCAGAGAGGAGGGGATAGAGGTTGGTAAAGTGCATGTAGGAACCGCAGAGAAACAGTCAAATGAAAAAGAGTCCCATTCGATTACATCACATGAAGGAAGCCAACTAAATAGCGACAAATGTTATAAGTGCTTATACACAAACGCTAGAAGTCTAAACATTAAAATGGCTGAAGTTGAGCACCTGGTATTAAATGAGGCTACTGATTTAGGAGGCATCACAGAAAATTGGTGGAAGGATGATAATCGGGACACGGTAATACCTGGGGACGAAATATACAGGAATGACCGAGTCGCGGTGTTGGCGGGCGAGCGGCACTGCATGTGAAAGAAAGCACAGAGTCAAAGATAGTGAAAATCGTAACGGAATCAGGTGGTACCAGAGAATCTCTGTGGATAGAAATTCCATGTGCGAATAATAAAAGTAGAGCAGTAGGAATGTATTACCGACCCCCTGACGAGGAGGGTGAGCGTGACTGGGACAGGCTCAGGGAGATTAGAGAGGCTACAGAAACAGAAAGCCCAGTAATAATGGGGGATTTCATCAATCCCCAAACTGACTGGGTACATGTCACCACAGGACAGGGTGCAGAGATAAATTTGTAGACACCGTTAATGACCGCTTCTTGGAGCAGCTAGTCCCAGAACCCACCTGGGGAGAGGCAGTTCTTGATTTAGTCCCGGGGGGCACATAGGATCTGCTCCAAGAGGTGAACAGAACTGAACTGCTCAGTGATAACGACCATAAGGTAACATCCTTGGGGTGGGGGAAAGAAATACCAAATACCCAGGAGCATTTAACTGCAGAAAGGGGAGCTACACAAAAATGAGGAAGCTAGTTAAACAGAAATGAAAAGGAACAGTCACAAGAGTGAAATGCCTGCAAGCTGCATGGAAAGTATTTAAAAACACCATAATAGAGGCTCAAACTAAATGTAGGCCCCCAGATAAAAAAAAACAATAAGAGGGCCCTCAAAAATGCCACCATGGCTGAACAACAGAGTAAAAGAGGTGGTTAGAGACAAAAAGACATCTTTTAAAAACTGGAAATCCAGTCCTACTGAGGGAAATAGAAAGGCCCATTAGAAAGGGATCAGTTCTGGCTGCTGCCACAGTTGTCAGGTTTATGGAAATCCCTAAAACTAGGAGACTTTTATTCACAGAAGCAATTTTGTGTATTTAATATCACAGCAGGGTCCCACCCCCTGCCACCGATCAGTTCAGCTCCATTTGGTCAAGGCTTCCCATATTTAACATTGGGTTCAGTCAAATGCACCATATGATTCCTCCCTGCAGACCCCTTGCACTCAGATAACGGCTGGAAATCCTAGCCATGGGCTAGAGTGTGATACAAAAGTGATGCATCAAGAGCTAACAAGCTCAGCAGCAGACTGATATGCAATGAATACGTCAGAGGATCCAGCCGAGTGCAGGATGTGCCCCCTGGGGATGGATAAAAGTTCCTAGCAGCTCCCTGGTGGGGGAGGGTATTTTGTCTTTATGAAGGAGGAGCCAGTGAGGGAACCCCAAGGAAAGAGCTGAGCTGGTCTGGACCAGGCAGCTTCCCCTGCAAGCCCCCCTGCCCGGGTGTGCACGTGTAACAACAGCAGGCTGATCGTGCTGGTCACGCAGGGAGAAGCACCATCAGCGGGTGACCCGAGGATGGTGGATTAGCGTCAGGCTGGTCTGATAATCCGGTGCGTTATTAGTTTTGGGGATGATGGTTCCCACGACCTGGATTGCAACCCTCCAATGCAGGACTGCCTCGACCTGCACCCACACAGATCGAGGCTCCCAGACACTGAGAAGAGCTGGGTCAACACTGCTGTGCCTGAAGTGGGGCAGGACTGGAGAGAGGTGAGGGCAATGGGGTGAAGGCGGCTTGAAGGCCCTTTGGGCCACCCCAGCCTGGTTCTCCAGTGCCCTGCGCCTTGGGTCACCTGGGCAAAGCCAGTGCCAAGTGTTGCCATCTCCACTTGGGGGCATCTTATGCCCACTTGGCACTGGTGCAAATGAAGACACAAGGTCCAGGGCACTGGAGAACCAGATCCCCCCCAGCCCAATGCTGTGGGGGAGAGAAGATGGATGCACCAGTGGTTAGAGTGATGGTCTAGGACTTGGGAACCTGGGTTAAATTCCCTGCTCTGCAACAAACTTCCTGTGTGACCGTGGGCATGTCGCCTGGCCTCTCTGTGCCTCAGTTTCCCCTTCTGTACAGCGGGGATAACAGCCTTGCCCTGCCACCCAGATGGTTGGTGGGTTAATTCATCAAGGGGTGGGAAGTGCTCAGATGCTACAGCAGAAAGGGCTCAGGAAGAGCCGTGGCTGTGCAGCTGTCTGGGTCCGGCCTGGCCCTGAGTTTGTTAGAGCAGCCCCAGGGTAGGGGGGGCAGCTTGCCCTGCTGTGGTACCTGCGCTGTGGATGACACAAGTGATGCTTGCCGGGGGCAGCACCCAGTGTGGCATGTGCCCAGGCAGTGCAGAACTGGCACTGATTGCTCCTCACGTGATTTGCCCACGTTTGTCCCTTGCCCCCCAGTAAGCCGGGGCTCTGGCTGCCTGAGGTTTGGGTTTCTGCTCTGAGCAGGCCCAGTGGGAGCCCTCTCGAGTTCTACTTCTTCCCCCGCTGGGCTTTGGAAGGGCACGGCCAGGACAGGCCAGTTCGCCATATGGTCCATGGAAAACCCGTCAGCTTGCTCCAGGCAGCGGAAACAGGAACCAGACGGTGTATCCTGTGCGGTCGGAGCTCCTGCCCCCAAGCTCCAGGATGCCTGACCTGCAGCTGTCTGAGCCTTGGCCTATATTCGCTTCGGCTTGGTTGCGTCCCCAGCATTTCAACTTCCACAGAGGCTTTGAATCATGATCCCATCTCCTCTGCAAGGGCCTCAGACCCCCAGGATGGGGCAGCAGCGTATGGCTCCCCAGGCTCCTCTGGAATCTCCATGGATGAGCATGTGCCGTTTCCCAGGGCCCGCAGCTGGGCTGGGCCATCCCACCGGCTCTCAGACCCCTGTGGCCGAGCAAGGATCTGGACTAGGCTCCGAATCTGAGCGTACCCAGAGCGGGGTGGGGCAGTGCTGGGGCGTGGATCCAGCGTGGATCGCTCGTGAGGACAGCCTAGGCAGTGCCTGGATGAGAGACCTTTACAGCAAATCCAAAGTGCTGCAGGGAGTGGGGGGCTCAGTAGGGGGCGCTCCCCCTCCTGGCCAGTGCTGACCCCAGTATGGCGCTGGGCAGGTGGAGGGGTCAATAGAAGGCACATCCCTCTGGGTGAGGTGAGGTGTAAACCCAGATCCTGATTCTTTGAGCTCATCAGCGATCCCATGCCGGTCTGGATTTTGTTTGCAAGCGCTGGGCCAAATGCTCTTGTGGGGCAATTACAGCCTCCCCCGGATGGCCCTGGGCAACCGCACATGGACTCTAGACTCTTCTTCGCCATCTGCCCTCCACCTTGGGGCAGTATTGCCGGGCAAGATTTCCCAGCTGCTGTGCTTCACCCCAGAGGTGGCTGCCCTGTAACAGTGGGTGATGTGATATGTAGCCCCGCACAGGCAGATGGCCGGAGGGTTCTCTTCCTTTGGAGTGTGGCAGGGTGCAATCCCAGCTCCTGCTGTCCCACTGCTGCATGTGGCCAGCCCAGGTGCGGTAACAGTCTGGCACGGAAACCTGGCCAGTTGGCTTGGGTGGGTGGGGCAGCTGGCAGATTCCCAGCCTCTCACTGCAGAGCAGAGCTGGGGGCTGGAGCTGCAGGCGCTGTCTGTGCTCAGGGGATGAGCCAGGTCCAGCGCTCCCTGCTCCCCGGCCCCTGCTTTGCGGGTCTCGGCCCTATCGCTGGGCCTAGTCGGGGGGAAGGGAGCTGGGATGCGGTCTCCTCACTGCCAGGAGACCAAACGGGGCACATGGCGGGAGGAGCCCCCTGATGCAGGAGGTTGGGGCTGCCCCTGCTGTGCCCCTTTGTGCTGCCCGTGGCGACAGGGCTCAGTTTCCTCATTGCCCCCTGTGCCTGGCTCAGCTCGGCCCAACAGTGTCACAGGGGCCCTGGCTCCCCCGTGCTCTGCTCAGACGTTACAGAAGGTCCCTAGCTTTGCCCCTTCCAGTCGGAGACAGGCAGCACGAGCAAGAGGCAGGCCCCACAGGCCGAGCTAGGCAGTGCGGTCTAGTGGGTAGAGCGCTGGCCTGGGACTCAGGGAACCTGGGTGCAATTCCTGACTGCCACTGCTCAGGCAAGTCCCTTCGCCTTGTCCCGTTAGACTGAAGGGGGCGGGGGTCTCGCCCCATGTGAACAGTGCCTAGCACACAGGCGTGGTGGCTTGGGGGTGCACCCCTAACTATGCTGCCCAGGCTGGCTGGGATGTGGTCTGAGGCCCTGGCCCCAGTCCCAGATGTTTCCCTGGGGCAGCCCGAGGGAAGCCCTCTCGCTTGAGTCGTTTGGAGAAACCGAGCAGCCAAGATGGGAAACCATTTGCCAGAGGGCAGGGCAAGCCTGGATGAGAACCCAGCAGAGTCCCTCGGATCAGACCTGGGAACCAAACTGCTCTCTCGTTCCTAGTTTCTCTCCTTCCAGGTGACCCCAGGAAAATGGCCCCAGCCTCTTGCCGGGGGTACCAGCGCACCAGACAAGTCGGGCCACGCACAGCGCCCTTTGTTCAGCCTGCGGCACCGTCTCACCACTCCTGGGGTCCTGCTGCACCATCCCTGCTGCTTCAGGGGCCAGAGGAGGCTGGGCCGAGCCCCTCTTTGAAGTCCTGGCTGCCTGCTGGGGAAGAGGGACCTCTCCGAGCCTCCATCCTGCTGGAGAGCGCCATGAATTATTTGCAGCTGGCTCCCTGGGGCTCTAGCAGCCCAGCTCCGAGCCTGGTCTGACTCATTTCTATGAATGCTCCATGTTGTGCCAGCACCTTGTCTGCTGGCTGCACAGGGCCAGGGAATGGAAAATTACCGAGGAAACCACGTCCTGTTGGATGGGGTGGGGGATCCTGGCAGCCTTGCTAGAACATGCAGTGAGCGCCTCCGCAGGGGGACGGACCCCAGCAGACAGGGCCTGCTGCTGGGCCGGGGAGGACAGGCCCAGCTGAGCGCAGGGATCTGTGGGCAGGAGATCAGCCTCCTGGAATACTGCAAAGGGCCTTGTTCAGAAAGTGGGGTGATGTCTCTGGGGTGAAGAAGGATTTGCAAAGAATCCACTCCTGGCAGGGCAGCCAGGCAGCGCCACTGATTGCCCGATGCTTCCCATTATCAGACTCTGTTTTCTGACAAACTTTAAACATCCGGTATGAAATTGCCCACATCAGGTCTCTGCTCAGGGCTGGATTTTTTAGCAAAATTCCAACCAAAACGGTCCACCCGTTCCTCTGAGTGAGGCTGGGGAAAACCCATTGTTGTGCCCGTGTAAACGATTCTTCCAGCTGTTTAGCTGAGCAGCTCTGGTGCCCCGGTGCTGTGTAGCAGGGACTAGAAATTTGGCGGTGTGTGTGTGTCTGCCTGCAGGGAGCTGCCTTCTTCCATCCCCATGAAAATCTGCCCAAATTCAGAAATCTCAGCTTGCACATGCTCAGTAGAGAAACATAGAATCATAGAACATCAGGGTTGGTAGGGACCTCAGGAGGTATCTAGTCCCACCTCCTGCTCAAAGCAGGACCGATCCCCGACTAAATCATCCCAGCCAGGGCTTTGTCAAGCCTTACCTTAAAAACTTCTAAGGAAGGAGATTCCACCACCTCCCTAGGTAACCCATTTCAGTGCTTCACCACCCTCCTAGTGAAAAGTTTTTCCTAATATCCAACCTAAACCTCCCCCACTGCAACTTGAGACCATTACTCCTCGTTCTGTCATCTGCTACCACTGAGAATAGTCTAGATCCATCCTCTTTGGAACCCCCTTTCAGGTAGTTGAAAGCAGCTATCAAATCCCCCCTCATTCTTCTCTTCGGTAGACTAAACAATCCCAGTTCCCTCAGCCTCTCCTCATAAGTCATGTGATCCAGCCCCTAATCATTTTTGTTGTCCTCCGCTGGACTCGCTCCAATTTTTCCACATCTTTCTTGTAGTGTGGGGCCCAAAACTGGACACAGTATTCCAGATGAGGCCTCACCAATGTCGAATATAGGGGAACAATCACGTCCCTCAATCTGCTGGCAATGCCCCTACTTATACATCCCAAAATGCCATTGGCCTTCTTGGCAACAAGGGCACACTGCTGACTCATATCCAGCTTCTCGTCCACTGTCACCCCTAGGTCCTTTTCTGCAGAACTGCTGCCTAGCCACTCGGTTCCTAGTCTGTAGCAGTGCATGGGATTCTTCCGTCCTAAGTGCAGGACTCTGCACTTGTCCTTGTTGGACCTCATCAAATTTCTTTTGGCCGAATCCTCCAATTTGTCTAGGTCACTCTGGACTCTATCCCTACCCTCCAGCATATCTAGCTCTCCTCCCAGTTTAGTGTCATCCGCGGACTTGCTGATGGTGCAATCCACACCTTCCTCCAGATCATTAATGAAGATATTGAACAAAACCGGCCCCAGGACCGACCCTTGGGGCACTCTGCTTGATATCGGCTGACAACTAGACATGGAGCCATTGATCACTACCCGTTGAGCCCAACAAACTAGCCAGCTTTCTATTCACCTTATAGTCCATTCATCCCGCCCATTTTTCTTTAACTTGCTGGCAAGAATACTGTGGGAGACCGTGTGAAAAGCTTTGCTAAAGACAAGGAGTAACATGCCCACTGCTTTCCCCTCATCCACAGAGCCAGTTATCTCATCATAGAAGGCAATTAGATTAGTCAGGCATGACTTGCCCTTGGTGAATCCATGCTGACTGTTCCTGATCACTTTCCTCTCCTCTAAGTGCTTCAGAATTGATTCCTTGAGGACTTGCTCCATGATTTTCCAGGGACTTATCAAAGTTGTCATAGTTTGGCAGCTAAATGCACCGAAGATTCCACCCGCACTGAGCATATTCCAGCCCCTCGCAGCTCCTCTGTGCTGAGGGGGCTGCAGGTGCTATCCCCACAGAGCCACTGAGCATGCTCCACCCTGGGGCTGCAAGGGACAAATGGGACTTGCCCTGCAATTGCTCCTTCTGGGTCCTGGAGCCAAGGGCCTGTCTGTCCCGTGCTCTCAGTGCCCCCCTGGCAGCGTAGACACAGCTTGGTGGGAATGCAGTGGGGTGAGGAGCCAGGCTTTGGGGTGGGGAGGTGGGAGATGGGACAAGAGCAGGGGAGCTGGGCGATCTTATTGTCCCTGGTTTTCCTGTGGAGTGGGAAGCAGTATGAAGCCCTATGTGTAGACACACTCATACTGGTTTAACTCTTACTTACACTGGTTTAGCTTAAGCCTGTAATTTGCCAGCACAAACTGAACTGAGTTAGGCCAGTGTTAAACTGTTTAAAATAATAACATAAGAACGGCCAAAATGGGTCAGACCAAAGGTCCATCTAGCCCAGTATCCTGTCTTCCAACAATGGCCAATGCCAGGCACCCCAGAGGGAATGAACAGAACAGGGAATCATCAAGTGATCCATCCCCTGTCGCCCGTTCCCAGTTCCTGACAAACAGAGGCTAGGGACACCATTCCTGCCCATCCTGGCTAATAGCCATTGATGGACCTGTCTTCCATGAACTTATCTAGTTCACCTAATGTGTCTAGATTAAGGGTTTGTGCCGGTGTAACGGGATCCATTTACATCAGTGTAACTTTCCTTGTATAGACAGGATCTAAAATTCCCTTCTTCCCCCGGCGCTGGGGTTTCAGTGTCCTGGGGTGCCCCAGGAATCCCTGGGGGGGAATAAACAGGCTACGCCAGGCTTCACAAACAGACAATGTCCAGGCTAGAATTAGGAAAACCAGGGCACAACCTGCATGCAGCAGCCAGGAGGCCACGTCCCCGAGGTCACTCATGTGCTGTCTTGGTGGGAGCGTGTAGGCACTGAGATCTGACCGCAGTTCTGCATTTCCCCAGCAGGTGGCAGCACAAGGCCCCCCTGCACTGTGTCTTTGCAGGGCAGGGGGCCCCGGTGCTGAGTGCAATCCCAATGGCCAGTCCAGGCCTGGACCCCCTGTCACTGCCATTGGGGGCCGTCCGGTGACACCTGATCGCTGGGAACTGAACTGACTCACTGGGTTTCTGCAGCCGCCCCCAACCTCGGGGAAATGTCTGAGAAACTGAGGCAGAGAGAGGGGCTGGGGGAGTGGGCATGAAAAGGAAGGAGACAAGGCATTCCCCGAGACGGAGCGGAGACAGTGGCCAGGGCAGAGAGAGGCTGCTGCTGGTGGCTGGCGCTCCGGATATGCGCCTGCTCTGTAGATCTGCTTTCCCTCTGAGGTTTAACTGCATCTGGCTGGGCCCAGGTGGGGAGCGGGCGGGACGAAGGGGAAAGCCGGGGAGCTGTGGCTGGAGCCAAGGACAATGCAGGTGTTTGGGTGACGCTGGGAACGTCAATCATCCATCACTGCTGCGCTCTGGAGTGGTGGGGCAGGCGGGGCTCAGTGGGGAGAGAGACACCCCAAGGATCACGAGCACAGCTCCCCCCAGCACAGCATCCTGCAGCTCCACAGCTGGGCACGAGGGCAGCACTGACTTGGAAGGCAGAGTGCCCCACAGTACCCCCCTGGCACTGCACTGGGTCTCTGAGGGGACAGCACCTCCTACCCAGTCACCCACCTGCTCTCTGCACCCCTAGTGTCGCAGCACTAAACACAGAGGGAAAAGTCGCCCACCCGGCTGCCCTCAGCACAGAACCCCCTAGTGTCACCCCGAGGCATCGGGCATGACCCTGAGGGAAGAGCACAGCACCCCACCATTGCTGAAGGGGTGGTTCAGCCGGAAGAATCCCACCTCCCTGCCCCGTGAATGGCGACCCTGCTGCCTGCGGCACCCTGGATTGTTCCTGGCCTCCCACCACTCGCGAGCCCAGCGCAACACTGTGGAGCCAGCCGGGCAGCGGATCCCAGGCATCATGTCCTGCAACCGCGCTTGTAGGTACTGGTGTCTCCCAGCTGTCCCTCTGCTACACGGCACGGCGACGCGGGAAACAGAACTCGGCTCTGCCGGCGCTGAGAGCACAGGCCCTGCCCCTTGAGCCAACTCCCCCACTAGCCCTACAGAGGCTATGACACACAGTGGAGCACTTCCGAAGCCAGCCAGCAGAGGTCGCACTCGCACACATTGCAGTAACAGCGTGATCAGCGGAGAGCGACCATGGGGATGGGGTGCGACTTTTGCTAAAAACCACGTGGTATTCGGGGCTTTGGGTTTAGCCCGCAGCTGTCAAACAATTAAAAAAATTAATCACGATTCATCGCAGGTTTAATCGCACTGTTAAACACGAATAGATACCAATTTATTTAAATATTGTTGGATGTTTTCTACATTTTCAAATATATCGATTTCACTTACTACACAGAATACCAAGTGCCCAGCGCTCACTTTCTATTATGATTTTTGTTTGCAAATATTTGCCCTGTAAAAAAGATTTTAAAAATGGTATTTTTCAATTCACCTCACACAAGTACTGTAGTGCAATCTCTTTGTTGTGAAAGTGCATTACAGGGTGGGGAATTAGAGGTAGGACCCTGTAAATGTAAACAAATATGTTCGTCTGAGCGATTGGCTGAACAAGATGTAGGACTGAGTGGACTTGTAGGCTCTGAAGTTTTACATGGGGTTTTTTTTGAGTTATGCAACAAAAACAAATCTACATTTGTAAGTTCCACTTTCAGGATAAAGAGATTGCACTCCAGTAACCTGTATGGGATGAATTGAAAAATTCTATTTCTTTTCTTTATCTTTATCACAATGCAAATATCTGTCATCAAAAATAATAATATAAAGTGAGCACTGTACACTTTGTATTCTGGGCTGTAATTGAAATCAGCATATTGAAAATGTAGAAAAACACCCACAAATATTTATAATCAGTTTCAATTGGTATTCTATTATTGTTTAACAGTGCGATTCATTGCGATTAATTTTTTTAATCGAGTTAATCATTTGAGTTCACGGTGATTAATTGACAGCCCTAGTTTAGCCCCCGCTTTGCTGGGTCAGCAGCTGCTCGGTGTTCTCTGGAAGTGCCCTGGCCCCTTGGCAGAGCAACCCGAGCTGCAGTTTACATTAGCCGATGCTGTGCAGAGCGCAGGGCGCAGGCAGCCGGCAGCAGCGCACCTGGTCTCTCTGCACATACCTTTGTTCCCTGGGGGGTTCAAACCACAATGAATGAGCTCAGTGTTCACCTGAGTTCCTCCCAGCCTCCAACCTCCCCTGGAGACACCAGACAAACAGCCCAGTGTTTACAGTCCTTGCATTCATTCTGCCAACACGTGGACAAATGGAGAAGGGAAAAGCGGAGGGGGGCGAATTCCCGGCAGCACAGGGCTCGCCGCCACCTCGCTGCCAACTGTCCGCCACACAAATGGCTCCAGAACAATCGGCACTAATTGGCAGCCTGGCTGGCATTCCACAGGGACCGAGTGAGGCCTGGCCGTGCCCTCTGGCCCCTCGTGGTGCTCTGGGCTCTCCCCGGGGTGCCCAGGCTGTGGCTGAACACAGAGCGGCAGGGACTGCCAAGCCAGCACCACTGGGAGAGCTGAGGCTGTCTGACTCGTGCCAGAGGTGACTGTTCTGCTGGGTCACAGCTGGGCTTCCCGAGAGGCACCCAGCTAATGTGTTCGTCATTAGAATTGTCCTGCTTAGCATGCGATCACCTAGCCAGCCCCGATGCAGGGCCTTTCCTCTGGCGGGGCTCACCCCTGGCTCCTCAGACACAGACCCACCAACACCCACCACGGAGGGAAGGGATACGCTGGGCTCATTCCACCGGTTGCTGAAACACGGCCCCCTCTGGGGTGGAACACGACGTTTAACAGCAGCCGCTCAGAACGGGACACGACAAGGAATCCTGTGCCCTGTGGAAATCCCAGGAGCAGGTCCCGGGGTAGGGCTCTGGCCAGGACCCTGATCTCAGACCCTTAGGAACTCCCTCTCTCCATCTGTAATAATCTCCCAGTGCCGGCTGTGGCGTGTCTCCTAGTCTCCCTGTCACCTTGGCCTCTCCCTGTCAGCACTGTAAGCACCAGGGCAGGGATGGCCTCTGTTCTGTGGGCGTACAGCGCCTAGCACAAGGGACTCTGGGACAGGGGCCGCCAGGGGCCGCCCTACTCTGCACAACAAACTGCAGGGCCAACCTAAAGCCACGTTGCTGCACGGCCGAGGAGCCGGGCCTTAGAGGGAAGGGTGCCACCTAGTGACACAGTGCTGCAGCTGGGAACGCTGTGCCCTGCAAACACCAGCTAATGAATTATGGATTAAATAATGAGCGACGCTAATTAAAAGCAGCTGAAAAATCCACACTCCAGCTCCCAGCTCCAGCTGTGACAGGCCTTGGGGGCTGTGTGTGAGCCCGCAGCATGGCCAGGGTCCAGCCACTCCCAGCAGCAGGGTTGGGCCCAGAGTCAGGGCTGGGGGCGAGGCATTTCATTTCTGAAGGGGTGGGGGTGGGTGTGTGTGTGTGTGTGGAATTTTAAGCCCCTGTTTCTTTAAGAGCAAAGAGCTGCCCCTTCCGGACCGAGCTCACGTGGGGGCTCTGGGGGGAGGGTAACGGCTCCTCGCTGCACCACCAGCCGCGCTCCGCCTAGCATCTCTGCCAGGTGCCAACGTCGCCGGAGGAATCCCAGTGGCTGACGGCCATCACGCGACGGAGCCAGCCAATCAGACGCCAAGCGGCGGCTGTGCCAATCTGGCCAGGGTGGGGTGGGGGGGGGCAGGCTCAACAGCCACTCAGCGCCAGCTGCCAAGTTGTTTTTTTAGTGGCCTGTTTTTTACGAGGCTCTGGCGTGCTGGTCGGGTGCCAAGGTGGGAGCTGGGCTCCAGGCAGCTGCAGTGCCCAAGGCGGCTGGGAAAGCGAGGGAGGCCGGGGCAGAGCCAAGACACGGACAGCAGAGTCCAGCATGGGCTCCGGAGTGAACTCAGAACTGGGCCAGGCCGGGCGACCAACCTCCCTCCCTCCCTCCGATGCCCCGTTCAAACCCAATGAGAGTCTTTCTATTGGCTTCGCATTGGGCCCTTTCTCCCCAGCTCGGGCAGCAGCAGGGGCCCAGATTGACCCACGCAACCTTGGAGCCCCCTTCAGAGACCCCTCAGCGGCGGTGTGAGGGGAGCAACCGGGCTCCCCAGACCCACTGCACAGCAGCCACTCCAGACCATCCCCTGGCTGGGCTTGAACCAGAGACTTAGTGGTCAAAGTCTGTGATTGCCCCCCCCCGCAGTGAGCCAGCCTCGAAAACAGTGCTAATCCGTCAGCCCACTCCGCGCCCGGCCTTCCTCCGCCCTGCAAGCAGTTGGGTGGGATTTGTCTCTAAGGCAGTGTCTTGTTGCCCGGCATTCGCAGTGACTGGCAGGAGCGGGACCCTGCTTCTCTTCCCCAGGCTCCGGTCCCTGCTTTAGCAATTGACCATGTGGAACTAGGCAGGGCAAGCACCTGGCACACGAGGGCTCGGGCCCCCCTCACACATCTCCAATGGTGCCTGTAGTCACGGGCTGGGCCCGCACACACACGAGGCTGATGCAGGGCTCGTCCCCACGGCAGCCCAGCACGGGTCGCTCGGCCAGCGGCCCAGGCTGGCTCCTGGGCGTCTCCGTGTAACCGGTTTGGCGGCTCTGCCCTGCTCCCTGTTCCCTGTGCACCAGCAATCCCGGGATGCATTGCCACGCTGGTGCCACTCTGCACCCGTGTCCCTGGGCACTTCGCCCCCTGCTGAGGCACGATGGGCCAGCGGCCCGGATTCTCCCAGAATGCACTGAGACGAAGCCGGCGAGGCGAGCCAGTGCGCTGCTGTACCTGGGTCTGACACAGGCGTCGTGGCCTGTGACAAACCTCGGCTGGGCTTAGGCTGGAACACAGGCCGCCCACCGCCCAGGGAGAGCCCAATTCCCAGGCACACACAGGCCCCTTTGGACTGCCTCTGGCTTTGAGGGCCCTTAAAGTAGGTACCAATGGCCCCCTGAGCTTCCTCCCCGGCTGGCACAGAACTGGAGGAAGGGCACGGCACCCATGCCGCTGCGGGCGTCCGGCAGAGGGGGCCTGGCCAGGGGGCACCGCGCGGCCGCTCTTCTCTGCTGCCCACATGGCCTCGCATGCGGAAAGAGCTGAGGCTTAAAGCCACATTAGCCGGCCCCTTCTGCCGGGCCTGTCCTGAGTGACTGAATCCGGCCCTGAGCCCTGGCCATGCTGGGCCGTCACCCCCTCCGCTCTGCCTGGGGGGCATTCTGCTCTCGCTTTGCCCTGGGGAGCTAGGCCTGGCACTGGTGAGCCCTAGGGCTGCGACGGACGGCAGGGGAGGCTGCGCGACGCCGGCTCGGCAGGACGCCGCCCGCTCTCTAGACAGGCTGCCTGGCCGTGCTCCTCCCCCAGGGCCTTGCTGCTCACAGGCCCACAGGCCGGCCTAATCCCACCTGGGACCACAGGGAACCAGATCACCGGAGAAAGCAAGACAGTTGCCAGCGAGCCTGAGCCACCAGGATGCTGCCATCTGGCCTGGCCACGGGGCTGGCTGTTTCCCAGCCAAGTCCTGGTTGTGGCTGGAAGGCAGGGTCCCTGCCCAGCATGGCCTGCCAGTGCTTCCCTGCCATGGCAAAGAGGCCCTGTTGTGGGAGGCCAGCGCTCCCTCCCTGCGGGGCTGTGGCACACGGAGGCCCCCGGTGCGCGCAGCTCTTACCTGTGCCTGGTACATACTCCCCGGATCCCTTGGTCCTAATCCCACGAAGGAGCGATTCGCAGGGGGCGTGCCGGGTGCAGAGTAGGCTGGGGACAGAAACGAGAGCTCATTAGCCTGCCAAACGGCAAGCGCCTCTGATGCGCTGATCAGTCACCGTGGCCCAGCACCAGCGGCCGCGCGCCCCTGGGAAGGGAGGCGAAGGGACACGGCCGAGGCCACCCCAGGACACAGCTGGGATTAGAACCAGGCTTCCCTGGCACAGGCCTGGGCTCCATCGGCTAGGCTTGGCCTGGGAGCCCCATAGAATCATAGAATATCAGGGTTCGAAGGGACCTCAGGAGGTCATCTAGTCCAACCCCCTGCTCAAAGGAGGACCAATCCCCAACTAAATCATCCCAGCCAGGGCTTTGTCAAGCCTGACCTTAAAAACTTCTAAGGAAGGAGATTCTACCACCTCCCTAGGCAACGCATTCCAGTGTTTCACCACCCTCCTAGTGAAAATTTTTTTCCTAATATCCAATCTAAACCTCCCCCACTGCAACTTGAGACCATTACTCCTTGTCCTGTTCTCTTCCACCACTGAGAATAGTCTAGAACCATCCTCTCTGGAACCACCTTTCAGGTAGTTGAAAGCAGCTATCAAATTCCCCCTCATTCTTCTCTTCTGCAGACTAAACAATCCCAGTTCCCTCAGCCTCTCCTCATAAGTCATGTGTTCCAGACCCCTAATCATTTTTGTTGCCCTTCACTGGACTCTCTCCAATTTATCCACATCCTTCTTGTAGTGTGGGGACCAAAACTGGACACAGTACTCCAGATGAGGCCTCACCAATGTCGAATAGAGGGGGACGATCACATCCCTCGATCTGCTCGCTATGCCCCTACTTATACAATGAGGTTGCTCTGTCTAGCTTCCCCAAAGGGTTTCGCTTCCTCTGTGTTGATACTGATGGCGGGCTGGGAGGCAGGGCCTGGGGAATGGACTGCATCCATGTCCCGTGGTTGCTTCTCAAATACACTTGCTCTGAATGGTTAGTGATGGCGAAAGGTGCCGGGTTGAGACCCCCCGAATCTAGAATCCTGTTTACACACAGCCTGGGCAGCAGCAGGGTGATACCAGCAGTACAGGGACTAAGACACATGGTTCTAGTCCCAACCCCCAGAGAGCAGGATCACACACATAGCACTCAGCGCTTCCCATGCTAGGATCTGAGAGCTTCCCAAAACCCCGTGCTCCAAGGTACAGTGTGATCTGCAGCCCTTCGCCAATGGTGGGGAAACCCAGAGGTGAAGCAGCTTGCCCAAGGCCACATAGCAAATCAGTGGCAGAGCTAGGACTGGTCCTCAGAAGGCCTGGCTCCCAAGCCCCTGCTCTACCCACTAGGTAACGTGTCCTCCACTAACCCCCCTGCATTTTAATCACAGCCCTCAGATGAGGGGGCGGAGCTTGTTGCAGCACAGTATGCTGGGAGCTGTAGTTCTCAGAGCCTCGGGGAAGGCTGAGTCTCTGCTTGGAGCTGTGCATGGAACTGCTCTGACATGGCCCAGCTGCCAACTCGGCCAAGGCAGGGGTGGCCCAGCCCCAGCGGGAGGGTTAATACAAGCTGGGCTAGGAGGTACCTCCCGGTGCTACTGGGACTGGCCATGGGTGGGGCGAAGGGGAGCAGGCGTCAGATGCGTTGAGAGCAGCTACCCTAGGCACCTGGGGAGACTCCCCGGGGTGTGTCCCGAAGCCTCCACACAGACCTGTTGGGTCTGTGCCCCATGCTGTCGGGGGTGGCTCACTGGCCCCCTCCAGTGGCTGAGCTGTGTAGAGAGCTTTAGGAGCCCGTAGTGCTACCGATCCAGAGGTCGGGGGCTCAACGGGGGGCGTGGGTATGTGTCCCCCACGGCTGAGCCCTGCCATCTCGCCATCCCAGCGGGCACCACGGACACACTGCGCAGGCTGCGGATGGATTGGCAGAGCCACCAGCTCTCCCATTGCTCCCCAGCCCCCAGGGATGCTGGGACCTTTCCCCTTGGCTTGTGGGGGCTCCATGTCCCGCGGCTCTGGACGGTTATTTCCCAGACTGGAGGGAGTGGATGAAAAATTCATCATTCATCAATGCCGACAAAATATTCAAGGCAGCCCCTCCCGGCGCCAGCTCGTTCCAAACATGCCTCCTCCACTCTAGCTGGAAGGCGGCTCCCTCCTGCCTCTGCCAAGTTGCCCCATCCATAACTGACGAGTCTTTCCTCGTTCGCACCCATCAGCGAGCTCTGGGTTTCCAGTCGGCGATTATGGTTTGCTGGCGGGGGAACTGTTTACTCACAACCAGCCTTTCAAGCTAGGGGCCCGGGGGATGCGCAGGGCAATCAGGCTCCGTGCAGCACTGGGTGCCGCTTCCGTCTCACCGGGATGTGGCTGGCAGCTGGGCTTCCAGGGGGCACGTGGCCTGGGGGTGTGTGTGTGGCAGATCATGCTCTGCGGGGGCCCAGCTGAGGAGCCAGGATTGAGCCAATGCACTGGGCGGTGCTAGGCAATGACACGTGATGGCAACGTGAGCTGAGACCATCTTGCAGGACCAAGTTGGTGCCCTTGGAGCTAGGCCTCTGCCATGGGGCACACTCTGACATGCTGATTCTGTGCCCCGACGCCCCACTGTGCCAAGCCCATGGGATGGCCCAGCTCCACCATTTGGAAGGAGTAGACAGCTCCAGCTGGGGAATGAGGTGAAGAGCGGCAAGGCGCATGGCTTGGGATATTTAAAACAGGCAGGACGGAGCGGGGCAGGAGGGGATGGACTGGATGTGACATCAGGTTGGGGGGCAGGGATCCTGTCTGAGACCCCAGCCTGCCCTGAACTCCAGGGCAAAACACTGCCCCTCCGAGCTGCCCATGCTGGGTGAATGCCAGGTGACAGGGACCAGCTGCTGCTCCAAACAGCCTGCCCCAAGAATGCTCCAGCTCTGATGCTCACAGGCTGTAGGGGGCTGGGCCGCAATTTTATGGGGCTCTGGTTGGACCCATAGACATGTTCAGTGCACGAAGTGCCTTACAAATCCTCATGGGCTGGAAGCTGATGGGTGAATTAGCCACTGACTGCCATCGCTAACGAGGGCATGGCCTCTGGCTCCTTAGACTCATCATGGACTCTCTTTCTTTGAAGTTTCCAGTGCATTTGCAGCTTTCCACCATTGCTGTTTAGTTTTGCATACGCAGTGATTGGAAGAATGCCCCTGCAGTTCAGGGCACCATGCATTCCAGTGGATGCATGGATTTAATCCTCCAACCATCAGTCCTACGTTGTCCTTCCCTAATGCCTTCCATCTGAGGAGCTCAATGCACCATGACCATTAGCCAATGGAACCCCCAGCCAGCCCATGGGAAAGGCATTAGCTCCACCCCCACAGCTATTTGCCAGATGGGGAAACTGAGGCACAGAGCGATGAAGTGACTTGCCCAAGGATTGCCAGGAAGCGTGGGGCTGAGCTAGGAACAGAACCCAGGAGTCCGGCCGCCCCGCCCATCCTGGGTTGGAAATTCCTAGAACGTTTGGTGTGAAACAGACCTGGCCACATGCACCGTGGAGAGGCCAGGGAAGGAGGCGGGTTTGCCAGGCAGAGCGGAGAAGCAGCACACGGTGAATGTTCCCAGCAGCGCCAGCTCAGACCTGCCTCCCCAGGCACGTGAAAGTGGCCAGCGGCAGAGACCCATGTCCTGGGAAGCACAAGGCCAGCTCCCTGCTGGAGCACCGGACCCTCCCTCGGGCTGTGAAGCAGGCCTTGGGTACAAGAGAGGGAAGCTCAGTGTCCGTGGCCCATTCAGTGCCCTGAGAATGCCCTGAGGGGCCAAGCAGGGGATGCGACTTGAAGACCTGCCCACTAAGAAGCCAACTGAGACCCAGCAAACTCATTCCATGCAGGCTGTCAGACACTGACTGAGTTTGCTTTCTAAAGGGTAGGGGGTCCCTGGCTCCCAAACAACTCCACGCCCAGTCCCCTGAGCCCCTTGCTCCGGGCATGAGGCCGCAGACAACACCCATTGCTCCCCAGCCCCAGCGTGACTGCCGGGCGTGATGGGATGGATGCAGAGCTGGAGGGCGGGAGGCAAGAAGAGGCATGGCGGGGGCGGGACTCAGTGGATGGCACCGGGGCCAGGCTGGCCCCTCGCGATGCCGGGCAATGCCGCGGGCTGCTTACTGGGTGATGTCGGTGAGGTTGTCCCGCCCTCGGAAGTTGTCGTGGTGGATTTGGTGTCAGGAGAGAGAGCCAACCGGGGGATGCCAGGGGGAGGTGGTGGCGCCAGCATCTGGGTGGAAATGTAGTGACTGGGCACTTTCACTTGACCACTGCCATTTAACTGGGGACACAACACAGACAAAAACAAACAACAAGCCATTAGGAAGCAAGAGCCGCACAGGCCCGCGCCCGGCCCACGCAGCCGGCCCTCCCAGGCGCGTCGCCGGAGGTGCCATTGGGACGATGGCGGGGGGCCACGGCAGCAGCAGGGCGGAGATGGGGAGATGCAACCCCCCCTGCCCTTAGCAGTGGACACCCTAGGGGTCTGGTCCAGACAGAGGCCTCGGGGACAGGGGCGAGGGAGGGGCTTCAGGCACCAGCTGGGGCAGCTGATGAGAAAGAGCAGATGCAAAGCTAGGGCCCTGCTTGGAGGCAGCCCGGGGAACCCCAGGTTCTGGTACCAGCCCTGCACAGGCCTGTGTCTGCCTCCCACTGTGCCTGCTCTCAGTGGAGCCGGGGATCCTCTGACAGCGAGCGAGTCCCATGAGATGCACCCGCCCCGGCTTTGGGGGCAGCTACCTGAGTTTGGGGGTCCCAGATCAGCCACTGCGCAATCGGCCAGCTGGGCTTGTGACATGAACAGCAGGGACAGGTGGCCAGCACAGAGGGGCATTGGTGCAGCTCTGCCAGCAACACAGGAAAGGGGTTTCAGGGGGCTGGGGGTTGGGATTGAGGGGCATGGGCAGAACCTGGGGGTCCCAGTTTAGACTCCCTAACATTGACCAAATTGCCCTTTGAATCCGGAGCGGGAAGCGGAAGCGAGTGAATTCTGAGGCCAAGGCTCGCCAGGCGGCACCCCTCCGTGTCAGCCCCATGGCAGGTAGCCCTTTGAACCAGCCCCCTGTGGGGAAGGACGCCCAGCTGAGATGGCCTAGAGCCAGCTGGGAAGCAGTCGCTTCTACATCAAAACCCTGGGGCTGGGGGGCCTGGGCCAGGATGCGGGGGCCCAGCTGAAGGCTTCAAAGGCTATGGAGCTGCCTCCTTCCCCGCCACCTGCTCTGCGGCTTTCAGAGGCTCCTGTGTGGTCTCCTAGACCTGCCCGGTGGGGGCTCTGCCTCTCCAGCCGGACCTGAGCATGGGGGTCACGTCCCCGCAGCTGCTGCACCAGTGCCCAGCCACCAGCGGGAGAAGCTGCCATGCAGGACTCTGGGGCGAGGGCAGGATTCTGCCTGTGCCCCTCACTCTGGCCGCTGGCCTCCTGGACCGGAGGCTGCCTGTGCAGGGGCTGTGAAATCCCAGCTCCCAAAGCAGGCTAGTCAGCTGGAGGGCTGCAGAGGACAGAGTCTGCCTGTAGCCCCCTTTCCCTGGGGGAGGGTGGGTGAAATTAACCTGCAGCCAGCCAGGGACTGGGGAGGGGGGATCCGCCAGGAAAACCCAACGGAGTGATGTGCTGGGATGAGGAGCAGAGCCTGAACTGTGCCCAGCAGAATGGCTCTCCTGGGTGAAGGGCCAGCTGCTGGCAGGGAGGAAGGGGCAGCCAGGAGTCAGTGCTGGGAGCGAGTCTGGAGAGAGGCAGGGGCATGTATGTGGGAGAGAGGATACAGGACCTACTACCACTGCCAGCTTGGCAAGCGCTCCCTTGGCGTGGGAGTGGCAGGACGGGGTTCTAGTCCTGGCTGGGGGGGTCCAGGCTGTCTCAGCAGCAGGTGGATGAGTCCTGACCTGCTCCTGCGCTGCTGGAACTGTCCAGGGTGCTGCAGGGGGGCCGGAGGGGGCCAGAGCAGAAGCTAAGGAAGAGGTTCCATAGCAGAAGGCGACACAGAGAGAAGACAGTCCCCCCGCACCCCCGGGGACCAGGCAGCACTAACAGGGCCTGGGGCAAGGGAAACAGCACATCCCCATGCACCATGGGTGCCTGGCACGGAATGAGTTGGGGGGGGGTCGAAAGATACCTGGCAGCACAGGTAAAGTGTGTGTGTGGGGGGGTTGTCATCTGCACACGTGCTGCGGGACAGACAGTTCATGGGTCTGTGGGGCAGGAAACCCCTCTACTCTCGCAATGGACTTGGGCCTTAGCTTTTGAAAATCGTTTGTTATACTTCAAAGGACGCTCTAAAGAGACAAATGGTCGGTCCCCCCCTCCATCCTTCCCCTGGTGCTGTGTCCTAGCACCTGCCAGCATTACAGACTGAGCTAATTTCCTTTCTGCCCCAGCCTGGCTGCATTGGCTCAGTTTCACTTTCTGTTTATTGTCAGTTTCACTTCCTAGTTCTCAGTCCTGGCAGGGTGTGGTGGCAGGGGGCTTTCCCATGCACCAGGGGCTGGCCCCAGTCCAGCAACACCCCTTCCCTGGCCCGCTTTGCAGTCAAATGAAAGAGGAAAAGATACTAATTGGTATTTAAAAATAATAATCAAACCATGTTCTCAGGGGTTTGTCCTGGGCCAGAGAATGAAACCCCCTGCTCCCAGTGAACGCCTCAGGGACAGGAAAACGACCCAGGGGAGTGGAAAAGCACTGCTCCTACCTGCAAATGGGCTGCACCCAGGCTGCACCCGGGATGTTCTTTCGGGGCAAAGTGTCAGCGTTTCTCTGCTGTGGAGGGGCCCGCCACAGGCCTGCGCCCCAGCCAAGCCCACAGGCTGTCTGTGAGCAGTGCACAGGTGTATGTGTGCGGGGGGGGGGGGGGAATTTCACCCTGACGGAACCCAGAGAAACCCCGTCTATCTCATCTAGCTCCTACGGTGCCGCTCGGTGCAGTCTCCGAGCTCGGGTGCCTCAGGCTGGCGACAGCATGGAGAGCTGGGGCAAGCCGTCCCCAGCTCACAGGTCTCTGATGCTGCGGGACGTGCCGGGCCAGTCTGGCAGGAGCCAGGTTGCAAAGGCCCTGTGGGACTCTCCCCCACACAGGCCCCAGGGTGGGGGAGCGGTGGGGGGCTGCCTAGGCAGCTCCTTACCGGTCCAGGCTGCTGATTGGACGGGTCGCAGGCCAGTGAGACGAGATCTTTCAGAGGGTCCTGCGGATTGAGATGAGGCGGGTACCGTATGGCCGTGTGGGGGAAGTAGGTGGAGGCCGCCTGGGGGAGGATCGAGGTGGTGGGGAAATGCAGAGTAGATGAAGGGTGTGGGCTTCGAGCGATACCTAGAGCCGGGGAGAGACAAAGAGAGGACCGGGGTGGCCTTCATTCGGAGCCCCGGGCCAGGCAGCGCCCTAGCACCCCCTCCTGCCCCGCAGGCACTCCGCTCTGGTTCCGGTGCCCCCTTAATGGTGGGGTGTGTGGCAGCCCCACACAGCCCAGCTGCCTTATACCTACGACTTTGTATCGCACCGTGTTCGGGGCGTCGCGGTGGGGCAGTGGGACCCGGGAGCCAGGGATTCCCGAGCCCTCATCCTGCCTCTGACCCCGAGGCCCCTCTATGGCCTTGGGCAAGTCACTGAACCTCGCACTGTGCCTCAGTTTTCCCCATCTGCGGACGGGGACCCCGATCCTTACCTGCCTCTGGGGCCGGGGGGAAGGTGCGTGGAGGAATCCGCTGACGCTGGTGAAGCATTTGGCAGACGAACGGTGCTAACTAACCATTGCCATTCGCAAACCAGTCCCGCTCTGAGAAACCACCCTGTTTAAACCCCCTGTCCCTCCCCACCCCCAATCACACAGGGCCCAGCCCACAAGCCCAAGGGATGCTGGGCTAAAAACCAAGCTGGGTTCTTTCTGCCCCCAACCCCGGTCACGCAGACCCTGCAGACTGTAGCCGGCGGCTCTCCCTTGCAAATTCTTCAGAGCCGGCCCTTTGCCTGCAGGGGGCCTGGCAGGCTGAGGGCGCAGCAGAAATGATACCATCCACGCATGCATTAGTGCAGCCCCCGCCTGAGCCCCCCGCCCAGCCTCCCTTCCCGGGCAGTGAATGACAAAGGAACCGCCCTGCCCTGCTGCCCCCGGAGACCCAGACTCACCGCTGTGCACGGCAATGACCGGACGGTGATGCTGGGTGAAGCTCAGCCTTGGAGAGGAGTCCTGGGGCGATGGGCTGTTGAAGGGCGATTTGTCGATCTCCGTCTTTTTCACGGGGGAGATGCCTAGTGAGCGGTGGGAAAAACAGAAACGGCGCCGTTAAGGGTCAGCCCCCCACTGCTCAGGCCCACGATGGTGCCCAGGGGCAGCATTTAAAAGGCCCATAAATGAAATCCACAGCGGAGCCCATCACCATTCAGTGTCAGGCGTCAGGGCAGAATCTGATCCCCAGAGTCAGGAAGGGTTCCCCCTCTCACCAGGCATACCATCCCCTGGAGCGCTAGGCTCAGAGGCCGGAGGCCAGAGGAGATGGCCAATGAATGGATTCACTCTGGCCCTGGCCCAAGGCACTGACAGCCCAGTGAAATCACCACTGTGACTGGGGAGAGTGAGAGGGGGGCTCCCTCCAGTGACTGAGCCTAGAACCCGGGGGAGCAAACATCAGAACGGCCACACTTGGTCAGACCAAAGGTCCATCCAGCCCAGTATCCTGTCTTCCGACAGTGGCCGGTGCCAGGTGCCCGAGAGGGAAGGAACAGAACAGGGAATCATCCAGTTATCCATCCCGTCCCCTATTCCCAGACCCTGGGGCAGGGGCTACCCTTGGTGTCCCTAGGCGAGGGTTTGCATGCAGTGCAGCTCGGCGCCTATGGGGCGCTGTGGGAGCAAGGAAGGGCTCTGGCGTGCCCGGCGTTAACCAGGAAAGGGGGCTGGGTTGGGCTGGGCGTCACTGGCCAAGACGCAGCGGAAAGAACTCCAGGGGCACGGCTGGCTTATTGCTGTGCAGAGCCAGCAGGGGGCGCAGCACCCAGAGACGCTCCTGAGGCCCTGTCACAGCCACTAATTTGCTCTCGTTAATTAGGTAGCGACAGAGGGATGGGCAGGAGCTTATGAAGTGGGTCACGTTCCCTGGCTCAACTGCTTGGCTCGCAGGGGGTCGAAGCGACAAGCTGACTGCCAAGCGTGTGTGTGCGTGTGCAAATGGTGCTGTGTGCGAATGTGTGTGCGAGTGCACAGTTGTGCATTTGTACACAGGGGTGTGCAGCAGGGTCGGTATGTGTGTGTGCGTGGGTATTCACATGCGCGTGAGTGGACATGCTGGTGTGCAGCGGCGCGCGTGCATGGATGTGTGTGTGTTTACACATGGGTAGGCACGTGTGTGAGTGGGTGTGAGTCGACACAAGGGTAGGCGTGTTTGCACGTGTGTGTGTGTGTGCGTGTGTGCACGTTGGCATACATGTGCTGGCAGGAGGATGCATCCCCAGGTGTGCAGGTGTCTCCCTCCTCCCCATTGGGCAGCCTCGCCCCACTGCACATGGCTCCAGTTCCGTGTTTCCGACCCGCTTCTCCCGCCCTCAGGGCGAATGGCCCAGCGGGCCCTGACCTGGGAAGCTGGGGGGAGAGGCACGTAGCAGGCGAGCTCTGCGCAAGGCCACCCACCCGAACCTCGTCCTGGCCTCTCCAGGACCGAAACCCATCACCTGCCGCCCGAGCCACGTCTCCTGCACCCTGCTGAGCAGAGCCCTTGGGGTTGGCATGTTCCTCCCCCCGTCCCGTCCCGTCCCTGCCAGCCACGCAGGGCCCAGGCTACCGGGGGAACCGCCGGCTCTGCACGGCACACTGTCCCACAGCACCAGCGCTCTGCCCACAGGAAGGCTGGGGCCGTAGTTACGCAGCCAGGAATAGAGCAAATAGAGGCCCAGGCCAGGCAGCGGCAGGGAAATACCCAAGGCAGGGGGATCCAGGCCCAGGGTGGTGAGGGGAGGGCCGTACAGGCCCAGGGCAGGTGGGGGCCGGGCCGTACAGGCCCAGGGCAGGTGGGGGCCGGGCCGTACAGGCCCAGGGCAGGCGGGAGCAGGGCCGTACAGGCCCAGGGCAGGTGAGGGCAGGGCCAGACAGGCCCAGGGCAGGGCCGTACAGGCCCAGGACACGCTGGAGCTGGGCTGTACAGCCTCGGGGCAGTGGGGGTAGGGTTGCCAAGTGTCCGGGTTTCGACTGGAACGCCCAGTTGAAAAGGGACCCTGGCGGCTCCGGTCAGCACTACTGACCGGGCAGCTAAAAGTCTGGTTGGCGATGCAGTGGGGCTAAGGCAGGCTCCCTCCCTGTCCTGGCTCTGCATGACTCCCGGAAGTGGCCGGCATGTCCGTCTCCTAGGTCTAAGGGTTGCCACGGGGGCTCTGCATGCTGCCCCTGCCCTGAGCACCAGCTCCGCAGCTCCTATTGGCCAGAAACAGCAGCCAATGGGAGCTGTGGGGTGGCACCTGCGGGTAGGGGCAGTGCACAGAGTCTCTGTGGCCCCTCCGCCTAGGAGCTGGACATGGGGGGCAGGCCATACAGGCCCAAGGCAGGCGGGGTCAGGGCCGTACGGAGGGGGTTGGGCCCAGGGCAGGCGGGGGCAGGGCTGTACAGGCCCAGGACACGCTGGAGCAGGGCTGTACAGGCCCAGGGCAGGTGGGGACCGGGCCAGACAGGCCCAGGCTGGATAAATTGAGGTGGATCTGATGGCTGTGGTGTTCTACGCTGGTGACTGAGTTGAGAAGGCAGCCCTGCGGCGACAGACCATTTGGCACCCATTAAATCCTGAGCCATGTAAGCACCTCCCTCATTCTCTGTGTGACGTGGGCACTATGCCCCCAGCGTGGCCGACCACCCTGCCGGGCCTTTGCTTTCCCCACTGGGGGATCTGTCAGGGCAGAGGTGCCTGTGTCGAGGAGAATGGGAACCAGCCAAGCCCCGCTTTATCAGCCCTGTCGAAGCAAACGGGACGGAGACGCTCTTTTTCCCTCTGCCACTGGGCGTCACCCAAAGTAAAGGAAACCCTCTGGATCTAGATCTGCTCTGCTCAGCTTGTGGTGCTGAGTCACTGGCATTCCTGGAGGCAGGAGACCCCCGCCCCAGCCCTGCCCCGTTATGGGCCCCAGCCGGGATAGTTGGCTGTTGATTTATGAGGAAAGATTAGGAGAGCTAAAAATATGTTGAGCTTTGCAGAGTGCTGAGCTGGGGGATTCGAGCCCTGAGCACAAGGAGCCAAAAGGCATAAACACCATGGGGGGGAAGGGTTGCTGAGCAGGGATGAGATCGTCTCCCCAAGGCCAGTGTAGGCCCCCCACCCCCACAGACCTGTGAGGACAGGTGTATGGGGGACAGGAGGAGGAGTGGCTGGAGTGCTGTGTGGGCTGGCTATTCGGGGCTGCACAGGGGTCCATGCAGGGCCAGTATGGCTGCAGTAAGGCAGAGCAGCCCCAGGGCTATTCTAACACACCGGGGCAGTCCCGCCCCCATCCCAGCCCAGAATTTGGGAGGTTCAAAGGTGGTGTAAAGCCCCCTTTGCCTGCTATCTCCCGAGCTGATTCGGGCGTGGCACTGCCCAGTCTGACCTTGCACTTGCACTAGGAGGCATGCAATGACACAGCTGCCGTCGCTCCCCAATGGCACCGAACCCCCAGGAGTTGCTGGCTTACAGTTATACCGGAGAAGGGCTGGAACCGAACCCCCACAGGGAGGGGCTCCCAACCCAGCCTCTGATCCACACCAACTTGCAAAGAGCTGTCCTTGTCTGCACCACTGGCCTCTTGGCTCTAATCGCCAGGGGCCAACCCCCATTGCCAGCACAGAAATGGGGGTCAGGATCTTTGTTGCTTCGGTCTGGGAATGCAGGGCAGGAATCTCCTCCCAGCAGCGCCTATCGCTGGCCTCCAGCACAGGCTGGATCCGCTGAGAACAGGCCCAGCATATCCTGCCTCCCATCGGGCTGCGTGTGCTGTGAGAACAGTGCCCACGCCAGTGTAGGGGGCCTAGCTAAGGTAGGTGACAAGGGGAAGCCCTGGGTGAAGGGCTTTGACCCATGTGGAAGGCTTGGGCTCAGCAGGAGCTTTAGCCAGAAATTCGGGTCGGTTTTTAAAACAGGCCCGGACGCCTGGGTTCTCCAGGGCTGGGCACCACAGTCCCGCTGGCTCATCCTCGCTTTCAGAGGGCCAAACACTGCAGTTTTATCCTCCCGCTGAGCGAAGGCTAGCAGACTCGGTCCTAGAGGTGATAGGGCCCAGGTCTCCAGGCTGGTGGTCTCTGCCCCCAGCTTGCCTCATTGCCTTTCACCCAGGAGCCAGCTGCACTTGTCGAAATGGAACAGCTGCCCCCCAGTGTTCACCAGCTCTCCCTAGTGTCCTCCAGCGTGCTCTGCACCTGCTCCACCCTGCTCTATTCTGACCCCTGGCTGCCCACAGGACTGACTGTCTTCCCCCGTGCTCCCTGGTGCCCAGGCCTCTCCGGGCACAGGACATGGACAGCTGCGCCCCAGGGGATTTGGGGAGAGGAGTTGGAGGAACTGGCTCCCCCCACGCCTGCAAGTGATTCCAGCTGGCAGGCCCAGAGGCGGTGTGTGGCTGGCTGGGGATGGCTCCCCTTGCTGCTGGGGAAGGATGGTGTCTCCGGCTGGAGTGCCTGATTCTCTGCTCTCCCCTGGGCTGTACAGGGCAGCCCCCATCCTGGGCAGCTGCTTCCTCTGACCCAGCCCCGCCACTTGCCCACTGCAATCCCTCTCCATGCCCCTTGACCCCGTCTCCCACTGCTCCGCCCTTCCCCTTCCGCCCCTCCCCAATTCACCCCAGGCCCTCCTCTCTGCTGTGCCCTGCATTCAACCCGGCCTCTGCTTCCCCCCCAGGCCACAGCTTCCCCTGCAGCCCCCTCAGCCCATGGGCATTGGCAGAACTCTCCCACCAGGGCAGAGCCCTGTGGCTGCGCACGACACTGGGCATCCCCTGGAGAGGGCATGTGGCTCGTCTGCCCTTCCCCATCCTGGTACCCGGGGCTCCTCCCGGCCTGAAGTGGGGAACTCTGAGAGGGAGTTAATCCTGCTGCCATAGTGCCATGGAGGATTTATCTCCAGCCATTCGGCCCAGCCGGCCTTAATGGGTTTAGCCCGTTCTCAGACGTTCATTTAGGAGGATTTCACAGAACATCCAGTTCAGGATTGAAATAAACCCCCCTGCGAGGCACCGGCTAAGCACATCCCTTCTCAGATGGCTTACACCCTCCCCTCCCCGGCCAGGCTTGGGGGGCACAGCGAGAGAGGGACTCATGTACTCGCACCCAGAGCTGAGGTTCTCCCTGAACTCCAACAGCTGGCGGAGCTAGTGAGTCGAGGGGAAAAAAAAGAAAGCTGCAGCCCAGGAGGGCCAAGGGTTGGAGCAGGGCGTTTGGGAACCAGGACTCCTGGGTTCTGTTCCTGGCTCTGGGTGAGCACTCCTCCTTGCCACCATGCCTACAATGTCTTGACAGTGACTGGCTACTCTGGCTGTCCGGCAGTCTGTAGACAGCTAGGTAAGGCAGAGCAACCCCAGGGCTACTCCACCACACCTGGGGCAACCCGGCTCCCAGTACAGTCCAGACCCAGACAGCGCACACAACACGATCTGTCTGTGACGTAGAAAGCTTCTCTTTGTTCTGTGTTTCTTCAACACCTAGCAGGCCAGGGACCTGGGCCGGGAGGAGGCTGCTAGGGGCTACTTCCTCTAGCAAATATCGAAGGGGCCAGCAAAACTCAGGAGCCTGAACAGAGGAAGATTGCATAACCTGTCCTCGGGATCTTTAAAGCAATGCTCACATTCATCATCATCAATAGAGCCAGCTGGAAAAGGGCATTTCCCAGGAAAAACTCAGACAGCAAAAATGCAGGGTGGGGGTGCAGGGTTTACATAATAACCTGCCTTGTTTTTTTTCATTAAAAAAAAACTCCCCCAAATTTCTAAAGAAAAGGGGGTTTTGTGTGGAAAATTTTCATTTTGGAAAAGAAAAAGGCCCTTTTACATCCAAAACCAGCTTTGACCAAAAAGCTCAGCCGGCTCTGGGATTTTCCAATCCCAGGGTAAAGTGCTTTGCAGCTGCTAACTCAGAACACCACCAAGACGCCTCCCCACTTGGGGTCAGCGCCATTCTCCCCAAGGCCAAGAAGGCCAATGGCATTTTGGGATGTATAAGTAGGGGCATAGCGAGCAGATCGAGGGACGTGATCGTTCCCCTCTATTCGACATTGGTGAGGCCTCATCTGGAGTACTGTGTCCAGTTTTGGGCCCCACACTTCAAGAAGGATGTGGATAAATTGGAGAGAGTCCAGCGAAGGGCAACAAAAATGATTAGGGGACTGGAACACATGAGTTATGAGGAGAGGCTGAGGGAGCTGGGATTGTTTAGCCTGCAGAAGAGAAGAATGAGGGGGGATTTGATAGCTGCTTTCAACTACCTGAAAGGGGGTTCCAAAGAGGATGGCTCTAGACTGTTCTCAATGGTAGCAGATGACAGAACGAGGAGTAATGGTCTCAAGTTGCAGTGGGGGAGGTTTAGATTGGATATTAGGAAAAACTTTTTCACTAAGAGGGTGGTGAAACACTGGAATGCGTTACCTAGGGAGGTGGTAGAATCTCCTTCCTTAGAGGTTTTTAAGGTCAGGCTTGACAAAGCCCTGGCTGGGATGATTTAACTGGGAATTGGTCCTGCTTTGAGCAGGGGGTTGGACTAGATGACCTTCTGGGGTCCCTTCCAACCCTGATATTCTATGATTCTATGATTCTAAGGTGGGGAAACCGAGGCACAGAGAACAGACGGGCCAGCCCAAAGTGCTGAGTCAGTGCTGGGACTAGAACCCAGGAGTCCTGCGTCTCCAGCACCGATACCTTGCCCTTGGTTCTCAGGCTGGTGTAAATCAGGAGGAAATCCAGGGAGGAAAATGGACTAGATTCTGCTCTGGGACAGATTCTGCACCGGGCCTCTCGGTGTGCTCTGCTGCCCAGAACTGCTGGAGCTCAGAGTTCTCTGCCCCCCCGCTGGAGAAGGAGGGGCTGTGTACACTGTCCTAGGTGCCCCCCAGCTGGGCCAGGTCCCTCACAATTAGATTCTGGCTCGATGGTGCAAAGCCCAGAACAGGTGTCCAGCTTGCGATATGGCACTTCCAGCAGGGCTCAGGGGACACCTGCAGTCCAGACAGCCTCCCGGTCGGACGACAGGGTCCGCGCCCCGCAGGGCAGACAAAGGATCAGGCTGTGATTCTGTTCTGGCCCTGGACCCCCAGCACGGCCCAGGTTCTGGAAGGGGGCTCAGGATCTGGGAGTCTGAAACACCCACCCCCAGCGCACCTTTGCATACACACAAACACACAGATGCACACGCACACAGTGTAGGGGGAGGACCAGGGGCCAGGCCCAAGGACTGGGGGTGGGGAATAGTTTGGGGTTCTCAGGCTGAGAGGCAGGAAAGCTAAAGAGCCCCTTTAAAAACGTCCCTAACCATGTGAAGCTGGGGGGTGAATCCCACGGGGCCATTAGCTGCCAGTGCCCGCTGCCCCCCAACCCAGCAGATCCCCGGAGAACCTCCCCACGCCTGCTTCCTGGGTGGCCGGCTACATTTAAAGGGGAGGGGACAGAAATCGCAAGATTATAAAAAGAAATACATACAAGATAATGTACAACCCCCCTTCCCCCCGGCGGTCCTTGCAGGGAGAACTGGCGCTGCATGGGACCCCAGGAACCAGCCATCTGAAAAAGGGTCTGTATTGCTTTAATTAGCTCAGCCAACCCCCACCCCCTTCTCTTAATGAACGGCTAATTGGGGCTGTCTAGACAGGAAGACAAAACATCAAACAAGGAAGAAATCCCTCCTCAGTAATATGGGGCACCTGTGGAGAGGGGGAGCGGTGGGGGCAGGGCCCCAGCCTGGCAGTGCACAGAGGGGCACAGGGCAGCAGGGGCAGGGACACAGCGAGTGCAGGGGCCGGGCGGGGAGCCAGGTGGCCTCCTGAGCGGGGAAGTCAGTTCACGGGAAGAGCTGCTGGCCCTCCCCTGGAAGATTCATTGACACAGACCCTCTGTGGGGATCCCAGCCCCAACTCCAGAGACCCTGTGCTGGGGGAGACCCTGTGGACCCATGGAAATTTCCGGCACAGTCATCAGAGACACCTAGAGAAATCTGCGTGCACCTACTGAGGGCTCCTACAGCGCTGCCAAGGACCCAGCCAGGAGCTCCGGTAGTGAGCCCAGCATGCCTGGCAGAGTGAGACTGCGGCTGATGGTCTCTGGCAGAGGGAGGATGGCACGCTGGCTCACCCCCTGGCCATGCCCCCACATACAGCACCTGTGAAGCCAGTGATCAGCAGCAGGGATGCCCCAGGATGCAGGGGACAGCTCCTTTCCCTGCTCTGCCTCGGCGGGGAAGGGAGAGCTCAGTGGTTTGAGCATTGGCCTGCTAAACCCAGGGTTGTGAGTTCAATCCTTGAGGGGGCCTTTTAGGATTCTGGGGCAAATATTGGGGATTGGTCCTGCTTTGAGCAGGGGCTTGGACTAGATGACCTCCTGTGGTCCCTTCCAACCCTGATGTTCTATGATAATCTAGGTCTCTCATCGCCTGGGGGATCCTCTGAACCAGGAACCGGCTCCTAAGCCACAGTGACAAACCCAGAAAGGAGAAGCCGGGTTCACCGCCCCACCTGGCGCCAGAGCCAGGAGAACATGCAAGGGAAGGGCCCCAGGTGGGATACCTACCCCCTTCCATGTCTTCTGTCCAATTGCGGCTGCTGCTCGTGGGCGAGCTGGGCGAGGTGTAGTATTCGCCCCCCGGACTCGTGTCTATGTCGTCCTCCATGGAGCCAGACTTGTGTCGTTTACTCCTGGGGAAGGGGAGGGAGGAGAATTGATCAACCCATGGAGAGTTGTTCGATGCGCCAGGGTCTTTCGCTGCCATAGGCTCCTGCTGAGAGCCAAGGGGTGGCAGGCAGGGCTCGGGGGCTCTGTCCCTCGCTGTGTTGTGCAGTCTAATGATTAGCACCAAGGATTAGGAGTCCAGATGCCTGGGTTCTGTACCCAGCTCTGGGAGGGAAGTGTAGTCTAGTGGTTAGAGTAAGGGACTCTGCCACTGAATGGCTATTTGACCTCAGGTGAGTCGCCAGCCCAGTCTTATGGCCCTATTGCTTGAGTGAGTGGCCCACCTGACACGGGACAGGGCTGCAGGAATGTGACTTTATCACCTTGCAGGGCAGCTGGGAGCGCTCATTACTCAGGGGCATGCTCCACTCTGGGGCAGAGTGTCCCCTGGGGTGCACATGGCAGAAGAGGAGGCTACCGACTTCACGCACATGGAGATTCTTGGGCCAAGCCCATACGGACGTGGCACATTATGGCTGCTGCCAGGGAGGAGCTGGTGGCAGGGAGCCCTGGGGTCAGTGACAAGAAGAAATGAAGCTGCTGGGCCCAATACTCCTCTCAGTTACACCCATGCGACCCCAGTGGGCTCCAAGAGGAAGGGGTGGTCTGGGAGCCAGACTGGGGGCTTGTGTTCATGCACATGGCTGCAGCGTCAGGAGAGCTGCTCCCCTCGGCCTTGCTAATCCACCTCCCGAAGAGGGGTCCTTGTGTCAGGGGAAGAAGCCCTCCCACGCACTTCTGCAGGGGGCTAAGGGGTGGAACTGCGTCGCTCGGGGGTGGATTTTTCACACCCCTGCGCAACGCAGTGATACTGACATGGGCCTGTAGCATCGGCCTGGCCTGTGAAGCAAGCCAGGCCAGAAACAGGCCCCAGTGCGGCCAGCAATGCCCGGAGTGCCAATTAACTCTAAGCATGTGCCCGAGGGCGTGGCTGACCCACGCTGGCCCCGATCAAAGACAAGAGAAAGGAAGGGGCTCCCTGAGGCTTCATCCACTCTGCCAACCAGTGAGGTGAGGCCGGCAGGATCCCCCTCCCCTCGCCTAGCTCATCTGGTGGGAAATCCACAGGGCCTGGTCTCTGCCAGCACGTTCCCTGGCAGGGGAAATGGACACTGTGGGCCAAATTCTGCTCTCCAGTAACCTGGCAGAGCCCATGAGAGCCAAATTCTGCCCAGAGACCTAAGCGGGCTGCTTCTCCCTCAGCTCCCTGGCTCCTGTTCTCTCGTATTAGTTTACAGGGTGCACACCCGCAGCCACCGAATAATGTCATCCTCCCCGTTTGCCTCTGGGGGGAATGCAGCAGCTGTTTCATAGCCACACAGCAGTCTAGGACCGGAAGTGGCAGAGACCATATTCAGAGGGACGGGGATTAGAGAGAGGCACAAGGTCCCGTCCGAAGGAGGCAGGGAGCCCGCACACGGCTGCTAATACTTCTCCTCATTCCTAAGCTTCCACCGGCCTCAGTCGCTATGCAACAGCCCCCAGGAGCACAGTGCCCGAGCAGCAGGGGGGCCAGGCCTGCCTCAGGGGTGAAAGCCCCCATCACTGCTCCTCAAGCGGTCTCCCATCCAGCTCCTGCATAGCCTTGGTCCTGCTTAGATGGAAGCACGGACAGGCCCAGGCCGCCGGGGTGCTACAGCTGCCAAGCTCAGGGCTGCTCTAAGTTGGCCTTGGAAGCCACCAAGCCAACCCTGTTGGTTAACCATGTCGCTGTTGGATTTCTTCCCCGCAGGGCTGTGACCGCAGCAGGTCGCTGGCGCGCTGCAGCAATGATGGGGTTAAGTAACACATATCTCCCTCCCCACCAGAGGAGGTTGGCAGGCTAGCGGCTGGGAGCCCGGGCAGCAGGAGTTCCCCAAGGACACAGTGTGCCAGGCAGGGAGAGGACGAGGAGCGAGGAGGAGAGGAGCCCACACTGGATTCTGGCTACAGCCCAGCAAAGGGAAAAACCTGCCCTGGATTTCTGTTCTGTGGACCAAACTACCCCAGAGCTGGGGCCGCGCAGGAGGAGGTTTACGCTGCTGCCCGGTGTGTGTGTGCAGGAGTCCACGGACATGCATGAGGCTCCAAGCGTGCCTGGGTGGCTCTGTTGGTGTGTGTGACTGGAGCGCCATGCGTGTCCCCGTGTGCGTGTACATGTCTGTACATCCGGGTCTCTGCGTGCATGGCAGAGCGCGTGTGCCCAGGAAGGTGCTTGCATGCATGTGACTAGGCATGCTGGCAGGCCCCGCATCTGGCTGAAGCAGGACTGAACCTGCCTTGCCCTTCCCACACCGTGCTGCACAGAGAAGGCCTAGAAAAGGCCCAGCCCAGCCCTCGCCTGGCCCTGCTGCCCCCAGAGCCCGTGCTGAGGCTGGTACGTACCCGCTGGAGGAGGTGCTGGGGAGCGTCCTTCTCATGCCAGTGCTCGAGGGGTTCAGATCATAGGCCAGATGACCCTGCAACTCACCCAGAGAGAAATTTGGCCCCGTGCCTGTCACCACTGGTGCTGTGGATCACAACATAGAGAGAGCCGCGTCAGGAGGGCTAATCAAACACCCAGCCTGGGGCAGGCACGTCCCGCTCGGTCAGAGCTCCCCTGGGCCTGCTGCTCCACGGGAAAGCTGCATTTGCTACCCACTCCTGGGGGGAAATTCACCCTGGCCATTATGCCAACTAGGACTGGTGCCCCCCACAGGGCTCAGGAACACAGCCATTGGCATGAGGCTGCCAGGCTGTGCCCAGACCTGCTCACCAAGCCCTGAGCCAAACTCCACGCAGTCTGCTCCCCTGGAGGGGCTGCGGGGGTGGAAGGGGAAGTGACTGGCTTTGCCTCACCCTGCAATGGCGTGTTTGTCAGCGCTAGGGAAAGTTCTGGGGCCCCACCGGCTTTCCTGCCTGCCGCCGTGCACATGCACCCCCAGCTGCCAGCCTGGTACTCACTTCGGGAGACCTGGATGAGCTCCGTGACGCTGAATACCCCTGACGTGACAAAGCTCTCCTGGAAGTCTGTTGTATCTGCCGCGGGGAGAGAGAGAGAGGTGAGAGGAGCAGAGAGACACGGCTCCGGGCACCCATCACTGGCACCAGAGTCGCCGCCATTCCCTCCCTGCGGCTCTAACTGGGGTGGGCTTCTGCCCCAGCCCTCCACCCATAACCCATCGTTTCGAGGACCTGCCTCTTTGCACAGCCGCCGGGGGCCACTGTTGCCCTGTAATGCGTCATGACGCCCCGCCGTAGTGACCGAGCAGCCTGGTGCCCAGGTCTCCGCAGATGGGGCGAGCTGGCTGGCTTGCTGGTCCCAGCCTTGCTCCTAGGAGCTGAGGCAGAGGCCTGCAGAAGGTCCAGGGCTCCCCTTCGCTAGGTCAGAGGCAAGGTCCTCAGGCTAGCTGAGCTGCCAGGTGCATTCCTGGCCCAGAGCAGCCTGGCCTGAGGTATTGCTGGCTCACTGAGTTAATTGCCCATCAATTAGCAGAGCCATGGGGCTGGGCTGTCTCCGGGTTTGGAGTGGGCCAGGGAGCCTTGTCACAATCCAGCCCAGGGGCCTAGATGCTGGAAGCCGTCGCTCTGCAGGGACCTAGGGGAGAGGAGCTCCTGGGTAGAGATGGCACCTCAGCTGCTGGCCGCATCTCTACAGAGAGGCCAGGGTGGGCAGGGCCGGAGATTCCCCCTCCCTCCTGCAGCATGTGCTGGGCATCGCTTCCCGGGGCTGCCAGCTCTCTAGAGCCCTGGCAAGGAAGAGATGCTGTAGCCACCCCAAGATGCAGGACCCCGGGGACCTCCCATGGTCTGCTTGGGCCAATGGCTGGAGCAGACATTCCAGCAGCCTAGCTTCTCCCATGTTGCATGCATTAAAGCCGCAATCTGCATCCTCGCCCAGCAGCTGCCAGCCCATGGGCCCCTGCCAAGTTCCCAAGTCAGCCCAGATCCTCTTGCCCAACGGGCACCAGAGCAGCATCGGCATGGCCCAGCCTGGCTCCTCCCCACCCTTTTCACTCCTTGTCAACAACCCTACCCTCTGAGCGCTGCCCGCTCCTGCCTGGGGCTCGGAGAGGGCGAGGGATCCCCAGCCCAGATCCCCAGGCGCTGGCTGTGAAATCTAATTTCCTATCTGTGTGACTCATGCTGGCTCCCACGTATTGCACCTGTGTGTCAGATATCCAGTAACTGACGTACATGTCATACTGACCTGACCCGCTTTCATGTCACACTCACATAGCTTAAAACCCCAACCCGTGGTGTGAAAGCAGCTCTAATTCTCTCCATGGGCTGGGTCATAAGTGCTCAGGGCGGCTGTAACTGTCTTGAAATTCTTAGCCAGAATGTTGCTTTAATCAGAGATACAACAGAGGCAGCTCAGGACTTGCCAGATTAGATCAGGGGCCCATCTAGCCTGGTATCCTGCCTCTAACAGCTGCTTCCGAGGAAGGGGCAAGAATCCCGCAGTGATGGGGTATCTGCCCCAGGCACAGGCCCCTCCTGGCCCCCATGGCTAGAAGTCAGCTCCTGCCCTGAAGCAGGAGGGTTCATTCTCCTTTCAAGCTCTTCTGCTTTTAAAACATTTACTCTGGATATTCTTGTTATGGCATGGGCACAGGACAGCAGGTAGTCCTGGCCTGGGTATGACTCAAGTCCCTTCACTTATTCCTAAATTAGTCAGCCGGGACCATTGTGGTCATCTCTTCTGAGCTCCTGCCCTAGTCCCTGAACTAATTCCTGGGGAACAAGCACAGAGCTGGGAGAACCCCCCCTCCCCACTTGATATAAAGATTTCCAGGGCTGAGAACCCCTCCACGGCCCCAGGCAAATTGTTCCAATGGTTAATTTGCCTCACTAAACAGTGCATCTTGTTTGTCATCTACGTTTGTCTAGCTTCAACTCCCAGCCACTGGCTTTCATTAGACCTTGCTCTGCTGGATTGAGGAGCCCTCGATTCTCAAATTCCTGCTCCCCATGCAGGTACTTACCATGTCACCCCTCACCCTTCTCTTTGCTAACCAGCTGGAGCGCCGAGAGTCTATCACTACAAGGCAGGTTTTCCAATCCTTTAGTCATTCTCAGGGCTCTTCTCTGAACCCTCCCCGATGATCAACATCTTCCTGAATTGTGAGCACCAGAACTGGACAAAGCCCAAGGGGCGGTCGCACCAGAGCCAAATCCAGAGATAAAAGAGCCTCCCTATTCCTACTTGAGATTCCCCTGTTTCTACGTCCAAGGATCACAGTAACCCAGAGCGAGCTCAACTGATTATTCACCATGACCCCAAAGTCCTGTTCAGAGGCACTGCTTCCCCAGGAGTACCCCAAAGAACTGTAGGGTTACGAGGGACCACAAGGGCCATCTAGTCTAACCCCTGCCAAGAGGCAGGATTTGCTGTGTCCAAGCCAGGTGGTTATCCAGCCTCCTTTCAAAACCCCCAGTGAAGGGGCTTCCACAACGTCCCGAGGCAGGTCTGGTCCACTGTCCTACTGTTCTTAGTGAGACAGACTCTAAATCTGCTCTGCCGTCGTTTGAACCCACTGCCTCTTCTCCTGCCCTGTGTGGCAAGAGAGAACGTTTCTCCATCTTCTTCATCACCTCCTGTAGCGGTGGCACGTGCTCTGAGTTCCTCCATGTGTGACTTTGCAGGTTGGCTCGTTGTGCCCAGCTCACCAGGCAAACTAGCCTGTTCTGTCTCCGAGACCTGTCAGCTTTGTTCTTCACCAACCTTTTTGTCATCTGCAAATTTTATCAGTGATGATTTTGATGTTCTTGTCAAGGTCGTTGATAAAAATGTTTAATACTGATCCCAGAACTGATCCCACAGGATTCCGCTAGAAGCACACTGACGATGCGTCCCCATTCAGTTACGTTCTGAGACCCATCAGTGAGCCAGTTTTTAGTCCATGTTATGGGCGCCGTGTTGATCTTGTATTGCTCTCGGTTTTTAATCAAAATATCCTAGAGTACCAAGCCAAAATGCCTTACACTATTACCTGTACCAACCAAACTTGTAATCTCTTCAAAGAAATCTATCAAGTTAGGGTGACAAAATTTGTGCCTCAGTTTCCCAATCTGTAAAGTGGGGACAGTGACACTGGCCTGTATTTGTATTTGGGGACTGACAAGTCCTGTCTCAAGGCTGGTGTATGCAGTTCTGAGCATGGGAATCATCAGGGCGGGCTCGGTAGAACAGCAGCTAACTGGCACAAAGGCGGCATGGTCTTGGGCTGAGGCTGTGGGTCTGGGTCTCAGAAGAGCACACAGTTCAGAGGTCTGACCCCAGTCCTTCTGCAGATCCCCTGCGTGACCAGGGGCAAGTCCCTTTGGCTCTCTGGGTCTCAGCTTCCTGTCTTTAAAATGGAGATTAAAACTCCTTCTTTTGTCTGAATAGACTTTAAACTCTTCTGGGCAGGGGCGGATTCGACTGTATGTTTGTGCAGCGCACAGCACAATGGTCTAGGGCTGGCACGCAGCTTGCCAGTGGGGGTGGCCTCCAGGTGCCACTTCTCAGTAACAACTGATGGCTTAACAGTCCTGGATACTTCCGTCCCCCAGCTGGCAGTCAAGCTCCTGCCCGCATGCCCTGGGGCTGGCACACTGGCAGAGCTGAACGCAGGGGCCTCCGGCACGTGGTGGGTGACTCTGAAAACCAAACCCAGCCACAGGAGTGACTCAGTGGAAAGCAGCTGCAGGTGGGAGATCCTGGCGCTCACAGTGAGACAGCAAAGTCAGTGAACGGGGGCAAACTGCGAACTTGCCAGCTTGAGATGCAGCCCCCATTCTGGTCACCTGATCCTACCACGGGCACCACCCCGCCCGTCTCCAGTTATCCTGCACCTGGAATCCCAGGGCATGCGCCCACTGTCCTGCAGCCCTCTGCCACAGGTCCACGCAAACACTCCGTTGGCCTCTCTGCAACGAGTCCGAGGATGGCTGTTATGCTGGGGAGCTGGGCTGAGGCCTGCCAAACTCATTCCACGCTCCACAGACCAGCTGATAAAAACTCTGGCTCCTGGCCAGCCAGGTCTGCGGTCTCCCTGTCGCTCAGCCCAGTCCCCTTACAGGGAAACTATTCAGCATCTGCCTGGAGCGTATGTCACCCCAGGCACTGAGGAGCCAAGCCCCTCCTGCAGCTTGGGTTTGCTGAGTCAGCACTTCTGCTGCAGGGGGCGAGAGTGTGGGGCGGTGCACAAGCAGCGATGGGCTCAGTCTGGGTCTCAGCATCACCGGCGGCTGAGAAGCTGCTGGCAGAAGCCGGAGGTGAAGGAGAAAGCCCTGGCTCAGCAGTTTCCTCTCCGTGGCGTTTTCCCATCTAGCAAAATCCAATCGCTTCCTTTCTGTTCCATCTCGGCGCCTCACCTTTCACCCCAGCACTTCCGGGCGCTGCTCTGGGGATGCCCTGGGCCAGCGGCAGCCAGGGATTTAGCTGGCGCAGGCTGGCTGGGAGCCCTCTCTCCCTGCTCTTCTGCCTCCGTCTTGTTGGCTCAGTCACACAGACGCAGCCGACCAAAATGTGCTTTTGTCAGTGACGTGGACAGCTGCTTTCTCTAAAACCATGCAGCCTAGTGGGGAGGCCCAGGCCTCAGGACACCTGGGTTCTCTTTCTGCCTCTACCACTGGCCTGCTTCTGGGCCTCTGGGTCCCCTTCCCACCCTTGGGGTGCCAGGCTGTCTCTCTTGGTGTCTGGGCAGCTCCTGGCAGTGGGGCCCTGATCTTTCTTGGGGGCCTCTAGGTGCCACTTAATACAAATAACAAGTAATATTTGTTGCAGGGGCCCAGCACATCCGTGGTGCGAACTCCGGGGTGTCGCTGTGGACACCCCTCCCTTGACATTACTAACAGATGAACCTCTCGGTGTTACCTCATCTGCAGAACCCAATTACCCTCCCCCCTCCCCCCCATCCTCCGGAAAGCGGCCTTCCTAGAGTGAAGGGTTAATATTCCTGCCTGGGTGGGGAAAGTTCTGCCCTCCATTAACATCCAGCTCTTCTATCTGTGCTCGTCTGACCCTCTCTCCAGCGCTACCCACCGCACCCAGCCCAGCCCCATCTCCCTGAGTTAATGGCCCGTGTTTGCAAATCCTTGCGCGAGTCTGAGCTCCGAGCTCGCTCCATGCAAAGGGATGTTTATTCTGACTCTGTGCCTGGGAGCTTGTGAATACGGGCGCCTGAGGGGGGTGCCTTAGTCCAGAGCCTCAGCCTGGCCTTCAGGCACAGAACCACTGGCTTGGGGTGCCCGCTGGAGAGGCCTGGATGCCCTCAGCATCTTCTTCATCGAGTGCTGGCAAGAGGGAACCATGAGCTCTTGAAAAGGCCCCAGCAGTTCTCAGGGGGAAGCACAAACATGACCCCTTGGGAGCACCTGGGCTTCGCCCTGCCCGCTCCTGGTCCTGCTGTGGGCTGCCTGATCTCCTTGGAAGAGCAGACACAACACTGGCCCCTGAAGGAGCAGGTGTCTGTGCTGCTGGCCGCTGCAATGCAAAACTCGGCTCAAATCTTCCCACTTCCATGGGGCTCGGCTGGACTGGGGCTCCCCAGCGCCCCCTGCGGCAGGAGTGAGATCCCGCCCGTGGGACTGCATTGGCCCAGGGTGGGCTGGGGCCCCCTGCGGCAGGAGTGAGATCCCGCCCGTGGGACTGCATTGGCCCAGGGTGGGCTGGGGCCCCCTGCGGCAGGAGTGAGATCCCGCCCGTGGGACTGCATTGGCCCAGGGTGGGCTGGGGCCCCCTGAGGCAGGAGTGAGATCCCGCCCGTGGGACTGCATTGGCCCAGGGTGGGCTGGGGCCCCCTGCGGCAGGAGTGAGATCCCGCCCGTGGGACTGCATTGGCCCAGGGTGGGCTGGGGCCCCCTGCGGCAGGAGTGAGATCCCGCCCGTGGGACTGCATTGGCCCAGGGTGGGCTGGGGCCCCCTGCGGCAGGAGTGAGATCCCGCCCGTGGGACTGCATTGGCCCAGGGTGGGCTGGGGCCCCCTGCGGCAGGAGTGAGAACCCGCCCGTGGGACTGCATTGGCCCAGGGTGGGCTGGGGCCCCCTGCGGCAGGAGTGAGATCCCGCCCGTGGGACTGCATTGGCCCAGGGTGGGCTGGGGCCCCCTGCGGCAGGAGTGAGGTCTGTTCAGCTGTTCCCCAGGTGGGGAGCGCTGTGGCAAAGAGCCTGGGACAGCTGTGTGATTCTCTCTGTGCCCCTCAGGACCCCCCACACCCGCTCTGGGAGAAGCGGCCTGGGTGGTACTTTGACAAGAGAGCCTGGCATAGCATGCACGAGCGCTGTACAAGCTTCCCATGTCCAGCTCTGCCAATGCCCCATGCCCCTGGTTTGCAGCCCCTCCACTGTTCTGGTGCTGGGTCCCCCCCCAGCTCTGCAATGGCCCTAAATTCCCATCACCCCCACAATGCTCCAGTCCAGGGCTCCCCCAACAGCCCTGCTGCTGCCCCTCAGTCCCACCCCACAGCCCCTCCTCTGTCCCAGCCCCGGCCTCTTCTGAGCAGAAACCTGCCTCCCTCAAAGCACCCCAGAATGATGGGGCAGCCCCCACTAATCCTGAGATGTAACAGCTAACTAACCGGGGGCTCTTGTCCTTTGCCTTCAGGCTGCAGAGGTGTCAGGTCTTCCAGCTTTTCTCCACAGCCACAAGGGTGAGAAACGTCCCTGGGGTATTTTTTAAACCAAAGCTGAGATTCTCCCATAAGCACCTGACCTCAGGCGCTGGGGCTTTAAGAAACGCCTCCTCCCTCTCCTCTGTTCTCAGGCCTCGCTGTGCAGAGATTTTCCACCAGGGGACACTAGGCTGTGAGAGCCCCAAAGTCATCACTCTTGTGGCCAGCGAGAGGCCTGGCCCCTGGGTTTGCAGAGGGTGAATGGGGAGGGTGTCAACTGCCTCAGTACCCGAATGGCTTCTTTCCCTGCCCCGAAGGGGTTCTGAGAGCGAGCTTTAAATAGGGTCTACATGCGAGACCTACCCTCCCACAAGCTGGCAAGAGAGGGGTGAGGGGACCCCCCGCCCAGTGCTGACTTACCCAATGTGATCGGTTTGCTGTCCTCCTGGTCCGAGCCGATCCCTGTCCTCGGACTGCTGCTTTGCTCTGAATCTGAAAGGAAAAGCCAGGCATGAGGCTCTGCAACCCAGCACCCCCTCGCCAGCCCCGTTCCCCCCATCCTGACCCCACACCAGGCCCCTAGGCCCCGCTCTGAGCAGCGCCCCCTGCTGGCAGCGACCAGCCCGCTTCCCCCAGCCCGCTCTCAGGATGGCAGGGGCAAGTCTGCCTTGGCCACAAGATGCCCATGTCCCGTGTGGGGCTGCCCCACGCAGAAAGAGGATGCAGTGCTGAGGCTGCTGGGCGCATAGACCCTGCGCTTCTGCCCTGCTCCCAGCCTGAGGCAGTCACAGGGGGACGCCCCAACTCCTGGCCTGGACCAAGCAGCCACAGAAGGAGCTGGGGGCTGCATTAGAGTGGGGAGCGCTGGGTCGAGCCTGCCCTAGATGGCCCAACAGCCCCCATCTCCCCCAAAGGGTGGTGGAGTGAGGCGGGTGCTCACTGGCTCCGGCGGAGTCACCCACCCTGGTTCTCATCTGCCCCAGGCAGATGGTAATAGCCCCCATGAGCTGTGACTCGCAGGTGTAGGAATAGGAGCTGGGAGCGGCTGGGCTCCGGACCAGCCCTTGTCAGTGGTTGGACCCTGTCTTAGTGACCTTGTCGCATTCCCCGCAGCGCCCCCTGTTGGCTGGAAACTGATTTGAGTATTTCCTCACAGTATCCCTAGAGGATCCCTTTGATAGTGAAAGGAAAACCTCCTCCTGCTAATAGAAGGGGTAGGGAGTAATTGCAGCCACCACTGGGCTGGAGCACAGCAATAATTGAATACTGGACAGCAACGCTGCACGTGGCTCACTCATGGCACACTGGAATGCAGCCACCTCTGGGGTGGAACACGGCAACCATGTAACAGTGCACAGGAATGCTGTGCAAGAGGTTAGGACAGGAAGTGGAGCAGAATGCTGCATTCAAATCAAACTGCGGGAGGAGTGGGGGGGGAATTGTAAAGGTTGAGGGAGTGAAGAAAGAAAGAAAGAAAGAAAGAAAGAAAGAAAGAAAGAAAGAAAGAAAGAAAGAAAGAAAGAAAGAAAGAAAGAAAGACCTCTCCCTCCTCCCCTCTAGTGACCATGACCAAGCAGGCCTCTGGTTCCCCTGGCAACAGACAAACACTAATGGCTGCTTTATGTAATATCATTTGTGCTGTAATGGCCCCTGCGTGGTCTGCGCTCACTAACCAGAGGTCACTTTGCTGTTCCCATACAATGATTAATGGGCTGCCGTGCCCCACGGAGCCTCCTGCCCTCACCGCTGCCTGCCCGCCGCCAGTAATGGAGGAAGCGCCCAACCTCAGAACCGATGGCGCCATGAAACAGCCCTGGGTTCCTCTGCTGTGGCTGCAGCCCCCTCGCCAGGCAGCCCTGCACACTGATACAAAGCACCGCCCGGCCTGCCCACTGCACCTGGCTCTGGAACAGCTGCTCCCTGCCACCCGGGCCCTGGCCAGCCTTCCCCAGGGCAATGCCACATCCTGGCATGCTCGGGGCAGTAGGTGCCATGGGGGGCTCAGAGCAAGCTAGCCAGGGGCAAGCTAGCCAGAGCTGTGGGAGGGCCAGGGGTGATCACCTGCCCCAGGGGTTGTGGCAGAGTCTCAGTGGGTTCAGGGAGCCATCCTGGAGCTCCCAGACCGTGTTCAAGGCAACGTGATTTCCTTGCTATGGTGTCATGGGGCTGTGACATCAGTCATGGAGTGCCACCACGGGCGAGCCCGGCACCAGGGTGGGTCCCATCTGGGGAATCTGAGACAGGACTGGCCAGGCCTGAGCAGGCGGCATGGAGACTAGGTACACTGGTGGCAGAAGTGGGCCCCGGGAGGGGAAGGTAATGGAGACACAGCCTCAGGCTGTGTGCTGGCTGCCTCCTCAAACCAAGCATGGTTGACCTGGGCCAGCAGAGAGATGGGAGACCTCCAGGCCAACCCAGGGGAGGTGATCTGATACGTCCCATCGCGGTTCCTGGGGCACCCGTTAGCCACCACACCCGTCAGAGCTGGCAGGGTGCTGGACGCTCCCACCCCCAAGCCAGGCTACGGATATAGGATGCACAGCCAGACTAGACAGCAGCAGTATTGGCTTCCTACCCAGCAATTCCCCTGCCCTCAAGAGTCCCCCTTTGCACATTTAGCCCCTGCGTTTTCAGCTCAGCCTCTGCCCTCCCCTAGGCGTGGGGCTGATCCTGGTCTCCACACACTCACCCGATGGCTGGGCGTTCCCCACGCCAGCCCAGTGGCCCCATGCTGACACCCCTCCAAGTCAGGTGCTTGGCATTGCTGAATGCTCCCCGCCCTGCTCAAACTTGGGGCTTCCAGCCACGTGCCCTCTGCTCCTCTGCGGGCGCTTGCCCATCTCTCTGTCCTGCTGCCTGGCTGAGCAGTGCCGCCTTGGCAAGTGCCCAGCGCAGCTCTCTGCAGGGGGCAGTCCAGAGTGAGGGTCTGTAGCCAGGGCGCTGTTCGGGGCCGGACTGCCGTAACGTGCTGAGCACCTGGCGTGCGCCAGACACCACAATCCGGCCCCACGATGGGCCAACTCACAGGACGGGACTTGTTAAAGGTTCAGGTGTGACGATGAACTTCTCCGCCCCCAGGGGCCAGGCCTTGGAAGGGGAACCTCCTTCCTGGGGGCCCTGTGACTCCCAGACCTTTTCACGATTCCTTCTGTCGTTCTTTCCCTCCCACCTCTACCCTTGATATGGAACTCAGTGTGATACTCAGCGCTACACCCATTGCTGTGCCCATTGCATATACCCCATGCTACACCAAATGCAATACCCATTGCTCTATTCAATGCATATACCCATTCCATATACTGCGCACTGCCCCAAACTCTATACCCAGTGTGTGTACCCAGCATTACACCCATCACTATACCCAACATTGTACCCATCACATATAGCCAGCGTTACACCTGTCCCATCCACCCAGTGCTATATTCATCACATATGCACAGGGCATATACCCATCCCATATACCCAGCATTAGACCCATTGCATGTATGTACTGCCTGTACCAGCATTGTGTCCCTCACATAGACCTGTCACATACGCCCAACATTTCTGCGCCAGACCCCCAACAGGAGCAGCATCAGTGGTTTTTGGTCATCTGCCACTCTGCCAGTCCCTGCAGCTTTCACAGCCAGTTCACGTTGCTGCTTGAACCTTTACCACATCTCCCTTGATTGTGAGGAGGGACGGGCCTCACCGCGGGCGTTTTAGAATCATGGAATCATAGAATCTCAGGGTTGGAAGGGACCTCAGGGGGTCATCTAGTCCTACCCCCTGCTCAAAGCAGGACCAACCCCAACTAAATCATCCCAGCCAGGGCTTTGTCAAGCCTGACCTTAAAAACTTCAAAGGAAGGAGATTCCACCACCTCCCTAGGTAACACATTCCAGTGCTTCACCACCCTCCTAGTGAAAAAGTTTTTCCTAATATCCAACCTAAACCTCCCCCACTGCAACTTGAGACCTTTACTCCTTGTTCTGTCATCTGCTACCACTGAGAACAGTCTAGATCCATCCTCTTTGGAACCCCCTTTCAAGCAGCTATCAAATCCCCCCTCATTCTTCTCTTCCACAGACTAACAATCCCAGTTCCCTCAGCCTCTCCTCATAAGTCATGTGTTCCAGTCCCCTAATCAATTTTGTTGCCCTCCGCTGGACTCGCTCCAATTTTTCCACATCCTCCTTGTAGTGTGGGGCCCAAAACTGGACACAGTACTCCAGATGAGGCCTCACTAATGTCGAATAGAGGGGAATGATCACGTCCCTCGATCTGCTGGCAATGCCCCTACTTATACAGCCCAAAATGCCATTGGCCTTCTTGGCAACAAGGGCACATTGTTGACTCATATCCAGCTTCTCGTCCACTGTAACCCCTAGGTCCTTTTCTGCAGAACTGCTGCCTAGCCACTCGGTCCCTAGTCTGTAGCGGTGCATGGGATTCTTCCGTCCTAAGTGCAGGACTCTGCGCTTGTCCTTGTTGAGCCTCATCAGATTTCTTTTGGAGCAATCTCATTTGTCTAGATCCCTCTGTATCCTATCCCTACCCTCCAGCATATCTACCTCTCCTCCAAGTTTAGTGTCATCTGCAAACTTGCTGAGGGTGCAATCCACACCATCCTCCAGATTATTTATGAAGATATTGAACAAAACCGGTCCCAGGACTGACCCTTGGGGCACTCCACTTGATACCGGCTGCCAGCTAGACATGAAGCCATTGATCACTACCCGTTGAGCCTGACAATCTAGCCAGCTTTCTATCCACCTTATAGTTTTTATTTTGCCTTCCTCCTTATGTCATGGGCATCAGACTTTTGCAACCCACATGCCCATCTCCTGGCTGCTCCTGCGCCCCGGGTCTCCGTTCCTGGTGCCCTTTCAATGATGCCTGGATAGCTTATATACTTCATTAGTGACAAGAAACAAGGTATGCAGGAAACCCAGCACTGTTGCTGCTGAAATGTAGCCTGGCTGTCTTCTCTTTCTCACACAATGTAGGTGCTTCGTGTGTGTGTGTGCACGTGTCCATCCTACCCAACGTGTGGGCCACTTGCAACTTCCAGCAGAACTGTAACTCCTTGTACTAGGAGACCTGACGCCAAGGGGCTGAGCCATCACGTGTCTCATTAACAAACCTGGGTTAGTCAACGTTACAAGCCACTTAGGTCGGTGGAAGGGACTTGGTCCTGCAGACACACACATCATTAGATCAACTTAACGTGGCTTATGTCGACCTCAGTCTGTAGTGTAGACCAGCCCTAAGCACTTCTGTGAATTCCTCCTGCTGTTTCCTATGGAGGCAGACCCCTCCACTTCCTGTCCCAAATTGCGGAGCAGTGTCTCTGCAGGGCTGGGAAGCAGATCTCATCAACACTCCCCACGCTGCTGTTCCAGCCCCAGGGGGCACTACTACCCCCTTTGCCTGAGCGCCCCACCTCAGTGGGAGTTTTGACTGAGTAAGGACTGCAGGATTTGGCCTGCGCGGTGCTGTTTGGATGGAGGAGGGGCCAGATCCTGGCTTCAGTGACACTGGGGTACATGCAGAGTAACTCTACGGATTTCCCTGCTCCCGTGGCAGCCCCTCCCAAAGGAAAGGCGGTTAAAAAAAAGGGAAGACTAGAACGATGGCAGCGCGCGTTACATTTTCAAGAGCGATGGTGCAAAGGAAGTGCCTGCCGCAGCCTGCAGTCTCCCCACCCCTCGCCACCTCATCAGCCACACAGGCAGGCTGGGCAGCTTGCATCCCGCACTCCCGGCCCCTGCTCCATCTTATCTAAAAATAAGCAGACTCCTCTGCAGGCTCGCAGACGCTGAGCTCAGCACTATTGGTTTCTAGAGCATCCTGGATTAGATTTCAAGGCCGTTTCCCTCCCGCCCTCCCCGCAGTCGGACATGGAGGACCATGCTGCGCGGGCGCCCCCCTGGAGTGCTGCAGAGCTCACCACAAACAAAGCCCAGGGACGGGGTCTGGCACAGCCAGGGGCAGGGGAACTGTACGTGCCCTCCTGGCAGGACCTGGGCTTGGATTCGGGGAGGGGGCCATTTAGGGATCTGGGGCAAAAATTGGGGATCGGTCCCGCTTTGAGCAGGGGGTTGGACTAGGTGACCTCCTGAGGTCCCTTCCAGCCCTGAGATTCTGTGATGTTACAAATCTATCCCAAGGGCTGGAGGAGCAGCCAGAGCCAGGCTGGGCCCTGGACCTTCATGCAAAAGTGCAGCCCGTGGGGACTACATCACCCAGCATGCACCACGGGACCCAAGGGAAGGCCCCACTGATGGCGCTGCTTGGGCCTTGCCATGGGTGCCTTCCTCTGGGCTCTGGGATAGTCCAGGGGCTAGAGCCCCAACCAGCGTCTTAGGAGACTAGGGCTCAAGCTCCACACTGATTTCCTGTGTGACCATGCCTCTCTGTGCCTCAGTTGCCCCCCTGCACATGGGGCTAGCAGTGCTGCCCTGCCCCTGCCCGCATGGCAGCCCTGATGCTCAGTACACTAAAGACGGGGTGGGGCTCAGATATCCTGGTAACAGGGGATGGATAAATACCCACAATAGGTAGCCATTTCCAAGCATGGCAGGACGGAGCAGCCCCGTTGCAGTCTCTGGGCTTCACACCAGTCTCCCTGTAGGCTGGAGATGGAGGCTAAGCCCAGCTTTCCCTGCCAAGTCTGGGGCCGGTTGCTGGTTCCAAAGCCCTTTGGGTTTGTTATGCCATGGTGCTGTGTGGGTAGTAGAGCCCGGATGTGAATTCTGCAGCCTGCTCCTTCACAGAGCCAGCTCCGGCGCATTGAGTCAGCACAGCGCACGGAGCGTGGAGGGAGCCGCTCTGCTAGGAAGTGTGGCTGAGCCGTGACAGCGAGGAACCAGACCTGGGAACTGGGGCAGACCTGGGGGTGCGCCTGCAGGACCCGCAGAGCTCCGGAAGAGCCAGCCGTGCCCTGCGGTGCCCACTGCAATAGCGACAGACCTGGCCAGCCCCATGCATCCCAAGGGCAGCGTCTGGGCTGCCGGTGGGGATGGCGGAGGCAGGCAGAGCCCAACGCGAGTCTGCAGTGAGGAGCCCTGTCCCACTGCCACCCACCAATGGCAAACCACCCCACCCCCCCAAAAAAAACATCAAACGCAGGCAAATATAGGATAGCTCAGTGGTTTGAACATTGGCCTGCTAAACCCAGGTTGTGAGTTCAATCCTTGAGGGGGCCATTGAGGGATTGGGGGCAAAAATTGGGGATCGGTCCTGCTTTGAGCAAGGGGTTGGACTAGATGACCTCTTGAGGTCCCTTCCAACCCTGATATTCTATGATTCAAACCAGTCCCTTGGTGTGAGCGCTGGCTCAGAGACCCATCAAAGTTGAGGGATTCCCACTGATCTCAGCGGGGGATTGTGACTGAGACAAGCAGATCAGGCTGTAAATATGAACCCTGTGCCATGTCGTATTGCCAGGATCGCTCTGCCAATCAGAGAAACACTCTGAGTGGGATTGCCTGGGGTGGGGGCACGGATGACAAGTGTGGGGGCTGACTGGACCCTGGTGCACATTCAGTCCGCTGGCCACGGGCAGGGAGAGTGGGATGTAGCAGTGGTAGGGATGGACACACAGACATAGGGATGGACACACAGACAGAAGATAGATCATTAAAAGGCAGCTGATCCTCAATCCCCAGTCCACAGCAGTGACCCCGCGCCAGCGTAACGAGATCCCTACACCTGAGCGCCCAGGGATGCACAACCGAACTTGGGGCTCGCAGCCTTCTCTGTAGTCTGAGGGCCTGACTCTCAGTCACACCTAGGTCCCCGGTCCACTCCGGTTACGCACAGGGGCCTCCCAAGGTGAGGTAAACGTAGAGTGGTGTGAAGGGGTCCTGTGAGAGTGAGAATCAGGCCCGGGGAGGGTGACTGGGATGGATTTTGGTTTAGTTTCCTGCTCCCACTAAATGATGGGGTAGGACAGCGGGGCCAGGGCGTGCTGCTCCTCAAGGGCGAGCTGTGTGGAAACGGGGCTGAGGTTTGTCCTAGTCCTCAGTGATTGTTCCAGAGCTGGGGGTTTTCTCCTCCTTTGTGCAGAGTGCAAAGATTGAAAACCATTATTGGAGGTATTCAGCCGAATCCCCAGTGCCCCGAATGTGCCGGCTCTGGCTCCTAGCTAGAGGCAGACAGACTCATGGGGAGAGCATCAGAAACAAGCCCATCTTCTGGGTTCAGCCAGGACTGACAGCCCATGGGTTACACCGCTCACTATGCAGAGCTCCCCGCTAACATCCTGGGATCTCTCTGGGATCCCTTTCACTTCCTCCAGGCAGGGCAGGCCGGCTCTGCTGTCAGCTGTTTGGAGTCAGGGTCCCCAGGCTGAGAGACAAGTGCAGCTCTCCTCACAAGATCTTGCCTGGGGCACTGCTGATCCCAGGGGTCTTGCAGAGACCTGGGTGGGCGGGAAAATTGATGCTAGGGCCTGATCCTGCTGGGTCAATGGGAGCAGAGGACGCTCAGCACCTCGCAGGCACCGGATCCTAATCTGGGTGATTCTGGAGGAGCAGCCCTTCAGGGGGCTGTCCTTAGCACCCAGAGCAACGGGGACCAAGGTACAAAGTCAAGATCTGAATCCAAAGCTCCTGGGGATTTGGACCCAAGGTTTCACTCCAGCCCGTTCTAGGTCTAGGAGGCAGCCAGGACACTGGGATTTGGCTCAGGCCCCTGCTCAGCGCTCCATCAGCGGATCAGCTCCAAGCCCCGGGGGCCCAGTACCGCCTGGCTCTGTGTGGAGACTCACTGGCTCATTTCCTCTGCTCCAGGCAGAACCCAAGTGGCCTCTGCTGTTCCCGGCTTCCCCTCTTCGAGGCTTGGCAGAGGTGGCCCAGTCCCAGTAACGCTCCTGGCGGCCGTTTCTCCACCCAAGAATGGGGGGACCCCCTTGGCCAGCATCCCTCAGGGTCGCCCTAGAGCCAGGCCACATTAATTACAGCTATGGGCTGTACGCTGTACAGTACACTGTACGCTGGCCACGCGGCTAACTAGCCACAGGCTGGTTATATTTACACACATCCAAGCTATGCCCACCGCTCCCATCCGGGAGACCCACTGGGTCTGGATACAGGCAGGAAAAGAAGCCTTTGCCAAGGGCACAGCAGAACCACAGAATCGTATCTATCTGGGGCTGGATGGGATCTCAGTCTGCGGGAGAGGGGCATGGTCTAGTGCTGGAGCAGAAGATGGGAAGCCAGGACTCCTGGGTTCTTCTGTTACTCCCAGTGCTGGAAAATGGTCTAGTAGTTAGAGCAGGGGACCAGGAGCTGAAACGCCAGAGGGCAGCTGGTTTAAACTGCCCCAGCTCCAGAAGGCTCTGCTCCCTGGTTTCCAGCCCCAGCCCCGTGCTGAGTTTGGCCTAGCGCGTGGCACAGGCTCCTGGATTCCACTTCTGGGTCTGTTGCTGTGGCTCTGCACCAGCCACTTCCTGTGTGAGTGCCTCAGTTTCCCGCAGTGCAGTGAGGTTGCTAATACTCCGCTGGTTCCTGGGCGGAGGGCAGGGTTGGGATCCCCACTGAAATGAACGCCTGTGATGTGTTTCGAGATGCCTGATAAAATGCCTGCTCAGCGAAGAGCCCAGTGGTGTGTCGTTATTCCCGGCAGCGCACAGTCCGTGAGTAACCGAGGAGTTCAGGCGGCTGGAGCCATTAACATAACGATAACAAAGAACTGGGGGGATAGAGTGTGGGGCCCGGCTGATCCTCTGATCTGGGCTTGCTCTGCCCCACAGTGCCACCCACAGGGATTTTGCACCACACCGTATCCTCTATGACCTGCTGAGGATCTTCCCCAGGAGCCGAGGCAGATTAACGCACAGGCCCACGGAGCCTATGCCTAGGGGCCCACGGAGCCTGTGCCCAATTTGTGGAGCCCTGCAGGACCACCAGAACCTGTGTAGAAGTGGGGGGGCCACTGGCACCGGAACTGTGGGCCTACCCCATCCCCCGGTCAGTGGTAGGAGCCGCTGGCCCAGAGAGCCTGGGCTGCTGTGGGGATCCCCAGACCCTCTGCTTGCCCTGGGCAGGGGCCAAGGTGGCCGAGAACGGCCCCCGACCCGTGTCCACACCCCCCAGGGTGCACCGCTGCCAGTGAGACCCAGGAGTGGGGGCTCTGGTCCGGCCTCCCGCCCCCTCCCCCGGGCCTGCAGACACGCTCCGTGGGGAGAGGAGTCCCTGCCCCGGCTGGGAGGCAGTAGGGAGCCCCGGGAAGGTTACTGGCCGCTGCTCCATGCCTGCCCGAGGCTCCTGTAGCCATGTTAAAAAGTTGGGGGTGGGGCATGGCCCCTCAGGGTCTGTTGCCCCTGGGCCCCCAGGGGATGGTGGGGGCTCAAATGTTCTTTGTGCCCAGTGCTTCAATAAATCTTAATCCGCCTCTGCCAGGAGTCTGGACCGTGCTTTCCATCAGCCTCTGTCGCTTGGCTCTGGGAGCTGGTGAGATGCCAGGCTGGCTTCAAAGCGGCTCCAAACCTTCCCCCCACACACACCTTTTTCTTTCCTCCCTCTCTCTCTCTCGCTCTCGCTCTCTCTCTCTCTCGCTCTTTCTCCATCCTTCTCCTCCTCCCACCTGTTTGGCCTTCGGCATTTTCCTTTCACAGTTTTGGCTGATGCCGGGAAAAGGCTAAGGCAATCCAAACAACACAGTCAAAACACAGCAGCCCAGCCAAGCCGCTTGACGGCTCTTTGCTCCCTGATTTCCCTTTCACGCGCTTTCCCGAGACCTCACACGGAAGCGCGGCTCCCGGAGCACGGCCTGCTATTTTTGGCCTCGGGCGGCACAGAAGCGGGTGCCTGGCAATGCGTTTTTCTCACCCAAAAGACAGGCTAAGAGTGTCGCTGTTGCTGAGACCCATGGCACAGGCTGTTGGTGGGTGGGGTGAAAAAGAGAAGGAGAAACGGGCCACGGGGAAGGCTTTCACAGTCGTGCATCCTGCTTGACGTAACCGCTGAGGGCAGCCATTTTGTTCCGCTCCCCTCCCCACTTTTCCACATTACTCCCCCATGCTGGCACGACGGCCATTTTGTGCTCCCATTAAAACCACAGTGCATGGAGCAGTGGAAACCCCCGGGCATCGCTCACGCAGGGCCTTCTCATGCTCCTGCCCAGAAAGAGAGAAACGGTGTCCATTGTGCCAGGCTGGGCTCACGCTTTTCTCCCCCACTCCTGCTCCCCCCTCGCCCAGATTTTTCGTCCCTCCCCGAATACCAGAACAAAGTGTGCAAATGAGATTGCTCCATGATGGGGGCAGGGTATCACGGGCTGAAAAAGGGGGGAAAGTAAGAAGGGAGAGAAAACCTGAATGAGAGAAAGAAGCCGGGGAAAGAAAACCCCCGTGCTTGTGGGTCTAATGCTTGGCTTTGCTTTCTCGCCACATGGCGTCTTAGCTCAAGCCTGCAGCCTCCCATTTAGCTGGCAGCCATTTCAGAGCATGAGGGAAGAGAAACACAACACAGACACACTTATGCACGCGCACTTCACCCGCCCCCCTCCAAGTTTCCTCTTGGCAGCCATTTTAGGTTGCGTGAATTCCTCCGACAGTCCAGGGAAAAGAGCCAGGGCAGCCGAGCGCTGACGGGGGAGTGAGGACGGGTGCCAGGGCCCCGGGAGGGGAGAGCCGCTGGGTGGTGGGGGAATTTTCTGCACTCTTTTCCCTTTCCTTTTTCTGCAGAAATACGTCACTCTCCCGGGCAGGCAGGGAGGCGACTCGGGCCAGCAAAGAAAGAGGAAAGGAAAGAAAGGGTTGCCCTGCTATCCTTTGCTGGAGTTGAGAGCGAGCAAGCGAGCGGGAGGCTTGCACTGTTAACCCTCACACATATACACAGACACACACACGTCTGCACGGACATGTGTGTGCACACACGAGTGTACATACACACACACACATGCTCTCTTGGGCAGAACACACCCTCTGCCTTCCTCCCCCATTTCAAACCAAACTCTTGCAGCATCTCTGGAAGTCGTTAGCAATGGAGGCCTGCCAAAGCATGACGCCCAAGGATTGGGTGTCATCAAGTGGTTAGCACTAAGGGATGTGGGGAACGGGGATTCTAGCTCCGGCTCTGGGAAGGGAGCTCTTGTGGTTGGAACAAGGCAGCAGGACTGGGAGTCAGGATGCCGGGTGCTGTTCTCAGCTGTGCCACGGTATAACCAAGGGGAGTCACTACCCTACTCTGTCCCTCAGTTTCCCCATCTGTAAAATGGGGATAATACCCACATCACAGGTGTAAGTTACCCTGGGGAGACAGAGGGAGGGGGAGTTGGTGAAAAGGGCTTTGAGATCCTCAGCTGGAAAGGGTTAGGGGAGAGCGAAGCAGCCGGGCAGACCTAGCACCAAGGCTCAAATTCAGCCAGAGCTGTCTGGAGCAGAGCTCCAGTAAATATTTTCAAACACAAGGGGCAAAAGCCCTGAGCCCCGGTGCCTCCCGTGGGACCAAAGCCCCAGTGCCCCCAGGAAATCCTCGGGGAGAATTTAAGCCCGGCCTATGCGCTGTCTGCATTTTGCTGACCTTGCCCAAGTGCCCCCCCTCGAAGTCAGTGGGAGCCGGGACTGAGCATCTGAGCTTAGAGCGAAGGCAAACAGCTGCCCAGCAGCATCCCTCTGCACGGCCCCCCTGCGGGGAGCATTAGATCCAGCTGATGGGATTCGAGGGGCTTACCCAGCTGGGGATGTGCGGTTCAACTCCCACTGACCTGCAGCTCCTCTGACAACCCCGCCTGCGGCCTCTCCGCTGGCCGGGGCAGGGCCCTTTCCTAACTCCGGGGCGAGGCTGCGCCACACCCCAGGAGATCAACAGAGACCTCGGTAGGGATAAAGGCGCAGCCCCTCCCAGCACCCCATGTGCCTCCACTGTCTGCTCGAAGGGGGCGACCCTGTGGCCTAGTGGATTAGGCGTTGGCTGGGGAGCCAGAAGCTGGGCCTTCTGCCTGGCAGCAGAAGCTTGGATGAGTCACTTCCCCACTGAAAAACAGTGGGTGAGGAGAAGAGCTTGGGCTGGGGAGCCTAAGGGGTTTAGGTGCCTACATCTCCTTGAATTCAGGGGCAGCTGAGCCTCTAATACCTGTGCGTGGTCCAGTGGGACTTCACAGCTGGGTAACAGGCTGGATTCACTCGCCTGGGCTCTCGCCTGGCCCCAGCTTCCTGGTCGGTGCGCGCCTCGTAGGCTGTGATGCACAGCACAGCGGGGTGGCAGGGCAGGTCTCCCCATTGCACAGCTGGGAACGGAGGTCCAGAGAGCCAGAGGTTTAGTGGCACTGAAGTGTTGCTCATCTCAATGCCCAAGTCTCCTTGAAAGTCCCGGGAGCGCAGGCTCTGAAGTCAGCTAGTCACTGTGATGCTGAGCAGCCCAGCCCCTCCATACCTTTCACAATGTGGGCCACTGGGCCCTGCCCCAGGTCTCACCCTGCGCTGGAGCAGGGCCTTCAACCTGGCTATGGACCCCCCATTACAGCCAGCCAGATCAGGCCATGCAAATCAGCAGCAGTCCCAGCCTGCGGCGAACAGCCAGAGCCTACTGGTGCCCGCCCCAGCGTTTGCACAGTGCTGTTGCCACACACCGCGTAACTCAGGCCACACAAGTGGCTGAGGTGGGAACAGAACGTGCCCCCCCAGCCCTCCAGAAGCATTTCCAAAAAAAGTGCCAATCTCTTTGATCCATACCATCTGAGCTGCCTCACATGTTCCAGCTGAGGAGCCATCCCTGGGGCGGGATTCTCATGCAAACATCCCGGGATCCGAAACTGCTCACGGTTCAGCATGGGGAAGCTTTCCCCACTGAGCCCTCCCCCACCCCGGCGCTGCCATCCACAGACCACGGCTCAGCCCTGCGGAGGCCTGGAAGTGCTCAGGTGCTAGGAAGAGCCAAATCCGAACACAGTGAAACTTGTCATAGCTTGTGGGCTTTGCTGGCAATGGCAAAACACAACCAGACCCACGTCAGGAACCAGATTTCCACTGAACTAGTGCTACAGGGATTGCGTGACCTGTGAACGGGAGCAGATCAGAATAGCTCTTCCAGGTGCTCCAGACCTACCCATGGCCCAGCTGTTTCAAAGAATTTGGCCACCCTTTAAGCACCTGTCTACAGGCAGCTCCTCAGTGGCTGTGAATTGCAATAGCTGTGCTGAATGAACAGCAAACATGCTCCCATCTCGCTCATTAATAGGTAGCAGGCCAGACTGCACCCTAATGCAATGTGAGTGCTAACAGCCAGAGCTGTACCAGTGCACACTACCAACCATCTGAGCCCCGTGCTCCAGGGCTTATGCCAGCCTCTAGCTCTCAGAGAGCAGAATGAGCTCTAATGTGCGGGGCACATTATCCCACATCTGCCTCTGCAGCATCCGATATTGTCCACAGTCAGAGACAGGACACCGGGCAAGATGGACCCGAGGACCGAGCCCACCTGGCAACGCCTGTGTTTCTGTGCGAAGCCTCACAGAAAGAATCACTTTCTTCTGACACTGAACAAGGAACTTTATTAGAATTTAGAAGGATTATCCCTAAGGCTACTCTGTTTCTCTTCTGCCTCAGATCTGCCCCAGCCCAGCTTCCAGCTCCAGGTGTAAAGACACCCCCCACATATCCTTCTGAAATCAAAGGCTGGTTTGCACAGATGGTAGCTGGGTTTGAATTTGCCATCTCTTCTCCAGAGAGGGCAGCTTTCCTATGGAGATGGCCCTTTCTGTTAGCCATGGTAGTGAGCGCATAAACCCATTTCAGGAAAGTCACTGTCTTTGTCCACACTGTCCACAATGGGGCAGATTCTGATCTCAGTTACACCAGCATAGATCCCAAAATGACTCCACTGATTTCATGGGTTTGTTCCAGATTTACACCAGGGTAACTGAAATCAGAATCAGGCCCTAGATATGTCGGTATCAAAAATCTCGACGGTGGTTTCCCACCATTTGAATTCACCGGCTAGTCCACACTCAGCTGACGAAGCTGATAGATTTGACATGACAGATGTTCCATGAACTCATTAAGTCCCCTTTAATCTTCAACTGTCTGTAGCCTACGCGGCTTTCCCAGCCCCCCTCTCCTGGGTTCTGGGCCAGATGTATTTTAAATCTTTCTCTGAGTTTCTCTTTGTTTTTGTGCCAGGCTAACGCAATTCCCCTAGAAGAGGGGCCAGCCCAGAACCTTTGGCCCAGACAGGTTCACGAGGTTCGAAACACGTGGGTCAGATGACCTCAGGGCGGCTGGGGGTGACAGAGAGGCCCTGGCTGAGGCCGGCAGCCAGCAGGGAACCAGAACCTCGCTGGAAGTTGGGGGCATCATGAGCGATGGATCCATTTGCAAAACGTGGCTCCAAAGCCCTGCAGTTTCTTGGCAGTTGGGGCCAAGATTGTAGCTTGCCCCGTTATGCAGGGAGGGAGCCTTTGCAGAGGCTCTCCTCCAGCCCAAGGTGGGGCATATCTGTTCTGGGGCTTGGTCCAGGCTCTGCTGTTTGTGATTGTTGCTGTTACTGAGCGTCGGTCGGTCTGACAGAGAGACCTGGGGCCAGACCCCAGATACCTCATGCTGGGTCTGTCCCACTGACGCCAGTGTGTACCCCAGTGTGGGGAGAGCTATCCTGGGGGAGGAGAGAGCCCTCTGGGGATCTGTGCAGTTCTGCCTGCGGGAGATCTGGTGCCACTGAGCCACCGATCTACAGACAGCACGGGAGAGATCCCGTGTTAATGACTCCCCAGTTGGGCTCCCCACACCCGGGGGAGCCGCGTTGGCAGGCCTGGACCCGGCCTTGCTGTCTGTCAGCCTCAGGAACCTATCGTGTGGCTCAGGCCAGGAAAATGAGCAAAGCGTTGAAGGAAGTCTCTGCTAAGCAGCTTCCTTCCCAGCGTCCTCCTCCCTGCCCACCCCTGCCTCTCACGCTTGCTGCTGCCTGCGCCCTGGCCTGGCAGACACCGCCTGGCCTGCTGCCACCAGCAGGTGTTCCCCCGTGTGCTAGCTGGCAACGCTTTGCTCCCTTTCCCCAGCCTGGTGCCATGCTGGCTCAGAGCGAACGGCCACCTCTGCCCCACTCCAGCCTGGTCCAAGCCCTCCCTCCTTGCTAAGGCACAAGCCCCTGCCCCAGCATGCACCATCCTGAGATTGGCATACACAAGAATTAGGAGTCCCACATGTTCACATGACTCCAGGAGCTGAGGCTTTACTAAAAACACCACCTAGCAACACTGGGGTGGTGGTGGGGGGCCTGGAGACAGCACGCCCAGCTCATGCCAAATCAGGAATCAGCCTAGACCTAGGAGGGCCCAGGGCGGTGTTACAGGACATTGAAATGGGTGACAGGGGGACTGACGACTTTGACGGGGCCCACAAGAAATACAGCCGAGCAAGAGAGGGCTGGGCTGGGTGGGGAAGCAGGGCAGGAGGGACCTGGCTGGGCTGGGTGGGAGAGCAGGGAACTGGGCCGGGCTGGGGAATTATTTCTTACTCATACTAGCCATTAATGATTAACTTGGTTTACGGCAGGTCCGGGATGGGTGCGGGGAAGCCAAGAGCCAGGCTGCCACAGGGCTGCAGAAGAGGCTGGGGAGAGCTGGGGCTGGGAAATGGGAGGTCCTGAGCTCGTGAGCCAGGCTGCCACCAACGGCTGGAAGCTGATGCTAGACAAATGTGCCCTGGCCCACGGCTCTCTGGGGCTTTAGGGCAAGCTCTGTGGGGCAGGGCTGCTGTCTGGCAGGGGTCTGTACAGCACCTGGCTCAAGGCAGCACTGACCTGGTGAGGCTGCTGGGGTGCTGGAATAGACACCGGAGGAGTAATAATCAAGATGAATATTTTTAACAGCTGCCTGGTGTGGGGTGCTGCTAAGAGGAGTTCGCCCTTCCTGGTGGCCAGGATGGCTGTGAAATCTCCAGGAGGGGCAGGAACCACGCCCATCCCCTGCCTTGCTCCAGGTGCCGAGGGCAGGGGCTGCAAGAGGTCCAGGATTGAGGCTCAAGGGGAGCAAAGAGATGGACAAACAGCTGGGCAAGAAGCTGCCCTCAGACTCCAGCTGATTTACGGGCCGCCAGGCCAGGCAGGAGCAGGAAGGAGTGAGCGTGGACCCTGGCTAAGGGGCCTGGTGTGCCTTGGAGGGTTCAGCCCGTCACACCTCCCCAGTTCCCTCCGTGGAGCCAGCACAGGCCTCCCCAGGCAGAAGGGACCCAGGTTACTCTCACAGCACCTCCCAGGTCAGTGTGGGGAGGCACCCCGAGTCCCAAGGAGATTCTGCCAAGCCACCCTTAGCTTTCCCGTGCCTCAGTTTCCCCATCCTGCCAGGATAAATACAGGACAGACTGCGAAGCAGTTTGACATCTAGTGTTACTGGTGCAGGACCAACACCACTCCTCAGCTCAGGTACCACGGTGATGGGCACAGAATAAGAACCTACATGGCCGGACTGGAGTGAATCCAATCTAGCTCCTGGCCCCCATGCTCCGCTGCTATGGCTCCCTCCACACTGCCCATGCACACGCTGCCTTCCCAGCCCCTTCCGCCTCTGAGTCCTCGCTGCCTCTGTGCGAGTGACACATCCATCGATCGCCCACCCTGCTCTTGCGCCGCTCCCCTCAGTAATTTATGCCTTATGCTGACGTGCGCGATTTAACTCTGGGAAGCGCTTTGGGCTGCAGCTTGGCCGGGGAAGCTGCTTGTACAAAGTTGGGCGCAAGCCCATCCACGGGAGAGTCCCCCCTCCCTGACCCCAGCTGCTCTTCAGCTGGGACTGCAGCAAAGTGCCTTCCAGCGTGAGCGGCCCCAAGGGGCTGAGCAGCGGATCCAACATGCCGAGGATATGCCCAGGACCCTGTGTCACGCCGTCCAGCCCCGCCTGGTTGATTTTGGTGGCAGGAGCTCAATATGGCAAAGAAAGAGGCGGACAGCTGCACCCGGGACTGTCAGCTCATTTCATGAATAGCTTTCCAAAGGATGGACCAGAAATCCCTGGAGATCGACTGCCATTAACCATTGCAGTGCCAGGCTCTGGGCATGGGGCTCTGGACATGAGGCGCTGGGGTAACAGACAGAGCGACCCTCTGTAAACGTCCATGCTCTGTCTCCTGTATGCAGATACAAGCCTGCTGCTTTCCATCAGGCCCTTGAGGGGCGAAGGGTAATTTCAGGGCCCCGATTCTCCCACCCCAGTGGGAGTTAGCTGTCTCCTTCAGGGGACGGCTGGGGTCCACATTCCAGATGTGCAGAGAACTGGGGAGGCCGCGAGCTGGCTGCTGTTAGAGGATCCTGGGCGACTTGCCTCGTTTCCTGGGGAAAGGGATGAGCCAGCCAGTTCTGATCCAAAGCCCCCTGACCCTCAGCCCCAAATCAACCCCCAAACCTTCCTGGGGTTTGGATGCACCCTCCCCACCCCATGGGCATTACAGTCACGCTTTGCAGCAACCAGAGGTTTGTCCCCCACCTGCCCTGGCTGGGATCACATGCCAAAGCCATGAAATACCAGGAGTAAAGAGGCCTGACCTGATTTCACACCTATTGGGGGGCAGAGAAACACCCACATTTCTGGCTGTTTCTCCAGCCTGAGCCCATATCAGAAAATTAAATAGACACAAACATCTGCCCTGTCTGTCTGTCTGTCTATCCCCAGACACACCCATCTCTGTCTCTCCTGACCTAGGGTCCCTGCTAAAGAAGCCCCCCAGAAGGATCTAGAGTTTTCTAACAGAGGAGAAATTTTTCCAACTCAACCTCCCCCCCACCTTTGCAACTGGGCCCCAGCTTCGCGAAGCCAGAGTGTCATTAGGCCTCTCATTCTGCCAACAACCTGCCCGTCCCCTGCCCTGCCAGCGCCCACAGGACACTGCCCCCATTCCCAGCCCCGCTCATGGCTGCAGCCCCAGCTCTCATTGCTGCAAAGGGCCTTGGAAAGTTTGAACAGTCACTGGCACTGCTTGAAGGAAGAGCCCAGCACTTTGCACTGCGGGGGGGAAGCTCACAGGGGAGAAGTCCCAGTTGGCATGGGGAGGGCACTGCTGGGAGGAAGCTCACAGAGGAGAGGTCCCAGCTGGCAAGGGGAGGGCACCGCTGGGGGGAAGCTCACAGAGGAGAGGTCCCAGCTGGCAAGGGGAGGGCACTGCTGGGGGGAAGTTTGCAGGGGAGAGGTCCCAGCTGGCAAGGGGAGGGCACTGCTGGGGGGAAGCTCACAGAGGAGAGGTCCCAGCTGGCAAGGGGAGGGCACCGCTGGGGGGAAGCTCACAGAGGAGGGGTCCCAGCTGGCAAGGGGAGGGCACCGCTGGGGGGAAGCTCACAGAGGAGAGGTCCCAGCTGGCAAGGGGAGGGCACTGCTGGGGGGAAGCTCACAGAGGAGAGGTCCCAGCTGGCAAGGGGAGGGCACTGCTGGGGGGAAGCTCACAGAGGAGAGGTCCCATCTGGCAAGGGGAGGGCACCGCTGGGGGGAAGTTCGCAGGGGAGAGGTCCCAGCTGGCAAGGGGAGGGCACTGCTGGGGGGAAGCTCACAGAGGAGAGGTCCCAGCTGGCAAGGGGAGGGCACTGCTGGGGGGAAGCTCACAGAGGAGAGGTCCCAGCTGGCAAGGGGAGGGCACCGCTGGGGGGAAGTTTGCAGGGGAGAGGTCCCAGCTGGCAAGGGGAGGGCACTGCTGGGGGGAAGCTCACAGAGGAGAGGTCCCAGCTGGCAAGGGGAGGGCACCACTGGGGGGAAGCTCACAGAGGAGAGGTCCCAGCTGGCAAGGGGAGGGCACTGCTGGGGGGAAGTTCGCAGGGGAGGATCCTGGCACTGCAGCTTTCAGTGCTGGCAAAAGCTGATCAGTGCTAGAGCTCCCACAGTGCCCCAGAAGCTGGAGCGCCACCTGCTGGAGCCCCCAGTCAGCATGTGCACGGCACTGCTGAGAGGAAGATGACAACGTCAGTGCCCCAGCTGGCTCTGGCCCCAGGACGAGGGGCCTTGCAGGAGCCACTTTCTTGTCACTGGGGCAGAATTCTCTGTCCTGACAGAGTCAAGCTATAAGGCAGAGCCCCACCCCAGCCCTATGCCCGGGGGAAGGGCCCCAGCCCTGCACACACCCCAGTGCAACCTCCCTGGCCTGTGCTAACTGGGAGTCGCCCCACGCCTTGACGTGGCCAGGGTCACCCTGCCCTGCCCTGGTGCCAGGCTGTGAGTCAGGCCAGCCGGGAGAGCTGCTGCCGCTTTGCCTTGAAGGGCTCTGAGCTGGCAGCAGCTCGGGCTGCCCTCAGCTGAGCCCCAGCCAGCATGGCAAGATGGCAGCAGCTCTGCAATGTGGGAACAGCTCCCCACTGGGCCCCATGTGCTGCGGGCAGAGGGGTGGCTGGTTCCTGCCAACCCTGGGCCACGTCCAGGGGCTGCCAGCTGTGTGGAGAGGGAGGGGGGAAGCGGGGAGGGGAGGCACTGCTGGGGCGAGCGAAAGGGGAGCGAGAGGAAAGGGAGAGGGGGCGAGCCATGGGGAGTGGGGCAGGGAAGGAGGAAGTGAGAGGAGGGGAAGGAGGGAGAGGGAAGCTGGGTGTGAAGGGGGCCGCAGACAGACGGACAGGGGACCCCCTCCACTTCCAGGCAGCCACAGGAGGCTCTGTGGGGAGCCCGGCAGGGAGAGTGGCCCCTTCCCTGGGCCTGTGGAGCTGAGTGGGGGGCGCCAGCCGCCCTGCGGGCCCATGGCCTGGACCAGGGTCCAGCTCCGGCCTTTGGCCCAGCTCTTGTCTCTGTAACGGGCCAAACCACACTGCCGCTGTCTCAGACCCATCTCTGCCGTACCCCACTTCAGGCCCTGTTCCAAACGAGCCCAGCTGTGCCCGGTGCTGGAGCATGGCACCTGCAGGCTGGGGAGAGCCCTTTTGGGGGAGCCTGGTCTCTCACAAGGTTTCGAGCCCAAGGCGGTGGGATGAGCCCCCTGGCAGCACCTCTAGGGGTCTGACTCAAACCAAGCCGCCCGGCTCCCCCAGTCTCTGGGGAGGCTCCCACTGGGATAGAGCCTGAGCTGAGGCCTGTGCCCCCTCCCTGTGGCTGAGGAGGGTTGGGCGTGGGTACTGCCTCCACCCGGGCAGCCTGGGGGGGGCTCATGGTTTAGGGGGGCAGCACCTGGCTGCATTCTCGGTTCCCTCCCCCTACCCCCAGGCTTCAGCCTTGTCCCGGGGTCCCCTCCCGCCCCAGGCCAGGGGCTCAAGCGTCTGAGAAGACAGCCCCAGGGAGGGAAGCCAGCGAGTGCTGCACTTCCCCAGCAAGGAGGGGTGATGCCAGGAGCGCTGGGAACCAAGGCCTCAGCTTGCACCACCCGAGAGCCTCATCCTCACCCCGGCCCTCCACGGCTACCCCCAGGGCAAGGGGAGGGGCAGGACTCCCCCGTCCCAGTGTACCCCACCCTTGTCACGGGAAAGGGGTACCGAGGGCACCCTGGCTGCAGTTCTGCCCCGATGGCGCTGCGTGCCATATCGCAGAGCCGGAGAGGTCACTGGGCAGTGCTGGGCTGTTCCCGGGCTGCGTGTTCCCGCTCCTTGGCTTGGGGCCAGGAGAGCCAGCCCTGGGGCAGCTGCACCGCTCTGGCAGGCCCCCCCGACAGGCCATGCTTGTGGGCCGGAGAAGACTGGCTCTTCCTGCCCAGGAACCGTCCTCTCATTCCACACTTAACGCTGTGCCCTGCAATCCTCTCCTGCCGCCTGCTCCGGGCGGAGGTGCCCACGGTAGTGCCAGCCTGCCCCCCCGGGGTTGTTCAGGGATGTTGGTCTGTGTCATGGTTACCCTGTGTCATGGGCACATGTTCAGTTGGGGGGCAGGGTGGGGGTTGGAGGGCCGCGTTCCCGCGAGGGGGCTGGGAGAGAGAAAGAACGAAAGATGAACTGAAAGAGAAATTGAGAAGAAAGGAGTGTGAGCCGGAGAAAGGGAGCAAGAGGCCGAGCGAGGCAGCGGGGCTGGGGAGGGAGGAGGAGGAAACACAGCAAGTTAGGGGAGGGAGGGAGTGAAGCTGGCAGGGGAGGTGCTCGGACCCACGGAGGGGGAGCAGCAGAAAGTGGTACCGGGCAGGAATGGGCCAGCAGTCTCAGCGTGTTTCTGAGTGTCCGTAGGAATTTCCAGGGGTCTCTCTGCCCTGCAGGGAGCGTGTGATAGTCCAGGCAGTGAGCAGTGCCAAGAACTGGCAGGCAGGGGAGGGAGGGAGTGTCACGTGCCGGGGCTGGAGAGACATCTGCCAGCCTGTTAAAAGCCCCTGCCTGCAGAGCTGAGAAAACCACTTGGCTCCCCCATGGGTCCTGGTTCCTGGGCGCCCATCACCTGCTGCCATCTGCCTGGGACTGGCACTGCCAACTGCTTCATCCTGTCATCTAGATGCCGTGAGCACCACACTGGCAGCTGCTGTCGGCCTGACCCGGGCGGATGGCGGTGCCAAGGCTGGAGGGGAGCTGAGGGGGCTCCCAGGCTCCACATGGCAGCTGCCTATTGGTGGCGGATGGCAAGGGGGTCTGAGCTGCAGCTGCTGCCCACCTTGGAGAACAGTGGGGCCTTGGGGAGCCGGGGAGGGGAATGAAGGGAGCCAGGTGTCTGCAGGCATGAAGGGCAGAGGAAGCAACAGCCCGTGGCCAGGCAGTGGTTAATCTACACCCCCCTTGCCTGACGCGAACAGCAATAACTGATGCTCCCGCCCCACAGAGATCTCAAAGCACCCTGCACGTACACAGATCAAGTCACCCAGGGCTGAAATGCAGCCACCTCTGGGGTGGAACACTGCAGCAGCTGAACAGCACACCGCAATACCACAGTTTCGGACAGGAAGTAAAGAGCACTGTATCCCACTGACACTGCCGGGGTGACGCCGGACCAGCAGAACGCATGTGGCCGGGATGTTTTGGGCTAAGTCTGCTCTTAGGGAAAAGGCTGTGGGATATTTAATGGCCAAAAGCAGCGGCTTGGAGCTCCCTGTGACCCAGATGGGCACCAGCACCACCCTGTGTTAACCTCTGTGGTCTCCCAAGAGCCAGCTGCACTTGACCCTGCTGACCCTGACCAGGACGCTGTCCTTGCACCAGCGGCCTCAACCTGAGTCACTTCACTCACCCCTGGCACTGGCATCATGCAAGTGCACGAGGAGGCCTGCAGTGCATCAGGATGCTAAGGGCTGATGTGCCCCCCAAGTCCTGCCCCGCTTGTTTATCCCGCAGCCTCCTGGCATATCGATCCCGGCTCGACAATGGCTCCCAGCCTGGGCCAGAAACCCACAACAACCCCCTCGCTCGTGTCGTCATTCAGTGGGGCGAGACCCTGGGGGTGCCGGGAGTAACACGTTGCCCCTTGTGCACCCGAACAGCTGGGGCTGGATTCGGGCTGCTGCCCAGCCCTGGACCAACCTGTGTTAAATTTAACTTCCCAGCTCTGTGACTAAGCTTGCTGGCTGCAACAGAATCCTGCAGTGAACTAGCTGGCCTGCTACCACCTGCCCTGCCAGCCCTGCCATGGCCCAGGCTGGAAAGACAGAATGAGGAACCCACCCTCCTCCTGTCAGCCCTGATGCAAGCCCAGTGCATGGCAGATTGGCTGGGAGACGGGGACCTGTGTGCAGCTAATTGCAGTACTGCATCAGGGGCTTGTTTACCAGCTGTTTATCCCATCCAGATGCAGAGAGTGGCTTAATCAAGGTTAATTGCTTGGGAGAATCCCACACATCTTGCCGTGTGGAGACATGCACTCAGCCTCCATCCTACCCCCCGGCTCTGCAGAGAGCCAGCTGAGCCGCGCCACCCTCCTGGCATCCTCGCAGTGCCACCAGCTGTCCCCGCTGGCACAGGAACTGCCTGCTGCCCCTCAGATCACTGCCTCTCCGTCGGACATCACGGCTCATTTGACTGGCAGCAGTAACCTGGTGCTGGGTGGACGGAGAGCCCCTGGCTGGCTGCAGCCCAGTGCTCCCAGCCGAGCACATGCGACCAAGACACCTCCCCAGTGGCCAGAGCAGGAGGCTTGACAGCAGAAAGTCACTCACTTTGGGTTTGAAGCCACGTTAGTGAAGGTGGGTGACTACCAGCCCTGGAGAGCAGCTCTCTGCTATATTGTCCCTCCAAGGTGCCCCTCTGCAGCTGTGGGTCTAGCCCACAGTCTCAGGGCTGTGAGCCTCACTCCCACCTGTGGCTGAGCTCGGGAGGGACCTGGGGGGTATTTAAGGTGCTGATGGGGACTCAGGAAACCTGCTGTCACTGTGACCTCGTGCCCTGGCTTCTTGCTGCTCCCAGCGGGGAAATAACCTCACTTGGTCCATTTAGACTGCAGGGTTTTGGGGGCAGGGACTGGCTTTCCCTGTGTTTTTGCCACACCCAGCACTGGCTGTAAAACACATACTAAGAACTCCCATGCAGGGACTGAAGGGAGGTCCCCAAGCTCTATTTGGTCCTTGGCCTCTCTCGTGGGACTCCCCAGAGGAGGGGTGAGTGCAGAGCCCACTACGGTGCCACTTACCCACCGGGAGCTTTGCAAAGCCTTTGGCTTCTAGACCCCAGCTACTCGTACAGACACCGGGCTGTGACCTCCCCAGCTCACCCAACAGCTTGGCTCATGACCCAGCTGCCGGTCACCCCACGTCTGGGCCCCCATGCCCTTGGGGCTGGGTTTGTCCCAGTGCATTCTGGGAAAGTATGGGCAACTCCCCCTGAGTGCTCCAGCTGGGCCAGGCTGTGCCAAGAGTGTGGCACCTGAGGGCGTTCTGGGATGTCCATCGGCCGCACCGGCGCTATCTGCCTGGCTGGACCGGGCACAGGAAGGCAGTGATGTGCCAGCAGGCCCTGGCAGGTTGGTTGCCATAAGAACTTGCCATGTGGGCACAAAGCAGGCTTAGAACCGCCTATGCCGCTAGCTGGCTGCAGACCCGTTCCAGCGACACGCCTGGATGCCCCGATGGCTGCAGCCAGCCTGGACTCCCATGAGAATCAGGCCAGTGGGGCAGACAGACCTTCTCAGGGAAACGAGAGATGGAAAGCGCCTCCCATCCCACACTCACCCGCTCAGCTCACCTGAGTCTGTGCCTGAGATCCTCTCCCAGGGGCTCTCCCACCTCACCCAGGTTGCATTGCCACCCTGATCCATCCCACCGCTGCTGCCCGGCGCAGCCAGAACTGGTGAGGCCGTGATTTACACCTCTGGGGTTCCACACAGTGCTTAGGCGTTAGCAAAATAAATTAGCCCAAATCATCGGAACAGCAATACAGGGAGCCACTGGATAGATAGAAAGATAGAGGGTGTGTGTGGTGATAGACAGATAGATAGATAGAGGGGGTGGATGGGGATAGATAGAGGGGGTGGAAGGGGATAGATAGATTAAATGAGATGCTCGTGAATCCTTTCTGCCTCACATATCACCAGTAATAAACATTTTGCAGCCACAGTTGAACTGGAATATCCTGGGCACTTTAGCAGCAATGTCTGGGGCCGACCAGAATCCAGCTGGCTGCCTCCTCACAGGGTAGCAGGAGCGATGGGGCCCTGGTAGTGTCCGAGGCATGGCTCCCAGACACGCAGGGAGCGGGCCAGTGGGTGCTGACCAGGACTGGGTTTGCCATCTCTGACCATTCCAACGCTCTGTAACCCCCACTAGTCATTACTCTTCACGAGGCCCCGTGGCTCTGAACACTGCTCTGGCAGGGTGACTGGCTCCAGACCCACGGTTGGAACGCCAAGTGGCACATCTGCCTTTCTCGAGCGTCGCAATGTACTTTGACAAACATGAAAGTCTTCAGCCTCCCAGCACTGATAGACCTCGGCCCCACCCCCAGGTGACAGAGAGGGAAACTGAGGCATAGAGAGTGGTCTGCCCAAGACCATGCACTAAGCTAGGCAGAACCAGGAAGGGAATACCCGAGTGCCGACCCAAGCCTCCACCAGCTAGATCATGTCCTCTCTGTGGTGCCTAAGGAGAAGCTGGGGAAAGCTGGGTGGCACCAGAGACAGAGGGCTTTCCCCGCTTGTGAGTTGTGGCTGATGGCTCTGGAACAGCCGATGTATTGATTCACGGCTGGTGGGGCAAATGGGGGGTGGTGATAGGAATGACAAAGCAATCCCTGGGGCGAAGATGGGCCTGAAGGAGCTGGGAGGTTCGCAGGGGATCTGACCCCCAGCCCGAGCAGTGCCAGCAGGCCCTGGTTCAGGTCACTCTGGGGGGTGAGTCGGCCCCAGCAGGTTGGTCTGGTATTAGCAGAGATGGAGGTTTGCTCTCAGTCGGCCTCCCACACTTAGGTTCACACCTGCTGGATGACGTCACGGCCTGTAACCTTGAGCTCAGCCCTACACCAGAACTCAGGTGGTTCCTTGAACTAGATCCTGTCTCAGAACCAAACCCATTTGCCAGGACGGAGATGGAACAAGCCCTGGCTCTTTGATCTCCCTCCCCACAGACTTTGGTGGCTTGGATAAAGCGGACCCTGGGTCAGAACAGGCTTTGGCACAACTCACTTCCTTTGGCCAGGATAGAGACAGAACAAAATCTGGAGTCTCAAAGCCGACCCACCTGGGCCTGGGTAGTTCAGCTCAAATGCAACCTGGATCGGAACCAGCCCTGGGTGGTCACTAAGCTGGCAACATCCAAATCTAGAGTGAGGAGGTTTTGCAAGGCTAGAACCAGAACAAGCCGTCTTGTTCTAACCCTGCCAGTCCGGCTACAAGCCGGGGGCCTGGCCCTGGTTATCTCTGGTGAGGGGTCACCTGGGGGTGCTCCAGGCCCTGGCTAGGAAACCCCGGCTCCCTGCAGAAAAGGGGACCACTGGGCTGTCAGGGGCTGCACTGCCATTCCGAAGTATCCCCAGGGCTTTGCTCACAAGATGCGGAGGAGCCGCTGTGAAGGCGTGAGTCCCTCTGGCTTGGCCAGTGCCCCAGTGCCGGACTCTGCCTACGTCGGCCCCTGGCCGGGGCTGGGACTTGGGTGGGGGTGCGGAGGAGAGGGAGGAGAGGAACGCATCAGCATCTGCTGGCCCAGCTGCCCCCTCTCCTCGCGGGAGCACTGAGCGAGCGTGGGCAGCCTGCCAGCATGGCAACTGCAAACCCATTAGCGGGCACGGTGCCTGCCAACGAGTGCGAAGCGGCATGGCTGCATGGGGGGAGGAGGGCAGGTGCAAGCCAGACAAACCCCTGCTCATCTTTAATTCATCAGCCCTCGCAATGCTGCCAAAAGAGGCTTCCCTCCACCCCCGCCCTGCATGGGCATGCCTGGCATGTCCCGGGTGCACCACAGCCAGGGTGTGTTCGTGAGGCCAGCTGGATTCACCATGGCCCTCGCTTTGGGGGAAGGCCAACTCCTGTCCCTGTGCCCCCACAGCTTGGTGTGTGTGCACCCCTTCCTGGGAGGCTGGATCCCCCCCACCCCCTGTCATTCATGTACCCCATTGCCAGGGCCAGTGCACCCGTTGCTGACCTCTCCTGTCCCACGGGGGGCGGGGCAGGGGGCTGCTCATGTAGGGGGCAGGAGATCAGGGTTTCCTTTGAATTAACTGATCAGCCCCCTCACTGCCCTCAGGCCACATCGGCACCTCCTGACAGTCGGGGGTCAGCCCCACAGCTGGAGCAAGGGGTCTTGCTTCTGTCCCTGCTTAGCAGCCCCAAGAGCCTCCATTGCGGATGGGAGTGCAGTACAGGGTCACACCGCACAGGGGTTGGGGCCCAAAGGGACCTGGCTGCATTGAACTGGGCACCAGCCCCCTCCTGAGCTACCAGTGGGTCACCCTTGTACGAGCTGCTCAGTGAATCTGCCCCCACCAGCAGTACTCACCCCACCCTGTGCCATGGGTCTGCCCCACCTACCCCCCCATACAGCTGATCCCACCCCATCTATCCCCCTCTGCCCATGGTCCAGCATTTGCCCCGCATCCCATCTAATCACCCCATCCAGTTGCCACAAGCCCCCCCTTGTCTCAAATCCCCACCTCCATGTCCCTGCTCTCTCGGACCCCCCAGCACCTCCCCACAGAGCTACCATCCCCCCGCACATGGCCTGCCTGGCTGGCTATAAATAAGTCGGTGGAGTAGGGGCCGGGCGGCGCGCTGGGGCTGAGTCCAGCAGAGGCCGCAGGTTCATTTTTCATAGTGCTGGGGGGGGACCCAAACAAGCCAGCCGCCCGCCCACTGCAGCACCGGCCCCCCAGCGTTATTACAGCCGATTACCCCAACCTGGCCTGCTGGGGGGAGGAACCCCAGAAAGGAGAGAGAGAAGGGAGGGGCAAGGGGAGGAGATGGGGCCGAGGGAGGAAAGGCCATGGAAGGGACAGGGTGAGTGGAAAAGCGAGGGAATGAATGAGGCCAGCAGAAGGAGGGAAGGAAGAAAGCCAGCAAAGCTTTGGGGTCCTCCCGTCGCACAGGCCCCTGTCACTCAGTGCCCCCTCAATGGCAGCACAACGGGTTATCAGACGTGCCCCGTTCCCCAAATCAGAACCACAGGGGCCTAATGCTGGGCACCCCGGCTGAGAACTGCTAGGGGCAGGCGAGAGGTTACGCCACTTTTTCTGTAGGTCCTACACAAAAACCAAGTCACTTGCACTCTGAGCGGGGTATCAGGCAGCTCCAGCATTTGGCGTTTATACCCCCGGGAGCCTTTGAAATGACTGAAAAGGCTAGAACACACCCAGCCCCGGTGAACACACACACGCACACAGAGCTCTGACCATACCCCAGTGCAGTCCTACACACAGCACCTGTGATCCCAGCCCTGGGATCCCTCCACCCACAGCTCTGCCGAAGTCTCCCAATCCGGTCCCGCACCCCCGAAGTCCATTCTCAGCTCCCCACCCCCAGCTCTGCTGATGCTGATATCTTCAGTCCTACTCACAGCCCCCCACCCCCACGGCCGAGTGACGCTATGGATCTCACTGGAGACACGCACATGCCGGGGGGCGTCAGGCGTGCTGTTGCACGAGGGCTGAGCAGAGCAGCTCGCACGGACCAGCTGGAGCTAAGCACCGAGCTTGCAAACGTGCTCCCTCCCGCCCCCCGTAGTTTGCCAAGGCCCTTCTGTCCTGGCCTCCAACCCCCCTCGCTGTTCCAGCCCTTGGCCTCCTCTGGGCAGAGACAAGCCAGGCCACACTGTTTTCCACCCACAGCTCTGCCCAGGAAGGCCCCCTGGCTATCCCAGCCCTGGGCCGCTCTCCCGGGCAGAGCCCAACCCAAGCAGGGCTGCCCGGCTGAGCCCGGTGCGCGTCTCCCGTGGGACAGCACGGCTGGCTGTGACGTGCAGTGCACCAGGCCCCCGCTCCCCGGAGACGAAGGGAGCAGCCCCGGACACGCACACACAACGGCCTCTCCGGCCGCCGCTCTGCCTGGAGCGCGCCCAGCTGGGATGGCTCGGGGCTTTCGGAAGCAGGAGGCTACTACTTGGCCTAGGACCCGGCATGAGCATGAAGCCAGCTGCCTCCCCGCCTCCTCCACGCTGCAGGCTCCCACACAACGCATCGCACGCAGGGAAGCCCTGACCTCGCCACGGTCTCTGGCACACGGAGCCAGGAAGCCAAGCGCCCAGCCCAGCCAGAGGGGAGGAAAAGGGAAACTGGGAAGTGCTGAGGGCTTAGTGGGGACTCCCTGGCTGGGGCATCCCTGCCTCCTCAGGCCCAGGGCCCAGAGAGGTCACCTTGGCACGGTGTTTGCTGTGGGGACGCAGCAGAGACGGGTGTGTCTGCTGGCTCTCTCTCTCTCTCTCTCTCTATCTATCCCCATCCACCCCATCTATCTATCTATCTATCTATCTATCTATCTATCCCCACAGACTCCCGCTATCTAATGTATCTATCTATCCCCATACACTCCATCATCTAATCTATCTATCTATCTATCTATGGGATTTCTATAGTGTCCCTCACTGAAGTATCTCATTGCTTATAATGGGCCAAACCAAACTCTAGATCCAAACACCTCCAAGCTGGAGGCAAGGTCGGACCCAGCCCAGCACTGCATAGCTTGGCTCCATCCCTACAGCAGCCCGGATCAGAACTCCAGGTCCAGCCAACTCTCCATCTTCAGGTATCCCTGGGTTCACATCCAATTTCCCAGCCCGGGGTTCCTCTTGGGCTGTTGGTGAGGGCGTATGAGCCAACGCTCTGTGCCACATGGGGAGGAGCAGCGGAGGGGACCCGCGCGAGGTGCCGGCAGAGCACCGTGCTCTTGCTGACTGCTGGGGACATGGGGCATGCCTGGGGCTCAGCACGGCTCTGCTGCACCAAACTCTCGGTGTGACAGCCCTGCCTGATACGCCGAATGCAGCAACACCGCCGTGATGCACCAGATGCTGCACAGGAGAGAGCTGCCAAGCACAGAGCTGGATCCAGCCTCAGCGGCTGGAAGAAGCGTTTGCACCTGGGAGGTTATGTTGGTTCGGCAGGCTAGAAAGAGGGGCCAGCAGCTAAAACATTCCCCACGTTCTGGGGGTCAGACCCAGCCAGTAACCGGTGATACCCGTGGGATGCGTGTGCAGGGAGCAGTGCAATGAGGCAGGTGGGTGTCAGTTAGCCAGGCGAGCCGGGGGTCTCAGCGCTGTAGGGGTGGTAAGGGGCTGCCAAGAGCTGCGGGGAGCCAGCGGGACCCCAGCTCCTTTGCCCTAAAGGCTGGGGAGAACTCTTGTCCTGGGGTTGGAGGCGGGGCAGAGATGAAGTGCGGGGGAGTCGAGTCACCTGAGGACAGTGCCCAGTGCATGGTACGACTGGCTTTGGCAATGCCTGTGCTCCTGGGCAGGAAGGGCCAATGTGGCTTGATGCAGCCGTTCTGCCATTGGCTCTCCCTGCGGGCAGCCCGCACTCAGCCCTAGTGTGCCCGGAGACAGCACGGCAAAGGGACTGGCCCGATGGCCTAGGGCTGCTGTGACCAGGGCTCCTCAGCCACCGACTTGCTGTGAGACCCTGGGCAAGCTGCTTCTTGCATCTGTTTCCCTCCTTGCCCTCTGTCTAGCCATTTCTGAACCAGGCACTGTGCGTTCCCTGGAGCTCCTGGCCAGGAGGGACCCCCATCTATCGCAGGAGATTCTTTCTCCCCAGCTTCCCAGTACTGAGCCCAAAGATTTTAGTTAAACCAAAACACTGCAGTCCCCTGGGAACTAAATTGTTGCAATCCACAGGCAGAGACCAGGAGGGGCACCAATGCCCAAGGGCAGGCCCTGCAATGACAGGGGAGTTGTTAAGTGAGATATGCCCAGATGAACCCAGCAGGCAAACCATGCCTTATGCTGCAGAAGGAGGCCACCCCACCTCCCCACCGGTTCCTGCCCGTTGGATCTGGGGGGAAATTCCTTCCCAAGCCCCAGTCCGGCCCTGAGCACATGTGAGCGAGATCCGCCAGCCAGGCCCTAGATGTACAGCCCCTAGCGCGATGGTGCCGCCGAGTGCCAGTATCACACTAAGAACAACACACCACTCCATGCTAGAAGCCCCACAAAGTCACTACATCCTCGTATGCACTTCTGAACAGGTGCTGCTGAGGTTTGAATGAGACGCCGCACTGTAGTGTGGACACACTGGACAGGGGCTGCGGCTAGCCGCACGGGTGACATCTTGCTCACATTGACGTCAACAGCAAAACTGGGGTCAGGATTTCACTCCTGAGCCGTCCAGACAGACAAAGACATCTCCTACAATCCTCATGTCTCTATATGCAACGGGCTTTTAATCAGAGACTCCTAGACTTCAAGGCCAGAAGGGACCATCATGATCATCTAGTCCGACCTCCTGCACATTGCAAGCCCCAGAACCTCACCTGCCCACTCCTGTAACAGACCCTAACCTCTGGCTGAGTCACTGACGTCCTCAAATCTTCAAGTTACAAAGAATCCACCACTGACACTAGTTTAAACCTGCACATGCCCTGTGCCCCAGGCTCATCCAATTTGCATTTCTCACTCCAGGACCAGCTCTAAGAAAGGGGGGGAAAAGGGCCCCCCCCATCCTACCCCAATAGATCTTTAAAAATCTGATGCAACTAATGGGAGGCCACAAACCCTAAATGCCTTAATGGCATGAGGACGGCACTGCATCACTACTGGGCAGCTTTACAGTGGCCAGGGTGCCTTAGCCACACGGTTCCAGACCTGAGTGCGGCGGGCTGCTTTTCAGTGTAATCTTAGCTCTGCATTTCCTCGGTTTGTAATCCTGGGGTTGGGGTTAATTACAGCCGGCCTCCGGCGGTTCCTTTACCCTGATGTACTTTGAACTTAACTCCATCTAACAGCGACTTGTCTGGGAATGTGTGCGTGTGTGTGTGACTATACGGGCATGTGTGTGCATTTTATGTGTGTATCTGCACATGTGTGTGTGTAAATACATGTGTGTGCGTCTGCTTGTGTATCTCTGTGTGCTAATAGGACAGGCTTCAGATGCATCCGATGAAGTGAGCTGTAGCTCACGAAAGCTCATGCTCAGATAAATTGGTTAGTCTCTAAGGTGCCACAAGGACTCCTTTTCTTTATGTGCTAATACGTATCTCTATGTGTGTAAGTGGGTGTGTGAATATCTGTGTACGTGTCTGTATCTGTGTGTGTGTGGGACTAACTATGGGCATCGGCATGTGCTCCTGTGCATAGGTGTGAGTGTGCGTCAGTGAGCGTGTGTGTGTGTGAATGCGTATTGCTGCAAAAGGCATATTCAAAATATTGTGAATCTCGTCAGTTTCCTTGTGATAAATATTTGCGGCTGCACCCTGCACTGGGGGCATATGGGGAGATGTTTTCTTTCCAGATGGGAGGACGGCACAGACATTTGGCACGGTGGCCCCCTCAGAGACATAAGGCATGCTCAGGACAAGAGTCTTGGCACATGGTACCCAGCAGATTGGTGCCATCTGCCTCGCTTTTCTCCAGGCTCACTTCGGGGCTGGGGAGTGCAGATAACCAGCTGCCAAGCTGGGGAGGAATTCAGATGCGTTGGCTTTCAAAGGTGTTCCCTCCCCTTTGTCCTTCCCTTCTCACTTGGGGAGACGCCGGGGCGGGATCTCTTTGTGAGGAGCCGGAGGGAGATGGGAAAGTGGGCATCACACACAAAACACAGCCTCTCTCATCATCAGTGAGAAAACTTGCAGCACACGTAGCAAGCAAGGCAGCCTGTCCCAGTGGTTAGAGCACAGGAGTGCCACGCAACCTTTGCCAAGCCACTTCCCCTCTCTGTGTCCCTTCGGCCATTTAGACTTTACGGCCCAGAGCCTCAAATTCAGTGGCCAGTCGGAGCTGAAACACCTTTGGGGACCTGGGCCTAAGCCCGCTGGGGCAGCGACCGGCCTCCTCCCTTGGTGCATGCACAGCACCTAGCAACAGTGAGAAAAAGGCACTTTTCCTCCCTCTTCATTGCCCTGCATCCTCCCAGCAGGACTCAGCCAGAGAGCAAGCCTGGGAAATCCCCTCCCCCAACGGGGAGAGGCCAGAAAGCCGCCTACAATGGGAACGCCGTGGCCTCCTTCGCCAGCCCAGTGGCTGCTGCATCGCACCCGGCCGTGCCCCGAAAGGCCCCCGTTCAGCAAGGCACTTCTGCGGGTGCGTCGCCGGCAGCATGTGCTCTCCGCTGCGGTCTGCGCGTCGGGTGGAGCCTGCGCCTAAGGAAGGGGCTGAAGTGGGAGAGAACTGAGCCCACGCTGACAGCTAAGAAAGTGCCCCAGTGCTTTGCTGAATCGGGGCCCACGGCAGGGTTCAGCTAATGGGAGCCGGCCTGCAGGGTTCGAGCCTCGCCCTGGGAAGAGTCCATTCCCCAGGGCCCAGAAATCCAGCCCGGGTTTGGCTCCTCGGCGGGGTTGGATCCATTTTGCTGGTGGACTAAACTCCACTCCGGGTTTTCTCCTCCCATCCCTGGGGGAGCACAAGAACCTGCGGCTGGTTCTACCCTCTGCAGGAGCGGGAGGCAGAGTCCGCTCCAGGTGAGCTGCAGAATCCAGGTCCAGACCTTCTCCCAGGGGAGTTCGCCGCTGTCAATCAGTCCTCCGGCATGCCCGTTCTCTGGGCAGGATGCTCTGGTCTGGTGGGGTAGCCTGGCCTGGCTGGGTGCAGGGTGCTTTGCCATTGCCTGGCCCGGCTGGCGAGGCGTGCAGGCGGGTGCATTGAGGCGCTCTCCACTCGAGTGCAAGGCCTGACTCGGACTAGCTGACACGTTAGCTACCCCCGGGCAGAGAGTGGCCCGGGCTGGGCCCAGCGACAGCAGTAGAAGGGCCTGACCCCGTTCCTGACGCTCTCCCCTCGCTCCCCGGCTCTAGGTCAGTCCAAACGCCTTGGTATCCCGGCCGGTTCCAGCCACAGACCCCCCATGCTGCTGTTCTGGCCCCCCGTGCTCCCAGCTCCCTGCAGCCAGAGCAGGCAGCTGGTCCCAGAGCCGGCACCCAGCAGCCGGCAGCTTTAATCCACCCTGCCCTGCAGGAGACATTGGTGAGGCTGGAAGGGCTGGGGCTGCATGGGGGCATGGGTGGGGGAGGGGCTTGCCTGGGGTCCCCTGTTCACACCCAGCGTCCTCCAGGGTCCAGCAGCCCCATTGCTGCAGGACACCGCTGGCACCCATGGGTGGCTGCACGGAGGCTGGTGCCGCTCTGGGGGGTGAAGATGCCCCGGCTGCCTTGCTTAGATAGCCCCGCCCTGTGTGACGCCCAAAACTCCCAGCACCAGGCCCTGGATGCATGGGGGCAGTGCCCAGGAGGGGCGAGGTGCTGTCCAGGCATCCGTGCCCTGCCCAAGGCTGGGGGGCTCCGGGCCGCATGGCGCATTAGCAGGGGGTTTCTGTGCCTATAGTGACAGGAATCCAGGCTGGGCACAGCCAGCGGAGCAGGGAGAGGCAGGGAAGGAGAACGGGCGACAGACAGGGCGGGTGCGTGTGGCCGCCAGGGAACAGCCGGGCTCCGGCGCGTGGGTGGGACAACACGGGGTCTGCCACCCACGGGACCCCTGGGACATGGTGATATTAGGGTCTTGAACTTAACTCCCAGCACCGCAACAGAGCAGTGGGAGCCTGGACACAGGGCCGGGGGCAGCATGGGGACAGGCGAAGTCAAGTCAGCTCCTGCAGCTGGCGTGTCAGCCAGGACGCAGGGCACGGCACTGCTGAGAGGAAGCTCGCAGCACTGGGGTTATCTACCACCACAGAGCAGGACACTCTCTGACTGCCCCCCATCCGCCCTGCTGGCACTGGGGCAGCCCAAGGAGCAGGGACCCCTTTTCTCTCTCTCGCTGACTGGTTCCCGGTGGATCAGGGAGGCAGGACCCCACCTCGGGTGCTCCTGGCTCGGGCTCTCCCTGTCCCCACCCAGCCTGGCCGGCTCTGGGGGGAACTGCCTCCTTCCTCCCGTGCCTCACCCCGATCCTGCCCCCGCACACTGCAGCCATACTGCAGCCTGGCCCCCCTGTGCCTGCTCCCCCCACCCTGGGAGGGCCCCCCCGCAAAGGCTGGCGTCAGGAACACGCGGCTCTGCAGGAATCCGCCCGGGATGCTCCGGAGGCCCCAGCACAATTGATCCAGGCGATTGACTCCTGGTGCACTGCCAAGCCGCTGCCTTTCATCCATGACCGCCCTGCCCTGGAGCGCTCCCCCCCCCCCGCTGCAGACCACTGGGCCCAGCCTCCCCACCAGCCCCGGAGCACTGCCCCCCCCCCCCCGCTGCAGCCCACTGGGCCCAACCTCCCCACCAGCCCCCAGCCCCGGAGCACTGTCCCCCACCCCACTGCAGACCACTGGGCCCAACCCCCACCCCACAGCCCCAGAGCGCTGCCCTCCCACTGCAGACCAATGGGCCCAGCCCCCCACACCAGCCTCCAGCCCCAGAGCACTGTCCTCCTCCCCCCCGGTGCAGACCACTGGGCCCAGCCCCGGAGCACTGTTCCCCACCCCACTGCAGACCACTGGGCCCAGCCCTAGGCCAACCAGACCCTCCTGGTCACTTTGGGGTCTCATTGGGGGAAGGGGCACATCACAGGGGTGGCTCAGATGGGGGAGGAGGAGGCAGAGGAAAGCTGGAGAAGGATCCCAGTGGGGAGCTCCAAGCCAGAGCCAGAGCCAAGGGGTGCGTGGGGGGCTGGGAGCCGGGGATTTGGTTCAACTTGTTCGAGAGCCGCTGCAAGGGCCACGTGCAAACCCCGGGTCTGGCCCAGAGTCTGGGGGCTCAGCTCTGGGAGGGGGGGCATGACTGCTGCCTCCCCAACACCACTAAGGAAACTGAGGCAGTGACAGGGGAAGGGACTTGGCCAAGGCCACGCAGCAGAGGCAGGGAACAGAAGCTGGGGGCAGCTGGGAGCCAGCAGAGCTCAGGGAAGGGCTTTGGGGTACAGGGACACCTCACTGGGGGAGCCCTGAGCTGGGGGCCTGGGGCTTTGTGTCCAGGAAACGAGGGGGAGTCCGCAGGTTGTATCTGGACCCTGGGGCCGCTGTAGCTGTGCCCAGCCTGGCTGGCATCCGGCCTGCCTCGGCTGGTCCCCCCGTGGCCCAGCCAGCCCTTTGAAGCTCTGGCCAAGGCTCTTGCCCCTCTCCTTCGCCTTGAGCAAACAGCTGCCCGCGTGTGCCAGGGAGGGGTGGGTGGTGCCAGGATTGGGCATCCAGAGCTGCTGGATGGCCACCCCGTACAATAAGGGCCTGTCTTCTCCTGCCAGAATATGCCCCCACCCCACCCCTCAGCAACAGGGGACAAAAATGGACCCACCCCCCCACCTCGGGGGTGTAAAGCAAAGAGGGGAGGTGGCACTTCAGGCTCTGTTCCCAGCTCCTCATGCAGGGGCAGGGGCAGGACTGCTTAGAGCAGGGAGCCAGGATGCCTGGGTTCTCTCCCCGGCTCTGGGAGGGCAGTGGGGTCTAGTGGCTAGGGCAGGGAGCCACGGGGGCACAGGACCAAAGGGTCCCTCTATGGCTCTGCCATCGACTCTCTGTATCCTCAGACAAGTCACCTCATGAACTCTGTGAAGCCTGGATCCAAACTTTCCTGAGGCACTGGGGCGCCTGGAGATGGGGCTTGCATTGTGTCTATCTGTGCCTCAGTTTCCCCATCTGTAAAATGGGGACAATCCTGCCCGCAGGGGACTTCCTCAAGGACTGGTCACTGCTTCCAGACCCTCAGAGGCCAGGCGCTTGGAGCACCAAGAGTTATGGCCGTGGCCAGGAGGGGATGAGGCCAGGGTGGGGGCTCAGGGGCAACAAAGTGTGATGGACACACAGGGATCCCTGGCGGGAGCGGGAGGAGCCACAGGAGCTGTGTGGGGAACACAGTGGTGGGGGGTAGTTCTGAGGTGGGGCACTGGGACCTTCCCACAGCCTTGGGGCCATGCTGAGCACCACAGGGCATGGAGGGGGGCAAGGGGGGACTGATCCCCAATTCAGCCTTCTCACAGGTTCCTAAAGGTGGGGTGATCCCCCCCTAGACTCTGGGAAAGGACGGATCCAGATCAGCCCCCTCCCGAAATGCTGAGCCACTGCCAAGGGAGGGGCTGGGGGAGAGATGGGGCTGGATGGGGTGGGCTATGGGGCTGGGGAGGAGCTGGCAGAAGGCAGCGGGGGGCTGAGGGAGAGATGGGGAACAGGGGGTTGGGGGGCTGGCAGGAGCTGGGCGGGAGGGCGAAGGATCCTGGGGTGGGTAGAAGGGGCGGAGAGGGCCCAGTCCATTATCAGCACCGAGGGAGGGGAGGGGGCGCAGGCTGCTCCCAGCTGATAACGGGGAGACCAGGGAGATGACAGGTTAACCCTTTAGCTGCCACAGGAGCTGGGGTGGGGGCAAATTGTCCAGCTCCTGCATGGCTTAGCCACGGGCCCAATTCTCCCCCAAGGAGAGGGGACCGGGGGGCCGGGGCCTGGACTCCCATTCTCTCCCCATCGGTCCCTCTCCGGGGGTGCCACATTCTGGGGGTCTGCCTGGGGACAGTGATGGGGTCAGCCTGGGACTGGGGGGTGGGTGGGAGCGAATGGGGGTGCGAGGAAGTGCGAGTGAAGCAGAGACAGGCTGGAGGTCAGGGGCCTGAGCGAGAGACCTTGGGGGCGAGTCTGTCTGCCATGCTGGGGTCGGGGTGTGTGTGAGGGGCTGGCTATGGTGCGGAGGGGAGGGGCATGTGAGGGGCTGGCTATGGGGCAGAGGGGAGGGGGCATGTGAAGGGCTGGCTATGGGGTGGAGGGGAGGGGGGCATGTGAGGGGCTGACTATGGGGCAGAGGAGAGGGGGGGTGTGAAGGGCTGGCTATGGGGTGGAGGGGAGGGGGGCATGTGAGGGGCTGACTATGGGGCAGAGTGGGGCGTGTGAGAGGCTGGCTATGGGGTGGGGGGCATGTGGGGGCTGGCTATGGGGCAGAGGGGAGGGGGGCATGTGAGGGACTGGCTATGGGGCGGAGGGGAGGGGGGGTGTGAAGGGCTGGCTATGGGGTGGAGGGGAGGGGGGCATGTGAGGGGCTGACTATGGGGCAGAGTGGGGCGTGTGAGAGGCTGGCTATGGGGTGGGGGGCATGTGAGGGACTGGCTATGGGGCATAGAGGAAGGGCACGTGTGAAGGGCTGGCTATGGGGCAGAGGGGAGGGGGGGTGTGAAGGGCTGGCTATGGGGCAGAGGGAAGGATTGGGCAGGCTGCCAGGAACACGGACAGACTGAGGGAGAATTGATGTGATTTTGCCTCCCGGGGGAGTGGGCTTTAAATCTGGCCAAGGTCAGGAACCGACAGGAGATCAGGGGTCTCCCGCCGCCCTCGCCCCAGACATCCATTCTCTTCCCCTCAGCCCAGCGTTCGCACGGCTCAGAGTCCCTGCCCGAGACAGACCCGGCACTGAACTAATCCATGTGCTGGGTCGGGAGTGAGGGGCACCGGCAGAGATGGTCGGGGGACCCCAGGGCTGGGCTGGCAGGGGCTGCGAGTCGGGAGTGAGGGGCACCGGCAGAGATGGTCGGGGGACCCCAGGGCTGGGCTGGCAGGGGCTGCGAGTCGGGAGTGAGGGGCACCGGCAGAGATGGAGGGGCAGGGCTGGGTTAGCAGGGGGATCAGGGATCTCTGGCAGGGCGGGGCTGGAAGTCTGCCCAGTAGCGGCTCTCAGCAGCCTGGCTTTACTGCCTGGTTTTGCTCCAAGGAGGAGGCAGCTGGAAGTGTTAGCTGGGCCCTGACAGGGCGTGAGGACACCTGCGAGCTCCTTGCCCCCAATCCCCCTGGCTCCAGCCTCCATTTCAACCAACTCCACAGAAACGGAGCAGCTGAGAGCTGGCACCCCAGCAGGCGGGGGGCTGGGACAGGCAAGGGGGGCATGACAGCTGGGCCGTCCCACCGCACAGACATGGGGACACCAGGTGAATGGGCCAGGGCAGGAGTTCAGAGCCCGCCCTGGCTGGGCTGAACTGTGGAACTCATCGCTGCAGGAGGCTCATCCAGGCATGTTGCATTACAGGTAATTCAAGGAGCGCTAGAAATGCGAGCGAAGGTAATATGCCCCCGGCCCCGGCCAATGCTCCCTGACCCCCAGCTACTCCAACCCTGGGCTCCCCCCACAGCTGTGCCCATATCTCAGGGTTCACAGCATCAGCTAGAAGGATCTCTCCCCTTAGCCCATGCAAAATACAGGCCAGCTGGTCAGCTGCAGCATAGGTTGTGATGGTTTTGAATCATCTTTTACTGAGGCAGCATAGCCTAGTGGCTACAGCCCTGAACTGGGACTCAGGAGACCAGGGTTCTATCCTTGGCATAGCCTGCTGGGTGACCTGGGGCAAGTCACGTCCCCTCCCCGTGCCTCAGTTTCCCCCTCTGTGCAATGGGGATAAAGACTGTGACCTGTTTGCAAAGCGCTTTAAGATCTACAGAGGAGAAGACCCGGAGGCAGGGGCTGCTGCTGCAGGCAGGGAGCTGGGCTCAGGATGTGGCTCCAGCGGTGGAGGTGGCAGGCTGGACTGGACAGGGCAGTGGCCTGGGGAGCAGGAGTCTAGGTGAGCTGGGAGAGTGACCCGAGGTGGGACACCGGATTGGTGGAACAGTTTGATACAGCAACAAAAGGCCCAGCAGCCTGCCCTACCCCAGCTCCAAGGAGGTCTTAACTCCCGGGGGCTCCGAGGGTCGGTTTTGTTCTGCTGGAGCCCCAGGAAGACACAGGGGGACAATCCTGCTCTGGGCTTGGGGAGAGGGTGGACCACAGCGGAGAACCCCTGGTGCCCCCAGAACAGGGTCTCTCTCTCTCGCTGCAGGGGCCGCTGCCTAGGAACACACATTTTCGGGGGGCTGTATCTTAGGAAGCCCCTGGTCAAATGGCCCCAAATCTGCATCGCTGAGCCCAGCCAGCGCCCCAGGAGGCTCGCAGAGCCGTAAAGAGAACGCTGGCCTCAGCCTTAGCCACGGCGCAGCCGCGCTCCACCCTGGTCACTCCTGGGCCTTACACATGACAGAACCAAGGGGCAGCTGGAACTGCAGAGCCCACCCAGAGCCCAGCGGGTTCGGCTGTACAGCTAATTAGCCTCTGGCACCCAGCCCCCGCACCAGGCAATCCCACGCGGGAGTCAGGATCCCTGAGTTCTAGCGGATGGAGCAGGAGACGGAGAGCCAGGACTCCTGGGTTCTCTGTCTGGGGAAGTGCACTCTCGCGATTCCAGCATGGGACTAGGAGTCAGGACTCCTGAGTTCTCCTGCTGGCTCCATCACTTGCCTCACTGGGTGGCCTTGGACGAGGCTCTTCACAGGTCCGTGCCTCACTTTCCCCACCTGTCCCATGGGGGCGATGACGCGCCTCCACCTCTGAGCGGGTCCTGAGGCTCCGCTCACTAAGTCCTGGTGACGCAGTGCTGTGAGATCCAGGGGGAACCACGCCTGACAAGGGCCCAGAGATCAGCTGCTGCCCCAGTTTGCTCAGACCTGCTCCCTGGCAGGGGTTATATCCCTGCCCTTGTCAGATCTAACCAGCTGATAAATAATTTCCATACCCAGCACCCAGAAGCCCCTTTATCCTGATACCAGGGCTGCTGGCTCAGTGAGGCCAGAGAAACCGGGCTCCCCAGGGAGACAAGGGGGGATCGGCCCCGATCCTGCATGCACAGACGCATACACTTAACTTTACACAGGTGAGCAGTCCAGGGGCTAGGCCTGCCAACCAAGGGGCTGGGCTGGGCTGGGCCCCAAAACCCCTGGTTCTATTCCTGGCTCTGTCACCGACCTGCTGTGTGTCCATTGGCAAGTCACTTCCTGTCTCAGCTTCCTCTCCCACTGGTCTAGCATAACAGCTCGTCTACACCTGAAAACCAATTCGGATTAAGGTAGGGTGTGAATTTACAGCAATAACTAATCCGGGATAAGAACGTCCGCATAGGAACTGTTCCATAGGGGCTAGGCCGGTTCATTTCCCCCTGCAGGATCAGGGCCAGAAAGCCCAATTTCAGATCTCAGCTGCAGGATGTAAATCTGGAGTGACTCCATGTAAGACAGCAGAGTGACTCTGGATTCACACCGGGCAGTAAGATCCAAACCCGGCCCTGGGGTTTCCCTCCCAGCCATCTCACCCGCAGTTGTTTCCCGTTGCTCGCAGGACACCTCGGCCCCGCCCGCACCCCCTTGGTCAGGGGCCCGGCCCCGGCGCCCCCCGGCCGGTCACACACGGGCCGGCTCCGTTACGCCTTAAACGGGGACGCGGCGCCACCTTAAGCGCCGGCGGGGCCAGATCCTCGGCTGAGCGCGGCCAGCGGGGGGGTCCGGCCACCTGCGTCTCCTGGGGGGGTCCCCCATCACCCAGCACGGGGGGTCCCCGCCCTCCCCCCACTCGCCTGCCTGCGTCTCTTGGGGGGGCCGGGGTCTCCCCATCACCCAGCACGGGGGGCCCCCGCCCTCCCCCCACTCGCCTGCCTGCGTCTCTTGGGGGGGTCCCCCATCACCCAGCACGGGGGGGGTCCCCGCCCTCCCCCCACTCACCTGCCTGCGTCTCCTGGGGGGGTCCCCCATCACCCAGCACGGGGGGGTCCCCGCCCTCCCCCCACTCGCCTGCCTGCATCTCCTGGGGGGGTCCCCCATCACCCAGCACGGGGGGGGTCCCCGCCCTCCCCCCACTCGCCTGCCTGCGTCTCCTGGGGGGGTCTCCCCATCACCCAGCACGGGGGGGGTCCCAGCCCTCCCCCCACTCGCCTGCCTGCGTCTCTTGGGGGGGCCGGGGTCTCCCCATCACCCAGCACGGGGGCCCCCGCCCTCCCCCCACTCGCCTGCCTGCGTCTCTTGGGGGGGCCGGGGTCTCCCCATCACCCAGCACGGGGGGCCCCCGCCCTCCCCCCACTCGCCTGCCTGCGTCTCCTGGGGGGGTCCCCCATCACCCAGCACGGGGGGGTCCCCCATCACTCAGCACGGGGGGGGTCCCCGCCCTCCCCCCACTCGCCTGCCTGCGTCTCCTGGGGGGGTCTCCCCATCACCCAGCACGGGGGGGTCCCCGCCCTCCCCCCACTCGCCTGCCTGCGTCTCTTGGGGGGGCCGGGGTCTCCCCATCACCCAGCACGGGGGGCCCCCGCCCTCCCCCCACTCGCCTGCCTGCGTCTCCTGGGGGGTCCCCCCATCACCCAGCACGGGGGTCCCCGCCCTCCTCCCACTCGCCTGCCTGCGTCTCCTGGGGGGCCGGGGTCCCCCCATCACCCAGCACGGGGGGCCCCCGCCCTCCCCCCACTCGCCTGCCTGCGTCTCCTGGGGGGGTCTCCCCATCACCCAGCACGGGGGGGTCCCCGCCCTCCCCCCACTCGCCTGCCTGCGTCTCCTGGGGGGGCCGGGGTCCCCCCATCACCCAGCACGGGGGGCCCCCGCCCTCCCCCCACTCGCCTGCCTGCGTCTCCTGGGGGGCCGGGGTCCCCCCATCATCCAGCACGGGGGGGTCCCCGCCCTCCCCCCACTCGCCCACCTGCCTCTCCTCGGGGGGGGGCCGGGGTCTCCCCATCACCCAGCACGGGGGGCCCCCGCCCTCCCCCCACTCGCCTGCCTGCGTCTCCTGGGGGGGCCAGGGTCCCCCCATCACCCAGCACGGGGGGTCCCCGCCCTCCCCCCACTCGCCCACCTGCCTCTCCTCGGGGGGGGGGGGGCGGGGTCTCCCCATCACCCAGCACGGGGGGTCCCCACCCTCCCCCCACTCGCCCACCTGCGAGCGTCTCCTCTGGTGAGGGCCGGGGTCTCCCCAGACGGGACCCCCCATCCTGGCTGGGCCTCTGGGCGCTACCGCAGCACCCATGGGGAAGCAGAGCCCGCCCCGCGGGCTGCTCAGATCCTGCCCCGGGGGCCACAGCCCAACCTGCCCCGGGGGCCACCGCCCTTGGCCAAGCCCCAGCCCCAGAGCCAAGCCAAGCTGCTGGGGCAGCTCTGTCTGCGGGAGGCTGGGGCGCTGGCAGGCTCAGCTCCAGCCTGGCTGGGGTGACTTCGGATTGACGCCGGGGTCATGGAGGGCAGATCCGAGGCAAGATCCTCCCCAGCCCCTCAAGGTCCCTGCAAACACAGCGCCCCCGCTCTCACTTTGTGACACATTCTGGTCTGGCCCCTTCCCCTCCCGCTGCCAGCTCCTCTGGGCTGCAGGAGCCCGCGGAGGTGCTGAGCAGAATGCTGGTGCCCATCTCTCCCCGGGCCTGGGCTGGCTATTGCCAGCCACCTGCCCCACCACAGCCTGCCAGGTCACAGGGGCCAACCCCAATGCCCCTGCCCCGGGGCACACTTCAGAGCTGAGCCTTCCCCGGCCTGCACTGCGGCTTCTCCATGGGGGCAGTAGGAGGGTGCAGTCAAAGGTTTCCTCTTTCTGCTCCTGAGAGGGGCTCTTTGGAGCTCCCTGGGGTGCCCCCTGCATTGCAGCAGGTTTGTGCTGGGGAGGCAGAGACGCATGGGAGGGAGGGAGCTTGCATCCCACATTTGTTGTAGCACTGTTCCTTCCTCCCAGCTGCTCTCTCTGCATTCCCCACAGGCTCCCCAAGCGCCCTCCACCTCCCCCCCCCGGAGAACAGCACCCCCCTCACATGTCACGTCCCCGCCTGGCAGAGAGAAGCAGCCAGACTTGGCATCATGGCGGCAGAAATACCAGTCACAGCGTTCCCTGGCGGCGCCCTCCCGAGGCAGGGTGTGAAATTCGATTGCTGCCCCAGCAAGGCCCAGCCTGTGAATATGACGGCACATGCTAACTTCACAGCCTGCTCTGGGCTGCTGCAGACCCCTTCCAGGAGAGACCCGGCGGGGAGCCGGAGAGAACCACAGGGCCTGTCTGTGTGCAGCAGCCTCCCCAGAGAATCCACCTTAGATTCATCTCAGCCCAGCGTGGGCTCCTACCAGCCCTGGGGAGCTCCCACCCGGTGCGAACTGGTTGAGAAAAGCAGAGTCCAGTCCACACAGACACCAGGGCTGCAGAGCCCGGCAGCCCCCAGTATTCAGGTACGCGACGCCGAGCTCCCACGACGGCCCTCCCACCCCTCGCCATCCCCGCGACCTGCCATCCCTAGCCGCAGGACCACCAGTCTGGTGCGGGAGGGGAAGCACATAACAAATCAAACCGCCCCGGGGGGCAGAAATGTCTTCTCCGATTTCCCCAGCGTATGTGTTTGCTCCTCACGTGACTTATGGCTTTGTCAGGTCCCCTTTGATGGAACGACAGCCACTGAAATGCCCACTCAGGTCAGGATCTGCCCTTGGGCTTGGGCCAGGAAGGTGGGTGTGGGGGATGGAGGCAGGAGGTCTCCCGTCTGCCATTGGCAGGCGAGGGGCGATTCAGGATGCGAGGCCTGCCTGAGCCCAGCAGAGATCTCGGGTGGCCCGAGGCAATCCCTGCAGCAAAGTCCTCTCCTACCTGGCTTGTTCCGGATTAGCTTCCTGGGGCATGGATACCAGGAGCTCTGGCCTGGCCCCTCTAATCCCGGAGCCAGGCACAGCAAGAGCCTGTGGCATCCACCTGGAATGAAAGCAGCCTGGCCTGGGAATGGAAGGGCCAGGGTCTCTGCCTCAGGCGGAAACCAATATCTACCCATACATTGCAAAGAGCAATCCCTGGCCAAGTCACTGATGCTCTCAGAGTGCAACCGGGTCCTGATTCCTGAGTTCTGCCTGGACCCTGCCTTACTAGTTCTGCTGCACCCACATTCCCACTGCAGTGTGGCCCCATTTCCTGGGCTCTGGTCCCATGCTCCGACCCCCAGGGCCACCCAGACCCTTCCTCCCATCTGTCCAGGCTTGTGCTGGGTTCTGAGTGGGACCCCAGACAGGTCAGATGCTCCCAGGGCTGGGGCTAGATCTCCTTCTGCATCACGTGTGGATTAAAGTCTTGGAACCAAACTGTGGCCTTGACCACAGCAAACCTCCCCAGATCCAGCCGCAGAGCAGACAGAGGGCAAATGCTATTTCCCTTCCGCCGATACAGTCCCTTGTTCCATCCCTGTCCGTGCCGGCCAGGGCGGGTTACACTCTGGGCTCAGCACCTGGCCCCAGAGCATGTGCTGACAGCAGGGAGAGGGACCCCAGAGGTTCCACCCATGCTGAAGGGAGAACGCACAAGCATTGTGTGCAGTCCAGAGGGGGAATCAGAGAGAGCCAGCCAGCGAGACTGGGGCCCAGCAAGTCACACCCAGTGCCTGAGCTTCTGACCTTAGTGAGCCGCAGCCAGTCCCTTGTGGCCCCAAACCTCCCGCGTTGGACTGGGTTTGTCAGAGTCCCGCGTACCAGCGAGGGACAGCGACCCACCGGGGACACGCAGAACAGACCTGAACTCCTGCTTCGCACGCCAGCTAACCCTTCTCTGACACACAAGCGGCTAAGGCTTTAGCCTAGGAAACGTGGGCTCTATACCCGGCTCTGACACGGACCTGCCGTGAGACCTCGGGCAAGTCACGTCCCTGTGCTGTGCCTCAGTTTCCCCTCCCATGTTTTGTCCTCGCTCTCTGCCTGTACAGCACCAAGCGCAATGGAGCCTGGGGGTGCTACCATTGCAGAAATAACAACAGCATCCTCCCCACCCCAGCACAGCCACAGGCCACTGCTGCGTGGCCAGGGACCAGGGAGAAACCCCGCCCGTCGCTCCCAGTCCAGACCCGCTTCTCCCCCAGACTCATTCCGGGGCATTTACCACCACAGCCCCCTGGCTGAGCTCGGGGGGATCCTAGCCCCGGTGGAGTCAATGGAGATTATTACACCCTATGTTTTTAGGCCAGAATTTTCTCAGCACTCTGCACCTCTGCAAATCAGGGCAGCTGGAAACCCAAAGGCCCAGAATCAGCAGCCAGCACTGAATCCATGGCATGGACTGTGGTGTGGAGCTTCCCCCAGAGCACCCTGCAGTGTCTCTGGGGCAGAATGAAGGTTGATATTCCTGCAGGGCTTCCCAGGGCGCATCACCTCCTGGCTCTTACCAATGCTTCTGTGCATGGAGCCGGCCTTGCCAGCTGCCACGTGCCCTGGACAGCAAACTCTCTCCTCACCCCTAGCTCTGTCTCCGCTCTCACTGCCCAGGCAGTGCTGGGCTGACTTTCCCCTGGCATTGCACCTGCTGTCTCCACATTCCCAGCCGTGCCCGTATTCCTGCCCATGGTCCCAGCCACGCAGTCCCTCCAGCTGCCCCCGCGCTGCCAGCAGAGCTGGCTGGCTCAGCACCTGCCCTTCTGGGCACTCATTGCAGCTGAATGCAGCCCTGCCAAGGCCGGGATCCCTGCCCCCCGGGCAGCTTCCCTCCCGAGACGCACTGGGTAGAGCCTGTCCCTGCACTGCCCAGGCCGCCTACCCCACCCTTCAATGCACCCTGCAGCCGCATGGCCCCTCGGGAGAACAAGCCCCGCAGAGGGGAGCTGCCCTTGCTGTTGGCTGGGGAACACCCGGAGATGGCGCGACGGTGGGTGGGTGCCTAGATCCCGTAGGGAGGCACGTGCCTCATTCCGAAGGACCCCAAGACTGCACACAACCGCCCTGCCCCCGCCCCACCACTGACATGCAGCCACCTCTGGCAACTCACCAGGAATAAAACCACCCAACAGCCAGGATCCATTCCAGACGGGCAGGAGATGGCACACTCAGGCTGGCATTTACACAAACAGGGGATCAGGGCCAAGGCTACGATTTGGGAGACCCCAGGGAAAGGAGCAGGGTGGGGGGGCTGTGCTGCATTTGTTGGGAGTGGGGAGGGGCTGAGGATCCTGCAGCTGGCAGGGAATTGGGTGGCTGGGGCACCAGTCCTCGAGGCAGAGAATTTAGGACAAGTTGGGGCAAATTTAGGGCAAGGTTCATCTGTGCAGGTCAAAGTCCTGAAAACAGGGAAGAGCCGGGCCTGGATTCTTGCTCGTTGGGAATGGACCCTGGGCACAGCCCCATCCCCTCCCGCACTCTCAGGCGGCAGTGCAATGCAAAGCCGGTCCCGTGGGACCCGCAGGTGGCACCTACCTCTCTCGCGGACGAAGTAGGCCAGGTACAGGTCGAGCTCCTTGACGGAGACGCTGATATGGTGGGGCTGGACGCACAGGATGGGGTTGGTGCACTGGGCTGCCTTGACCAGCCGCTCCCCATCCGTGCTCTCCAGCGGGATACCCTTGAAGAGGATCACCATGACCAGGTCCAAGCGCCACACCTTGTCGGCCTGGCGCAGGCAGTCGATGCGCCGCATCTTGCCCTTCTGGTCGGGGTTGGAGAGGACGCAGCAGGAGGGCTTCTTGCCCGTGATGGAGAGCACAAAGTCCTCCCGGAACTCGGGCCGGATGTCCTTGCGTAGCTTGGCCAGCAGCCGGGACGCCCACTTCTGCTTGACCTCGGGCTTCTCGTTCAGCAGCTCGTCCTTCACCGCCCTCTCCTCATCCTTTGTCATCCTCTTCTCGTGCTTCTTGAAGTACTTGCGCTTGCGGGCCTGCAGGTTGAACCAGGTGTAGGCAAAGGCCCGGACGTGGGGGAGCAGCGCCTCGATGAACGGATGGAACTCATCCTGCAGGAGCAAGCAGACAGATCTGGCCGTCAGGACAGACGCACAGACAGGCAGGACCAAGTCCCTGGGCGCCGTGCACAGGGGGATTCTGTAGGGCCCATGGTTCTGCGGGAACACAGCATAGTATTGGGGGGAGGTGCTGGGCATCAGGACTCCTGGGTTCTCTTCCCAGCTATGGAAAAGGAGGGGAATCTGGCGGTTAGAGCTTGGGGACCGAGAGACAGGACTCCTGTGTTCTCTGACAGAACTGGGAATAGAACCCAAGAGTCCTGACTCCCAGCTTCCTACTATTCTAATCACTGGTCTCCATGGGGGACCTGGGACTCAGGGCTGCTGGATACAAGGGGAGTGGTGTCTAGTGGTTAGAGCAGGGCAGGCTGGGTGCCAGGATTCCTGGGAGGAGAGTGGTGTCTAGTGGCTAGAGTCGGGGGTCTGGACTCCTGAGCTCTCTTCCCAGTGTGTGTCTCCTAGCAGGGCTAGGCTAGTCCCTGGGGGGCTGTGAAAAGGTAGGGGGTGGGGAGCAGAACTGGTACACCGGGGATCCCAGCCGGGGAATTCTGCTGCAGTCATTCGATAAAGCGAATTATTGCATGTCCATTGTCCTCCCTGTTTAATGGACACAAATGGGCGACCCCTGGCCAGGTCCGGCCTGCAGCGAGGGCATTGTCAGGGGGTTGGGGCATGTCCCCTGGGGTGGCGGGGTCACCTGCTAGGAGATCAGACCCTTTGCTGCCCTGCCTGGAGGTCCTCAGGGGCTGGGGGATCCCTCTGTCTTCTTTGGAGTCACTCCTGAGCTTACACCGGACTTAGGCCTGGGGGGTTTGGGGTGAGGAGAGTCTGGACCCCCCCCCACACACCACGGCCGGCACAGTAGGAACCTGCTTTGGCAGGCGCTGTGGAGTGTGGGGCTGGGGCTGGATCATAAGCAGCCGGCGACTGTCGAGGCTCCAATTCCAGGTGCAATGGAGCTAATAGAGTGGGGAGGGTGCCGTGGCCACAGTAGCGAACCCCCTCCCCTTCCCTCTCGCCCCGATGGCCCAGCGATCCAGGCTCAGAATTCCCCAAGGCAGTGCCAGCTGCACGCCATCCTCCCATGAGACCTGTGCCCAGGGCCAGGCGAGGAGGAGCCGGCAGACTGTATTCTTGAGCCCAGATTGAATCAGATTCTGAGATCGGAGGCACCCAGGCTGGGTCTCTGTGCCCACCTCTTTGCCTGGGCATGAGTGCGAGCTTATGTGCCTGCATGCCAGGGAACACGTTGGAGCCCACGCACAGAGCCCAAGGGGTCTGGGCCCAGCATTCCCTTTCCCAGACCGCCACAGCAGGACCCCGCCTGACGCTGACCAGCGGCCGTGTGGCCAGCAGAACCATCGTGCCAAACGCAGCCCCATCCAGGGAACGCCCCAGATTCACCCCACTTCTGGCCCAGCCCCTGCTCCAGAGAGTGAGTCACGCTCTGACGGTCTTTTTCCACTTGGCTAGTGTTTCCCAGAGAGTCCGTCCAAGAAAGAAACCAAGAAAAGCGCCTCCCCTCCGTACCCAATTTCCCCATTTTGTGGCTTGGGGGAAAGCTCACGTGGAAATGCCAGAAGGTGGTTACTAGGTGCTAGGACTCTTCCGCCGGTGCTGGGGAAAGGACCACCTGCCATTAAAAAACACCAAAGCCAGGTTCCCAGCCGCCTTTGCGTGTGTGCGAAGGAAGGAAAAATCCCCCCGATTGAGGCTGGAGATGAAACCCAAGAGGCAGCGGATTCTTCGTGCCAGACCTCCCTGATATTTTGGGCGCACTCCCTGCTTTGAATATGGCTCAGATTAAAGATAATTGGGATTGCATCAGGAAAAAGCCCTGTGTGCCAAGCCCGCTCTGCTATGGCAGCAGTTCGGAAATGTTTTCCTTGAGTCGCTCTGCAGAGCAGAATCTCCGCTCAGCACGATCGCATGGCAGGAGGCTGCTAACCACAACCGGAGCTGCTCCTTCTCACTCGCTCGGGGGCCAGATCCTTCCCTCACCGACCCAGTGTAAAGTGGGGGCGGCTCGACTACAAGCAGTGGAGCTATGGTGGCATTAGAGAAGGCAAGGATCTGTCCCCGCGGCTCTTAAGAAAACACAAGAACTGTGAGAAGCAGCAGTTTTGCCCAAGAATTTGGAAAGCCGTTGAAAAATTATTTTTCTTTGGATTGTGGTTCTGCTCTGAAAAATGAGCGTTTGGAAAAAAACCAGCCCTTTCCTCCCGTCACCCTCTGCCTTTGGGGGGTGTCCTGGGCCAGGGCTGCTGACCTGGGTGACTAATGCAGCTTTCCCAGCTTTGGATTCCCGCACAGCTACCCCAGCAAAGGGAGAGAGGGCTGGAGTCCGCTCCTCCTGGGGTGTCATCCACAGACCCTGCTGCCCACGGTCATGGCCACGAGAAATGGGGGTGTCCCAAGCAGGGGTGCTGGCTAGAAACCATGTATTCAATGTTCGTTATAATTACCTGCCAGCAGATCGAGGGAATGATTATTCCCCTCTATTCAGCACTGGTGAGGCCTCATCTGGAGTACTGTGTCCAGTTTTGGGCCCCCAACTACAGAAGGGATGTGGACAAATTGGAGAGAGTCCAGTGGAGGGCAACGAAAATTATTAGGGGGCTGGGGCACATGACTGATGAGGAGAGGCTGAGGGAACTGGGATTGTTTAGTCTGCAGAAGAGAAGAATGAGGGGGGATTTGATAGCTGCTTTCAACTACCTGAAGGGGGGTTCCAAAGAGGATGGCTCTAGACTGTTCTCAGAGATATCAGATGACAGAACGAGGAGCAATGGTCTGAAGTTGCAGTGGGGGTGGTCTAGGTTGGATATTAGGAAACACTGTTTCATTAGGAGGGTGGTGAAGCCCTGGAATGGGTTACCTAGGGAGGTGGTGGAATCTCCTTCCTTAGAGGTTTTCAAGGTCAGGCTTGACAAAGCCCTGGCTGGGATGATTTAGTTGGGATTGGTCCTGCTTTGAGCAGGGGGTTGGACTAGATGACCTCCTGAGGTCTCTTCCAACCCTAATCTTCTATGATTCTAAGGTGGGGCGGCAGCCCCCCAGCGCCCCTCATTCCAGCCCCAGTCGTTCAATTGGAAGGCCACAGGGAGTCACCCAGGGCAGGAAGTGACCTGCAGGCCCTTCTGACCAGCAATGACTGGTTAGGGGGAAGCCCAGCTGGGCTCTCAGATCCCCGGCTGACCGCGCCAGGGGTAGGCAATAAAAAAAACAAATAAAAATTGAACAGGGAGCCAGGGCAGCAAGACCAAAAACGTATCTTTTTAGCTGCAAGCCAAGTGCCTCGGTTCTGGAACCACTGAAACAATTTCCACGGGATGCGTCCGATGAAGTGAGCTGTAGCTCAGGAAAGCTCATGCTCAAATAAATTGGTTCGTCTCTAAGGTGCCACAAGTCCTCCTTTTCTTTTAACGAACACAGAGCCACTCGGCCCATCTCCTCCCAGGGTCCGGCACAGGCCCAGGGGCAGGACCTAGGGTCCCGTCAGCACCGCAAGCCCAGGCTGCATCCCGCTCTGCACAGAGCTGGGGGCTGGGGGCTCGCTGAGTGGGGACACCCCGGCGTGTGCGGCTGGTGAGAGGGGGAATCTGGGAAGCCAGTGGGGATAGTCCAGGGCTGCATGCGGATGGCCCGGTGCTGGGACAGAGCCTGTCTGAGCTGGGGTAGATCCCGCAGTCTCCAGGCCAAGCAACCTGCCCTAAACCCACAGCGTGATCAGGGACCAGGGACCCCCCAACCCTGGCATCCCCCACACCCCTGCTGCAGATTCAGTTTCACTTTCAACCCCCCTACCCCCGTCAAACCCCAGCGGCTCAGGGTGTCCCAGGACAGCGGCGCCTAGTGGCAGCGACCTGATGCCCCAACCATGCCCCATCGCCAGAGCTAGCTGGTGAGTGGCCAGACTGTCTGTCAGCTCAGGACGGTACCATCCATGCTGGCCCTCTGCCAGGGGCCCATCCAACCCGGGGCAGGCAGGAGGGTGGGGGCCTGAGGCCAAGCCCTGGGGGCACTAGGGAAGCTGGGCCCAAGACTCTGGAGAGCTGCCCCCGTCGGGACGTCCCTGGTACCCCGCGGGAGTGTAGCTGCAAGAGGAGGGAGGCTCGGATCCCCGCTGGCCTCCGGCACCGCCAGGCTGCCGGCTTGATTGGCAGCAGCCGCTAATCCCCGGCCGCCGGGCATGCAGCTTCCATCAGGGAAGAAGGTCAAGGCAAAGCATCAAACCACTGCCGTGCCCCCAGCCCGCCCGGGCCAATCCCGTCTCCAGCCAGTGGGCCGCATCCCAGAGCAGGCTCCTGGCGGGGCATCCCAGCACCAGATCGCTCCCCAGCCAGCCGAGTGGCTCCCCATGGAGCGTCCCTCAGGGAACGCCCCCTCCCGATGGTACAGCACCCCGGGCGCACACCGCACCAGGGCACTCGCGGCTCTGAGGCAGGGAAGGAAAACGAACCAGGAACCCAATGGAGAGGGGAGTGGAGGGGACTCGTGCTGCCAAGGGGAGCGCTGACTGGTACCTGCAGGGCCCCTCTCCAAGCATGGGCACCTCCTTACACACCCACTGTGGGCACCTCCTTACACACCCACCATGGGCACCTCTCCCAGCACAGGCACCGCTTCTTACACACCCACCAAGAGTACTTCTTCTTACACACCCAGCATGGGCACCCCTCCTTACACACCCTCCATGATCACCTCTCCTTACACATCCACCATCGGCCCCTCTCTAAGCACGAGCACCTCTCCTCACACTTCCACCATGGGCACCTCTCCTTACACACCCACCCCATGGGCAACTCTCCCAGCACAGACACTGCTTCTTACACACCCACCATGGGTACTTCTTCTTACACACCCAGCATGGGCACCCCTCCTTACACACCCTCCATGATCACCTCTCCTTACACATCCACCATCGGCCCCTCTCTAAGCACGAGCACCTCTCCTCACACTTCCACCATGGGCACCTCTCCTTACACACCCACCCCATGGGCAACTCTCCCAGCACAGACACTGCTTCTTACACACCCACCATGGGTACTTCTTCTTACACACCCAGCATGAGCACCTCTCCTTACACACCCAACACGGGCTCCGCTCCTTACATACCCACTGTGGGCGCCTCTCCTTACACACTCAGAGGCATTCCTGCTCACACACAGGGCACCTCTGTCTGCAGCTGCGTTTCTCTACGCCAGGCTCGGAGGACGGAGCTTGTCCCTCTGACTGTCCAGCCTGGCAAAGGGTTGATTTCTCCTAGGCCTCTTGGCCTAGTGGTGGCGGGGACGGGGTGTGTCTTGTGAAGACCGGGCAGGAGGCTGGAGGCCATGGGCTTGCCCTGCTCCTGCGGGATGGACACTGGGGGATGCTGGGGAGCGGGACTGAGCTCACCACATCCTCCCTGTGCTGCCCTGCTCTCTCCATAACCGTGTCCCCCCCGCAAGGCTGTGACCCCCCCATCCCAGGGCACTCCAAAATACAACTCCCTGGGGCTTTGGCAAGGGACTTTAGTTCTGGCGAGGCAGCCCTGGACCCGGTGCCCGGGGGTCACTGGCACAGCTCTCCCCACAACCGGGACTTGGTCTGCAGGGGTCCCGGGAGCTCAGACTCCACGGCCCGTTTGATCCTTCAGGGCCCCGAGAAGGGGCCAGCTAGGGAAGGCAGGGCTTTGTGGGACCCCGCCATAGGAGGGAGCTGGACTGAGGCCCAGTGGCCTCGTTTCACATGCAGGCCACCACACCACGCCCCCTGGGGACAGCAGCCGGGTACCGCGACCCAGCCCTGCCCCAGAGGCCCCACAGCTGGTTCCCAACCCCCTTGGGCAGCCAGTGCCCCTCTGCAGCATCAGGCCCGGGTGCTAACATAGGCACCGTGCTGCCCATCAGCTGACGCTGGGCCAAGCCAGGTGGGCGAGGGAGCTGTCCCATTGCCCCAGAGCGCAGGGGCACCCAGCCTCGCCCCAGACATGGCCTGGCCAGCCGGCAGCCGGGAGGGCTGGGAGGAGGTGGAGACAGCAATCCTCTCTGGCCTGGCAGCAGGGGCAGCCGAGAGTGAAGGGGGAGAGCTGCCTAGGCCGTGCCCCGCGCTCTGGGCTGCCCCTCGCCTGCTCTCCAGCGCCCACTCTTGAGGGCTGAAGGAGTAGCAGAGATGGGCTCCGGAGAGGACCACCCCCCGCTTTGCTCTGCAGATGGCAGGTTGCTGTGATGACCGTCTTGGGGGGGGACAGGTGGGGGAGGGAGGGGACACCCTGGGGAAAAGCAATGGGAGAGTATGGTGCACATTACAGGGAGGAACAGTTGGGCAATGCAGGCAGGGGCAGCCCAGAGAGCGGGCTTTCCATGCCCCTCAACCCTGCCCTGTAACCCCCATTAGTCCAGTCCTTAGAACCCCCCTGCCCTGGGCTCCCCCCACAGCTCTGCCGGTGCCCCTCACTCCCGACCCGCAGCCCCGTGCTGTTCAAGCCCTCCCCCCACCCCCCGCCGGTGCCCCTCACTCTCGACCCGCAGCCCCCTGCTATCCCAGCTCTGGGCTTCCCCCTGCCCCAGCTCTGTCAATATATCTTGACCCTGAAGATCTGATACAAGCCCCAGGCCTGGCCCCTCCTGCTCCAACACACAAAGATTTTCTTTTTTCACTGTGAACAAACTCCTTCCGGGGATCCCGCCAAGTCCCAGCAAAATCCCAAACAGGGCATCGGCGGTGCAGAGGTGACAGCTCCATCCTGCTCCAGCGCCCGGCGTGCTATTTCTCATACAGCCGCGCTCAGGGGCCCAGTCAGGATCGGGGCCCCATCCACAAAACCCATGGGACTGCTGGAAGAAACTGCCCCTGCCTAGAGGAGTTGCCTTCGAACTCCCCCATCGCCGCAGTTCTGGGGCCCAGTATACACTGGCCCTTGTTCCATCGGGGCGCCCTTTTGCTTACAGGAAGGGTCCCAGCTCCAGCTTCTGCTGCATTCTCTGTTCATGGGGCTGCTGCTGACCCCCCTCCCCCCAATCCTGTTCCACTGGTGACAGGTCCAGGGAAGAAGCCCCGTGGCCCCAAAAGGCTGATTTCTGTGCTGGGATTAAGCAGGGATCTGGGATGAACCGAAAGCTGGGGCAGCTCCTGAAATCCGATCAGCCACTCCGGCAACTTTCCCTCCCCTCCCGGATTATCTCCGCTGCACAAAGATGTCACATATAGTTAATCTGCCTTAGTGGCCAGGCCGGACAAGGGACCAATTCATGTGCCGTAAATACAGATGTTCCGGGGGGAAGCGCAAACTACTGGGCAGGCGCCGTGATTGGGCTAAGATGGCCTTCTCCTGCGGGGCTGGGCTGTGTGACGACCCAGGGGGTGGTTAAAATTCCCAAGCAAACCCAGGCTCCTTGGAAGAGGAAGGGTTACGGACAGCTTGGTTTGGTACAGTAGCTAGGGAGATAAAAAGTGGAGTTAAGATATTATTGTTATTATTTGTATCCCTGTTGTGTTTAGCAGCCCCAGTCCTGGCCCAGGCCCGCATTGCGCTAGGTGCTGTACATTATCTATTAGGTATATTATGGTAGTGCCTAGAGCCCCAGCCATGGCCCAGGCCTGCACTGCGGTAGGCACTGTACAAAGATTGAATAGAAAGACAGTCCCTGCCCCAAAGAGTTCACATATGGGCAAGAGAGATGGACAGACAGGGATGGTTTGGGCCATGCATTGTGGGGCTCCTCAGAGGCAGTGCAGAAGAGAACAGAGAGAAAGGCGGGCATTGGTAGGGGAGACAGGAGCCCTGGATCTATTCCTGGCTCTGCTACTGACCTGCTGGATGAGCCTGGGCACAACCCTTCCCCCCTCAGCGCCTCAGTTTCCCCTCCTATCTTTGTCTGTCCTCTCTAGCTGGACCATGAGCTCTCTGGGGCAGGGCTGTCTCTCTCAGCACAGCAGGGCCCCATCTTGTCAAGGCCTCTAGGTCTGAGTGTAACAGACAGCCCAGTCCAGCCATGCTGCTCTGTGCCAGCAAACACCAAACTCAGCCCCAAGAGCCTGCTCTGCCGAGCTTGCCCCTTCTCCCAGCAGAAGGACAGCTCTGAGGCCAGCCAGCTCCACCAACGATTGCCTTATCTCTCTTTAGACCTGAACAATCACAGCATGAGCTTCAGGTGAGAACACACCAATGCCTGGCCCCCACGGCCCATCCCCCCACCTCCCAGCCAGGACTTCACAGCTGGGACCCACTGCTAGCTGGATCCTCCTCAAGAGCAGAAAGAGAACTCAGCACTTCCTGCTCAAAAAGCACAGCTCCCCCAGCCATGCCACTTGAGCTAAAGGATGATCTCGGGCACCAGACACCAGTATAGGGCATATGGCACACGCTGAGCATGGCTGGTTCCGTCCAGTAGAGGGCAGCGATGCACAAACACACCCACCCTAGCCAGTGCATTACAGCGCCAAACAACTGGGGACCGGAGAATAGGTCGTGCCACCCTGTGCCTCGAACCCAAACCGGCCCCTTCCTGAGGTTCAGCAAAAGTTTGGTTCACTTTGCCTGTGTTGGTTTTCATTTGCGCTGCTGAGTTTCTGCTGGGCTTGGAGGCAGCCGTGCTGAAATATCACAGAAAGGCTGTTCTCGTGGCATTTCCGGCCAGGAATCTGGCAGGAGATCCTGTCCTTGGGCCATGTCCAATCCCGTTTTATAGAGCTCTCGAGATCTGGGGAAACAGACAGCTTGCAGGGTGCTGCTTTTGTAGAAACAGGACCCAATCCTGCTCCTGCTGCTGTTTGACTTCAGTGGGAACAGAATTCACCTTTGTTTTTTAACTCTTTTGTGGCCTTTTCCAGCCAGAGATTTCAGAGCCCTGCCCAGACAGACCAAAGCCACCACATTCCTGCTAGGGAGGGAAGCGTCCTCCATGAGTTACAGATGGGGAAACCGAGGCAAAGGGACTTACATAAGGACACACAGTGAGTCAGTTGTGAAGCCTGGATTAGAACTCAGGTGCTCCTGGCACCTTGCCCTATGCTGGGCCCACTAGCCTGCGTTGCCCAAAGCAGTTCTCTTCATGGTTCGAGGTTCAACCGTCACCACGTTACCTCACTCGAGAGTCTCCCCTCCCCACCACCTGCGGAGCAACGGCCTGCTTGCACGGTGGGAGCAAAGGAGGCGAACCGCTAACCTGCTTCCTCTCCCATCACCTAGGGGAGAGAAAGAACCTGGAACTCTAGAATGCAGGATCTCAACTCTGTTCCAGGTGAGAGCCCGTGAGGTTTGGGATGGGGGGGCACGGGGCTGGCGTTCAGGACGGGGAGGGCACAGGGCTGGCGTTCGGGATGGGAGGGCATGGGGCTGGCGTTCGGGACGGGGAGGGCACAGGACTGGCGTTTGGGATGGGAGGGCATGGGGCTGGCGTTCAGGATGGGGAGGGCACAGGGCTGGCGTTCGGGATGGGAGGGCATGGGGCTGACATTCGGGATGGGGAGGGCACAGGGCTGGCATTTGGGACGGGGAGGGCACAGGGCTGGCGTTCGGGACGGGGAGAGCACGGGGCTGGCATTCAGGACGGGGAAGGCACAGGGCTGGCGTTCAGCACAGGGAAGGCTCAGGGCTGGCGTTCAGGATGGTGAGGGCACGGGGCTGGCATTCGGGACGGGGAGGGCACGGGGCTGGCATTCGGGACGGGGAGCGCACTGGGCTGGCATTCGGGACGGGGAAGGCACAGGGCTGGCGTTCGGAACGGGGAGGGCACGGGGCTGGCATTTGGGATGGGGAGGGCATGGGGCTGACATTCGGGACGGGGAGGGCACGGGGCTGGCATTCGGGATGGGGAGGGCACGGGGCTGGCATTCGGGACGGGGAAGGCACGGGGCTGGCGTTCGGGACGGGGAAGGCACGGGGCTGGCATTCGGGACGGGGAGGGCACGGGGCTGGCATTTGGGACGGGGAGGGCACTGGGCTGGCATTCGGGACGGGGAAGGCACGGGGCTGGCGTTCGGGACGGGGAAGGCACGGGACTGGCGTTCGGGACGGGGAGGGCATGGGGCTGGCGTTTGGGATGGGGAGGGCACGGGGCTGGCATTCGGGCAGCTACGGTGCTGCCAACCCTGCATGTTCAAAAATCATGGTTCAAAAACTCACAAGCTTGGCTTAGAAAATCGCAATTCGGTTCAATAACCGACAGTGGGTTCTCTTTATTCATAGCTTCCCAGGCCAGAAGGCACCCCTATGAGCAGCCAGCCTGCCCTCCTGGATAACACAGGCTGGAAAATCTGCCTTGAAATCACTCCGGTTTGAACTAGAGCAGATCTGTTAGCAAGTCACTGAATCCTGACCATAAGACTGCCAGTGATGGAGAGAATCCACTTTTCATTGACTTGTTTTCTGAGCCCTTTGTGGGTCGCATTTTCCAGCTTTTCTCCCCAACCCCAAAGGCCAGACATTTATTTCTTTCAGTCCAGAAACACTGAGATTATCACCTAAATCCCATGACTCCTGGAGCTGGGGATGCCAAATCTGGGGAGAGCATCCCTCTGGAGTGGGCCCTGGACCCCTGCCCTTGCTCATGCCCCAGCCACTGGCCCTGGTGCTGGGCTGTTTTGTCTCTGGATGGGGGAAGGAGATGCACCCTTGCTGCAGGAGTCCTGTGGGGTGTGGGGAGACCCCAGGCTACCTCATGGCAGCCCAGCCGCAGCAATGGCTTATTTTGCTAATGGCTGCTGAGCCCCTTCGCCAGCCAGGCAACCACTTCGAAACTGCTGCAGTTTCCATGCTCCCCACCCCAGTCACAGATCACTGGGGCCCAGGGAGAAGCAGGCAAAATTGCCTCCCATCCCCAGCTTGCCAGCCTAGAGTCCACTTCCAGAGGGCAGCACCCGGGGGCCTGATCAGCACCTAGATCTGAAGGCCCCCAAGGTGAGGAGGGGCTGAAATCCACTTGTGAGCTCTGTTCTCTTAGGAGACGACAGCCCTGAGGTCTCTCACCCTTAGCGCCCCTATAGGTCTGACCCCATTATGCCAACTTCAGGCCAGATTAGCACGCTGGGTGCTGCCAAGCTTGTCTCAAAACCGAGCCCTTCACTGGGGACTGAGCTCACTCTGATCCTGGGCACAGAGTGCTTGAAAACCTGGCCCACAATGTCCACAGCGTTAGATCAGCAGAAGGAGGCTAGGTCCATCCATGGCTATTAGCCAAGCTGGCCAGGAGCACACCACCACACTCCGGGTGTCCCTGAACCTCTGACTGCCAGGCACGGGGACTGGATGGCAGGGGATGGATCACCAGCTAATTGCCCTGGTCTGTTCACTCCCTCTGAAGCACCTGGCACTGGCCCCTGTTGGAAGGCAGGATACTGGGCTGGATGGACCATGATCTGACCCGTGCTTATGTCTCCCTCAACCACCGGTGCTCTCTGCCAGCCGCCCCATTCCCTGCGTGACTCAGAACTTTCCCGCAGCCTTGGCCGTGGGAATCTCCTGGCACCGTCTGGCCCAGGCTCCAGCCTCAGAGAGGTGGGCGCTGGAGTCAGCTGTCGGGTCCCAGGAGGGCCAGCGCTGAAGAGGAGCGGACAATAATCTGGCCTGTGTTAAATCACTGATTTAGTAGCCAAGGGCTTTCTCCAGAACAGCAACGTTCAGCTCTGGATTTCCAGAGTTCAGAGCTGGAGGTTAGTTCAGGCCTGTTATACAGCAGGGTGACAGCAGCAGGCCGTGCAGCCTGCTGGTTAGAGCACAGGGCTGGGAGCCCGGAGGAAATTCTCAGCTCAGACACCGACTTAGTGTGAGACTTGGGGTGAGCCTGTAGGATGCTGCTGATTCTCTTCCCCCGCCCCGCCGCTGCTTGAAAGCGCGTGGAGATCTCAGGATATCATCATTCGCACAATCTGCTTCCCACTCTGGTTCAGATACCAGTCGCATCGGCCAACTCTCTGATACATGATGACCAGAAATGGCTTCTGCTGATACGCGATCCTGAGAAAGGTTCAATCCTGATACGAAGCCAGGCACAAACCATTGTAAAGTCCGTCCTCAGAGGATGTTACAGCACCTGAAACAAAGCACTGAGCCCCTGAAATCCACATGCGCTTGCCAGGCTCTGCCACTGCGACGTATTTGAATCCATTTTATGATAATTGATTATGGGGGAGGAAATCGATTGCTGCTCATCATTTACTAATTATTAATCAAAGGTTATTTGTAATTCTTGCCACTTGTCCAGCCCCTTTCAGCCACAGATCTCAAAGCACCTTGCAAATATTAATCAGCTTTTTTCAGCATCCTTAGGAGGCAGCGGAGTTGTATTATAAACAGGGAAACTGAGGCACTGAGAAGTTAAGCGACACAGGCCAAGACTGCATAGCAAGTCGGTGGCAGACTCAGGAATAGAACCCAGGTGTCCTGGCCTCTGCGCACTAGGCCACGCTACAGGGATAAAGAGCTTTCCAAATACGAGAGGAAGGCAGAATGGGTTGGGTTAGGAGGAACTGGTGCCAATGTGAAATGAAGAAGGATGCACCGCAGAACAGAACAGGCATTGCCCCTTCCTCCGCCTGTCACTTCCCATTGGCTGGGCCCGAGGGACCGTCCGTGACAGCTGCCCAAGGGCTGCTGGGAGCAATGGTCCATCTGGCCCTGCACACACCGGCACCCAGCCTGGCCTTTGGCTCCCACCTCCCCAAGGGGCTGGGAAGCTGCTCACAGGGACGGGGGTGCGGACAAGGCCCCCGCATGGCTTTGTGACAAAGGCACCAGCCAGGGACCCCATGGGGGGTGGGGGGTCCAATTCCCAGTGCGGCCAAAGGCTCCCTGTGGGACCAGGGCGAGTCACGGACTGTCTCTCGGTTCCCCCTCCGCAAGGAGAGTCAGTTAGAACTGAGAGCGCTGGCTGGGCGGGGTAGGGCACAGAGGCAGGATGGTCTGATGGTTGGGATACTAGGCTAGGACTGGGGAGACCTGGGTTCAAGTCCCTGATCTGCTATAGGGCCCTTTGGGCAAGTCACTTGGCTTCTCTGGCCCTCAGTTTCCCACCTGTACCGTGGGGATCCCAGCCCTGCCATGGGGGGAGTGAAGATTAAATACAGATGCTGAGGTGGGAGAGATAAGTACCTAAGATACATTGAGTCCGTGGGGTTGTACTGTGCTGAGCCGATGGGACCGCTAGGGGCGACTCCAGTAACCACACAAACCAGCGTCTGGCCATGGCTTCTGCAGCTGGGCCCGTGTGGGGAGGAGGAGGGAGCCCGGTGCTTTGGGTCACACCAGAGCGTCCCTGGGTTTGGACCTGTGGTCCTTGAATGCATCAGCCTCCTGCTCTGTGAGCTTTGCCCTGATCACAGGGCTGGTCACGGAGAGGGACCTTTCACCTGCCCAGAGGCTCTGCTGGGATCTATGGGGTTGGGGGGCCTTGGCCCCTCCCCTGCACCCTACAGGCCTGAGCCCTGCCCAGGAGAGCAGTGGGTGCTAGCCTGGCTCCTCAGCCTCAGCACAAATAGGAGCAATTAGCCCTTCCCCCGGGCTCCCTCTTGCTGGCAGCCTCAGCAGAGAGGACAAGGGACAAAGGGGCCCCCTAGGCCACCGGGAGGCAAAACGGGGCCATGGGGTGCAGGGCTGCAGGGTCAGCTCCTGGCGCTAGTGCAATCTGAGCGGGCAGAGCAGGGCATCAGACTCCACCCGGGCCCGGCAGTCAGCCTGGCACGGACGCTGCCCAGCCTGCACCTCCCCTGTGGGGAGAGGCTCCCGGGCGGAGAAGCCAGCAGCTTTCTCAGGCTTGTTCTGGGCTGTGATCTCCGCTGGCTGGATCGCGCACAGGACCCCAGCTCAGCGGCTGTCACTGAGTGCTGCGTCCCTGCCAGCTTAGAAATCAACCAGATGAACAGGGCAAAATGCACCTCCCTGCCTCCCCCCGTCCTGGCTCAAGGGGCGACCGAGGGCACCGGAACAGCAGTCTAGCTGAGCAGGGATCACTCAACTGCAGCTGCCTCTGGGGTGCAGCATGAAGTATCAGCTGCCGCATAACGGCTCAGGTCAGTGCAGCGAAACCTCCGGTAAGCAGAAGGCAACCGGAAGGCGTGAGCCCAGGGGCTCGCAAACTTTTGTAGTGGTGACCCCTTTCACGCAGCAAGCCTCGGAAGGCAACCCCCCCTTATAAATTAAAAACACTTTTAAAAATATTTACCGCCATTATAAATGCTGGAGGTGAAGCGGGGTTGGGGTGGCGGTTGGCAGCTCGCAACCCCCAGGGAATCACCCGTGACCCCCTGAGGGGTCACAACCCCCAGTTTGAGAACCCCTGGGCTCGCACCAGCCGCGATGGCCTGGGGTTGGGGTTTCGTCCACTACAGTAAAGGGGTCTCAAATGCAGGGGTCTAGGTGAGGTAGTGGGAAGTGGGCCTGGCTGCCATGGCTAGGGGGTGCCAACGGGTACCAGCTACAGCGCAGACGGGGCCACGGCTGCCATGGCGACGGGGTGCCAAGGCTGAATTAGCTACAGTTTACCTGCAGCTTTGCACATATCCCTGGGTCTTATCCCCGCTGTCATGCAGGGCCCGATCCTGAGAGGTCTCTGGCAGCTCCTGGTGCCCAGAGCCTCTAAGACTCAGGCCCCTACTCAGTGCATGTGAGGGCAGATGATTCATCAGTGCTACTAATTTGGACTGTGGTCGTACTCAGCAGCCCCAGCCACAGCCCAGCCCCCACCGCCATAAGCGCTGTACAGACGAAGATCAAACACAGCCCCACCCCGACCCTGCCCAGCCCGCACCGCGCTAGGCGCTGTACAGCCGCAGAGCAAACACAGTCCCTGCCCTGACCCCGCCCAGCCCCCACCGCGCGAGCTGCTGTACAGACGCAGAGCAAACACAGTCCCCGCCCCGACCCCACCGCGCTAGGCGCTGTACAGCCGCAGAGCAAACACAGTCCCCGCCCCGACCCCACCGCGCTAGGCGCTGTACAGCCGCAGAGCAAACACAGTCCCTGCCCTGACCCCGCCCAGCCCCCACCGCGCTAGCTGCTGTACAGACGCAGAGCAAACACAGTCCCCACCCCGACCCCACCGCGCTAGGCGCTGTACAGCCACAGAGCAAACACAGTCCCCGCCCCGACCCCACCGCGCTAGGCGCTGTACAGCTGCAGAGCAAACACAGTCCCTGCCCTGACCCCGCCCAGCCCCCACCGCGCTAGCTGCTGTACAGACGCAGAGCAAACACAGTCCCCGCCCCGACCCCACCGCGCTAGGCGCTGTACAGCCGCAGAGCAAACACAGTCCCCGCCCCGACCCCACCGCGCTAGGCGCTGTACAGCCGCAGAACAAACACAGCCCCTGCCCTGACCCCGCCCAGCCCCACCACGCTAGGCGCTGTATAGACACAGAACAAACACAGTCCCTGTCCTGACCCTGCCCAGCCCCCACCGCGCTAGGCGCTGTACAGCCGCAGAACAAACACAGCCCCTGCCCTGACCCTGCCCAGCCCCCACCACGCTAGGCGCTGTATAGACACAGAACAAACACAGTCCCTGTCCTGACCCTGCCCAGCCCCCACCGCGCTAGGCGCTGTACAGCCGCAGAGCAAACACAGCCCCTGCCCTGACCCCGCCCAGCCCCCACCACGCTAGGCGCTGTACAGCCGCAGAGCAAACACAGTCCCTGCCTTGACCCCGCCCAGCTCCCACCGCGCTAGGCGCTGTACAGCCGCAGAGCAAACACATCCCCTGCCCCGACCCCGCCCAGCTCCCACCACGCTAGGCGCTGTACAGCCGCAGAGCAAACACTGTCCCTGCCCCGACCCCGCCCAGCCCCCACCATGCCAGGTGCAATGAAAAGACAGTGCCTGCTCCAAGCACTTTGCCATCTGATCTCAATGTATGAAAGGCAGGTCTCTGGACTCCTCCCCAGTGCTTGGGAGTGTGCTAGGCTGTCACATCAGAGCCGCATCGCCAGAGTGGCTGCAAGCGATCCTCTGAGACTCGCTGCCCCAGGCAGCTTCCTGGAGAGGCTGCTCCCAGCTGGGCTCCACGCAAGGCTGGCGAGGGCGGGGGGGGGGAAGGGGGCAAAGGCAGCCAATCCCTTGATCCTGGCATGTCCCTTCCGCAGCTGTGGTGGGCTGCACTGGGAAGCCCAGGGGCTGTGCAAGATGAGCGAGGAGCAACCTGGGCCTCCAGCTTGTCCTGACAGACCCTCTCCTGAGCACACTGCCCCCATGGGCTCTGGCCGGAGGGCACAGGGGCAGCCTCCCATTGACTTCAACAGGCCTCAGCTCTGCGAGCAGGCAAACCCGGCCAACTTGAGTGGGCGGGCGGCTGAGACACAATGAGTGGCCAGAAGCCCGAGGGCTGGTGCTGGCTTGCCCGCCTGTGCAGGGCACATGACGGACAGAGGCTGAGAGAACGGAAGAACAGGACCGTGAAGAGTCCTAAAGCCCCCAGCTGCGGGGTGACTCCGGGGCAGCAGCCCCCAGGGCCTGACACACGGATTCCAAAGGAACAAGTGATTTTCGCCAGCTCAGGGTGCTGGTAACAGCTCCCAGGCGCAGGTCCCCTGCATGGCTCTGTCCACAGTGCAGCCATGCTGAAGTGGCTCCAGTTTTCAGCACCATCTGTACCTGTGACCGTGGGCCGGCTCTGCCTGCTCCATGTTTGGGGCCAGAGCTCTGGGAAGGCAGCGTCCCGTCCTCCCAAGGGCATCCCATCTGCTCGGGACCTGGAAGGCAGTGAGGAGTGGGCTGAGTACCCCAGCTGGGAGCGGGAAATGACCCTTCCCGCTTGGGCTCCTGGGCTGGAGCATGACAGTGAAACCAAATATCCCTGCAGTGCAGCCCAAGGTCCCGGGCTCCCTGGGAATCACAGGAAACAGCTGGGGAGCAGCCAGGCACTGCTGCAGTTGTTTGCCAAAGTCTCCCTTTGCCCCCGAGCACCTCGCTTTGCCTTAGCCTCTTTCCGCTCTGCTGGCTCAGGGAAGCGTATTGAGCCTCTGGCAGGCAACCAACGTCATCGGACCCCAAAGACAGTGGCCACAAAGAAGGGACAGGTGAGGAAAGACGGTCTAGGGAGCTAGCCAGAGACTTAGTTACAATTTCCTGCTCTGCAGCCAACTCCCTGTGTGACCCTGGGCAAGACACTTAGTGGCATCATGCCTCAGTTTCCCCATTGGTGAAAAGCGCATGACTTCAGAGAAGTGCTGTGAGGATACCTAGATGAAAGATCTCAAGGCATTCAGGTAATGGGACGCCAGCTAAATACCCAGAGGCGGAGGCAGGAGAGGGCTCTTCTCTGAGTCCAGATCAGAGAGAATCAGACATGAGATTGTATCACAGGGCCTAGCTCATTTGACTGCAAAACCAAGAGACAATCTCGCTGCAGCCAGAGCCAGCTTTGCACCGGATGCGCTGGCCTGCTGAACATGGAGGGTTCACAGCTGGGAGTTTTTTGTGTACCAGACCTTTAAATTTCCAGGCGCTCCCCATTGCATGAGGAGCACAGCAGCCATCTTGTTCTCCGGGCTGCTGCAGCATGTTACAGAGGAGATGCGTGCTGCGCTCTCACTCCTGCTCTCAGTCACTCAGTATTGGGGAAGGGTTTTTCTCTTGTTCTTACTTGTTGTCGTTTGCTCTTCATCTGAGATGGAAGTCATTTGGGGTGAGGGCAAAGGGCTGCTCTTAGGGTTTGGAAAAACAGAACCACCCCAGACGCTTCAGACAGGAATTCACAGTGCTGCCTTGGGGGGTTGAACCTCGGTTCTCCAGCTGTGGCTTCTGGACCAGGTCCCTGTTCTTTTCTAGCACACTGCTCCTTGCTGCACCAGCTACAGGAACCTGGAGATTCATCATGACTCTCATTTAGTTGCTTCAGAGCCTTGTGTCTGGCATTTCTTTGGTGTCAGTCCAACCTGGGCATCTGCAGGGGACACCAAGGGTGGAAGGAGAGCACATAACGGATCAAAATGTTTAATCCTTAAACGCTGCCTTCTACACACAGTGCTCACAGCACTGCTGTCTCTGCTTTATAGATGGGGAAACTGAGGCATGGTGATGCCACGAAACCAGCCCAAGGCTATTCAAGCAAGTCTGCAGGAGAGGTAGGACTAGAAGCCAAGTGTCCTGGTTCCCCAGCCCACAGCCTCTCTCCACAGCACAGTGCTGTCTGCCTGGTGCCAGAGGCCAGAGCCAAACTGCACAGACTGCAGAGGGGAGAGCGGGGCAGGGGGCTGCAGCCAGTGAGAAGGGGAGATGCAGTGCTTGGAAATGCCATGAGCCAGCCACCTTGGGGCAGCCCCAGCATGGGAAGTGAGAAAGTCCAAGGACCCCCGAGTTACGGCCAGGTGGCTTTTCAAGCTGAGATCTCCCTGGAGGCTTAGACCAAGGTCAAATGTTTTGTGACACTTCACAAAGTTTTGCCAAAGGCCCAGATGTTCCTAGATCGTCCAGTGACACCCCCTGCTTCATCTCTGCTGGAGGCTCTCGGTCTTGTCCGCTTTGCTCTGAGATCGGCGTCCTGGCCTTGCTGCCCGTATCTTCACAGGCACAGGGATGGGACACAGGAGCGGGAAGGCATGAGGGAGCCAGGCATGGAACCAGGCAGCTGCTCCCCCCACCGAGCCCTCTGCACCAAAGGGTTTAAGTCTGAGGCTCAGTTGAACAAAGTAAAGCAAGTTCTCCCTGGGACGGGGTGGGGAGGGGGGCATGGGCATCACATGCAGCCCCAGGGCTGACTGGGTTGGTTGGACTCAAAGCAGCTCCCTGCATGGAAATCCTAGAGTAGAGAGGAGAGCTTGGCCATCCCCGTACAGCTGCTATCTGGTTTCCTCTCACTGTACATGTCTCTGCCTGCCCCACGCTGCAGGGAATGCACGAGGGGACAGCTTGGAGCTCACAGCGACCCTACGACAAGGGCAAGGAGTGGGGTCTAGTGGTTAGGGCAGGTGACAACCACATGAGGACCCCGGGTTCTATTCACGGCTCTGCTAGGGGTGTGTTGTCTGGTGGTTAGCATCATGGGGTCAGGGTCCCAGGACTCCTGAGTTCCTTTGTGATCCCGAGCCAGGAGGCAGCCGAGCTGCCTTTGGGACCGGCAGCCACCTACCTGCAGGGCAGCTGAGTCAGGAGCCGCCGGGCAGCAGAGAGCTGTGGACAGAGCCCCGTGCTGGGCACAGGTCTGTGTGGGACTTAGGGGGAGCAGCAGCAGCTGGGCATGGAGCCAGGGTGGGGGGAACCCCAATGAGAGATGCTAACTGAGCCTGGAAACCTGCAAGCACCTACTTGCTGGAATAGAGACTGACCTGGAGTGGGGCGCCCAGGCCCAAGAGCTGACCAGCCCCGGCTCTTGACTGCCCCGCCCCAGGGACCCTACCAGGAACCGCTGTCGCTCACTGTGACTGTAACTGGTTACGCCTCTGTACCCAGGGTCTCTGCAATCGTCCCCGGTCTGCCAGCCCTAGGAACACACCCTGCGTGGATCCTGGGATGCCCCAGGGCTCGTGCCAGCAGGCTTCGCTGTGACGCACCTACAGAACTTGCTCCCAGGTTGCTGTTCAGCTGGCATGCTGCACTGGGCAGTGCCAGTAATTACACTGTCCCCAGCTCTGGGAGGGGACTGTGGCCTGTGCATAGTGGGATCAGGGTCTCAGGACTCCTGGGTTCTGTTCCCTTCTCACTCACTGTGAGACCGTGGGCACATCGACGAGCCTCCCTGCCTCAGTTTCCCCATCTGTAGAACAAGAATAATAAGAGGCCCTGTCACAGAGGGCTGGTCCCTGGACACCTGGCACACCCCAGGGCATCTGCCACTGGTCCTGGCCCTCTCCAGCTGGGTGCTGGGGTCTGAGGGCACATGACTGGGAGCAAACACAGGACCTAACCAGATACCAGCTGCAAGGCCTGGGCAGCGGCAGGAGAGGTTCAGGGTTCAGCTTGCACCTGGCATGTGCAGCTGGCAGAACCCCAGGAGGGGGCACAGCCCCCTGCACCCTGGGAGGAGACACAGAGAGTCAGGCAGGGGGCGATGGGCCACAGAGCCAGAGGGGGTTGTGACACCCAGCTGGGGGGAGGGGAGGCTGTTTAGGGTAGTGGCCATTGAAGTGCTGGTGGTCAAGGGGGTGAAAGGGTTAAGCCTCAAGGGCTTAAGAGATGGACTATTTGGGGCCTCCTCGAGCTGCATCTGTAACCCAGTCCCTAAGGGGGGTGTTATCTGCACCCCGTGTGCGTGCATTCAGCGAGAGCCAAGAGAAGGAAACTGAGGCAGCAGACACATGAGCCAGAGATCCCTATTAGGCCCCCTGCAGGGGTGAGATGAGGTTCATTAGCTAATGACTGGAAAGTGATTGGAGATCCTAGGCTACAGCCTGAACCGCAGCCTGGGATCCAACCCCCCCGAACTCAGAGCAGCCTGGGGACCATGAGCATGGGGGTGAAAACTACTGAGGCCAACACCCATCTACACTAGACCTAGCGCCGGTGGGTTGCCATGCTCACTGCCGGTGCGGATGCAGGCTGCCAGACCAAGCACTAGGAGTGTTAGAAATGCGACAGATAGAGAGTGAGGCCACAGGTGAATCGGTCAGCCAGGTCGGACAGAACATCGCATTGTCCACAGCAGCTCAGACCCGAGGTCCGTCTCAGCAGCCTCCTGTCTCAGCACCAGCTGCTCCACAGGACGGTGGGAGAATGCTCTAGTAGGCAGGTGTCGGCTAACCTGTCCCCTCCTGGTCGCTAGTAGCCAGCGATTGTTTTAAGCCCTGAAGTCAGAGGTTTATCTCCTCCAGTGTTTCTGTATCATTCATTGTTATAACCCTGGACAGTCTTGTTAGCCTTAGAAATGTCCAGTCCCTCTTGGAATCATGCTAAGTTCTTGTCCTCAAAGACTTCATGCGGCAGGGAGTTCCACAGTATTTCCTGGCCTTTTATCATGAGAGACCGCCACAGGGCCGGCGCAGCTGCCAGCAGGGGGCGCTGGATGACAGAAGAGCTGCTACATCACGACTAGCCATGAGGAGGCTCACATAGAATCAGAGAATGTCAGGGTTGGAAGGGACCTCAGGAGGTCATCTAGTCCAACCCCCTGCTCAAAGCAGGACCGATCCCCACCTAAATCATCCCAGCCAGGGCTTTGTCAAGCCTGACCTTAAAAACCTCTAAGGAAGGAGATTCCACCACCTCCCTAGGTAACGCATTCCAGTATTTCACCACCGTTCTAGTGAAAAAGTTTTTCCTAATATCCAACCTAAACCTCCCCCTCTGCAACTTGAGACCTTTACTCCTTGTTCTGTCATCTGCCACCACTGAGAACAGTCTAGATCCATCCTCTTTGGAACCCCCTTTCAGGTAGCAGGGAGGGAGAGCTCAGTGGTGTGAGCATTGGCCTCCTAAATCCAGGGTTGTGAATTCAATCCTTGAGGGGGCCATTTCAGGATCTGGGGCAAAAATTGGGGATTGGTCCTGCTTTGAGCAGAGGGCTGGACTAGATGACCTCCTGCGGCCCCTTCCAACCCTGAGATTCTCTGACTCACCAACAGCTTGGGCACTGGAGCCCAGGCTCTGGGCCCCCCCTGCAGTTTTATAACCCCAGGAGCCTGCGTCTGCTGATACGGGCCAGGCACAGGTGGTTTACTGCAGTGCAGATGCACCCTGAAAACCCAGCTCCCCATCCCCACCCCCCAGGCCGTGGGGCCGGGATCCAGAGCTGGCTATAAAACAACTGTGCTCCCCCCAAACGCACAGCCACCCCCTTCCTATCGTGTGGTTTCTGCACTGGAAATCCAGGGCAGGCAGAAGGAGCTAGTCACCGGTTAAAAATAACCAAGGCCTTTTGCAGGGGAGTCGGTAACGTGGCAAGAGGATTGGCTGGCTCAAGCCGACAGCCTTCCTGTCCCTAGATCGGGAGGTGAAAAGTTCACGGCCCCGGGAGGGAGGAGAGCGGCAGAATCTGATGCTGAGTCCCTGGGACAAAGAATATCCACGGCAGATCAGCACGTCCTGGTGACGCAGCCGCCCATGCTCCAGCGGCCTGGTGAGGAGCCGAGAGGGCACCTGTACAGGCTGCTTAGCTCCCAGTTGACCGGAGGAAGTGCAGCCTACTGGGAGGAGCACAGGCTGGGGAATTAGGAGTCCAGAGCTCTGTTCCCAGCTCTGCTGGGTGACCCTGGGCTAATTGCTACACCTATCTGTGCCTCAGTTTCCCCATCTGAAAGCTGGGGAGGTATGTGAAGGCTGGTTAATCAGCATGGCAGGGCATCCTCAGGCAATAGGGCTCTAGCGAGGAAGGGGTGACTTGCCTCCAGGGAGGTTTCAGTCACACGGCCTCGCTCAATTCTTTGTCAAGATTCCTTCCACTTCAAGCCATACTCAGCCCATGTTTAGCACTTTCCACTCAAAGCCCTTTACAAGGAAGTATCAGATGGGGAACTGAGGCACGGGAGGGGCATGGCGTGTTACACAGCACTTAGAGCTCTTGCCTAGTCTCTCTAGACTTTACTTTTCTTCTTTCTTCTTTTGTTTCTTTGTATCCTTCTTATTCAAACTAAAAGTGCATGCTTACTTCCTTGCATATCCTGATGACGGGGCAGGGTCTAAGCCAAGAAAGAACGAAAGTAAAGTCTCTGTGAGAGAGAGAGCACAGCGTGTGTGCACGCATCTGTTCCTTGCCACACTGTATCCACTCAGCCTCACAAAATGGCAGCCGTCCTCTGCCACGAGCCGTTTCCTAGACACTTAACCGTGCAGTTCGCAGACAGGAAAACCACTACGTAGCTACAGACCTTACACCATGCCGGTGGCACCACATGGCACAGCATTACCACCTGGCAATGTGAATTGAAGTGGCACTGGCTATCTGCTTTCCAAGCCCTCCAGGCTGGAGGAGCCAATGTGGATGTGCTGGAGCACTGATAACTCTCACCATGTTATCGTGACTCTCACAGCAGGCTGTGTTTTCATAAAGCCCCAGCTCCTGGAAGCCTGTGATTCTCAACTTTCCAGCCCTTGTGATTGGAGAGAAAAGCTGGAAAGCAGAACCTGAGTGTGATCTAAAGGCTCAAAATCCAAATAAAAAGAGCCCCAAATGGATTCTTTTTCAAAATATCTCACTATTTTTAAGCCACTCTCCTGATCTGAAGGCTGGTCTCGGGGGTCTTAACTGCCCCGGGTGGCAATACAACCTTTCTGAAGAGTTTTGGAGACCCCAAAAGCTTGGGTGGGGGCTGAGGTTTTGGATCAGACAGAGGAGAATCACGGGGAACTTTGCACCCCTAATAACAACACCTGGAAGGCTTGTTCACATGAGAGAGATTTACCTGGAGTGAACTGGAGGGAGCGAACATGTTTACAAAGGTTGGCATGGATGCTCATCCACATACAAACAGGAGTGGGCTAGGGCCCAGCCACACCTTTTAGCCTGTCTGCAGAGGGCCTTAGACAGTACTCTCCAGTCCACAATCTTAAAGCCATTCGCCACGCTGAGCAGGGAGCACATCAAGGGCCCTGTTTCACAGCAGGATTAAGTGAGTTGCCCAAGGACACAAAATGAGTCAGTGGCAGAGTCAGAAGCAGCCCCTGGTTCGCAGAAGCCTATAGGGCAAACTTGGGCCCAGAATCTGTTGACCTTCTGAACTCGTCCAGCTCGGAAGTTTAAAGGCCCAGGCCAGTGGGGGGCGGGAACCCTGCAAGGATCAAATAAGTTTTCATGCAATCGCGTCTCCACTAGGCTGGACTGCTCTGTCTTCCCCCAGGCCGGACTGCAGGGACACAGTGCAGTACCCCCGCCGGGGGCTACCGAAGCAATAGAATTACGCATTGGCTATAAACGGCTCAGAGGCAGAGACCTGAACTACAAACGGGGCCAGATCGAAACCCTGGAGCAAGCCATCTCAATCTTGGATGAGTTTGGGTCTGGAGCCATGCTGGGCACCAGGCCAAACCAAACCCCTGGACCTGAATGATGAAGGAAGATTAGATTCAGAGCCCAGCTCCCCGGCTCTGCTCCCGAAGGCCCAGTAACCCAGATCCATCATCAGAGCTTCGGGAGCCCGAAGATCCCTACCAGCAGGTATCAAAGCTAGGTTCCCCCAGCAGATGTGACAGCACCCTCGGGCAGCCCATCGCTCCAGCTGCCCTCTAACAAACCGGTGGAGCCCTTGGGGACCAGAGGAAACTGACCAGGAGGAGCCACCAATTCACTCCAGTGTGTGCTGAGTGGGGGCAGGCTCCATCCCTGAGCCATCCAGGGCATGGGGCAGCACTAGCCACCCTCACAGCCCCACCAATCTCAGCTCAGCAAGGGCAGGCAGCACTTCACAAACACTTCCCTCAGCCAGCGCTACTATGCCTGGTGGGGAAACTGAGGCACAGAGCAGCAACTCACACAGTAAATCTGTTCCTGCTCTCAACGCCCTACTTTAACCTCTCGCCAACCTGCTGTCACTGAAATGGGTGTTAGATCACCGGGCACTGCACAGACCCACAGTGAGGGGCAGGCCCTGCTCTGAACAACTTACGGCCTCACCAGGCAGACAGCCATAGTGAGAGAGGGAAAGTGACCTGCCTATGGTCACACAACACGTCGGTGGCAGAGTCAGGGACAGAGCTCAGGTCTCCGGAGTCTCAGGTCAGCACGCTAGCCACTGAGCCACTGCCTCATTAGAAAGAGCAACCCTCTGAAAATACTCAGCAGCTTCCTACTGGCAGCTGGACTTTCGCAGAGAACCAGGGATCTCTTGGTCCATCCCCCTTTCTCTAGCCGAGGCCCGCAAAGGCCAGTAGCACCAGTAGAGGCCACAGGCAACTAGGGGATTCTAATGGACCCCACTGGGATTTCTACCAAGGTCCATTTGATTGGATCAGCTGCCCGGATTTCCCAGGGCGCTGGAGGCAGGGTGTGAGATTGCGGGGAAATTAACATTACAGCAACATGGGAAAAACTCAGGGCCGTGCTGAAACATCCCAGGCCCCCCCATTCCACCTCACCCTGCCTGTGATCACTGGCGGGCCTGGGAGAGCGGGGGGATGGGCAAAGCAGTTGAATCCTGCACGGCTGAGGGTTTGCGCACAGTCAGTGGGAACACTTTCCCAGGGTTATGAGCCGGGACGTCCATTAGGGTGGAAAATTCCGTGGCGCTGCAAAGAGAGAGTTGACGTGGGACTCCCTTGAAAGGTGCAGTCCATCCAACCCTGCAGTGCTGCCGGCGGCCGCGGCCTGGCTGGCAGGGAAAGCGGAGGAGGAGGAGGAGAGGGTGGAAGAGCGTGAAAGGCACAGAGGGTACGCAAGGGGCCTGATCCTGCAAGCGAGGGCTGCAGGATTAGAGCCTGGTCTCAGACATGCAGCCAGACGGATGCACTCGTTTATATGCAGCCCACATTTCACTACTGAACAAGACAAACTACCGCAAAAGCAGCCTCCCAGCACCCTTCTCTTTAAGGGGAGGGAAGCTACCAAGCTAAGGGACACCAGGCACCGAAGGGACCGGACCAAATGGACGAGGCACAAATGGAGAGAAACACTGGGGGCTGCGACCCCGGGGGATACCAGAGCAGCACCAGGCAGAACTCGCCTTTTACAGGGACACAGATGGTCCAAAGATCCATCAAGGTTAACTTCAGGGACCCCTTCGGGCCAACACAGGCCCAGTGTCAGGGTGGTCACGGGTCTGCATCCAAACAAAGTGAAACTCAACGTCTCGACATTTCCCCGGGGAGTCTCTGGGTTTATCCCCACAGCCTGGGGCAGGATGTGTAGGAGCCCAGGGCCCCAGGCGATGCCAGTGCAGATCAGACCCGGCGCAGCTAACCCAGAACCCTGGCTCTGATAGTGATCGCAACCAGAAGCTTCAGAGGGAGTGGAAAGAGCTCCCCAGTAAGCAGATAGGGGATAATTAGCCCCTGCCCTCTTGGGAGACCCCCCCTATTCCTAGATGCTACAGGAGCTATTGCTATAAGCCATCCAAAGAGGACGCAGCCCCTGGGTCAAGCTCAGCCCCAGGGCTCCCGGATGAACCGGAGCGTAGCATTCTACAGCAAGGCCCTCGTGTGCACTGCAGTAGCCCAGCACAAGGGGCACTCGCAGCAACCACGGCTCTGGATATTTATCCGGAGTGCTGGAGCCGTGAGCCCTTGGCCCAGGACCGTACTCAGGTCAGGACTCCTGGGGCGAGCGTTGGGAAGGGAAGCCGTGCAGTCGGGACGAAGCCACTCTCCTTCGCTTGTGCGCTAGCAAAGTCTGGAGATGCAAACGGATGGGGTGTGCCTGCTGCTGGACAGACACGTCCTGAGCGGGCCGCCTCAAAGAGCTTTCAGACAAGGCAGACACAGGGTGGGAGGGGAAAGACAGGCCGGGGGGGGGGGGTGACCTGCCCAAGGGCCATGGCGAAAGCTGTGAGTCAGAATGGTCAGAAGTGGTCACCAGGTAGGGGAGTGGACAGGCCGCTGGCAGCTCAGGCATTCATCGCTAGAGGCCACTTTTCAAAAGGTGCCTTGCCCCGTCCAGGGGATCAGCTGGTGGATGGGTCCCATCTACACTACTCGGAGCTATGCTGGAACCAGCCCCAGTGATAGCACCAGCATCGAGGGATGCTTTGGTCCAGCCAATAAACCTGAAATCCCCAGGCCGCTAGCTGCTCTTTGGGCTGTTTATGCACCTGTCCCGGCTGCACCAGGCCCCTCTGGCAGGAAGGGGGAATCTGGTGGCTGCAGAAGAGCTCAGCCCAGGACAGAAGGGCGACTGTAGAAAGCCTGGAGATAACAGGTCTGTGACATGGGAAGTGTCGCACTGGGGTGTTATCAGCAGGTCCCATGCTGCATGGCCCTTATCAAAACTCTCTCTAGGTCACTGATAAGATAGGGACTTGTACCTACCGGCGCACACCCCCTGCAACGTCAGCCCAGCCTGGCACAAGGCAGGGAGGTGGGAGGATGGCAGGCCTGAGACAGCCCTAGCCATCAGCTGAGAGTGTGCGAGTGAATGTGAGTGCGTGTGAGCGAGTGTGTGGGAGTGAGAGAGTGAGCAAATGAGTGTGTGTGTGAGATCGAGCGAGTGAGCGAGCAAGTGAGAATGTGTGAGTGAGCAAGACTGAGCGAGTGTGAATGAGTGTGTATGCGTTAACGAGTGAGAGTAAGCAAGTCTGTGTGTCTATGTGTTAGCGAGTAAGTGAGGGAGTGTAAGTGAGTGGGGGGGGCGGGGCAGGGGGTTAGAAAATGGTATGTTCTTGGTTGAATATGGGGGATGGGAGAGGTGGGGGAACCCCCTTTCCCCAAACTGAATGGCTTTTGGCTGGGCAGCCAGCACGATCTAGTGAGTGGGGCCCCGAGGGGGGCTCTGTTCCCCGCTCTGCTGGGGTGACAATGGGCAAGTCCTTTCCTCTCCCACCTCCTCCCTGCCTGTGCGTGCCGAATGCTAGCTCTCTGGGGCATGTCCCTGCTTTGGTGCAAACAGGAGGATTTGGGGGTGGAGTGGGCAGTGCTGCAACGGCTGATGTGTCCATGGGCAGGGAGCGGCTGGCTCGGCAGGTGGGGAATGGGCTACAGAGCCTCTCGCCGCTAGGTCACTGGTCAGCAGCGACAGGACATGCTGCGTGCTGACCTCCACCAGCCGCGTTGGTGACCACAGTCTGGCTTCCACTTCGAGCCCAGCCATCGCATCCAGCGGGCTCGGTGCAGAGACCTGAGCAAGATATGCTCGCGCTGGGGGGCCCGTCCAGGGCAGAGCAGGGGGCATTCTGCTCTGAATGGGCCCCATTTCCATCCCCAGGCCTCAGGGGTCGGCACCTTTCCCCAGCACTGCCCAAAGGGTTTGCTATGTTTTGAAAACCCTACAAACCTAAAAAGCATTCCAGGGCCAGGTCCCACCTTCCACACTGACCTGGGGCGAAGGAAAGGGACCCGCTCTGCTCTGGGGAGGAATTCCCTCAGCACAAGGAACAGTGACCCCAGGCCACCCCCCGCCAGCGCAGAGAGCAGCCTGCCCAAGGCCCGGCAAAGCTCTGCAGAGCTCCTGCTCTTCTCATCTTCGAAACTGGCACACAGAGGCAGCTAGGGTTGAGCGTGAATTAGCTCCAAGGCTGCTCTAACTTCCAGCTGGAGCCAGAATAAAGGGGGAGAGGCTTAAAGCCCCGGTGTCCTCACCAGCCCTGGCACTGGGCAGAGCCTGGCTCAGGGGAGAACGGAGGTGCGGGGCGGGCGGGGGGCTGGAGGACGTGGCCCAGCTCTGTAAGGCTTTACTGCTACAATCAGAGGAGAAATTCAAACACATCCCTGCTTCCTCTGGCGTTACCGCAGGATGCGCTGCAGTCTCTGCTAATGCATCTGGACTCATTTAAAGGGAGGAGAAAATGTTTCCAGGTTTCCCACACAGTCCCATTAAGATCCCATTTTAGAACCCTCATCAACAAGGCCTCTTAAAAAACACAGCGGCATTCTGTTCCAGAAAGTCCTTAAAGGGCCCGCTGCCACTTAAGCAACATTTTCAAAAGTGCTAAAAGGACTTAGGAGCCACTGACTTTCTGTGAGACTCGGGGCCAGATTTTCCAAGGGGTTCATGCACCAGGTGAGTTTATAAAAGTTGTTAAGTGAGTTAGGCGCCTAATTGCCATTGAAAATCAAGGTTAGGGGCCTAACCTGCTTAGGGGGTTTTATGAATCCAACTAGGCATGATCAGCGTCTTTGGGCACCTAAACCCCTTTGGCAATCTGGCCTTTATGTGCCTAAATCACTTTTGAAAATGGTAGTTTAGCTCCGAAGTCACATGGGAGCTTTTGGAAATTTGACCCGAAGTGACTCCCAGAGCCTAGGGAGAAGCAGGTCACTAGACTCTTCACCCAGGCAGGACTCCCATGCATTCATATTTTCCTGGGCCGTTGACTCGGCTAAGCATGAAGAGCCGGATACAGTACATGGAGCCAGGCACAGAGCTGGTCACTCCAGAGGGAGCAAGCCCAACATCTGCCAGGCAGGGTTTGCCGGATTGCCTCCCAGGAACTAAATGTGGAATTCAACTGTGGGCAAAGGGCCCAGTGTGGGGTTTATATACCCTTTAAATTCCACAAGGCCTAGGTCCTGCTTAAGCCCTGCTGGGTCCTCCAGAATTTGGACCACCACAGATCCTTCTGACAAGCAACAGCTCCACAGCCAAGGTTTTCCGGGGGAACACTGCAGCCAAGAAGAAGAGAAACTGACTCGCAACTAGCTAGAAACAAAAGTGAAACTGACACCATCTTCAGCTGGCGCGGCACCCGGCTGGGGCGGGATGGAACTGAACCAGAGCGGCCTGCCCTGAGCAATGATAGCCCTTCGCTGCAGTCACCCGTAGGCAGATATGTATGTCAAACGGGCGATTCCCGAGCACCTCCGCCCCAACTCCCTTGCCAGCCTCACAACCAGCTGGCATCAGCAACTCTCCCCAGGGCAATGGCACAGTGAGTGCCCCTCCTTACAGGCTGGCATAATGCACGTCTTAGAAGGCACCCAGTGGGGCCTGGCTAAGTCTCCTCTGACTTAAATCGGGGCCAGATTTGGAGCGCTGCGTGAGATGACCACCGTGTTGGGCCAGAACTGGGGGGCTCCCGAGCTAAGGGCAGCATAAGCTAGAGAGCCAGGCTCAATAGCTGGGGGCTAACAAGGGGGCATCTTTTATTCAATATCTTCATAAATGATCTGGAGGATGGTGTGGATTGCACTCTCAGCAAATTTGCGGATGATACTAAACTGGGAGGAGTGGTAGATACGCTGGAGGGGAGGGATAGGATACAGAAGGACCTAGACCAATTGGAAGATTGGGCCAAAAGGAATCTGATGAGGTTCAATAAGGATAAGTGCAGGGTCCTGCACTTAGGACGGAAGAACCCAATGCACAGCTACAGACTAGGGACCGAATGGCTAGGCAGCAGTTCTGCGGAAAAGGACCTAGGGGTGACAGTGGACGAGAAGCTGGATATGAGTCAGCAGTGTGCCCTTGTTGCCAAGAACGCCAATGGCATTTTGGGATGTATAAGTAGGGGCATAGCGAGCAGATCGAGGGACGTGATCGTTCCCCTCTATTCGACATTGGTGAGGCCTCATCTGGAGTACTGTGTCCAGTTTTGGGCCCCACACTTCAAGAAGGATGTGGATAAATTGGAGAGAGTCCAGCGAAGGGCAACAAAAATGATTAGGGGACTGGAACACATGAGTTATGAGGAGAGGCTGAGGGAGCTGGGATTGTTTAGCCTGCAGAAGAGAAGAATGAGGGGGGATTTGATAGCTGCTTTCAACTACCTGAAAGGGGGTTCCAAAGAGGATGGCTCTAGACTGTTCTCAATGGTAGCAGATGACAGGACGAGGAGTAATTGTCTCAAGTTGCAGTGGGGGAGGTTTAGGTTGGATATTAGGAAAAACTTTTTCACTAAGAGGGTGGTGAAACACTGGAATGCGTTACCTAGGGAGGTGGTGGAATCTCCTTCCTTAGAGGTTTTTAAGGTCAGGCTTGACAAAGCCCTGGCTGGGATGATTTAACTGGGAATTGGTCCTGCTTTGAGCAGGGGGTTGGACTAGATGACCTTCTGGGGTCCCTTCCAACCCTGATATTCTATGATTCTATGATCTGCACAGCGAGCATGGAGTCTCAGAGCTCAGGCCGACAGATGCCCCCTCCCCAGGCTTCAGGCCCAAGCTGCAATGTCCACACAGCTATTTGTAACGGGGCACCCTCCCCTCCACCGTAAACACACACAGGCCATTAGCACTGGCTAGTACCATGTGCGGGGCCAGGCCCACAGGAACCAACTGGTCCAGTGCTGGTCGGCTGGAGCAGGGCTCAGGACCTGTCCCAGAAGGACTGATTCCAAGATGGTGGGGTCAGAACTAGGCCTTCCCCCTCTACATCCATCTCCAGATGCAACCTGTGTGAGCCTCATTGGGCCTGTTCTGCAGACAGCTCGAATGTCGTCTTAGCCACGGCGCATTTCCAGTGCGGGCAGCTGTCGCTACCAATGACCCGCACCAGAGCCTAAGCCGGCGATCAGCTTCCTTGACTAGGCGAACGGATTAAACCGCCTCGCACCCGGGCTTGTATTCCCTTTACCAGCGTGCTCCACAAACTGGCTTCTATTTCAAAGGGTTTCCAGCGGCACCTTTGAAAGGCCAGTCAAAGGGGACCTGGCAAGAAGAGCACCAGCACTCGATGAGGACAGACGGACACACTGTGGATGAAAAGCAGCCAGGCAGGGCAGCAGGCTGCGGGACAGGACACTGTAAGCAATCAACGGCTGCATGCTTGTCACCCTGTGCTTTATACTGCGGTGGCCGCAGTCCCAGAGCTCCTGCTCCAAAATGCGTGATCCGCTCCCGACCCCCACAGCTAAAGAAGATTCTCCACGAGGTGTTAGGCACCCAGGGACTATGCCCCAGAGCTAAGCAGTGCTGATTCTCTGCAGTAGGGAGCAGAACTGAACACCCTGCACCAGCCAGTTCCTCGTGCGGCATTCAGGAGTGAACCGGAGGGGTGAAACCGCCCTCCTTGCCAAAGTGCTGCGGGAAAGCCTGCGCGAAGATGGACGCTGGGGTTGGGAGGGGCCCCATTGGCTAAGCCCAGTCATTTATCTAAGTGCAAAGCAACAGAAAGGCCTCAGCACTGAGGCCCAAGGTACAGACCTCATCGTCCCACAACTGGCCAGCGGTGAGGCAGAGTGGTGTACTGGGTAGGGTACCCAGCGGGGACTCAGGAGTCCTGGATGTTAATCCCGGCTCTGCCACTGTCCTGCCGTGCAATGCTCTGCAAGTCATGTCCCCTCGCATCCTTCGCCTTTTCTGGGCAGAGGGGAAGCTCTTTGGGGTAGGGACTGTCTCTCGCTGTTTGCACGTCCAGCTCAGAGCACAACAGGGTCTGCACTCAGGGCTGCTGCAGTAAGAAGCCAGAGGAAAAAGAGATGGCAAGGAGGAGAAAATGCACACCCAGTCTGGGAAGTGGCTGATCCCTGAGAGCTAGGAAAGGCAGAGTGGAGAGCAGGGGAATTTCCCTTGCTTTCCCTACAATCTCTTCTCCGGGTGCAATTAAAGAGATTTGTTTAATAAACTCTCTGGAGAGAGGAGCAGGAAGGTGGGGTGGGCCTGGAGCCAGCGGCTGTGCTCAGACATGCTTGGTTCAGTGACTCCCGGCCCCTTTGATCATCACACAGGGCAAGGCACAGCTCTCTCTAGCTTCCCGGATGCGACTGGAGGGTGGGGATTTGCCATCTGTCTGGGGCAATGATATCAGCAAAGACTCGCATCCCTGGGATTGTCAGAACACCCCAGCCTGTGGTGCGCAGCTCCCTCTCCTGGGCTGCCCCGGGGCTCTATTCCGGCCCTGGGAAGAACAAACCAACCTCTGGCCCACCAGCCAGGACTGAGCCTCACTACTCCTCGCAGGCAGGGGCCAATCAAAGCAATTCTGGCCTGAGAACCCCTTGGGTCTAGACCAAGCCACACCTGGGCAGCAGCAGAGACCCCCAAAGGCTGGCGGCTATGAGAATTTGGGGCAGGCGGCCTACAGCCAACCCCCTCCATTCATCACCAAGCCATCTCGCACACTCACATGGCCCTTTCTGTGCACGGCCGGTTGGCTCGTCCCCTCCCTTGCACTAACTTGCATGCACACTCATTGCTACCAGCATATTCCCACGCTCCTCTGCCTCCCCCGCTTGGACAAACACACACAGCTCCTCGTGTGCACACGCACCCAGTCTCGCACACCCCAGCATGCCGTCTTGCACACATGTACATGCTCGTGCAGCCCCCCCGGCACACCAACACATACACTTTCTCCAACACCCATCTCGCATGCACGGCCACTTCCATCAAAAAACCCTTTACTCTGCACTTTTCAGCAGCGCTGCTTCATTTGTATGCACCCCGTGGCGCGCTCGAGCCGAGGCGGACAGGTTCCTAAAGGAGATTTTACAGCCCTGCTCAGAGAGGTTCACGTTACAGTTCTCTCCACAGTCTCACTTTCCTTAATCCCGGGGGGGAGGGGGGGGGGATTTGTGCGGGGGGCGGAGAATGGCATGAAAGTCCCAACTCCGGCCAAGCAATGCTGGTGATAAACCTCATCCGTCCCCTGATTTATCTGGAGTTTCAGCCCAGTGCTTTGCAGCAAACGCCATGATTGGAGGCTACAGAGGAAAAGCTGGCAAGCCACCAAAGTCACCCTCCCAGGCCGCAGGGGCACGGCTGCTGCAAAGACGGAAGAGGTGTGGGTCAGCAGGGAGGGGTAGGGTGACCAGACAGCAAGTGTGAAAAATCAGGACGGGGGGGGCGGGGGGGAATAGGAGCCTATATAAGAAAAAGACCCAAAAATCGGGACTGTCCCTATTGAATCGGGACATCTGGTCACCCTAGGAGGGGCCCCCCCTCCAAAATTAGCCACAGACTCTGTACCACAATATCAGCAGCCTCTCAGTGGCCAGGCGTGCCTGGTTTGCACCGTTTAAGAGAACAGGATGGAAGCGGGCAGGGTCCCCGGCTGAGCTGGCCAGGAAATGGTTTTCGGGCGTCTGTCAAAAATGCATTCTCCTTCCCCCCTTTTCAGTCACTAAAGGGGGGAATTGCCTCCAAACCATTTTTGGGTGCCCAGTATTTAAGACTAACATGGCTGCTACTCTGAAACCTGTCAGTATTTTTGGGTTTCAGTCGTGGAATAAAAAAATGTTTTGCTTGTTTGACTTTCTTTTAACTCCCCCCCCCCCCCCAATACGATCAAGTTCAGACACCTCGCATTTGCACTTGGACAAAAAAGCCACTTTTTGCCCCCAAGCCCCTTTTTGAATGAAACCTTTGGACCGACTAGCCCCAAGCCAGGCACTTAACATCTGGTCCCAAATCCCCCAAATTTCAGCAGCTTCCTGAGGTTTAAAAAGCTTTGTAAGTGGCCCTGGTGGACGCAGGCTGAGCCAGTGTTTCCCTCTGGGCTCCAGACAATGCTACCTATGCCTGGCCTCACTGCGTGGGGTCTCGAGAAGTGATGGAAGGGGCTGCTGACCCCCCCTCCGAGCATAGAGCGGATATTTTGGCCTTCGTGCTAATTGCAGATGGGCACTGGCAGGAGACGGGGAAGCCATGGGTTAATGCACTTTTAGAGCAATAGCTGATCAATAAATCAATCCTTGGTGCAGTATTTTCCATGCCACAAATATGGGCCCAATCTGTGTCACACGGGGGGAGCAGGGATCGCCTTGAAATTCCTTCGTAGGACTTTGGAACAACTAAGGAAGACTCTGGTTTCCGGACAGGCCACCCCGTCCTTTGAGCTGGTTCCGGCTTGCCCAGGATGCAGGGAGTTGATCTGGTGCGAGGAGGGTGCAGTGCGAGGATGGAGGAAGGGGGCTGCATGGCTCTCACTCATCCTCACACTGACACCCTCCTGGCCCGCATCCTGGGCCAGCCGGAACCGGGCTCAGCACAAAGGACGGGGTGGCCCGTCAGGAAACCAGGGTCTTCCTTAGGTGTTCCAAAGTCCTACGAAGGAATTTCGAGGTGACCCCTGCTCCCCGGTGTAACATGCACTGGCCCATCTCAGCATGAGGGGTGCACGCAGACATGAGCATGGCCCGGCTCCCGGGTTGGCAGCTGCCAGAATCCCAGTCCCTCTCTCCGTGTTTCAGGGTGTCCAAAGCCATCAAACCAAACAGCTGCACAGAGTCCCCCCACCCCAAGCTCCCCGCCCTGGGGCCCAGAAAAGAAAACAAAGCCAACGGGACCTTCCCTGCACGACCCCTCCTGGCAGAGACCTGGGGACAATGATCAGCCAGGCAGGGAGACTGGAGGTCAGCACAACAAGGGAAGGGAACTCCAGAGTTGAGGGTGGCTTCCTGCCCTCCACCCGCAAACACGCAGCTCTAGGGAGCATCCCGGGCGACGGGGTTATCAGGGCACGGCAGGGGGCAGGCGCTGATCTCAGCTGCGTTGGTATAAATCCGGAGTCTCTCTACAGCGGTGATTTCTGCTAGTGCCTGGATGCAGCCTGCTGCCCCACCAACCAGCCTTACAGGGCTTGTAGAGATCAAAGCCTTCACTGGTGCTGGGAGGCTTGGGTGCCACCAAGAGCCTGGTCCAGAGAGGCGCTGAGCACCTCCGGCTCCATCCAAGCCACAAGCTAGAGGCTGCGTCTCTGAGTGCATCCCAGCAGGCTGCTGAGACAGAGGAGAGCATCTGATCTGGTGGTTCCTTCTGGCCTTAAACACTGGGATTCCCCAACCTAGGAACCCCCCCAAGCATGAGAAAATCTCAGGCCAAGAGAGAGGCGCAAAGGTGGAGAATTCAGAGCAGCAGAGAGGGCTCAGAAAGTCTCATACAATAACCCCCCAGCCCCGCTCCTGCATTAGTTCCCCCGGTGTAACTAACGCCCAGCACCTACTGGTGGCGATTCTACCCAGACAAGCTGCAGGCCCCTTTTGCACCCAGGCCGGGAGTGTCAGGGCTGGTGATGGGGCGAGTGATGGATCTGCCGACAGACACATGCTCGTAGCCTGGGAGCTGGTGGCCCTGGCTGCGGGAGTCGGGCTGACGGCAGGAGACCCGAGAGTCTGGCTCAGCCCGTGTGCGAATAAAACGAGAGCAGGATCAGCAGGGGAACTGTCCCCACAAGGGTTTCGCTGCTCACCCTAACACGCGTGGCCACACAGCCATGCTCGTGGGTAATTACCCACACTCCAGCTTGGCTTAAACTCCAGCATCGCCCAGGAAGAGGTGCAGCGGCGAGGGTGGGGGGGTGGGAATTTCGCTGGGCTTGGAAGTATTTCCTTTGCCCTTCCCGGCCCCCAACTGACCCCTGCTGCTTTCGGCTCCTGTCCCCGTGTGACTGTGTACCCACCATCGCAGGGGGTTTGGAGGCTCGCTCGCTGGTGCCCGGGTTGCACTGGAGGAGAGGAGGAGACGCTGCAAACCAGAGGAAGGAAAATGGAGTGTCCTCAGAGATTTGGGCCAAACAAGGACTGTTTGCGTTGTATGGGGGGAGGGAGAACCGATAGGCTGGGTGATAGTGAAGGGGGGGTGGGGTGGGGGGGGCAGGGTCCGGAAAACCCAGCTCCTGACGTGTCAGGGATGGTTGAAATGCTGCCCCCCCATGCCCCTCTGGAAGGATGATGCAGCGAAAGGCAGAGCTGCTGCAGCCTCCCGCCGCTCAGATTTGGTGTGGGAAGAGGGAGAACCCAGTGCCAGGCTCAGCCATCCGGACGGCTGGCTGCCATGCGGGGTGGCCACACCCTATCGCACAGACAGAATCACGGCGCTTCTGGGTAATGGGGAGGGAAATGAACAGGGACAAATTAATCCATTGGCCGTGAGTGAGACGGAAAGATTCCCAGCCCACGTGACGCAGGAGAGAGCTGAGAGCACCAGAATAAACTGAAGTGATTTACTCTGGCGCTACAAAGAGAATAAGCTACCCACAACTCCAAGGGAGTCGGCTGTATCCCTGGTGACAACACAAACCCAGAAAGGAAAGTCCCAGTGGTTTGTTTGCCAGGCCAGATCTGCCAGCTGAAAAATTACAGGCTTATAATACGCATGGGGTGGGCGTGTGCTTTCAAAACCTGCTGGGGTCAAAAATAGAGGGCCTGACTCTGATGGTCTCCTTGTAATTAAAGAGAGAACCTGAGCCACAAAGTTCAGTCCCAGGTCAAAATTCACCCACAGTTTGGAGAGGGAGTTTTGTTTTGGCCTGTTGTTCTGACTGGGTGAAGGTCCCCACGAGGCAGCATTCCGGGGTAAGGACTGTGAGCTGCTGAGGTCCCACCTGAGACCTCAGAATGGGGCTTGAGCCCTGCATAGCCCTGGCACGGACTCTGCACCTGGCTGCCTTTCACTCCCATGGTCTGTACAGAAACCGCGCCAACATATGAGATGCACCAATTAGATGTGATCGGCAGGGCCAGCCGCGACATTCAGAACTGGGGCCAAAAGTCACCCAAGTTTTCGTGTGTTTGAATAAAGTCACATTAGCTCAAGTCATCGTGGTCTTAGGGTTAGGGCACTAGACTGAGGAGCCAGGAGAAGGGGGTGCTGTGATGGGTTCAGCCACTGACCTGTTTTGTGAACTTAGGTAAGTTTCTATGCCTCAGTTTCCCTTTGTGGGCCTTGTCTGTTTAGACTGTGAGCGCTTAGGAGTAGGGACGTTCTCACTACGTGTGTGTAAAGGGCATAGTGTTTGGGGTCACTGCAGTGCTAGAATACAATGAATAATAACATACCCATCTTCAATTCCCTTTTACAGCACCAGATTGGCAATGTTCAGGGGGTCACTTATTGGGCACAAACTAATCCCCAACTGCCAGGGTTTGCAATGAAATAAAACCACTGGGCTGTTCTAGTGGCATCACAGCCCATCAGAACAGAGATCAAGGCACCAGGAACAGGAGAGGAGGTGAACTTGAACTCTCTCACTGGAGAAGAATTAGGCTGGTGTCTGTAAATAACACAGGGACCCACCTCCTTTCGTAAAGGGATCGCTTAAGAGAGCCTAGCCAGGCCCCCTACACACTGTGCTTGCTTTTACTAGATAAGTATCAGGCATGTCAGCTCTGATTGTCCCTGGAGGTAGGACGGCCACTTGTCCGGTTTTACACCAGACGGTCTCTCTTTTGGGCTGTCCCCTCTCTGGTACCGGGCCATAACCAGACGTGGTTCTGCCGGTATTGGACAGGGGACGCCCTTTGGAAGAGGGCGCTGCCTCGGCTCCACCAGCGTGACCTCACACGCACCGTGCACACCAGGGCATGCTGCTGTGGGCGGGTCAGGCAGGCAGGGGTGGGAAGTGCCGAAATGTCCAGTATCGCGGGAACGTGGAGGCCTTGTTAGGGATCTCCGAGGATGTGTATTGTACCCTCTCCACCCGGGCTGCTCAGTCTTTAGCAAAGGCTCTCTCCAGCACTGCAGTTCACTGGGTGTGGATCAAACCAAACCAAAGCCAAAGGCTCCACCTCACTGCAGAGCATCCGGAGGGCTCAGCGCCTGGGTCCGAGCCTGGGCTTCGCCGTGCCTGGGGGTGAGCAGCCCCGCTGAAAGCCCTACCCAAGCGGCTGCGTCCTCACTGGCACAGCCAGGCACGTCCGATGAAGCGAGCTGCAGCCCACGAACGCTGATGCTCTAATAAATGTGTTAGTCTCTAAGGTGCCACGAGTCCTCCTGTTCTTCTCACTGGCACCGTGCTTCCCCCACGTGTTGCTAGGACGTATCCTGCGAGCACGTCCCAGGGGCTCCCAGCTGCAGTGAGTGGAGCTGCTCGGTGATTCCTTCCCAGCTATGGGGGGAGAACCCGTCTGTCCTACTGGGCACCGCGGGGGACTGTGGGCAGGCGCTGGAGGACTAGCAGCACAGAGCGGTTTGGCCACAGTCATGTTGCAAAGCGGGTTCCCAGCCTGAGTCAGGACAGGGCCTGAACTCTGACCCACCCTCCAGCTGGGAGGCTCAGCCCAACCCTCCCCCCCCCACCTCCAATGGGGTGAGAGGGTTCGTTTGCGGACAGGAGTGGGGTAGGGGCAACACCAGGTTCAGAGGTGCACCTACAAATCTCTCCCTCTCTCAACAACCCGACTTTCATTCATGCTCCAGGCACCACAGACTATTCCACATAGATGGGACCTGAGTTTCTCATGGAAAAGAAACAAGGAGAACATAAAACAACGTTCAGGCCCTCTTTAGCCATCACAAAGACACAAAAGAACAGATGCACATGGCCAGTTTCTCTTTCACCTCTACATTTCCAAGCATTTTGAATCAGCATAAGGGTGACTCCAGAATCCAGCTATAACCTCACAACAGTCGTAATCCAGATCCTGCTTCTACTGCTTGGGACCAACACTAACCGAACTGCCAGAGCCCCTGGGAAGAGTAAAAGTGATCAACACCAGGAAGTGATTTCACTGAGGCCACTTGAACTACAGCTCCCAGAATGCTCCTGTAACCAACATGTCCTAAAATAAAGCCACAGACCATGTTTATCAGGTCCCCGCGCCCTTAAAGAGACACTGTCAGGAAATTCAGGCCCAACATTGAGATTTTGTTTATTAAAATCTCCGATTAACAGAAATTCTCTCTTGATTTCCCCCCAAATGTCATTGGAAGCAGTTTTTTTTTTATTTTAATGTGATCTCCCCACCCGCTTTTTGCAGCTTAGCAACCCAAACATTGCAGTGCCAGCACATGAGAATCCGAGACTGACTAGCAAGGAGTCTGTTTTCATTGCCAGGCTGAGCAAAATGCTGCAAATAAACCAACCGCAGAAAGGAAGAAAAGAAAATTAGATGCCTAACATTAATTATTTAAGGGTATTTTGGTAACCCAGATGAGGGTTAATAATTTAATGTTTTGAGCCCAGGTTGGCTTTTCGTTACACGGTGTGAGCCCATCAAAACTGACACAGTTTGTAAATCAGAATCACATCTGGCCATTGGTTTTAAACAAACAGTGTCCAGAAGGGGTAACTAAACAACCTGCGATGTATCCCAGAGGGCCCTGTTCTGCCCCGACTCCCCGGAAGTCAATAGAATTTCCCTGGGGGAGCTGAGAGAGGAAGCTAGCTCAGATGCACAGACACACACATATACATCCATACACTGACACGCGCAAAGCAAGACCCTGCCAGCTTCATGTTACTGATCCGACCCATCCCTGCACCCCACGTCTCCCCAGCTCCGGATCTGAGCTCCCTGCAGGCTGTGGGTTCATATCCGGGTTCATAAATTGCACTAAAAAGGGGATCTATTTTTACTGACCCAGCTTTTAAAATTAGAGCAGGCAGAAGGAGCCAAATCCTCTGCTAAGCCACTGCAGAGCATACGGGCATGGCTGAGAGACATGGCCGAGCCCCCGGACGGCTGTGTCCTGCGCGGTGGAGGGTGGGCACAGACAGTGGGAGAATGTGACATGGGCGAGAGAGAGAATCACGAAGGTTACATTTTAAGAAGGGGCCCATTGTTTTTCCTAAACAATGCGCAGTAAATGGGAGAATCGAAAGTATGTTGCAACTACCCCCCCCCACAACCCACGAGTTCCTAGCTAGTTACCCCTCATGTTTCAGCACATGATCTGAGATCACTGCTGGAGTTCACTGCTCGAGCGGCTGTCTCATCTCCTCTGACCTCCCCTTGCAAAGAGGCACCAGGGCTCCCCTTTTTGAGCACCTGAGGCCCAGCCCCGCAGGGCCCTGGAGCCCAGCCAGCCAGCAGGCTCAGACCTGGGCTCGGAGCCACCAGCCCTGCCAAGTCATTTTCCAGCACAATTCAACTGAGGTTCATTTGAAGCGAGTTTTTCAAGGCACTCCCTCTTAGGAAGGACTATTTTCTTCACTGATACCCACACCCGGGGGACCTGGTTCTCCTCCGCCTGACGCCAGGGTAAATCAGGTGTCACTGGCCTGAAGGTATGAATGGGCCCAGCGGGAGTAAACCGGCAGAGCCCCAGTGGGAGTGGAGCTGGGCATCCGACCCCCTTCACAGAGGCTCCCACACGGGCTGTGGAATGAGGACAAAATAGCACAACCGCCAAGCACATCTCCCGTCCCTCCCCCACCCAGATAAAGACCTAGCCAGGGGGGAGGAATTTCAAGTGCCAGGGGCTCAGCAGGTGGGGGCTTATCAGGTGAGACGACAAGATCATGTGGTTCCAGGGCCAAGGTCTGCATCAGAGACCTGTAGAAAGCCCGATATCACCTTTCCACACGTCCACACACACCTGGTCCAAAGCCGCACTGCCCCCCACACAGGTGCTGCGTTTCCTTTTGACCATCTACTTCCTCCCTCGGCTCCTGCCCCTTGGGTGACGCTGGGCAACACCCCTCTCCTTTGGGAGTTTTAAATACCCATACAGGGCTCTCCTGGTCAGCGTTTGCACACAGTTAGTTCCCTGGATCTTCCCCAGAAGCAGAGGTAGGTGCCCGGGATCCAGGCACCTCCAGACTTACACCTGAATGCAGATTCTGGCCCTGAACTTCACTCAGCCCTTGTGGACCCTTCACGGTTTGCACTGCTCGTCTCTGAAACCCTGCAAGCGCCTCCTCAGCTCTGCAGCACCAAACGTCGGACCAAGACCTGAGACGAGCATCCGGGAGACGTGACCAAACCCATCAGCAGAAGAGGAAAGCGCAGCTGGTATGGGATTCCCTGATGCCGGGGTAAGCCCAGAGAAAAAGCCTGTCCCAGGCAAAGAACTGGGAATAACAACAAGGGAGCGAACGCCAGAGGCCCAATTCTCCTGCCCTGTGTCTGGTCATTTACTCCAGCGTGGCACGTGTTTCACACTCACCAGGCACTAGTCGCTGACTGCACAAGGGCCAGAGGTGGGAGCTGAAGCTGCTGTGGTCTCTATGCAGGAACCCCTGGTGGATTCTCTGGCCTGTGCTGTGAAGGAGTCAAACTAGATGATCACAGTGGTCCCCTCTGGCCTTGAACTATAGGAATCTTCCCCAGGAGCATTTTTCTTTTTGGGGGGGCGGGGGGAACCATGATTTAGTGCTTCTGACGGATTTCAAAGGGGAAATATTTGCTCCTCAGAAGTAGCTTTAGGAACTCAAGATAAGAGTTCATAGAATCATAGAACTGGAAGGGAACTCGAGAGGTCATCCAGTCCCCTGAACTCATGGCAGGACTAAGTATTATCCAGAGTTACCCCTGGCTGGGGCAGTCCTACCTTGTCTGCAAACCAGGGAGTGGATGGACTCAACCAGAAATAAGAAATAATAATTAATTGGCAGGTCACATGCTTTCTTGCTTCTGTAGGCCGAGCTTATTGCACACACTAGGGGCTCCTGGCATTAATAATAATTAATTGCACTCATAATAAATTGCTCATCTAAAGCACCTTCCAGCTGAGGATCTCAAAGCACTTTGCATTTATGAATTTAGCCTCAGAGCTCCCCCCCCAAACCCTCCGTGGAGGTAGATGACTATCACTGTCCCCATTTTACAGATGGATAAACCAAGGCACAGAGGGGGGAGAAGTGTTTTGCCCGAGGTCACACCCCAGGAGCCAGTGGCAGAGCCGAGAGCGCCGTGCGCTAACCGCTAGCTCATGCTGCTGTCCCTTCCCTCCCTGCGAGGGGATAGCAGTGAATCTGGGTTTCGGTGGAGGGAAGCCCCTAGTCAGGGAGAGGCAGCTGGACAGTGTGCAATCACGTCATCGTGCTTCTGGATCGGAATCAAGCCCAGCATTGCAGAGCCCTGGCCAGCGCTGCGCTCGGCGGAGGTGCCTTGCCAGGGCTATTTTAGTGCTGCTGGGTTGATCTCGGAGGCTCTGAGACTCTTTAAACAGCAACACCAGCCTGGGACGAGCTCTGGCAGGGAAGGAATGATTCTAGAGCTGTTGCTCGTCCGTCCCTCCCCCCCACCCCCCCCGGACTCTGCTGGCCCACGAGCAAGGGCAGAGGGCACTGTCTGCGGGGAGCCCTGCAAAGCCAAACCTGGGGCGGGTCCACAATGCCGGGAGGGCAGGAGGCACGTGGGGGTTTGGCTAATTCTGGCAGCTCCCCGAGCCAAACAAGGCTCCCTGCTGGACATGAGTGGGAGCTTCTGCTCCTGGCTTGTCTCAGTCCGGTGCCAAAGCAGGAGAGACCCACTCAATGGGCACAATTGTTATCCTTGGTGCACTGGGCTAGATTCACATTGGTGACTGACAGGCAGCAGGCCCACTACCAGCCCCCCAAAGACATCTGGTCCCCAGCAAGTGCTAACCTAGGAGGAGCTGTATAGGGAGCGAGGCGTGTGCATGGGGATAGGAAGGAAGGAGAGAAGGAAAGATCTTTAAGGTTACAAAGTCAGAACTGAGGAAACACCACAGTTAATGTCACTCATGCAGCCTTAATTCTTCAGCCTCTCGCATGTGTGTTTAACGACATGATCACACAGGGTCTTGGCTCTGTAGCCATCTTTGAATCTAGGCCCTTCTGTCTACAGCCACAGGCCTGTCCCACGGCAGCTCTAGCGGGGGACAGGACACACATTTTGCCAGCAGGCTACACAGTTAGTGGCTGTGGTGGGGTATCAGGCTTCCTGGGTTCCCTTCCTGGAGCGGTGAGCAGAGCATGGGCTAGTGGTTAGAGCAATGATTGCAGCCAGCAAAGTCAAGCACACAGATTTGGCACCTTCCCTCCCAAAGACAGCATGGCTGAGTCGCTGAGACGCATGTTTGGCATCTGAGACCCTTGGGTTCTATTTCCAGACGTGGCCTTGTGCAAACTCAGTTACCTTATTTGCAAAATGTGGGGAGAACAACCGTCGCATGGCTCCTGGGGCAGGAACCTGAGGCCTGTCTCAGGCACACGGGTTGTGAACTGCCCAGAAATACTAACACCAGTAAAACAGGTGAGACCAAAACCCAGGGGCGTCTCTCCCCCTTTCTCCATGAGACACAGGCAGCCGCAACATGCATGACACCTGGCAAGTCTGGCCTAGGGGGCTAAGTAAGGGGAGGTTAGCCTGATCCTGGGCACTGCCTCCTGGGTGGTCAGCGAAGCCTCCTGTCCCCATTGCTTGTCCATCTCCCCTTGGGTGCAGATCTGTGGGCCCCTACCCACACCCAGTGGAGGGGGCAGCATGTGACCCTGATGTGGGGGTTGCAGGAAGGGGAAGCAAGAATCAGGTTAAAGCCATAGGTAAGTCCAGCCCCAGAGGGACTGACTGGCAGACTGAAGGAGAGGCGAGTGGGGAGTCTTGCTATTCTCCTGCCCCACTGACAGCACACTCCTTCTGGGGGGCAGCTGGGGAGCTGAGGGGCTGGGACCCCGGAGCAGACCGAGCCTTTGGTCCCTGCCCTTTCTCCTCCCCTCTTTTGAGTGTAACCCCCAGTCCTAGAATAGACCCTCGCAGTCACTAAGGAGCAGAGGGAGGAGAGATTCATTTAGCTGGAGCAGGGAAAGGGTTACTCAGATGCAAAGGGAAGGCTGGCTGCTCAATAATTAAATAAATATCAAGAATCAATATGGACAGAGCAAGCGATCCAGCCTCCCCCTCCAACGTGGCCCTGCCTCTGCCGAGTTTTGGTGGAATATGCAAAGAAACTTGAAAGTGAATATTTTAGCCACAAAAAGAAACTATGCAAACAGAGCCCACAACAGTAACACACAACACAACCAGGGAATATTCTCTCCTGTCAAATAACACACACAACACCAACTGCGAACAGAACCTAAAAGAACACCCACATACCATCTTGCAGCCTGTGTTTTACAAACTAGCATACACACAACACAGGGCCAATGTGCTGCGATCTAAAGTGACACCCGTGGTCAATATGTTATAACCCAATGTAATACAAACCCACACAATAGTCCCAGGGATCCCCTAAAACAGCACACAGAGTGGGAATATTTTATGAACCAGAGTAACACAACGCACAACACAGGTAGAGATCCTTGCCACCCCCTTTAAAATAACAGGCACATAAAATACACAACACCCAGAGACTATTTATTTTATCACCTAAAGTAACACAACCACCCACAATGAATAGGTTATCATCTAAAGCAACACATGCATAATCAATATTTTAATAACACAGACACAATATACAGTAAGAAAATATCACACACAACACAGGCCGTGAATATTTGTGACCACCTCTAGGATACACACTAGCCACAGTGCAACAGATTATCCCCTAAAATACACACACACACACACAGAGTTGCTCCTAGAGAGTCCACACACACACACACACACACAGAGAAAAAAGAGCCCATGTGATTCCAACTTCTTACAAAGTTAGATCATTTCGAAGAAAAACTGCCCCCCTCATGCCAGAAAGGCGCTTCCCCGCAAGCCCAGCCCTGGGGACATGTGCCGTTCTGTGCAGAGGAAAGTTTCACGTGTATTACTGGGGGGGACGGGGGGGGCTGAAAGCAATTAGTTCTATACCGATGATTTCCCCTCTAAATGCCCAGGAAGGCAGGAGTGCCCCGAGGCGAGCCGGCTGCGAGCTGCCAGTCGCTCTTTTTAATTACACACGAAATGCCCCCCCCCATTTCCCCCTCTCTTCCTAAATGCCCCCCCAACCTTGCAGTCTCCCTGCACCCATCCACCTCCCTCCGCATTACAAAAAAAAAAAAACAAAACAAAAAACCCACACCCGCAACCCTGCGAACAACACAGCCCCAGTGAAAGTGAAGCGGGGCGGGGGGGGAATCACTAGACAGAAAAAACAACCACCACCCTAATGAAAACAACCGGCAAGAACCGAGCTTCATCCCTTCTGCAACGAGCCCAGCTCCTTACACACACGCCAGAAATCCCGCCCTTTTTTCTTTAACTGTAAAACTATTTTGCACTAATGGTGGCAGAGAAATTACTCCACCGAAAAGCCCCTGATCTCAGCAGAGGAAGCAAATCTCCCTCCGTCCGCATCCCAGTTACTAATAAAAGACAGCCAGCAGGGGAGCGGGGGCTTGAAGGGCAGCAGCCAGAGGGGATTTGGGGCGGGGGGGGGGGAACGGGGGGGCTGTTACCTGAGTTAAGCACAGAGGAGACGAATACATCCCGAGCTGATCTGGGAAACTGACTAATTGCAGAAGAGAGACCCAAGGCGCAAAAGTTACTGAGTCATTTCGAAGGCTGAAGCAGGTTCCCCCCCTCTCCTTCTCCGGAATCTCTCTCTTCTCTGGAGACGGATCGCAGGCGGGGGGGGGCTGTTGGGGGGGGACCCAAAATAAAGAGAGCGCGAAAGATCCAACTTTAACCGGAAAAAAAATCAACCCGAAATTTAAGAGAAAAAATAATCATCCTCACGGGGGGGAGGGGGGTAGATCTCCAGCCCCCCCCCACAGGATCCCCCCCCCCAAACAAAAGTGATGGGGACGGAGCGGGAGCGGTCGGGGAAGTTACAGAGAAATTCGCTCCATTTGAGACACGGGCACAAGAGAGAGGAAAGAAAGAATGAGAAAATGAAAAAAAAAAAAGGGAGCGAGGAATGAAGTGACGTTATGAAAAAGCCCATCCCAAAATATTACATCCCATTTAAAGATGCAGGATCCCCCTTTCGGCCGAGCTCGCTGCGCCGCTGCAGGGCAGGGCTGCCCTGGGGGTTGGTTGGGCACGGAGTTGGGGGGCGCGGGGGGCAGCGCAGCGAGATGTGGGGGGGACGCCTCGGTTCCGGGGGGCGGGGGGCACACGGCGGCTGGGAGATGCCAGGGCTGGCGGAGCGTTTGGACGGAGCCGGTAGGATCAAAGCTGCCGGTTCACATTCGTCTGCTGGGCAAGCGCCAAAGGAGGCGCTGAGGATTCAAGGCCCAGAGGAGGGAGGCTCTGGGGAACTCACTGCGCCATGGGGCAGGGGCCTGGGTCTGTTACACACACACCGCCCGCTGTCCCCTCAAGTTTCACCCCTTGCGGCCAACGCATTGTCCGCGCTACAGCGGGGAGATAGAGACCTACACGCGTGTGAACGGCCCCCAGGCCGACACACACATACACAGGAAGCCCCCCCCGCGGTTGCTGCTCCGGATCGGGGGGGGGTTCGTGCCCCTGGGAAAAGAGCTGGCGGAAGCGCATCGTCCGAGTTTTTGTGCCCCCCCCTCCCCCGATATTATGTCGGATGGAATCTTCTGTTGACATCTGGACTCAGGGCATGTAGACAAAACAACAACAACCGCCCAGGAGCGACTACCAGCCCCTGCACCTCACTCGCCTTCTTCCCAGCCCGCAGCCGCTGCCGGGGGAAATCGACAAGGCCAGAAGCGACCCCGACCACGCAAGCGGCAGCCCGAGCCCACCACGGGCGCCCTTGGCAAAGAAGCTGCTCTGGGAGCAAAATCCGGATCTTTTGCCTCGGTCCCCAGCGCAACAGGCCGAAGCGGCCCGTGGAAACGTTATTAACAAATCAATAGCAAACCGTGACTCTCACTAGCGCTGTTACCAGCCCCCCCCCCCAGGACCCCGACTTTCTGCCCGGCCCCCCTGGGTCCCACTCTGCGAGCCTGGCATTCGCACATCAAACCCCGCTCACTCTGCAAGCTGGGCGCTTTAGTTTATTTACTTCGTTTTCTCTTTTTGCTGCAGTCAGACGAGTTAACTTCTCCTCGGGTCGTTCGGTTTTCAAGGGGGCCATTGTAACGATAAGCGACAGGTGAACATTAGAGGACACCTCTGTCAGGTTCATAGATTCCTCTAGTCCAGCAGCAGCTCAGAGTTTGCAACGCCGGGGGGTGGGGGGGGGAGTCGATCAGTTCAAAATTAGTAACATCATTTCGCCTCCTTCCTCAAAACAAACAGCACAAAAAGAAAAGAAAACACCAAACGCAGCGCAGCAGCGAACTCCAAACCACAAATTCTCGCTGCACAAAGCGGCGAAAACAACCAAACATTTCTCGAGGCTTTAATAAAACTAATTAGAGAGAGAGAGAGAGAGAGAGAGAGAGAGGACACGTATCGAAAAAAACAAAGGGAATCCCTGCTTCATAATTCTGAAAGTGAGACCTGAGCCCTTCTCTGCCATGGCTAAATGTCAGACTCTCGAGGTTTGCGATTTTTTATTGACTATCCCTCCACTTCTTTTTCAATTGCGTTGGTCTTCGCCCTGACCTTAAACAAAAAAAGAACACGGGAAAAGTCCTCTCTGGGTAGGAAATTTTGCAGGATTTGGAGGCGAATATTAATTAAAACGACGGGTTTTGCCGAAAGAACTCGTTTGGATTCGAATTGTGTGCATGTGTCTATTCTGTGTGTGGCTTTATAAACGCTGATGGCTTTATAGCTACAGCGGTCTCTCGATATAAGACCAAATGTAGCAGCATCTACGTATAATTATAGGACAAAATATATTCACATGGCTTTCCACCTTATTTTCCTAGTAGCTTATCCACCTCATTAATCCATAGCATCTATAGGGCCAATTATAAACCCTTATTTTTACCCTTACACTTTTGCTTTTCCAAATTCCACAGTGCTTTGCTCTGCAAAATAAATCCAGAAATCACCCCCCCCCCCCAAGTATTTTCTGCAGAAGGAAGCATTCCGCGGGTTTGATTTTCTGCGTCTTGCAACGTATTGCAGGCGGGAAGGGTTCGTTAGAGATTCCCAAATGAACTCGATCCTGCGAAGTTTGTAAGCAGGAGAGTCCCGAAGTTGCTAAGCGCTGCGGGGAGAGAGGAGGCGGGCGAGGGTTCCCTCACTTCTCCCTCGGCAGCGCAGTTTGGAAGGGATTCAAGGCCTAGAGCTGATAGGAGCGATCGAAGAGGAGGCCTAGGGTAAGATGTTCTGTGTTAAACACCTACCCACTGCGGCAGGCAGCCCGCTCTGCATACGCCATCCCGATGGCTTTCCCCTCTGTGCGTGGACAAACCACCTTCTCTTTTGCTTCTAAGGTCAAAGGGATTTTCGTTTTGGGCCAAGTTTTTGGAAGCATCGTTAGAAGAAACCTGTGTTTATTCCAGGCCATTCCCTTTTATCGCGGGCGCAGAGCCGCTCTGAGATTTTCTCCCCCTGCCCCCGTCAAAAGGTTGCATTAAAAAAGAAAACTTTGGTGTCGGAGTGGAACAAATCTGTCTTTATAACATCTTTCGAAAACCCCTATTTGGGGAGTGTTTATTTCTCAGCAACGATCAGAGCACAACAGAAAGGCCCCGAAAGCAGATTTGCTCGGAGAACAGGGTGCTGGGTTTTTTTCAAACACAAATCTCTTCTATACTGAAGAAATAAAACAGCCCCCAAACCTCGAGGCTATTTTTGGAAAGAGAACTGAAATTCGCTTTTAGTTTCTTTGGTGCTGTGGCGGCAGGTGAAGGCTGCAACCTGTCTCCGCTTCGAAACACCACGTTTGGGAGCCCTGATCAGCAAGGGGGGCTGGATCCCCGGGGATACGGAGCCTGTTTCCCTCCCCCCAGCAGCCAGCCAGCCCTGAACTTTGCTGGCGCTGCCAGGCCCGGGCTACCAGCTGGTTAGAGGAGCTGCTACTCCCGCAGCTGGCATGCAGGCTGGGGGCGGGGGAGAGACGGGTGTGCATTGCACGGGGCGGGGGGGGGGCGCTCCTTTCCCCCGCGGGCCCTGCCGGGCCGAGCCGGGCCAGCTCAGGCAGGTGGGCATGAAAAAACAGCGGGGGGAAGGGCAGCAGCGCCGGCTGCGCAGCCGGGGCTTGATCGCGCCTCTGCTGGGCGTCACTGCCAAGTTCAAGTCGGTGCGGCTTGCAGTCCTCTCCGCCCCTTTCGGAGCGGCCATTTTCCGCTACATCCAGCTCGGCGCCCGCTGAGCAGCCCTGGGCTGCGGAGAGCACCCCCCCCCTCCCCGCCGTGCCCTCCCTCCAGCCACCCCCCCCCCAGCCTTTTCCCCAGCACCTCGGGGGCGGGGAGGAGTGGCAAAGAAACTTCCCCAGCAATAACCATCTCCCTTCCCCCTGCCTCCCCCCCCCCGCCGGACGGCACAGCACGACACTGCCTCGCAGGCAGCTCCTGGTCACTTCTGCATCCATTCCAGCTGCGTCCCCAGCCTGCACCATCGCTGGGCAGCCCCCATTCCGCGCCCCCCCCAAAACACAGACCCATGCAGGACACATCTCACCCCCTCTGCCTTCCCAGCCCTCCACGCATCCGCTGTGCCATTTGGGGGTAACCCCGCCCCCCCCAAACATACCCCCCACCCGCAAACTTTTGCTGTTTGATCCATCCACCAAAGAGGGGAGGGGGGAAAGTATAAGAGAAAAGGAAACTGACGGGGAACCTACCATAGCCAAGTGAAATTAACGAGGCTCCAGACCAAGTTGCCGCAAAAGGAAAAGGGGGGGGGAGGGTGCGCGAATTGTGTTTTCCACCCACAAAAAAGAGGGGGGGGGGAGGGAAAAAAATCACAAGTGTCCTCAGAGTTGGCTCATCTCTCCGGCTCCTTCTTGCTCCGGGTGCCCATGTCAGTGCCCCCACCGTGGCTGGTGTGTATTGTTATTGTGTGTGTGTGTTTGGGCTGGGCTGGGCTGGGGGGGGGGAGCGCACACCCCGGCATCAGATCGACTCCAGCCTCTCGCTCCTCGGCGCGGCGCGGCGGGCGGGCCGCTCGAGGCGGCGCCGGGCGCTGCGCGACCCCAGGGAAGGGCAGCGGCGACGGGACGGGCGGGGCGCCGCCGCCGCCGCCGCCGCTCTCCAGCCTCTCCCGGGGCTCGGGCGGCGCGGCCGGCGCGGGCTCCCCTCCGCGCTGCGCCGGGGGCGGCGGGGGCTACTGGGAGGCCATCGCCCGCTCCGCCTCGGCACCCAGGCGCACCCACGCGCCCATCGCTGCCTCCCCCCCGGCACCGGCTCCGGCCAGGCACCGCTCCGGATTGCAGCCGCCCCCCCTTCCCCATCGCACCCCTCCCCTCTCCTCCCCCCGCCGCGCCGCAGCCTCCTCCCCTGCCTCCTCCCCCCTCGCCAGGACGCCGGGCCGAGCCGCACGGGGGGGATCCCTCGCCTGGTGGGGGGCGGGGGCTTCTTGTCCGCCCCCCCCACCCCCCAGCGCCAGGGGGGAGAGCCGAGGCGTCCGCTGAGCCGCCGCGGGATGCCCGCGAGGGTAGGGGGGCGGCGGCGGAGCAGGGGCCGTGCCCGCATCCGAGCAGGAGCCCGCAGGCTAGACCGGGGGAGGGGGGGGGTGAGTGTGCGTGTGTGAGCCGCCGTGACACAGCCCCGTGCATCCCCTGCCGGACGCACACACACACCTGAGCGTGCCCAGCGGGAGAGACACACCGGATCTGGGCTTGCACGCCCACTGCAGGGCGGGTTGCAAGGGGCAGTTACATGGGGGGGGGGCTGGACTCCCCTCACCCCCCCCATCCCCCCCGGCTGTAGAGGTGACAGCCCAGCTGGAGAGTTCTGCATCACGGAGTGACCCCCCCCCCATCAGAGCTCCCAGGACACCCCTCCCCCTTTCCTCAGCCCTCCCCATCTCTTAAAGCTGCACACCCATTTTAAAAACGGAGAGGCCGCTGCACTAGATCCGAGTTCCCTAGCAGAGCAGACACCCCCCCGCCCCAAGTTCCAGCGCTGGTGTGTGTCTGAAAATACAGCGTCAAACATTAACCGCCGCCTCCATTAACTCCAGCGGAGCCCTGGCAGGCACCAGCGGGCAAATGGTTGAATTTGAAACGTGCCTTCGAACTTTTGAGTGGCTGGGAGGGTGAAGGATGAAAGCAGCGAGCCAGACTAGGGAGTGGAGAAATGACTGCATGGGGCACCCACCTCCTGGGCTGTCCAGGGGCCTGACTTCACCTGGGCCGGTGGGTACTCAGCACCTCTGCAAAACAGGCCCCATGGGAAGTGGTGTGAATGCAAAGAGAGGGGAGTGTGGGCCCTATTCTTGATTCCCACCTGCCTCTGCGAATTCAGAGTGGGGCTATAGAAAGAGGAAAGGGAGCGAAAAACACTGACCCTTTAGTTAAAATCATATGCCAGCTGTTCTGCAGCCTGTGTTCCCACTTTTAGCTTTGACTGCTGAATTATGGTGTTTTTAAAAAGAATGATCCTTTGAATGTTCCTGCACACTAATAATATTTAACTCAAAGCAAAGTTCCTTTTGGGTGATAGTTTCCCATTAGGGGCTAACTGGGTTCACAGTACTCTAAGGTGATCAGTGACTTATCTTCAACCCTATGGTACAACTTTAACAGCAGGTTTACTGGGATGGCCAAGGGACTGGAGGCTTGTGAAGTGACACACTGAATATGGTAAAAAAGTTACACGGCCTCCTAAGAAGTGACAGTCTGGAGTTTCTCTGTCTGTTGCCATATCAATATTAGATGTAATTAAAAACATATTTAAAAACCTATTTTGCACCAACATTCATTATTTATGTATCTCTACGGGTAATATACAAAGGTCTAGCGTGCGTGAAATATTTGAAATATGGAATTTTGCATGGACCTGTATTTTTAACCCGTCCTTCCATTCCAGCAAAAGCTTGTTACCTCTTTTAACTTGCTCTGGTTTTTTTATATAAAGGCACCGAACTGGGATTTTTTTTCAGCGTGTGTGGAGGTTGAATGTACTGTGGATGTGTATATTTTTATATATGATGCCTACAGAGTACTTCACAAACAGCACCATAATCTAGTGTTATTTTCCTGGTCAAAGAATTCTAAAATGGTAAAACAGAGTAAATACAGTGCTTGTATTTTTTTTTTTTTATAAAATTACTGAAAGCTGCAGAGGCACTGGGTTTTCATTTTTGAGTTTGCTTCCTTCCCCCCCCCACCCCACCCCCGATATAAGATAGATCAGAGAGCACTGATCGTTCTTAATAGGAATAGCATCGATTTTAACACGGATTTTGTATAATCTGGAGATTTATGCATGTACACACACATCCTCCCCATAACCCATTAAAACACATACTACACGTAATAAGATGTTGTACATTATGCAGAATAATCTGTGTATTGATATCATCTATATTTTATTGCTGTTCAGTTTGTTTGTGGTCTATTTAAGCACTGAATTTGCCTTATGTAAATGAAGATCTAATTTTGCTTTTATTTTCTGTCCAAAACCATTTATATTTACAAGATGAATTTATTTTTTTAAATCACCATCTGCTCCCGAACAAAAAGTCACTTCCCTGTTTTGACGATAAACAGCCTCCTGGCCAAAATAAGTAATTAATTTGCACTGTACCAACTAAATAAGTCTTGTGGAAGTTAAACCTGAAAGTGACGGTTGCTTTGCTGAGGAGACTATAGATTTTATTTTATGCATTTAGCACCAGGAGAAACTAAGAAAAAAATAAACATCAAAAAGAATTTGCCAATGTCTTAATGGTTCTGATTCAGCAGTTTAGTGGCTGTGTTGGGCACAGTGTTAGAAGTTTGAATTTCTTCCCAAACTGTTTTTATATTATCCTTTTGTATCACTGTAGCCCAACCCAAGATTGTGCTGAGCGCTTTCATTATCTTTTTATGTTCGGGGGAAAATTGGTATTCGCACTTATGCACCGCACAGAACTGGTTTAATAAAGCGTGGTTATTCTCAGGCCAAATCTGAGACAAAGGGAAAGTACTCAGCAGTTCTGAAACTTCCCAAGGTGAGAGGCACTGTATCTATCAGCAGAAGTATGCCGTGAAATACACATGCAGGGTGTTTTTAATAACACTTGGCTTTTCTAAGCACATCAGCAGAAGGGTCACAAAAAAGACGTGTCACTTGTGATCACTGGCAGGCTGGGATCTTCAAGACCTGTAAATGTGGGGACCAACCTGCTCTAGTATGGGTCCAAGGGACGGAAGGGAAATATGACATATGATCTGCAAAGGGGGCAAAATGGGTTTGTGCCTTTTTTTTTTCTTTTTTTTCTTTTCTTCTTTGGCGCATGAAGCTCTGCCAGATTTTTGTGTATGTGTCTCTGTGTGTATAATCAGGAACGCCAAAGCTTATCTCCCCCCACCTTCTTCCTATTGCTAAAGAATGTTTGGATGATTCAAAAGTGGGTGCTTTTTCACCCCTAAATTGGAAGGTTGGGAGTACTGGATCTTCAAAGGGACCTTATCTCACAAGTATGAGAGTTAAACTAGTGTTAACAAAACCCAGAGGATTTTAGACAGGCCAAATTGAAATCCTCCTCCCCCAATTAGTCAGATTTCCCAAACCACAGTGATGGGTCCAGTGTTAGATCCGGAATAAAAAGGGAGAAAAAACTGAAAATGTGTCCGTGCAACTCCTCCCCCTATTTTTGACCCACTCTAATACATAAATATATTAATTATTATTATTATTGTAGCACCTAGAGGCCCCTACCAAGGCCAGGGAGCCACAGTGCTGGGTATATATTAGTAACGGTCCCTGCCTCAAGGATCTTACTATCTAAGGCCCTGGTCTTGCAAAAACTTATGTTTGTGCTTAATTGTATCTGCTGTGAGTAGTCCCATGGAAATGTCAAATTAAGCATGAGTAAATCTTTGCAGAATCAGGGCTAGAATCCAGGTCTTTGTTCAAATTTAGTCCTCTGTTAGCTCAGCCCCTATGCCTGCTCAAGGTAGCTGTGCCCTTAATTACAAATGTATAATCCCAGCACGAAAAGAGAACATATTTCTCAAAAATCCCTTTTTAGGCCTTTTCTAAGGAAGCAGAAACAGGCATAAACCCAATTCAATTTTTTTTTTTTTTTTTTTTTGCAGGTCACCATAAAGCTCAATATAAAATAAACATTTTGGGTTGCAGTTTCCTCTCACTGAGGGTGTGTTTACACCGGCTTAACTCCACAGGCTTCAGTTGAGCTGTTCCTGAGGGACACCAAGAGCAGAATCAGGCCTTTCCTTTAAGTGTGAGAGTTTATGTGGCAGCTGTCAAATCAGAATTGGCTTTCCTTCTCCAGAGCACCTCTGAGCTACCTCCCCAAATGGGATCTACCTGGAAATACTCCATGGGTGAAATTCACCTCTGCGAAAGGCCTATGAACTACTTAAGGCCCACTTAAGTGATATCTAGGACTTGTGCTGCACAAGATGAATTTCACCCAACAGCATTTAAAATTAGAGGGATGAAACACTAGCTCTGAAGATTCTCCAAAATGGGGGAAGCCCAGGTCCTTGTCTAATTTTCATGCCTTGCCCCTTTAAGAGACCAAAGCAAGCCCCCAGAACTGAACATCCCCTGAATTTTGAGGCATGTCAGATCTGGGTTTAAAACGTTGTGTCTGGGACACCATCCCTGTCAAAAGCTTTATTTTAAAAAAAGGGACATCTCCCAATTTATTTATGGGGATTAGAACTTCTTAGTGTCAACATTCAGAATGTTGGGCTCAGCAAAATGCATGCAGTTACCTTTCAAGTAACACCCTGCCGTACGAGATCCCCTCATCATGGTGGGGAAGTATAACACAGTCACCATTAGCTTTTTACTAGCTGGGTTCGTGTCTCTCTTGCATTGTCCTCTGCTAAGGGAAAATTTTACTCTTGGTTGCAGTGTATGGCTATCACACGAGTCACAGATTTATATCCAAAACGATAATCAGGGGAAACTGGATCCCTGAAACTGGATTGTAGCAGAGAAGTTTTGTATATTTCACATCCAGATTAATCTGCATTATTTTTATGCAGCTTGATTAAATATAAGGAGCAATATTCTTCCTTTGATTGCCTTGTGGAAAATCCATTAACATATATGGCTTTTTGAACCAGATCCTGAACCGATATAAATAACGAAGTCAAAAGAGCTAAGATCAGTTACATTGACCGAATGAACATCCAGCCATTTAGGTCTAAGCTACACAGTTATTTTCTTTTTGTGTTTCATTTTCTTGTATCCAGATGTGTTTCTCTTTGATTTAAAAAATTGAAAAGTTCAAAATTGAGATGAAAAAGAGTGAAAAAAACCAGCAAATTTTTTAAATGTATTCCCCCCCCCCCGTATTTACAAATTACTGGTACTTTTTTTTAACCACCTTTATATCTATTCTAAAATCTCCCAGTATTTGGGAATTCTGATAAAAATCAGATAAGAGATTCTTGTAAATTCTTCTGTGAACATTTGGGGATTTTTTTTTTTTTGCAGGAAATTTTAGCCACCTCTCTTATCTACTGCTCTCCCAGATAACGAGGGAAATCAGCCCATTAAAGATCATAAAACAGTGAGCAAAAATTGCTTGTGATAATTCCTTCAAATTGAGTGATTTTGCTGTGTAACCAGGTTTGCCTTCCATGAACATTTGAGAGCTTCAATTTACTAGTGCAAACCTGACAAAAAGGGAATTTTAAACTCAATTACTTTAATCAAGAGGGAGTTTTACATTTTACATTCAACTGTAAAATTTGCAATTGGGCTGTAGGCCCTAGTCCTACATGGGCTTAAGTTTAAGCACTCATTGATTTAGAACTAAGCCTATGGATGGGTGTTTACAGGGTTGGAACCTTAGTTATATTATATTAATTATATTAATTACATTATAATTATATTATAGTGTCTGTTCAGTGGTCATGGTTCAATGGATTTAGGATCAGGTCCTTAGTTATATTCAGTTCTGTTTATGTATCATAATTAGGGCTGTCGATTAATTGCAGTTAACTCATGTGATTAATTCAAAAGATTAATTGCAATTTAAAAAATCATGATTAATCACAGTTTTAATCGCACTGTTGAACAGTAGAATACCAACTGAAATTTATTAAATATTTTGGATATTTTTCTACATTTTAAAATATATTGATTTCAGTTACAACACAGAATACAAAGTGTACAGTGCTCACTTTATATTATTTTTTATTACAAATATTTGCACTGTAAAATTATTAACAAAAGAAATAGTATTTTTCAATTCACCTCATACAGGTACTGTAATACAATTCTTTATCGTGAAAGTGCAATTTACAAATGTAGATTTTTATTTGTTACATAACTGCACTCAAAAACAAAACAATGTAAAACTTTAGAGCCTACAAGTCCATTCAGTCCTACTTCTTGTTCAGTCAATCACTCAGACAAACAAATTTGTTTACATTTGCAGGAGATACTGCTGCCCACTTCTTATTTACAATGTCACCTGAAAGTGAGAACAGGCATTGCATGGCACTTTTGTAGCCAGCACTGCAAGGTATTTACATGCCAGATATGCTAAATATTCATATGCCCCTTCATGCTTCGGCCACCAATCCAGAGGACATGCTTCCAAGCTGATGATGCTCGTTAAAAAAATAATGTGTTAATTACTTAGTGACTGAACTCCTTGGGGGAGAATTGTATGTCTCCTACTCTGTTTTACTCATATTCTGCCATATATTTCATGTTATAGCAGTCGCGGATGATGACCCAGCATGTTGTTCGTTTTAAGAACACTTTCACTGCAGATCTCACAAAACACAAAGAAGGTACCAAAGTGAGATTTCTAAAGATAGCTACAGCACTCGATCCAAGATTCAAGAATCCAAAGTGTCTTCCAAAATCTGAGAGGGACGAGGTGTGGAGCATGCTTTCAAAAGTCTTAAAAGGGCAACACTCCGATGCGGAAACTACAGAACCCGAACCACCAAGAAAGAAAATCACCCTTCTGCAGGTGGCATCTGACTCAGATGATGAAAATGAACATGCGTTGGTCTGCACTGCTTTGGACGTTAACAAGCAGAACCTGTCATTGGCATGGACGCATGTCCTCTGGAATGGTGGTTGAAGTATGAAGGGACTTATGAATCTTTAGTACATCTGGCACGCAAATATCTTGCGATGTCAGCTATAGCGGTACCATGCGAACGCCTGTTCTCATTTTCAGGTGACATTGTAAACAAGAAGAGGGCACCATTATCTCCTGCAAATGAAAACAAACTTGTTTGAACGATTGGCTGAACAAGAAGTAGGACGGAGTGGACTTGTAGGCTCTAACATTTTACATTGTTTTGTTTTTGAATGCAGTTTTTTGTCCATAATTCTACATTTGTAAGTTCAACTTTCATGATAAAGAGATTGCACTATAGTACTGGTATTAGGTGAATTGAAACATATTATTTCTTTTGTTTTTTACAGTGCAAATATTTGTAATAAAAATAAATATAAAGTGAGCAGTGTACACTTTGTATTCTGTGTTGTAATTTAACTCAATATACTTGAAAATGTAGAAAATATCCAAAAATATTTAAATAAATGGTATTCTATTATTAACAGTGAGATTAATAGCGATTAATTTTTTTAATCGCTTGACAGCCCTAACGATAATTGTACATTTGTATTAAAGCGGGTGGGGGTATTTTTCAAATGTTGAAATTTCAGCAAAACATTTTTTTAAAAAACCCCACACCTTTCAACAAAATATTTACCAAAAATGTCCCTTCTTTTTTGACTAACTATAGAGCTGGCTAACGTTTTCCAAGATGGGCAAACTTTTTCAAAATTTCCAAATTTTACAATGTATTAAAAATTATTTTTTAAAGGAAAGCATTTTTGAAAATTTGCCCATGCAATTCTTCCCCATGTGTTGAATGGCACTTGTTTATTTATGTATTTATTTATTACGGTGCCTCAGACCAGGACCTCCTTACGCTAGGTGCTGCACATAAACAGAACGGAAAGGCTGCCCCACCCCAAACACCTCACAATCCAAGTAATATCTAACTATTTATTTTATTTCCTTGTGAGACCTTAAGATGGCTACTCTGGGTCATAGCTGCTCCCCTGCTGACTGGAAGTGTATGTCATAGGCTCCATACTGCTTAGAGGTAATAGTCGTCCTCCTTTAGGTCAAGTGGCGGGAGGAGTCTGTGCTTTAGAAGCAAAAGGATCTCAGTTAAACCCTGTTGCCACCAAAAAACCCCAAGTAGCCACAATGTGTAGCCACATGACACTGATGACGTGTCTATATGCCACAGATTAGTTACAACATTTAAAGGGGCCGGGTCAGCTAATTTCAGGCCCAAAATTTGGATTTACAAAAAAAAGAGGGGAAAGGTCCTAGTATGACTAGAAATATTAATGTTTCAGTTCAAACAGGTTTTGGCTGAAAGGGGCCAGGAATTTCCCCATTCCCCTGTAGAGCTGGAAGCCTCGGTCCGGCCGCTGTGTTCTAGCTCAACCGGCTCAGAAAATGAAAGTAGCTGTGCAAGGACATGGTCTCTTTTAAAAGTCAGTGTGTTAGGAGCAAACATTTGCATGCAACAAGTCGCTGCAAATTGGAGTAATACTTGTAAAACTGCTCAGACACACTGATGATTAACCCTTAACTAGCTGTATCACAGTTTAACTACACTGCCAGCATTCTGTGCATGCTTTCTTGCAGCTGCTGAAGGACAAAATGAGGCCATTGTTTCCCCTTAAAGCTAAGAAAGAGGGGGGAATAAGCTTGGAATTTTAATCAATTGCAAAAACAAACAAAAGGCAGTTAGGTAACCGACTACCTGAGCTTAACCACAAGCCTGATTCTAATTTCAGTTACGGTAGAGTGAATCGGGAATGCCTCTGCATTTGAAGTGGTGTAAATGAAGAACAGAATTTGCCCCTTGGAGTTTGAATTGATTGGGTAATCCATTACTCAGGGCCTCATTCTCCCCAGCAGTCAGTGGGTTTGGACAGGGTATAGATGTGGGGACCCAGTGAAACACTTGCTGGAGTCCATGAGGCAGATTTTGCTGTCAGTTTTGCAGGTGTAAATTTGGAGAAACTTCACTGACATGGAGTGTGTCAAGCTGCCAGGCACTGGCTCAAGAGCCTGAGTCCCAACCTCTGGGCAGAGTGTCAGGAACCAGGGCACAAGCCCCACATTGGTGGTGAGTTCTATACTTAGATTTCACCAACCAGTTATCGAGTGTAAACTCCTCGGACGCTGTAACAGCCTTAATATGGAGTCAGAGACTGTCCCCTTGGGTACTCCAGTCTGTCCTGCCACCCAGGTGAGTCTGCCGGTGTGATAGCTAGTACCTTACACCAAGAATCACAGCAATATTCAGGTTACTCCCAGTCACTTACCCCAGGTCAATGGCACTTTATACCTCACACCAAAGACAAGTTGTAGCAAATCCTATAATAAACTATCTAGAGTTTTATAATGCAGGAAAAGGAACCAAGAGAGTTATGTACAAGGTTAAAGCAGGTAAACATAGATACACACAAATGAGTCCCAATCCTAAATTTCAAAAAGCAATGAAGCGACTATGATAAGCAAGCTCTATGTGTCCTTTAGGGCTAACCTAGGCCAAGTACTGGGGGTTTTTTGCTTATACCTCATACTCCTGACCCCCCAGAGTCCAAGTAGCCTAAAGATCCAGTTCCCCTTTGTTAGTGGTTTTTAGTCCCTTTCCCCTTCTGCTCTGCAAACTCAACTGATTGAAGGAATTCACTTGCAAGACTCATCTTCATGAGGTGGGGGCGGGGGGACGAGGGGGAGTAAACAACAAAGTCCTTTGTCCTCTTTAATGTTCCACTCTATTTCATCTGATGTCGCTGGGCCTTCCGTGTCAGGCAGGCCAGAACACCTCGTGCCGCAGAACAGCATTTCACACTAGTTAACGTCTCTCTCCTCTCTGGTGATTTACACAGTTACAGAGGCTCACAATACAACCGAACAAATGTTCCCTTACAATATGGGACATGGATGTTGTACGGGGGATTAATGCTGGCAGCAACTCACCATAAAGTCTAAACACTAAACACATTCTTATCACCCTAATACCTATTTTAACAATTCTAACACACAGGCAAGCCAGGCTGGATCCAGCTCTGTATTTGTCAGAATTCAGTGGAGACTCAGGCACCTTGGCACGAGCTGGCACCTGACTGCCAGCGTCACAGAGAGAGTTATGCCCGAGGTACACCAACAGAAGTAATAGAAGAAGCAAGTGTGACAGGAACTATGCCTGGATAAGGATGCAAGGCTTTGGGGCTATGCAAAGCCCATTGAAATCAATAGAAAGACTGCTTGCTCTGGGCTTCGGATCAGAGCCCGAAGACTGTGCGCAAGAGAAACAAACCCAGAATTCCCATACGGGGCATGGCTAGAGAGTAACGTTTGGACCTGATCCTGCAAACAGATGAGTAACTTTGCTAGTGTGTTGTAGTAACAGCCCCCCTGCCACCAATAAGTTTGGATCAGACACTTGGCCTGTTAGGAAAGTGTTTCTCCAACTGTTCATTTGCAAGAGAAAATTTGTGCTGGAATTTAAAATAAAATGTTTTAGAGGAAGTGTAAAAATTAGATTAGTTTCCAAAAATTAGCCCCATAGTCCTCTGATGTATGAAAACAAAACACCATATGAAAAAGTATCACTGGTATAAATGTACTTTCTGTGGGAGAACTTTAGCAACTTACATAATCAATTGCCAGCATATTTCTGTAGCTAAATCCAATTACTACAGACAAATTGGCATGAATATTTGTCTTGCAAACCTTTCAGTCAACACAAAGTGCTTTTCTTCTTCTTCTTATATTAGAATTAGAAAAAGTACAGGGAAGGGCAACAAAAATGATTGGGGTATGGAACAGCTTCCATATGAGGAGAGATTAATAAGATCGGGACTGTTCAGTTTAGAAAAGAGACAACAAAGGGAGGATATGATAGAGCAGTGGTTCTCAAAGCCGGTCCGCCGCTTGTGCAGGGAAAGCCCCTGGCGGGTCAGGCCAGTTTGTTTACCTGCTGCGTCCGCAGGTTCGGCCGATTGCAGCTCCCACTGGCCGCGGTTCGCCGCTCGGGAAGCGGCATGGGCCAAGGGACATGCTGGACGCCCTTCCCGCAGCCCCCATTGGCCTGGAGCAGTGAATCACGGCCAGTGGGAGCCGCAATCGGCCGAACTTGTGGACGCAGCAGCTAAACAAACCGGCCCGGCCCACCAGGGGCTTTCCCTGCACGAGCAGCGGACCGGCTTTGGGAACCACTGTGATAGAGGACAATAAAAACATCCATGGTGTGGTGAAAGAGAATACAGGCATGTTATTTGCCTCTTCGCATAACACAAGAACCAGAGGTCACCCAATGAAATGAATAGGCAGCAGGTTTAAAACAAACAAAAGGAAGCACTTCACACAAGGAACAGTCAACCTGTGGAACTCATTGCTAGGGGGATGTTGTGAAGGCCAAAAGTATAACTGGGTTAAAAAAAGAATGAGATAAGTTGATGGATGATAGCTCCATTAGTGGCTATTAGCCAAGATGATCTGGGATGCGACCCCATGTTCTGGGTGTCCCTAAACCTCCAACTGCCAGAAGCTTGGACTGGATGACAGGCAATTCAGAGCCTCGACACCTCTAGGCTTGTCAGTTCATAGCCCAGGCAACTCTAGGCCTGGCAGTTCAGAGCCCTGGGACATCTAGATCTGGCAGTTCAGAGCCCCGGCACCTCTAGGCCTGGCAGTTCAGAGCCCCGGCACATCTGGGCTTGTCAATTCAGAGCCCTGGCACCTCTAGGCCTGGCAGTTCAGAGCCTTGGCACATCTGGGCTTGTCAATTCAGAGCCCCGGCCCTCTGGGCTTGGCAGTCCAGAGCCCCGGCACCTCTAGGCAGGGCCGTATTAACCTTTTGTGGGCCCGGTGCCAAACATATTTGTGGGCCCCCACGGAGGCAATGGACCATGGCGCGGGGAGGTCAGCCCCAGGAGCGAGGGGCCGGCCAAGGGCAATGGGGCATGGCAGGGGCAGCCCTGCTCCGCCCAGCGCGAGGGCACTATTTACAAACCGGCAGTTGCCAGACGCACAGTGGCCCACCCGGCCCTGTGCTGCCAACATGCCCCTTCCCCTTGGGGGCAAGCCCATGCCGCGCCACACAGCCCCCCCACCCAACACCCCCCTGACTCCGCATGGCCAGAGTCCCCCCGGACCCACTATGCCCAGCGCCCCCCCCAGATCCCCCCCCACAAATGCACAGTGCCCTGCACAACACCACCACTGCCCACAGCCCCACCACAACTGCCCAGCACCCCCCACAGAACCCCCACTCCCTAGTGCCCCAACACACACATCTTCCCCGTCCCCTCGCAGCCCAGCACCCGCCCAGACCCCCAAGAGACCCACTCCCACGCCCTGCCTCCCGGCCGTCCTCATCGGCCCTGCTGGGAGGTGACTGTCTGCTGGGCTGAGCCGAGGAGCAGGGGGGTGGGGGCAGGGGGCAGAGAGAAGCAGGGGGGTGGGGCAGGGAGCGGAGAGGAGCAGGGGGTGGGGGCAGGGGGCAGAGAGGAGCAGGGGGGTGGGGCAGGGGGTGTAGAGGAGCAGGGGGGTGGGGCCAGGGGGCAGAGGAGCTGGGGGGTGGGGCCAGGGGGCAGAGAGGAGCTGGGGGGTGGGGCCAGGGGGCAGAGAGGAGCAGTGGGGTGGAGCCAGGGGGTGTAGAGGAGCAGGGGGGTGGGGCCATGGGGCAGAGGAGCTGGAGGGTGGGGCCAGGGGGCAGAGAGGAGCAGGTGGGTGGGGCCAGGGGGTGTAGAGGAGCAGGGGGGTGGGCCAGGGGGCGGAGAGGAGCAGGGGCGTGGGGCAGGGAGCGGAGATTAGCAGCCGGGTGGGGGCAGGGGGCAGAGAGGAGCAGGGGGGTGGGGCAGGGGGTGTAGAGGAGCAGGGGGGTGGGTCAGGGGGCAGAGAGGAGCAGGGGGGTGGTGCAGGGTGCGGAGAGGAGCAGGGGGGTGGGGCAGGGGGCAGAGAGAAGCAGGGGGGTGGGGCAGGGAGCGGAGAGGAGCAGGGGGTGGGGGCAGGGGGCAGAGAGGAGCAGGGGGGTGGGGCAGGGGGTGTAGAGGAGCAGGGGGGTGGGCCAGGGGGCAGAGAGGAGCAGGGGGTGGGGGCAGGGGGCGGAGAGGGGCGGGGGGTGGGGCCAGGGGGCAGAGAGGAGCAGCAGGGTGGGGCCGAGGGTGTAGAGGAGCCCTCAACCAGCCAGCAGACAGGCCGAGAGGATCAAGTGGTGGGCGGGGGGAGCCAGCGGGGTCTCGGGGCGCAGGGCAAGCGGAGCAGGCCAGGGCCCCTTCTCAGCATGGGCCCAGCTCCATGGAGCCTCTGGTGCCATTGTAAACCTGGCACTGCCTCTAGGCCTGGCAGTTCAGAGCCCCGGCACCTCTGGGCCCGGCAGTTCAGAGCCCCGGCACCTCTGGGCTTGCTGCATCAGTTATGAATGTAAAAATATTGCTTGAGCCCTGGCACCTCTTTCATTACAAAGTAAGCACTGACGACAGGGGATGGCTCCCTTGACAATGTCCCTGTTCTGCTCATTCCCTCTGGGGCACCTGGCATTGGCCACGGTCGGAAGACAGGAGACTGGGCTAGATGGACCCTTGGTCTGACTCACCATGGCCAGTTTTATGTTCTTTCCCCAATACAATTTTACAAGAGAGGAAACTTACTCACAAGCTCAATGTAAGTAATAAAGACTTTGGAAACAGGACATGATTAAAAATGATACAATTCCAGATGGTGCTTATTTGGTTTTGAGAATCCATTACACTTTTTCCTTGCCTCTTCATTAAAGTGTTGTTTTTTAAATTTGGCTTTCCTTTTTCTGATTCTGCTTTTTTGTTTCCTCCTCCAGAATCTGCTTTGAATTAATGAAATTCAAATCCAACAATCTGGGGATGAATATTATATAATTTCCCATGTTATTTTATTCATTTATGTGCTTATTTTGATTGGGAGGGCTAGGCTGCATTAGGGTATCAGGGGAAAAAATAGCCATGTAGGGAAGCCTGTGGCAGGGGACTAGGTGATCTGGGGTCATTTCACAGGACTTCTCAACTGCCAGTGTGACTTAGAGCAAGGAATGGGGGCTAGACTTCTCCCAGTGCTCAGCTCCTATTTAGGGAGCTAAATGAAGAGCAAGATGTTGAGCATTGGGAGCTGCTCAGTGGAGAGCACTTTTGAAAACCTGGCTGTCTTTGCAAAAGATGCTCTCCAGTTCAGCCAGCAGTGACTGGGCAGGAGTCCCTGGGTGATGTTCTCTGGCTGGCCTGTGACACACAGGAGATGAGGCTGGATGATCCAGGTCCCTTTGGGCCTTGACATCCACAAATCTCTCTCTGGTTCAGTTTCTGGATGTGTACAATAGGGAGGGAACGCAGGGATGAGCTCTTCAGTCTTTCCGAAGTGCCCAGATATTGGGAGGGCCACTTTCACGGCCCTTCTCAGTCAATCCCCACCCTCCTTCTCCCGTCTCCATCACTCTTGAGCCGTCAGTGCCCACCTCCAATCGGGCAATGATGTCGCCTCCACTGCCCATTTGTTACGTTTTCAAACAAGCGCCTTTGTGGTTTCTCCCCGGCTGCCCTGTGTGCTTGGGAGGTGCTCTCCATGAACCTCTGCAAAGCCACCCCATTGACCTCCTTCCAGCCTCTCCTCTAAGCGCTCCTTTGCTGCGGTGCCTTCAGAAACGTGACAACCACTGTGCGTCACCTGCACTATCTCCTGGTGCTCCCCTGTCTGACTGCGTCCAGCCGCGCCCTCTTGTCTTGTACGGAGGACGTGTTCACACTGCAGTCGGAGGGGTAACTGCTGTATGTTTAGGCACCCCTGGGCTCACTTTGAACGAGCTACGGCAAAGGTAGCTCAAGTAACAAGAACAGGAAAGCTACAGCGGGACAGGCAGCTGCATGGGCTAGCCCCACCCGCCCAGGACGGCCACTCAGGTGTGTCTCCATATGCTGCAATCACCCTTCCTGATTGTAGTGTAGACGTACCCTAATTAGTCCAGTGGTTCTCAACCTATTAATTTTTTATTAACCTATTCATTAATGTTTTATCTGGTCTGCAGGTTGAGAATCACAGCACCCCTTCCCCACAGCTATGCCTAGCGCCCCCACCCTGGGGACCCCACCACAGAGTGGGACCAGGAGTGGAGTCCTGGTGGCGGGGCTGCGTAGGAGGGACTCTGGACCCCGCTGTGCGGGGCCAGGAGGCAGCCCCGACCCCAGACGTTGCTGTGCAAGGCCAGGCAGCAGTCCCAACTCCAACCCCAGACCCTGTAGTGTAGGGGCCGGGCAGCAGCTCTGACCCAACCCTGCTGCCAACCCGACCCCAATCCCTGCCATGTGGGGATGGGGGATTGTTCCTGCTTGGTTGGGGACTGATCCTGCTTTGAGCAGGGGGTGGGACTAGATGACCTCCTGAGGTCCCTTCCAACCCTGAGATTCTATGATTCTATGCTGGTTTGTGGGGCTGAGCAGCAGCCTTGGCTGTGAAGCCCGCCACCCTTTCGCACGCCGCTGTGCCGCAGCAGTGTGCTAACTGGGCTGCATGCAGCCTGCGGGCTGCGGGTTGAGAATGCTGCCTGAGACTCTCCGCTTCTCGGGCCAGGGGCAACTTTTTGTTCTGTGTTTGTACCGCACCTCGCATGATGCGGTTCTGGCCCGTCACCAGGGCGCCTCGGTGCTCTGGAAATACAAGTACAAATACGAATACTAACGCTTCACCATGCTCACCTCGCTTTTTGGCGGGATTCTCTCTCCTTGGCACCCTCAGACACAGCCAGGAGCGGGCTTTGGGGCCGGGTTTCTGTCTCCCACTTGGGCAAAGCCACAGGAACTCCGCTGATTGGCGTAGGCGCACTCTGGATTTACACCCACACAGCGGCACAAGGCTAGGCCCAGGGTGTTTTGTCCTCAGGGTTAAGCCACCTGTATTTATGTCCGTCTCGGGAATTACATGCTCTTTGCTGCTGTCTGCTCTTCCTCCCACCTCGCTAGTTTTTTGCTGCACCATTTCCCCATTTTCCAGAACCAAGCTGCGGGCCTGGTCAAGAGCTCATTGCAATCCACTGGACTCTTTCCACTGAGGAAAGGCCGTTGGATTATGGTCTCAGGGCCCAACTGCTTTAACCAGGAATTGGATCAGCCCCAAGGGCCAGGCAGGTCAAAGTATTTTGGTGCCTAAACCTGCAGAGAGGCACCGAGTGTGATTTTTAGAAGTGCCAAACTCCCCTGGATTTCAGGGGCACCCGTCTGCCTCTTAGGCACTTAAATACCTTGGCAGATCTGGCCTAAGCCAAGACCACACTAAATCTTCAAGGTAGCGCTTTCAGTTTCATCTCCCTCATGTACTTGCAGTGGCCTTATTACCATAGTATTCAAATACCTTGCTGTCTTTAAAGGAATCAGCCCTCCAGAGGCAAGGCAGGACCCCACTGTACAGATGGGCAAATGAGGCACAGGCAGACTAAGGGACTTGCCCAAGGTCATACAGAAAGTCTGTGGCAGAGCAGGGCATTGACCCAGGCTTCCGGAGACCAAAGCTAGTATCTCAGCTTCTGCACCCTGCTTTTTCTCTCTTATGCAAAGGAGCTTGCACTGCTGCGGTCCACGCACATGGCGCGCGTGCCCCTTGAGTTCCACAAAGGCAGTGTACCTCCGATGGCCGCAGAGGGATGGATGGGTCTCTGCTCAGTGAACGTCACCCAAGGCAATAGGAGTCAGTACGTTTTCTCTGGAATATGGGGACCTGGAGCAGAAGTGCACTTTAAAAACCACTTCAACGATAGATCCGGGACATACGCTCATCTGTGATTGCCCCTTACACGCTTTCAACCTATGTGTGTGTGCAAAATGTGGGATTGTTCACCCAAATGGTCACAGGGAGCTGTTTGCTCATGCGTTTACCACAGCTGTGGGGGCATCTTGGTAATTCCGCGCCATGCTTCTTTAAAGATTGGCTTAGAAACAGGCCCCGAACAGGAGCTCACGGTCAGGCACTTAGGGGCTAATAATAATGACTGCGACAAGCCGGGGGTTCACCAGTCGGAAGCGACAGAGGAGCAGAGAGACTTGGGCATGTGGGTCAATCACAGGATGACGATGAGCCTTCAGAGTGAGGTGAAAAGGGCAAATGCAATCCAAGGATGTGTTAGGTGGGGCATTTCCAGTAGAGATGGAGAAGTATTAACCCCGTGGTACAAGGCACTGGTAAAGCTCATGTGGACTCCTCCTGGGTGCAATTCTGGTCACCCATGCTCAGGAATGATTAATTTAGACTGGAGCAGATGCGGAGAAGAGCCCCACAGATGATCAGGGGAATGGGGGGTCTGTCTTATGAGGAGAGACTGGCAGATCCTAGCTTGGTTAGTTTAACACTAGAAGGCTGAGTCGGGCTAGGACAGCTCTCTATAGATGCCTTAGGAGGGTAAATACCAGGGAGGGTGAAGAGCTGTTTAAGCTCAAGGACAATGCTGACCATGAACAAGCTCTGGCTGGAACCAAGAAGCAGGTTTCTAGCCTTCTGAGGGGGAGGCTCGGGAACAGCCTCCCAGTAGGAGTTGTGGGGGCAAACGACTGACTTCGTTTTCAGCGAGAGCTGGGTCCATTGCTGAGTGCAGTGGCCTGATGGGTTTGTTTGTGATGGTAGGTGGAGGGCAGGGCTCAGCAGCCTGGGGGTCACTTCCCATTTATGTCCTATGTTCCCACAGCTCACGCTTCGGGGTTTCAGCCAGTCACTGGCAGGGGTCAGGAAGGGATTCCCCTCCCCCCAAAAATGTTTTCAGGGACAGCCGCAGCTGGGAGAGGTCACTGGCCGAGGAGGGCCAGGGCTGTGAGGTGGCCCGGGGCAATCTCTCACTCAGCACAGGGTGTGCTGGCTGGTCCTTGCTCACATGCTCAGAGTCTCTCTGATCACTGTATGTGGGAAGGAATTTCCCCACAACTCAGACTGGCAGTGACTGTGGCGGGGCGGTTGCCTCTCTCTGCAGCGTGTGAGTGCGGGACACATGGCAGGAGTCTCTGGGTATCTCTCACGTAATAATTTCCCTGCCATTGAGGTGTCTCAGTCCCTCCTGTTTTCTGCCTGTGCCACCTAATAGCCTGGTTTCCTGAGGGCTGCAGTACTGTGCTTTCATGCTGGTTGTGGGGTCAGCGTGCGAGGGCCGGGAGCGGTGCTGTACAGGAGGGCAGACTGAATTACCCCTTCTGGACCCTTCTGGCCTTGGACTCTGGGACTCTAAGACACAGCTGAATTGTGGGGTGCTCAGAAGGCATCGTTTTATTGTATCACAGTGGCACACAGAGGCCTCTGGTAAGAACATAAGAACGGCCACACTGGGTCAGACCAAAGGTCCATCTAGCCCAGACTCCTGTCTTCCAGCAGTGGCCAGTGCCAGGTGCCCCAGAGGGAATGAACAGAACAGGGAATCACCAAGTGATCCATCCCCTGTTGCCCATTCCCAGCTTCTGGCAAACAGAAGTGAGGGACACCATCCCGGCCCATCCTGGCTAGTCAGCATTGATGGATCCATCCTCCATGAACTTATCTAGTTCTTTCTTGAACCCTGTTATAGTCTTGGCCTTCACAACATCCTCTGGCAAGGAGTTCCACAGGTGGACTGTGTGTTGTGTGAAGAAATACTTCCTTTTGTTTGCTTTAAACCTGCTGCCTAGTCATTTCATTTGGTGACCCCTAGTTCTTGTGTTATGAGAAGGAGTAAATAACACTTCGTTATTTACTTTCTCCACACCCGTCATGATTTCATAAACCTCGATCATATCCCCCCTTAGTCACCTCTTTTCCAAGATGAACAGGCTGAGTATTTTTAATCTCTCTTGATCTGGATGCTCTGCCATATGCCTACTCATTTTTGTTGCCCTTTTCTGAACCTTTCCAATTCCAATGTACCTTTTTTGAGATGAGGGGACCAGATCTGCACGCAGTATTCAAGGTGCGGGCGTACCATGGATTTATGTAGAGCATTGTGATATTTAATGTCATAGGCTCAGAGCCCCATTGTGCTTGGTGCTATATAAACGCATAGCATGAGATAGTGCCTTTCCCAAAGAGTTTGCAGTCTAAACAGACCAACGAAGCATTATGGTCCACATTGTACAGATGGGGAACTGGGGTCAGGGCAGATGAAGTGACTTACCCAGCCTTCCAAAGAAAGTCTGGAGAAGAATTAGGAGTTTAATCCAGATGTTATGCGTCCCAGTGCCTAACCACAAACCCATCCTTCCTTTTGGCGGTGCTAGGTGTTGTACACAATCAAATAATAATATTACCTAGCATGTCCCATCAGGAGCTCACAAAGCAGTACACAAAGGAGATCAGTACCATTATCCCTATTTTACAGATGGGGAAACTGAGGCACAGAGAGAGGAAAGTGGCTTGCTCAAGCTCACCCAGCAAGAAATAGAACCCGCATCTTACCCAGGTGGGCTGCATGAGTAGGAGCACTGCCAGCAGATCGAGGGGAGTGATTATTCCCCTCTGTATGGCACTGGTGAGGCCACATCTGGAGTATTGTGTCCATTTTGGGTCCCCTCTACAGAAGGGATGTGGACAAATTGGAGAGAGTCCAGCAGAGGGCAACAAAAAGGATTAGGGGGCTGGGGCACATGACTGATGAGGAGAGGCTGAGGGAACGGGGGTTATTTAGTCTGCAGAAGAGCAGAGTGAGGGGGGATTTGATAGCAGCCTTCAACTATCTGAAGGGGGGTTCCAAAGAGAATGGAACTTGGCTGTTCTCAGTGGTGGCAGATGACAGAACAAGGAGCACTGGAATGGGTTACCCATGGAGGCAGTGGAATCTCTATCCTTAGAGGTTTTTAAGGCCCAGCTTGACAAAGCCCTGGCTGGAATAATTTACTTGGGGGTGGTCCTGCTTTGAGCAGGAGGTTGGACTAGATAATGTCCTGACGGCTCTTCCAACCCTGATCTTCTGTGATTCTATGATCTCCTGAGGCCCAGGCCTGTGCTCTGTCCACTAGGCCACATTGCCTCTCAGGTCCTCCCCCAAAGAACATTAAATGAGGGTGAGCGGTGACAGATGGTGGTAGAACACAGCATGGCCAACATGAAATGTTCAAAACTCACAGGTCAGGCCCACCCCAGATAACGAGATTGGTGTAACAATCATGATTATTATTTTTTTAAATATTTTTTTAGTACTTTTAATTTACCTTTTGGTTTTTGAGACTTGGGTCATACTTTCCAACTTTTACATGGGCTTGAAACTAGCTTTGAAGGAAAACTGAGATTGTCCCATGATCCCCTGACTCCGGGAGCTGGGGCTTTAGGAATAACACCAAATATTGCAAGACTCCTGATAAAATAGCAAGAGGTTGGTAAGTGCTGGGAACACAGTGGGAAGAGGAATTGTCCAGTGATTACAGTCTAGATGTTGCTGCTCTTCTCCAGGATCGTAAAGACAGAAATTTATTCCAGTAGACACAAGGGCTCACTCAGCTTTGGGGAGATACAGCCACAGACTACTTTTGATTCCTCTGGCTAATTGGGGATTGAATGAGAGCCGGGTGTGTTATGCCCTCAGTCACAGTCTGTCTAGCCCCAATGACATAAATGCTGACCCCACCCCAAGCGCCAGCTCTGCAGCTCCCATTGGCTGGGAACCGAGGGCAATGGGTGCTGAGGGGAGGCATTTGCAGATGGGGCAGTGTGCAGAACCACCTGGCCATGCCTCCACATAGGAGCCGGAGAGGGGACATGCTAGTTGCCCCAGCCCCAGCCCTGATCCTCCTCCCACCTTCCAAATGCCTCGATCCCAGCCCAAAGCCCCCTCCTGCACTCTGAAACCCTCATCCCCAGCCCCACCCCAGAGCCTGCACCCCCAGCTGGAGCCCTCACCGCCTCCCGCATCCCAGCCCCCTGAGCCAGCTCGGTGAAAATGAGCGAGTGAGTGTGGGGAGCGACCCGGGGTGGGGGAGGATGAAGTGAGCGGGCGCATGGCCTCGGTGAAGAGGTGGTGCATGGATAGGGCCTCAGAGGAGGGGCGGGGCAGAAGGCGGGACAGGGGTGTTCAGTTTTGTGCTGGTAGAAAGTTGGCAACCCTAATTAGCAGAGATCAGTGCAGTGAGGCCTAGTGGGGAGAGCACTGGCCTGTGGCAGACTCAGCAGACCTGCGTTTTCTTCCTGGCTCTGCCACGGGCCAGTGGGATGGCCTTAGGCAACTCACTTGGCTGCTCTGTGCCTCAGTTTCCCCACCTCTAAAATGGGGTGATGATACTCTTTAAGATCTACTGATGAAAGGCACCATGAGAGAGCCAGGGATTATTGTGACTGTCTTACTGGCATTAGCAACCAGGCAGAAGGCTTCAGTCTCTTTCATGACACTTTCCCTTCCTCCTTTATAAACTCGCTATAAAGAGCTGGCGTGGAGGTCAAAATCAGTACCCCCTTCCATCCTGAAGCACTCACACACTTCCCCCACCTCTGACATACGATCAGGTCTGGGGTGAGGCAGCGTGAGTCGCCATTCTGCACCAGCCACCCTGGGCAGAACAGCACCTTGCCGCTGAGCCGAGGGGGGCTAGGAGTGAAGTGCGATGAACTGCTGTGGTGGGCTGTGTTCTTTGGGCGGGGGGAGGGTTCCAATTAGAAATGAAGCCCAGAACATATGACATTTAACCTCTCCTGGTATTATTTATATACATGCAATTTATCAGAAGCTTTGATTATGTTCCCAAAAGGCCAATTAAATCAGGATGCATCTCCTTGAAAAGGGTGTTGTGTTTACCCAAACGGCACATTGTGCATCACCACAGCCAGTTTGCGACTGTGTGTAAATACGTGTTTGGGAGCCATGTGATCTGCAGTGCAAACATCCTTCTGAGCGCTCTTTGAGCGTTCCTACCCAGAGCCAGCCTGCAGTACCGGCCAGGTTTCCACCGCCTCTCCCTCCAGAGAACTCACAGCCAGAGCACAACTCACTTGGGAGGACATTTTTCCAAAGCAGCTCAAGATTCTGGGCACCCAACATGAAGCGTCAAGCCCCCTCCCCACGCCCTTTAAAATTCAGGCCTCTTCATTGGGGTCTTGAACTGAGTCCCCAGAATCAACGGTCATTTTGGAAATCTTGGCCTTGAGCTTTATTGACACTGGAGTCGGGATCCGAATGCTACCCTGGTTCTGAAACTCTTGGGTCTGGATCCAGACTCTGCAGCTGTTTGAAAACAAACCGGAATGAAACTATCCCTAGGTTTTTACCTTCAACACATTGGGTGCTCCCCTCTTCTTGCACATGCTATCCATGTGTCCAGCATGTACGTCTGTGATCTAGCCACACTCGTGTGGTCCTCAGTGTATCAGAGTGGCTCAGAACCCCACTGGGCAGCAGGGAAATCCCACTCTCATTTCACAGCTGGGAAAGCATGGGAGGACCTGAGGCTGCATCTTGGAAATCAATGGGACTGATCTCAGTGGGAGCAGGGTCAAGCCCCGACAGACAGATTTTCATGTTGGGTGCTGATCCCGTTCGGAAGTGGGGCCCTATGTGTCACAGTGGGGATGGCGGGAAGTTCTGGCACTGGGTGGCTGACGCTGGGTCACACAGGGAATTTGCAGCACAGCAACTGAATGTAACTCTCCTAGGATCCAGTCAGTGCTGTGAGCACAGAGCAGTGCTTGCCAGCTCTTGAGTGAAAAGCACGCTGGGAAGGAAAGAGAGGATGTTTATCCCCATCTTATAGGCAGGGAAACTGAGGCATAGAGAAGTGACGTGACCTGATAAAGGTGATACAGCAGGTCAGTGGCAGAGTCAGGGACAAAAGGCAGCAATCCTAAGCCACCAGACCTTGCCGCTTCCCAGCGAGGCAATAAACAGGCTAACGAGCTAGAAAGGGAGAGAAAGTAGACAAGAAATATTGTACCTGGTACAAAAGAGAAAACTCTCCCAGTTTTGATGTATTGGTATTAATAATAACGAAGTAGTACTTATGGACTCCAGCAGAGCTCAGGGCTCCCTTGTGCAGGGTGCTGTACATCCACATGGTGAGAGACTGCCCTGCCCCATTGAGCTTACTGAGGAAATAGACCAGCCAGGCAGGGCAGGCAACACAGGACATTTGCAGGTAGAAATATCAGTGAAATCTCTGCCCACAGATGATTTGTATGTCCCTGAACACTGGAGACATGCGAGTCTCCAGCAGTTTGGGACTTTGGTTCAGCTGGAGGCTGCTTTTAGCCCTAGCCGAACTGCTCTGGGCTGTAGAATTAGGCTGGCGTTCTCAGGAGAGGTAGCTCTGGTGAATTCTGCAGATAGGTCAGGCCAGAGCTACCACGAGAACAGCCTTACGTGCAGCTATGCCAACCTCCTCTCTGTGGCTGGAAGCGCCAACAGCTGAAAAATAACCGGGGAAAGCACAGGACTGGGACCCCGGAGCTCTGGGATCAGTTCCTAGCTGTGCCACAGACTCAGCGTGACCTTGGGCAAGGCAGTGCGGGGGAGACTTTCAAAAGCACCCAAGGGATTTTAAAACACATGTCCTGTTAATTTACAGCGAGATTTATGCACTTAAATCCCTTGGGTGCTTCTGAAAAGCTCCCTCTTAGCTGTGTGTGCCTCAGTTCCCCATCAGCCTTGTGCCTCTCTTGTTGATTTAGATTGCAAGCTCTTCAGGGCAGGGACTGTCTATGTAGACTAGCCCCTAGCGAAATGGCCAGATCCTGGTCAGGGTCTCTTGGCGCTACTGTAATAACAATAATAATAATTTGATCCCCACTTCTTGGAACCTACAGGAAACCGAAGGTCCCAGTCACATGTCAGGCAGAACGTTCAGGGCCCATCTGAATGTTATTTGAAGTGCTAGTGGGCCCAGCCCTGATTCTCTGATCAGCCCCTTGGCATCACAACTGGCAGGGTGGGGCCCAGCAGCCTCTCTGACCACAGCTAGGGTTGTGTGTTCGACACCGAATCCAGCCCTTTAATGACAAAAACATTTCCTCATGCATGCGCTCTGCCATATGTCTGCCAAAACCTCCAGGTTTTGGGTTGGTTTTTTTATTGCTTTCTAAAAAGAACTCCAAAGACACATGACACATTTATGATCTCTTGGCGCATAAATCTCCCAGGCTGTTGTTTCCCGTAAAAAGGGCACAAATGTATAGGAATTTATTGCACTGAAATCCAATGCATTCTGAGCAGCCACAAGTCAGCGTTCAAGCACTGTGGCTCTCCACCTAATGTACCATCCCGGTGAAAGGAAGTGACGGATCTCCCGTTCCCCCAAACCTCTCACAAACCCTGTTCCCAACCAAGAATCAGCCCAGCCCCTTGAAGCAACACCAGTAGCTAGTTTTTCTAGAGGAACAGTGGACCTCCAGGATCCAGACCTAGGGTGACTCCAGCCATTGGTGTTGACGCAAATGCGCTGTGTCCAACTCTAGCTGTGTTCCCGTGGCAGGAAGGTTATCTCCATCCAGCCCTCATCTCTTCCCTTTGTCCACCAAAGATCGCAAATAGAGCTGGCTGGCCATTTTCTGACAGGATGGTTTTCCACCCAATGAGGCTGATTTGACAAAACTGAAACATTTCGTGGGAATGTAGCCACTTAATAAGAATTTTAGACTAGCAATGATCAAAATGCTGCCTTGCAATTTGTACATGATACTATAATATAATATAATTAACATTTTGATAAGGTTGAAACAAAGTATTTCAAAAAATTTTGTTTCATGAAAAATTCTGACATTTCCTCCTGATTTGGGCTGAATCCAAATTTCAAACTCTTTGAATTTCCGGCAGGGTGGACATTCGTTATTTGAGCAGCTCTGATCTCAGAGAGCTGGAGGGTAATCTGCCAAGCACCCTCCAGCCTGCCATGACTGCAGGCACTTAGCACCCTGCAAAGGCAGGACATTAAGAGCAAAAGGATCAAGTCACTCCTGGTTCATTCTCCACATCCTTGTGTGCAAGCAGACGACACACCAATTGCTAGCGTGTTCAGGCTCCTCCAGCTACTCCGCTCCTTAGAGAAAATCAAGCTCACCCATGTGCTGCTGTATCGGCTCCCCTTGTTCCAGTGTTCCCATTACTGCCCCACCCCCCAGTCAGGTGCTACCCCCTTCTCCTCCCCAAACCCTGACACTTCTTCCCCTCCACGTTCCTGAAATCCGCCTGGTGAGCAAAGTGCTCATCTGCAGTCCCCCCTCCTGCGACTCCTCCTCGCTGGCCTCCAGCTTTTCCCCCTCCAGCCCAGATCAACTCTCTGGCTGGGTGCTGAGGTCCTGGAGCCCCCTGGGCATCCCAGCAGTCATTTCACTGGCTCTCCGCCATTAGCCCTGGTATCCAGTGTCCCATAGCACCCAGGTCAGCACTGTACCGGGTGCTGGGTACACCCATTGTGAGACCGTCTCTGCCCCTAGCAGCGTAGCGTCTACACAGACCCAGCACTGCCAACCTCAAGAGAGCAAAAAATAATGAGTCAGGCCCAAAAATCATGAGATTTTTTTTTAAAAAGTTACCTTGTGCGTTTTTTGGTCTCTTGCCTGTTGGAGACCCCGGGCCCATCCCCCGTCTCACCCATGCTCCCAGATGTATTGTGTGTGTGTGTGGGGGGGGGTTGTCCACTGCTGAAGGAGCTTTCGCCCCTGAAGCTGCCCTCCAGGAGCTCTCATCCCCGTTTGCCCCTTCCCAGTGCGTAGTGGGGGAGCTGGTACCATCCTGTCTCTGTTGCTCACAGGAGAAGGGGACAGAGCTGTCCTGTGACAACGGCTTTGGGGTGGTGTGGGGAGGGGGAGGCAGAGGGAGGGAGAGGGTTCTGGCTGCAGCAGCTCTGGTTATTCTGCTCCAGGAGAAGAGCAAATGGGGTGGACAGCCAATGCCCAAATTCGCTAGAGGGCTGGAAAGTCTCGGCTCATTGTCAGCCTGGGCTCTGGCCCTGGCCAATCCCATTGGCAGGAGAACACGGTGAGAGCCGGCGACGCTGCTGTAGATAGGGCAGGCAAAGTAAAGATTCGCACTCATTTTACAGAGGGGAAACTGAGGCACAGGTTGGTGAAGTGACTTGCGCAAGAGCCTGCAGCAAGCCTGTGGCAGAGCCGAGCACTGAGCCACAAACACCTGAACCCGAGTCTGGCATCTCACCCACAAGCCCGTGCAGCCTGTCCACCCAATTCAAACGTCTTCTCCCAGCCTTCCAGGCTCTATGCTGGGCAGCCCTTTCCTGCATCTCTGACCTTGTCTCCTGGTCACTCCCCCATCCTTGCTCCTGCCACTCTGCCTGTCCCGCCAACCTCGATGCACCCTCGGTGTCAGGCTCTGGGTTCTAGGCAGCCAGGCCCGGTGGTTGGAGCCAGGGTCAAGAACAGGTACCATGGGTTGGAGCCGGCTGATAGGTCAAGCCCAAGCCCAAGCCCAGGGCAGTGCTGAACCTGGGATCCGGGGACAGGCCGGGGGTCAGAGTCCATGGACAAGCCGAATCAGGGTCAGAATTGGAGACCAGAGGCAGGGCGAAAGTTGAGCAAGGGCCAATGGCATCAGTAACACCACAAGGCAGCCGAAGGATTCCTGGCCAGGTAGGGCTGGTGCACACACTGACTTGCATCTCGAGCAGCCAGGAAGAAACACCTGAGTCTGTCGTTCAGCTGACCCAGGCTCTGCCCAAGAATAGGCTGCAGTCACATGAGGACTGACTCCCTGGAGGCTCTGCTGGAACAGGATCAGTACAATTGCACAAACAGTCCTGATCCAGCCATGAATCTATCTCACCGTCAATCTCCTCCACAGACCTGGATCCCACAGCATCACCCACTCTGGGGACAGTTCATGTGTTGGTCAAAAATTGTCCACCACAACCACTTTTGGACTGAAAATTGGATTTTCGACAAATCAAATCTTTTGTGAAACCTGTCTGCTTGCCACGGAACATTTTGATTTTTCATTGGAAGAACAAACAACTGAAAACTGAAATATTTCAATTCTGAAATGCCACCGTGTTGCCTCATGGGAGTTGTAGTTTGGGTCCCTCATGGCCTCATTATCCGACATGGGCTGGACTCCCCAGCTGCACTACATCTCCCATTAGGCACCAAGTCCTTGTGACTGCCCTGACGCACTGCCTTACCTCATCAAGAAGGGACACTGTGGTGTATCATGGGAGATGTAGTCCAACCTGGAAGCCCAACCTATAGAGGAAAGTGGGAGCATGAAACACCTGAACTACAACTCCCATGAGGCACTGCATTGGTCTTTCCAAATTGTAATAGTTGAGATTTTGATTTTAACTGAAAATTCAAAATTTTCCATGAGAAACAAAATTCTGACCAGATCTAATTTTTTTTAAAAGTCCCAGCTGCTGGAATTAAGTGATCCCATAAGAAACTCAGCTAAAAAAAAGATTTCTAACTCCTAGGGTTGCCAACCCTCCATGATTACCCTGGAGTCTCCAGGAATTAAGGATTATTCTTTAATTAAAGATTATGTCATGTGATGAAACCTCCGGGAATACATCCAACCAAAATTGGCAACCCTAGGAGCTTCTGTGGTGAAGAGAACAGTTGGAAAATGTGATTTAGTATTATGTAGTGTAGTGCCAGTCTTTACAAAAGGGAAGAAGGAGGATCCTGGGAGCTACAGGCCAGTCAGCCTCACCTCAGTCCCCGGAAAAATCATGGAGCAGGTCCTCAAAGAATCAATCCTGAAGCACTTGCATGAGAGGAAAGTGATCAGGAACAGCCAGCATGGATTCACCAAGGGAAGGTCATGCCTGACTAATCTAATCGCCTTTTGTGATGAGATTACTGGTTCTGTGGATGAAGGGAAAGCAGTGGACGTGTTGTTCCTTGACTTTAGCCAAGCTTTTGACACGGTCTCCCACAGTATTCTTGTCAGCAAGTTAAGGAAGTATGGGCTGGATGAATGCACTACAAGGTGGGTAGAAAGCTGGCTAGATTGTCGGGCTCAACGGGTAGTGATCAATGGCTCCATGTCTAGTTGGCAGCCGGTATGAAGTGGAGTGCCCCAAGGGTCGGTCCTGGGGCCGGTTTTGTTCAATATCTTCATAAATGATCTGGAGGATGGTGTGGATTGCACTCTCAGCAAATTTGCGGATGATACTAAACTGGGAGGAGTGGTAGATACGCTGGAGGGGAGGGATAGGATACAGAAGGACCTAGACCAATTGGAGGATTGGGCCAAAAGAAATCTGATGAGGTTCAATAAGGATAAGTGCAGGGTCCTGCACTTAGGATGGAAGAATCCAATGCACCGCTACAGACTAGGGACCGAGTGGCTCGGCAGCAGTTCTGCGGAAAAGGACCTAGGGGTGACAGTGGACAAGAAGCTGGATATGAGTCAGCAGTGTGCCCTTGTTGCCAAGAAGGCCAATGGCATTTTGGGATGTATAAGTAGGGGCATAGCGAGCAGATTGAGGGACGTGATCGTTCCCCTCTATTCGACATTGGTGAGGCCTCATCTGGAGTACTGTGTCCAGTTTTGGGCCCCACACTACAAGAAGGATGTGGAAAAATTGGAAAGAGTCCAGCGGAGGGCAACAAAAATGATTAGGGATCTAGAACACATGAGTTATGAGGAGAGGCTGAGGGAGCTGGGATTGTTTAGCCTGCAGAAGAGAAGAATGAGGGGGGATTTGATAGCTGCTTTCAACTACCTGAAAGGGGGTTCCAAAGAGGATGGCTCTAGACTGTTCTCAATGGTAGCAGATGACAGAACGAGGAGTAATGGTCTCAAGTTGCAGTGGGGGAGGTTTAGATTGGATATTAGGAAAAACTTTTTCACTAGGAGGGTGGTGAAACACTGGAATGCGTTGCCTAGGGAGGTGGTAGAATCTCCTTCCTTAGAGGTTTTTAAGGTCAGGCTTGATAAAGCCCTGGCTGGGATGATTTAACTGGGAATTGGTCCTGCTTTGAGCAGGGGGTTGGACTAGATGACCTTCTGGGGTCCCTTCGCACCCTGAGATTCTAGGATTCTATGATTTTTAAAATCCCAGGGGTGTTAAGGTGGTTTCATTAGTTTTCAGCGCACAGCTCAATATTTTTGAGCACTCGCGGTCGACAATACTGGAAACAGCCTCTCCCCACCCTGGCCCCCTTCTCTGCCACATTCTGATCACTCCTCCGTACTCATTTCCTCCCAGATGTGCCCCTGACTCAGGGAGTGGCTGGGGTAGTTGCCACACTTCTCCATCCCTACAGCGCCCAGCACAATGGGACCTTGGTCTCGGCCAGAGCTGCGAGGTGCTAACGAGATACAAGTACGGCTGCCACTACCAAAGAAGGAATGCAGGCTAAGATAGATTTAGCACAGTTTGTGAGCTACCCGCACTGCTCCGGAAGGCTGGGAGAGGAAACTAGAAGCCAGACGTGATTCTCTGAGCCAGTCTCCCGGCCAATTCCCTCCCATCTGGGAGTCACGAGTTTCAAGGCCAGCTGGGACCACCAGTGTGAGCCTCTAATGTGGCTTCCTGACGCTGCTTGATGTGTGTGTGTGCGTAGGGTGTCTATCAGAAACAACATATCCACCTGAACCTGTTCCCCGCCCCCATCCATTCTGCCCCCCAGCCCCATCTCTGCTCCTGCTGCAGCTCCTGAGGCTCTTCACCTCCCCTCCTAGGTGGGGGTGGGGGGAGGCTGCAGCAGGGTCTCTTCCCCCTTCCCAGGCTGGGCGCTACCGGGGGCAAAGGGAGGAGCAGAGGAACCGTCCTGTCCCCATTGCTCATGGGGGAGGAGACTGAGCTGCCCTGAGCTGCGCATCTCTTTGCTTCCTCCTCCCTCTCCCCTTCTCTGAGAACAGTGTCAGCTCCTGATGCGGGGGGGGGGGTGCTTCCTGTGGATCTCCCCCACATACCCCCCTCCATTTCATTTGCTGGCTCTAGGGCCCCTTATGAGCAGGCCCAGCTCAAGCACTGCGTCCTGCATAGCAGAGGCCAGAGGATTCCATCCAGTCATTCCTGCAGCCAGCCCATACCCTGTGGTTGAGCTACAGTGCGTCTTTGGAAACAGAGTAATTATTCTAGACTAAAATCACTTTTATTTAGAAATAGAGTGTCTACATGGAGCATTATACTAGCATAGCTAGAGCAGAATAATTAGCTGCTTTAGCTATGCCAGTCCATTCCCCCATGTAGATAAGCCCTTAGTACCAACTGAAATATCCCAGTATTCTTTCTTTCTTTCTTTCTTTTTCAAGCCCTGCTTTGACGATGTAATTTGATCACTCTCTTCCTAGCCTTATTAAAAGATCTTCTGAAGACACAAACATAAATTTAAAAATTAAGAAGACAATGAACGACAAAATGGGGTGAGAGGAGACAGAGAGAGCCCTCAACACTCCATTCTAAAACAGCCTGGCTTTGTTTTGCAAGCCGACCAGGGCAATGGAAAATGAGAGGAATTCCTCACCCCAAATGGATCTTGCTTTACTGCCAGCTGGCACGGGGTATTTGGTATCAGCTGGCATGAGGAGATAAAAGGAGAGCAGTGAATCATCTTACCAAGCCCCTCACGTTTCTGCAGCTTGCAGCAGATTAACACAAGGAGGGTGGCTTTTGTTCCACTGCTGTGTTTTGTCGGTCACCTCCCTGCTGTAATCATTAAAGAAGCTACCATTAGTAACACCTAGCATGTGGCCCCACGGTGCCGGGTGCTGTACAAACACACAGGAGGAGACACCCTGGGCCATAGAGTTTACAGTTTCACTGGACAAAGGGATTATAATTATCCTAATTTCCTAGATGGGTCACAGCCCTGAGAGACTAAGGGACTTGCCTGAGATCAAACAGGGAGTCTGTGGAGGAGCTGGGAATCTACTGTAGCTCAATGCACCAGCACACCTGACACAAATCCTCCAAGCAAGGAAATGAAGTTAAGCCACCTGGCCGTACCTTCCCTCTGTCCCACAACACACACCTTACCACTGCCACAGCCAGGGGCTGCACACCACACCCTTAACTCAGCTCCCTGCCAAAGCCAACTGGCCATCGCCCCCCTTGACTTACCCTTCTGCGCCCAGCTCTTTATCAAGCTTCCCTCTCCCAGAGCAGCCAACTAGAACACCAAGCAGCTACAACCATTAGCGCTGGGGAAAGAATCTTGTCAAGGGGGTATGTGCAGATGGGTAAAGACAAGGGGCAGAGATAAGGCTGCGAGGCATGAGCTGTGGGATATGTTAGCTGGGATGGTGGTAGGCACGTGGAGGAGTAGAAGGGATGTACCGTTAGGTGTCTTAACTAGTGTGTGTGTGTGTGTGAGAGAGAGAGAGAGAGACAACGGCAATGTTACTGCTTCACAACAATATTCATGTGTGTGTATTAATTAATAACAGTATTTAGTGCTGGGTGAGCCATCAGCAAAATGATTGGCCAGCATACCAGCAACTTCTCAAGGGATTTTCACCTGCACTGCACCCCCTCACTCTTTTCATCCATTGATCCCAGGTGGCCATGTGTCCTTTTGACCTGAACAGCTAACCAAAGTTTGGAGCCCTATGGGGTTCCAGTTGCAAGCAGAAATTGGCAGTAGCCAGGTATTTATTTGATGCCATCTTCTTTATTTACAAGGAATGGACAAAGTCCTGAGTCTCTGAACAGAGAAGAACCCAGCGCAAAAAGAATGGCTTCTTAGCCCTTTAGCCAACATCTATCTGACCCACAATCTTTCTCTCTAGCTTTTTCCAGGGTCACACTGTCTTACAGGTTCCTGGCTGGTTGGCTTTTCTTGCCTCTCTTCCTCCTCCCACAGTCTGTTCCTTTCCTTTCTACTTTCTTTCTGTGCATTCTCTCACATGCCCATGCTCACCTGGACACAAAACCCAAATGAACCCTCTGCCCCCATGGTGCTGGTTTTTGGGCAGACTCCATCAGGCTTTGTGTTAGGTGTGGCTCCTTTACAGTCTCTTATGGTTGGTCTACGCTAGAAAATGAGATCGACCCAGCTATAAGAACATAAGAATGGCCCTATTGGGTCAGAGCAAAGGTCCATCCAGCCCAGTATCCTGTCTACCGACAGTGGCTAATGCCAGGTGCCCCAGAGGGAGTGAACCTAACAGGTAATGATCTAGTGATCGTTCTCCTGCCAGCCATCTCCACCCTCTGACAAACAGAGGCTAGGGACACCATTCCTTACCCATCCTGGCTAATAGCCATTAATGGACTTAACCTCTATGAATTTATCCAGTTCTCTTTTAAACCCTGTTATAGTCCTAGCCTTCACAACTTCCTCAGGCAAGGAGTTCCACAGGTTGACTGTGCGCTGAGTGAAGAAGAACTTCCTTTTGTATGTTTTAAACATGCTACCCATTAATTTCATTTGGTGGCCCCTAGTTCTTATATTATGGGAACAAGTAAATAATTTTTCCTTATTCACTTTCTCCACACCACTCATGATTTTACATACCTCTATCACATCCCCCCTTAGTCTCCTCTTTTCCAAGCTGAAAAGTCCTAGCCTCTTTAATCTCTCCTTATATGGGACCAGTTCCAAACCCTGAATCATTTTAGTTGCCTTTTTCTGAACCTTTTCTAATGCCAGTATATCTTTTTTGAGATGAGGGGACCACTGTACTGTACGCAGTATTCAAGATGTGGGCGTACCATGGATTTATATAAGGGCAATAAGATATTCTCCGTCTTATTCTCTATCCCTTTTTTAATGATTCCTAACATCCCGTCTGCTTTTTTGACTGCTGCTGCACACTGCGTGGACGTCTTCAGAGAACTATCCAGGATGACTCCAAGATCTTTCTCCTGATTAGTTGTAGCTAAATTAGCCCCCATCATATTGTATGTATAGTTGGGGTTATTTTTTCCAATGTGCATTACTTGGCATTTATCAGAGGGGTAGCCGTGTTAGTCTGGATCTGTAAAAGCAGCAAAGAGTCCTGTGGCACCTTATAGACTAACAGACGTATTGGAGCATGAGCTTTCGTGGGTGAATACCCACGTCTTCAGATACATGCATCTGACGAAGTGGGTATTCACCCATGAAAGCTTATGCTCCAATACATCTGTTAGTCTATAAGGTGCCACAGGACTCTTTGCCACTTTTATTTTACATTTATCCACCTTAAATTTCATTTGCCATTTTGTTGCCCAATCACTTAGTTTTGTGAGATCTTTTTGAAGTTCTTCACAGTCTGCTTTGGTCTTGCCTATCTTGAGCAGTTTAGTATCATCCGCAAACTTTGCCACCTCACTGTTTACCCCTTTCTCCAGATCATTTATGAATAAGTTGAATAGGATTGGTCCTAGGACTGACCCTTGGGGCACACCACTAGTTACCACTCTCCATTCTGAAAATTTACCATTTATTCCTACCCTTTGTTCCCTGTCTTTTAACCAGTTCTCAGTCCATGAAAGGATCTTCCCTCTTATCCCATGACAACTTAATTTACGTAAGAGCCTCTGGGGAGGGACCTTGTCAAAGGGTTTCTGGAAATCTAAGTACAAATCTAAGTAATCTATGTGTGCAGGGGTATGAAAAATCCACATGCCTGAGTGATGCAGTTAAACCAGCCTAAGTCCTGGTGTGGACAGCGCTAGGTCAATGGAAGAACTGGCTGTTGTGACGCTACATGCTGCAAAGACTGTGAGGTGCTCAGGTGCTTTGGGAGTGGGGGCCAGACAAGTACCTTAGCTGGGTTGGTCACAGATTGCACGTTGTCTACAGGAAGGAAAAGCAGCAGCCAATAGTCCCTGCCCAGTACAAGTCCACGGAATATTTAATCTTTTTATTACTGACCTCAGCACAAAAAGTGGGAGTGTGCTAATAAAGTTCGCGGATGATACAAAGCTGGGAGGGACTGCAAATTTAGACCATGTCTACACTATGAAATTAGGTCGAATTTCTAGAATTCGGTGTTGTAGAAAGTCGATTGTGTGTGTCCCCACACAAATGCTCTAAGTGCATTTAGTCAGCACAGTGGATCCATAGTACCAAGGCAACCGTCGACTTCCGGAGTGTTGCACTGTGGGTAGCTATCCCACAGTTATCCTTGGGGACCCAGCCTAACCCTTAATGCCCTGGCTCATGAAGCCGTACACAGGCACCCTGGACAGTAGTAATGAGCTGTTTAACTATAGGCTGAGCAAGTGCAGAATGGTGGTAGAGTGTGCATTTGGACGTTTAAAGGGTCGCTGGTGCAGTTTACTGACTCGGTCAGACCTCAGCGAAACCAATATTCCCATTGTTGTTGTTGCTTGCTTTGTGCTCCACAATCTCTGTGAGAGTAAGGGGAAGACGTTTATGGTGGGGTAGGAGGTTGATGCAAATCGCTTGGCAGCTGAATACACACATCCAGACACCAGGGCGGTTAGAAGAGCGCAGCAGGAAGTGCTGCGCATCAGAGAAGCTTTGAAAACCAGTTTCATGACTGGCCAGGGTACTGTGTGACACTTCTGATTGTTTCTCCTTGATGAAAACCCGCCCCCTTGGTTGCCTCTAAATTCCCTGTAAGCCACCCGCCTTCCCCCCTTTGATCACAGCTTGCTTGCAAAGGAAATAAAGTCACTATAATTTAAAAAACATGTATTCTTTATTAATTGATAATAAAAATAGGGAGATAACTCACAAGGTAGCCTGGGTGGGGTGTGGGAGGAGGGAAGGAAAAGGCCACTTTAAAACTTCTTGAATGCCAGCCTTCTGTTGCTTGGGCTGTCCACTGGGGTGGAGTGGTTGGGTGATTCCCCCCGCTCCGCATTCTTGGGCATCTGGGTGAGGAGGCTATGGAACTTGGAGAGGAGGGAGGGCAGTTAAACAGGAGCTGCAAGGCAGTCTGTGATCCTGCTGCTGTTCATGAACCTCCACCAGACGCAGGAGCATGTCCCTTTGATCCCGCCGTAGCCCCAGGCTTGCCTCATGCCTCCTCTGATCTTCCTGCCGCCACCTCTCCTCACGTTCATCGGCCACTGTCCTGTACTCTGCTATTTTGTCCCTCCACACATTCTGCTGAGCTCTGTCAGTGCCGGACGACTGCATAAGCTCAGAGAACATGTCCTCGCGCTTGCGTTTTTTTCACCGCCCTATCTGAGATAGCCTTTGGGACAGAGGAGGGAGGCTTGAAACATTTGCAACTGCTGGAGGAAAAAAAGGGAGTGAAGTATTTTAAAAGATACATTTTACAGAACAATGGCTATACTCTTTCACGGTGAACAACGCTATTCACATTACATAGCACATGTGATTTTGGTACAAGGTTGCATTTTGCATCTTATATTGAGTGCCTGCGGCTTTGATGTTAGAGATCACACACGCAGTGCCGGGCAACAGAATTCGGCTTGCAGGAGACCATGGTAAGCCATAGTCTTTCGGCTTCTGCAACCTTCATAACAGCAGCGCCCTCCTCTCCCATACCAAGCAAAGCCCGTTGAGTTGGCCATTTAGTGCTGCAGTTTTCCTGTTAACGTGCAGCAGCAGAAAACCAAACTAACCCCCCCACCCCATCCAATTCTCTGGGATGATCGCTTTACCCCTCCTCCCACCGCGTGGCTGGTATCAGGGAGGATCCCTGCTAGCCAAACACGAACAGCTCAGCGCCAATGGCCCCCTCTCCCACTGCATGGCTAACTGCGGGGAAGATTTCTTTTCAGGCAAAGGCAAACAGCCAAGTAGGAACGGCCACCTGTGAATGTCCCCTTAATAAAATTCCCCTATTTCAACCAGGTTACCATGAATGATATCACTCTCCTGAGGATAACACAGAGAGATAAAGAACGGATGTTGCTTGAATGCTAGCAAACACTGGGACCATACGCTGCCAGGCTTTGTCATGCAATGATACCAGATTACTTGCTACTAGCATGGCATGGTAAAGTGTCCTACCATGGAGGACGGAATACAGCTGCTCTCCCCACAAACCTTCTGCAAAGGCTTTTAGAGTACCTGCAGGAGAGCTTCATGGAGATGTCCCTAGAGGATTTCCACTCCATCCTCAAACACATTAACAGACTTTTCCAGTAGCTGTACTGGTCATGAATGCATCCCAAGTCCTCAGGGCTACTTAATCATTAAAAAACGCTTGCTTTTATAACGTGTGTTATATTTAAAAAGGTACACTCACCAGAGGTCTCTTCTCCGGCTTGGTTGGGTTGGGAGCGTATTTCAGTCAGGGTGAGAAAAAGATCCTGTCTGTCGGGGAGAACGGTGTATTATGTGCTCTCCTCAAGCTTGTCCTCCTCCTCATCATCTTCCCCATCTGCAGAATCCTCAGCCATGGCGGAGAATATCCCATCCTCGGAGTCCACAGACAGGGGTGGGATAGTGGTGGTGGCCCCCCCCCTAGAATTGCATGCAGCTCAGCATAGAAGCGGCATGTCTGGGGCTTTGTCCCGGAGCGTCCGTTTGATTCTTTGGTTTTCTGGTACGCTTGTCTGAGCTCCTTAAGTTTCACACGGCACTGTGTTGCGTCCCTGCTGTAGCCTCTGTCCCTCATGGCCTCGGAGATTTTTTGAAATGTTTTGGCATTTCGTCTTTTGGAACGTAGTTCTAATTGCACGGATTCCTCTCCCCATACAGCGATCAGATCCAGTACCTCCTGTTCGGTCCATGCTGGAGCTCTTTGTCGATTCTGGGACTGGGACTGCATGGTCACCTGTGCTGATGAGCTTGCCTGGCCAAACAGGAAATGAGATTCAAAAGTTCCCGGGGCTTTTCCTGTACACCTGGCCAGTGCATCCAAGTTCAGAGTGCTGTTCAGAGTGGTCACAATGGTGCACTGTGGGATAGCTGCTGGAGGCCAATACCTTCGAATTGCATCCACACTAACCTTAATTCGAAATGGCAATGTCGATTTCAGTGCTAATCCCCTTGTTGGGGAGGAGTACAGAAATCGTTTTTAAGAGCCCTTTATGTCAAAAACAATGGCTTCGTTGTGTGGACAGGTGCAGGGTTAATTCGATGTAACACTGCTAAATCCAACATAAACTCGTAGTGTAGACCAGGCCTTAGAGAAGGACAGGGATATCATTCAGGAGGATCTGGATGACCTTGTAAACTGGAGTAATAGTAATAGGATGAAATTTAATAGTGAGAAGTGTAAGATCACGCATTTAGGGATTAATAACAAGAATTTTAGTTATAAGCTGGGGACGCATCAATTAGAAGTAACAGAGGAGGAGAAGGACCTTGGAGTATTGGTTGACCACTGGATGACTATGAGCCGCCAGTGTGATATGGCTCTGAAAAAAGCTAATGCGGTCTTGGGATGCATCAGGCGAGGTATTTCCAGTAGGGATAAGGAGGATTTAGTACCGTTATACAAGTCACTGGTGAGACCTCATCTGGAATACTGTGTGCAGTTCTGGTCTCCCATGTTTAAGAAGGATGAATTCAAACTGGAACAGGTACAGAGAAGGGCTACTACGATGATCCGAGGAATGGAAAACCTGTCTTATGAAAGGAGACTCAAGGAGCTTGGCTTGTTTAACCTAACCAAAAGAAGGCTGAGGGGAGATATGATTGCTCTGTATAAATATATCAGAGAGATAAATACTAGAGAGGGAGAGGAATTATTTAAGCTCAGTACCAATTATTTAAGCTCAAGAACAAATGGATATAAACTGGCCATCAGGAAGTTTAGACTTGAAATTAGACAAAGGTTTCTAACCATAAGAGGAGTGAAGTTCTGGAACTTCCAAGGGCGCAGTGGGGGCAAAAGACCTATCTGGCTTCAAGATTAAACTCGATGAGTTTATTGAGGAGATGGTAAAATGGGATAACATGATTTTGGCATTTAATTGATCTTTAACTATTCATGGTAAATAGGCCCAATGGCCTGTGATGGGATGTTAGATGGGGTGGGATCTGAGTTATTACAGAGAATTCTTTCCTGGGTGTCTGGTTGGTGAATCTTGCCCACATGCTCAGGGTTCAGCTGATTGCCATATTTGGGGTCGGGAAGGAATTTTCCTCCAGGACAGATTGGAAGAGGCCCTGGGGGTTTTTCGCCTTCCTCTGCAGCGTGGGGCGTGGGTCACTTGCTGGAGGATTCTCTGCACCTTGAAGTCTTTAAACCACGATTTGAGGACTTCAAGAGCTCAGACATAGGTGAGAGGTTTATTGCAGGAGTGGGTGGGTGAGATTCGGTGGCCTGCGTTGTGCAGGAGGTTGGACTAGATGATCATAATGGTCCCTTCTGACCTTAATATCTATGAGTCTATAATAGTCACCTGAGCCTGAGCAACACGTGTACAGCCGAAAAACTTGCCCCACATTTCGAGACAATTTACAAGCAGCAGTTCCTGGCCAGCTAAGATGCTTGTTACAAACTGCTCACCTGGCTCCCTTGTCTATGTCTACACTGCAGCCGGGAGCCAGCCCTCAGGCCCGAGGAGGCTCAGACTCAGGGGGCCCGGTGGAGCCAAGCCTCTGCCCATGCCACCCTGACATTTCTAGTGCTCTAGCTCAAGCCCTGCTCTTGTTCCCAGGCTGGTAGGCCTGTGCCCAGCTGCAGTGTAGCCGTACCTTGGTGACTAGGCGTGGAGGCTGAGGCAATAAGTAACCTGAGAACGGTTTCTGCATGGTTCCTTTTCTACAGGTATTCAACATTTCTTTTAATTTCAACCTGCTCTTCAGCTGGAAACATTCCACACACATTTCACTGAATTTCTTCAGGATTTAAAAAAAAATTGTCAACATTTCAAAGTCCAAACCATTTCCTCCAGCTGTCGCGATAGGTCAGCCCTGAGGCCTTGTGGTGTATCTCTGGACAATTGCTGGTGATGGGCCAACGTGCTACAGACAAGAAACTCAACAGCACGGATTCTACTTCAGTTCTTGTGGTGTCATTTCCACCCGTGGGTGGAAAGGCCTTCAAATCAGGATTCTGCCCTCCCTCACACGCCGGTAGCTGTTTATACCTGCATTGCACAGGTGCTAGGCAAGGGGGAATCAGGCTCAGTTATATAAATCTCACGTGCTCCTGAGAATGTTCTTCGGTGCTGAATGCACAGACCCCTGCCATGTGAGCTACAGGAGATCATCTCTCGGTAACAGCAGCAGTAGATCTCTAGCCTCTCTGGGGAGCAGCCACTAGGGGCCAGTATTGCATTCACACAAATCCAGTAGGTTGTAACAGCCTGATCTTCAACGCCTGAGGGCTTGTCGACACTTGACAGGCTACAGCCGCTGTAGCGTTTCAGGGTTCCCCGGGGACTGTAGTTAATTCACCTCCCCAAGAACTGGTAGCACTGTCTACATCGGGAGTTAGGTTGGCTTCACTATGCCACTCAGGGATGTAGATTTTTCACACCCTTCAGCGATGTAGCTGGGGCAACTTAATTTTTGAGTGTAGACCTGGCTGTATTCTCAAGCTGGAGCACAAAGAGAAGGTAACATGAAATCCTCTAGGGTCCTAGGCCTGGACTACACTGAAAAGGAAAAATCCACACCCCTGAGTGGCGTGTTAAAACAGCCCAATCCCCAGTGTAGACAGCACTAGGCTGATGGAAGAATTCTTCCATCTCAGGGAGGCAGATCACCTCCACAGATGGGAGACCCCCTCCTGTTGGCATAGGTAGTGTCTGCTCTGAAGCGTTTCAAGTGTAGACAAGCCTGTAGTAACCTGCACATCTGGTGCACTTCAGCCCTCTGTCATTGTTCCAACATAACGCCCATGGGAAAAGGACAGCCAGAGCTTATGTTGTCAGTAACACTGTGTCACTGTACCACTGACACCCGGACGTGGGCCATGTATCTCATCAGCTCAGTGCATTCATTTTTAAGCCCTTAAACAGACGTCGGAGGAACACGCAGCCAAACTCTGCAGACTGAAGAACTACACCCATTAATTCATAGCTTCATAGACTTTAAGGCCTGAATGTGCCACTCTGGTCATCTAATCTGACCTTCAGTGTAACTCAGGCCAGAGAATTTCACTCAGTTACTCCTGCATTGAGCCTGATAACTTGTATTTGACTAAAGCAGATCTTCCAGAAAAGCCTTAGTGTCAGACCCCAGGCTGCTTAATTACATTTTCGAAAGGGATGCGAAGAAAACACGAGACAGTCCAAAATATTTGGTCCCCAAGGTGCATTTTGCAATAATGATAATTAAAGACAGGTTTTTTTCCCCCTTCAAAATGCCCTAGAAAAATCCAGCCACTCCGCAGATCACACTAAGTGTTTCCAATTAATCCTCTAACTGCAAGGTCACAGCTTGTCGAGAATTTCCTCGCACTCGCTATTTAAAGATATTTGATTCCAAATCGCGGAATGATCAGTAAATGCAGTAAGCATGTTGCAGCTATGAGCGGTGGGGGTGAGCGGCGGTTCTGAGCACAGCATTTGAAGCGGTTACATGCACTCGATAACAATTGATTAGCCGTCTATTAGGACATCTATTCAGCTTTCATAGGCTATTTTTGAGAGGAGCATTAAGAGGATGTGCGCCTGACAAATTTGTCACCCCATGCAAAACTGAACAGTCTGGTTCCACCTTCTTCCCAGTATCGCTGCTGCTCACCACAGGACAGACCTCGCCAGACGTGATAAGCGCATGGCGGGGGCATGCAGACAGCTGCCTGCTGACAGAACCCTTGTTTCTCTTCCTTACTCCTAGCTGCTAAACGGCACTCAAAGAAGCGAAAGCGGCAGGGAACTCTTTCCCGAGGAAGCACTTGCTGGAGTTGCCAAAGGGGGTCACTGTGCAGCGGTGAAAGGGAGGACAGGTGCCCCCCAAGAGGAGGCGTGTGACCCATTTTGCTAAGATGTGTCCCACCCTATGAAAATAATGGCCAGCCCCAAACATTATCCGGAACGCTCAGATTGGGCAGCATCTCCCCTGCTAAGGCGTTGCCCACTCTTGTCCAGTGAATGCCAGAGAGGCCCCTGGTACGTTCTCATTAGCATTCTCGTTAAGAAGAAAGAAACGATGTCGTACTCTGAAGGGCTTCCAAGGGGCTGCAGATGCCATCGAGGTGGGGAAAATCCCCTGGCCAGAGAGGGGCTGGGGCTGGGGAGGGAAGCGGATCAGCAAACTCCCTCCTCCCCCAGATACTGTTGCAAAGTGGACAAATATGGAATTTCCACCCCGGGCTTCACAGCCCCTGAATCTCTCATCTAAGGGCACCTGCCCCAAACACTAATGCTGCTGGGCCAGTTCCTGAGCTGGAACGCCTTTCAGTGGAGCTGAGGATCTGCCCCATTCGAGAGGGGCAGAGTGGCGCAAGAATGCGGGCAGCAGTGCTGGGAATCGAGGGCTGCAATCCTTAGCCAGGCTCAGAGCACTCTGGCAGGGTGGGAACTTTCCCCCTGTCTCTTCCCCAGAGCTCCCCCCACCTGTCTTTCGTTATTGCCCCAGGCTCTCTCCCCTCCGCCCACCCAATGGACCTGACTCAAAAGGCGGGCGATCTGGTGCAGCAGGAGGCAAAACAGCAGCACCCAGAATTAGCCAACCCTTGCCCAGAGACAGTCAAGCAGGGACACTCCATGTGCCCCACCAGGGATTGTGGTCAGGTGGCTAATGTGCAGGGCTCCTAGGCATAAGCTGTGGGTTCTGGCCCTGCCTCTGGGGTGGGGAGTTGCCTCCTTGTTGCAATCTGTCCTCTTTCCAGCCATGGCCTTTGAAAGACCCCCTGTCCCAGGGCTGGCCAGCTCCTGCTGGGTCCGGGGGCTATTTTTAGCTGTGGACCAGGATTTGGGTGATAAGAAGCAGGCGCCAGGCAAGCTGATTTGATTGCTAAGCTGCTAAGCCAGGAGACAGGAGCTGGGTTGGCCAACGCCCGCCCAGCCCTAGAGAGAATTACCAGGGGTGGGAAGGCAAGAGCAGGAGAGCCAGCATGCTCATCCAGCAAGGCTGGGATGGGGAGACCCAGGATTTGTGCCAGTCAAGTTTTGGAACGTACTAAGGGGGAGGCGCAAGGTGGTAAATTGAAGGGTTTATCTCCCCACTCTACCCTCTGTAAAGCATTTGGGGAGACGCAGTTGGTATCAGAGGCAGCCTGTCTGGGTGTGGGGAGGGACAGTGCATGTGGGGCTGGGTGTGCGGCGGGGCAGCATTCAAGGGTCCTCTTGCATGCATGGAGTAGATGGGCCGCATGCACTTCCGCAGACTAGGTGACAGGGTGCATGCAGATGGTGTGGAGAGACAACCAGGTGCAGCTGGCAGAGCACCTCCAGGTTTCCCCCAGATGGGAGAAGTAGGGTGACCAGGCGTCCAGGTTTTGAGCGGGACACCCGGTCGAAAAGGGACCCAGGCAGCTCCGGTCAGCACCGCTGACCGGACCATAAAAAGTCCGGTTGGCAGTGCTGCAGGGCTAAGGCAGGCTATTCCCTACCTGTCCTGGCTCCACACTGCGCCCTGAAAGCGGCCAACAGATCTGGCGCGAGCACCGGCTCTGCCCTCCCATTGGCCAGGAACCACGGCCAATGGGAGCTGTGGGGACGGTGCCTGAGGGCGAGAGCAGCACGTAGAGCTTCCTGCTGCACCTCCGCCTAGGAGCCGGACCTGCTGGCCACTTCTGGGGTGCGGTGCGGAATCAGGGGAGTCAGGACAGGCAGGAAGCCTGCCTGAGCTCCCCTTCTGCACTGCTGACCAGGCGCCACTAGAGCTAAGCCCATGCTCCAACCCTGAGCCCCAACCCTCTTCTCCAACCTGAGCCCCCTCAATCCTGCACCCCAAACGCCTCATCCCTGGCCCAGCCCACAGCCCCCTCCCACACCCTGAACCCCTCTGCCCCACCCCCTAGCCTGGAGCCCCCTCCTGCACCCCAAACCCCTCATCTCTGGCCCCACCCCAGAGCTCCCACCCCCAGATGGAGTCCTCACCCCCTCCAGCACCCCGATCCCCTGCCCCAGACTAGTGAAAGTGAGTGAGAATGGGGGCGAGCGAGCCACTGAGGGAAGGAGAATGTAGTGAGTGGGGAAGGGGAGGGGCCTCAGGGAAGGGGCGGGGCTAGGGTGCGCGGTTTTGTGCAATTAGAAAGTGGGCAACCCTAGGGAGAAGAAGCTCTTACTTCAGGGCACCTCGCGGACTCCAGTTAAAATGTGTCTAAAGTGAGATGTATGTAAATGCACACGGAGAAGCAAGCCAGTGGCCTGGCCCAGCCTTGCCTTCCCCTGGCAGCTGGGACCATATGCTATAAAAATCTCTGGGCAGTTTTCTTTCCTTTGCATTTTATCCATTTAACACTTTCATTCTGGTGCTAGCACGCCTGTGCCGGAACGGGGTGTTCTTTTGGGAAGGACCCCCCGCCCCACGCCAGCCAGTCAGGATCCCTCCCCAACCTTCTGAGCAGCACGAGACAGGGGGCTGCAGGCCCTTTAAATCGCCCGGGCGGGCACGCGGAAGCCCTGGCTGTGCCGGAAGAGTGAGCCCAGCAGAGCAGCTGGCAGCTCGCTGGGCACCAGCCAACAACCAGCTGGGCACCAACCTTTCGAGGTGGCCCATTGACTGTTCTGTCCTGGCCGGGCACAGCCGTCCCTAGGATACGGTGAATTGGGCCAGAGCGATTGGCCATCACGGTCAGTCCCAGAAGTGACAGGTTGGTCCTGGAAGCAACAGATTCGTCACTCCCGCCCCAGGCCCCGCTGCCCCTAACGTTGGCCCTCACCCTGGGGCCCGGAATTGCTGTCGGCAGGCCTGGGGGGCTGCTTTGAAACTTTGGAGAAACCTGGATGCTAATTGGCTAGCCGAGAGGCCCCGTGTGTTAGGCATTGGCAGCAGGTGGGGAAAGCGAGGCGACAGCAGGCAATGGAGCGGAGACCCTCCCCAGAAGAGTCTGTAATGATTCCCCAGGCTCCAGGGCTGGGGAGGGGAAGCAGCTCTGGGGGAAAGCTCTTACAAACAGGGTGTAGGGGTTTAGGTGAGAACAAGAGCCCGAGTAAAGGCACCCGTTTCAGTTCCCAGGGTGTCCCATGTCAAACCCGTTTCATTTTGTGGCGGGTTCTTGACCCCTGAGTTTCAGCATCAGCCAGTCCCAAGAACCCAGCTGCAGTGGAGACGTTCGGCCTGCATTCGGGTCAGAGATGGGCCCAAATTCCAAGTCCAGAGCTGGCTTTCTCCCAAAGCTCAAGGATGCTCAGAGCTGGAGTTCTGGTGCTGGCCCATCTAGACGCATGACTTTGGTTTCTGGCGTTTCTTGAGCCAAAACCATATGAAATCCCAGTGAGGTTCCCACTCCCACCTGTAAATCAGCCCCCCGTCACTCCAGACCTGACCTCCTGCTCTCCAGAGAGGGTTTCAAAAGTGGCCCAGGTTTGGGCTTTGCAACCAGGCTTTCACACCCCTCTGAGGTTTTGCTCCTGATTTCAGGAGCTCCTGCCAAGGAGAATCAAGGAGAAAAAGAGCGTGTGTTCCTCCCTGGAATGGCAGGCTCTAAACCGGGGGCTGGTAGCACAGACTTTGTACCACACTCCAAAATCAAAACTGAATGCCCCCAAACCTAATATTAGTTTGTAATTGAATCAGCCTCATTAGGTGAAAGGAAATCACTCCCTGTCGGAGCTCATCAGCAATCAAAGTCTCCACTGGATCAGTGTTCTCCTTATCCTCTCATGACAGGGAAAGGGATCCCCAATCTACAAGCTCCAGGTGCCCAATCGCCCCTGCCTCTGCAAGGGGCAGTGTTGTCTAGTGCAGCAGTTCTCAAACTGGAGTCCACGGACCCCTGGGGGTCCATGAGGGTACTCCAGGGGGTCTGCGAGTCATGTCCGGGGCTGCCAGCCCTGGGGATCAACTCCACCCCCTCCCTCCCAGTGCCTCTTGCACGCCACAGAACAGGTGTTCAGCGGCGTGCAGGAGGTGCTGGGAGGAAGTGGGAGGAGCAGGAACGAGACGTGCTTGGAGGAGGGGGTGGAAAGAGGCAGGGAAGAGGAGGGGCAGGGGTGGAGTGGGGGCAGGAAGGGGTGGGTGGGGCTTTGGGGGAAGGGGAGGGAGTGAGGGACTGGCCTGGGGGCATGGCCTCAAAATTAGAAGCTGGCGCAGGGATCAGCGAAAAATTTTAAATCAGAATGGGGGTCCTCAGGTTGCTAAAGTTTGAGAACCGCTGGTCTAGTGGATGGAGCAGTGGCCTGGGACTCCGGCAGACTGGAGTCTGTTCCTGGCTTTGCCATTGACCTCCTGTGTGACCTCTGGTTCCCTTTCCACCCATAGTCTATTTAGATTGTAAACTCTGTGGGGCAGGGACCATTTTACCATCTCTCCGTGCAGCGCCCAGCACAATGGGGCCCGGATCCCAGCTGTAGTATCACACAGAATAACATCCGTGCAGGTCGTTGAGTGGTGAGCACGCAAGGTTTGTGGGGGTCTATGGGGGCCCATACCCCCCTCCCTCTCATCCCTTCTTATATGACCGGGGTTGAGGCGTCACTGCCTGCGTGGTACTAAGACGCCACGTCCGCTGCTATAGTTGTGATGAACCAGACGGAGAAACGATGGGGCGCAAGCGGCTGCCGTGGCCGGAAAGTGGGGCGAGGGGCTGGGAAAGGCCCCGGCTGGATGCCGAAGGGGCAGGTCCGCGCAGGATGGTCGCCGTGCAGCAGAGAGCTCCGTTCCTTGCACAGCCAATGCTAACGCAAGGGAGAAACTGGGGGTCGCTGACACCAGCCCCGGCATATTCCTGGTGCAACCTCTGAGCCATTCCGCTGCATCAGCGCTCGGCTGCTCTGCTTTGGGACCCTGGGCACAGGAGCGGGAGACAGCTCTGCCTAGAGAGGGGCAGGGAGCAGGTGCGGTAGAAGCTACTCCTGGTGCCCTCCTCCCTGACCCACAGCCACGCCCACGCTATCTTAGTCCTGGGCTCCTCCATCCACAGCTCGGCTGATGCCCCTCAGTCCTGACCTGCAGCCCCCTGCTTTTCCAGTTGTGTCCCCCCTCAGTTCTACCAATGCCCCTCAGTCCAGACATGCATCCCCTCTGCTATGGCTGTCCTGGGCTCCCCCACATTGCTCTGCTGATGCGTCTCAATCCCGACCCAATGCTCCCCTGCTTCTGCAGATCTGGGCACCCTTCAGTGCTGCCAATGGCCCCCAGCCCCAACCGGCAGGAGCCCAGCTTTTCCAGCCCTGGGCTCCCCTCCTGCCACAGCCCTGTGGATGCCTCTCCGTCCCACCCTGCAGCCCTTGCTGTTCCGTCGTGGGGCCTCCCCTGAGCAGAGGCTGCCAAATTTTGGCAAATTCACCCCGACTGGTTTGGGGAAGGACCATATGGGGGAAAACTCATTGACCCTTATGACCTTAACCAGGTTTGATCCCAGCCTGTTGAGAAGCAGCTGGATGGTGTCCATGAGCATCTCATTGCTCATTCAGTCCAGTCTCTCTTAATCCCATTTGGAAGGAGATTAGGGGATAATCTGAGGACATTAGCAAGACCCTGGATCTTAGACTGGAGAACAGAGGTGATGAGCTGAGTCACACATCCTGTCCAAATCGCTCCTTTAGTCCCTCTTTTCCCGTCTGCCACACGCAGCCTCCACCTCATTGTGTCAGAGCCTCGCACTCCCTGTGGCACTCAACTGCCCCCAAAATGCCACTTGGCCTGGGACCATTGCTTCAGCTTGCTTTGGCATCTTGCACCATGGCTGCACAAGGCCCAGCTCCGTCCCTCCTGCACACGCTTGCCACGGGGCCTTTTCACAAACCCACACTCGTTCGGCACAAAGCTGGCACTGGGCTTTGCATTGTAAACCGAGGTTAGAGAGGACAGAGTGCAAAAGGCCTTGCCTGCCCCACACCCTTCTGCAGCTTCTAAGAAGACAATGCAGGCGTCCAGTCTGTTCCTTCAGTGAAATGATTTGCTGTGTCACACACGGCTGATTTATCACCCTGACTAGCTCTTGTGGTCGTCTGGCCGCCATGCACAGAGCACCCCATAGCTGCAAAGAGAGGTGGGCGCAGAGCAAGAGACAAATGGGAACAGCTCCTTTGCCCTGACAATATCTATCTATCTACCTATCTCCATCCACCCCATCTATCTATCTATCTATCTATCTATCTATCTACCACATTCAAACTCTCTCCCTTTATAGAGTTGTTCATTCTAAGAATCTCAAAGCACTTTACAAACAGGACTTCCTTAAACTTCATTACAATCCCCATCCCCGCCGCCAACAAGGGAGGTTTGTGTTGGAAGAATTCAACAGAGGGGGAAACCGAGGCACAGAGCGGTGCAGTGACTTGCCCAAGGTCAGAGAGTGAGTCAGCGGCAGAGCCAGGAACAGTGCATAGAATTCTTGACTCTGGTCCGATGCTCTAACTCGTGCTAGAGACAACAAGGGTGATGGGAGAGAGACAAGCTCCCAGTGCGTTATGGACCCAGCGCGCTCTGCCCCAGGCAAAGCTCCTTGTCTGCAGAAGAGGAGGTTGGTGGGTATTTTGCTCCTGATCCACCGCAGGTGGTGTGGGCGATGGCTCCCCAGCGCTGGGTTTCAAAGGGCGGCCCGTGGCACAGTCCCCTCGGGTACAAACCGAGCCAGGGAAAGAAGTTGGACAGATCGATACACAAATAGCTTCGAGGACAAAGCACAGATGCTCTGGCAGGAATTAAGGACTTTATGCCTCTGGCAAAAACAGGCACTTTGACAGCACAAAAGGAGCTACCCAATTCCGAGTGCAAGCTGCCATCTGCCCTGCTACCTGCCAGCCCCAGGCGGGCCGGCTTGGTGTGGCAAGGAGGGAACCAAACCAGCCAGCCTCATGAGCAGGGTGTCTCATGCCATGGCAGGGCATCTGTGCCAGGCAGTGTTAGAAGGGGTCAGCGATCCCAGTGGGACTTGGTGCAAAGGCCCATAAATCACAGCTCTTTCACCCGACATGCCCTGCTAAACCAGTCCAGCACCACACCACTTGCCACCATCTCGAGCCAGCGGGCACAGAAAGAGGTGGGATTAGGAGATTACTAATGGAAGGGACAATTGGTTACTCCGAGGAATAGGCATGGCCAAACATAGGGAGCAACAGGCAGGTAAGGTGAAGTATTGGATGGTTGAGACAGACCTGGGCAGGACATCTGGGTTCTCTTGCCAGCTCCCCACCGGCTCTCTGGGTGAGTCACGGCAGTGTCTGAAACATGGGTAGATTTTTGGCATCTCAGGGAAGGGCAAGTACAAAACTGAAAAATGCTTCTAAGGTACCTACCTGGCTCCCATTGCCATAGGCCCCATGCACCTCGCTATATTTATCCTACAAACCAGGAGGGCAGGACTGGGATCCCCCTTCTGTAGATGGGGAACTGAGGCACAGAGCCTCAAATGTATTTTGGTCCTGAGCTCCCTGTGATCTTGAAAACATTCGCAGACCTGGGCTGACGGGACTTGTTCAAAGTCAGTCCAGGGCAGAAGGAGGAACAGAGCTTCCAATTCTCAGCCTAGCACCCGGCACACTGGGCCACCCTCCACACAGAGCCCCAGACTCCAGGGCCAGAAGGGTCTACAGTGTCTGTAGCACACAGGCCAGAGACCTGCCCCCAGATCACTCCTAGGGCAGATCTTTTAGAGAAACATCCAATCTGGATTTTTAAATGGTCAGTGATGGAGAATTCACCACAGAAGTGTGTCTTTGGGAAGCTGATGGGTCAGAAACGTAGCTGCAGGGAATATGATTGCTCTTGGCTTCTGAGCTAGCCTGGACCACTTTTCAAAAGTGTAAGGACAGCCCAGGATCTGATGAGACAACTCCCCCCACGCAGCTCCATTCGCCAGAGGGAATGAATGAGGAACCAAGAATTTAAATCGGTTGCCAAAGGCCCCATAGGAAATTTTTGGTGGAAGCCTGATTGACCTCTGGTGGGAGCCAGTCACCTGGCTAAGCCACTGGACCCCAGTGCTATAACCCTCCCCATTAGATTATATATATGACATTATTCTCAAGAAAAAGTAAAAATGTTTTTTACCAAAAATATCTGCTGTCAGTTGCTAAATACAGTAACATTTCCCATTGAACCGTGTCCTTTCCAATGTAAATGCTGACATCAGGAAAACAAAAATGATTCCGAATCTACCCTCACAACAATCTGTGGGTCGGAGTTAAGGTTATCATGCAGCAAAGAATATCCATCGCTGAAGACAACACATTTGTTTGCTATATTAGCAGCGTTCAATTTACAAACGGCCTTTCCTATGAGTCTCCATGCTTTGTTCATGCTTGGGTTTGGCAACGTGTAAAGTACATTGCAGTCTTCTAGAAACCTGGACTCGTTTCAGAAAAGTTTTCTTTATTTGTCTGTGGAATATAAAAAACACTCACCAGGAAATGTCTGAGCCAGACCAGGGTTCTTCCAAGAGCAAGGTCCTGTTCCCCTCAGAGACACAGGACAAGAACTTGGCCAAGTCCCTTCTAACTCTGCTGGCTTGTGACCAGACTTGAGGATTTAAGGCCAATATCAAGTTAGAGAGGTGGGGAGTGGGTGGGAAGCATCGCTCTGAATGGAAAACCTTAGCAAGGGATGGGGCTGAGGGCACTGTCTCAGCATAGCTCTTTAGCAAAGAGGAATCAAAGAGGAATTGTTTCTTGACTTTAGCAAAGCTTTTGACACGGTCTCCCATAGTATTCTTGTCAGCAAGTTAAGGAAGTATGGGCTGGATGAATGCACTATAAGGTGGGTAGAAAGCTGGCTAAATTGTCGGGCTCAACGGGTAGTGATCAATGGCTCCATGTCTAGTTGGCAGCCGGTATCAAGTGGAGTGCCCCAAGGGTCGGTCCTGGGGCCGGTTTTATTCAATATCTTCATAAATGATCTGGAAGATGGTGTGGATTGCACTCTCAGCAAATTTGCGGATGATACTAAACTGGGAGGAGTGGTAGATACGCTGGAGGGGAGGGATAGGATACAGAAGGACCTAGACCAATTGGAAGATTGGGCCAAAAGGAATCTGATGAGGTTCAATAAGGATAAGTGCAGGGTCCTGCACTTAGGACGGAAGAACCCAATGCACAGCTACAGACTAGGGACCGAATGGCTAGGCAGCAGTTCTGCAGAAAAGGACCTAGGGGTGACAGTGGACGAGAAGCTGGATATGAGTCAGCAGTGTGCCCTTGTTGCCAAGAAGGCCAATGGCATTTTGGGATGTATAAGTAGGGGCATAGCGAGCAGATCGAGGGACGTGATCGTTCCCCTCTATTCGACATTGGTGAGGCCTCATCTGGAGTATTGTGTCCAGTTTTGGGCCCCACACTTCAAGAAGGATGTGGATAAATTGGAGAGAGTCCAGCGAAGGGCAACAAAAATGATTAGGGGACTGGAACACATGAGTTATGAGGAGAGGCTGAGGGAGCTGGGATTGTTTAGCCTGCAGAAGAGAAGAATGAGGGGGGATTTGATAGCTGCTTTCAACTACCTGAAAGGGGGTTCCAAAGAGGATGGCTCTAGACTGTTCTCAATGGTAGCAGATGACAGAACGAGGAGTAATGGTCTCAAGTTGCAGTGGGGGAGGTTTAGATTGGATATTAGGAAAAACTTTTTCACTAAGAGGGTGGTGAAACACTGGAATGCGTTACCTAGGGAGGTGGTAGAATCTCCTTCCTTAGAGGTTTTTAAGGTCAGGCTTGACAAAGCCCTGGCTGGGATGATTTAACTGGGAATTGGTCCTGCTTTGAGCAGGGGGTTGGACTAGATGACCTTCTGGGGTCCCTTCCAACCCTGATATTCTATGATTCTATGATTCTATGATAATCAGCTTGTGCGGAGGGACAACCTGTCCTGCTCCATGGACTTGGCCAGGTGGGGAGACGATATGATTGCTGGATCTGATGCCATAGGAAGCAATGGTGAGTCCTTGCCCCAGGAGGCCGGCTGTCCAACGAGGGGCGCATTAGAAAGATGGGTTAGATGTGGTGGATGTTTGGGGCCCTCTGTGAAACCCCTGGAGTATCACAGTCCCATTTCTCATGGGCAGGGATCCACTTTATACAAACCACCCTGCTGGGGACAGCCTCAGCACAGGGGCTAACGAGCAAAGGGCCCTGGAGGGGGCCCAGCCTAGAGGTCAGTGTTGAGGGGCGGTGTTGGGGCCACTCCCACCGTGGGTCCATTCTGGAGAGGACTTCAGTCCGCAGGGCTGGCAGCACGTCCTATTGGCACTAGGAGGAGGAGAAAGATAAAACATCCTATGTGCCAGCTCCATCCACTTTATTCTTGTGCCACGCAGAGATACAGGGCCAGATTCCCCTCCCTATCCCTGGTTACCCAAGGGGAATCCCCCCCAGGATGTGAGAACTCTCCTGGTCTCCTCTAGGAAGGTTCTTACATCACCTGAGTATCTGAGCACTTTGTAGAAGGGTGATAAGCAACATGACTGTCCCAAGCGGGTCAGCTGCCCCCCATCAGTGAATAGTCCCTATATGGTTCCTATATGGCCCCCCCAGCACCAGAGTATCTGAGTGCCTCGCCACCTTGAATGTATTACCCCTTGTGAGGCAGGGCAGTGCTACTATCCCCACTGAGCAGATGGGGACCAGAAGCACAGGGGGGCTGATTTGTAAAGGTATTTAGGTGTCTAACTCCTATTGAAATCAATTAGAGGTGCCTAAATATCTGGCTCCAAGGGTATGTCTAAACTGCGGTGTAAACCCAGGGTTTGAAGCCAGGCTTTTGTCTACACACAAATCGTGCTAACCCAGGGCTCAGAGCCAGGGTTCCAGGACCCCACGGGCATGGAGGGTCTGCACCTAAGTCAAGCCAGGACCCAGGGTTCAAGCCCTGTTGCTTTGCAGCTGTAGAAGCAGCCCCTCTGGACTCCAGCTCTGGGAGTCTGTCACGTTCCATGGGCCGACTTTCTTTGTCCTCCGGACAGTCAAGTTTTCCCACACTGCGCCGTGAGCCAAGGGCTAAAGTGGCCACATTTTGGGAGGGCGCTAAGATGTCTGGGATATGGGAGGTTGGAATCGGGCCTGCATAATGCTGTGTAGGGGCCGGAGCCCCAGGTGGGGACCTAGGGTTCAACAACTCCTAATCTGGGGTTGCAAATGAACGGGGCGCTGGTACAATTTGTAGAGTGGGGGTGCTGAGAGCCACTGAACCAAACTGGAAACCCTGTGTGTGATGGAACCAGGGGGTGCGGCAGTGCCCCAGCACCTCTAGTTCCAACACCCCTGCAAATAAGTGTAGATGCTCAAGCCCGAGGTCAACAAACCCAGGGTCTGCTAACTTGAGTTCTACCACCCCTGGGCTTACACTGCGGTGTAGACTGACCCTCAGGGACTCACCCAAAGTCACACAGCGAGTTTGTGGCAAACCAAGGAGTTGAACTGAGTCCCAGAGTAGTGCTCTAACCAGTAGCCAATGCTTCCTTTCTGGAGGGGGGTATGATGTGACAGAAGGGGGAGTGACAAAGTACAGCTGTGCTCCATCAGCTCCCAGCTGGCCTGTGGTCTGTTAGGGAGCACTGCCGACTGGTGTAAGTTAGAGCAGCCCCCAGACAGCTCCAGCTCATGCTGGGGCTGGAGCTGCTGCAGCGCGTGAATCAAGGAGCCAGGGACCATGTCGCTGACAATCCTGCGTCTGTCCCTTGTGCTGAGCAAATTTGGGCAGGAGAAAAGAACCGTCCCTCTCACACTGACACTGGTTGGTTTCCTCCCCCGGCCATGCCACTAAGCTCCCCAGATAACTTTGCTGCCCCGATGTGGTTAATGTCAAACGAACACATACAATGTGTTAAGAAACCACATTCAGGCGGGAGGAAAAAGGCAGGAGTTTATAAACAAACGCTGAAGGTGAATGGTAACCACAGGAAGTCAGTTATTAATCCAGGCAAGACATTTACCCCTTTGATTTCCTGTAATAGCGAGTTTATGTAATGGGGGGAAGGGTGGAGGCAGCTTGCCTTAGCAAGTCGGGGAGGCGGTTAGTTGGGGAGCTTGGGGGGGCGGCTGGGTAAGAGCTAGGGCGGGGGCTGAGATGAACTCACACTGAACCCTGCGCTGAGCGTTTAAACTTGAGGCTGGAGGCTCGTCTGGAAGACACTTTAGCCAAGCACAAGTTATCGGGCTCAATCCAGGGGCAAGTGGGTGAAATTGATGGGCCCAGGCTGGACAGGTCGGACTGGATGGTCTCCTGGTGCCTGCTGGCTTTAACTCTATTGAGCTGTGAAAACTGGGGTTCCATCCCACCCTACTTCCCACTGAATCTCAGTCTCAAACCTGAACCCCGAACCCAGCCTTGGCCCGGCTGAGTCTCGCCAGAGCTGCCAAGGGGCGTCCCGTGACAAGCGCTCTGGTCCCGGGGGGTTTCTCTCTCTCCCTCAGAAGGCAGCCGGTAGGGCGCTACCCTGGGCTCACAGACTCCCTGTATGACCTTGAGCAAGTCTCTGAGTTGCTCTGTGCCTCAGTTTGCCCTCGGTGGAACAGGGATAACATACCAACAGATGCTGCGGGGGGTGAGGAGGGGCGATGTGGGTGACTGCACCCTCACTCAGCCTCGCTCCAGCCCCTGTCCTGTCTCCCTTCCTTTTCTTACACTTAGCTGATCCCCTCCTACCTTAATGCACCCAAAACATTCAGGGCACTCTTACGTCATTTGCTGCCTTCACCCTGACCACCCTGCTGGGATGTCCTCCCCCTACCCCAACCCGGGGTCGGGTCTATGTGGACGGTAAGCTCTTTGGGGCAGGGACTGTTGGTGCAGCACCTAGCACCGGGGGCCATACCTACCCCTGACTGACCCATCCTCAGCCTGCATGGGCTCACGAAGGATTGTGCTCAAAGGCCCAGGCACGCTTCGATTAGGGGGCATGGCTTGATGACAGCAAGCAGGCTGCCCCATCTGTCACTCATGCCTCTAACATGCCCATTTTTTGATCATTTTTTGTTTCTTCCTCCCCGCAAAAGCCTGGTTTTCAGATTTCGTTCAGATTTGCCCAGTTCACAGGGTCAGAGCAGGAATCAGCTAAAACTGGGGTAACCCATTGCACTCCCGCAGCCCCGGCCCTGAGAGAGGATCAAAGCGCCTTCTAAATATTCATCAGTAAAACCTCACCACAGCATTGCAAGGCCGAAGGCCCTATTCCCACATTGTAAGATGGGGAAACTGAGGCACAGGGAGGCGAATCCACTTGTCCAGGACCAGGCAGAGACACAGCAGGTCAGGATCAGAGCCCAGCTCAGCCTTCCAGTTCTGCCCCTAGGCAAGCCCGCCCTTGCCCCTGAGATGCAACCGTCGAGGCCGGTGTCCCCATCACCCTCTCATTTGCCTGCTGGTGTACACATGTAAGGAACTTTGGGTGCATGTGAGTGTGTGCGTGTGCTATGCACTACAGGGTGCAGGGTTAGACGCAAGAGGAAATCCCGAATCACTCAGAGCACCAGAGGAATCAGCCGAGCTCTCGTCACGTCCAAGTTTCCTTTCTCCCTTGTTGTTCCGCTGCTCTTGACTCAGTGAACATCAGTCCTCCCCGTCTGATCAGAGCCACAGCTGGGTCTCGGCCGAGGCTGCACACAGGACGCGCACAGCTGCATGGGGCGGGTGTGTGGTCATCCTCCTGGGCCAGCCCTGAGCTTTTTCCCGCCAGAGGAAATGTTGCAATCAGGAGACGCTCTGACCCTCCACTACCAGGCTGGGGCTGGAGGGGGAATGATCTGGCCTGAACCTCGCTTTCAAGGCTGGTCTGGAAGCGCTTCTTGGAAAAGCCCTGAGAAGGGGGAGCGCTCCGGAGCGGAGAGAGGCTGAGCCCCACCTCCCAGCCACTCCCCTGGCTTCAATTGGCTGGACGGTAAATAAATAAAAGGGAATTAAATAAACAGAGGCAAGTTGGTTTATATAACCACTGGTACAGTTTGTACTGGAATGCTGCACGGATTAGAGAGCTGGCACCGGCTGCGGGTCATTAAACAGACGGGCTCAGCCCTCCCCCGGTAGAGCGAGGTCTCCTGGGCCATCTCTCCCATCGGCCCCGGCTGCTGCACCCATAAAAACGGGACAGCTATTTATCTAGCCGGGTACTTTTTAACAAGCAACCTTGGGGAGGTGGAGGGGGGGTGCAGACTTCGCCCCAGTCATGCTCGGGCACGGGTGCCAGTCTGGGAGGGCTGGCCAGCACCCAGCGGCAATGAGGGAGGGGAGGGGGAAGGGGGCGGCTGAGTGGCCAAGAGATGGGTCCAAGCTGAAACCCTGGGTGCAAACAGCTCTAACCCCTGGGAGCTGGATCCACCTTCCCCTGGCAACCCCTGTCATGCCCCTGGGCAGTGAGAAGAGACAGCTAGGCTGGCCCAAGGGGAGTCTGCTGGGCACTAGCCTAGTGTCACCGCACAGGGTCTCTACATCCTGGCCTGTATTCTGCAGCCAAGGAAGGGACTGGGAGTGACCCCCCACATCAGTCCCCATCTCAGCAATGAACAGAGCTGGACTCCTGGGTGCCAACTGCCCTGCAGGCCAGATCAGAACGCTGGGGCAGGAAAATGCTTGGGAGCCTCCCATGGCATGGGAAAGCCCCCCACCTTCCCCGGGGCCAGGCCTGAGGGGCACTTCCAGAGCCGGGCATGGGGGCAGCCGTGTCCCCCAGCAGAGCTGTGCCGACCCAGGAACGGGAACAGACGGGTGCACAGAGGAGCCAGGCAAAGCTGCTGCACCTGAGGCAGGCCCAGACAGGCCTGGCGGACAGACAGGGAGGCTAATGAGCGGGCCCTGGGGTGCCATGCCTGTGCAGAGTTAGTGGAGCGTTCGGTCTCAGGGGGCACCCGAGCTGGGTGCGTTGCAGGCAGGAGGCACGGGGGGAGGGGGGGGAAGGGGAGGAGGCAGAAAAACAAAGGCAAAAATATTTTGCAGGCAGCCTTTTATTTTTAGCCACAGCGCTGAGGAAAACCCACCTTGGAATTCCTTACTGGCGCTCGGAAAGCAGAGCCGGAGCTGGGCACGTGTGATGCTGCCAGCTGCCCGATTTGGGGGCGGGTGGGGCAGGGATGGGGAATGGCCCCCCTTTCGCCAGCTGGCAGCTGCGGGGGCAGTGAATCTGCGTTCTCGCTGAGGAGGGGGGCTTGGCAGAGAGGCGAAGGGCTTAGAGACCGAGCTCCCCCCTCAGTCCTAGCTCAGAGCCAAGGCACAAGTCGGGCACCTGCCCTGAATCAGAGGAAGGTGCTAAGGAGCTTTGGGCCGCAGCTGGTGCCTGCTCCGAACCAGGAGGGTGTCTGGGCATCTGCTGTGCTCTGTGGGCACCGTGAAGTGTGGCATCTAACTCTGCAGGTCGACCTGCCCAGATGCCAGGGATGAGGATCCCCGGGATTGTGCAGGCCACCTCTGCGCCCCGTGCGCTGGCCATGGAGAGCTCTGGGGCGCCGGCCTGGCAGAGAGAGAGGCCAGCACCTGCCAAAGCAGCAGGCTCATGCAAGTCACGGGTCTTTCAGGGGCCAGCCACATGGAGTTCCCCGGGGTGGCTGGGGGCAGGCAGGGACACGGGTGCCAGGCGGGGCCTGCGCTCCGAACCAAGGCAGCATCGGGGAGGCCTGCGAGCCGGCGTATTTGTTCCTGTGTCTATTACTCAGCGCCTGGTATATGGGATAAAGGTCACGTCCCGGGGGCGCCGCTTTCGGCCACGATCACTCGGAACATTTTCAAACTCAGCGTCCTCCAAGATTGGGTCTGGGCCTCCGAGAGCTTCCCCCGAGAGCCCCCGAGAGCCCCCGAGAGCCCCCTGCAGGCCGCCCGAGCCCCAGAGGACGGCAGGCCACGGGCTGCGGCGGGTAAAGCTGGGACTGCCCAGAGCAAGTGGCACCCGAAGGGCTCTGGGAGGCCCTGGCGCTCAGGCTGTGCCCAGCCCTGGGCAACGGGGACGCATCGAGCCCTCTGAAAAGCTGGAGGTGACTCTCTGGGCAGAGCACGGGGCGGCTCAGGGCGGCTGGAGAGAAAGGCTGAGGTGGAGTCAGGGCAGCACGGGAGGAAGTGGGCCAAGCAGTAAGGGGGTGGGGGGACCAGCATGCAAATAAGCTGCCCATGGATGAAACTGCTCCATAGCTAGGGCTTTACTCAGAGCAGACTCTTCCAGCCCCTGGCTGTCCCGGGGAGTGGCTGGCTGGCTGCTTATTCCAGCAGTTTGTTAACATCTTGGGTCACCCCTCAATGAACAAACATCAAAGCTGGGGCATTCCAAGGGTCCTCAGTCCCTAGTGCCCCTGGTCACATAAGCAGTGGTGGGAAAAGGTTAGCTCCAGCAGGCGCAGACGTCCTGATCAGTGCGTGGCTAATGCAAGAGAATATTGGGTCAGCTGGATTCAGCATTTCGGTTAAAGGTATTGGGTCCTTTGTGGTTCTTCTCTGTACAGAGACCTCCTCTTTAGCATCCCAACTATGCATATAAAATCATAAAATCATAGAATCTCAGGGTTGGAAGAGACCTCAGGAGGTGTCTAGTTCAAACCCCTGCTCAAAGCAGGACCAACCCCAACTAAATCATCCCAGCCAGGGCTTTGTCAAGCCGGGCCTTAAAAACCTCTAAGGAAGGAGATTCCACCACCTCCCTAGTTAACCCATTCCAGTGCTTCACCACCCTCCGAGTGAAATAGTTTCTTAATATCCAATCTAGACCTCCCCCTCTGCAACTTGAGACCATTGCTCCTTGTTCTGTCATCTGCCACCACTGAGAACAGCCGAGCTCCATCCTCTTTGGAACCTCCCTTCAGGTAGTTGAAAGCTGCTATCAAATCCCCCCTCACTCTTCTCTTCTGCAGACTAAATAACCCCCCGTTCCCTCAGCCTCTCCTCATAAGTCATGTGCCTCAGGCCCCTAATAATTTTTGTTGCCCTCTGCTGGACTCTCTCCAATTTGTCCACATCCTTTCTGTAGTGTGGGGCCCAAAACTGGACGCAATACTCCAGATGTGGCCTCACCAGTGCCAAATAGAGGGGAATAATCACTTCCCTCGATCTGCTGGCAATGCTCCTAGTAATACAGCCCAGTATGCCATTGGCCTTCTTGGCAACAAGGGCACACTGCTGACTCATATCCAGTTTCTCGTCCACTGTAACCCCCAGGTCCTTTTCTGAAGAACTGCTGCCTAGCCAATCGGTCCCCAGCCTGTTGCAGTGCATGGGATTCTTCCTTCCTACGTGCAGGACTCTGCACTTGTCCTTGTTGAACCTCATCAGATTTCTTTTGGCCCAATCCTCCAATTTGTCTAGGTCACTCTGGACCCCATCCCTACCCTCCAGCGTATCTACCTTTCCCCACAGCTTAGTGTCATCTGCTAACTTGCTGATGGGGGTCTATCTTAGCTGTCACCACTCACAAAAGAGATCTTGGAGTCACTGTGGCTATTTCTCTGAAAGCATCCACTCAATGTGTAGTCAAAAAAGCGAACAGAATGTTGGGAATCATTAGGAAAGGGATAGATAATAAGAGAGACAATATCATACTGCCTCTATATATATCCATGATACGCCCACATCGTGCACACACTGCGTGCAGATGTGGTCGTCCCATCTCAAAAAAGATACATTGGAATTGGAAAAGGTACAGGAAAGGGCAACAACAATGATATGGAAAATGGTATGGAACAGCTTCCGTATGAGAAGAGATTAATAAGACTGGGACTTTTCAGCTTGGAAAAGAGACGACTAAGGGGGGAGATGAGAGAGGTCTATAAAATCATGACTGGTGTGGAGAAAGTAAATAAGGAAGTGTTATTTTCTCCTCCTCATAACACAAGAACTAGGGGTCACCAAACGAAATTAAAAGGCAGCAGGTTTAAAACAAACAAAAGGAAGTATAACTTCACACAATGCACAGTCAACCTGTGGAACTCTTTGCCAGAGGATGTTGGGAGGGCCAAGAATATAACAGGGCTCAAAAAGGAATTAGATAAATTCGTGGAGGACAGGTCCATCAATGATGAATAGTCAGGATGGGCAGGGATGGTGTCCCTAGCCTCTGTTTGCCAGAAGCTGGGAATGAGCAACAGGGGATGGATCACTTGATGATTCCCTGTTCTGTTCATTCCGGGTCTGTATCTCCCGGGCTGTACCTTCCAGGACTGATCAGGGGAGAGGGGGCCTCTGAGAGGAAGACATTACTGTGCACATACCTTGGGCAAAAGGTCACTTGTTTCGTCTGACTTGGCCCACAGACAATGCTGTAGCCGTTAACTGCACTATCCCTTCCATTAAACCGGCTCAGCTCTGGGCACACACTGGGACTCCGCAGAAGCCTGTCGTCTGAGGCCTGATCGGAATTTTCCCACGCTCCCTATTGCCAGACAGGAGCTGTGAAATGAATTGGATCAAGGTGGAATTCTCCAGCCAAACATCCGCCGGCCCCGTGCTGCACAAGCCCTGGCTCCTGGTATGTGATTCACCTGTCTACAGGAGATGGGCACATTTCCACTGGGAAATCCCACAGGTTAGCAGTGGGGGACGCGGGGCATCAGAAGCACTGGGTGTCTTGCTAAAGGATCTGCTGTAGCTCACCTGTAAGACATGAGCCGCCTGCAGGAAATCACTGGGCAAAGTTCCCTGGCCTGTGCTATGCCAGGTGGTCAGACTAGATGATCAGGCAGGTCCCTTCTGACCTTGAAATATAACCCTCTCAGCACACCCTGCATGGTGCACCTGGGTTCCCCACCCAATAGCCCTGTGGCTCCTCTGCCTGGCGGGGGATGGTATTTCACTGCAAGGCTTCATCTCTGAGTAGCCCAGCTCCTCAAACCAGGGCCCTGGCTCCCAAAACTCGGCCCCACCTCAGCTGGGCCACAGGTTTGTGTGTTCCTGTGCTGCCACCTAGAGCCTGCCCAGTGCAATGTGGTGGGCGGTGCCGGCCTGACCCAGAGCCCAGCCTGCAAACCACAGGGCGGGTGGAGAAGGGGAATCCTGGAGCCATGAAGAGAGTACTTAGAACAGGAAACCCAGGCCAGCTGGGTCGCGGCAGGGATCGCTGATGGGGACAAGCAGGCCAGATTGCCAGCCTAAGACAAAGCTACAGGGGAGATTTTCCTGCGTGCTGTTCATTTCTGGGTGCACCAAACAAGCCGGTATGTACACATTTATCTTGGGCGATGCACTTTGCCCAGTGCCAGTCCCCCAGGCTGAGCTCCGTGCTGCACTATCCCGTGCAGGTCTCAGGAACCCAGTGCAAACGCTTCCAGCTAAGTGCTCTTAATAGCCCCTTGTTTGCTAAGTGGCTTTGCCTCCTTCCTGACTCTGAGAAAGTGCTTTTGTTTAAAACAAATGAAGAGGCTGCCTGGCCTTGTTCCCCCCAACGGCTGGGGTGGGGGGGGGGGTCTCAGACATGCCTCCTGGTTCACTGGGTTTAGGTTTGGTACCAGCTCTGTGGGAACGCTTTTGTGGGAGCCCCTTGTTAAAAGCTTGGCAGCATGTCCCTGAGCAAATGCCACGATAGCATCTAGCTGCATACCCAGCTGGTTTCCTCAGTCACATTCCTGTAACCCGGGGCTTCTGGTTTCCATTCCTGGCTCTGCCCGGCTGATGCCTCTCTGGGTCTCAGTACCCCCAGCTGTGAAATGGGGAGAATGACACTGCTCACCCGTCCCATGGGAGTGGCTGAATGGGAAGCCCCTTGAAACTCTTGGATCAAAGGTGCTAGCCACGGGGCGAAGGATTCTCACTGATAAATCAGTTCGCACTGGGGGTGGTAGAAGCTCTGGGCCTGTTTTTCAGCGGTGCTGATTCAACACAGTTAGCGCACGGGAGCTTGTCTCCCTCGACCCTGCCCTAGCAACGCCAGCACCCTCCCAGCCGAGAGAGATGCTCAGGCAGTCAAACGCTGGGGTTTTGGTGCTGAGTGTCCCAGGTTCAATCCTTGCTAATGACCCCATTCCTGTCTCTGTCTGTACTCAGCCGTGGTTTGTCCATGGATGCTGCAGGGGCTGAGCACCTCTGAGAATTGGGCATCCTGTCTCCAGCCCTGACTCCCCTCCAGAAAAGATCATGGATACTATAGTCCTAACATCTTATTACGAGGGGTCTACCAAATTCACGGCCGTGAAAATCATGTTACGCATCGTGAAATCTGGTCTCCGGCCACCCAGCTCTGAAGGCAGAGTGGAGAGCGGTGGCGGCTGCTGGCTGGATGCCCAAATCTGAAGGCAGCAGGGGTGGCTCTGAGGGAGGGGGCTATAGCCACCCAACATTTGCCTTAGCCCTCCGTCCCCCACAGAGCCACCCCTCCCAACACAAAGGTCACACGTGGCTCAACACTTCTCTGCTGCTGCTGCTGGTGGCACTGTCCTCAGAGCTGGGTGCCCAGCTAGCAGGGCCGCTCTCCAGCTGCCCGGCGCCCGTCCCGTGTCCCTGCCCGCTGGGGCCCGCCGCCCAGGGAAGGTGGAGGGTCTGAGGCTCCTCACAGCAGCACGGACTGACCCGGGCTCCTGGGCCCCCCAGTTGCTGCTCACTGAGGGCTCTGTGGGGGCTGCAAGGAGCCGAGAAGCTGCTGCAGCCCCGAAGCCCCAAGCAAGAGGAAGAGGAGATGGGGAGAGTATCTCAGCCGCCCCGCCTGGCTCCAGCTTCTGGCCTCCAACCTTGCCACCAATACCTGACCCTGCCAGAGCAGATTCCATCCCCAGATCTCAAAGCGCTTTACATTTGACATGGGGAAATCAAGGCACAGGGGAGGAAGGGATTTGTACAGCAAGTCAGGGGCAGAGGCAGGAATAGAACCAGGAGTCCTCCCCTGCTGAGCCAGCTGTTGTATGGTCACGAGCTGGGAGACAGGCCTTGCCCCACAGAGCTTGTGGTTTAAATTGGAAGGCTCACCCCCAATTTAAAGATGGGAAACTGAGGCCCAGAGAAATGTGGTGATTCGCTCAAGATCAAACAGGCAGTCTGTAGCAGAGGAACAAATTGAGAGTCCCTAAGTTCTAGGCCGTGCTCGCCAGGGCACACCGCCCAGGGCAGGTGGAGGGTGCAGGGCTCCCCACAATAGCCTGGACTGTCCCCCCTTTCTCCCTTGCACACCTTTCTCCCTCTTCTCCCGCCACGTCTTGCCCCTCCCCTCTCCAAGCAGTAAAATGCAGCATTCTCTGGTGTCTTCCCTGCACTGTCTCCCATGACCCTCCCGCTCACCCTTTTTCCGGGGAGACAGCCTCTCAGTGGCCCTCGGAGCACCACCTGTTACCAGTTCATCCGGGAGTGGGGTCATTAGCACAGCTAAGGGAACAAGCAGCCAAACACTAGTTTAATTTTCCGCTGGCTCACACAGCTCATTATTTGTCTGCGGTCTTTCCCTGCAGAAAGCATCTGGCCATTTCCTACGAAGGGGCTGGCGGGGGGGAGGGGGTGTGTGGCAGGGGAGGGAGAGATTCTGGGCTACGGACATTCTCTGGCTAAAAGGAGAGGCTGGCAAAGTGCCCCAGTGTCAGGTGGGTGAGGGGAAAGAAAGAGAAATCTTCAGGAAAGAATTTGGGAGCGCCAGAGCAGATTCCATCCCTAGATCTCAAAGCGCTTTACATTTGACATGGGGAAATCGAGGCAAGGGGGGAGGAAGGGATTTGTACAGCAAGTCAGGGGCAGAGCAAGACTCGAATCAGGAGTCCTTCCCCGCTGCTCCTGCCCTTTCCAGCCAGGCTACGTTCACAGCGTCTGTTGCATTCCTCTCTCAGGAGGGCCTAGTAAAAGAGGGGTGTGAGCACAGACCCACGCTTAGGCTAGTCCAGTGCCCTGCCTCTGTCATACGAGCACAGATCAATGATCTGTCTACTCCGGCATCCTGCCTCCTCGGGTCCCGGCATAGACCAGTGGTCCATCTACACTGCTCTCCCCTCTCCCCCTTCACCAGGACTCACAGTCAGCTGGCACATCCTGGGGCGGTTGCCAGCCCCTCTTTCCTGCCAGCACCATATTCTCCGGAATCTAAAGTTTTCATCTGAAGGCAAAACTCAGTCTCTAGGCTGCACCACAAGGAACAGTGGCTGGGAGAGGTGTGAACCAGCCCCTTCATCTGCCCACTGCTGACATTTAACTATTTCCCTGCTCATCAGAGCCTTTCAGAAAGGAGAGGGAGGGGCAGTTAGGAGGATCTGCCCAGTCTAGTGTGCGGGACAGCTCCTTACGGCACCCTGGGCGAGGGGGCTTCCGAGACACCACTCCTTCCCCATTTCCCAGTCAAGGAGCCTCGCAGAGCTGGGTGTAACTGAGACCCCACCCGCACCCCCTCGAAGTGGGGCTAATGGAACGGATCCGAAAATGCAGGGGTGGGAGGGGTGTGGAAAATGTCAACTTTCCATCCAGCACCAGAATATTTTCCAGCCAAAGCTCCAAAGGTGGGGGTGGTTTTTCGATGAAAAGTCGGGATTGCCCCCCAGGAGGCTAATGCCTTCTGCCAAAATTGAGTCAAAAACCCACTTTTCTGTCATATAATATTAACTGAAAAGTCATTGGCCAGCCCCAGTCACCAGAAGCCCAGGCGAGCCCGGGGCCTCTGGCCCGGCTCGTGGGGAGCTGAGCTCGGAGAGCCAGGGGGACAGCACACAGCCCTGAAGGGGTCAGAGCTTATTCCATGGGCACAGCTTGGAAGCCCAGAGCCACGTTTGTTCCCAGTCTGGCCCCGGCCCTGCAGACCCCCAGACTGTCCATCGTGGCATTCGGCCTCTGGCCATTTCTTGCAGGTTGCTTGTGTCCAGCGATTCCATGATCCTGCCCCTACCACGTGGGGTGAGACAAATGACCCAGCGACTTCCGCCCTCAGGAATCGGGGCCTGCTCTCCTGGGAGTCTGACCAGTGCAATGGCCTCTAGCTGGCTGCCTGTTGGCTACACTGCCCGACTGGTGGGAAGAGTCTCAGAAGCATTTACTGCACTAGGTCCGGTGCCCGCTGACTCCCAGCCCTGCTCCTGGCTGGCCCCAGCTTTGCCTCACTCCAGGTAACCTGGCTCTGACCCTCGGCTCTGATTCCTGAATTTGGCTCTGACCCTAGTTCTGACCCTTAGCTCTGATTCTGGCTTGCTGCCTTTGGCTCTGGCACCTGCCCTCCGACTCCAGCTCTGACCCTGGGGTCATGTTCCTGGTTACTGATTCCTGCTCCAACCACTAGGCATGACTGCCCACGTACCGTCTCTGACACCCGTACCTTTTCTGCAGTGGTGGGCAGCAGCAGGTTCTGATGGGCATGATGTAAAAACCACCGCCGTGCTCCTAATTGTCCAAGACTCCTCTAGAGTGGGCGTGTGCACCATGTTATTATTAGCTAACATTTACACAGCCATAGCACCTACGATCACAACCGGGTTGGACCCATTGTGCTAGGCGCTGTACAAACATATCATGAAGGATGATGCCTGCACCATAGACCTTACAATAACGCTGCCTTACACCCCTCTTCCAGCTGCTGTACAGAAGACATTCTACTCGGGGACTCCACCACACAGCCACAGCAAACAACTTGAAGGGCAATTTCACAAAAGCCCTGAATTACAGACTCCTTTCCTTAGTGAATCAGAGACAATCTCAGCTGGGGGCATGAGCATGGGGAGAACATAGAGACTCCATGTTCCAACAGATACCAGCAGCCTCTGTCTGCTTCTGGGCGATGACTGTCGAGAGGTGGACAGGAAACATTTTTCCCATCCCAGGGAAATTTCTGAAATGTCAAGAAATTTCCCATCCCGAACCGAATAGCTGAAAACACTGTCAGTCTGGGCCAATCCAGCTGTTTTATTTCAATCACTTGGAAATCGATATTGACCTTTTTATCGTTAAAAATTATTTAAACTGGAAATTAACTTACACTGGAAACCCCCAAATTGTTTCATATTGAAAAATGGAAAATGTTATTTTGAAACTGTCCTGCTTTGACAATTTCAAGACTTTTTTTTTTCAGATTTGCTTCCAAATGGGAAATTCATCAAACCCAACCCTTCCCTGCACAAAGCGTCGCTTTTGGCAAATCGGCAAAAACGTTTCATTGAAAACTTCCTGACCGGCTCTCCTAAGATGCTGCGTAGGAGGGGCCATTGTGTGTGAGCAAAATCCCAGCCCACCTGCCTTTCTCCCATCTCCCCGCTGTATCTTAAAGCCTTTTGATCGTGGTTTAATTAGATGCCTGCGGAACTGGCTTCTTTAATGCAAAGTTGCTCAAAGGTTAAAAGTCCAAGCAGCCAGACAGCCTCTCATTTCCTCAGCCCTACTCACTACCCTCTGGGGTCCTGGAGGCTGGGGACAGACTCCGTGACAAGGAGGGGCACAGGGCTGTATTTTGAGCAATGAACAGCCCTCCAGGTGTAGGGCCTATGGAGGGAGTAGAGTCCAGGGCTCCTGTGCTACTGACCCTCCCCCAGGCCCCGAGGCTGGGCCTCCTGCTGAATGGACCCCTCAGAGTGGATCAGAAGAGAGAGATTCCTCCTGCCCTTGCTCACCCCGACCTTTTCTCTCTCTGAGCCCAGCCTTAGGCTCCGGGATGGGGCCCTGGCTGACAGCTCTGCTCCTCACCCTGAGCAAAACTCGCTCCCATCAGGGGAAAGCTCTTCTGGGTGGGAGACGCAGTGTTCTCAGGGGCCGGTTCCAGGATCATCCCAAACGTCCCCAGAGCCAGGCAGGCTCCTCCAGCCAGCCTTCTCCAACATAAACACACAGAGCAGCGTGGACATGTTAAAAATAATAATCCCTCCAAAGCAAACATTCCCGGCCCCTTCCCCCGCCGTGGGTCACCCCCTGGGGAGAGGATGTGAGAGAGGTGAGTCACATTTAGTGCACAAGGGGAGGATGCTCAGATAGTGCAGGCGGAGGGCAGGATAAGAACCTGTAAAGCACAGAATAGAATGGCCCTGTCAAATTGACACCTGGGGCAATTTAGAAACCACCTAAATGAAATCATGTCTGAGGCTCAAATCCAGCCCTCCAACCTCAGCACCCCTGGGGCTCTGGTGCAGTTTGCAGCTGCACTTGTGTGGCTCAGGTCCACCCCTCCAATAGGTGGCTGAAGCTGGTACCTCGGGGCCAGACTAGCAGCCCAGGGTGGCCCAGCGTTGCCTGAGTCCTGGGAATCGCCTTCAGGCTGGCACCAGCTACAAATATCCTGCCGACACTGAGGAGGTCAAGGGAGAGTCGAATCCAGGAGAGGCTGGGATTTGGGGGCTGATGGTGGTCTCATTGACGGCTGGTGCTCTCCCTGGTCTGATTGGAGCATCCATCTCTCTTCTCACACTGGAAGCTCCTTGGGGCAGGGACTGTCCATCTCTATGTTATATGTGTTGGCTTGTGTGTTTATGTGTGTGTTCTTCCTGTGCACTTTCCCAGCTCTGCGCAGGTAGCTGGCTCAGCAGACCTCAATAGTCCTACCCAGTGTGGTTACGTGCTGGAGGCTGGAATGATTTGAGGTCTGGAACACCTGCCTTACAGCGAGAGACCAAAGACGTTCAATGTAGTTCACTTATCCCAGTGGTTCTCAAACTTTTGTACTGGTGACCCCTTTCACACAGCAAGCCTCCCAGTGCGACCCCCCTCCCTTATAAATTAAAACCACTTTTTTATATATATTAACACCATTATAAATGCTGGACACAGTGGGGTTTGGGGTGGAGGCTGACAGCTCACAACTCCCCATGTAATAACCTCGCAACCCCCTGAGAGGTCCTGATTTATCCAAAAGATACCATCAGATTAGGCCTGAATAGAGACTGGGAGTGGTTGGGTCATTACAAAACCTAAACTTAATTTCCCCCATACTAATTTCCCCCTACTGTTACTCACACCTTCTTGTCAACTGTCTGTAATGGGCCACTCTCTTACCACTTCAAAAGTTATTTTTCCTCCCTTGGTATCCTGCTGTTAATTGATTTATCTTGTTAGACTGACCTCACACTTGGTAAAGCAACCCCCTCCTTTCATGTCTTTATACCTGCGCCTGTATTTTCACTCCATGCATCTGATGAAGTGGGTTCTAGCCCACGAAAGCTTATGCCCAACTACATGTATTTTAAAGAATCCTTATTGAGGTTACAGGGACAAACCATCCCGATGTGTAGAAAGAATAGTAAATACGGCAGGCGACCAGGTTGGCTTAACAGTGATATCCTTGCTGATCTTAAACACAAAAAAGAGGCTTACAAGAAGTGGAAGATTGGACAGATGACCAGGGATGAGTATATAAATATTGCTCGGGCATGTAGGAATGAAATCAGGAAGGCTAAATCACACCTGGAGTTGCAGCTAGCGAGGGATGTTAACAGTAACAAGAAGAGTTTCTTCAGGTATGTTGGCAACAAGAAGAAAGCCAAGGAAAGTGTGGGCCCCTTACTGAATGATGGAGGCAACCTAGTGACAGAGGATGTGGAAAAAGCTAATGTACTCAATGCTTTTTTTGCCTCTGTCTTCACAAACAAGGTCAGCTCCCAGACTACTGCACTGGGCAGCACAGCATGGGGAGTAGGTGGCCAGCCCGCTGTGAAGGAAGAAGTGGTTCAGGACTATTTAGAAAAACTGGACGTGCACAAGTCCATGGGGCTGGATGTGCTGCATCCAAGTGTGCTAAAGGAGTTGGCAGATGTGATTGCAGAGCCATTGGCCATTATCTTTGAAAACTCATGGTGATCAGGGGGAAGTCCCTGAAGACTGGAAAAAGGCTAATGTAGTGCCCATCTTTAAAAAAGGGAAGAAGGAGAATCCTGGGAACTACAGGCCAGTCAGCCTCACCTCAGTCCCCGGAAAAATCATGGAGCAGGTCCTCAAGGAAGCTATCCTGAAGCACTTACATGAGAGGAAAGTGATCAGGAACAGTCAGCATGGATTCACCAAAGTCATGCCTGACTAACCTAATTGCCTTCTATGATGAGATAACTAGTTCTGTGGATGAAGGGAAAGCAGTGGACGTGTTATTCCTTGACTTTAGCAAAGCTTTTGACACAGTCTCCCACAGTATTCTTGTCAGCAAGTTAAAGAAGTATGGGCTGGATGGATGCACTACAAGGTGGGTAGAAAGTTGGCTAGATTGTCGGGCTCAACGGGTAGTGATCAATGGATCCATGTCTAGTTGGCAGCCGGTGTCAAGTGGAGTGCCCCAGGGGTCAGTCCTGGGGCCGGTTTTGTTCAATATCTTCATAAATGATCTGGAGGATGGTGTGGTTTGCACCCTCAGCAAGGTTTGCGGGTGACACTAAACTGGGAGGAGTGGTAGATACGCTGGAGGGTAGGGATAGGATACAGAGGGACCTAGACAAATTGGAGGATTGGGCCAAAAGAAATCTGATGAGGTTCAACAAGGACAAGTGCAGAGTCCTGCACTTAGGACGGAAGAGTCCCATGCACGGCTACAGACTAGGGACCGAGTGGCTCGGCAGCAGTTCTGCAGAGAAGGACCTAGGGGTGACAGTGGACGAGAAGCTGGATATGAGTCAACAGTGTGCCCTTGTTGCCAAGAAGGCCAATGGCATTTTGGGATGTATAAGTAGGGGCATTGCCAGCAGATTGAGGGACGTGATCGTTCCCCTCTATTGGACATTGGTGAGGCCTCATCTGGAGTACTGTGTCCAGTTTTGGGCCCCACACTACAAGAAGGATGTGGAGAAATTGGAGAGAGTCCAGCGGAGGGCAACAAAAATGATTAGGGGTCTGGAACACATGACTTATGAGGAGAGGCTGAGGGAACTGGGATTGTTTAGTTTGTAGAAGAGAAGAATGAGGGGGGATTTGATAGCTGCTTTCAACTACCTGAAAGGTGGTTCCAAAGAGGATGGATCTAGACTATTCTCAGTGACAGCAGATGACAGGACAAGGAGCAATGGTCTCAAGTTGCAGTGGGGGAGATTTAGGTTGGATATTAGGAAAAACTTTTTCACTAGGAGGGTGGTGAAACACTGGAATGCGTTACCTAGGGAGGTGGTGGAATCTCCTTCCTTAGAAGGTTTTAAGGTCAGGCTTGACAAAGCCCTGGCTGGGATGATTTAGTTGGGATTGGTCCTGCTGTGGGCAGGGGGTTGGACTAGATGGCCTCCAGAGGTCCCTTCCAACTCTGATATTCTATGATTCTATGTGTTAGTCTCTAAGGTGCCACCAGGCCTCCTCGTTCTTTATCCAAAAGAAGATGAAGAGCTGACTGAACCCTGGGGGAGACCAGTCCTTCTGGAGGAAGGACGTTTCTCCAGGCGTGGGGCTCTTCACTCTCGCAGACAAAGGCAGAGCAAGAACCAACAGCTGGAAGCTGAAGTGAGATGGATTCAGACTGGAAACAAGCTTCTATCTTTTTAAAGTGTCTTGGATTAACTTTTGGAACACACCTGGGAGATGGGGGACGGAGCTGGAGGGGGACGGAGCTGGAGGGGGACGGAGCTGGTGAGGGACGGAGCTGGAGGGGAATGGAGCAGAGGGCCAGAGCTGGAGGGGGACAGAGCTGGTGGAGGATGGAGCTGGAGGGGGACGGAGCTGGTGAGGGACGGAGCTGGAGGGGAATGGAGCAGAGGGCCAGAGCTGGAGGGGGACAGAGCTGGTGGAGGATGGAGCTGGAGGGGGACGGAGCTGGAGGGGGACGGAGCTGGTGAGGGACGGAGCTGGAGGGGAATGGAGCAGAGGGCCAGAGCTGGAGGGGGACAGAGCTGGTGGAGGATGGAGCTGGAGGGGGACGGAGCTGGAGGGGGACGGAGCTGGAGGGGGACGGAGCTGGAGGGGAATGGAGCAGAGGGCCAGAGCTGGAGGGGGACAGAGCTGGTGGAGGATGGAGCTGGAGGGGGACGGAGCTGGAGGGGGACGGAGCTGGTGAGGGACGGAGCTGGAGGGGAATGGAGCAGAGGGCCAGAGCTGGAGGGGGACGGAGCTGGAGGGGGACGGAGCTGGAGGGGGACGGAGCTGGTGAGGGACGGAGCTGGAGGGGAATGGAGCAGAGGGCCAGAGCTGGAGGGGGACAGAGCTGGTGGAGGATGGAGCTGGAGGGGGACGGAGCTGGAGCTGGAGCGGGACGGAGCTGGTGAGGGATGGAGGTGGACGGACATTTTTGGTTGAAATGATTTTTCAGTGAAAAATGCCATTTTCTTCAAAAGCAAAACATTTAGGAAAACATGTCAAGTTCGACAACATTTCATTTCTGGGGGGTGGGAGGGGAATGAAACAAAACATTTTGATAATGTTGAAAAGTCCTGTTTGGACATTTTCAGAACAGACTGTTTTGTTTCAAACCTTTTTTTAAACACAATTCATTGATTTATATACTTAAAAAAACCTTTAAAAGGTTAAAAACAGAATATCAGTGTTGGACGGGACCTCAGGAGATCATCTAGTCCAACCCCCTGCTCAAAGCAGGACCAATCCCCAATTTTTGCCCCAGATCCCTAAATGGCCCCCTCAAGGATTGAACTCACAACCCTGGGTTTAACAGGCCAATGCTCAAACCACTGAGCTATCCCTCCCCCCCAAATGCAATGGTTCCATTTTATTGAAGCAAAATGCTTTGATTGACCCAAATGGAAATTTGTATTGCAATTTCATTTTGCAAAAAATTTAGATTTTTTGGGGGGTTCATTTTCATTCCCTTTCAGAATGGATTTTTTTTAGTCATGGAATTTCCCACAAAATGGAAAATCCAAATTCTCCATCACTTGAAATCTTTAAAACAAACTGAATGTCAAATATTGTCTAGCTCAACCATAAGATGTGGGCTTACTGAAGGAATGGCTGGGTGATAATAATCTGCCCTATGCTATGCTTGCAGGAGCTCACAACGACTCCTTCTGGCTTTATAGTCTATGAATCAATGAACAGTTAAGCTGGTTTAATAATTCATCGCGAAAAATATTCCTTGTAGATTCTGGCACTTTTACCATGGAATAACCTTCTCAGCTCTGGCTGCACTGTCCGAGTGACTGAGCTCCATTCCTCTCCCTGAGTCCTTGTCAGTTAATTGTAGACTCTCTACTGTCAAGTCTGGATATTACCTGTCTGGAGAGCAGATTGCACCTCACTGAAGATGGCTGAAAACTAAACATCTATTTTGGTAAAAAAAAAAAATTCGAAATCTCTTCTTGAACATATTCTTGGGACTGGATCCACTTTTTTATTTTCTTCAAATGTTTTTTAAAATGTTGCCAGAATGGTCATATCGCCATTTTTGGCAAATGCAGAATTTCTATCACCATTTCAATAATGTTTTAAATATTTTATAGAAAGAAAAGCGATGCATTTTTTGCTGAAAACCAAAAAAAAACAAACAAACCATCAGCAGCACAGATAAGGTTTTGGAAAAATTATTTTCAAACCATGGATCATTTTTTTAGCAATGTTAAGTAGCTCAACAGCGAGACAACGGGTCAAGCAGGAGTCGCTTTGCCTCCAGCACGTTTATGAGTCCAGGGACTCGCCTGCTTGGAGCACTGCGTCAGTTCCACGTGCAGCATGATCTTAAACTGACCTATCAAATTGGCGGAAAAGGTTCCGTGTAGTGTAAGTCGATTAGGAAGAGGTTTAAGGTCATATGACATATGCTGCTCTGTAATTAAACCAGTGCCAGGCAAAGCCTAAGAGAAGATGGCGGGATGTCCGACTGCACATGTACTTAGCTCCTTCTAATTATCGCTTTCTGGGAGTCTGAATTTCAAATCTGCGTGCCTGTAAGGGACACCCATGTTCTGCAGCGGGAGGCTTGAACTACCCCCTGGGTGCAGAGGAATGGGCCTCAGGGTAAACCAGGAGTAACTCCGCTGAAATTGATGGAGTGACTCCACCTCTACACCAGTGTAACTGAGATCAGACTCCAACCCTGGGCACGCACACATAGCTGGGCCAGGCCTTCTGGGCAGGGTCTGTGGCGGGGGTGCTGGCCTGGCACTGGATCTGTCAGGGAGGTCTGTCTATCTAGCTCCCTCCTGCCCCCACTCACGCTTCCATCTAGCAGGGAAACGAGGCCAACTTCAAAACACCTCGCGATAAATAAATCATGCAGCCCCATGCGCCTCCCCTTCAACCAATCACTAACCCTCAAAGCAAAACCCCAGAGCACCCCTGCTCTGCCTTTGGCTCTTTGCTCCAGCAAACCTCTCGGCTTACGACCACCGGCGGTTTGCAGCACCTTCAGCTCTTCCTCTGCCACCAGGATCTAAACCCTGCTGCTGCAGCGGCTCTGGGTCCGTTGCGGAGTGAGCTGGTTTGGAATTTCATTGCGCTGCACAAACCAGGGCGAGAAAGATCAAAGGAAAACAGCCCATCTCAGAAGAACTTCATGAGCAAGCCAAGGAGTTGCTAAGCAGCCGAGCGAGGGCTCCGGTTTTGTCTCTGCAGGTGGGTATCCGAGTATTTATTTAATCAGTACCAGCATGTGCAGCTTGGCTCCAAAGCTGAATCCAGTCAGATGCTGCGGCTGGATTATTATTACCACCCACACCCCCTTGGCATGGCATCCCTTGTAATGCTGCACCCGGGGAATAGACCCTAGGACCTCCTGGTCCTCGAAGCCAGTGCTGCAGGGCCCCACCAGTGGTTGAATGCTCTCTGGGCCTGTTTCCCCCTCACCCATTGTCTATTTAGGCTGTAAGATCTATGGGGCAGGGCTTGTCTCTCTCTACATGTATGTGCAGCACCTAGGAGAAAGTGCCTTTGATTCCTAGATTCCTGCCTCAAGCCCATAACTGCCGGTTGAGCGAGAGTGTCAGTTTTAGACACGGACATTCAACCCTGATTTACGGACCCCAAGAGATGGAGAATCCACTGCTTCTTTTCCAAATGGACATCAGGCGCTAGGAAACTGCAATGAGAATGTCACCCAGCAGGGGGCGCTGATTTCACTAACCGGCTTCTCAGCTGATCTAGTTCCATCCTTCTAACTTTCTGGAGTGGACAAGGAGTCAGTAGGTCCTACTGCAATGTGGAAGTATCAGCGATAAAGTGTAAGGTGACCCAGCTGACCCCATTCTGATCTCATTCACACTGGTGTCATTTCAGAGTAACGTCTCTGAGTTCAGCGGAGTTATTCTGGATCCACAGCAGCGTCCAGCATCCACTGGTCTAGAGATTGCAGCAGATCAGCCCTGTAGCAAGAGACACAGGAGTTAGCTGCTTACACTGGTGTGGGGCTGTGGCTTTTTCTCCTTATCTTTCCTGGCATTTTGAATTGCTTCAAAACTGATAACTCCCTTGGACCATCAATAAGAGCTGACTCCATGCTTGTGGGCTGATATTGCCGGATGGGGCCAGCGCATCTCTTGGCAGGGCATCCCCCATGTCACATGGCATTCTGGTTTGAAGAGCCAGTGACACATTCGTACTTGGATCTCCACTTACTGCATCGAAAAAAGGGAAACGATCGACGAGGCCTTGCTGCGATTTGGGATCCGGCTCCCTGCACCAGCCGCTGGAGCTTTGCTCTGGGGACTTCTTGTCATGAGACAATTCAGGTGTATTTTTAGCCTGGGAATTCATAGCTATCTACAGGATCATTAATTCTCTTCTTCATCAGGCAAGCCATCACTCACTGTATCGCTGGCAGAGAGATATGCCGCAGAAGCTGTACATAGCACTGGTGAATGATCCAAAAGCCTACAGCCAAGCACTTCTGAACGCTGGGAGACTTTGGACTCCAAACCTGGCTTCTGATGCAGACGGAGCAATGATTATTATTAATGCTGCGGTTTCACCTATGGGCCAGCCGAGTGTACGGCCCCATTGCACTAGGCATTGTAGAAGCATAGGGTACATCTGCACTGCAAAAAACACCCCTTGGCACCAAGTCTCAGAGCTCGGGTCTGCTGACTTGGGCTCTCAGGCTCATGGGGCTCATGCTACAGACATGGCTAAAAATAGCCCTGGAGATGGTGGGCTTGAGCCCCACCCTTCTCACTGGGTTTCGGAGCCCGGGCTGCAGCCCGATGGGGAATGGCTGCATGGCTATTTTTAGCCCCATACCCTGAGCCATGTGATTTTTTTTCCTCTTTTTCCCCCTCCATGTTTGGCCAGTTCGATGCATGAGAGCAAACAGCAGGGCTTGCAGTTAAGGCAAATTGGGGGCCTGATGTTGAACTCAGTTACTACAGCATGAATCTGGAATAGTGCCATTGAAATGAATGGGATTACACCAGATTTACACCGGACTAACTGAGCTGACAAAGCTGGCCCTGGATATCCTGGTTCAAGTCCCAGGCCTGAGACAGAATTCCTGCTGGAGTTTGGGCAAGGAATTTAGGGCCAGATTTGCGAGAGGTGTTGCCATGACTTGGCTAAAAAGGGCGGTGGCGTTAGAATATGTTAATGAGCAGGTTCTAACCCACATTTAACATTAGAGGAGGTAAAACCTCGGTGGGACTGTGGTCCACTGGTGCATGCTATTCACAGCTTTGTCCACTGGAGTCTTCGGAGATGCTGTTTAGATGCTCGCTAATGCTTTCTGCGGACCCCGCCTTTTATCCAAGCCTCTGCAGCCCCTTGGGCTCCCATTGTTCTCAGTGGCCTGGGGGAGGGGACAATTCACTATTGTTCTCAGCTGGTAGCAGAGTTCTTTCAAAAATCTGACCATCTCTCCATGCCTCAGTTTCCCATGGGTTACATTGGAAAATTACCCCTTCCCCTGACTTCTCTCTCCTGCATATTTAAGGGTGGATTGCCACCCGCTCTCGGTATCTATGTTGGCATTGCGTTGACCGAACTACACCAACCGTGACTCTGCGCGGCTCCTGGGGGTGGAGTTATTCAGTTCCATAGGTTCCAACGTAAGCGGCCTTGCATCGCACTGACTATAGTGTAAAGCAGACCTCAGGCTGTGCACCCTTTGGTGCAGGCTCCTGCTCTGTGTTTGTACAGCACCTAGCACCCTGGGGCCTTGATCACGATGGGGACCGCTAGTGCTGCTGTAATTCCAACAATGACCAGGAGTGTCCATGTGTGTGAATGACAAAGGGAAGTGTCTATCCTGGAGCTTTATGATGCTATTATGGGGGAGTTATAGACTTCCTAGAACTGAGGCCTGAGTCTTCCTCCTTTTACCCCAGCTTCATGCTGATGCAACACCGCTGATTTCAAGGGATCAGGCCCCTTGTGACCAAATCAGGAGAGGGCCGGGTCTCTGGCATCTCAGGTCTTGCTACCCCACTCCAGCCTTCTAACAGCCTGCAAAGCACTATGGGACTCCTGCCTGTCCTGGAGTGAACCATTGTCCTCCTCTCTCGGTCCGGAAGGTCACTGCCACCCCCTAGCTCAGGATGATGAATGAATCTCCCCACTGGGAGAGGAAGCCCAGCTGGGAGAGGTTGCGTGGGCTGCGTGAAAGGGCCCAGTTTTCTTGCTGTGAAATCCCTGCACCGATCCCTCTGGGTCCAATGTGGCAGACGTGGGCGTTGCCCAGAGAGTCAGCATGCATCAGGGATTAGCTAATGGGCACCTATTGTTCCCAGCAGAGGCTGAGCGAGGGCAGAACAAGCCCGGTCTTGAAGGGGCTAATGTTAGCATCCACGCAAATCTCACTGCGGCCTGGGCAGCTGCAAAGAGAAAACAGAGTAGGGCTGGGGGAGGACACCAGCTGCAGCGTGTCGAGCATTCTTGGTCTCGCAGCCAAAGCTCTGCAGCCTGAATTATTATTAATTTTCGGGGGCCCCAGCCACAGTCCAGTACCCCACTGTGCTAGGCGCTGTACACACATGGAACACACAGACACGCCCTGCCCCAAAAAGATCACCAGGTGAGTTCCTTTCTCTGAGCAGGCACAGTCTTTGCTCTGCACCTCCACATGGTCACATGCCTCATGCCTGCACCAGGGCACGTGTGGTTGCCCGGTCATTCCTTGGCCCGGGACAGCACCTGTCCTGTTGGCCAGGGATGATGTGGACATCACATGGTCCCCTGGACTGAGACCAGCAGCCGTTTCCTAGCGGGGCCCACCAAATACTCTCTGGGTGGGAATGGCTTTCAGTCAGACTGGATTTGAACTGACAGCTGACATTCAAGGCCCTCCGCTGGTGTAAATCAGCACAGCTCTGCTGACTCCAGGGATGATCTGGCCCTGGGATATTAAAAGGCCCCTCAGCCATGACCATTGCTGGAGCCATTCTCTTTCTTCTTCTTCTAGGAATGTTAGACACTTTCATTCAGAGAGGTTAAGACCAGAAAGGTCCGCTAGATTGTCTAGTCTGATGTCCTGTATAGCACGGACCAGAGAATTTGACCCAATTAGCCCTGGACTGAGCCCAGTGTTTGGCTAAAGTGTCTGTCAGAAAGGCTGCCAGTCTGGGTGTGAAGAGATAGAGAATCTGCCCCTTCCCTCGGGAGTTTGTTCCAATGGCTAATCACCTGCACTGTTCCAAATCTTGCCCTATTTCTAATCTGAATTTAACTTCTTTCTTTACTGAGACTGAGAACAAACGAGCCCGGCTCAGAGACTTCCATTTGATTGTTGATGGGGGTGGCCAATTTCTGGTGCTCTGGGAGTTCTGGTTAGGTAGGAATGATCTCAGATCATGTTTTCCACACCGCATCCAGAGAGATTTCCTAGCTCCGGTGTATTGGCAAGTGAGAGCAACAGTATCCATGCAAAAAGGATCAGCAGCCAGGTACATGCCTTGGAATTATACGGCTTTCACAATCATTGTAAAGTGACTTCTGGCAGCCCGCTCTGAGTCCTGGGCTTGACTCACAGGCCCCCACTTTAAAGAGGGGATTCCCCAGATTGCAGCTCCAGATCCCATTTCCCTAAACTTGGGGAAGAGGGTGAAACCCAGCTCTGTTCTGCAGGGCAACAGTTTCAAGGATCTAGTATGGTCTTGAAAGCCAAGCAAGCCAGGGGGGGTTTCATTGACAGCATGAAAGCACAGAGCTGAGGCTTTGCTCGAGGCTCTAGCTAAGGCTCTCGAGAGCTGGTTTCAAGCCACAGCCTAGCCACGGATTCCATGCATGCGTTGCTTCATTTTACCCTCTGCTTGAGTCCCCCCATGTCTCAGCTGGGCCCTGCCCCCGGGGGGAAGAGGGGGCCGAGAGGGTAAGATCCATGAGGTATTGCACTCTAATCAGATGCTGCTGTAGATCAATAGCTCGGCAACTGGTTGCCTAGACAGGCTGTTGGATTATAGGCTATTCATCCCTCCTTTCCTCGAAAACAGACAGTTACCAGCTTTGCAGCTGCGCGGAGCTGTGTGCGGGAAGGGTCATAAAAATAAGTTTATTTAAAAACAAACAAACCCCCAGACAACTAGTTAAACTTCCCAAAACTTTCACAGCACACGGACAATTCTTAACCCAGTCCCCTGGGCCAGGGATTTTTTAAAATTGTTTCTCAACATTTCGGGTTTCCTTGACCCTCCCTTCCCCCAGTGGAATCGCTGGTTCCCCATCGCCCTGCAGCTTGGGCTGCCATTTACCTCCGTGCAAAGTGGATGTAAAACACACAGAGATGCTCCAGAGGAAGGCGTAAGAATCCGACGCTGGGTAGACGTGGGATAACCTGCCCCCAGGGAGTCTCTTCCTAACACCAAGATCCTGCCCTAAGGCCTGCACTATACCTACAACGTGGGTCCACCTAGCGATGTCGCTCAGGGCTGGGGAAAATATCACTCCCTGTGTAACGTAGCAAGGTCAACCTAACCCCTGCTGTAGACACAGGATTCTTCTGCCGACCCAGCTACCGCCCCTCAAGGAAGTGGATTTACTACAACACCAGAAAACCCCCTTTCTCGCTGTCGTATGTGTCCACACCACCGCGCTGCAGCTGTTCCACTGTAGCAATTGTGGTGTAGACAGACACCGCAAGGCTGTGTGTTCACAAGTAGCTAGTCAGGGTCAGTCCCGGGAGGGGAGGGTATAACAGAGGTGACATTGACTAGCTACATCAAGGTAAAAGTGACCTGTGCTTTGTCTCCACTTAAGATTTTGCACCTGGAGAGCTATTCCCATGTGAAAAACAGACCCTAGTTCGCAGTGAATCCAAAGCCAAACTGCACTGGTTTAACTAAGAGCGAGTCCACACGGGGAATGGAAGTGAAATAACCATGTTCACCCCTGTAGCTATTTTGGTTTATGTTTGCAGGAGAACGTTCTTACTTCAGTGCAAGGGTTGCCTCTATATCACTCTAAACTGCCGAGGCGTTGACTTAACCGAGATTGAACTAGGACACGCAGAGTGAAATGAAAGCGGTCACACACCAGCTTACAGCGAAATCACCAGAGGGGTGAATGACAACCCCCAGCGTCAGTTCACTTATATCTGCTGTGCTGACAAGCCCTGCACATGTGATTTTAGTTAAATCAGTGCAGCTTTGTGTGTGGACGCTCTTCTATCGGTTTCAACCTGGTTTATATCGGCGTCAGTAAACTTACAAGCGCCAGCCAAATGGAGAGCACCAGATTGAAACCATCATAAGCTGCTTGCCCTGGTGGAAGGAAGGCCTGCTCCGTGCGCTGGTATTGTTATTTTGGTTAGGAGGGTGAGTTCTTCCCTGGACACTTATAACAGTACACCTGGTGGGGATGCCACTATGAAGGTGCTAATACCCAAGATTGCTATTTCCATACTGGAAAGGGAATAAGAGGTCAGACTAGATGATCACATTGATCCTTCTAGCCTTATAATCTATGAACGAATCTATAAAGCACATTTATACCAGTGTAACTGCATCCACATTAGGGTACTGGTCTAACTATATCAGTAGAAGATCACTCCTTAACTAAACAGTGATGCTGACAACACTCTGAGACTAGGCCCACTACTCCAGCTCTGCACTCGTTCGGTAAATGACTGCAGAGCGGTACGGGGCCATGGAGAATCAGGCCCATGTGTCTATAAGACACCAAGAATTCTCTCCTGCACACAATCACTGGGGAAATGAACACCAGATGCTGAACTGCAAGGGGGACGTGCGATTAACAACCCAACCCCTCATGTATCAAATTGGGCAGCACTGCTTCCTGCCATGCTGCAAAATGTCTTCGGAGCCAGGAAGTGAAAAAGGGACCTTCCAACCCACTGGCGCATTCGTGGGAAATAACGAGTTAAAATTCAAACAACAGCAACAAAAAATCAACCAACCAAAGAACTAACCGGACAAGAGAGTCTAAGGCCAAAAGAAGCAGAGGAGGAGAAGAGAAGAGAGGGGGAAATGGGATGGTGAAGAGAGAAATGGAAGATGGGCAGAGATATAGGACCTGATCCAAAGCCCATTGGAGGCTAATCACTCAGAGCATGGCGCAGGTAATAGAGAAAAGGCCAAAGACTCGTGTTTAGCATGGTGGAGCTTTTCTCCCCGTTATACAAACTAGAGAAATCGCAAATTTCCATTCATCAAGGGCCTGATCCTTTGCGGCATTAAATGCAGCCCCCATCCTGCCCGGTTCTGAGCTCCTGCTGCTCCTGGGATTTGGAGGAGCTCAGAGCTGTGCCAGGTCATGTCTCAAACAAAGCAGAGGGTTCGTCCAGGGATGGGCCGTGTCTAATATCTTACTGGTCCACCACACCGACGATGCCAATCCAGACATGAAGTCCCTCACCCCACACAAAGTCTCTTTACACACATACATCCATAAGCGCACACCCCCAAGGGAGTTAGGCGCCTAGCCCCAGTGACATTTATTTGGGTGCCTAACTCCCTTGGAGTACACACACACAGGGCAAGGCCCAAGGTAAAACCACAGTCTTGCAAGCAAAAGATTAGCAAACAATGGCTGATGCAGAGGGCAACTAAAACGAAGTAGAAATGCTGGTGTGGCTAGTCCAGAAAGACCCCATCCTGCCACAGTGACAAGCGGAGAGTAACCACCTAGAAAGAGATGAGGGGATTTTCTGATGAACCCCGACAACCCCTGATTGTTCTCAGCCTCCTCACTCTAGAATTGAGCCGATCTTGTCCTGGGTCCCCATAAGCTTGTTTAGTTTCAAATGAACACGTCCCAGCAGGATCCCAACAGGTCCCAACTCACCATCCACCAGGTCTTAGCCGTCACATTGTAGCACAGTTGCCATTTCACAGAGCTCTCAGCAGCTTTGCCGGCCAGGGGTGGGCCGGTGACCTCCATTTTGCGCCGGGGAAGATGGGACCCGCAGTGGGGCTACTTCAAAGGGCACCGGGGGCTCCAGTGCCTTGCAGCCAGCGCTGATTGGTCAGTTCCAATCAGCCTCGTCCAGTGCAAAAAATGTTCCCCCAAAAACAGAGCCCGAGCCCCAAAAACAGAACGAAAATGTTAAAATGTCTGTAAAAGCCAGGGGGGAGGGAAGTCAGCTGTCGTAATGAACCTGATTAACTAATGAACCATGCCACTAAAATAATCAGATCATTACATTTTATCCCTGCCTCCCCCCCAGTTCCATTCCCCCTCCCCCCTAAAAAAATCCAAAGCAGAGAACTGCAGGCAGATTGGCTGGATACGCTAATCCAATTCCCTCTAGTCAGGGCTGGGTTTGTGCGTGGTCACTGTGTCCAAAGAGGCTGTCCTAACATTATGGTACAGCGTTTGTGTGGCTGAGGGGGTGTCCAGCGGGGTGGGGTGGAATCCATTGCAACATGCTTTCCACAACCAGGTTCTCATCCCTGCCAGTCACGCCCCCCTCATTTCTGAATGAAGAAGGGAGAGAAGCATCTTTGTGACTGACTGACAGAATTCATGAATGGAGGGATGTGTGGGCTCTATTGTAGTGGTTTGTGGTTTCAGGGCTTTGCAGCTTCTTTTTTATTTATTTCTTTGGAGACTCTTGTTTCCTTTCAGTGCTGTGGGTGCCTTGCAGGTTTGGAACACACACACCCCCCCTTAGGTATATATGTGAACATACAAAATTATACACACACAGAAGCATGTCTGATATATGTACATCTAGAAACAGACACACACACACAGGTTTATGTGTAGCTATAGGTACACACATACACACAAACACACACTACATCTGGCAGCATGCTCCTCAGTTTGGATAGACGGATACGCACTAGCTAGCTGGGGGTAGCCCCCAGAGTATGAAACCAGGTGAGGCTGTACTCCAGGGCTCCCAGCTGCTGTCTTGACATCCCCACAGGGGTATATACGTAAACATACAGAGGTTTACGACCCCAGAAACCTGAATCAGAGCTGTACTCATATGGACATCCATTCCCATCGAATGTATACGTATAGCTGACTCTAACGCACACACTCACAGACAGACATAAAACACACATGCAAAAAAGCAGAGAAACAATCCCAGCCACAAAGCACACATAAATGCGCTCACACATCAACACAAACACACATGCACCAGATGCAAGGAGAATGGACAGGCGCGTCTCCAAATCACACAGGTCAGAAAAACACAGATGAAATGCCCGTCAGGCGTGCACCTCGAAGCAAACACACAAGGAGTGTATGCAGTCCAGGCCAAGACAGACCCACAGGCCCTCTCAAGCCACACAGACATGAACCACGCCCCCAGATGCACAACGGCAGGGTTGCCGGTCGCCACTCCTGGCTCTACACTGTTATTCCAACAGGCTTTGGAGCGGCTTTGCCTGGTGACTTCTTTTGTTTATTTCACACTCAGAGAGCCAGCCAAGGAAATGAGACCGAAATTAACGCTGGGCCCAGCTAGCCTGTGTTCAGCCTAACACCTTGCTTGTTTTCTTCTTCTAAAGAAATCTCTGTCATTGCACCCACTCAGCGCTGCCTACCTGACTGCAGGGCCCTGCGGCGTGGACAAGGCTGTCTGACAAGGCTGTCCGCAGGATCAGAACAAGCCCACTTGGGCTCTGATCTGGATCCAGCCTTGGCATCACCGGTCCTCCTCTGACCCACCACAGGGCACCTGCTGCTCACTGGCCTGTAACTGATTGCCTGGATTCTGTTGGCATGTCTGCCTCTTTTCTAGTATGGCTCAGAACTTTGGGGGCAAAAGCTCCCCCCTTCCCAGTGCAGCCATGGATTGCCCCTGCGGGGCACCTTTCCTCCGAGAATCTCAAAGACCCGTGCAAAGGTGGCACCATATTTTACGGCTGTGAGGGCAATGCACTGGCACGGGGGTGGAGAGGGGGCATCTAGGAGCTTGGGCCCTGCACTGGGTGCCTGGAGACGTGGGTTTTTGACCCAGCTGTGCCACTGACCTCCTGTGATAGCTGGCAAATCTCTGCTTCTGTTTCCCCTCCTGTCCTGTGTGTCCATCTACTGAGATTATCTGTTCTCTGGGGCAGGGACCGGCTCTCTCACTGCGTGCCTGTACAGTGCCTGGCACCATGGGACCCAGATTCCCATTAGGTTTTATTTGTGTGATCCTACTGCCTGGGCTGGCCCTGGTCCAGGACCCCAAGTGCTAGGCACTGTACAAACGCTGACCCAGCCCCGAGGAGCTGACAGCCGGGGCACTGAGGTGCTACTGCGGTACAAAGAACAATTGTGGGAGGTGGCGAGAGAGACTCGGGGAGGGGAAGGCTAGGCGCTCATGGGGAGACAGCGGGGTTATGGATGCCAGGGTGGAGGCAGGGCCCTGGGCAGCCGAGGAAGGATTGGGAGGTTGGGCAGAGGTTATGTGGTTGCTAGAACAGCTAGAAGCGGGCAGACTTGTCAGGGACGCTTTGTCAGCAGGCAGCCCACACAGCTGGGGGGGAGAAAACGGTCCTGATTTCTAACTGAATGTGCTGCCAGTGGGTGGGTCAAACTATTAGGGAAAAAGCAAATTCTTGTCAAATCTCTGCTAGCCCTGGGAGGCCTCAGTATCCCCTCCTGAGTTCTGATGAGGTGAGAGAGTGATGGATGGAGACAGCACCCCTACTTCTGGGCTGTCAGGGGAGGGGGACCCTGAAATTTGGACCCATGTTTCAGCAGGATGGGGGGTTTTTAGTTCAGCTCCTCTTAGAGAGAAGCCCCAGAGCACAGGCTAGGAACCAGGGCTGCCAGTCTCACAGCAGCCTGGTTCTGAGCCAGTCAGCGGAGATTCTCTAGCAGCCTTGGAATGTGCCAGCTGGGTAAGGAGAGTGATGGGGAGAGGGGGAAAAACAAGCCTACATGCCCATGTGCAAGAGGGGAAGGCTGGCCTAGTGGGTTGGAGTCTGGTGCTCCAGAGGTCTGGGTTCAATTCTTTGCTGTGTTGCAGACTTGTTGTGTGTTCTTGGTGCGTCAGGCATTTGGAGTTGTAAATGGTCCGGACGTGGTAATTTGTAATGTCCATCTGGCCCGTCATATAACTCGCCTTCGCACCTTGTGGTCATAGGGCGATTATCACGTTGCCGTGCAGTTCAGATACAGTCAATGGTTGTGCTTCCCAGAGAGAACACAGGTGTTACACGCCTCCGCAGGCTAATCAGCCCAAGAGACCATCTGCCCCACAGCCCCTCGATATTTTATTATGGTTGGAATGGCCTGATTTGGGGGATCCGGCTGGGGAACCTGAGAGCCAGCCACCCCTAAATTGGGGGAAGGGGAGTTTGGATCCAGACTTCACAGCGGAGGCCAAGTGCTATACAATAACATCTTGAGCATATCTCAGACACCCGGAGTTCTATATTACAGACAGGGACCCATCCTGACAAGGAGTCTGGATTGGCCAGCAGCTTGGGAGACCGGGATCCTGTTCCTAGCTCCACCCCTGGCCTGCCTCTGTTCCCTTCCTGCTCTTTGTCTGCCTTGTCTATTTAGATTGTAAGCTCTTTGGAGCAAGGGCCATCTCTCACTAGTTGTATGTACAGCGCCTAGCACAATGGCCCAGATCTCTACTGGAATATGCAGAACCCTACGTTATTAATACCATACACACCCATCTGTGTTATATACATACAGCTTGCATGATGGCTGTCATAAATATAAAGGGAAGGGTAAACCCCTTTGAAATCCTTCCTGGCCAGGGGAAAGCTCCTCTCACCTGTAAAGGGTTAAGAAGCTAAAGGTAACCTCGCTGGCACCTGACCAAAATGACCAATGAGGAGACAAGATACTTTCAAAAGCTGGGAGGAGGGAGAGAAACAAAGGGTCTGTGTGTCTGTCTGTATGCTGGTCTTTGTTGGGATAGACCAGGAATGGAGTCTTAGAACTTTTAGTAAGTAATCTAGCTAGGTATGTGTTAGATTATGATTTCTTTAAATGGCTGAGAAAAAAATTGTGCTGAATAGAATAACTATTTCTGTCTGTGTATCTTTTTTGTAACTTAAGGTTTTGCCTAGAGAGGTTCTCTATGTTTTTTAATCTAATTACCCTGTAAGATATCTACCATCCTGATTTTACAGGGGGGATTTCTTTATTTCTATTTACTTCTATTTTTATTAAAAGTCTTCTTGTAAGAAAACTGAATGCTTTTTCATTGTTCTCAGATCCAAGGGTTTGGGTCTGTGGTCACCTATGCAAATTGGTGAGGCTTTTTATCCAACATTTCCCAGGAAAGGGGGGGGTGCAAGTGTTGGGAGGATTGTTCATTGTTCTTAAGATCCAAGGGTCTGGGTCTGTAGTCACCTAGGCAAATTGGTGAGGCTTTTTACCAAACCTTGTCCAGGAAGTGGGGTGCAAGGTTTTGGGAAGTATTTTGGGGGGAAAGACACGTCCAAACGGCTCTTCCCCAGTAACCAGTATTAGTTTGGTGGTGGTAGCGGCCAGTCCAAGGACAACGGGTGGAATATTTTGTACCTTGGGGAAGTTTTGACCTAAGCTGGTAAAGATAAGCTTAGGAGGTTTTTCATGCAGGTCCCCACATCTGTACCCTAGAGTTCAGAGTGGGGGAGGAACCTTGACAATGGCCATGTGATAACATGCTTTTATCATTCATGCACCTCTGAGCCTCTCCCCTGCCCTCTGCTGACTCACCCGTCTCCCCTGGGACTCAGGTTTTAACTGTCCAAATCCCGGAGCAGTTTCAAACACTAGTTTTTTTTTCTTTTTCTTTTTTTTCAGACCACGGTTGGAGGACCAGCACCGGGTGGCATGGAGAGATGACATGGGGTGGCAAGCGCAAGGCACAGCGTGCCCGGCACACACGCTGGTGTGGAGTGGTATGTTCAGCACGTGAGGAAGCACAGGGCGACATATATGGCACACATGTGGCGTGGGATGACCGTGTGGTAGCATGATTGTGGGACACGTAGTCGCAAGGGATGGCACGTATGTCATCCATGGTGGTGTGGAGTGGTATTTACAGGACACAGGGTAGCACAGATGGCATGTATGGCACAGATGGCATGACGTGGCATGTATGGCACACACAATAGCTTGGATGGCATGTATGTAACATGTGGTGACATGGAGTAATACAGGGGTGGCACAGAGATTGGGGGGACACTCCTTCGAGCCGGGCTACGGGCAATCCGTAAGGTCTTGCCTAGACAGTGACTGTCAGCAGGGTGCTTCCTGCCAAGCCTCTCCTGCACAAGGCCCTTGAGCACCTCCTTGCCTGCTGCACCCTCCCCCGGCCCCCTTTTTAGCGAATCCCTGGAGCAGTGTCCCGTGACCATCCCAGGGGACACCCAGCCAGGCACAGCAGGCCGGTGCCTGCCTCAAAGCCAGGAAGTGACCCCCACCCCGTGCTTTCCTTCCCGTCTTTGTTCTGACCCTTTATCTGCTCCGGTGACAGGTATCAGGGCTGCCTTGGCACCTGGGAGCCCAGCCATAGCCCGGGGCCCCATGGTACTCCAAACACAGAACAGAGCCAGCTCCTGCCCTGAAAAGATCTCTCTCCATCCCTCTCCTCCCATTGTCCCCTTTTCTCTTCTGCCTTTCTCCTTCCATTTTTCCTCTCTCTCCACCTCTTCGCTGCCTCCCTCCTTGCTCGCCGGTATTTCTCCCCTAGCTCGTTTCCCCTCTCCTGCTCCGCACACGCTGTTCTTGTCACACTGGGTGGGAGGTCATGCCCACTGCACTTCCAAACCCTTTCTAATTGCACAAACAGACTCTGTTCCACTGCTCCTTCAACCCCCTGACACCAGCCCCTCACGCCACGATGTGTCAATGCACAGAGGGACTCATCCACCAGCCCCAGGAGGAGAAGCAGCTGCTGCCAAGAAGTCAATGACTGGCATTGACCTCCCAGGATGGAGCACATGGCAGCTAGCATCGCTGGTGGCAAGGAAGCGTGGCAATCCGTCTACAGCCCAGAGCTGCCCCAAAGCCTAGAGAACAACCATGGAGCCCTCTTAACAGAGTGGCAAAAGCAGCACTGCCAACTCTTGTGATTTTATCGTGAGTCTCACAATATTATAATTTTTCTTAAAGCTCCAGTTCCTGGAGTCAGGGGATCAGCTTTCTTTTTTTTTTAAGCAAATTACTAGCCCTTGTGGTTGCAGAGAAAAACTTGGAAATGTGCGCCCTAAAGGCTCAGAATAGTAGGAATTCACCATGTATTATTTTTTAAATAATCTCGTGATTTTAAACCAATCTCATTTTTGGGGCCTGACTCAAGAACTGAGGCTGCGTGGGGGTGTCGGTGTTGCAAACAACTACTTCAGTTATCAGCTCTTTGGGGAAAGGAGCATCTCTTTGTTCTGTGTTTGCACAGCACCTCATGATAGGATCCTGGCCCATTACAGAGCTCCTTGGCACAATACAAACAGGACCTAACCATACCAATAGCTTTTGAATACATCTTTTTAATTACTTTTTAAATCTAAATCAATAAATCGAAAGAAAGAAAGAAAGAAAGAAAGAAAGAAGCAAGCTCTGGGCATCATTTATTCCAAGGACTGTTTTTTTTTATTTCCAGTTTTGAAAAAAAAAACAGAAATTTTCAGAAAAAAAGAAAACAAAACAGGAAGCTTTTCAGGCAAGTTTCCAGTTTAGAAAAAAGACTGTTTTTCCTTAGACGAAAAAGAGCTTGGCACAAGGAACTGATCCACCCACTCTGTTTGCAAATGACCAGGGGTGGGAGCAGAGAGCCTGGAGTGGCCTGTGGTCAGAGCTGATTGCACAGGAAGGGAGCCTGCCCAATTGAGTGTGTGATGATGATCAGGGCTGTGTGAGCCAGGACATGTGTGTGGAGAGGTCATGGGCTTGGAAGACTCGGATTCAATCCCCTGCTCTGTCTCAGACCTCCAGGATAGTCCCTGAGTCTGCTGGGGGCCTCAGGTCTCCAGCTGCACCATGGAGACGCCCGCCCTGCCCCAGAAGGGCTCGGGAGGATAAATGCCTTGGATACTGGGGCAGTGGGGGCTGGATAGACGCCAGAGACAGACAGCTGTGGTTCAGATGGAGCCCGCAGAGCCACACTCGCCGCTGCGTGTGCATGTTAGGGGCCGTGTGTGTCTGGAAGTGCTGTGCGCACGGCAGAGACGGGGCTGGTGCACGGGGTTTTGTGGGGACTCTCCCGAGCATCAGATGCATGATTTTTCCCCTCCCCCATGCTCACTGCCCTATGCGCCCCAGCAGTGGGAGAGCAGCCCCCTTCCCCAGCCGGGCCAACGGGGGAGAGGGTGGGGGAGCCCTTGGAAAGAGTCCAGCCTTAAACCTTAGCTCGACATAGTGACAGTGCTGAGGGGCGAGAAGCGGCCACACCCCTGAGTGCCACAATTCAGCCGACCTCTCCCCTGTGTGGACGCAGCGAAGTAGGTGGACGAAGCTTCCGTCGGCCGAGCTCCCGGCATTTGGGGAGCTGAGTTCCCGCAGCAAAGGGAAAACCCTCCTGTCGCTCCACAATGGGGCTCTGCCGGGATAGCTACGGCCCCATGGTGTAGACACAGCCCCTGGCCCGCAAGGGGGCTCTCTGGGGACCGTGGCGGCGGAGGGGAGGGAGCTGTCTGCAGTGCTGGGGACCGAGGCGAACTGGGGGGGAAGCAGCAGAAACCGGGCGCTGGGGATACAGAGCCAGGGGGCAGCCTGGGGAGAGGTCGTTGCTGCATCGGGTGCCAGGCCCCAGCAGGAGCAGCTGCCTCCAGCCACGTGCCGCCCGGGGGCACTGCCAGCTCTCACGGGTGGAATCACAATCTCCCAATGATGCAATAAATGCCAACCGGCTAGCGAATCTGAGCCCTCTGATTGGCTGCCCACCCCACTTGCCTGCCTCCTGGGGCAGAATAACCAATCAGAGTTGCTGCAGGGGGAGCTCGTCTCTCTTTCCCCATAGGAACCCCATAGGTTCTTGCAGGTGGGGGGAGATACAGAGTCCAGCAGCTCCCAGCCCCCTGCTTCTCTGTGAGCAATGGGGTCAGGACGGTGCCTCTGCCCTTCCCCCTCCACCCTGCAGCACCTGGCCTGGGAGGGAGGTGAATAGCTCCTGGAGCCAGCCACCCCCCCACCTGGAAGGAGGAGGGGACCCCGCTGCACCCCCCAGGCCTGGGAGCGGGGGCTGAAGAACCCCAGGGAGAGCCAGGACGAGGCTGGGGGATCTGAATGGATGGGGGTGGGGCCCGAGGGGCAGAATAAATTGGAAATGTGGGGTGAGAGCTCCTGGGGCGGGAACAAACTCACATATCCAATAAATCTGGTACCATGGGGAACCCCGATTGTTACCCAAACACAGGATGGGCTGGGGGGTTCAAATATTAACCGACAGACCAAGCGTCCCACAATATAGTCTAACAAACAGCCTCATGGTTCTGGGGGTGGATCCTGGCCAGGCAAGCTGCGGGACCCCATAGTCACTAATAGAGGGATGGCTAATGGAAGGTCCCTCTCTCTGTAGGGGCGTTGCCAGGTAACTGATTCATCCACTCTAGTGAGGGCATGTGCCTCCGTGCCTTTCCTGCCAGCCCTAGGAATGGTCCCTTGACTCTCCCATGTGCCGGAGAGCTCACTGGACTCTCAGCGCTCACGTCTGGGCCTGGGTGTCCCTGGTGTTGCTGAGCATCTGGAGAACCGCGGGTGCCCAGCCGTGTGCCAGCGGCCAACACTTGGATTCCATGCTCTGGGCAGGCACACTGGGGCAGGAAATGTGTGGGCAAGGGCTGGCTCCGTGGTGGGACTGCTGCAGCACGGTCATTCACAAGGAACGAGGCTGCCCGGCAACCCCAGCACGGCACGACAAGCTCGCTGGGCTCTGTGAGAAGGGGCCTTCCCCCGAAGTGTCGGGCTGTGGATTTGAGGCCATAGGGAGGCTTGCAAGTTAGCCCAATGAAAGCTGGCACAGCTGGCACCCCTGAGTTAATGCTTCCGCTAAGGCTCGGGGCAGGGCCCAAATCCAAACCTATCTCCTGGCGTTGGTAGGGGCTGTGGGGTGACAGGGCTGGAGTGGCACTCAAAGAACCCAGGATAGCTCTTCTACTGGGCAGGAAGGGGCTAATGCACCCCAGCCCCATTGGTCTTATTTGCAGTGTGGCAATGCCTAAGGCCACACCTGAGACCAGGGCTGCATTGTGCCCGGTGCTGTACACACCTACACAGACAGTCCCTGACCTCTCGAGTTTACAAGCGGAGCTGGGTGAATTTATTTTTTTCAAATTCTGACATTTCTAAATTCAGGGGGAGGGTGGGGAATAGGAGCCCTTCGCCTCCCCTGACCCCCATACTCCCACCAGCTCTACCAAACACCAAAAGGTACAGGAAGTATGATTTTCACCATCACCAATGGGGAAACTGAGGCACAGAGGGATTAAATGACACGGCCAAGGTCTTGCAGGGCATCTGTGAGAGCTGGGAATTAACCCCAGGTCTTCTGAGTCCCAGGATAGCGTTTTAACCACAAGACTAATCTCCGTCCATTGCTCTGTGCTGTCTTTGCATGCAGCAGGATTGCTCAGTTCTGAATGACCCTGGACTGAATAACTCTGTATTATTACAGCCACTTGGGTGAAAAGTGCTTTACAAACATCGGGATCTGCTGGTCCCTTCTGAGACAGGTCCATGAGAACAATCATAATACTAATCTCAAATGCAGCGCTTCTCAGCAGTACATCTCAAACTGCTTAACAAAGGGAGGGCGGCGTCATTATCCCATTGTACAGATGGGGAAACTGAGGCATGGAGCCGGGAAGTGACTCACCCAAGGTCACAACAGATCAGCGGCAAAGCGAGGAAGAGGAGCCAGGGCCTCTGATGCCCAGTTGTGTGCTACAATTGCTGGCCCCTGCTTCTGTTTCGCAGCATGTTCCACCAGCCGCAGGTCAGGGCTAAGGGTGCTGTACGGCAACGCAGCTTCTCTGCGGGCTCTGCAGGGCAGGGGGCCGTGCATTGGGCCTGCCTGTGCAGTGCCTAGGCCCTGACCCTAGCCAGGGACCTCTGGGTGCTACAGAGCTATTGCTGTGAATAGGAGCGAAGGTGTCAGTCCTGGGTAGCCCTTCTAAGGGGCTGCAGGGACTGTCATTTTCCCTGCTAGCCAACAGAGGGAGCTCCCACCTCACAGAGCTGCCCAGCTCCTCTCCTGGGGGAGACCCAGCCAGGGCTGGCTAGGAATTAGCAGCATTAGTGTTCGCATCTGTCTGTCTGTCCTGCCAGGGCCCCACAGGGCCCCGGCTTGAGGGTCGTCATCCACGTCGCCAGGCGACGATGCCAGCCAGCAAACGATGGGGCATTTCGCTGTCCTGCCCCAGCCCCCGCGAGGCAGCATCCTGGCTGCGGGTCTGGGGACGCGTTGGGGGGGGGGGCGCGCTGGGCCATCACATCCAGAAGCATCAAATTGTCTGAAACATTTTATTAATCCCCCAGCCCCACCTGTTTGGATTTTGTGCCGCTGATCGGGCCCCGCGGCCGCTCCGCTCCTTTGCAAGATGGTGGGTCCCTCCCCACCTGGGCCTTGACAGGGGTCCAGGTGGGGGCTGGGGACCCCTCCAGCTCCCATGTTGGGGAGGACATGGAGAACAGAGACGAGGAAGAGGGAGGGAAAGGAGAATGGAGAGCGAGAGGAGGGGAGGGGTGGAAGTCAAAGGAAAGAGATGCACTGCAGGGTGTGGAAAGGGGCAGAGAGGGAGAGAAAGAGGCTGGTAGAAGGACAGGGGGTTGGTGGGCAAGACACTGGGCTGACACTCAGGAGACCTGCATTCTGTTCCCACCTGGGCACTGAGCTGCAGTGAGACCTGGGAGCTTGGGGGGCCAGGGACAGTCTCCCTCCCTCGGGGTCAAGCAGCGTCGGGGGCCTGGGGCCCTGCACAGCAAAGGCCTCGTGGAAACAACCAGCACTAGGAAGGGGAGGAACGCAGCGAGCTGGAGAGAGTGACCCCCGTGCCTGCACTGGGCCTGCCCCCACGGCTGCCTCTGCCTCGCTGGAGGGGGTGGGGCAGCGTCGGAGCAGCACAGGAGAGCTGGTCCCAGGGAGAACCCTAAATGGACCTTGGGCAGCCCTGGGGGGCCTTCAAGATCCCTGTGTAACGCCGCGTGGCAGGTCCCCGCGGTGATAACCAAGATCCCTGTGTAATGCCGCACGGTGGGTCCCCATGGTGATAACCATGTTCCCTGTGTAACCCCGCACAGCAGATCCCAGTGGTGATAACCAAGCTCCCTTTGTACCCCACACAGTGGGTCCCCGTGGCAATAGCCAAGTTCCCTGGGTAACCCCCCACGGTGGGTCTCTGTGGTGATAACTAAGAACCCTGTGTAACACCGCACGGAGGATCTCTGTGACAACAGCCAAATTCCCTGTGTAATTCCACACAGCGGGTCCCCGTGGTGATACCCATGATCCCTGTGTAAGCCCACATCCCCATGGGGATAGCCAAGATCCCTGTGTAACACTTCATGGCGGGTCTCAGTGGTGATAACCAATTCCCTGGGTAACACCGCACAGAGGTGATACCTAAGATTCCCGTGTAACACGGCACGGGGGTCCCAGTGGTGATAGCCAAGTTCTCTGTTTAACCCTGAATGGCAGGTCCCCATGTCGATAGCCAAGATCCCTGTGTAACACGGCACGGCGGGTCCCCATGGTGATAGCCAAGATTCCTGTGTAACCCCACACAGTGGATCTCCGTGCTGATACCCAAGTTCCCTGGGCAATCCTGCCTGGCAGGTCCTCATGGTGATAACCAAGTTCCCTGTGTAACACCGTGCAGAGGATCCTGGTGGTGATAACCAGGAACCCTGTGTAACTCCACACGGTGGGTTCCCATGGTGATAGCCAAGATCCCTGTGTAGCCCAGCACGGAGGGTCTCCGTGGCAATATCCACTCGGTGCTGCGCGGGGGTCGGCTGACAGGAGTGCCAGGCAGTGTGTGCCAAGGGCACGTCTCTAACGTTGGCCTGGGGCCTTCAATGGCGCTTTCACCATGGGGCTGTGGGGATTCTATACACATTTGTTTAAAATTAAATGTCGAAGGTAATTTGATGTTCGTTACTGGGATGAACCAGACCCCTACAAAAGCCGGGCATGGGCGGGGGGCCTGCGTGCTCTGCCCATACACTGCAGAGCTGGCCCACAGCACACCCTGATATTCCCGTCCTCATCTCCTTAACCCACTGCCCTCCTGCTATCTCAGCCCTGGGCTCCCCCATACCCAGAGCTCTGCTGACACCCCTCAGTCGTCACCTGCAGCCAGATGTATACTTGGACTTGGGGGTGTTCACCAACCAGCCTCCCTGGTGCAAGGGCGTCCTGGGGCAATGCTGACTAGCGGCCAGGGGCTTGACCCGCTCTGTGCACACCCCATTATACAGTCCCCCGACACACCCAGACTCCATGCCCCCTCAAACTGCAGCCAGCCCTGCAGGGGACAACACTTGGCTGACAAGTGCGAGCTGGTTTCACATACTTTCAAAGGAACTTGATGGACAGGTTTGGCCTAGGCACAATGAAATGCTCCATATGTCGCTGTTTAAAAAAAAAAAAGAGCGAGCGAGCAAGCGAGAGAGAGAGATCTTCCCAGGGTGGGACCTGGGAAAGTCTCCAGAGCCTCACTTTGTGGAATTACTGTACTTCCGCTGAGCGCATCAGCCAGCGTTCTGCCACAGAACCGGTCCAGAGCAGTGCCCAGGGCTGGGTCGTCCTCGTGGGGGGGTCCCTGCAGTCATTCGTAGCTGTTCTCAGAGTGGGACCCTTTGTCTGCCCCATGCCATAAAGAAATGGCCCCTGCCCATGGCCCCCTTGCCCCCTGGATCGCGACCCCCAGCGCAGAGAAAGGCAAGGCAAAGCCGGGCCCTCACGACACACCCAGCATCACCAGGGATGAGGCTATGACTGCAGAGCTCCAGGGGATCTTTTGCCGGGATGACTTACGAGGCAGGGAGGCGAGCTGGGCAGTTCAGAGCCCCCAGCTCCTTAGCTCCAGGCTAGTGTCGGATGCTGGTGCCCAAGGGTGCTGTCTGGCAGGCCACAAGTTGGTGGGTTACAGTCCTGCTCTAGGGGACAGGTGCCCGCCTCGCGACTTGGCACAGGAGTCAATGGCCAACCTGCTCCCTGGTGTCTGTGCCTGCCAACCCGGGCTGCAGGGCCAGCCTGTCTTGCCAGTGTTAAACTCCTGTAAGTAGGGAGACAGCATGGCCCTGGGACAGAGGCATTAGACTGGGATCCAAGAGAGCTGGGCTGTCTTCCAGCAACCACAGGCAATCACTCCTTTCTCAGGGCCTCAGTTTCCCCTCCCGCTCTTTGTCTGTCTTGTCTAGTTGGGTGGTGAGCTCCTGGGAGTAGGGCCCGGCTCTCCCGCTGTGTCTGTGCAGCCAGAGCCTGGCATGACTGAGCTCTGAACTCACTTGGAGCCTACAGCTGCTACTGCAGTAGAAATGATAATGAAAATGAACAGAGCTGAACAAGTCAACCACTGCCCAGGGTTGGCCCGACTCCTTGGCATCCATCTGGTCTTTGCCCACAGGCGGAAGTTCTCGGATTCATTCCTTATGGAAGCTGAGTCACTGGCTTCTCTCCCAGCTGCTCCTAGGCTGTGTCTGCACTGCAGAGTTAACCTGAGCTTATAACTCAAGTCCCGTCCACACACAACACCCCTCTGACTGGGGCTGCCTGGCTCGGCCGGGGGTAAAGGCCACAGCTCGCGGGGATGCGATTCACCAGCTGCTGACGTGTCTGCTCTTTGGCCCGATTGCTCCGTGGCATTGTGTAGCCTGGATGCTCCTGCCGAGCTACCTCGCGGGCAGTTCAGACGCAGGCCGAGCCCTTGCGCAGGGAACCTTCCACCAGCTCTCGATGGCACCCGACAAGGCCAGGTGACATTTCCTAATGGTCCCTTCTGAAAACTTAACACCAGCTCCCCCCAGAAACCTGGGAAATGACCCTGGGTGCCCTGGAGGGGCAATTACCCTGGAGGGGCAATACCTCCCCCTCGCAAGCACCGAGTCCAGGGCTTTAAAACAACATGACCCTTGGGAGCGGGGTGGGACAACCGGCAGAATGAACTTGGGAAAGGCAGCGATGAATAAATGAACTCTGGTAAGTAGGACTCTCTGCCCCAGGGTGGCCCAGCCCCGGTCCTCTCCCAGCTGGGAGTAGCTGATGGGGTCCAACCTCTCCCCCTCCCCCACACAGGTGGGTTGATGGAGCCCAAGGGTTCAGGCAGGGCTGTGGGGGCTGCTTGGCCACCTGGCATGATGTCGGCGGCGCTTGCTGTCTGGGAATCCTGCACAACAGTCCCTCGGCGGCTTGGCCTAAGGCACCTCTGCTCCAGCTACCACCTCGTAGCCACCTGCTTCTTGAACACACTTCCCCTCCTTCGTCGGCTACTGTCTTCTCCCTGGAGCCGGGACCAGGCCTTCCATCTCTCTGCTCACCCACGGGCCTCTGAACACTCTGCAAAGGGAGCTCAGTGACATGAGACCTTCCTGCAGATAGGGAAACTGAGGCACGGAGCAGCACGGTGACTCCCCCAAGGGTACCCAGTAGGTTAGTGTCAAAGCTCAAAGCTGAGCCCAGCTCTCTTGGCCCCTAGGCCAGGATGTTACAGTGCAGACCACCCTGCCTTTCCAGTGGCCACCAGGGGTGGTCGGGTGCATAGGAGCACAGCACTGGACACCTACCACAGCGGGTGGGGCGTGTGCTTTTGGCTATCCCACCCACTCGAGGATGGAGCGAATGAGCCCTGACCCTGGGGCCGCTGTGCTGGGAAAGCCCCATGTGCTTTGAAGCCCTAGCCGGCCGACTTCCTCGAATCCTGCTGCTTTTTGAATCTCATTTCTCAGCACTGCCTGCCAGCTCTGCATGATTCCCAGCCACGCCTCTTGCTCAGCCTCTCCTCTGCCGCAGCTCCCTCCCCACACCCCATTCCTGGCAGAAGTGGTAGCACTGGGGGGAACCAGCCAGGCTGGCAGAGTCCCCTGCATGCCTGTGTAGCACCGGGGACACAATGGCATACTGCCAAGGATCCTGATACCCTCAGCCAGCCTGCCCATCAGTGCCCAGTTATCTATGATTTGCAGGGTGCTGGAAGGGGGCAGTGGAGGGCTGGCACTGAAGAGAAGATCTCTACAAACTCTTAGCAGTAGTTGGGCTTTTATCCACCCTGTAGACTTCAGCCAGCCCTTTGGGAGGAACACACACAGTGCTCACTGTAGGAGTGCAGGGCACCAAAGTGTGCAACACAGCATGGGAGGGCATCAAATATACATGGCATATATATTTGATGGCATGATAAACTCTCCCTCCGCTGAGACAGGATCATCCCTGCGCAGCTGGGGGCCACAGGGATTCACTCAAAGGGCCCTGACTGGGATGCGAGAGGAAGCCTAAGTGCCAAACACCAGCTAACGCTCAGCAGGATTAGAACGCAGGTGCCGTGGGTTTAGGCACATTAATTGCTAGCCCCTGAGCTGAAGGAGATCTCTGCTAGTCAACGCTGATAGTCACAGAGCTGTTCTCATCAGGAGATCTCAAAGCACTTTTCCGAGCAGGTCAGTATCATTATCCCCATTTTACAGATGGGAAAACTGAGGCACAGGGAGGGGAAGTGACTTGCCCAGGGTCACCCAGCAGGCCATTGGCAGAGCCAGAAATAGACTCCGGGTCTCCGGAATCCCAGTCCAGTGCCCTATCGTGTCCTGTACTACCTGGCTGAGGGGCACAGTGAGGTCGGAGGGCATGTGCAAAGGGAGCCTGTGAACGTTGCCTAACGAATCCTGGTGGTCGCATCTCCTGGCTATTTACTGCACCAGCCAGTTGCAGTGCGATGGCTAGTAGTGGCCCATTGCTGGTCTCTGCTGGCTGGATTCTCTGACCGGCTCCAGGGCATGCAATCATGTCTCCTTCCAGTGGCTGGGAGTCCCCAGGGATCCAAGTCCTGCCCCTGGGAATGGTGATTCCCCTGAAGCTCAGGTCAGAGATGCCTTTTGCTTATGAGCCTAGGGGCCGAACATGTGTATGGCCACCACGTATTGGTGAGTACAGAGGCTGCAGCCAGCGAGGGGCAGCATGGTCTAGTGGGGGAAGCAGTAGGCTGACACTTCGCAAACCTGGATTCTGGCCTTGGCTCTGACTTGCTGCGTGACCCCTCCCCAGCTTTATCCGGGCTGTCTGTCTAGGCTGGCAGCTCTCACTCTGTGGCTCTGCATCTCCCAGCACAATGGGGCCCTGATCTCTGTTGTGCCCTGGGCTACTGTAAGCCAGATAGTAACATCCTGTCAGCTGCCCGGCAGCCATGCTCTCAGGATTGTCTCCTGCACTTAGGGGATTAAATTCTGGGAATGATAATGTGGAAGAGTAAATTTGCAAACTGCATGATTTATAATGTTCCATTGATAAAACCTAATGACTTCCTCCTCTGCTGAGCCTTCCGCTCGCCAGCGGGCCTCGCTGCATCACCTTTGATGCATCCATCCATGACTCAGGTGGCCAGAGCAGACAGGTCCAGGCTGCTGATGCATCCAGCTTCCTCCGCGGGCACTGAACCAGACGCACAAGTTCTGACCTGCTCTGTCACCCACAGGATGGGGGAATGTACAGGCTGCTGAACGTGGCCAAGCAGCTTCCACGTCAGAGGGGTGTTTTCTGGGCAGTTTCACCAGGACATGGGCTGTGGGGCACTGGCTGCTGTCCAGATGGCATGGAACCCAAGGGACATTCCGTTTTCCCAAAGACAAAGGCAATTACATTACATGCTTCCCAAGAGGACTGGCAATTCAATTTGGGGTTTGTTAGCGCAGGCCAAATGAGAGAGGAGCTGGCTTTAATGGCTTTGCCCTTTGCATTATGATCTAGTGGCCAAGGGGCACTGCTTTCGTGGTTTGGCCACTGCCATTCGCAAAAAACTTTCCAGAGAGGCAGAGCTCCATCTGAGCCAGAGACCATTCCTAACTTGGGGCTGGGTCCTGCACGTCTCGCAGGTTGGGGCGTGCCCAGCCCCTCTGGGCATGGAGCAGCATAGCCCCGGGAGCAAATCTATGCTCCGGACGGCGGAGGAGGAAGAGAGGCTGGATGCTTTGAACTGGGTGTCAGCTAGTGGTCTGGGCTGGGGTCTCCCCCCTGCCCGTGTGCCACAGGATCCATCACTGGTGACTTGGCCATTAGGTGGTTCCCTGCAAGATGCAGTAGGAGCTTCATTTTGGACCTGGGCATCTCCCCCATAGCTGTGCTGCAGTCACGTGGCAGACAGCTTCCTCCCAACGCATTTTCCAGCCACTGGGCAGAGCCCAGGCTGTGCCGTCTAGAACATCCCCGTGTCCTACCCACCCTCTGTACACACTTGGGTGACCATGCCAGACCTGTGCCAGCACAGAGGCGTGATAATGGGGCCGGGGCCAGCTTCTCTTGGGTACTTCCATTAATGATTCACTGCATCCCAGGGCCCCAGTCCCACCTGCACATATGTTTGGGGGAGGAGGGGCATCTTCCTAAATCTGGGGCTCCCGACCTAGGTGGATGGGGGAAGTCCCAAGAGGGGAGAGTGCCTCTGGATGGTATGATCCTGCTGCAGTCCACCACTGCTCTGGGTAGGTTCCAATGCAGCCAGCTGCATGATGCAGCGTCGTCTAGAATACCCACAGCCATGGGGAAGGACAGTCCTGGTATTTCAGAGTCCCGTCCCCTCCTCCCCCCGTGGATGGGTTTGGGGCACCTCCGAAGGCAGGCTCTGTGACCTGTGTGGCTGGGTCAGGTTCCAGCAGAGAGCAAGAGATTTCTAGCTGCACCTCCTGAGAGGGCGTGAAACCAAATCATGTTCTTAGCCCTTCCCATTTGCACCTCACTGAAATGTGGTGTCCTAGGACCGAGCCTGGGGAAAGGACAGTACACCCAGCACCTGTGTGCCCTGAATGAAGCTTCACAACCCCCCATCCATGGCAGAAGGAGAGATTATCCCCTTTTTACAGGTGGGGAAACTGAGGCACAGAAGCTGACTCCACTGCTAAACAGTGAGTCAGAGCTGGGTCTAGGACTCACAAACCTGATTCCCACACCTGTGTGATAACCTCTAGACCAGGGAGGAAGGCACCCAAGGGTCTCATAGATTGTATGACCAGCTGATCAGTCCATGAGCTGCCAGAATTTACTAGTGTTCTGAAGGGTTTGTGACTTGGGTGGTAGGGAAGGACGCATATCAGAGGGTGGGTAATTAACCACTGGGCTGCGGTGGATTCTCCATCACTAACAATTGGTGAATCAAGACTGGATGTTTTACTTAAAGATCTGCTTCAGCTCACCCTGGAATTAACCCCGGGAAGCCCCCTGGCCTGGGCTGTGCTGCTCAGAGATGGGATGATCACAATGGTCCCATCTGGCCTTGCCATCAATGAGGTTCCAGTTTACCAGGCCCAGGGCTTGGCGGTGGCGAGGTGCATCGAAGGCCTGGTGGGCCCGAATACGAGCTCGCAGGGTGGAGGAGCGAAGGACAGTGACGCACCCGACCGCAGTGCAGGGAGCTGGGGTGAGTGTGTGGAGGGGTGCTAGAGAGGGCTGCGGCCTGTCTCTTTTCATGAGTCGCTTCTCAGTAGCGGAGGAATTGGAGCTAGGTTCGAAGAGCCGGCAGTGGGAAGTACCAAAGTCACATAGCCAGATAGCCTGACGAGCCCCCTTCTCCTGCTGGGAGCACCCCTGATTTCCCCAGACGAGCAGGGAGAAGCTTAGCTAGTGCACGGAGGTGAGACCTGGGAGGAAAAGCCAGGTGTTGTGGGGGTGGGGTGAGCCCGTGCATACTGCTCCTTCCCTGCTCCTGGAACTGTGATGGGGGGGCAGGGTATAAACCCCACGCTGGCAGTGACAGGCGTACAGGGAGCCAGAGATCCCGAGTAGCCCCAAGGGGATTAGACACCCCAAGGGGATTAGACCCAGCTGGGGAGAACCAGGCTGGGTGGCTCCTATACAGGGGGACTGCAGGGCCAATGGGAGGGGGGAATGGAGAGAGGAGGCCAGTGGTATGAAGCGTATACCCCAGGCCTGGAGGATGTGTTCCTGGGAAAGGTGTCCGCGGACAGGTGGATGTAGGAACAGTCTGGGGACGCAGTGGGGGCTTGTAGGGAGCTGCTTAAATGCAGGGTCCCAGGGCTGGAAGCCAGAGGAGAGGGTGGCCTGGGATCCGGGCTGGGTTCCTGGGCCATCCCCAGACAGATAGGAACTCCCTCCTCAGGAAGAAGTGGGAGGGACTGAAGAGCCCTTGCTGGAGCTGATGACCCGATGCAGGTTGTGGGACTTTTGGCCTGTGGACTCTCTGGCCCCGGAAGGGGAGAGATTATGAATGGCCTGGCCTGAGGGCTGGAGCTGTGAGAAGAGACTGACTGTCACAGCACCGAGCCGCTGTCAGGCATTGTCACCGCAGCGCCATGCCCAGCTGTGAGGGGATGTGCCGGCTGGTGATTTGCTCCATTTCAGGACCCAGTGCGGCACTGAGGGTACTGGTCCCCGAGGTGCTGCCACCTCTGGTGACGAAGGGGGAACGTTCTGTAATGTTTTCATGAATCCTATGAGTGCCTCAGTTTCCCCTGTATTTCACATGGCTACCCGGTGTGGGGTGGGGGAAGGACTGTTTGCTTTGAGGGCAGGCTAAGAGACAAGTTATGAATGTCTCCTGGCAGTCTGAGCCAGGATGGGCCAATTAATAGGATGGGTGAAGGCCAGCCCTGCATCAATGGAGGGTCTGAGAATACAATGGAAAACCCAGTCCCCATGACACTGACACCCAGCATCCAACACCCCAGAAGGAGGAGGGTTCCCCACCCCTCCCAGCATGAGACTAAAGGGGTGGGAAGGGGTGAGGTGGAAGGACAGGAGTTGGCTGCTGGAAGGAGTCGGGGGGCTCTGACCTGGGAGCTGACCGAACACAGAGGCTGAACAGTGGGGTTCCTTACAGCTTGGCTGGGCTCCGGGCTCAGCAGGATGATCTGTGCTTTAACCTTCCTCCCGCCGTGCAAGCCTAGGACTCCCCATGCTGTGTTCCGGGTGACTAATCAACCCGATTGTTCCGACAGCACTGTGTATGCGTCACTGTCAATGCTTGGCATGGTGCAGAAATCCCTGCGGAGTGCACACGTCTCTCTCAGGCCTCGCTGAACCGCGCTCCGGGTGTGACACAGGAGTGAACGTAAGAACGGCCACACTGGGTCAGACCATCTAGCCCAGTGTCTTGTCCCTGCCGGATGCTGCTGAGGGAATGAACCGAAATGGGCAGTTTATCGTCTGATCCATCCCTTGTCAGCCGGTCCCAGTTCTGGCACTCCTAGAAGAGTGGGAGCCCGTGGGGGTCTGGCACACGGCAGAGACTCCTCCGAGAGACTGTTCCAAAGCTGGGGGTGCAGCACCGGTCCTCCTAGGGGAGATTCAAAGCCAAGGTTGCCTTTGTTCAAAGATCACACTAGCTCGGGTGTCCTGGGCAAATTCCAGCTCCACCCACCCGCCTAGCTCCAGGTACTTGCAGCAGAATAGGGTGTGCGGCTTCCTAATCCCTTGTGGAGGAGCTGCGAGCCATTCCTGTGCAGCTGGGAGTCCTGGTTTCTTTGCATTGCAGCAGCCACAGCTGAGACTGTGCTAGAGTGCGACAGCCCCTGCCCCAGAGAATGACAAGCCGAACCGAGAAGGCAGCCACGGCGCTCTGAAAAGAGCTGTTGACCCCATTGTACAGCTGGGGAATTGAGGGACTTGGCCAAGATGCCCCAGGGAGTCAATGGCAGAGGCAGGAATTGACCCCATGTCTCCTAATGGTGGTTTATTGCCTTAGCCACAAAATCTATGCTCCTCTGTGTACTGGGAGGGGGGCGGGGGGGACTGTCTTTACCACCCAGCAGATCCGCCCCACCCCCACTTCATGCTCTCTTGGCCAAGGAGTGATTCGATGAACAGCTGTTTCAAGATGTTCCCCCTCCTCAGCGGAGGGTCACTTCTGCCCTGCTCCAAAGGAAGAACGGATAGGGTTGGTGGCGGGGGGAGAACTGCTCTTGTCTCCGCTCAAGGGCCATCCATATTCATTGGCCAACATAAATGATAGCCACTAGCCCCCCGGCACTGCATTCCATTACAGCTGAAATCTCCCCTGGGCATCCCTGGGAGGCATGTGGCCCTGGTTTGGTGGCTTGGTTTATACGCTCACAGGGAGCCTTTAATGGAATTAAACAAGAAAACTCAGATGGGACTGGGAATTTAAACCAGATGCTGATTTGCTGAGCTTTTCCCACACACTGTATGGAAGGTTGAAGTCTGGTTTCTTAAAGGGACAGAGGCAAGGAAGGTAGGGTTAACATTTAGGACTTGGCTTGAAAATAAACACTCATGTTAATAGGGAGATTTTCGTGGTTTTCCTCTGATTTCAATGTCCTTGCTAAAGTCACCAGCTTTCGTTATTCCCAGCACCACATGGAGGCATCAGGTGAGAGTGGGAGGTCCCATTGTGCAGGGTGCTGTACATACCAAAGGGTGAGAGCCAGTCTCTGCCCCCCCCCCAAAGACCCTGCAGTCTAAATAGCAGAGCTGGTCAAAAATGGGGGTGGGCTACGTTCCTGCAAAAATTTCTGGTGAAATAATGGTTTTGTCTAAATTTTGCACCAAACATGTCAATTGTTCAGCAGAGACGGGGGGGGGGGGTGGTGAGATCGGTTATTGCCCCAACTTCCACTGGGGAAAGAGATAAACTTCCGAGCTCTGCAGGGCTCCTCCCGAAGACCTGAGGAAGAGCTGTGTGGTGCTCGAAAGCTTGTCTCTTTCACCCGCAGCCATTGGTCCCGTAAAAGATATTCCCTCCCCCATGTTATCGCTCTAAGAGCCTTGGGCCGACAGGTTTTCAGCACAATTTTAATGTCCCTGCATTTAGGCTGAGAACCAAAACGATTTCCTTTTCCGCTGAAACGCTTTGGGTTTGGGGGCTGAGAGCAGGCACTCTTCATGGGGGGTGGGGTGGAAACAGTTCCAATGGAAAAAAGGAAAGGAGGACTTGTGGCACCTTAGAGACTAACCAATTTATCTGAGCATGAGCTTTCGTGAGCTACAGCTCACTTCATCGGATGCAAATGTTGACCAGCCCCATGAACTAGACAAAGCAAAGGACCAATTATTATCCCCATTTTATAGATGGGAAACTGAGGTTACGAGCAAGTGAGAGACTTGTCCAAGGTCACCACTGGGATTTGAACACAGCTTGACTCCTGGATCTCAGCCACTCCAGGGGCCCAAAGAGGCAGGCTGTGTCAGCTGGGCCCCTTGGGCCGCAAGTTACCGTTCTGACTTGCTGGGGGTTTGTACCTGCTCCGCCCTTACTTTACCCCGTGTCCATGATGACACAAGGCGCAGGGCTGGGGGGAATTCTTAAAAGCCACCCTTGTCCCCACCTCTGTCCCAGCTCAGGGACTGGGAGTCTGGACCAATTTCTTCTGTGTAGCTACTTCCCAGATGTCTGGCTGACGTATGCCTCGGCCTTGTGGCTGCTGCATGAGTCCAGCCTGGGGTGCCAGGCGTCTGGTCTCCGACCGGAAGGCCCGGTCGAAAAGGGACCCTGGCGGCCCCGGTTGGCACCGCCGACCAGGCTGTTAAAAGTCCGCTCCCTGCCTGCCCTAGCTCGGCCCGGCTCCCGGAAGCGATCACCAGGTCCCTGCAGCCCCTAGGCACAGGGGCAGCCAAGGAGGGTCTGTGCACTGCCTCCACCCTCATGGCCGGCTCCTCAGCTCCCATTGGCAGGGAACTGCACCCCCGTGGAGCTGCGGGGGCGGCACCCGTGGGCGCAAGGGCAGCGTGTGGAGCGTCCCTGGCCGCTCATGCACCTAGGGCTGCAGGGACCTGGCAGCCACTTCCTGGGAGCTGCGGTAAGTGCTGCTGGGCCTCCGCACCCTGAACCCCCTGCCCCAGCCTGGAGTCCCCTCCTGCACCCAAACTCCCTCCCAGAGCATGCACCCACCCCAACACCCTGCCCCAGCCCACCCCACTCCTGCATCCCAAACCCCTCATCCCTGGCCCCACCCCAGAGCCCACACCCCCAGTCAGAGCCCTCACCTCCCCTCCGCACCCCAGGCCCCTGCCCCAACCTGGAGCCCCTTCCTTCACCCCAAACCCCTCATCCCTGGCCCCACCCCAGAGCCCACACCCCCAGTCAGAGCCCTCACCTCCCCTCCGCACCCCAGGCCCCTGCCCCAACCTGGAGCCCCTTCCTTCACCCCAAACCCCTCATCCCTGGCCCCACCCTGGAGCCCACACCCCCAGCCGGAGCCACCTTCCTTATATGAACAAAGAAGCAGCTGACTGTCCCTTTTGTTGATTTCCAGTCAATCTTTCTTCCTGCAAACACTGCGGGTGAATGCATGTTCGAAGGATGCCACAGTGTTCTTGGCTTCCTGTCGCCTGGCATTAAGACTGATCCGCAGTTGGGCAGATCAGTACAGCCCGTACTGAGTTATGGATTGTCTGACTTAACACGGTCAGACTGGCTGGGTAGTTTGGGGTTTTAAAAAAAAACAACCCAACCCAAGCCAACCCTTTTCATTTGAAAGTGGCTCCGAGATCTGCCCTGGGGCTGCTGTTACTGCTGTGCGCTGAGACCAGGATGGGCTGGACTGTGCTGGGATGTCGTGGATCCTCCATCACTTGCAGCCTTTAAATCGAGATGGTTTTTAAAAGAGATGCATCTAGCTCAACCATGAGGTATGGGCTGGCTGCAGGAGCCACTCTGTGGCATTCTCTGGCCTGTGCTATGCAGGAGATCAGACTAGATGATCAGAAGGGTCCCTTCTGGCTCTAATACCTGTGAACATGACCCTTAGGGAGTAGCTCATTCTCCTTTGTGTCCTGCATCTTGTGCAGTCATTGGCACCGGTGCGAAATCTATCTTAGGTGCTTATATGACCATGAGCGGCAGGTGAGCCCCTGAGCCCCCATGGCTGGAGGAGGCCCGGTCCGCCTCCCCAGCCGCACTGGACTCAAGTGCTGGCCCAAGTCACCGGCCTGACCCCCAGGCTGGCCCGAGCCGCCCCTGGCCGCCCCAGCCGGCAGCTGGTCTGAGGTCCAGGCTGCTGGCTGGAGCTGAGCCCCTACTGGCTTCAGGGGAGAGGGAAAGGGAGGGTGGGGCCTTGGGGCGGAACATGGGCAGGGCCATTGGCTGGGTCAGGGGAGGCTCAGCCTGCCCTGGCCTTTGATACCCGTCGCCCATGTCTATGACCCCCATTACCAAAGCATCTGAGCACCTCACACTTTCCCAACAGCCCTGGGAGGCAGGCCAGGCCCGGCATCCCCATTGTACAGGTGGGAAACTGAGGCCCAACTCCTCAGATGTATCTAGGCACCTAACTCCCATTGACTCATCCCAGGAGACAGGGAGTCAGCAGCCGAGTGCCTATGGAGCACTGGTACCCGGGGCTCTGCCCATCGGGCCATCCTTGTGCTGCCGTGGCGACCTGCTACCCCCAGGTGTATAGGACGACACAAAGTGCAAAGCAGTGAAAACTCAGGCCCTACGTGTGAATTTTGCTTTTGTTTCCTCCTAACCGTATTTTCAGTGGCTTCACATAAGCCCGCAGGAAAGCAGGAATTTCAAAGGGAACGAGACAGTATTAAAAACAAATCTATCTCATGAGATTCCCACATCTCAGCCTGTTTCGGAGTCGGGGTACAGTAGGGGAAGCTGCTCCCCACCCCACGCTGGGTCTGTTCTGTGGATTTAATTTACCCAGGGTCGTGGTGGCGTATCCACCACTGGCAAGTTTTAGAGCCCAATTGGATGTTGGTCTAACAGACCTGCTCTAGGAGTGATTTGGGGAAGCTCTCAGGCCTGAGTTATACAGGAGCTGAGGCCAGGTGATCACAACAGTCCCTCTTGGCCTTGGAGAATATCAGCTCAAGGCTTCAGTCTTCAGGGCTTTCCGCCACCGGCAAGCTGCCAATGTCATGGGGCCTGCCCTCAGCACAGCAGTCTCGCTGCCCTAATTCACCTGCCTAGGGCCCCAAGGGGATGCCCAGGGGCCATTCCAGCATCTAGGAATAGCCAGGGTGCAGCAGTGCTCCAGCCATGTCCTCAATCTCATTCCTATACCCTCCCGCCCAGCTACACCAGGGACTGCCAAGGGGCTGGCACAGAGCCAGGATTTCCCCAGTGCCGTAGACTGCCCCGGTGGCCATGGGTACATCCGCTTTATGGCTTCGTTGTGCTGCTGCAGGGGTGACAAGGGCCCAGATCACAACAGGGGATCAGGCTCCAGGGGTGCACCTGAGCCAGCATTGACACCTGGCCCACTGGAGGTGTCATAGCCACTCCATAGACGGCCTCCAAGCCATCGCTGAGCAGTACGGGAACCTGCCAGAGGAGACCCCAAAAGCCGGCTCCTTGGTGCTAGCAGAGGGTGTATGTGATGCCTTGTGGGTAAGGCACCGGTGGGACTGACTTCCTAATGTCTCTTCTTTCCATCTGTTAAATGAGATTAATCACACTGACCCACAGGCTTGGGGGAAATTCATCCTTATTTGGGAGATTCAGACACTGCAGCCTTGGAGGGCTTCGAATCATGGAGACACGTGATCAGATCAGCAGCTGAATAAGCCAGCCGTCTGCCAGACTCTTCAGGGGCTGAGCCTGGGCTACTTAGGAGCCAAATGTGGCGCTGAGGTGGATTGATACAGTCTGAGTGCGGAAACCTGCCACCCCAAGCCATGCAATGGACTAGACAGAGGGCTGGAAGGCTGAGCCACCATCGGGGGGAGAGGGGTCCGAAAGGGTGCAAGAAAACAATGCTACGATTTCAGTTGGTTCCTAAGATCCAGCTCTTTGCTGAAAAGTGTCAAAGTTAAAATGGCACCATCGTACCCAGAGGAGCTGCTGTCGGGGTGAGAAATTTGCCCCTGTGCAGAGGGCCAGCAGAAGGGCCAGGCAGCCCTTAAGCCCATTCCACTGAGCTTTGCCAGACCCCATCTGGCCTGCATTTCAGAATTGTTACATGACCTGCGGTGACAGGGGAAGATGGGCCATGCTTACAGTGGCCTGAAGAAAGGGGTGGGTCTGCCATGAGCCGGGAGGAGCAGCGTTAGTAAGACAGTGCTTAAAGCATGCTGCTCAGGAGCCCAGTGTGGTTTTTATAGCTATCCTTGCTGGGTCCGTGTCCCGCTGTGACCTCCCCCATTGTATACCCTGGCAGTGGGCTTTGCACAGGTGTCACTCAGGGCAGGAGGTGTGATGAGGTCCCAAGATAGCACCGTGGGGTGGGGGGAGGGTCCAGGAAGAGGGGAGAAGGATGTTCTTGTGCTTAAGCCAGGGGACTGGCGTTTTGGAGACCTGCAACCCACTCCAAAGCTGCTACAATGTGTGTGACCTGGGATAGTCCCGGTGCCTCCGTTTCTTTTCTGTCAAATGGGGATGATGCTAAGACTTGCTGACCCAGCAGGGGCATTGGGAGGCGAATGTTTGGGAGGCACTCACATAGCAGGGTGCAGGGGACCACAGAGACTCAGCAGATCCAGGCTGTTTTACTGCAGCTGTGAATCTGGCCCTCACCTCTCGGGGCGGGAGGGATCTTTCTATTCCTGAGCTGAGCCAGTCTGACGTGGAGTGAGCGCCAGACCCAGACACCCAGCCCTCTGATGCTCTTTGGACAGGGTGCTCTTCAGAGCAGGCCCCTCCCCAGACCTCCTTGGTCCAGATACCGGACCCCCCCACACACACAGACAGCCCCAGAAAGCACACCAAGTCATGCATCAGAGGGGGAAATAAGCAGGTTTCAGGTGAACAGTAGCCCAGCTGCGGGGTGGGGGGCGATCTGGTCCCAAAGCCAGGTACATAATGGTCGATGGCCCACGGCCTGCGAGTGCTTTCGGTGCTGGCGAGCCAAGGGGATTCTCTGGATGTGCATTATTCATACACACACTTCCACTGACAGCCAGCTTGGGTGCCTTTAAGAATAGACCCAACCCCAGCTAATCAGCTGCCACCAGTACACCCGCCTCCTGCCTCTCATCAGCTTGACGTCAGGAGCTGTCCATAGGCCTCGGTGCTGAAACAAAATGGCTGGCTGCTAGCGACCCGGGCGAGGAGCAGCCCACACAGAGGCAGATGGAGCAGTATGCAATTTTCTAGCAAGCACACACCCTTTCCCAAGCAGGCACCCAGCTAAGGGCTCACTCAGAAGTCCCCCGGAGCCCATGTGGTAGCAGACAAGAGGACGGAACATGTCTTTGCTCTGCGTTGGAGGTAAGGCAAGGACCAGCCCGGGTGTCTCTATTATATCTCCGGGCACACAGATTGGGTAGCTATGTGCAATACAGACTGCTCGGCTGCTTAACAGCTGGGAGTCGACCTGTGTGTGTTGCAACCCAGTGGCTCCGTCGATATATGAACCCAGCTAATGGGTGCAGGAACAGAGCATTAGAAACAGACACTGACCGAGGGAATTGGGGGGTGGGGGGAGGGCGTGAAATGGGGCTATTTAATAAATGATCCACTCTGGCAGCTGAAAGACCATTTCCTTCTTTCCCACCTTCAGCACATGGCTAATTTGTAGGTGTGCGTGTGCTTGCCTTTAGGATGCCTTTGTAATAACGGAGGAAGTCGATGGAAATCGTTGCAAGACCCACACATTTTTGTTTGCATTGAATAGCTCCTATCTGCCCCCCTGTAGCAACCGAGCCGTAGGATTTTTTTGGAAGCAATTATTGCGGGTGGATGGGGTTGGTATTTATTACATGTTAGAGTCTAACTATTGGGATTTAAAGAGGGCAGCTGAATGTGGGTTAATCCTAGAGCTGCTTTCTCTGCAATGATGGTTAACCCTGTGCAGGGCATTTGCACTGCTAATTTATACCAGAATTGATTTTCACTTTTTTTTGGCAAGCTATTTTTGTATTTTTGTAGCGAGGAGTGATTTGCACCTTCTCTTTAATGCACTGGGGGGGGGGGTTCTCTCCTTTTGAACCAATATTAATTCCAAACCTGTCTTTCTAATGCCGTTTTATTCATTTTGAAGTCAGTAAGTTGAGAGGTGACATTTGGAAAGATCGCTTAGTTTATACTTGGCATTTTACAGCCCATCTGAGGGTGTGTGTGAGAGAGGGAGTGGCGGGGGGGTTTCCATGTACATCCATTTAATGTTAAACGTGTCAGTATTCTTGTTCTGATCCATTTCCAAAGAACTAGCAATGTCGTCATACATACACATACACATACACATAAGGGATCGAGAATAAGCTGCTGGCTGGGGCTGAACTTTTAAGGATGTGGAGCATGGAATTTAGGAGCCTTTTTATGATTTTGAAAAGGGTCCCAGTGGGGAGGGAGGTGGCTGGCTAGTAGCACTATGCCTCGCATACACTAATCCTGCTTTGAAAGCACTCGGTGGGACAACCTCCAGGATTTAGACAGATGTTTATTTGGCAAAGCTCGGTTGTTTTCAGGGAGCAGTGGTCCCCCCAGTGTGCTGGCTTCCCGGCTGAATATGCCACTGCATGGAGCCCGTCTGAAAGCCGGGGCGCTCAGCAGTGTGCGAGCCTTCCCCACAGCAGCTTCATTCACAAAACCCAACCCAGTCTAGAACACCCAGCTGGCATTGTTAGACGGTCTTTGCATATTTGGCAGGTGCACTGAAAGAAATTGCATATGGGGGGAGGGGAAGAAGAGGGGGATGACACAAATGATGCCCTCTTACCAGAGCTTGTCCCAGCAGACCTTTCTGGAGGCGATCGGCTTTGCATTCAAAGCCGTGTGTCTGCCTTTGGAGGAAACCCATAGAAATGTTAAGGAATAAAGCACCCCCTTTGCCCACCATGCCAGCCGGAAAGAGTCAGGGCCAGCCCACCCGATCCAATTACACTGCTCTATTTACATGTTCCATTGATCAGTCCCCTGAGCCTTGGGCATATGCATGCAAATTAATAAAGAGCCTGCCATAAATGATTGGGGAAATAGCCTTTTGCTGCCTTGCGGCGCCCTGTGGATTGATGAGGGGGCGGGGTGTGCTGGGAAGGGGGGGTGGATTCTTATTATTAAAGGTTTCTCCTATAAATCACGGCGCAGATTGTTCGGTGTGCTCCAGCGACAGGCTTCTGTTGAGAACAGTTTATGAATGAATTCACTACAGAGGATGGCGTCCTGTGGTTTGCTGGGTGGTGCAGCCTTCGATTTTTGGCAGGCTCTGAGTGCCTTCCCTATATGGCACGGATGTCCTGCCTTGGGCCCCGGCTCTGCCCTGGAGCCATGAGCATGGGTGTGTATGTGGTGCGGTTCACAGACTCCCTTGACGCCTGCCCTGCCAGGCTGCAGCCCCTCTTCCCGCTCCTACAGAACGGCTCATTGGGGTTCCAGCTGCACTTTGCCCTGCACCTCCTGGATTAGCGTCAGGGGGACCGGAACCGAGGGGCCACAGGGTCATGGCCCATCCACTTTTCACCATGGCCACAGCCCCCTGCCCCGCCTCTTCCCCCAAGGCCCTGCCCCCCAGGCCTGGCCAGAAGCTGGAGCCCAGCCCAGGGGGTCTGGACAGCTGTGGGGAGCTATGGACCCTCCACCCGCCTGGGGTGGGGGTAGGGGTCCCAAAAGCAGCCCCCGGTCTGTGTTCCCACCCCCCAGTCTCTCCGCAGGGCAGTTGGAGGGTCTCCCCATAGCTGCCCGTGCTGCTCTTATCATGGCCCAGTGTCTGCTCTTTGGCCCCCAAGACCCCCCCCCAGCCAGGCCAGAAGCTGAAGCCAGGTCGGGGTAAGAGCTGCGTGGGCAGCTGTGGGAAGTCTTGGGACCCACCTCCCCAGGCAGGTGGAGGAGCCTGGGCTCCGTTCCCCTGCTCGGCTCCGGCTTGGCCAGGGAGAAGCAGTGGGGCGGGGCCATGGAGGGGGCAGGGACTCATGCCCCTCCCCACATTGTTAGGAAGAATCCATCCCCCCTATTAGCGTACACTCCATCCGTGGCCCCACAAAGTCGTGAGACCTCCTTGTCAACCTCCTCCTGGCGCTGGCCAAGACAGCCAACCCTCACTCCAGGAAGAGGAAGCTGGATGGGGGTGGCTCTGTGACTGTGGCTCCCGTCCCCAGCCCCTCGTCCGATCACGCCTCCAAGCAGGATTCTTCTGGGCAGGGTCCACTGACTCCTCAGACACCCGTGAGCGCAGGTGGACACCGTCCGGGGTTCTCTGGGCTCAGTGATTCCTCCCCCTCAGTTGAGAGGGGGACCCACCTGTCCCCATCCCGGCATTAGGTATCCAGCACGCACGGCTGCCCATTGCACCTGGCTCTTGGTTTTGCCCTGGTTTCTCCCTGCCTTTCCCTTTCTTTTCCGTGCGGTTTGCAAGTTCCCCCAGCAGGTGCGTTAAAGGAGCACAAGTCTGGAAGCTTCGGAAGTCAAACCAGACCTTTGCTAAATTACTCGCCTCTGCCACTGGCATTTTAATGTCACTGTAAAAGCATCAGGGAAAAGTAGGGCAAGAAATCTGATGGCACATATTTATTTTTATGCACGGGGCTGGAGGATTTAAATAACAGGGCATGAGCCACACCCCCGCCTGCTTTTCTGACTAAGACTGACAGCTCTGAGCATCTTTCTTTAACGAGCACAGCTTCCAGGGGGCCGTCAACTCGGCTTAACTGTCATTTATTTCAGAGCCCTTCACAGGCACCGTAGCTCCAGGGCAGAACAAGTTAGATTGTTTGAATGCACAAGCTTAATTAACAATGGGCTCAGCAGGGTTCGCCTCACCGTTTTTTCTGAGCAGGCTTCCGGGTGGAAAAGGATCAAGGCCAGATTCTCAGCTGGGTTAAATCGATGGCCTTCCAGTGGCGTGACCTCACTGACGCCAGCTGAGAATCTGGCCCCACATCTTTAAGCGGCTTCAGATGCACTTGCTGCAACTTTGGGAAGTAACATGACGACAGTCCTCCCGGTTTTTGAGTCTATTTTTGCTTCCGTGTCTGATAGAGTCAGTTCACTCTTGCCCATGCCTCCCTGCTCTAAATTAAATCTTCTCCTCGAATCCTGAACAGGAACCGGAGCCCTACACAGATGCCCCCAGAAATCCCAGCGGAGGACTATATTCTGCTTGCCATTGTGGGTCCTACAATGAAATACAGCACAATAATAGCCAGGGCTGCAAACTGGGGTGTAGTGTGACCTCTATGAATGCAGGAGACACAAAAAACCGAGGCCAGCGCTGATCAGTGATCTCGTCTGATGAACATAAGAACAGCCATACTGGGTCAGCCCAATGGGCCAGCTAGCCCAGTATCCTATCCTCCGAAGGTGGCCAGTGCCAGGTGCTTTAGAGGGAATAAACAGAACAGGGCAATTATCGAGTGATCTATCTCCTGTCCTCCAGTCCCAGCTTCTGACTGTCAGAGGTTCAGGAACATCCAGAGCATGGGGTTGCATCCCTGTCCATCTTGGCTAACAGCCATTGATGGACCTATCCTCCATGAACTGATCTAATTCTTTTTTGAACCCAGTTATTGTTTTGGCCTTCACAACATCCCCTGGCAATGAGTTCCACAGGTTGACTGTGTGTTGTGTGAAGAAGTACTTCATTATGTTGATTTTAAACCTACTGTCTATTAATTTCTTTGGGTGACCCCAGGTTCTTGTGTTTATGAGAAGGGATAAATATCAATTCTCTATTCACTGTCTCCACACCAGCCATGATTTTATAGACCCCTGTCATCTCCCTCCTCAGCCATCTCTTTCCCAAGCTGACCAGTCCCAGTGTTTTAATCTCTCCTCATATGGAAGCTGTTCCATACCCCTCATCATTTTTGTTGTTCTTCTCTGTACTTTTCCAAGTTCTAATCTCTTTTGAGATGGGATGACCAGCACTGCACTCAGTATTCAAGGTGTGGGCGTACCATGGATTTATAGAGTGGCATTATGATATTTTCAGTCTTATTATCACTCCCTTTCCCAATGGTTCCCAACATTCTGGTTGCTTTTTTGACTGCCGCTGCACATTGAGTGGATGTTTTCAGAGAACTCTCCACAATGACTTCAAGATCTCTCTTGAGTCATAACAGCTAATTTAGACCCCATCGTTTTGCATGGATAGGTGGGATTATGTTTTCCAATGTGCATTACTTTGCATTTATCAACATTGAATTTCGTCTGCCATTTTCTTGCCCAGTCACCCAGTTTTGGAAGATATGCCTGTCCTTTCCACTGCACTTTAAATCGAGGAAGAGAGATCCTCAGCTGGTGTAAACTGGCATGGTCACATTGCCTTTGGTGGACCTGTCAGTCACACCAGCTGAGCATCTGGCCCTAGGTATCTGAAATACATAGAACAGTAAGAAATCACTCTTTCACACAGTTGGCCTGATTCTGTTTCCTTTCCTCCGACTGGGTGGGATCCAGTCCTGCGAGGAAGGCCCATGTGCCACTCACATCCTCCAAAGGGGGCTTGCTGGTGCACATGTAACGCGGACAGACCCCGGTTGGCAGGATCGAACCTGGGACCTCTGGAGTGTCATTCATGAGCCTCTACCGCATGAGCTAAAAGCCGACTGCCTGTTAGCTAAGGCTATAAAGCAGATTCATTTTATCTCTCTCTTTAAGTGGTCTCGGTCCCACTAGATGGGACAGAACCCCACCCCCAGGAGGTGTCTTGGTTACATGCACAGAGCCTGTGAGGGCCCTCTGCACATGAATGAATTCCACCTCCCAGGCCACCCTTTCCTTGGTGAGCCTCTTAGACAATGGATTCTCACCCGCCCAGCTGCACAATGCCATCTCTATTTGCTCACTAAGGCACTGATCCTTCTATCCGACCTACCCACTCGTCCAATGGGGCCCCTGGTGTGGGCCACATGCAGGATTGGGGGCCTCCTCCTGGAACGGGGCGGTTAGTTGCCAGCCTGACACAATGACAGCTCCTGGGAATATATTTAGCACCAGTGCGACGTTGGAGTCATTTCTTTGTGGATTCTTACTTCCAGGCGTCCTATAAATAGGAACTTGGGCGGTGGTGTTTTCTTGACGTTATTAAAGTGCCTTCCTGAAGTGTCTGTAATAGTAGGACGCTGCAAAATGTTTGTTCAAAGCCCTCGTTTTGAGAGGCTTAAAACAACTTCAGGTGGGTCAATTCAACATCCAAATTTCGCGTCGCAGCAGGGTTTGGGTGGGGGAGTCTGGAGGGGCTATTCTCCCCGGGTGGGTTAAAAGACTCCCTTGGCCATCCCTTCGCAAAACGCAATTCAAAATCAGCCCAAGCCAAGCAGCTGCTTTGGAGTGGAAAGCAGGGCCTGCCACAGCCACAGGGACAGGCAGGAAAGGAGCAGGAAGGTTCTGAGCCCTGTCTCTGCCTTGTGCTCCTAGTTACGCCTGCCCCAAACGCTCCCCGTTCGCATTTGGCCGCATTTTACCCCCTTTGTTCTGTGCCCCAGATACCAAGCGCTGCCCGGCAGTGGAGAACTGGCTTACGGTTCCCAGTGCGTTTAAACAGCAGAACATAAGAACGGCCAGACTGGGTCAGACCAAGGGTCCATCTAGCCCAGGCTCCTGTCTTCCGACAGTGGCCAATGCCAGGTGCCCCAGAGGGAATGAACAGAACAGGGAATCACCAAGTGATCCATCCCATATTGCCCAATCCCAGCTTCTGGCAAACGGAGGTTAGGGACACCATCCCTGCCCATCCTGGCTAATACCCGTTGATGGACCTAGACTGTAAACTGGCTTCCATGGAGTTACTCCTGATTGACACCAGAGAGAGAGAGGAGAACTGAGCCCTGGCTTGCTCCATAGCTCAGCAACACCCCCTGTGACTCCAGTAAAACAGGATTCAGGATTTGACCCCACTTGGAGCCCACGACTGTGTTCTCTGGGTGGCTTTACAAGGCTTAAGATACTCAAACTTAGTAAAAGAGACCAAGGCCCAGAGCCTTCATGGTAGCACCAAAGAGCCACTGAAATCAATAGGAGTTAAGCGCCTAAATACAATTGAAGATCTAGGACCAAGTTCCCTGCTGCTTGAACCAGACACCTAGGAAATCAGAATCCTATCCATGGAGAGGGTCTGGGCAGATCGTGCAGCTTGTGTTCACAGTCACCGGGTTCCTGCTCCATTGTATTTCTGCAGGCGAGTGAATTCCAAAGGCGTGGGGCCAGCCTCCACCCCTGCGGCCATCAAGTCCCAAAGTTCCAGGGACAGGCGATGACGGGGGATCGGAGCTTTGGTGGGTTCCCTTACACGTCCTTTCTGGGCCCAATGCATTAGCGTGCCAGGGAGCACTGGGTGCGGGAAGCCTGGGTTCTGGCCCTGTGAGGTACGTAGCGCGCAGCTAAAGGCAGGTGCGGTGAAAGCTGGGACTCAGGAATGGCCGTGTTAGCCTGGCCGCTCTTGCAGGGGCATTAAACACACCCCGAGATAGCAGCTGTCAGCTACTGGTCACCAGAGTCAGTGGGAGGTGGGATCCTGTCTCCCTTTGCGGATCCCAGCCTGAGGGTAGGTTGAGATGCTAAGGGATGTGGTGGTCTCCATCCATTCCCTAGCTGACCGGGGTCCCCAGCCCAAGCTGCCATCTGGCACCAGCTGGGCCCAACCTTGGTGATCTGAGCGGGGCAGTCGAGAGATGAATGAGGCTGTAGCGTGAATTGTCTCTGCTAGAGGCAGTCAGGATGGAGGTGTGTTGTTGGGGAAGTATGGAGGGGAGCATCCTCTGCCCACACTGGAGATTGTCTCTCATTGCCACCGTGGCTAATGTAGAAACCTTAGAATCATAGACTATCAGAGTTGGAAGGGACCTCAGGAGGTCATCTAGTCCAACCCCCTGCTCAAAGCAGGACCAATCCGCAATTTTTGCCCCAGATCCCTAAATGGCCCCCTCAAGGATTGAACTCACAACCCTGGGTTTAGCAGGCCAATGCTCAAACCACTAAGCTGTCCCTCCCCCTAAGCTGTCCCTCCCACTAAGCTGTCCCTTCACCACCATTCAATTGACTCAAAGGGTGGAGTCCAACCTGCACTTCATCAGACTTCAAGAGCAGAACCATGGCCCGATGTACACCAGGTGATGCCCCTGCCGGACAAAGCTGATCAGGACTACGGTTCTCACCTTCCCCCGTGGTTCTGCAGAGCGGGGCAAGGAGGGAGGAAGGTGCAGAAGGAGGTGGAGGTGCAGAGAGGGTGGGCAGGAGCAAACCAGCAATCAGCAGAGGAAGTCCAGTCAATCGCATCGTCCTCTAGCGTCTGTCTCCACATGGACCCCCATCTCCATCACCCAGCGAGCCCAGGTCCCAGCTCTCAGCACAGGTGCCCATAGTTCGATGTGGTGATTCTAGTGCCAATGACTTCTCCGGCGGGGAGGGGATGAAGCTGGGACTGACCTCTTTTCAGGCTACCTAATTATTCACACAGTTTGGCATCTGCGCAACTTATTGCTCTTCCACTCCAGCAGGGCCACACAGTTCCTCTCCCATCACTGGCGCTGGGCTGGTTTCTCTCTTGGTTGCCTTCTCCCGGCATTGATTTTGCTTTTGGAAAAAATGATTTTCGCTCCTTTTAATAGTACAATTACCGGGCCCCTCCCCTCTGCGCTGCAGCTTGTCGCTCTGGGCACTGAGGGAAGGTGTTGATGCTTAGAGGAAGGGAGCTGGGCTTGCATGTGCAGAAGTGTCTGTTCTCAGTGCTCTTTGGGTGGCTGGGAAGAGATCCTAGGCTGGGAGCTCCCGGAGAATCAGGAATGCCCAGTGCTCGCTTGTACCTCTGAACCCCGGGCACAAGTTCAAACCCTGCAATTGACTCAAACAGTGGAGTCTGTGGAGCAAGTCCCATGCTGTCAGTGTAAGGGGGCTGTAAAGTGGGCAGGAATGGCCCTCTGCAAATGCTCCCTTGCCCCCCCTCCCCCAGCAAGCCCTGCTCCCAGCCCTTTGCATAAGGAGCAAGATCTGGGGCATGGCCACCATTCACTGGCCCCGAGAGGGACCATACGGAGGAAAAGCATACATTAGAGCAGCCCCGAGGCTGTTCTAACTTACTCCAGAATGCAGGGAGTACTGAGGAAGCTTAAAGCCCCTCCATCTATATCTGCCTCTGCAGGGAGTCAGGCTAACTGGGAGTCAGACCTGTTGTCTGCCCGTGGGCAAGTCATGTCCCTACTCTGTGCCTCAGTTTCCCCATCTGTAAAATGGAGATACTCTTCCTCTCCTGGGGAGAGGATGAGCTAATGTCAGCAAAGCTCTGTGTAACTGCTCAGTGTTATTACATAGCTGAGGGAAAGGGGCTGCCTTTCAGCAGCAAGCGAATTGCCTGGGAGCGCGCCACGCTCTAGGAATTAAATTTGCATTTGGAGCGTGTTAATTTTGTGCCCCAACTCTTTGGAGGTGAGGAGGCTCTGGCTCATCTCCCCCTCGCTCCGGGCACCCTTCTTACAGAAGAGCATGAATGTCACGTTTTAAAGGAACAGCTACAGGCTCCAAGCCTGGCTGTGCTGGGCACTGGCCAGACCAAGTGAGAGACAATCCCTGCCCCAGAGAGCTTCCCGCCTAAAGACACAAAGGGCAAATGGGCACAGAGAGGGGCAGGGACTTGCCCCAGGTCAGCCGGCAGGGGAGTGGCAGAACTAGGATTAGAACCCAGCTCTCCAGCCAGAGTCCTACCCACTAGACCACACGGAACCCAAAGCTGCTCTTGCCCCTTGTGGCCACTGTACACCCGGCCTTTGGGCTCCTGCCACAGAAATCCACCTGCCCAGACGCCTTGCACTTACCCCATCTCAGCTCGCCGCTTTCCAGCCGATGGGCTGTAAACCCAACCACATAGGAACGTATCAGCTCCCCGCTGGCCCACTCTTCCAGCCATGCGTCCCTCCCCAGGGTGTCACGCTCCTGTCCAGCCACTGGCTGCCGGCTAGGCTAATGGAGCAGGCTTATCATCCGGCAACAACAGCCCGGATCAAAACGTAGCCCCATGGACCCTTCACCAGGCCACGGCTGCCTGCTTGCTACCAAAGGGTGGGGCCTGAGGCAGATCGGCGCCACACAAGGCTGAGAGAAAGGAGTTGCTTGGATTTCTTTGCTGGAGATCTCAGGGTGACTCCCTGTGCTTGGGGTTCCAGTCAGCAGGCAGCTGAAGAGAGCTGGCGCTGGGCACGGGCACTGTGCCACGTGCTGCTTCACACCGTGGCTCATTAGACGTCCTGGCGCGGTTCTCCCTCGGATGGTGGCTTTGGGGTACGGTGATAGCCAGACTGCTCACACAGCTGGCGGCTGTCTCTGATCTAGCTCCAGACAATGCCTGTTGTAGGCAGCCTGCTGCCCAGCCAGGGAGGCGGCTAGCGGTTAGCCAAAGTGCGGCAACTGCTGGGCTGGCCTCTTCCGTTCCCCAGCTCAAAGCCATCGGTGCAGCGTGGCTCAGCTAACACCCATGCTGGGGTGCTCGATAGGGCCCTGAGAGATTCAGCGAGTTCCTCCTGGCTTGTATCTTCTGGAGTCCATTCGTACTCGGAGGGAGACCCAGTTCGGTAACAGGGTTGGGGGAGGGAAGGGGAGACATTTCGTCTTAAACTTTGGCAGGTGGACGGATTCAGCATGGAAAACACTTCCCTAGGCTAGGCAAGGGCACACTGCACTCCCCAGAGCCAGAGCTCCTTGCTTTCATCCTTCTCCAGGTACATTGCAGGCCTCAGGGAACGCGGCACACCTTGCGAGGGAGGAAGGAATTTATACCCCCTTTACAGAGCAACGAGAAGCAAAATAGCTCCCCTCTTGTCACTGCCAGGATGACAACTCCAGCATCCTGACTCCCATTCCCCTGTTCTAACCACACATCTCCCGTGTCTACAAATCCTGCATCTTGGCAGGGGTCAGGCAGGATGCCCCTGGTGGTCCCTTCTAACCCTACGTTTCTATCGGACTCCCAGTGCTCTCCTCTCACCATTAGCTCACACTTCCCTGTCACAAACACTCTCACATGGGGCTCCAGTGTCCGGCCCCACCTGCGATTGTCTGGACCGGGGCACAGTGGGGGTGAAACACCCCCCTTCAGGTCTGGCCGCGTTCCGCACTGTCAGACAACAGGCAGAGAATTGCCAAGTAAGATATTGTTGGCACCGCTGGCTCAGTCACCTCGCCCATCTGTCTAGCCACATGTGATGCCACCCGTACAACCGGCTGGAATGGTAGGACAGATCAAACCCAACCCACTGCTCCCTGTGGGTCCAGTTCCCTTCTCAGCCACCCCCGGGGAGAGGGGGAAGAACCCCTCTGCTGTCCATGCAGTTAGTCAGGCAAAGGGAAAGGACAGTGGGCCCTGCTGAGCCTTGTTTAGGAGGCAGTGTTGTCTACTGGATAGATCACTGCGCTGGGACTTGAGACACCTGCGTTCTATGCCTGGCTCAGTCACTGACCTGGGGCAAGTCACGGCCCCTCTCTGTACCTCAGTTTCCCCATCTGCAGAATGGGGATAAAGTCACTGATCCACTTTGAGACCTACTGATCAGAGCTAGGTCTTATTATTATTGTTTAACAGCCTTGTGATGGGGTGTACTTGCCCGCATTGGAGATGAAAGGGTTAAGCTAGCACTCCTGGCAGCTGAAACCGTGCCCCCTCACCCCTGCTGGGCCACACTTCCCTATAAAGGGAAGCAGCCCTGCCTCGTTCTAGGCTGACTGCTGGAGAGGAAGGATGCACCTTGCAGGCTCCAACATGGGAGTAGTCAAAACTCTAGACCGTGGGAACCAGAGGTGCTGAGACCCAGTCAGATGCCTGGATATCTGTGGACACCCAAGGGAGGTTGGAGCTGCCGGGAGCAGTGCCAGCTGAGGAGATCGGAGAACCCGCAGGTGTCCAAACCGCAACATCAGGAAATACAGTCGGAAGTAGCCCAGGGGAATTAGACAGTGGACCAGTTACAGAACTGGATCTTGAGTCAGCATGTTTCAGTTGGATCCCCGCTGACTCCGTGGCACACGCACTCGCCCCTGCCAGGCCCTTGGCTGGGACCCCTGGAGAGGGAGGGCCTGGGTTCCCCTCCCATGGCCGCCACACCCCTGCCCCAGGTAGTGGCCCATTTCCCCAACTCTGGCCACTAGGATGCATAGCACTGCTAAGGAGGGCAACCTCATTGACTCTGGCCACTAGGGCCGTACAACCGTGTTGAGGAAGTCAGCCACGCTGACTGTGGCCACTAGGCCATACAGCCTGAGTGAGAGGGCGATTATATTGACTCCGGCCATTGGATCACACTGCCCTGCCATCAAGGGCCACCGTATTGACTCTGACCATTGGGCTGTACTGCCCTGAGGCTAAGGACAAGCAGGCAGACTTAACCATGGTGCCACGACGCCATTGCCTCTCCTCACAAAGGGGGATGGGGTGTAGTTGCCCTGCAACATGCCTGAACTTGCCCTGCCCCTCCAACCGTCCACCCCCAGCCTCACCCCTGGCAGAGCTACTTACATCTGTGCAAAGCAGGCCTGACTCTCCCAAGCACTAGGCCTGATGTGTGCTGAGCTGGAGGCCCGGAGCCAGTGGATGCTGTCATTTCAGGACTCCCCTGCCTCCTGGGAGAATCCCAGCTAGTATACAGCCACTTAAGCAGCTCCTCTACGAGTCCCACTTCCAGTGTAGAGGGTGTGTGTGACGAAGCGGGACTGTTCTTAATGTTTCCTCTGCATAGTGTGGGGGTGCCTTAGTTTCCCCTATGCAGTTCTTAAGTCTCTAGGGGGTGGGGTAAGGGTGTATGATCATTGCAGAGCCCTAGAGGGCAGGTGTGGGCAGGGGTCTGGACACAGAGAATGGCCGACACCCTCTTTCCTGGCAACTGATGGCCTGGCCCTTCTTCCCCCCCCCCCCCAAGGTGAGAGCTAAAGGGTTGGAGAACAAAGGAATCAGGTGACCTCCTGGCCCGGGGAAAGGGACAAAGCCCAGAGGAGGGGGGGCTGGAGAGAGTTTCAGTTTGGGCTGGCTGGGGAGGTGGAGTGAAGTGCAGACATGGTTGTCTGGCTCACTGCCCCCCAAAATGGACCCAGCTGAGGGGTCCTGTTCTCTGCACCTACAAGCTCTGGTTTAGAGCATGTTCCTGTCATCTAATAAACCTCTGTTTTACTGGCTGGCTGAGAGTCACATCTGACTGCGGAGTTGAGGGGCAGGACCCTCTGGCTTCCCCAGGACCCCGCCTGGGCGGACTCGTTGTGGGAAGTGCACGGAGGGGCAGAGGATGCCGAATGCTCCGAGGTCAGACCCAGGAAGGTGGAAGCTGTGTGAGCTGTGTGTCTTGAAGACAGTCTGCTCACAGACAGGAGACTTCCCCAGAGTCCTGCCTGGCTTCGTAGGGAGCAGCTCCAGAGCATCACCTGGGGACTCCGTGACAGTTGGCCTGGGGAAAGGGGCGTGGCTATGGCTCCCAGCATCCATTTGGTCTCCAGTTGCTGGAACAGCCTCCGGGGATGGTTGGGAGGTGATCCAAAATAGAGCAGCCTTAAGGCTGCTCTACTCTGCACTGGCGATCAGGCAGGTTGGGATCAGGACGACACAAAATCTGTTTTTTGAGATGTACGCAGCACTTGCAGCTCTCCTTGGTTTCAGCTCGAGTGCAGGTGCTCCGCGAGTCTGGAACCCCAGTCCCAGGAGAGCTCAGAGACTGCGGCATTTAGAACCTTTGCAAATGCAGCTGTGAGAGTGTATGCCTCAGCGTTTGGAAATTAGCAAGGGTGTGTGTGTCACAGATCTGGGCAATGGGTGCCCTTCATGGCTCAGTCCCCCCTACCATTAGCCTGATGCCTCTCTCGCTCTGAAAAAGACATGATCTCTGTATTGCAGGTGGGGAAACTGAGGCACAGCAAAATGACTCACCTGTGGTCACACTGTGAGTCAATGACATAGGTGGGAACAGAACCCAGGAGTTACTGGCTCCTGCACAGCTGCTCACTCCCCCAGTTTGTGCCTTTGTCTAGTGTCATCCATGCCACCCTCAGCACTGGAGCCTCTGACCCCCTGGTGTGGGGAAGGTGAGAGGAGAAGGGGCAACTGCATCAGGTCCCCTTAGTGCCATGGGCAGCTGGGTGGATCCCATGGAGCACATCATGTGCTGGGGCAGCTATTCCTCATGGTGATCCACGGGGGCACATTTGGGGGAGCTGCACCTGGCCTTTAGCTCCCTCTGTGCAATGGGCGACTGGAAACATCGTATGTGGGATGACAGACCGGCTGGTGGGGAGATACACTCGGGGCTGCTGGCTGCACCCTGGCGGTGGGCCCTCTTTTGGCCACTTCCATGTGGAGACACTGAACGGGTGTCCCACCAGGTTCTGCCAAAATGAAAGCTGGGAAACGCTCCCAGCTGGGGATCAGGGCTTGTTCCCCCCAACACCCCAATGAGGGAGGTTTTGCCCTTGTCCTCCAACAGAACCCCTTTGCCTGGACTGGAGTGAGCAGCTGAGCTTTCCCCAGAGGGCAGGTGGCCAGGAGCCTTTAGTCTGACTGTGGCTCAGGAAATCCTGGAAAGCAAGGAACACACAGATCCAGCGCGTATGGCGGGGGGCGGGTGTCCACCTGTGACTCTGTATTTGATAGGGTGGTTATTTGGGGGGTGACTTTTTATTAATGGGATGGAAGGAGAATGAAAAAAGGCCCTGAAATATCATGTAAACCATGGATGTGGTGAGATGGGAGGAGACGCAGCTGAGATCTGAGCCACGCCCCCCCAGTGTGCTCAGCCCTGCTCTGACATTGACTCGCTGTGTCCCAGGCTGCTGGTTTTGAGCACCTTGGTATTTGGAGGCTGAGCCTGAGACACATGGGGCCTGTTTCTCTGAAGTGCAGAGCACTCCCAGTGCTGACTGACAGCCATGGGAGCTGCAGGTGCTCAGCTTCCCAAAGAGCACACCAAAGCAGGGGGGCATTTGCAAATGCAGGTCTATGGGTGCCTCAGTTTCCCATCTATAAGTTGGCATTGATGCTGTAATGTTGGTTTCCTCCCCTAGGTTGCTAAGGGCCATGGTTTGAGACTGGCTGAGGGAGATGGAAAGTGGTTTGAGGACAGGGGGGTGCCTGTCCTCGAGGAGACGAGAGCTGCTGAGGGGGGCGCTGGCTGAATCAAGGAGTTCCTGGAGTTTTAAGACCCTTCCTTGGGATACCCTGTGACACTCTGGCTCTGCCCCATCTCCCCAGGGTGTGGGGAGGGTTCAGTAGCCAGTGTTTGCAAAGTGTTTTAATGGAAACTAAGGTTTGAATTTCCCCCAGTTCGCATGCACACTGGTCTCCACTTGGTTGGACCACAGGCAGGCTGTATGTCAGGTTCGTAAGGCTGCTCTCAGAAAGGGCTGATTCTGCAGAATTCCTGCCAAACCTTCCCTTTCCTTTCTGGTGGCCTTGCAAGAACCCGACAACAGCCAGAAATTGCCATTGTCTCCACCCTGTTCACCACTCTTACTATTTCCTGGCAGCTGTAGGGATAAAGGGACAAGATCCGTCCAGCAGAGCTAACGGAGAATCTCTTAGCAGTCAAGTGCCCATGACACGGAGTTGTGCAGCCCTGATTCCATCCAGCAGAGGGCAGGGGCACAGGCCTCTGAAGATGATTGGTGATTAAAACCCACACCTGCAGCACCATAAATGTACAGCAGGTTTTGCCAAGGCATGTTCCTTGGCTGGGCAAAGCAAGGGCCGTTATCGGCCCAAGCAGGGTCTAATGTGGATAGCTGCCCAGCAGCACTGAACGGTTGAGGTGTTATCTTGCCCGATGGTTTTATAAACCCTGACAGGTGCGGGGCTGTATAGTGGGGGAGTGTGCTGCAAAGGGGGCCTTAGACCACAGTTTGCCGCCTGTCAATTCAGGCCTGAAATACAATCTAATTAATGAGAATGCTGGAATGGAGAGAGAGACACACACACACACCCCGGCAAGTCTGTTAATTAAAACAGCTCCTTAAATACAGCTCCTGCCGGAGAACAATGGCCCACTGCCACCCGGTGTTCTCTGACAGTGGCTGATAGCAGATGCTTCAGAGGACGCGCTAGAATCAGCCAGCAGCAGGGCATAAACTGAGGCTGCCTAAGTGCACCTAATTATATACTTAATGGGGCAGCATCGCAGGAACCCCTCCTGAGCTGGTATAAGTCAGCCTGGCTCTATTGATTTCAATGGAGGGTATTGATTTAGGATCTGGCCACATCTCTGTTGCCTCCTCTCTCTCCAGGCAGTAGCAGCCGTGGGCCTGAAGCTTGTTGATTTTAGTACGTCCGGCTTCTCTGAGATGGCCTCTACTGAAATCCTGAGTGCGCACGCACACACATGCAAACACACACTTGTGCACACACCTAAACACGTGTGCACACGCACTTGTGCACACATCCATACACGTGTGCCCACACAGACATCTGGGTGCACATACGCATCATCTCCTCCAGCTCTTTAGTTGGCCGCGGTCACTGGATACAAAGGGGTTGGGGCTAGAAGGCTCTCGAGGCTCACCGGGGACACGTGCCGCATAGCCGGGGGTCCTAGCTAGCCCCAGGTACCCAGAGGGCACTGACCAGCAACACAGGGGGGGCGCAGTCTCCACGGCTTGCCGGGGCAGTGTGGTGGAAGCAATGCTCTGTCCCCATTGGGGAAGGGGTGACTTGGCTGCACCCCCCGCTGGCTAAGGAGGGAGCAGGACCAGACAGCTCCATGCTGAGGAGGTTCCATAGGCCATTCCTGTGGGGGCCCAGCAGAGCCCATGGCAGCTCCAGTCCACAGTCAGCAAGCGAAGGGATCCTGAGGCAGGGTGGAGATGGAGTGCCAGAATTTCCCCCTTACCGTGTGCAGTGGGTGAAAAGGAGCCAGGCTCGAGCCTCGTTCACGTGAGCCATGCGCTTCGAGATCCTCGCCGGGGAGCCGCTGGAGCGATGCAAAGCCTGGTCAGGCCAGTGCCGGTGCTGGTGTGGGACACGGACAGGAGAAACTGGGGTCTGGCAGATTGTAGGGGGTGGGAATAACACCTCACGGGGGTGAGTCAGCCAGAGACTCCCCCATCCCTCCCTTCTCCCTGACCCTTTGCTAACCCGGGCTTGAGCATGCAGGGCCTGGGGCCAGCCCCTGCACCCGCTGCAGCAGACGGAAAGACGCCCACTGGCTGCCGTGGAGCTGGGCCCAGGCAGAGGGAGGTGCCTGGTGAACTCAATCGTTTTCCATTTTCACCCCATCTCCGCAATTCCCGATCCAGAGCCAGGGCAGCAAATCTCTTGTGCTGCATTTACTGAGAGCAGAACCAGGCCCAGCTGGGTCCAAACCAACCCCTCCCCCCAACGGCACCTCTTCCCGTCTTCTTCCCAGCCTGGTTCCAGGGGCTGGGAGAAGCAGCTAGGAAGGGGGAGGAGGGGCGTGCTATCCAACTCAAAGCACAATGCTGGCCTGCCCTAGCTATGGGGAACCCCAGCTGGCCGCAGTATGCAGGGGCTGTCTCTATAACCCAAGTGACACAGCACTTGCTGCAGGACCCTACCGCTGGCTTCCTCCTCTCCCTGCATTGCTGGCATTAGGGAGGGGGGTTAGACTCCATCTCAATCTCTGTGCAAATGCTCCATCTCTCCTCCTGCTACACTAAGAGCGGGGCCAAGCACGGCCTTCACCAGCTACCGGCAGCTCCAGCCCTAGGTTTTACAGGGCCTGCGTCCATGTGTGTGTGTTGAGGGTCCCAGCCAGCCTTCCACTGGGGAGTAGGGTGGCTTCAGGACCCATGGGAGAGGCGGGATGGGGAGCTAGGGAGAGGATCCCGGCCCTTGTGGTCGCTTCTAGCCCTATGATTCTGTAGCAGTGAGCCCGCTGGCGAGATACCTGCCTGTGCAGAAGGAGGTGCCTGGAGCAGGGGCCGTTCCCAAATGCAGGGCTGCATTGCACACAGCTAGAGCCAGACCTGGCTTGTCACACCCCGCTCAGGAGCCAGGAAACCCCCGCCCAGCTGTGCACGCTGCTCCCTTTGTCGCTTTGCACAGATGTGCAAGCTTTGTGGAGGTGAGTGATGCCTCCAGCCAGGAGATCACAGCCTGGGGGGAGGGGTCGACGCAAAGTGCAGGGGCAAGAAAGGCGGGTCGCGTGTCCCCAACCCTCTGAAGCCGGTAGATTTCATTCATCTCGCTCCCCCGTGGCCAGGTCCCGGAAGATCTCCAGGCATGAATGATGCACAGAACGGAGTGAATGGAAAGGGCTGTCGCTGGCTGCTCTGCCGGATCCGGTGACAACATGTGGCGAATACCAAGTGACCGGGGTGGGGGAGGGGACCCAGCGCAGGTGGGAAAGGGGAAATAAATGACAGGGGAGTGGAGGGGCTGGGGAGGGGGCTGGTGTGTATGAGGCCGAGGGCGGCGTGCGTGGGAGTGGGAGGAGATGGCTGGAAATTTCCAGTGCAGCCAGAGGGGAGCCAGGTTTCCTTCTCACCCAACCCTGGCGCTGCTCAGAGCCTGGGGGCTGATCCTCCTCTCACGCCAGTGTGAATCGGGAGTCAGTGGAATGAACCTGCTGGGAGCGAGAGGGGAACTGGGCCAGTTCAGAGCCAAACTGCCTTGCACGACTCCCCTTCTAGCCTCTGTGGCCTGCTCTCAGGAGGCGCCGTGCCCCAGTGATCCCCGTCGGCGGGGGTTCTCTGGCTGGCCAGGGTCAGCAGCTCTGGGGTTTGCTGGGTCCATCCCCTCCTGCCCATGATGGTTGTTGGTGTACAAGGCCCCTTTCCCACAGAGCTAATACTGCATGATACCGACACTAAACAGCTCTGCAAAGAAAGTAAAGGAGCGAAAAATATCGGGGCGGGGGGGGTGTGATTTAAGGTGTGCTTTAGGTACAGGGGAGCAGTTAAAGATTGTGTGCAAGGGATTCTGGGAGCTGAGGGCCAGGTGCACACAAGACATGTAGGCGCGGGTAGTGACATTAAAGGGCCTGATCCTGAGAGCCCCCCTCCCCGGTTCCCAGTGGAAGCTGAAGATGTGTGAGACGTCTTGCAGGATTGGGTCCTGAATGAGCAAGGAATCGAGCAGAGATGTGTAACTATGGGCTGGGGTGCAAACTAGGCTCTGGAAATCAGCAGGGACTCGCGTCTGGGGCTGGATCTACAGAGTCCGGGCATCTAGCTCCAGCTCTGCCTTGGCATTGCTGTTTAATTCTTGGCAAGTCACTTCCCCTCTTCATGACTCAGTTTCTCCATCTGTAAATCCACAATAGGGTCCCACTATTGTAAAGCCTTTGGAGATCTCTGGATGAGAAGTGAAAGATCAGCCAACACCAGGACCCCGGCTGCCCCCTGCTATGGCTGTGTGGCACAGGGATGCTGAGGTAGTTCTGTGAGAAGTGCAGGTGGGCCTGTGCTGGGGTCAGGAGCAGATGTCGTCTGTGCCCTAAGGAGAGACGCAGCCAGTCCTCTCCAGCTGGGCAGGTCTGTGCCAGGCAGTGTTCCTGGCCCGGCTGGTAGCACCATGGTGGGTGGTTAGGGGAGAAGCTTGAGGGCTCCAGGAAAAGAGTGAGTTGCAACAAGGGCTGCTTGGCCACAGGGTGGGGAGGGCCCCCCAGGTGGCACGGAGGTGAGGGGGAGCCGAGCAATTGGAATGGGTTGGCTGGCTGGACGAAAGAACACAGCTCTGGGCATGTGGCCTTTGGCTAAGGATCCAACCAGGGGACGCAGGTCGCCTCGGATTCCCTGTGCCCACGGGGCAGAGTCACTCAATCTACCCCATGTCACTGGTCCCTGTCTGCAAAGTGGGGGTCGTGCCCCACAACCTCTTGGCAGGGCTGGGAGGGCAAAAATCCACTGGTGGCTGCGAGGCACTCCGAAGTGTTGTGATGGGAGCCCGATAGGTCCCAGGTCCCAGCTGTGGCCTGGATTTATTTTATCGTGATTGTTATTTTAACTATGGCCATGATCCTGCTGCCATCTGCCTCAGTGGAAGATTTTGTCCCTTCACTTCACTGGAATAGGGATCTGGCTGATTTCAGACCCCCCCCCCTCCACCCCCGCTCCCTCCCGCTCTAGCAGAAGGGAAATGGGCGGGAGTGCTGTCCTTGGTCCTGATACTGCGCTTTCCCTATCAGCTGCTATTTCCAGCGCTGAATAATCCAACCGCAGTGACATCGCCTGCAAATCAGCCCACGAGAGCTGTTAATCGTAGGACCTGGAATAACACGCGAGGTGGTGAAGAGGGCTCAGAGGAGAATAAAGAGGTCCCTTTGTACAGCCCAACGTGTTTAAAATAATCCACTGTCCACACAATGAAAGCCACGTTTTGGGGCAGAAATACAGTTCCACTTTGGCAGATCCTCCTCCGCTCAGACAAAGGCAGCCTGGCTTATTTGTTTTCATTGCAACCTATTTCCTGCCTGCTGCCAGGGCATAAGAACCAGGTCTTGGATCTGTGCAGAGAACTTCCCACCTGGCCTGGCTTTAAGGCCCAGAGCCTTTAGCCATTCAGAATCTATTGATTGACTGTGGCTTAACCCCACTGGGTTTTCCTCCTCATAAGCTGTTTCACATCCACTTTAGCTGTCTCACTAATTTCACAGAGATTATTATGGAAAGAAAGCTCCCCATAGCTCACACACTTCCACTGACAACCTGGTCTTGGCAGAAGGCCCCAGGCGAGGGGTGCATGAATTGATGTGGTTATTCTAGCCAGGGCTGCCGCAGTTAAGGGTCTGTTGGTATGTCCTTACCAAGCCCCGGTTTCAAAGGTTTATTACAGCTTGTCCCAGATTGGAAATGGGTATGAAATGGTCTCACTCTAGGAGGAAAATTTGCCTTTGGTACATTTGCTTTGAAATCAGCCTGAGAATTTGTAAGTGGAATGGGTCAAATTTCTGAGCAAAGGGAGGCTTATATCAAAGGTATGTGGGATTTTTATTTTATTCTAGACATCTGGTCAGATATCTTGCACAAAGCCCAGAGTTGGGGTGTGTTTGTGGGTGGGTGTGTGAAAAACAAGACAACAAAGCTTCCATGGAACAAAAAAATGTGGCTTTATATGTCCCTGCTTAGCACAGTCACACCAGGATTGTTTGGCTTTTAGGGTTTTTTCTCAGCTCCTCCACCCTTTTATCCCACATGGAAATAGAAGGACATACAGTCCCCAAATACTCAGCAATGTGAAGGATCTGAGGGGAAACAATTAGGAGGGTTCTCAGGAAAGAGGGACTTTCCACCACAGCTAGCACAATGGGGCCCTGACTTCTCCGGCCCAGACGTTTCGAGGTATTAAGGCACCGTGACAAAGTCAGGCTGGATGGCTGCAGGAGGGGCTGGCAAAACAGGCATGTTAGCCCTACAATGCTAAAGGCCCTTTTTCCTACAAGCTGGGAAGGGGTTACTTCAGGTCAATTAGGAACATCTGAGTCCAATTAAGGGCTGCCTGAAACCTGTTAAAATAACTCTCCTGGTGAGATAAAGGTCAGGGAGAGATAGGGGGCTTGCTCCCTCCTCCAATGTGAGAGATTGTGACCCTTCCCATAGGGGACACACCCAAAACCCAGTGCCTGTTTAGGGGAAGGACTGGCACCCCAGGGCCAGCAACAGGACACCTGCCCCAGTGAGGGGGCCAGGGAAAGGTATCCCCTTTTGTTGTTTCCCTTTGTTTGGCAGAGGAGCACACCTCAGGCAAGCTCTGAGGCCTACCAGGAAGGCTCTGAGAAACAAACCCCTAAGAGGGAAGACCCCAGAGCGGGGGCTGATTTACCCCAGGCCCTGTCCCTGCCAGAGGAGGGAGCGCTAAGTCTGGCGAGGCAGAAGGGGTTCCCTGCCACAGCACCTAAATATCTTTCCAAATCTGCCCCCTGATGCCTATCGCGAGGGAGCCCCTAAGCGCTACTGTAAAACAATAAATAATAATCCGTGCAAACAGCCTCTCTTAATTTCTGATTTAAAATGAGATACTTTCACACTAGATTTCCATGACTCTTCGGGGATCTTTGTTTAAAGACCCACTTTCCACCCTCCCGCTTCCTGTCTGATCCTGATGGGAGGCATCACGTGACCTGATTTTCTGTTGCCACATTCCTTTCCATGGCAACAGACTGTGACATGACAAATGAAGGCTTATGCCTTCTGGCAGGAGAGGAGGACACACAGCTAAGGTAATGGGTCCAGTCAAGGACTGGAGGCCAGTGACTCTGGCTGGAACCCACGCCAGGGATGCATTGGCTGACACTGAACTAGCCACTATTCCTTCTATGCCTTGGTTTCCCCAGCTATATCATAACCCCACCGAGGGGCATGAGAGGGTCAGTGCATCCCGCTCTGCAAAGTGCTTTGCGATCCCTGCGTGACAGGCCCTGTAGATGTAAATTCTGTTTTATAAATCCCATTCCAGCCGCTTGGCTCCTGATGGAGCAGTGCGTGCTGGGAGCTGTATGGGAGATGAGAGTAACTGAAAACAGCCTCTGAGGTAGGAGGCGCTGCTGGGCGCAGGGCACTTGCTTATTCAGGTGCCCAGCCAAGGATTTAGGGCTTTGGGGATTTTCAAAGGATTTTCAAAGGCATTATGGGAGTTTGGTTTCCAAATGTCACTGACAGCCAATGGGATCTGCGTGCCCAACTTTCTAGGTTGCCTTGAAAACTCCAGCCAAGGAGCCTCGCTTTAGGTGCTGGTTGTTGAATCTCTTACCTCTAAGTTACAAGAGGGTGCGGCTTTTTCTCTGCCACGGCGTCAGGTTTAGCCCAGCAAAAAGAAACAGGCAGATCCAATGCTGGGGCCAAGCTAGCCGCTGAGAACGCCCCTTTCATTCCTTCCTGGGGCCTGCCAGGGAACGGGCGAGCCAGGGCTGCATTTGACCAAGCAGTGGCAACACGCTAGCTGTGAAAGCTAGGCCAGGGTGCAGAATAGCAGCTCCAGACGGCTGCAGAAAGAGACAGAGACAACAGGCCAGACTAGACGTTGTTCTCTGGATAATTGTTGCCCTCAGCTTGGTTCTTTTCTTTTCTTTTCTTTTCTTTTCTTGGGCTTAGAAGGAAAAGTGGCTGAGTAGCTACTATCTGTTCCTGCTTCTGGAGCACAAAGGAAGGAACTGGAGAATCTTACTGGGGTCCTTACGATGCTTTAATAGAGGCAGGGAGTTTGCTGTCGAAGGGAGGAGCCTGCTCAGAAGCTGCTCTCTCTGCTCCCAGGATGAATGGTAGCCCTCAGGTGTTCCTTCCTGGGGCTGGGCCTGTGACTCTGAGCCACAATGGCAAATGCTCAGCTCCCACTTTTGGCTCCTTGATTTCCAGTGTGGTAGCCAGCCCCCAGCAGCTCCCGGTTTTCTCAGTGGGGGCCAGGTGAGAGGGGGATTCGCCCCTGTTCTCAATGGGAGCTGACTGGCTCCTGAGCAATGGAGGAAGCGTTGGTCACTCCATGTACGTGCCTCAAGCGGGAGCTGAGCTCCTCTGAAAATTGGGCTCCGGTTATGGGAACGGCGCGCTTTCAAATCCAGCCTTCGGGGGGTGGCTGGGGGGCAACGTGCCAGGCGCTGCAAGCAGGGAGACATGGATGGTCAGGATGTCTTCATGCTGAGCTGGTGTTAGACACTCCTGGATGCTGTGGATCGAGGCTGGCCTTTGCCAAAGTGGCCTCTGATTTTGGGTGCCCAGCTGGCGGCTCCTCTGGGGCATCCCAAAGGAGCAGCCCTTTCTGGCAAGGCGGGCAGGACTGCAGGGCAGTGCTTCCTGGCCACTGTGTTTGAAGGGGCGGGGGCCGGTATATTTTTCCTCAATGGCTCAGGAACTCAAATGAGCCGCACAGAAAATACTCTGAAATGGGGGGGCTCAGGGTCCAGTTATATTGTTATAAACAGACTTTTAAGCTGTATGAGCCGTCTTTGTCCGACTCCAGCGTCCTGCTTGTGCGGCGTTGATGTGTGGTGCTATGCGACTCGATTCCAGGCACTCAGACAATCCCCGTTAGGAGCTCTGCACCCAGATGGGGAGCTTTTTGCTTTCATGTGCCTCTGTCCCACCTCCATTCCACCGCAGAGAGAGGAAATGAATTTCCAGCTGGGCTCTGTAGCCTTTTTACCACCATAAAGACTCGCTTGGATTATCTGTCTCTTAAGCTGAAGGGATGCTGTCAAGATAAAACCCTTCCTCCCTTAGAAAAAGGATCTCTACCCATGTGGCTAATGGCCCGATCCTGTCATCAGGTGTCAGCAGAGTCATGTCAAAGTCCACAGAGACATGCAGACTTCCAACTGCAGGATCAGGACCTAGATGGTTAAACTGGAAGGATTTTTCAAAATGTAACTGGCTTCTCACTGTTTCTGCTGTTTGTTTACTTCTTGCACTTCTCTCAGCCTGGAGGGGGAAACTTGCCTGGTCTGTTTCACTTTTGCAGATAGTCAAGTTTCACTCTCTGGTTCTTTTGCGCTGGCCCCAGACTTTTGTGGGTGGATTCAGGTCATGGCAGGGAAATGTTGGCCAATCTATTGGGAGGGCTTTTAATTGCCTCATCAATTACCTCTATATTATTGTCGTTCCTCAGCTAAAAGAGAAGGCTGGATTCCAGGAATTTAGCCGTCAGCCTGGCACTGGGGCAGCCTGTTCAGGGTAGGCTAGTTTTGGGGAGAGTCACACGCTCTCCCCAGCCACACAGAGTTTGGTGAATAACTTCAAGGTGAGACAGGGTGGCCTAGTGGTTAGAACCAAGGGCTGGCACTGGGAGTCCTGACTTTGCTTCCCAGCTGTGGCTGGGGGTGGGGGGTACATGAATGAGTGGCTCAAATGCTCCGTGCCTCAGTTTCCCCATCAGGAAAATGGGTGACTGTAACCATAATAATCCATCCTTCCTTCCGACAGGGTGGAGTAGATGTTTCTGAAGTGCCTTGAGATCCTCAGATGAAAGTCAGTCTGGGAAGGGCCAATTTATTAGTGCGACTGAGGGACGGCTGCCTGGTGTGCAATATTCCTGATCCTCCGGTGGCCCTAGGGTTAGGACACCTTGGAGTCCACCTAGCGTATGCCCGGCTGCTCCCACGAAGCAGGCCCAGGGCTGCTGAAGGAGACTGATTAGTGTAGCAGCCCGCTTCGCACAGTCGCTGACCCCCTCCCAAGCTGGCAGCCAGCGATAAGCAGCTGGCTAGCTGTGAAGCTTTGAAATAAAATTCCCTTTGAGATTGCAAAGGGCTATTTCAGGCCCGTTCTAGTCACCTTGGTTTTCTTTTCAGATCACAAAGGTCCCCTCCCCTCCCTTCATTATTTCCTCCTTTTCCAGCTGGAAACCCTGTTGGGGGCCATTTCCCTGAGCTGAGATACAGAACTGCGAGCAGGCACCTGGCCCAGCCTGAGACGATGGCCATTGAGATCAGGGTGAAGACGCCCCCTGACTTCAGCCTTCCCACCTCCTTGGGGTCAAATGCCACGTCTTGTGCAGCGAGAGAGACCCCCCTCTCACCCGGCCCTGCAGCAGAGGGGAAGGCACCGGGAGCTGCAAGCCGAGGTCTCCCCAGTATCTCTGAGCACTCGGTAGCCAAGGCCCTGCCTGTTTGGTAGCTCGCAGAGGTTGGAAGAGGTCACTCCAGGCAGAGCTGGGAATGGGAGCCAGGTCTCTGATGTGACAGACAAACCACATCTGCTTTGCCCGCTGCCGCTCAAAGAAATGACTCTATGATGTGTGTGTGTGGGGGGGGGGGTCTCTCTCCGGTGTCCAGAGTAAACATAAGGGTTTGTGAGTCTGTTTCTGCCTCCGTGCTGGCCAGGATGCCTGCTCCGATGTGAAGATCCAGGGATCCCAGCTTCGAGGCCTGTAGGAGACGCAGATGGGGACACGGTCCCCCTGGGTCTGTGCTGTTTCTAACCACCAGACCGTCCCGGGATGCCTCGAGAGGCTGGAGGAAGCTGCACTTGTGCCTCCCACCAGGCTCTGTTTTCCTGTGGGGCAGGTGGGGAGAGCTGGGAGGGTTCTGGGAGGAGGGAGAAAGAGACTGTGGGGAGAGAGAAAGAGGGGGGCTGGGAGGGGTGAGGCTGAGAGGATGGGGGACTCTGAGGGGGTGAGGTTGGGGGGCTGGGAGGGGTGAGGATGGGGGGGTCTGAGAGGGAACAGCTTGTGATTGGGACAGGCTCTGAAGGGGGGGGTGAGGCTGGGGGGCTCTGAGGGGGTGAAGTTGGGGGGCTGGGAGGGGTGAGGCTGGGGTCCAGAGAGAGGCGAGCCTTGGGAGAAGGTACAGCGCGTGGTAGCTGAGAGGAGGGGGCAGCATAGGGGTCTAGGGGGGGTCAGGGGGAGCCTGCAAGCAGAGAGCAGACGCTGTGAGGGTTAGCAAGGCTGGGAATGCCTCTGGCTCTCTGGAGGCTGCAGCAGTCCAGGCCAGGAGCCAGGCAAAGGTGGCACCCCAGGGTAAGAGGCAGGGGGCCAGGGAGAGGGGAGGAAATCTGATGAGGTTCAATAAGGATAAGTGAAGGGTCCTGCACTTAGGATGGAAGAATCCAATGCACCGCTACAGACTAGGGACCGAGTGGCTCGGCAGCAGTTCTGCGGAAAAGGACCTAGGGGTGACAGTGGATGAGAAGCTGGATATGAGTCAGCAGTGTGCCCTTGTTGCCAAGAAGGCCAATGGCATTTTGGGATGTATAAGTAGGGGCATAGCGAGCAGATCGAGGGACGTGATCGTTCCCCTCTATTCGACATTGGTGAGGCCTCATCTGGAGTACTGTGTCCAGTTTTGGGCCCCACACTTCAAGAAGGATGTGGATAAATTGGAGAGAGTCCAGCGAAGGGCAACAAAAATGATTAGCAAAAAGAAAAGGAGGACTTGTGGCACCTTAGAGACTAACCAATTTATTAGAGCATAAGCTTTCGTGAGCTACAGCTCACTTCTCTAATAAATTGGTTAGTCTCTAAGGTGCCACAAGTCCTCCTTTTCTTTTTGCGAATACAGACTAACACGGCTGTTACTCTGAAACCTGTAAAAATGATTAGGGGTCTAGAACACATGACTTATGAGGAGAGGCTGAGGGAGCTGGGATTGTTTAGCCTGCAGAAGAGAAGAATGAGGGGGGATTTGATAGCTGCTTTCAACTACCTGAAAGGGGGTTCCAAAGAGGATGGCTCTAGACTGTTCTCAATGGTGGCAGATGACAGAACGAGGAGTAATGGTCTCAAGTTGCAGTGGGGGAGGTTTAGATTGGATATTAGGAAAAACTTTTTCACTAAGAGGGTGGTGAAACACTGGAATGCGTTACCTAGGGAGGTGGTGGAATCTCCTTCCTTAGAGGTTTTTAAGGTCAGGCTTGACAAAGCCCTGGCTGGGATGATTTAACTGGGAATTGGTCCTGCTTCGAGCAGGGGGTTGGACTAGATGACCTTCAGGGGTCCCTTCCAACCCTGATATTCTATGATTCTATGAGAGCTGGGGCCTTGGGAGGCGACAAGGGAAGCCTGTTGGGGAATGCAATGAAGGGGGCTTGGCTTGTGGGGCTGCAGGGGCATGTCTCTGTCCCCCTCCCCCAACACCTCCCAGCTCCCATCGTTCGCAGATGCCCAGCGTGCTCTGGGTCTGCACTGACTGGGCCTGGTGCGTTACCGGGCGAGTCCAGAGTGCTGGTCTGGAAGATGGAGGGGGCCTTCCCGGGACGATACACTGCTCAGTGTGCAAGGGGTCTGTCTGCTTCTGTGTCTGCATCACAGGGGCCCCCTCCGGTCCCCTTAGGCCAGTGGGCAATTGAGCCAGAGAGGGTGCCAGCCACATGCTGTGCCTCCATCCAAGCAGCCAGAGAATTGACCCCTCCCTCTTCCTCCTCCTCTGGCATGCTGACTTGTGTCTCTTGCACATCTGGGCCTTTTGCAGAGTGCTTTGGATTGTGCATCAAATTATTTCTTCCCAAGTAGGAGGCTCATGAAAATGCATCACTTTCCAGGAAACGAAATGCACTTGCAAAAACTGGCATCACCTCCGAGAGAGCCTTTAAGCCATCCGAAAAGGGACGGCTCTTCCGGTTAATGAGATCCTGTCAGATCCGATTTGGCCCCAGCTTTCGCTTTTGTACAAATTTTAAACGTTGGCAGGAGCTAAGCTCTCTAGAAATGGCTCTGGGGTTATTTTAAATTCCAGTGGAAACAGAGTCAAGTCTTTAAGGAACTCCCCACAGTTAAGCCTCCCCCTGTAGCATTTGCGACCCAACCACTGCAGCCTTGTGCAGGTGCCCGAGAAGCTGAAAGGAGACTAGCTCGAAACCCCAAACGAGCTCGAGGGGTTCGAAGTCCAGTCCTGGGCATGTATTTTGCAGAGCAGCGATCAAGAGCTAACCCTGTTTCATGTAGGTAACATGGCTCCGAGTGGATTTTGTGGGCGAGAGGGCGACAGCTTTTTAAAAATTCAGGGTAACATTTTCCGAAGCACCAAAATGAGCCAAGCTCCATTGAGAGTTGGCGAAAGTCCTTACGGGATGGTTTTTGTGCTGATGAAAGGGGATGGACCGGGAGCCCTGGAGACTGACTACATGGCATGGGTACTGTCTGGCAAGCGATGCCCCTCACTATCAATGTGACTTGCGAGGGACCCACCGCTAGAGCACATCAGTCTCTTCTCAACAGAAGCTGCCAACAAAGGGACCAATCAATGCCAGCTACGACGGGTCCTGGAGAACAGGTGAGACTCACCATCTCCTCTCCCATAGGACACAGCTCCCGGGGCTGCCCGTCTTTCTCCACCAACCCTGAATCGGACTGAGTCATCTTGACAGAGCCAGGGGTGTTGGGATTCTACCCCCCACGCCCAGGACTGCCTTTCTGAGCCCAATATACAGGGCGATCTTTTGCAGACGGCCAGGGCTTGTCTACATGGCCCTGCAGTTCGTCCTGGGGGGGTGATCGGCAGTTTGTTGTGCTGGAACTGCACTATGTGAACTTGGCCGGTGCGAAGTAAAAGGTACCTAGTTTGCATTGCATTGCATAGTTTGCATTGTCCTGTCTAAAGAGCCTCCACTCCGTGGGCGTTCCCATGGCTAATGCCAGGCAGGAAATGTTCATCCAGTTTTCCATAAGAAAATGCCATTTAGACTAAGCCAGTTTTTTTCACAGCATCGTATGGATGTTGATGAAATTTCTCTGAAATGGGAATTCCAATATTTGACCAGCTCTGGCTACGACAAACTCTGGTTTTAAAAGGCTGGTAAACTGGCAAGTCACAATAACTAATCTGAGGCTGAAATTCACCTCCCTCGGCCTTGACACACACACACACACACACCCCTACCCCGGAGGGGTTGGGGTTTGTACAAAGTTTAGAAGAATATGCTTTGGCTGATTGCTTAAGCCCTGTGCATTAGAAAGAAACCGATTAACCAGTTTGGGAGAGAGGCCATGTGTGTGTGTGTGTGATTCAAGAACACAAGAACATCTTGAATCTGTGAAACAAAAGGCAACTTGGCAGTAGCCCAATCTGTAATAGGGTCTAATTACTTTAGGAGCTTTGCAAAAGAACGACAAAGCCGCCTGGTTCCTGAGCCTTAACATTTAGCTGCTGGGCCTGGGGCTGTAACTTTCCTGGAATTTTCCTACCAACTTTTCCCAGCGTGCTGCGTTACAGACATGCTGCCCCCACAGTGTGTGATCTCCAAGGCACAGGAAAGAACCAGGGCATGTTTACAAGAGAAGAAGAATGGTCTTGTGGCTTACAGCAATGCTTAGCTGCTAGTGCTTATCCATAGAGCTCAAAGCACTTTACAAAGGAGGTCTGCATTATCCCCATTTTACAGATGGGGACACTGGGAGGGTAAGTGGCATGCCCAATCCCACCCAGCAAATCAGTGGCAGAGCTGGGAATTGACCCCAGCTCTCAGTCCAGTGCTCTCCTTGCGAGGCCACAGTGTCTCCCTGGAGGAAGTAGATCGAGACTCAGGAGAACTCAGAGCATGACCTTTGGCAAGAGACTAAGGGCCAGGTTTTCCACAATGCTCAGCACGTGGGTGCTCTTTGGAGAACCAGGCCCCGGTTGTGGGTGTTGAGCCCCTGAAAGTTTGGCCCCCGGAGAGCTGGCAAAAATGTGGCCCCACAAATGTGACCAGATTTTGAAATGTCTCAGCACCCAGTGTGGCATCTGATGTTCAGGAAATTTGACCCCAAATTTGCACCTCTATAAACAGCCCTTCCTTGCTCTGTGTTGTCTATTTCACTTGTAAACCCTTCTCACTCACACAGGTGGAACTCCATGGGATCCAGTGGAGTTATTCCTGATTTACACCCAGTGTAACTGAGAGCAGACTCCAGCCCCCAAGGCTGGCAGGGAGCAGAGAACCAAACCCTATAGAAGCTGCCCAGAACCCCTGTGCCAAATCCTCCCGGGCTGTGAAGGGTTTGAAATAAAGATGCAGGTCGAAAGCTGGGATTTGTGGCTGAGGGCTTTGTTTCCTTTGGCCCAGCTCCTCCCTTCCATTGCAGCAGGGCATGTTGTGCTGCTCTTTCCCTGCTGAGTGGCAGAGCTGTGACAGCGTCTGGGTGGAGAGTGGCTGCCACGTGTCCACCCCAGAAGTGGCTGCGTGTTGGCAATGGATGATAGTGATTTTTATACATGTCCTAGGCCTGATTCTGATCCTACTTACCTCAGGGTGCAAATCAGGAGTAAGTCAGTGGGCGTACACTAGGGGCTGGTCTGCTCCAGGAACTTACATGGGCCTGGCTACAGCTTCTCAGGGCACCGGATTACCTACAGCGATGGGAGAACCCCCTCCAGTAGTGTCTACATTGAAGCACTCCAGCTGGGGCACTGTTGGGCTTGATTCTGATCTGTGTTACCCTGGTGTAAATCAGGAGTAACTCCACTCCAGACAGTGGCGGTTCACACCGGTATAAGGCTGATGTGACAGCAGAGTCTGTCCCCCTGTGTCAAGGGAAGTTATGCTCATTGCTTAGGCTTGGGCAGCCGTGCCGCTCAGCGGGGTGACGTACCCACACCCCAGCTGATGTGCTCCCCAGACACAAACCCCAGTGCAGACACAGTTATGTCGACGGAAGAGGGGTTCTAACACCATTCGGGAAGGTGGGTGTGTGCTGCTTCGGCACCAGGTTGGGGCACAGGCCACGTAGTGCAGATGTACCTTTAATGGGCCCTTCGTCTTAGTTATGGAGAGGCCTTGGGGTCTCACTGTCCTTTCACCCCACTTTTACAGCTGTGTCACTCCCCTATTCCAACTGGCGCTGCTCCTGCTGTATCTTAGCTCAGACTCAGACGCTTCTGAGCGCCGCAGGTAAAAGCCCCTTGCGGTGGACTGCGTTAAAGCCCCGAGGGGCCTCACAGCTTAGTGTTTGGAGGCCGTTTCAGATAAGACCTCACCCCTGTAGGTCTTGTATGCTCTGCATGGACATTAAAGATCCCACAGACCTCCATAAGAGCTTGGTTTCGCAGCTGGAACTCTCACTCTGTGCTGAGAACTAGATGTCCACCCCAGAGACGGTTGCATTTCAGCAGTGAGTGAAGTGACTCCATGTGCATGTAACTCATAAAGTGCTTTGGAAGGGTCCTTGGGGCTGGGACGTATACCATGGTAGGGCCTGAAACAATGTGCCAGGCCTGCTGGAAGCTAGCAGAATCTGAGGAATTTTGGGTCAGTGCGAAGCGTCGGACCCGCCTCTCGTGGGAGTTCTGCTCTCTGGCAGCAATGTACAGAATCAGGCCCTCACATCCGAGGGCACATCCTGAGCGGGTGTAAATCCACTGAACGGAAAGGAACTGAGAGCACAGAGCTCAGGGAGCAATTTGTCTCTCACCAATCCCAATGTAAATCAGGAGTAACTCCACTGAAATCTATCATGTAAACTGGTGTGAGAGCAGAATCAGGCCTCTGATCTCGAAACTTGCCCTTTGTAAAACAGGGACCATGTTATCAGGAGGCAGAAAAGGTTGGTTTCGGGGACAGAAGCCAACTGCAGACAGCAGGCCAGATCTGCAGCTGGTGTAAAGTGGCGTATGTAATGAAGTGGGACTGTTCTTAATGTTTTCTCTGAATAGTGTGGGGGTGCCTCGGTTTCCCCTATGCAGTTCTTAAGTATCTAGGTGGTGGGATAAGGGTGTATGATCGTTGCAGAGCCCTAGAGGGCAGGTGTGTGCAGGGGTCTGGACACAGAGAATGGCCGACACCCTGTTTCCTGGCAACTAATGGCCTGGCCCTTCCCCCCTGCAAGGTGAGAGCTAAAGGGTTGGAGAACAAAGGAATCCGGTGACCTCCTGGCCCAGGAAAGGGACAAAGCCCAGGGGAGGAGGGGCTGGAGGGAGACATGGAGTGAAGTGCAGACGGGGTTGTCTGGCTCACTGCCCCCCAAAATGGACCCAGCTGAGGGGTCCTGTTCTCTGTACCTACAAGCTCTGTGTTAGACCATGTTCCTGTCTTCTAATAAACCTTCTGTTTTACTGGCTGGCTGAGAGTCACGTCTGACTGCGGAGTTGGGGGGCAGGACCCTCTGGCTTCCCCAGGACCGCGCCTGAGCGGACTCGCTGTGGGAAGCGCACGGAGGGGCAGAGGATGCTGAATGCTCCGAGGTCAGACCCAGGAAGGTGGAAGCCGTGTGAGCTGTTTCCCCTGCAGACAGGCTGCTCCCCGAGAGGAGTCTTCCCCAGAGTCCTGCCTGGCTGCGTAGGGAGCAGTTCCAGAGCATCGCCCAGGGACTCCGTGACAGCATAGCTCCAGTGACTTCACTGGGGATCTGGCCCAGCCGCAGAGACAGGGAAGACGGGGGTGGGGGGGGGCTGTCAGTTACAAACAGTTCCTCAATGAATTGATTTTCCCTTTGAAAGCAGCGGAAGGAGTTGTGTCTCTGGGATTTAGCTCACGAGCGGTGATGGCTCAAAACTGGGTCAGTGGCTTTTACGCGGGTTGAACGTGCTGCCCGGAGAACGAGATTTAACCCTCGCTCCCAGGCAGGCCAGAACTGGGCCACCGATTTCACAGCAGCTCCTGCGTGTCCTGGGGGCGAGGAGAGGCTGATGCGGCTCCCGGCACATATCCGGGCATAAGGCCGTGGGCTGAGCAGATCCACAGGGCCTTGTGCTGCCTCTTGCTTGCCCTCCCCTCGGGCTCCTCCGATTTACATGAGGGTAAGAGAGAGGAGACTCGCCTTGCTGACGCCGATCTCCGCTGTCGCTCCACTGAGGCGCAGTGGGTGATCTCAGCCCAGTGTAGCCAGCCCCAGCATCCTCTCCCAGTAATGGTCGGGCCAGGGGAGCCTGCGTCCATCAGGAATAGCTCCTGGGACCGGCGTGGAGTCACCAGGGCTCCGGCTGACCTCTGAAGAGGGCCGCAGCCGCATGGGAGGCTCACCCAAGCCTGTGTGTCCGCACACCCTACCCGCAGAGAGCCCCCAGCATGGCCAAGCACTGGAAGGATCCTGCTGGTGGCAGATGCTCTTCCAGTCCCACCATCCTCTTGCTGGGGAGGGACCCCGGGACACGGTGGCGGGGGGGGGGGGGCGATGCAGAAAGAATGCGCTGTCTCTGGAGTGACAACCCTGCCCCCGGCACTGCAGCTCCCTTAACCCTGCTGGGTTACGCGTCTCCCCGTGGCGGGGGAGGCCAGGCTCCCCCAGACAGATGCACGACGAGCCAGCAGTGGGTGGGGCCCGGCGCATCGCACGCAGCGGCTAAGAGGATGTGATGTGTCAACCGGCGGGGTGGATCTGCTGTGACAGGCCCTGGGGGACCTCGGCAAGTGGAAGAGCCTGGTGCACAGAGGTTGCCGGCGGCAGGTCTCGTCCCCTCGCCGGGATCTTTCTTGCATGAGGACGCCCCTGCTCCCAGGGTGTTCAACAGGGATGGGTCCAGACAGCAGCTCTGTCTATGCGCCGGGTGACTGCATCACCTGCTTCCTCAAACCCACTCGGGGAACTTCCAGGAGACCCCTTGCAGGTCTGACGAACACTCTGGAATGAGACCGACCAGGACACCTGGGTTCTTAGACCCAGCTCTGCTGCTCACTCGTGGTTGGGCCAGTCCCTGCCCCTCTCTGTGCCTCAGTTTCCCTGTTTTTAAACTAGGTGCGATAAACTCTTTGTTCCCTCCCATGGCTCTCGGGGGACAGTATGAGCTCTAGACACACACACACACACACACACACAGAGGAGTGCACAACCTCACTGTTTCTCTTCCGGTATTTCCCCAGTGGCAGGAGCGTTACATCCTAGCCTTCACGGGGAGCTGCGGGAGTTGGCTGCCCGTCCTTGGGATGTGGCAGGCTGACTGGCCCCCCAGCCTCCTTCATTTAATCCTCATCTGAATGCAGTGAGGTTTCAGCCCCACATAACTAACCCAGCACCTGCCTCCAAGTTCCTGTAGCGTCCGCAGCCGAGCTGGTTCCCCGCGTTCAGCCTTGCTGTTTAGATCCTGCCGCTTTAAAGGGAGCGAAGGCCTAGGGCTGGGGAGGGACAGAAACCAGTGGGAGCCAGGGGCCGGCAAGGCAGGAACAGGGCAGCTGCATGCCTGGGTTTGGGGACAGGGTAAGAGATGAGCTATTGATGAGCTAGGCTGGGTGAAGCCACTGCCGGCCTCTGGGAGCAGTTCACACAGTCGGGGCTGCTCTGCGCTCGCTCCAGACGGCTCAGCCACATGCAGGGGAGTTTCCTCACTGCTGCCGAGGCTGTCTTGGCATTCGAGGATTGGGACTGCGGGGCAGGGCTCAGATGGAGAAAGAACTGGGGGGGATGGGGGCAGTGTTCTTGGGTCTTGTCTGCCCTGCCCTTGGTTGTCTGCAGTCTTGTAGCTGTGTCTGTCCCAGGATGTTGGAGCGACAAGGTGGGTGAAGGAATAGCTGTAGCTGGGCCAAGACAGGGTATTACCTCGCCCCCCCCTCTGCCCCCCCAGCCCCTGCCACTGCTTAGCTTTCAAGTGGCGCTGTTCAGCCATGGATATCAGAGCCCTTTGCTCTATCCCCATTTTAGAGACGGAGAAACTGAGGCACAGAGAGGGGAAGTGACTGGCCCAAGGTCACTCAGCAGCTGAGCGGTAGAGCTGGGAGCAGGTCACAGGGCGCCAGAGAGCTGGAACAGGGCCCTGGCTGCCTCCTTCAAGGCTATTGCTCTGATGGGTGTGACTAGCGTTCCAACAGCCACATCACCCAGCCCTGCTCCAGGAAGGGTCAGGCGACAGTGGTCAATGCCCAGGCATCCGGGGGAGGCTTTCGAAGGCCTGCTACAGGCTCAGCTGCAGGGAGAGGGTACAGAACAGCTGGCAAGTCCTAGGCTTGTGCTGGGGTGTGAGTGCGTGGTTACAGTCACAGGGGTGGAGGTCCTGGCCATGGAAAGAGAGCGCCGAGCCATGTGTTTCCCTTGCACCGAGGAGCCCAATCCCCTGCACTCCAGCCACTCATGACTCCGTCTGACCTGAGTGCTTAGCCAACGTTCATGTGCCTGGGGGTTGTTTCGGGGAGGAGGAGAAACTGATGATGAAGTCAGGTATTTCTTGGATGCAATTGGGGTTCTGCACAAAGAATGTACAAAGTCTGTTTCCCTGAACACAGCCGGAATCGAACAGCGAGAGACAGCTTCTTTGCTCACAACCCCACGCCCCCTTCAGCCAGTACTTTGCCCAAAAGCTCTCCCCGTTAGCTTTTTCTCAGGGCCACACTCCCAGTGTTTCTGTGGCGGGTGCTTCTCTGCCACCTTCTTAGCGCTGCCTCTCTTTTACCCACATGCCAGCCTTCCCGAAACAATACCCCGTGAAACTCCTCCCATGTGGATCTGTGCTTTGGGTAGGGGGCTGTTACTGTTTCAGCTACCTGGTTCCGCAAAGGAGCTTGATTGTGGTTTCCATTTATCCCAGATGAAGGACAGTGTTTGCCACCCAACTGTTTCAACAAAGTTTCAACCCACAACACCCGGAACACCACTTCCCATTCACGCAGCTGGGATGGGCTGCCCCTCAGGTGGCTAGTCTGGGGCTGCTTCCCTGGAGCCAACCCCCCAGCTTTGCAGGGGTGCGGAGGCAGAGGGGAGACAGGGGAGCCCATGCAGGGGCCTGGCCGGTGTGTGTTAAAGATGAAGGCAGCACGCAGTGCAGGGGACTCGGGGAATGGCTGCAGCGTGACTCAGCTGTGGAGAGGCTGCGCTGGCTTGTCTTGCCGCGAAGGAGAGGCTGCAGATCAGGCGGCAGCCTCCCTGCCAGGCCTCGCTGTGAGTTTCGCTCTCATTGCACAAGCCGCTGATGCCAGTATCCTCCTTGGGTTTCCTCCAGCTGAGGCCCTGGCCCTCCAGCGGGCCTTTGGGAGCCCATCCTGCCGCCCAGGGATCTCCCAGCCGCTGCCGGCTAATCCTGGCCCTGTCTCGTGGTTCAATCCCGTCTCCCCACTCTCTAGCTCACGGCGCTCGGCTTCCCCCACCCCTGAGTGGCTGGTCTCTTGGCAGGAAGCTGATAAGAGCGTTTCCGACATGTTTCAACTCCTGCTTTCGCTCACTGGTTTCAAAGCCAGCCCCAGCCTGTGAGCTGTGTTGGGACTGCTCCGACTGCCCAGACGGGAACGGCTCTGTGGCTAGACTCCAGCCAGGTCCTGTGGCGACATGAGAGGCCGAGCTTCCTCTAGCCCAAAAGATCTCCTGAAAATCCCAGTGCCAGCTGGCCATGCCGCCCCGCCCTCTCTGCTAAAGCGTGATCCTTCCGGAGAGTGCTTTGGCCAGCATCACCATAAAATGCCTCAGATCAAGGGACTTCCCCTCTGCTCCTTAGGAGGCTCCTCCCCAAACTAGCTTTTCCCTGCTGGGCCGTGCTCCTAACTCTCACTCCAGTCTCAGGGCCCAACTCTCCTCTCCCTTGCTCTGCTGCAGATTGGCAGCACCTCCACGGAAGACCAGGGGAGTTTTGGCCGAGTACCTGATTTCGTTAGTGGAATTGTTCCCCGTTGCATATGAATCTCCTCTTGTGCAGGCACAGTTTTGTTCAATATCTTCATAAATGATCTGGAGGATGGTGTGGATTGCACTCTCAGCAAATTTGCGGATGATACTAAACTGGGAGGAGTGGTAGATACGCTGGAGGGCAGGGATAGGATACAGAGGGACCTAGACAAATTGGAGGATTGGGCCAAAAGAAATCTGATGAGGTTCAATAAGGATAAGTGCAAGGTCCTGCACTTAGGATGGAAGAACCCAATGCACAGCTACAGACTAGGGACCGAATGGCTCGGCAGCAGTTCTGCGGAAAAGGACCTAGGGGTGACAGTGGACGAGAAGCTGGATATGAGTCAACAGTGTGCCCTTGTTGCCAAGAAGGCCAATGGCATTTTGGGATGTATAAGTAGGGGCATTGCCAGCAGATCGAGGGACGTGATCGTCCCCCTCTATTCGACATTGGTGAGGCCTCATCTGGAGTACTGTGTCCAGTTTTGGGCCCCACACTACAAGAAGGATGTGGATAAATTGGAGAGAGTCCAGCGAAGGGCAACAAAAATGATTAGGGGTCTGGAACACATGACTTATGAGCAGAGGCTGAGGGAACTGGGATTGTTTAGTCTTCAGAAGAGAAGAATGAGGGGGGATTTGATAGCTGCTTTCAACTACCTGAGAGGTGGTTCCAGAGAGGATGGTTCTAGACTATTCTCAGTGGTAGAAGAGGACAGGACAAGGAGTAATGGTCTCAAGTTGCAGTGGGGGAGGTTTAGGTTGGATATTAGGAAAAACTTTTTCACTAGGAGGGTGGTGAAACACTGGAATGCGTTACCTAGGGAGGTGGTAGAATCTTCTTCCTTAGAAGTTTTTAAGGTCAGGCTTGACAAAGCCCTGGCTGGGATGATTTAATTGGGGATTGGTCCTGCTTTGAGCAGGGGGTTGGACTAGATGACCTCCTGTGGTCCCTTCCAACCCTGATATTCTATGATTCTATGATTCTATGAAATCCGTTACCTTCACCTGACTCGCTCCCTAAACGAGCTCCCCTGTGATTTAAAGACCAGGTGACGCATCCAGGATCTATTGCCTTCTGGGACCAACAGGAACTCACCATCATGTTGGAAGCAGTGATGGGAAAGCAAGACTCAGTCGTGCCCTTTAAGGTTTATTGAAGGAAACAAGGGGGCGGTGGGAGGGAATGAACCAGTCCCACTTGAACCCTCCACCCTCCTGCCAGGGAGCAGAAAGTTCGGCTTGTTACAGCTGGACTCGGCCTCAACTGCTGAGACGCGCCGGTGGGTTACCCAAATTCTGGGGAATATTTGCGGCCTCCTTTCTTACAACACAAACAGCATTTTCAGCAGGCCTAACCTAGGGCAGCTATCTAATGGGTCCTCAGGAGTGATTGTGGGGAAATGCTGGCACAAGGAAGGACTCGGTGAGAGAGAGCACAGTGGGTGTGTCTCGCCTGGTACAATCTGCACTGAGCTGAATGCACAAAGACAGCTGACTCCAGCAGACTCCTAGAAGTGTAAAAGGGGGTGGGAGGACAGGAAGTGGTTTGTCCCATCCCATGTGGGGATGAAGCCAAGAGCCTTCAACGTTTTTCATCTAAAAACAGGGGGGAAGAGAGGAGAGGAGAAAGTGCCCTAGCTCAGCAGTCAAGGGCTCATCTGGAAGTGGACTTTTACCTTGGCCATGTAGGCTATTCTGTGGCGGGTTTCTCCCCCGTGGAGTGAGTCTACTGTGATGAAGTGAGCTGTAGCTCACGAAAGCTTATGCTCAAATAAATCTGTTATTCTCTAAGGTGCCACAAGTCCTCCTTTTCTTACTGTGTATAAGTACTTAGCTATTCATTATGGCAGAGTATGAGAGAGATACTGACTCTGTAGCCCAGTGCTTGGGGCCCTGACCTCAGATGTGAGAGGTCCATGTTCCAATCCCTGTTTCTTCAACCTGGGTCCCTGCCCCCTCCAGGGAGTGCCCTTGCTACCAGGTTATTCTGGGGTCTCTCTTCGCTTCGGTACGGGACCTGCACAGAGCCTCATCAAACTCAGCCCTTTCCCAGGACAAGCTTTGTCTATTTCATCAAGACACTCCCGACTGGCGCCGCAGCAGGGCACGTGAAAGGAACTCACTAGCTAACCAGTGACATGCCACATTAGCATCCAGCGAGACACTGGCATTTCCTTTAGCAGCAGAGTGACGAAGTGGGACTGTTCTTAATGTTTTCTCTGAATAGTGTGGGGGTGCCTCAGTTTCCCCTCTGCAGTTCTTAAGTATCTAGGTGGTGGCGATAAGGGTGTATGATCACTGCAGAGCCCTAGAGGGCAGGTGCGTGCAGGGGTCTGGACACAGAGAATGGCCGACACCCTCTTTCCTGGCAACTGATGGCCTGGCCCTTCCCCCCTGCAAGGTGAGAGCTAAAGGGTTGGAGAACAAAGGAATCAGGTGACCTCCTGGCCGGGGAAAGAGACAAAGCCCAGAGGAGGAGGGGCTGGAGGGAGTTTCAGTTTGGGCCTGGCTGGGACATGGAGTGAAGTGCAGACGGGGTTGTCTGGCTCACTGCCCCCCCAAAATGGACCCAGCTGAGGGGTCCCATTCTCTGCACCTGCAAGCTCTGTTTTAGACCATGTTCCTGTCGTCTAATAAACCTTCTGTTTTACTGGCTGGCTGAGAGTCACGTCTGACTGCGGAGTTGGGGGGCAGGACCCTCTGGCTTCCCCAGGACCCCGCCTGAGCGGACTCGCTGTGGGAAGCGCACGGAGGGGCAGAGGATGCTGAATGCTCCGAGGTCAGACCCAGGAAGGTGGAAGTTGTGTGAGCTGTGTCCTGAAGACAGGCTGCTCACAGAAAGGCGACTGCCCCAGAGTCCTGACTGGGTTCGTAGGGAGCAGTTCCAGAGCATCGCCCGGGGACTCTGTGACAAGCAGCGTGCAGGAGAATCTGGTTCCTTTGATCTCGAGAGCAATGCCACATTAAAAGAGAAAAAGACTCCTTGTGCAGCACCAATTCTGCCAGTTTAGGATCTGGAGTTGTCTGGCCAGTATTGGGGCGGGGGATTTGGGGCAGGGACTGACTCTTAGTCGACCTGTGCACAGTGCCTAGAATGGTGGCGCCTCTAGGCTCTGCCCCCCTCCCCCATAACAATGCCTTCGCTAAGCGACTCATCTATCTCACAGAGCTTCTGCAAAGTTTAATTAGCATCTCTTTGACGCTTTGCTATCTGTGGCTGATGGGCGTTATTCCAGAGAGAGGCGGAGGAATTCCTGGCCCTGTCTATCCAGGAGAGAGCAGGGGTCCTCAAGTATCCTAGCCAGCCAGATGCGAGAATAGGTCTCATGACAAGATCGCAGCATCCACTCAACGCAGGCCTGGTGAGAAAGGTCCTTCTGAGCTCCTGCCATCAGCTCCCCCGTGCTCACTAGCACCAGACAACGCACCTCCCAGGACTTGGCTGCTGTTCTCATGCAATGAGAACCACCCGAAGCACGGCTGAGAGCCCCCCAGCCCAGCCCCACCCTGTGTCCAGAGCTCAGCATGAGGGGCAGGGTTTTACACCGCGCTGTTTCTCTGGGGCTGGCAGACAGCGCTCTTAAGGTCGAGTCGCTCGTGTCAAGAATTCATAACTGCATGGCAGAACACGAAGGCAGTGGGGATTGGGGGGCGCCTGTGAGTGGCTCGAGGCTGAGAGGGGGCCAAGACACACAGGGGCCAGCATCTTTCCCAGAGACATTTGCTAGTGGGAGGGGGTTACTTGTCTCCATGGCATTTTGAGATGGGGATGGGGCTCAAGTCTGGATCCAGGCCCAAGTTCCAAGGGGCTCGGATCTGGGGGGTGGTTACACCCGGGACACTGGGATGCAGACCCAGCCATTCCCACCTTTCAGGGTTGTAGGACAAGGGGTGACTGACTGCACCCCAAAAGTCTCAAAGACACAGGAGGGTCCTGACCTGGGCCCGAGCTGCCAGCCCCCATTGCAGTGAGCACTAGTACATCCGGAGTGGAGGGGAGGGTGGGGCGCCTGGTTTCCTGCAGAGAGGGGATCTCCAGCGGGTCTCGGCCTGGCTCGCTAGGAGCGGGGACAAGATGGGGCCATTAGCACTTCTCAGGCAGCTCTCTGGGCATGGAGGCTAAAACATTTTATTCTCTCTCTCTCTCTTTGCAGTTAAAAAAGCCAAGTTTGACGGGGCGCAAGGTAAGTCACTCCCACCACCCCTGGTCACATGGGCTACACGAATGCTTGGGGCAGGAGCCTCTCCCCAGGTCCCCATCCGCACTGCAGGAGGGGGCCGGGTTTCCCGCAGGGGGCAGCCGGGCTTCCAGTGTGGGTCTGACTTTAAAAAGTAGGGTGGGCTAATGAGACGAAGGGTCATTTAGGGCCCCTGGGTGAGCAGCTTGAGTTTGCTGGGGAGAAAGGTACCGAGGGACTAGGCAAGAGGAGCCTCCAGGCCTGAGGGAGGGGACCCTGTAGCCACAAGCCAGGCCTTGCTCTAAGGACTCATGGGGCAGCCCGTCCCAGCTTCCCCAGAGTTTACCGAAAAGGATCAGCAGATACAAGGGACAAAATAGAGAGGAGGTGGGGTCCAGTGGTTAGAGCAGGGGAGTTGGTGCCAGGACTCCTGGGTTCTGTCCCTGGCTCTGGGAGGGAAGTGGGGTCTAGACACACATGGGTCACACACACACAGCACCCACATCTACAGGCACACAAGCATACTATGCACACAGGTGTGTCGCACACACAGATCTCACTGGCTTCCTTTCTGTGACGCCTGGGCAGGTTCACCCCATCTGTGCAGAGCTGGGGGGCACCCTGCTCCCCTACCTGGGATGGGAAGGCCCGGCAGCGCCCCCTCCCCGTCAGCCAGTGTAGAGCAGGCGTGCAGAGGGGCTTTGCTGGGGGCAGGGGCCATCCAAACCCATCCAGAGCTGAGGGAGTTTGGCCCCTTTGTCCCCGTTTGCACAGAGCGCCAAGCACCACGGGAGCTGAGCCGGCACCAGGAGCGCCCCCTGCTGGACAGCAGAGCTGCTGTCAGTCCCCTTCTGCCCCTGCCTCTACCAGCGCTGGCCCGGGAGGGCGGGAGGTGTCCCACGCACACAGCAGTCGGGTCGAGGGGGGGCTGCCCCAGAGGAGCGCCAAGCAATGCGCTGGGGGCTGTGGGAGAGGGGAGCCAGCCACGCGGCCAGAGGCAGCTTTGCTGAAACACCCAGCGGGGTGAGTGACGCCCCAGGTCCGGGGTGGGGGAGGGTGCTGAGCTGGAGGAGAGAAGTCAAGCCGCTCTCAGTCTCGTCACTCCTGGACATTTGGCACCTCTGGAATCCCCCCCGCTTCCACCCCTGCCCACCAGCTGGTGCTGCCATCTCTGCCCAGGGCGAGTGAAACGCAGGCCAGGCCAGGGTGGGCTGGGGGGTGGACTGAGGGGCATGAGCAGAGCTGTGGGGGGGCAGATCCCAGGACTGGGCTAGCAGGGGGCTGCAGGTTGGGACTGAGGGGCCCTGGCAGAGCTATGTAGGGCAGTGGGGTCAGGATAACCTGCATTAACCATGCTCCATGTGAGCTGAAGCAGCGTCGGGAGCTGACCATGCCCCTAGCTGGCGACAAACTGCTGAAAGTTCTCGCGTGGGCCGGTCCCGGTGCTGAGACGGTCGGGAAGGATGGGGGGGGTGGTGCTGGAGGAGTGGGGGCTGGGCCGGTCCCAGGGCTGAGGCGGTCGGGAAGGATGGGGGGGGGGTGGTGCTGGAGGAGTGGGGGCTGGGCCGGTCCCGGTGCTGAGACGGTCGGGAAGGATGGGGGGGTGGAGTTGGTGCTGGAGGAGTGGGGGCTGGGCCGGTCCCAGGGCTGAGGCGGTTGGGAAGGATGGGGGGGGGTGGTGCTGGAGGAGTGGGGGCTGGGCCGGTCCCAGGGCTGAGAAAGTCGGGAAGGATGGGGGGGTGGAGTTGGTGCTGGAGGAGTGGGGGCTGGGCCGGTCCCGGTGCTGAGAAAGTCGGGAAGGATGGGGGGGGTGGTGCTGGAGGAGTGGGGGCTGGGCTGGTCCCAGGGCTCAGATGGTCGGGGAGTCATGGGCAGGGTCGGTGCTGGAGCTGGGCTCAAGGAGGGCAATGCTGGAAGAACCTCCCTTGTGTTAGTTGGAGACTCCGCATGGGGACGGGGAGGCCCCTGGGCTGATGGGAAGAGCCAGCGGGTGGCCTTTGAGGCTAGGGGTGGGGAGCATTTCCAGCCCCAGGAGGCTGTCCGACCCGCCCAGGGGACTCGCGGTGCCTCCCCGCCCGGGACAGGGCTGATCCGGGCCCAAGGCTCCACCCTCTGCTCCCTTCCCTGCAGAGAAGTTCAACACCTACGTGACCCTGAAGGTGCAGAATGTCAAGAGCACGACAATCGCAGTGCGGGGGAACCTGCCCTGCTGGGAGCAGGACTTCATGTTGTGAGTACAACCCTTGGGTGGGGCGGGGGACGCCAGGAGTCTGGGGGCTCCCGGGGCCTTGTGCTCTTGGGAAGCTGGTGTCAGATAAACCCCGTGTGCCGCATGAGTTCCACAAATCCTCAAAATCAGGTATGTGCCGGATAAACTGGGAAGTCGGGAGCTCGGATGCAGGATCCTCGGAGAGTCTCAGGTCACCCCGCCTTCGATGGGTGGCCTGGAGAAACTCCCGGCCCCTCGGCAGCCTCCAGGCCATGGAGCCTGCAATCGCGTGGAGGGGAAGGGGAGGCGTCTCTTGGCGCACCCATGGCCGTTGGCCCTGCCAAACCCCCGGGTGGGTGCCGGATCCCTGCTCTCTGCCTGGGCACGATGCCCGAGGCACTCGACACACTGGTTGAGAGCCAGAGAAAGCCACTGCAGTCTGCAGAGGGGGCCTGGGGAACCAGAGCAGGGTGAAACCAGGAATTCCCGACCTGTCAGCAGTGTAAACATCTGCCGTGTCACTGAGAGAGGGGCATGGGGCATGCCTGGAGGCCACAGCTAGGCACAGAGCCTGGGGCTGCTAGGAACATGGCAGCTGTTAACCCCCAAGACGAGGCAGCCCCTGGGGGAATCCCAGCAGCAAGGGAGAGACTGGCGCTGAGGACCGGGCTGCTCCACATGGCAGGAAACCGCCTGTCCCCTTTGCTCCCTCATTCTGCATCCATCTGCTTAAAGCGTCAAACACCAGCGCGTCCCAGACCTGGGGTCAGGGGGCTGCAGGAGGGCCGCTGCAGACACAGCCGTGACTCACCAAAGGGCCCTAATTACCATCACTCGAATGATGCTCCCATCTCAGGCTACACACTCCGGTGGGAGATTAAAGTGATGTCACGGAGTGTGGGGGAGTCCGGGGCCTGCACCCCTCTTCCTGGGATTCACCGTGACCCTCAGCCAGCCAGTAAAACGGAAGGTTTATTGGACAATAGGAACACAGTCTAAAACAGAGCTTGTGGGTACAACCAGGACCCCTCTGTCAAGTCCTTCTGGGGGGCAGGGAGCTTAGACCCCAGCCCTGGGGTTCCCTGGTTCCACCACCCAGCACCAAACTGAAACCAAACCCCCCCCAGCAGGCTCCCTCCTGCAGCCTTTGTCCAGTTTCCCGGGCAGAGGTGTTACCTCCCTGTCCCCCTCCTGGCTCAGGTGACAGGCTCTCAGGTCTCCCATCCCCAGTGCAACTCCCCTGCCACATCCCCAGGTCAGCACTCCCCCCTCCCTGCTGCGTCACAAGTGCCAAGGGTCAAACCATTGGCAGCTCCAGATTTGTCCTTGCTCAGAAGCCGGCTCCTCCGACGGTCGAAGACTCTGACGTCTACGCAGCAAAGCGGGAGGAGATTCGGAAGCATGTTGGTGTGTGTTAAACTCACACCTCGGATGCTGGGAAATTCAAACTCCCCCTCCACACACACATTTCTGTAGGACCTACCAAAGAAAAAAGTGCCCCCCTCCACAATTAACTCCGACACAATTTCCAGAGCTGAGCTGTGTCCAGATGACAAGTCACAGCTAGTGCAATCTTGGGAGCTGGCGCTGTCTATCTAACCTCCCTATGCCGTGTTCCAGCGCTGGGGGGGGGGCTCCCAGTTCCCCCGGTCCCAGCCTCTCCCAGCAGGGGGCGCTGTGGGGAATGGGGCAGCAGCACTGACTCCCAGCTGCAGTGAGTGGCCCTGTGGCATGAGCTCACTCATATATGGGGCCGGGAGCCAGGCCGCCCAGGGCTTCGGGAGAGGCAGCGAGCCAGATGGGACCAGCGCCGATGGGCACGTGGTCACTTTGCTTCCCTTGCAGTGAGATTAACCGGTTGGACCTGGGGCTGACGGTGGAGGTGTGGAACAAGGGGCTGATCTGGGACACCATGGTGGGGACGGTATGGATCCCCCTGCAGACCATCCGGCAGTCCAACGAGGTAGGCACAGGGCGCTCTCCCCAGCAGGGCCCAGACAGCAGCCACTCCCGGACCTTCCTGGCTCCTTGTCCCGGTCTCTGCCCTTCGGAGCCCGGCCAGGACTGGGCATTGCTCGCCACCTGCCGGCCTTCTGGGGGGCAGGGAGAGGGGAGGGTCTGTGTCTCGGGGGAGCCACCCGTCCCCTGGACCCCGAAGTCCCCTTCCTGTGCCGAGGCTTAGCCTCCTCCTAACCCACAGGGCACTTCCTGGCAGAGCCAGGCTGGTGGTGCCAGGAGACAGGTGGGGAAGAGCAGGTGTCCACCTGCTTGGGGGTGGGCAGAGTCAGCCAGGGGGATTTGAGGTTCTCTTCCAGCAGCTGGGAGGAAAGCAAGGTGGGGGGGGGGCAGGGAGGAGGAGTCTCCAGGGTGCAAAGGGTTAATGATGAGCCTGTGGACCAAGCCCTTGTCCCCTCTGAAGCGGTCGATGCTCTAAGGCGCCATGGGGCAGGCCAGGGATTTAGCCTCCCTGCCCTGGTACTGCTCCTGCATGCTCCATGACCTGGCACTGCCTCAAATCGTCTTCTCCTGAAGGGGGGCTCGAGGCAGGGGGCAGGTGGATGGGACATGGCTGTCCAGACAGCACAGCTCTTCGCTATTGCTGCTAGCAGGAGGGAGAGCAGGGGTCTGGGACTCCCAACTCCTGGGTTCCATTCCTGGCTCAGGAAATCGCTTCCCCACTTGTGCCTCAGTTTCCCCCCCCAGTAACAGACCCTCCCCCAGCACACAGAGCTGTGAGGCTTAGCCCCATGAAAGGGCCAGAGCAGGGGAGCATGACTGGGTTATTTGCCAGGCTGGGAGAGTCTAAACTGAGCTTCGTTCCCCTGGCATCTGTCCTGACCCCCCAGTTCTCTCCCCTAGGAGGGCCCCGGGGAATGGCTCACCCTCGACTCCCAGGTCATCATGACTGACAATGAGATCTCTGGCACCAAGGACCCCACCTTCCACCGCATCCTGCTGGACACCCGCTTTGAGTTACCGCTCGGTATGGTGCCCTCCTCAGGGCCAGGGGGCAAGAGGGGCTCCTGGCCTGTGCCCCCATCCCGATCCGTGTGCCTGGGGTTCTCCCTCCTTGGGGATATTTCCTGCCTCACACCCCAGATGTGTAGATGAGGGGGGATTGAAAGAGTTGGGGGGGCCCAAAACTGGAAACACAATGGGGGCTGTGGTTCAGGATTGAGGGGCACCAGCAGAGCAGTGGGGCGAGCCCAGGGCTGGGATAGCTGGGCCTGTGGTTTAGGATTGAGGGGCACTGGCAGAACTGTGGGGCGAGCCCAGGGGTCAGGACTGAGGGGCATCATCACAGTCCTTTCCTGGATCCCCTCCCTCACGCCGTGTGCCCAGCTTACAGCTCCTCCTCTCCACCCTCCTTTCCCTTCCGGTGACGAGCTGATCGGAGTGTGGGGCTCCCCAACTCCACTCCCACTCCCCAGGCTGGAGCTGGGAGCCCTGGCTCCTGCCTATCTCGGTCCCAGCCTCTGGTCCTTTCCCCTGGTGAATTGATGCCAACAATCAATGCAGTGACATCGCTGGCTCCCTGTAAGGGCAGATTTCGCCGTCGCCCGCCACAAGCCAGCATCGGGGGTAAGGCTGGGACGACAATTTCTCTCCCATCTCCTCTGGCCCAGCCTTGCCACCCCCCTTCCCTCCATGCCCCACAGATCCACCCCCACCCCCACCCCCAGCACAGGCTGCCTCTCCCCGCCATCCTCTGCTCAGCTGCAGGCCCAGCCAGAGGCCGGTCCCATGCTCCAGAAGTGGGCCCCCATATGCAGGGCCCCAGGGGCTGCGTTGGGAGGGAGGGGCCGGGCTGCAGAGACCCCACAGGCTGCTGGCAAGGGGGCCTCTCTGCTTTCAGACATCCCCGAGGAGGAGGCCAGGTACTGGGCGAAGAAGCTGGAGCAGCTGAATGCTATGAAGGATCAGGACGATGTAAGTCAGCTCTGGGGCCTGGCACCCCCTGCCGGCCCTGATCCCCTGTGTGTGTCCTCAGCTCCCCCCGCCCCCCAGCACTGCTGGGTTGTGTGCATGCGGGTGGTGCCTGGCTGGGCGAGCGTGCCAGGGCCTCACTGGCAGAGACAGGACCAGGGGGACGGGGCAGGAAATCAGAGCATCCCGCAGGGATCTGCACTGAGTGCCCTGGGGGTCACCCCCTGAAGGGCTGCGGGACCAGGGGGAGGGGGCTGGGCCGGAGACTGCCTGGCTGGGGGGCCCGTGACCATCCCTCTGTTCTCTCCCCAGTACGAGTTCCAGGAGGAGCAGGACAAGCCGCTCCCCGTGCCCGGCTCCCCGTGCTGTAAGTACCGATCACCTCCAGCATCCAGCCCCCAACTCCTCTGGGTCTGTGACCCGCCCGCTCCCGCAGAGCTGGGTCACAGGCGCCTCTCGGGCCAGACCCCTGTGGGGCTGGATGGTGCCTGGACGGAGCTGGGGGGTGGGAGGAGCTTGTGGCATCTCCTGACTCTGTGCAACACCCCGGAATTTGTTTGACCCCCACCAGGTGAGGTGGGATGAGGATGATCATAGGGCCTGTGTCTCCCTTGCCCCCCAACTCATGGTCCCCACCCAGTTCCCGTGCATGGCCCCCCCCCAACCTGATTAGCATGGGGCCGACGCCTCTCACCCGCACCCTGCGCGTCGCCCCCTCTGGGTCAGCAGCTGCAGCTTGGCAGCGTTCCTGCAAGGGGGCGACAGCTGGGGAGGGGTCTGGGCTGACGACACGCCCCAGCCAGGGAAGCAGGGACTCGGCCTCGGTCGCTGGAGACATGATCCCCCTCCTCCGAAGTCCTTGGCCCCCTTCCCTCTCTCCTTCCTCCTGCTCTGTCTCCCTCCCCTCCTCTGCCATGTGTTCGCTCTCCTCCGCTCCCATCCTCTGCCTTGGTCTGGGAAGCTTTGGAGCAGGGTCCATTCGGCTCGGCCCGCGTCGGGGAGGCAGGTTGCCTGAACAGAGGGGGGAGCAGGAAGGGCAGGGAGCAGTTGGGACGGGGCTGAGGAAGAGCTGACAGGGATGGGGACTCAGCAGTGGCTTAGGGAGAAGGGCCCAACTCACCGAGGGGAGATAAAGCCACGGCATGGAGGGTCGGATCTGGCCGAGTAGCACCGAGCCTGGAGGAAGCTGGGTCTGGGTGGCCCTGCTCACGTGGGGAAGGAGCTAAGGCATCAGGGCCGGAGCATCTGAGGTAGGGAGGTGCCCACATGAAGGCAGAGTTGGGGACTCGATCCTCCCCAAATCTCTTGGCCTTGCAGTGAGATGTGGCCCCACCCAGCCCAGCTGGCAGGAGAGTCGCTGGGTGACCTTGAACCAGTCACTTCCCCCAGCCTGCCGACACTCCATGCCTCGGTTTCCCCCTCTGCGACATGGGAGTCATCACACCCACCTCAAAGGGCTGGGCGTTGAGGCAAATTGGTCAGTGGGCCTAATTCTCTCCTGCCCTAAGGCCAGTGAGGTCAGTGGGGTTACCCCAAGGATGACTCTGCCCCATTAGATCTGAGCCAGGCATGAGGGGTTCTCACCCCTGCTTCTGCTGACGTCCTTCAGCGTGGCGTCCGGCCTCCTGCGTTTGCTCCCTCCTGCTGCCCCAGGCTTTCTTCCCCTGGTTCGCTGTGGCACGAAGGCTGGGGAGCTGCGTATGCAGCTGTGGGCTCTGGCCGAACGGCTTGTGGGTCTTTTTGGCACGCTCGTGTTGACGAATTCGGAGAACAACGACCAGCCGAGATCTGGCCAGGGAGCGGGGCCCCCCAGGCCCTGAATGTGGAGATGGCGGCTTCAGGGCCCAGTGCCAGGCTCTCTCTTCCCGGGGAGGGTGGGAGGCTCAGAAAGAGGGGCTCGGGATGCCCAGAGCAGCCCCACAGCAGAACACCCCGGCCCCTCCCGCTCCCCATCCGGGGTGAGAAGGAGGCGACCCAGATCCACCAGGATTTAAGAACCACTCCCCCGCCCTATGCTCTTTCTCCCAGCCTGCTCCGAACATCTGGATCTGTCTCTCACAAACCCCCGCTCTTCCCCCAGTCCTCTCCTGCCACGAAACCTTGCTCTCCCCATGTCCTTGCAGCGTGCCTGATCCGCCCTCTCCGAGCCTACGGCAGAGAGGGGCCCAGGATGCGGCGCTCAGCTCAGGGTCTGAATTTCCCCAGCACTTGGTGGGGGCCGGGGTTGGAGCCAGAACCCCGACTCAGCCCGGCGTAGTGCCGGAGTCTGAGCGTCGGGGCTGCGGGGGGAAGCTGGGGGTTTGCTTTGGGCCTGGCTCTAAATGGGGCTTGGTTGTCCCACCCGGGCTCTAACACCTCCTCCCACAGCCGTGTCCATCTTATTGTCTCTGCCCCTTTTCTTTATAGGCAACTGGAATTATTTTGGCTGGGGAGAGCAGCAGAGTAAGTATCTGATCGCCTTCTTGCCCCGAATGCAGGTGGCACCCCCCTTTCCTACCCACTGGCCTCCCAAAGGGCTGCCCATGCATCCACCCCCAACCAGGGGGAGGAGCATTCTGCCTCTGGCCCCCTAAGGCCCGGCGGCTAAAACAGAAGAGCCGTGCAGGGGAGCAGAGGGGTCCAGGTGGCTCAGGGAGTGGCATGACTAGCGGGCAATGCAGGGGGGCCTGGGACTAGCCTCACCTCTGCCTTGGCCTTGCCTGGCTTTCATCTTTTCATGTAGCTGGGACATCTCCCCAGTGCTTCTGGATAGAGGGGCACAGGACTGTCTACAAATGCTTTTTTAAATGGGGTGGGTGGATGGACCGTCCCCGGGGCAGGGAGGCTGGGCTCAGGGGGATGGGGCAGCATGCAGATGGCATTGCAATCTTTGGTCAATCCCAGCACGCCGGGCCCGGACACAGGGCACTGGGCTTTTCTTGGTCCATGGGCACCAGCCAGAGGGGATTGCCCAGGGACCCCCTGCCTCTCCAAGGCAGGAGAGCAGTAGGGGTAAGTCGGCATCCTGTAGACCCCTCCTCCATCTCTTCCTCCCCCTCTCCCCTCCCACCTTATGTATACTCCCATTCCCTCCCCTCCCTCCCAGGCTGGGGTAGCGGCTCTGGCTGATTCACCAGGATAAGGAATCCCATTGCACTCCACCCCCTGGAAGGTGGAAGGTCCTTGCGGGCTGGGGGAAGGCAGCTTGGTGGGTTGATGCCCTGAAGGCCCTGGGCGCTCCCAGGCTGGAGGATGTGGTAGGCCTTGACCTCCCGCTCACGGCACCATGGCCACGCTGCTGACATCTGCCCAAGCTGGGAACGACGCTCCAGTGTAAGATGCACAGAGCTCGACCGTCTAAATCCCCCTCCTCGACTCCGCCCCACCCGCTCCAATGCACCAGCTGAGCACACGGCTCAGTCGTGCCCACCAGTGCTCAGGCACCAGGTGGAACCGTGTGGCCTCGAACTCCTGTGTCAGGCCCACTCCCTCCAAACGGAAAGGAGCCCTAAGAGGTGACGGAGGGCAGCCTTGAGCGGGACAGAGTTCTGCAGGATTGGGGAGCTGGCATGGTGCCCAGCCACCGGGGTCTAGCCTCTGCCAGCGGTCTGTGCACAGGGGGTGGGCTGTGGATCAGGGTGAACGGGCACACGGAGGCAGACTGCTGCTGGGGCGCACCGGGGCAGCTTGGCTTTGGTCAGAGCCATCGGCTACCGGAGCATGAAACTTCCCTGTGTACCCAGCAGGTGCCAGTGCCCCTCTTCCCACACACACAGCCGGGGCTGGATACCCAGAGCTTCTGGGCATTGGCAGTGCCCTGGACATCAGCGCCCACCAAGCGTAGGCCCCTCTCTAGGCCTCAGTCGGTGTCTTCCAGCTGAGTCTCCTAGGAGAAAGTCCCACAGAGGCGGGGGCCTTTGAAGCAGTGGCTCGGTTCTCACTGATGCCAGCCGGGCAGTAGAGGTTGGCATTGTCCTTGCTGCTGAGACAGTGGCTATCTCAGGCCTCTCTGTCATGCTCTGGCCTCTGGCCCCTTCCCATGCAAAACACTCACGGGTGGCAGCCGGCCCTTTGCAGATGACGACCCCGACAGCACCATGGATGACCGGGACAGCGATTACCGAAGCGAGACCAGTAATAGCATCCCGCCTCCGTACTACACCACTTCCCAGCCCAATGCCTCGGTCCACCAGTATCCCATGAGGCACCAGCAGCAGAGCTCCCGCGACTCGTACACGGACTCCGTGCAGAGCTACGAGGTGGACTACTCGGATCAGCGGCCCATCAGGTAGAGTTGGGGAAGGCCGGCGCCGGCCCTCGGAAGGCAAGTGCTGCAGATATGTGGTGGTTGGCAGCCCCAGCCATCAGGTGGGAGAGGTTAGGCCAGGCTATGCTGCAACAATGACGGGGAGAGAGATGGATGGGAAGGGAGCTGTCTCGGAGGAGGAGAAAAGCCTTGCCCTTGGGCAGATTATCTAGAGCTCTTGGCACAGGTTGGACAGAGCTGGTATGCAGTGGTGCCCACCCTAGCATTTCTGTGCCGACGCCAGCCGCTTCCTCCAGAATCTTAGCTTTCATTCAAAATTAAAATCCAGGCTCTGTGGGGAAAGCCCCGGAGGCTGCGCGGATGCGGGCAGTTAGAACCTGCTGCCCGAGGAGAGGGGCCAGCGGCTGCCTGCATTCCTCTCGCTGGATGTTTAACTCTGAAACCTAATGATGGGCTCCAGTGGTGCCCTTGTTCACTGTTCTGTGGTAGTAGAAACAGCTATTCTGGGATTGTGGGCGGAGTTTGGGATTGTGGGTGGAGTTTGACTAACCAGTGCTTCCTCCCCATCTAATCCCTGGCTAGCGTTAGAATTACTGAAGGGTAAAGCAAAACCCTAAGAAACATCGGGGAGATGAAGGTTTGGGGGATCCATCCAAGTCCCAGGGACAGTCCTCTCCACTCTGGAGACACCGAGGGCAGGGCTATCGCTGATCAGGATTTAGGTGCTCGGGCAGGGCTGTGCAGGACGGACCAGGAGTGGAGTAGCTGAAGATGTTACAGAGACGTTGTGGAGCTGTCTGGGCCCAGCCTGGAAGTGTAGCCGGGCTGTCCACATTGGCAGAGCTGTCGGGGGAAGTTTCCATGTCGTCTGCCTTCCCTGCACCAATCTATCTGTTGGCCGCACAGCCTCCCTGCTCTTCAGCGTTCAGCCTCAAGACCCCTCACTCCCACCCTCAGGGAGATCCCAGATTGGGGAATACCCTCCTAGCCCTCCCCCAAAATCCTACACTCCCTCGGGCATGGGGGGAATGGCCACAGGACCCCCAGTGCCATGGCTCCGTCGGTGTGTGGGCGGATGCCAGGGGCGCGGCCCCGAGGAGAGGCGGTTTCATGCGGCGCGGCCCTACTGGGAGCTCATTGTCTGCTGTGGGGTCGTTGGTTCCCGGGTGACCGTTGCTGACCATGTTCCTCTCCTCCCCGGCAGACGCTACGATAGCGTCGATTCTGCCACAAACGGGCCCAGCGACGCTGAGTCCGCCTCTGAGTCGAGCAGGCGGGCCAGCCGCCAGTTCTCCCTTGAGAGCAGGCGGTCCCTAGACCTATCGGAGAGGTGGGTCTCTACCTTGTCTCTAGCCTTGTGCCTGATGCAGCGTGCTGTGGTGGGTCCTTGCCGCCCGGGTTAGGCCGATACCAGTCCCGGCAATGGCAGCCCCAGGTGGCTGCCGGAATTACCCGCTGCCTCCCCCCTCCCCGGCCACTCCTGCGTATCAGATTCATCGGCCCCGGGGGGAAATGACAAGGCTCCTTTGCGTGGGTCCCTCGCGGTGTCCAGTGTAAAGTGCATTGCACATGCATCCCAGCTGCAGAGAGAGATGCCCGAGCCAAGGGACCGGACCGATTCTCTGAAGGGTTCTCCCTGAAGCAGGGTTCCCTGGCCATCGGGCAGTTGATGCCAGTTGAGCAGGTTGGCATTGTCCTTGCTGCTTTGACAGAACCAGAACCAGTGTGGGGGGGGGAGAAATACCTAAAGGGGGCAGGATGGAGCCTGGCAGCTTCCTTCACCTGGCTGGGATTGAAGGCATTCTGTTCACCCCCTGTGGCCTGGGCGTGCGGCTGGCTCGGTCGGCCCACGCAGCCTTGGTCCTTTGACCAGTCCCATTCTCACCACCCCAAAGGTGGGGTCGGCCGCCCCTTGCTTGGGGTCCCCATTGCCCCATCTAACTGGCCTCCCCAGTCGGACCAAATCTCCGGGGTGCAGTTTCCCGGAGCGCTCAGCAGGGTGGGAAGCCAGGCTCCAGATCTCAGCACACCCTCCACCCATGCACGACCAACGTTCAGAGCCCAGCTTCAGCGCTGCTGCTGGCTCCCTCCCGGGTGGCCCGTGAATGATTTAAGCAGCGAGGGGCCAGGGTAGCTGCCTGGCAGGGTAGCTCTAGGCCTCATGGGGAGGAAACACTGACGAGAATGTGCAATGCATTTGAGGACACCTACCCTTGCCTGGGGAAGCCTGATCCTGAGACCTTGATGCGCTCGGGGTTTTACAGGATTGGGGCCTGGAGCCCCACATGGGAGGGGTGACTCCTGTGCTTTTGAGCATTTTCCTGGCTCTTTAAATTCTCTTTTGGGGGGTGGGGTTTGGTGAGGGGGACTCTGGGTGCTGAGGAGCCCGGAGTGGGGAGGTCTTACCTCTCTTCTCTGCCACAACCTGGCCGGGTCCCCTCGGTGATGAGTCCCAGCTCTGTGAGCTTGGATGACCTCCCCCGGTGCGTCCATCCGCAAGCCACCCATACTCTCCCAGGCCAGGCAACCGGCCCCTCCAGCCGGCTTCCTGCCGAACGTGGGGCTTGGCCAGAAGGGTACCCGTGCCGGTGTGTGCGTGCCCACCCCCCACTGCCGGTGCCGGAGATGTGGTGTCGGCCTATCCCCAGGCGTGTCCCTGTACTATGTCTGCATGCGCGCTTACTGTGAGCCTCTCCGCTCGGAGGCACCGCGATTGCTGTGGTGCTCGGAGAATCGCCCCTGGTTTTGTCCCTCCTTGTGTCCAGTGGTTTGGTTTGTCAAAGACCCCCTTCTCCCCGAACCCCCTCCCTCTGAGCCCTCCACCTTCCTCCCCCGGAGCCTCCCCCTGACCGGATCCCTGAGCAGTGGGCTCGGCCTGTGGGGAGAGGCCCGAGGAGCGTGTCTGGGGTGGGCGGGGGCCAGGCCAGGCTGGCGGAGGAGCTGGGCAGTGGGGCGGTGTGCCGGAGAGGCAGTGGGATGGGGGGGGCGGAAAGGAGGGCAGGAGAGAGGAGCTGTGGGGAGGAGAAAGAGTTGAGGGATTTCTGAGCGCGATGGAGGAGCGAGTGATGGGGAGAAGAGGGAATGGCCGGAAAGGGCACGTGGGCGGGGACGTGGGGGGGGACCATGGGCATGGGCTACACCCGGCTGCCCGTGCAGCGCCGCTCCCAGGGGGGCACCGCGTGCCTTGGCTTACAGAGGCACGTCTGCTCTGCCTGCCGCCTGGGGGCTGCTGAGAGGATGGGCAAGGGGTCTCTGAGGTACCCCGGCCTAACTGGCCAGCCGCCGATTGCAGGCCCCCCCACCAATTTCCCATTCTCCGGCCCAGCCGTGAGGCCCAGGATCGGGGCCAGAGCAGCGGCGTGGCACTGGGCCCCTCCGGTGCCTCCTGAGCTGAGGAGCAGGACTGGAAAGCGGCGACATTTCCCTCTTCCTGCCCCCGCTGCCGGCTCACCCGCGGGCCCAAGCCGCGGGCGGGTACCAATGGGCCCATCCTGGCACGCCTCCCCTCAGCGGCGCCGCCTGGCGGCCAGGCTCCGGCAGCCTGGGGAAGGATACAGCCAGCTGGATGGGGCAGGGGGAACCGGCTGGGACCCACAGGCTCATTTTAAGCCTTTTCTGTCCTCTCCCCTCCATCCCACCCCCACACAGCCCCACCGGGAGCAGCCACTATGCCTCGTCCGGGGAGCTGAGCCAAGGCAGCTCCCAGCTGAGCGATGACTTCGACCCCGACAACGAGAGCCTGCGGGGCTCGGAGCTGGACGAGCGGGACGGGGACTCCTACCACTCCTGCCACAGCTCCGTCAGCTACCACGACGACTCGCCCCACTGGGAGGAGGACTTCTACCCTGAGGAGGAGGACGAGGACTACAGCGAGAACGAGCGGGACTACCCCCAGGCCCGGGCCGCCCCGCTGCGGGACCAGGAGGCGGACGAGGCCAAGCCCCTGGAGCGCGAGCCCTACCCACAGCCGCCGGTCAAGCAGCAGGTGCCAGCACAGAAGCAGCAGCAGGAGAGGAAGGAGGAGAAGGCCGCTTATGTCCTGGAGGAAACTCCGGAGATCCCCCAGGGAAAGCCAGCAGCGGAGGAACCCCCGGTCCCAGAGAGAGCGCCGGAGCCCCCAAAGCCAGCCGAGAGGTGAGGAGGAAGGGGGGCGCTGGCAGAGGGAGGAAGGGCTCCCAAGTGGGTGGCGTTTTCTCCTGTAGGTCTCCAGGCTGCCTACGGTGCTCACCCACCCTGGGGCCAGGCAGCTGGGCCTGGCTGGGGTGAGCCGTGCAGTGACCTGTGCTGGCCCAGGGAACTGGAACGTAAAGCCCGGGGCTCGGACTGGCAGCGTGCTGTGTCCGCAGGGCCAGCTCTCTGGCGTGCCCCGTCCCTGCGCTGGTCCTGGGCGGCCACGATGGGCGTGAGCCATAGCTGGCGGTAACAACTCATGGTGTGTATGTCACGCTAGCGACCCGTGGAGCCGGCACGCTAGCAACCTGTGGGGGGCTCACGCTAGCGACCCACGGGCCCAGCACACTAGCGACAAGTGGGGAGCTCACGCTAGTTACCCATGGGGAGGTCACACTAGCGACCCACGGGCCCAGCACACTAGCGACAAGTGGGGAGCTCACGCTAGTGACCCATGGGGAGGTCACACTAGCGACCCACGGGCCCAGCACACTAGCAACAAGTGGGGAGCTCACGCTAGTGACCCATGGGGAGGTCACACTAGCGACCCACGGGCCCAGCACACTAGCGACAAGTGGGGAGCTCACGCTAGTGACCCATGGGGAGGTCACACTAGCGACCCACGGGCCCAGCACACTAGTGACAAGTGGGGAGCTCATGCTAGTGACCCATGGGGAGATCACACTAGCGATCGGGAGACCCAGCATGCTAGCAACCCGTGGAGCCAGCACATTAGCAACCTGTGGGGGGCTCACGCTAGCAACCCACGGGCCCAGCACACTAGTGACTCGTGGGGAACTCATGCTAGCGACCCATGGGAAGGTCACACTAGTGACCCGTGGGGCCGGCACGCTAGTGACCCATGGGGAGGTCACACTAGTGACCCTTGGTGCTGGCATACTAGTGGGGACATGAGCTCCTTGCACACTGTGGCCCACTGCTACATGACCCGGGGGGAGCATGTGGCTGCCATGAGTGTGCCCTGTGCCAGGCTGGCTGGTTGCTGGGCACCCCACTGCTGCACGGCGACCGGGCCATAGGCATGGAGGAGGGGCCCGGGCTGACGTTCTGAACCAGGCTTAGGGCCCCGTCCTGTTCTCCTTGGTGCCCACGGAGCCTTTCCCTTTATGCCAGCAGCAGCTGGAGCAAGCCCCAGGACCTGGGCCCCAGCAGCCTGAAGCAGCTGTGGTGCCTCGATCCCAAGCTGGCGATGCCTTTACCACTGTGGCACCCAGACCTGCTCTGAGCAGGGGCAGACAACACAGGACCAGACATGCTGCCTGCCCCGGGAGCGCTGCCCCACCCCCTCCGGCCGGCAGAGCTGACCTGGGGCCAGCGCCCAGGGGAAAGGCTTGGGAGGAAAAGCCTGGTACAGAGGGAAGCCCCCGGAGCTGGGTGCTGAGCTTGGGTCTGCTCTGTCACAGCTCTGGGCACCTTTGGCACAGCGAGCTGCAAGCAGTGAAGGGCCTGCCAAGCTGTCCACAGGTCTGGTGCTCTCAGACAGCTCTGCAAAAGTCCCTGGGAGGACCTCTTCAGGGGATCAGCCCCCGCAGGGTCACACAGCCGCTGGGGTCAGCCCCTCGGCTTCACTGCTCCTGGGACCGAACCTCAGAGCCTCAGCCCCCCTGGGTCATGCCGTGAGCTCCCCACAGCGAGTCCACCTGGCTTGGACACCTGGGGAAGACTTGCACCCCCAAAGGGAGCAGTGCACCCCAACTTCCTGCCCCTGTAACAGCTGTCTGGAACACAGCGTAGAAAGTCCTTAGTTACCATAGAGAACAGAAAGTTACAGCAAAGTTCATCGGGGTCAATCCAGACCCTCTAAACCTTTTTCCCTGCCTCCAGCAGCCCACACTTACCTACCCCACCTGGTCCCTCCTCAGTCCTTTGTCCTCCAGCTGCTCACACTCGGCTGGCTTCTTAAGGAGGGTGGGCCGTTCAGGGTTGTTTGTTGCTAGGTGCCAAGAGTCCGGGCAATTGGAGTGACCATTGTCTTCTGGGACTGTCCATGGCCCCCAGGCAGCTAGGCATCCATCACGCCTGTATCTCTGGGTCTCTGCAAAGAGTAAACAACCCATCCCTCTCCCCCCAGTCAACATGCACCACCCAGGGGAAACTGAGGCACCCTCAATATTCATACAAAACAATATGAAAAACTCACACAAGCAGAAGAGGCAGCCTGCGCTCAGAGGTAGCGCCTACATGTGCACTTGCAGCCAGCCATGCTGGGAGGCGAGCGCTGACTGTATTCTCTTTAACCCCCATCAGAGTCAGGTGGAAAGAAGCTCGGTGTCTCATTTCACCTAAGGCACAAGTGTTCCGCACATCACCCCTGGTCTGGCCGTTCCTGAGCCAGCAGGAACGGCACTGATGGGCCGGCTGGCATTTCCACAAGGTGGGGTAAAGCTCCCCTTTTGGTTGGAATGGAAAGGGTCCAATTTGCCCCCCATATGAAGGTCCCTCCCGTGGGAGGGGGAAGGTCCAATGTTGTGGGCTCGGCCCCTCTGGAAAATCAGGCCCCTTTTGTTCAGGTTCCCAACTCTGGATGGAGGAACTAACTTTCAGCCAATTTTTGGCCTCTTTTAATTCTTTTTAAACCTTTAAAAGTTTTCACTTGGCCGTGTCCCTTTAAACCACTCACCCTTTCCGAGGAGCCCACAGCAGTTGCTTTGCTGGTTGCATGAGTGCAGCCTTCCTGCCGCACTGGCGTTTACCGGGTTTCCAACCAGTGTAGGATTTAGTTCACTGCACTGGAGTCACGTAGACCCTGGGGTGGCTCTGGTGTTCACTGGACCAGAGCCATGGGGGCTCTGGAGGGGCATCAGTCTGATACCTGGGTGTTGTCACATGTATTAAAGCAGGAAGAAAACTTCCTGGAGGGTGTTTGTCTTTCCAGGCTGCAGATAAAAGCCCGTCCATACCCTCCTGAGTTGCAGAGATGAAGAAATTTGATGGTTGCATCCCTGGAATGATGTGAATAATTCACGGATGTTAGTCTCTGCTTTTAATATTAAACAGGTCTATTTTTCTATGGTTGGGTGAGCAGAATTGTTCCAAAATGGAGGGGATGCAGCCACAGACTTCTTTCTTGGGTTTTTTACTTTGTTTAAATTATAGACCGAAGCTCTGATTTAAAAGAGCACATAGTGAGCTTTAGAATTATATATATTTATAAAATTAAGAAGGGATGGGGAATCTCAGATGATTCTCATAAAGTTGGCCTCATCTTGCATGCTGAATGCAACATACTTGTAAAGTGTGTGTTCTGCACTCAATGTCTCCCGCCAGTGCGGGGGGGTCAGCATAGAAGATAACAGCCTACTACTGCTACTTACCCCTAACGGTTACTCCTCCAGCTCAAGTGATAGCAGTCTGTGTGTCTGTAGTAATGGTTGCAGACTCCAATCCTCCTGAGACATTGTTCACTTACTTGACTGGATTAAATGACTCGAGATATGGGATGGCGTTTGGGCAGAAATCTTTGACAGCCTTTCCTGGAGGGATTGGTGTTTAATTTTCAGTGCAGTTCTGCACATCCTGGGTCTCCTGGGACCAGAAGCAGAAGTCCCGCAGTACGGTGCCTCCAGCTCTTTCCTGTCTGAGTCCCAGCCCATGCAGGAGCTGTAAGACCCTGTGATACTGGGAGGGAGATTTCCAGCCTGGCTTGGCAGCTCCAAGGGGCTTGGATAGCGCAGAAGCCAAGTGACCTTTCAGAGGAGCAGTCGTGGTTGTTGGGTGCTTACCTGAACTTGAACCGCCAAACTTTCGGAGCTTTCCTATCACTAATTTCGTGTCGATGCCCCAGGGCAGGGCCCACAAAGGAAATATGAGGCTGGGAGGTCAGGACTCCTGGGTTCTGTTCCCAGCTTTGCAGCAGGACTGCAGCCAAATCATTTCCCTTCCCTTTGCATCTCACTTGTTTGTGTTAATGGCTTAATTTTTGATCACGTCTGATTCTGGATAACACAACCTGTTAAATGCCACTCCTTTCTCCCTTACCAGCCCAGAGGGAGGTGAGCAACCTCTACCACGCAGCCTTCCCATAGACTGTGTGTCAGCAGTGCCATGCCCTGGAGGGCAAAGCAAAAAATGGGTAGACAAGAGCATTTTGCCTTTGCAGAGATGTTAAGCTAATTCCAGTTGAATTCCAGGCATGCTGAAGATCCCATCGCTGGTGAACTGGAAATAAATAGTTCGTGCAACATTGGCTAAACAGCTAAAACAAAAAGCAAGACGGACACACACACACACACACACACCCATCTGTAGCCAGATGCCTTCATCAAACACTCTGGCTCTGTAGGAAAGTTGCAGACATGGGTGTCCGTGTAAGTTGGCGGGTGCCACCCCCCAGGCTGGGTCTGAGACCCCCCCCTCCCCCCCACCCCGAGTGAGGCCCCACTAAATGCTTGTTCTGTCTGTCCAGTTTCAGAGAGCGGGAGGATGTGGAAGTCCAGGACGCCAAGTCCCAGGCCAAGGCCAAGTGGTTAAGAGCATTCAACAAGGTTTGCATGCAGCTGCAAGAGGTGAGTGCGCCCCTCCTGCCCTCACCAGCTGACAGGGGGCTGGCAGGGACCTGTTCAAAGAGGACTTAGACAAGACAGGTTGATGACTTTCCCTAGCCAGAGCAGCCCTGGGTTGGAATCGGACGGTAGATGACTCCTGGGGCTGTGGGGAGGGGGTTAGCAAGGGGTGGGGGTTCGCAAAGGCATGGCCTTGTGCAGCCCTGGTTCACTGGGCCTGGTGGGTCCCAACCGAGGGTGAAAGCCCCCCTAGCTTCTCCCATTTGCCCTTGCCGGAGATCATGGGCTCAGGGCCTCCTTGCCATCAGCTGGGCAGTACTGACCAAGCCACCCTCCATGGAAAGGAGCAGGAGGTTTCTTCATCTAACTAGAACCTGCCTTTGACCCCAGTCCCACCCGCAGAGCAAGTGCCGGGGCGGCTAGTGCACAGCCCTGGAGTGCTGGAGACTTGGCCAAGATGGCGGGTAGGATGGCTGGGGGAACAGGAGAAGGAGCTCTGGGCAGAGCCGAGCCCTGCCCAGCCCTGCAAAGCACTGAAGAGCTGCATGTTCCCAGTGAAGTCAGTGGCCCGTTTGCTGAACTGGGACTTCAGGATACGTCTACACAGCCCAAGGTGGGCATGGGCCAGCCTCCCTGACCTGGCCTGAATCCAGTGGGCGTGGCTAAGCGACGACAGGCTTTGGAGTGGGCTAGCGGGCCCAGTGTGGACCCTGAGTCCGCACTGGGCTTGGGTTACCCAAGCTGAAGCCCCTGCTGTGCTGTCTTCCAGCTGCCAGCTGCACTCACTGGCTTCAGGCTAGCTCGGGTGCTGTGTAGACAGGCCCCTAGCCCCCAAGCAGGACTTCTTCCCCAGGAGAAGGGTAGAGTACAGAGCACTGAAGCAGGGCTCACTTCTGGATGTGTCTGGTTCGTGCAGACGTTGATCTGTCCACGTGGCTCCCTCCCCCACCTCCACCCTCTGTCGCTTTTATTGAGTTGACCATTTTTTGTTCTGTTTTTAGACTCCATCCTCCATCTTTTCTTTTTCTTTTGGTTCCGGATTCGCCCCCCTGGGGCGTCGATTCCCCCCCCGCAGCTTCTCTTTTCAGTTGTTCACCACCCTGGCCCTTGTGGCCGCCTCTCCCCTCCCCGCGGGGCAGGGCGGTGGCCCGCATGCAGGTAAGCATGTTTGATTGAACCTGGACCCATGCTGCGTGTGCCCATCCTGCTGTGTGTGTGAGCGTGTGCGTCGGTGTGTGTGGGTGTGTGTGCACACGCAGGGAGGATGGGGTGCCACACTGAGGTGCCTTCCCTGGTGTTTGCTCCCGTTCTCCCCCAGGCTCTGCTGCTCCCCCATCTTTTTTCCCCAGTCCTGGCAAGTGAAAAATCAATTGGGAAAGCAAAGTCCTCCATGGATATCTGGTCTCTACCCACATCCCTCTGCAACAGCCCATCCCAGATATACTCAGCATCCCATAGGTGCTCTGCCAGTCCAGTGTCTTCCAAAAGAAAGACTGGACGGAACAGACCAGTCAAACCTTCAATTCATTTGCTTCCAGATTACCCCAGCACATGGTCCCTGTAGTTTGTGTGCTACCAGCAAAGGGTTAATCAGCTTTGTCAAACTGCTAGGCAACAGAGCTCCTTGCTAGAATCTGCATGGCCAGAGTGCTGGGCGTTTGGTTTCTCCTGCTCGTCTAGTTGAATTTAGCTTTTAGTTAAATGCGGCTGTTATTTTGCTCATTCATCTCAGGACTCTCTAATATATTTTATTACCAGTTCAGACCCCTGTCCCCCAATCCACCTTACCCCCGCCCCACCATGTCTGCTGCACTGTGTATTGTTGTCCAACGCTCCCCATGTGCTCCAAGCACTTGTTCGTCAACACAGGGAAGCCCCAGTAAATCTGCTGCTTGAGCCTCGCCCCAGCTAGCTGCCCGCCTTGGTTTACCTGCACGTCCAGGAGGCAGCGCTGACTCTGTCTGTCTGTCCTACAGGCCCGGGGAGAAGGATCTGGCGAGGCGAAGTCGCTGTGGTTTAAAGGCGGGTGAGTAACTGGGCAAACCTGAAACCTCTCTGACTTCTAGCCCCATGGCATCTGCGAAACCTGAGCCTGTTGTTGGGAGGAATGCTGCTGTTCCCTAGCGTTGGCGGCTTGGGTGGGGGGCACCTTGGATACATGAGCCTTATGGAGTGGCCCTGTGGGGCGGGGAGCATTCTGGAACGAGATACATCTCCCTAGCCTACGACAGCCACAGCAGTGCTGTTTTTCAGAGATGGGCCTTTTCCGTAGGCCGTTCCACTGGGCACAGGTCAGTTACTGCAAAGGGAGCATGGTGCAGATCTGCAAGCCCCCAGCAGCACCCATCCGGGATGCAAGCCAGCAAACGGCTCCACTTCTCCACGGGAACGAATCGGGCAGAAAAAGCTGGGGAAGAAGAGGAAAGAGCAAGTGGATCCGGCTGTCACCGACCCCTCTGCTGCACCTTGCAGCAGGTTCCCACCCTCTTTCTGTGTTCTAAGTGCCCAGGATGTGCCAAGCAGCGACGCGTGTGATGCCCTTTGCTCTCTGGACATGCCACATTCGGTCCCCTTCCCGGGCGGCATGCCACAGTCCCGTCTTCCAAACTGCTCGGGAAGGGCACTGCTTGTCAGACTTCCCCGGGGAAGAGGAGGCTGAGTTCCCCTAGGGTAGGGGTTCTCCGACTTTTCGACTGGTGACCCCTTTCACATACCAAGCCTCTGAGTGCGACCCCCCTTATACATTAAAAACACATTTTTATATACGTAACACCATTATAAATGCTGGAGGCAAAGCAGGGCTTGGGGTGGAGGCTGACAACTCACAACCGCCCATGTAATAACTTCGCGACCTCCTGAGGGGTCCCGACCCCCAGTTTGAGAGCCCCTGCCCTAGGGGCTGGCTGGCTGAGGTGAAGCAGCAGTGACATCTCTGGCTGAGGGCATGAGGCCAAGCTGCCAGCCATCCCTTGAGAGGCAGGGAGCTGTATCAGCCACGCTTCCCCCATGACGGATACAGTGGGACCTGCTTCCAGGGAGCTCTGGTCTCCTGGATCTGTGTGGAGAGACCCAGAATTAAAGAGTCAGAGAAGCCCCCACCTGCCAAGTCCCTCAGAAGACACATGGCTCAGCTGTGATGAATGGCAAGAGCATTCTGTACTGAGGCTGCTGAACATGGGCAGACCTGGTTCTCACTGGCTCCCATCCCAAGGCGGTGGCACTGGGTCTCCAGAACTCCTGGCCTGGCCTAAGTAGCTATCGGAGTGGGTCAGAAAACCAACAGGTTTTTCCCTGAGAGATTTCAAGTTTCTAACTGACATTTCAAAACAAAACAAGCCTTTTCATTTCCCCTTCCAGCCATTCCCTTGCCACAACAAACCGTTCAACGACCCAGAACAAAATGCCAGTGTGAGGCAAAATGCACATTTGCGTTTTGAATTGACATTGCAACGTGAAATGCTTTATCTGGCTTTAAATTCAAAAGCCCAAAACAAAGCAGCCTTTTCAGTCAAAAGAACCACTTTGTTTAGTTTCGGAGTGTCACTTGGGGACAAAAATGCCCACTCTGATGTTTAGGGCAGGAAAGATCCAAAGATTTTGTCTGAATTGACACTTAAACTGTTAGAGAGCTTATTCCTTCACCCTCCCACTTCCCTGGTCCTTCTCGCATGAACAGAGAGCAACAATACCCGAAGTCCGAAGGTGCAAATAATTCAATGTTTATTGGGGTGAACTTCCAGCAAGCTTAAATCCAAGTTCCTTTTTCTTTATTTTCTAATCCCAGTTTACTTCCTGTTTGCCCCTAATTTATATAGTAATATTCTCAGCTATACCTTAACCAATCATTTTACTGAAATCTATCTAACCAATCCTAACATATTGTAACATAATTATCGAGCCAATTACATCCCACCACCTTAATTAGTTTACACGCAGCAAAATTAATTATACAGCAGACAGAAACAATTAGAGAGCCAGACAAATTAACAATAGAAAAGATAAAACATAGAGAAATGAGGGCTTCACAACCACAACTATTGAGAAGACAGGATGCTATCAAACTAAAAGTTTTCTTTAACCATCTTTCTCTGGAGGAAGGCGATAGGCATTATCAGGACAGGATTGTATTCCTAACAGCCCAATAGCACTTTATTTCAATGTGACGAGTTTGGAATGTGAGGACGTGACCCATTCGCTTCCCAGCTTGTGGCTGCCTCTTCTGCCTTGCCAAAGGCAAAGGCCTTCGCCTACGAACAGGGCCTCAGACTAGCCTAGTGAGAGAAGGCCGATACACAGGCGGACTGTGATTTTGATTCTTTGTTTTATACCTCTATAACTAGCTAAGTGATAAAATCACACCTACATTCTTAGCGTAAATGGCCTTTACAGACATCTCTGAATATCTCTATCCTAACATAAACATTTCTCTTTCAACAAACCTGGGAGGTTTTAGTGGGAAAACGTTCTGCACAAACTAGTTACAGCAGCTGTAGTAGTAGCAGAGATTGCACCCTACAGAGCCTTCTAGAGCGAGGGGGCTGGATCATCCGCTCCTGGGCACCTCGCGTCACTGTTCACTTCTGTGCAAAGTAGGGGCAAAAAACTCAGAAACCCCAAAGCCAGCCCTGGTGTGCAGCATTTTCCATTGAAACCAGCATAGGAGCAAAGTTCCAAGAACCACCATTGACAAAAGGCCGAAACTTACTGAAATTCACATTTGTGTTCTTCAGAATAAACCCCCTTTCTCAGTGGAAGGCTGAACACTGGCTGAGTCCCTCCCTGTTCACACTGGTGTGAGCGAACCCCGAGCGAGGCCCTTGGAGTGATCGTCCCTGCCCCGAGCTAGTGTTTGTGGTCTCCCTGCACGGCCCCACTTCCCACCCCCCGCCCTTTCACTGCTGCATAGCTGCTTCTGTGGTCCCGGTGGTCTCTCCCTGGCCGTGCCACTGCAGGGTCTCTTTGACGGGGAGGGGGACATGCGCAGGAGCGGCTGGTGACTCTTGTGCACGGTGTCAGACCGTGCTCTGTTCCCCTCTGTCTGTCTCTCGGGGACAAACCCACCTGCCATGCAGGATGGATCTGGAGAGCCTGGGCAGGAATGGACACAACAGATGGGCTCAATGCTGGGGCAGCTGAGTGGGATCTGGTGCTTTGATCTACAGGAAATCCGTCTGTCTGATCGGGCGGTTCCTTCTGGCCTTCCACTCTGTGGCTTGAAGGGGGCTTGGGGCAGGGTGTGGGCCAGCCGGGGCCAATGGACCCAGCACTACATTGACCCATCCGCTGTCCCCCCTGCGGGGCAGGGACGCAGGTAGGGCAGGGGCTGCTTCATACAGTAGTGCGGCGCATCTCCGCTGCCCGCTGGGGAGACGCCGCCTCACCCTGGCATGCAGCCCGGGAACACCTGCCAGGTGCTGGGCAGGGCACAGGCCCCTCTGTGTGTGTGCGTGGGTGTCTCGATTGGTCTCCCCTTCCTGTCCCGCCCCCTCTGACTCTTGTCTCTCTTCCAGGCCTGGCGGCGGTCTGATCATTATTGACAGCATGCCCGACATACGAAAGAGAAAGCCAATCCCCCTAGTTAGCGATTTGGTGAGGCTCCTCCTAACGCCGCTGGCTTCCCCGGCTTGTCTGCTCTGCCCTGCTGGAGTGCGCCGCGGATCTGGCCCGAGCCGGGTTAACCAAAGGGATGGTGCGGCTGCCGCTCTGAGGAGGGGGCCTCTCTTAGCATCAGTAGCGGCCTCCCCGCTCGCCCGTCAGTGGCTCCCTCCTCCCTTAATCCGGCTCAGGCGCTCTTCGCCCCGTTTGCCTCGCTTGCTCTGTTTAACATGGCTGTGTTTCTGTTCTCTTTCCTGTGGTGCTGGCTGGCTGGGTTGTACCGCAGGGGAGCGGCGGTAAAGTTTCTGCGTTGCATTGACAGCATGCCTGATATTAAGCCTGGACGCAAATCCCTCCCACTAGTCAGCGATCTGGTGAGCTCGTGGTCTTCCTGGTTAAAGAGAGAGCACCCTTTGCATCACCTGCCCGGTCCTTCCCTCCCGCACCCAGCCCAAAACCTCCACCGAGCCCCAGCAGGCTGCCTCCAGCGAGGCATCTGGATCACAGGGCAGGGAGGGGCACGGGACTGGGGTGTGGCGGGCATGCCTGGTAGTTGGAGCAGGAGTCAGGGCCAGTGGTTAGAGCGGGAGTTGGCAGCCAGGAATCAGAGCCCAGCATCAGAGCCAGGGTCAGAGGCTGGAGCCGAGGGTCAGGACTGGGTTATCTCAGGTGAGGCAAGGCCGGGGTAAGGCTGAGGTCAAGGCATGAGCAGGGCTGGGTTCCAGACAGGTACGGGAGCTGTTGCAGCCGTGTGTGAATGCGCTGAGCAGCCGCTGAACTGCTGCTGGGCTTAAGAGCCGGTCTGCGGCCTCTTTCCCCCGTCAGGCAGCCGATACAGAGAACCGCGTGGGCGAGGCCCTGATTCCTGGCAGCCTGGGTGTGCCGGTGCCGGAACCATGTCTCCGAGCGGGCGTCACTCCCTGGCTGCATGGATGGCACAGGCTCCTCCAAGCACAGAACGAGCATGCGAAAACCTAGCAGTCAGCTGCCCCCCAACAGCGGCCCCACCTGCCACAATGCTGACCCACTGGAGCCCTTCTTAGGCGTGCTAAGAGGAGAGAAACCCAGGCCCCGGCGAAGCCCAGGGGAGCTTGGTCACTGACTTCTGTGGGGCCAGGATTTCACCCCAAGTCCATTCAGATATTAGCCTCTCCGCAGCAGCTGGGCCTGCAGCTGGGGACATCCAGCAGTGCGAAGGCCTCTTCTCGGACACGCCTGGGAGACTTTGCCCTCCAGACGCTGTCTGAGTGAGTGTGTATGAATTGCAGGGGGGCTGGGGGAGAACCAAGACATGGAGAAGGCAGGGGAAATCCTGACCGTCTCAACCATCAGCTGAGAGAAAGCCAGGAAGCAAAGTGACTTGGCTCAGAGAGAAGGAGCAGGGTTGGATCAGGTGTCCCGGCTTGGGGCCTACCTCTGTTCCCTCTTCACCCTGCGTTGTGGCTCACTGAGGTTTTCACAGCCAGGCTGGACAAACCCCTGTCAGGGCCAGTCTAGGTTCACAGGGTCCTGCCTCAGTGCAGGGGGCTGGACTAGGGGACCTCTCAAGGCCCCTTCCAGCCCGGCATTTCTGGGATTCCCAGGGACTCCCCTGTTGGGAGTGAAAAGAAAAGGAGTACTTGTGGCACCTTAGAGACTAACCACTAACCAATGTAGCTCACGAAAGCTCATGCTCAAATAAATTGGTTAGTCTCTAAGGTGCCCCAAGTTCTCCTTTTCTTTTTGTGAATACAGACTAACACGGCTGCTACTCTGAAACCTGTTGGGAGTGTCACTTTCTGCCCTTGAAGGAAGTGGGCCATTAGCTCCGCAGAGCTGGCCCATGGGTGTCTGCCCCCCAGCCCCTCGGGTTCCTAGGCAATGAGTCAGCCTGCTCAGAGAGCGCGGAGGAGGTCACTGTTCCAAAGGGTGCTGTCTCTTTAACAGAGGTTCTAGGGGCCTTGTCCAATACGGGGCATCAGTCCGAGTCCTTCTGTGGTAACATTTGGTTTCTAGTTTTGTTCCCAGATCCCTTCACAAGGGCAGTGGAAATCTTCCCAGCACATAGACCGCACCACCCAGCGCATTCCCGTAATTCCCAGCGCATAGACGGCACCACCCAGCACGTTCCCGTAATTCCCAGCACATAGACCGCACCACCCAGCGCATTCCCGTAGTTCCCCGCACAGAGACCGCACCACCCAGCGCGTTCCCGTAATTCCCAGCGCATAGACGGCACCACCCAGCGCGTTCCCGTAGTTCCCCGCACATAGACGGCACCACCCAGCGCATTCCCGTAATTCCCAGCACATAGACGGCACCACCCAGCGCGTTCCCGTAATTCCCAGCACATAGACCGCACCACCCAGCGCATTCCCGTAGTTCCCCGCACAGAGACCGCACCACCCAGCACGTTCCCGTAATTCCCAGCGCATAGACAGCACCACCCAGCGCGTTCCCCTAATTCCCAGCACATAGACCGCACCACCCAGCACGTTCCCGTAATTCCCAGCATATAGACGGCACCACCCAGCGCGTTCCCCTAATTCCCAGCACATAGACCGCACCACCCAGCGCATTCCCGTAATTCCCAGCACATAGACGGCACCACCCAGCGCGTTCCCGTAGTTCCCCGCACAGAGACTGCACCACCCAGCGCGTTCCCGTAATTCCCAGCGCATAGATGGCACCATTCAGGACACTCTCGTAATTCACAGTGTATATTCCACTTTATGGAGCACAGCCCCATAATTCAGAATCTCCATACCATTAGAGTGAGCGTGCTTTTCTAATTTAAGCTGTGTATACCACAATATACAACACACACGCACCCATAAGTAGCAGTACATACCCTTACAACCGGTGCCTTCCTGTAATTAACTTCTCTAACCAACACGCTCCCGTAATTCACAGACTATATACCATTACGTGCTCTGCTGTAATTCACAATATATTGCAGTGCCAAGGCCCAGTCAAGCTCCCCTCAGTGCAGACCCCACACGTTACACACATCCTGCTTGGTGCTATTTTCACTGGTGACAAGTACAAAATTCGAAACCGGACCCCTTGTTGCCTTCTCACCTAGGCTCCCCCTTTGCCTTCCCCTTCCTCTCTTTAATCCATTGGTTGGGGTTGTGCTTTGCGCCCCGCCCCAGGGATTCTGTTCTCCTTGTGTTTCTCTCCACGCAAGCTGCCTCGCCTCGCCTTGTTCCTTTGCTGCCTTGTCCACGTGGTGCCTGCGTGCTGCTCTCCCCTGGCCCTGGGGTGGGGGGGGGGGCAGCTGCTGCTGATGCCCCTGTGCTGAGTGGTGTTTGTCTCTTTGTGTTGGTGATGGAGCGATCCTGGGCTGGGTGGCGAAGGGAAGGTGTGTGCCCTGGGCTGTAGTATGTATAGGGGGATACGGACAGCGGGGAAGATGCCCCGTGCTTGTGATGGGGGCTGGTGGTGGCTACCTGGTGACTCGCTGCACTGGGATGCATTTTATCCCCATCCACCATGGATAGCTTTATCTCTGTAGCAGCCGGGCTCCCTTCCTTGGGTGATCCCTTAAACCCCAACCACGTAGAAAGATTCCCATAGACTCCACTGAGCTTCAAATCGGGCCCTAGACGCCCAGGAAGCAAGCTGGCCCTGCCCGGCGGCTGTGCCCAGGCGAATAAAGATGGGAGTATGCACCCTCTCGTCTCAGAGTGAAGAATGTGCTGTTGCCCTAAAGGAGTGGCAGAAAGCCCCCTCCCGACCCCCCACCAAACCCTATCGCTGGCTCAGAGCCGTACCTGAATCTTAAACCTGCTTCCTCTGGTGTATGCCTAAGTTTTGTTACACCCATGCTCAGCCACCATGAAACACCTGAGGGGTGGGGGGGCCCATGCAATACCTGAGGTACAGAATGCAGCTAGTTCCAACTCCTGGCTGAGAGTGGGGAAAAGCAACAGAGAAATGTCCAGAAGTGGGTTAGCGTTTGGTGCCGTCTGTTTACCCATTGACTCCCTGTGACAGAGAGGAAAGAAGTAGGACTTGACTTCCCTGTGTGAAAGGGCTGATATAACTGTCTTTTGCTTTCCATCCCTCTGGCTCTGGGCTCCCTCGCAGGCTATGGTAAGTCCTGCATTGTTTCTCGCACTTGAGTTTCCTCCCTTGTCCTGTTTCTTGCAGAAAATATTTGGGGCTTTTATATAAACTGCCAGGCAGCTCCTGCGCAGCTCCCACGTGGCATGGCTGGGGACGGCAGAGAGTTGTAGATTCTGGCCAGGAGGGGGTAGGGGGGGAGGATCTGGAGGTCAATTCAAGACCACCCCAAACTGTTTGAATGGGGATGAAAATTGAGGCCAGTGTGGGCTGGTGAACTGGGTCCTGTCTGGCCACATGCTGCAAAGGCCACCTGAGTTGAGGGCCAGGCAGGTGTCTTACACCTGGCTTTGAGGAGCTTGCCTGTTGTCAGAGATGAGGTCTCTGGGCTTGAACGGTTGTCCTGCTTTGGTAGCTACCATGTGACAAATCCTGAACCCCCCCTTTCCCCGCCCAAGCTTTGGCCCATACGCCTAAAGGGCTCGTGGCCTTGGCGTGCTAGTCATTTCATCCACCCCCTGCTGCAGCAGCAGCGCCCAGGACCAGTCTGAATGCGTCCCACTGGCCTGCTGAGTACTTTGGCCATCGGGCCTGGGAGGGGCCCGGCACTGCTGGGGTATGTCCCTAGAGATGCTCTGGAGATGCTGCTGTTTCCGCCACACTGAGGAGCTGGGCATCTTGACTTGGGACCTTTGCTTTTAAAAGCCCACCCGCTGGGGGGCGGGGCTGGCTGTGACTCCTCCCTGCTGATACAGCGGTTTGGTTGTGTTTCACTCCAACAGTCGCTGGTCCAGTCCAGGAAAGCCGGAATCACGTCAGCACTAGCATCAAGCACCTTAAACAATGAAGAGCTAGTAAGTGCCACCCCTCGGCATGTCTCACTCTGCTGCCGCAGGCTCCAGACACGAGCCTGTCAGACTGCACGAGCAAAGCAGGGTCAGGCGGGGTCGTCTGTGGGACGGGACCCTGCCACGGGTCTGCAGGGAAGCGATGCAGATGAGTCAGCGCTGAACCAGGGTGGTTAGCAGGGGCTCTGTGCAGTGAGAGGTGTCATCTCTCAGAGGGGCAAAACTAACCAGCCTGCTTATGGCTGTTAAAGCTCTCCCAGCTGGGGTATGAAATGGGCTAATCCCAAGGAAGGTTGTTGCATTCTGCCCACTTGTTCTGGTGTCCTTCATTGCCCATCCCATTGCTGCGCGCTGTTAAGCAGCGGCTGCGTCCCACCCCAGAGCTGGCCGCACATCAGTGGCAGGGGAAGGTCTGCATGCCCAGTACTGGAGGGATGAAGACCACTGTCTATAAGCCCCATCTCTGGGGTCTCTCGCTGGCTGGGAGCAGCCCTGCCCCGCTCAGACAAGAGCCTGCCTGGTGTGAGCGTTTTCTCCTTTCCCCCGCCCCACTTCTTTGCTTAGAAAAACCATGTTTACAAGAAGACCCTTCAAGCCTTAATCTACCCCATCTCCTCCACGACACCCCACAACTTCGAGGTCTGGACCGCCACCACCCCCACGTACTGCTACGAGTGCGAGGGGCTGCTGTGGGGCATCGCCCGGCAGGGCATGCGCTGTACGGAGTGCGGGGTGAAGTGCCATGAGAAGTGCCAAGACCTGCTCAATGCAGACTGCCTACAGAGTAAGGGGTGCAGCCTCTCTCTTCCTTTGGCTTCTGTGCCTTTGATGTCTTACAGACCCCCATGCAGGGGGCCCGAGGGTGGTGGGGGAGGGTCTTACGTATCCCCATTAACTCTTTAATGCCAGCACGGAATGACTTCTTGGGTGGGGGCCACCCCTGTGCGAGTGCTCCCCAAAGGCAGCCTGTCCCAGAATCTCCCCTCTTCATTGTTCCCCTCCCAATCACCTCCAGGAGCGGCTGAGAAGAGCTCCAAGCATGGGGCAGAGGACCGGACCCAGAACATCATCATGGTGCTGAAGGACCGCATGAAGATCCGGGAGCGGAACAAGCCCGAGATCTTCGAGCTGATCCAAGAGATCTTCGCCGTCTCGAAAGCCACCCACACCCAGCAGATGAAGGCCGTGAAGCAGAGCGTGCTGGACGGCACCTCCAAATGGTCGGCCAAGATCAGCATCACAGGTAGGTGCAGGGCCAGGCTGACGTGCCCTGCCAGCTCTGGACATGCACCTCTGAGCGAACACTGATAGAGGGGGATGGGAGTCGAACCTGCGGCCCCCTGGAGAGCCCTGGAGGTCCCCATCACACCGAGATACGCTGGAGCTGAGACCGTTCAGCACCACGGCACAGGGACACCCTGCCAGCTTCCTAACTCCAGGCCAGGCGCCCAGCATGCTGTGTGTTGCCTTGACCCACTGGAAATTGGCTAAGGACAGAGCATTGCATGCTGGGACCTGAAGTCTGCATGGGCTGCATCTCCCTGTTAATGAGGCTCTCGATTCCCAGGGTTATGTGTGCAGGTCTCTGGAGCCCAGCTTTGTTCCCTGCTGTGGATCTCGCAGCAGGATAGATCAGGTCCCTCGTGCATCAAGGGGTAGATATTCTTCCGCTGTCATTAGCCCATTGCAGAGACTGTGCCAAGTGCATGCAGCTGAGAGGAAATTAACCCCGCGCTTTCCTCCCTTTGGGAGCCCAGGAAGCACGTGTCTCCAGTGCGGCTTTTGGTGAAAGGAAATGAATTCCCATTAGAACCTGCACCAATTCAGCTGGATGCCTGGATCCAGCCCTTGCAATGGATCCCAAGCAAGCCAAGTCAGTCTCCTCTTTCGAGCGCTGGCTGATTTGAAAATCGCATGTTGCCCGGTTGTTCTGTATTTGCCATTGATTCCTGTTTTTATTTGTTCTCTCTGTTGTGTGTGTATTGTGTCTCTGTGGGGCTGGCTGGTGCGTGGTGCCGTGTGTGTGCATATAAACATTTGTGCCTCTGTGCGCATGGGGTGTGTGTTGTGTTATAGTTGTCTGTGCCCAGGGCCTGCAGGCAAAGGATAAGACAGGCTCCAGTGACCCGTATGTTACTGTCCAGGTTGGAAAGACGAAAAAAAGGACTAAAACGATCTATGGAAATCTAAATCCGGTCTGGGAGGAGAATTTCCATTTGTAAGTTACATCCTACTCCCAGTCCTACCTCTCTAGTCCGCAGGCCTGCCCTACAGCGTGGGGGGCCGTGTGTTCCTTCTTCTCAGTCACCCAGGTCTGCAGCTTGATTTGCATCCGCACTGCACAATGACAGGACTTGGACCAAGTCACAATGGGTTTTGAGCTCTGTCCGATACCCCGTCCTCAGACCTGGGACCAGCACGCTTGCTGACCTGAGTCAAACTGATTTGTGTGCAGCCCGAAGGGGGGTGTGGGCTGAAATTGGAGTCAGAGCAGCGGGCTTAGCGTACTGTGTAGACATTCCCCTGCCATACCGACCCCTGGTGTGCACTGGGCTCACTATATCTGGGATGGATTTTCTCCGGGGGTCAGTTTCTTCTGGTTGTTTCCAAACCCTGGTCAGGAATTTGGAGGGGACAGCCTCTCCCCCATGACATTACTGCACTTAATAACCAGCACTGGAGGGATTGGCTGGCCTGGGGCTTTGGGTCCTGTGGCTTCATGCCGCCTGAATGCTTGATCTTCCCACCCTTCCTGCAGGAGACCCTTGTATGACCTGAGCTTTGTGCTAGCTCTCTCTGCCGGATGCCCCAGGAGGCGGAATTCCAGCTCTCCTGGGCCAGGATTGACACTGGACGGTTCACCCCTATTTAGAAAGCCTGCACAAGGTCCATGCATGCACTTAAGCCCGGTGCATGGGCCTTGTGGGAATTAAAAAGTGCGTCCGCACGCCAGCACTGTTTCTCGACGGTGGGGAATTGCAGGCTCAGAGGATGCTGGGCCAGGGGCAGTTACCCACCCCCAGCACTCCCAGGAGCCTTTTGCAATAGGTCTGAGGGAGCTCCCAGTTGAAAGGCTGGGTTTTGCTGGGGGATAGGGGAGGGGTTTTTTTGCTAGGAATGCCCCATTCCTGGAGGCTACCCTGGTTCACGTCATTGCTCTGGGAATTTCTCTGTCCTCCCCCGAACCCCAGCGAATGCCATAACTCCTCCGATCGGATCAAGGTGCGGGTCTGGGACGAGGACGACGATATCAAGTCCCGCGTCAAGCAGCGCTTTAAGAGAGAATCCGATGACTTTCTGGGCCAGACGATCATAGAGGTCCGGACACTGAGCGGGGAGATGGATGTCTGGTACAACTTAGGTAATTCACTAATTACCTATACAACCCTAGGGCCCGCTCCGGCCCCCGCGCCAGTCAGTGACCCGCTCCCATTGATTCCACTGGCTGCGACTCTGTGGTATGTAGCGATTTCCGTGCAAACGAGGTTGAAAAGCTTTTCAGAGTTAGCAAGTCAGAGTGTAGTCGCTATTTATCATTTCCATGGCAGGTGCAATTCATTGTATTGTATTTATTTGTTACTGCATCATTGGACAGAGGCCCTAGGGCTGGCAGGGACTCCCAGGCCCCCGAGTCCAGTCCCTGCTAGCGCAGGCAGCGCCAGCTGATAATCCTGCTCTGACACACGTCACGCTCCATCCTCAACCCAGCTGGGTCCTGTGTCCCCAAAGCTCCTCTGGGGAGGCTGCTCCAGAGCCTCTCTCCTCTGACGGTTAGAAACCTGCATCTGTCCCTGGCCGGTTTATCCCCGTTCGTTCTTGTGTCCCCCTCCGTGGCGTCCCCATGTATGTATCGAAAGCAATCAGATCCCCTCCCAGCCTTTATTCTGCCAGGCTGTACAAGGCAGGTTCTTGTCTCCTCTCGTGAGGTAGGCCCCACATTCCCCTGATCACCCTAGGAGCCCTTCTCAGCACCTGCTCCATCCTTCACCGGGGGTGACCGGAACTGGAGGCAGGAGTCCAGACAAGACTAAAGCTCCAAAATTCATTGTTGTTTGTGTTATAATACCACCTACAGGCCCCATTGTGCAGGGTGCTGTACATACACGTAGCAGGAGACAGTCCTCACCCCGGAGAGCTACAGCTGAATAGACCAAGGGAACAGCATTATCCCCTTTTACAAACAGTAGCTGAACCCAGCAATTTGCCCAAAGCCCCCAGGGCATAGCCAGGCATTGAACTAAGCCTGCCTACATGCCAGGCCCGGGCTGCACCCCCCAGGCCAGCTTTTTCTGCTGCCGTTTGCTATTGTAAAGGGCCATCAGTGAGCTAATGCTTCCTCTGCTTCCTGCTCTCTGATCCTCAGACAAGCGGACAGACAAGTCAGCCGTGTCCGGAGCCATCCGGCTGCACATCAGCGTAGAGATAAAGGGAGAGGAGAAGGTGGCACCGTACCATGTGCAATACACCTGCCTGCACGAGGTGAGCCATGCCCCAGGGGCCCCCACCCCACCGCACCCTGCCCTGCTGCCTTTTATCGTCAGAACGTTGGTTTTAAAATGTCTTAACGTTTCAAGTGAATTTGAACAGCCTGGTCTGGGAGCCCCAGAGAGCGAAGGGCTCCCGTCCTCTCCAGAGCGGGCACAGCATGGGCACAGATTCTGTCGCACACTGCCCCATGCCAGCGTACCTCACCTGGGACTCGAAGGGACCGTGTAGGGAGCTTGGTCTCCAGGGCTAGTGGACCTGTCTTCCTAGGGCATCTGTTTATATCGCCCCCTGCCCCCCCAGGATCTGAGTATCCCTGCCCACTACCGGCTACAGCCCGAGTCTCCACCACGGCACCAGGTGCACCCGTGCCAATCAGAAAGGCAGTGTTCTTGCAGTCACTTTCCCTGGTGCAGATGCTTACCAGGGTGCCAGAGAACTGAGCTCTCCGTTCACAGTGTCCGCTCAGCAGGGCCCGGCCTCTGATACACACAGCAGCGAAACAATCCCTCCCCAGACCCACTCGTACTGATTCTCCAGTTTAAGCCTTTCCTAGCAGTGATCCTGAGGGCTCTCTTCTGTCCCGTGCGTTAGAACCTCTTCCACTTCGTGACGGACATACAGAACAACGGGGTGGTGAAGATCCCCGAGGCCAAGGGGGATGACGCCTGGAAGGTGTACTTCGACGAGACGGCCCAGGAGATAGTGGACGAGTTCGCCATGAGATACGGGGTGGAGTCCATCTACCAGGCCATGACGTGCGTCTCTCCCATTTTCTCCCTGTTTGTTTGAAGGGGTTAAATTAACACTGGGCAAGGGGTAAAGATACAGGGTCAGATCCTTGGCTGGTGTCACCAGGGGCAGCTCCCTTGAAGTCAATGAGTGAAGTTGATTGACACCAGCTGAGTCCTGCCCTGTGCCATGGGAGGGGAGAAAGGCGTGGAACGTCCCTCTCTGCGCAGGGCCTGGGATACCTCATCACCAAGAGCCCCTGGCACTGGTGTCCACTTGCTTTCCCCGCAAGGGGTGGGTGCAGAGCGTTTGGTTAGTCCAAGCCCAGGGGGCGGGTGCCCCTGCACTCCCCGGTGTTAGCAGGGAGCGAGTTCAGCCGTTCAGACAGACACGTGGAGCCTGCAGCGTCCCTCCTCCAGCTGGCTGCTACGGAGTCGCCCCGACGGGCGGGGGAGAGGCGCATGCCACCTCGGAGCGTCAGATTGGTTCCGGTTTTAAGAGAAAGGTGCAGGGCTCAGTCTGCTCCCAAACATACACACTGCACACAGCCTACGCACACTGCACACACTGCACACAGCCTACGCACACTGCACACAGCCTACGCACACTGCACACACTGCACACAGCCTACGCACACTGCACACACACCCCCTACACACACTGTACACAGCCTACGCACACTGCACACACTGCACACAGCCTACGCACACTGCACACAGCCTACGCACACTGCACACACTGCACACAGCCTACGCACACTGCACACAGCCTACGCACACTGCACACACTGCACACACCCTACGCACACTGCACACACACACCCTACACACACTGCACACAGCCTACACACACTGCACACACACACCCTACACACACTGCACACAGCCTACGCACACTGCACACACTGCACACACCCTACGCACACTGCACACACACACCCTACACACACTGCACACAGCCTACGCACACTGCACACACTGCACACAGCCTACGCACACTGCACACAGCCTACGCACACTGCACACACTGCACACAGCCTACGCACACTGCACACACACCCCCTACACACACTGTACACAGCCTACGCACACTGCACACACACACCCTACACACACTGCACACAGCCTACGCACACTGCACACACACACCCTACACACACTGTACACACCCTACACACACTGCACACACCCTACGCACACTGCACACACACCCCCTACGCACACTGCACACACACACCCTACACACACTGCACACAGCCTACGCACACTGCACACAGCCTACGCACACTGCACACACACACCCTACACACACTGCACATGCACACACACACGTGCATTCTTCACACCCTGCACACACACACCCTGCACACTGCACACACACTATGCACCTTGCACGCACACACGCTACACTTCCGCACACACACTGAACACACGTGCACCCTACACACCCTGCTCACACGCACACTCTTCATGCAGGGCACACACCCACACTGCGCACACACATGCACCCTACATGCATTGCACATACACACACACACTGCACACGCACACCCTATGCACACTGCACACACACTGCATGTGCACACACACTGTCCACACTGCAAACACCCTACACACACTGCACACGCACACTGCACCCATTGCACACGCACACTGCACATAAACATACGCTGCACACACACTGCATATGCACTACATGCAGAGCACACTATTCACACATGCACACACCTTGCACACACTACACATACTGCACACACACACACATTGCACACACACACCCTGCACACCCTTCACATACACACATCATGCATGCACACACACAAACACACACCTTGCACACTGCACACATGTGCACACCCTTCCACACCCACACTCACACACCTTGCACACCCTTCACACACCACCACACAATCACCAAACCACCCCCTACACACACACGTTCTACAAGCCACACACCATGCATACATAAACAGATGAACACACTCTATGCACTGTCCCCTTCTGACACACTTGCTTCACAACCCACACTGTGCACAGGAGCACCCACAGCAGCCCCTTCTGACACACAAGGCCCATGCTCTACAAAGCACACCCGCCACACGGCACATACACATCCTACATCCCACGGCCTTCCCCCACCACGCTGAACCCTGCATACCCTGCTCTCACACCCAGACCACACCAGACCCGTCGTGCAGCATACCCCATCACTGCAGCATCCCAGCCCTCACCCGTGGCCCCGGACTCTGCGGGCCTTGCAGCCTGTCATCTCTTCTCTTTCAGTCACTTTGCCTGCCTGTCCTCCAAATACATGTGTCCCGGAGTGCCAGCCGTGATGAGCACCCTTCTAGCCAACATCAATGCATATTATGCCCACACCACCGCCTCCACCAACGTGTCTGCCTCAGACCGCTTTGCTGCTTCCAATTTCGGGGTAAGTCCGATGGTGCGTAGAACTCTCCTTCCTATTTCTCTCTTCTCGGCGCTCGTTGGGAGGGGAGCGGAGTAGAAGGAGCCGTGCAAAACCATCACCTCCAAAGGGCAAGTGCTCCTGGCTTGATCGCCACTTTGAAAACCCTCCCATTTTTCTTGCCAAATTTGCAACTATTTCACCTAAAAGGGGAAAACTTTGCTTTAAAAAAAGCACTGGAAGTTTTGAGTGAAATCTGGCCCATTTTTTACCACTGGTGGAAATCGCAATGAAATTATATATAAAAACTCACCCTTTTGATGCCAAAAAACCTCCCCACCCACCAGCAGAAAGCAAATCTTTGCAGGCGGACAGTTGCCCAAAGAGAAATCCCGAACGCTTTCGCCAGCACCCGTTGTGAGTTTTGCACGGCCCTGGTAGTTCTCGGTGAAACCTGAATTCAGAGCAAACTCACCTGGTTTTATGGGTATCTATAGAACCACAGACTGCCCTTCTGGTTTGGACAAACCTCGGAGAGATTTGCATTTTGGCCCTGATCCTGCGAAGACTGGAATGTGTTTGACTGCACTCATGTTGACCAGCCCAGGGGAGTTCAGGGGAATACTCGCATGTGTAAAGGGAAGTAGGTCCATAAGTGTTGGCAGGATTGGGACATGGGGCTGGAAGCTAAAACCAGGAAAGTTTCTAAAGGTGACAGATTAACACGTTAGTTAGTTGAGTTCAAAATGATGGTTCAATTCTTGATCTCTGTTCACCCCGTGCAATTCTGGAATAACCCCATAAAAGTCCCTAGCAAATCCCTTCCCCCACAGAGAGACCTTGCAACCAGCCCTGGGGAGGGATATAACAGCATGGGCCAGCGTCCCAGCAGGAAACCAGCCTGGCAGACCATTTCCGTGCTGAGCATTCTGGCTGTGGAAGCAGGCTCAGTCCCTTTCCCATCCTGGCCGCCGGCCAGTGGAAAGTTTACTTACTTACGATTATTAGTTAGTAGTATTACTATTTAGTGAGTGCTGATGGGGCACAAGCCCAAGGCCTCAGCCTGAACGCTCTGCCTTAGGGCTCTCCCTTCCTGTGCTGTAAACCCAGAGTGACTCTAGGGAACTCAGTGGAGTTACTCCAGATTTACAGCAGTGTAAATGAGACCAGATTCCAGCCATTAGGGTTTATTCCAGCAAAGTTCCCATTATCCTCACTGAGTAAAGACTTCAGGCCCTTTTAAGGCGGCATCATAGAATCGTACGACTGGAAGGGGTCTCGAGAGATCGTCCAGTCCAGTCCCCTGCACTCATGGCAGGACTCAGTATTATCTAGACCATTCCTGACAGGTGTTTGTCCAGCCTGCTCTTAAAAATCCCCAATTGCGAGATTCCACAACCTCCCTGGGCAATTTATTCCAGTGCTTCACCACCCTGATAGTTAGGAAGCTTTTCCTAATGTCCAACCTAAGCCACCCTTGCTGCAGTTTAAGCCCATTGCTTCTTGTCCTATCTCAGAGGTTAAGAACAACAATTTTTCTTCCTCCTCCTTGTAACTTGAATGTACTTGACAACTGTTATCATGTCCCCTCTCAGTCTTCTCTTCTCCACACTAAACAAACCCAGTTTTTTCAATCTTCCCTCACGGGTCATGTTTTCTAGACCTTTCATCATTTTTGTTGCTCTTCTCTGGACTTTCTCCTGTTTGTCCACATCCTTCCTGAAATGTTGCACCCATTTTGTAGTCCAGTTTACAGTTGTGTACCAGCTAATACAGCTCATAGTAGAGGAGAGCTCGGGCTCCCCTGCAATGGATCTAAAGGGGATTCTCTACTGAAGCTGCTGGACTCAGACAGACCCTGTGGTTCTCTCTGGCTGTCCAGCTTCCATCCCAGTCTCACCAGACAGGGGCTGCTGACAACCCGGCTAGGATTAAGCTGCTCCTGAGTTTATGTTTGTTCTGAACCTTCCTGATAAGTGTAACAGAGAGATCGTAGCTGGCATCAGTAAACACGCTCCCCTCATCCAGCACGGCTCTGCTGAACCCCCCCGCCTCCGTGCATGGGTGCCCCTCTTGCAGGGGGTAGCGGCAAAGGGACAGAGGGGGGCGATCTGTCAACCTTGCGCTGGAAACGGCTGAGCTGGGGAGGTGGGGAAATGGGCTTTGGTCGCCCTTCTCCTGTTTACCTGGCGCCGGGGTGTGTCTTTGCAGAAAGAACGTTTTGTCAAGCTGCTGGACCAGCTGCACAATTCGCTCCGGATTGACCTGTCCATGTACCGGGTAAGGGGAACCAGCCCCACAAGGGGTGAGGGATGGGGACGAACGCCTGCAGACTTTTAAACGGGCTTCAGAGCTGCTCCCTGATCACCTGCAGCTTAGTCCCTTGTGCGAGGAGTCTCCTGCCACCAGGCTAGAGCCTGTCAAGGGCTCAGGCTGGTCCAGTGGATGAGGTGCTGGAGGGGGATTCAGGAAACTGGATTCTAGGCCCAGCGTCTGCTACTGGCCTTGGTGAGTCATTCTGTGCCTCAGTTTCCCCAGCTATGGAAACAGCGCTGCTCAGCTTGGAGAGCTGTGGATGTAAATGGGAGGTTTTCCACAGGTTTCAGTGGGAGCAGGTTTGGTGTTAAACACCAGGTGGCTGTGATCAGATCACCTACTAGCTCTGAAACTCCAGCCGGGGTAGCCCCTGCTTGCTCTCCTAGCCATCATGTAGCCCTCTAATCTTCTCTCTTTCCTAACAGAACAACTTCCCTGCCAGCAGCCCGGAGAGGCTGCAGGATCTGAAGTCGACGGTGGATCTGTTAACCAGCATCACCTTCTTTCGAATGAAGGTAATGCCTGGTGCCTGCTGGCTGGTCCCTCCCAGAGGAGCAGCCACTTGGCCTGGGATTCCTCTGCTTCCAGAATGCAGCTGAGGAGCTGTGCCGCATATTAATTAGCTTAATTAATTGCCCATCCTGTGTACTGAAATCCAACACAAACCACCATGGAGTTCAGTGGTAATAACAGTGCTTCTGTCGAATGGCGTCTGGAGATCCTGAAGTGACAGCAGTCCCATGCCAGGGGTCTGCCTTGCGGGCTCAGAAGGGGTGGGATTTCTCACCACGGGAGGCATCCTGCTCCAGGCAAGCAGCCCTGGGCTGGCACTGGGCACATGGGCACTGAGCAAGGCTCCTTCTGTAACTCAGGGGGCCTGTGATGCATCCCATGGCAGCTTCCTGAGTGACACCTGCTGTCTGGGGTCCCTCCCCTGAGCTCCCGGCAACATGGGTTTTCTCTTCCAGGCAGCGAGTCCGTCTCGGGAGGCATCCGTTGCAAAGCGTGACCATGTCTCCCTTCCCCATCCCACAGGTGCAGGAGCTCCAGAGCCCACCTCGGGCCAGCCAGGTGGTGAAGGACTGCGTGAAAGCCTGTCTCAACTCCACCTACGAGTACATCTTCAACAACTGCCACGAGCTGTATAGCCGCGAGTACCAGACCGACCCGGTACGTGGGGCGGGGCAGGGCGGGGGGGAGCGCCCCAGCTGGCCGCCCTCCCCGCCGTGTGATAGGCAGGGCCTTTAGGCGCGGTGGGTGTTGCACTTTCAGCACTTCCGGACCAGAGGTTTTGGTGAGCCTTTGCCCGGAGCAGAGCTTGTCAGCTGCTGGGTAGCAAGAATCTCAGCTCCTAGTTCCCAGTTGTGGGAGCTTTCCTCGTAGCTGTCCGCACTTCCCGTAACCAGCTCCCCTTCCCAGCCGGCTGCCTCCTGCTGGACCAGGCTCCGCCGGCTGGCTGTTGGGTGGGGATTGGGCCCAGAGGAGCTGCAGCCTTCCTTTACTCGGTGGAGCCGTTTAAGGATAAGGCGAGGCACGGGACAGGAGGCAGGAGTCTCCGGGAGTGCCTGTTGGCCAGCTGGGATCTCCTCTCCCAGAAAAGCCGCGCATTGTAGAACGGGGCCCGAGTCTCCAGGTTTCCCATGTGGGGCTGGAGGGAGGACTCTGAAACGTGTGCAGAGATGCTCCCTATCGGGAGCCTGGCCCTAGACTGGACCCCAGCCTGGTTCTGTGCCTGTGTCAGAGCAGCCCTCTCCTGGTCCCCAGAGGATGGGCTGGAAAGGAGCTAGCAGGTCACAGCCATCCCTGATTTCCAAGCCAAAGGAAAATCTCAGCATCTGGAAGCCAAACTGAGGTTGTGCCCCATGGGACAGCAATCCCTGCATTCCCACATGCGATTAACCAGAGACTTTCCTTCCCTTGTCTTTGGGCTTTTCCCAGACAAAGAAAGGCGAGGTCCCCCCCGAGGAGCAGGGGCCCAGCATCAAGAACCTGGATTTCTGGTCCAAACTTATCACGCTGATTGTCTCGATTATTGAAGAGGATAAGAACTCCTATACGCCCTGCCTGAACCAGTGAGTACCGGCCTGGGAATGGTCACACCAGCCCTGCCTCCACCAGGGAGTGTCAGTAAAACTGAGATCTGAGCTGGTTCGCAGACCCTGTGCTGGGAGCATCAACGTATGAGACACCGGGATTCTGCCCTAGCCTGAGGAGAGACCTCCGTAGGAGACTTCCCTCCTTGCACCTCCATGGGCAGCTCTGGCCTTGTCCCTTGCTTGGGATTCCTGTCACCTGCCCCTCTCCTGCCTGTTTGGAGCTGAATGGAGAAGCATGGAGCCTCCTGGGAAAAGCCCTGGGTGGCCCATGTGTGTGCCACCATTCCTGGGTCTGCACTGTGCCTTGGAGGCACCAGGGAGACCGTCCCTCTCTGTCGGAAGCAGTTGGTTTGGGGATTCATCCATTTTTCCTCCCTTCCTGCCAGGTTCCCCCAGGAGCTGAACGTGGGTAAGATCAGCGCCGAGGTGATGTGGAACCTCTTTGCTCAGGACATGAAATATGCAATGGAAGGTGAGTCTCTCCTGGGCTGAATTTTGTCACTCCTCTGCCTCCTGCTGGGAGGTGACAGGGGAATCAACCTCCGTTTCACCGAACCAAAGCCATGGCGACCCCCAACTCCACCACGGTCCCTGTGCTGCAGGTCCGTGCAGCCGCAGCTGTGGGATGGGATGCAGCGCGTTCCCCTGCTCTCTGAGCTAACCGAGAGTCTCTGCTAACAGCACAGTCCCATGATGCCACTCCGGACACACCCAGCAAAGGGCAGCACTGCACGTACCCACTCAGCTAACGCACGACAAGACCCACCAGGGAAAGGGGCATTGGGAAGAAGCAGCATCCACCATGAGGCTGGCTGCGGGGCGGGGGTGGAGAATAGTCCCGTCCTCTTCCCGGGGGAGATGCAGCCGTATTTCCCTCTCTGCTCTAGTTGCAACAATTTCAGTTTGGAAAATAGTAACATTAACCCACTGCTCAGGGTGGGCCAAGCCCCCGTCCCCGCTCCTCTCCTGCATGGAGACCTGTGCATCTGGAAAGCTCCAGGGCAGACAGTCACCAGCTAGCTAAGGTGCCTTCGCCTTCAGGGATTCCAAGTCATCGAGTCCAACCTCCTGCACAGCCTTCCCCAGGGATTCCTGCAGTGGAGCGGGCTGTTCTGCCCTCTTCCATCCTGTGATCCTACCAAACCTACGGCTGAACGTTCAGCTTTCAGAAAGACACCCAGGCTCAATTTAAAGACCCTGAGAACTGCTGATGGTAGCTAGGGAAGCTGCTCCTTCCTGTTAAGGATTTGCCCCTTGTTTCCAGTCAGTGTTTTCCTAGCCTCATCCTCCAGCCATCGGGCTTCGTTAGGCTCAGGCCTTTATCCACTAGCTGAAAGGGCCCCAGTGGTCAGATCTCTTTCCCCAGTTAGGTGCTTAGCCCACCTCCTCGCTCCTACCATCCATTGACTTCAGTGGAAATAATTTGGCAGATCTCGGCCTTATAGACCATGATCATAAGAACAGCAAAGCTGCCAGACTGGGACAGACCATGGCCATCTTGTCCAGTATCCTGTCTCTGACAGTGGCCTGTACCAGAGCTTTGTGGGGAGTGTACAGAGCAGGAATGATCCAGCAGAGTTGGAATGATCCACCCCTGTCTTGCTCTCTCTGCTTCTGGCAGTCAGAGGTTTGGGGTCACCCCGAGCATGGGGTTGCGTCCCTGACCGTCTTGGCTGGTGGCCATTGATGAGCTATCCTCCAGAAACTTACCCAGTTCTGTTTTGAGCCCAGTCATACTTTTGGCCTTCACAACATCCCCTGGCAATGAGTTCCACAGATTAATCATGCACTGTGTGAAAAGGTACCTCCTCCTGCTTGTCTGAAAGCCGCTGCCTACTAATGTCCTCAGGTGACCCCCGGTTTTTGTATTGTGGGAAAGGTAAACAACACTTCCCTACTCACTTTCTCTGTACCGTTCATGATTTCGTAGCCCTCTGTCATATCCCCCCCAACCCCTGCCAAGCCTCTCTTCTCTAAACTGCACAGTTCTCACCCTTTTAGTGGCCTCTTCCCCTTCCCCCGATGCGCCAAGCAGGTGGTGAGCCCCTCCCATCTCTCTCTGGGCCCTGACGCCCCAGCCCCGCTTACAGGCTGTCGGCAGCTGTTCTATCCCCTCCAGGAGCACAGCACTAGGTCGAACTCCATCCTGGAAAGGAACCGTGGTGGCCAGAGTGAGTCTGTGGCTCCCTGCCAGCCTGCTGGCCAATGGCCGCTCTCCGCTGTGCCCAGGCTAGAAGCCTATGGGGCGGGGGGACCTCCAGCCTGGGAGTGCCCCCCCCGGGTCCCTAGCTTGGCCCCCGCTGCACTAAGCCCCCTGACCTCCCTCCCTGCGGGCACCTAGCCTGGCTTGCACCTCTCGGGATGGGTCCCGGGGAGCTTAGCCTGAGCCAGGGCTTTGGGATTCATCCCGAGTGGGGTGAGCAAGGGAGAGATCCCCCCACCCATGGCCTCCCTCTCTCCTCGCCCGCAGAGCACGACAAGCATCGCCTGTGTAAAAGTGCTGACTACATGAACCTGCACTTCAAAGTGAAATGGCTTTATAACGAGTACGTGACTGAGCTCCCTGCCTTCAAGAGCCGCGTCCCCGAATACCCCGCGTAAGTCCTGGTGCTGCGGCCGGCCGGCCGGCTAGCGGGGGGTCTGGGCCTCACAGGGGCAGGTCAGGGGCCGGGGACTCCTGAATGGCCCCTTTTAGTTAAAAGCAGGAGGCAGATTCCAAGGAGCCAGGCACACGCCCCACTCACAGCCGGTGCCCTGCACACTCGCAGGGGTGTAAGATAGAACATTGGTTGCAACAGTGTCTGCCGTGTGTCCCCAGGCGCTGGCAGTGCGGTGCCATCGGGGACTGGTTCTCTGCTGCCCAGCCCCTCCCGCGGCCCTTTACGCTCGGATCTACTGCATTTCCACACGCACAGGTGTAAACGCCAGCCCAGGGTGCCAGGCAGGGCGCCTCAGCACTCCTGGGGGAGAGGCAGGTGCATTTAACCCCTCAGCTGCTGGATTGAGGCATTGGGCAAGGCACACATCTAGGGTGACCATACATCCCATTTTGGCTGGGGCAGTCCCTCTTTTAAGCCCTGTCCTGGCCATCTTGACTTTTTTGGCAAAAACGGGCATTTGTCCCATTTGTTCTTGCCAGCTGCAAATGGGACAAAGGCCCACTTTTGCCAAAAAAGTGGGGCACACACTCCTTTGGGGGGTTACAACTACACCAGCCCTGCGGGGGGGGCGGGGCAGGGCTCCAGTGAGCAGCAATGCCAGCCGCACAGTGGGGAGGCAGGGTGCGGTGAGCAGAGATGCCAGCCCCATGTGGGAGGGGCAGCAGGGCTCGGGCAAGGAGCGACGCCAGCCCCGTGCGTGGAGCAGTTTGGGCTCGGATGAGAGCCCTGCGTGTAGGGAGGCAGGGCTCAGGCCAGCAACTCATGTGTGGGGGGGGAAGAGAGGGCACAGTCCAGCCCCATGTGCGGAGTGGGGGAGGTGGGGCAGGGTTTGGGCAAGTGGCTCGGGCCAGCCCCATGTGGTGCCCTCTTTTCCCTTTGGGGAATATGGTCACCCCACACACGTCTAACACTGGGCGTTCTCTCCCATTGCAGTCAGAGGATGGGGAGAGGAAGGAGGGAGGAGAGGGGAGGAGCAGGATCTTACCACCCTTTGCCTCTGTCATACCGAGCTCCTCCTCCTCCCTCCTGTTCCTCACCCCTCCATTTGCTCCCTCCCCTTCCCTTCCTCCCCACTAAGGGCCCGGCTGCGCTCGGAGCTGGAGCTGGAATGTCCCGCTCGAGGCGACATGCCTGCACTCCATGGATCACAGGTGCAGTGGGAAGGGCTGGCCCCCCAGACACTCGTCTGGCATCGCCTTGTGCCTGGCAGGTCCAAAGCAGGCCGGTTTCTGGGCTGCTGCCGCGTGTTCCCGGAGCTCTTTCAGCCTTTCCGACTCTGCTCCGGGTGTTACCCAGCAGGCTCCCTCCCGTCAGCGGGAAATGCAGGGGCCCGAGGGATCGATTGCTCTGGATCAGTAATTAAATCCAGCGGCAGCATCGATTCTCCTGCCTGCTCTGGTGGGTTTCAGATCTACAGCTCAGACGGGAGGGGAGCTGCGAGCCGAGACAGAAAACCAACACCCACCTCCTCTGGGATCTTCCACTTTGGCACCCAGTCTCGGCTGGGCTCTGAACGAGGCTCTCTTAGTTATCCGCTTAATAAGGCTCCACCGGAGGGTGCTCGGGGGGACAGTCAGGGAACTGTCATGCTTCAGTTGATTTCCCAGTGGGTCAGTGCGAAGCTAGTATTTCACTCCAGCAGCTAAAGGCTTGATGCCCTCAGCACGTAGGTTCGTTAGTGCTCCAGGGGCCTGGGAGACAGACAAAACTCCACACATCCCTGTGGGACAAGGTGCCCGTTCAGTTCACCGGGCCAGGACTTGTCCTTCCCTAGGCGACCATGGCACTGAGTGGCCAGCCCGGCTTCTGTCTGTTTCCCACTGACGGGGCTTGCGGACAGGGGTTAAAAGTGTCTTCCAAGCCCTGGTGCCTGTTCCACTGGGGTGGGGGAGCGCCTGGCCCCAGAAGCTGCCTCCCGAGGGAGCTGGGGCTCCCCCTCCGTAACAGAGCTGAGGTGTGTCTCAGTGCGCTCTGGGAAGGGACCGAGGCCAGGCGCCAAGTGTGCTTCAGGAGATGGATTCTGATTTCTGATTTGGACCCCGTGCAAGGAGTACCAGGCAGCTCCTTCCACCTGCTCAGGCCCAGGCAGGGGTCTGTGGACAGAGCGGGGTGAGCAGGTCCAGGTTCGAATGCGGGAGGCCGGATTGTCAGAGGTGCTGAACCCCTGCAGCTTCTCTTGGGGATGCTGAGCACCCCCGGAGACTGAGAGAATGGTCCCTCCTGCTCTGAGATCAGGGTGACGGGACACGGGTCGGATTCTCCTCTCATTGTCCCCGGTGTAAATCGGGAGCAGCTCCCAGAGACGCCACTGGGCGCAATTGTCCTTTTGCTCTCGTGAGCACAGTCCCACTGGCCTGCAGTGCAGCTGTCCCGCATTATCCAGGGAGTGCAGACCTGGGCTCAGTGGGATCATGGGTGGAAGAGGAGAAGCCAGCCCGATGGATTGGAAGCCAGTGGAGTAAATGCCAGATCCGCCCCTGGATAACAGAGGGCAGACGCTGGCTGGGAATCCCTCTTCTCCCCTCTGCCGTGTGGTCTGTGCGGACCAGATAAGGAGGGCAGCCTGCCCAGGGACTGCATAGCGCATCAAACTGACCTATTTCCCTTCTCTCTTGTGAGCTTGTTGGAGCGTTATTCCAAACAGCGGGGACGTGAGACCCTCTCCCGCTGCCCCATCTCCCCGTCTCTTTCTCTTCCAGCTGGTTTGAGCCTTTCGTTATCCAGTGGCTGGATGAAAATGAGGAGGTGTCCCGGGATTTCCTGCATGGAGCGCTGGAGCGGGACAAGAAGGACGGGGTATGGTATAGAGCCAAAAAGTGACCTGGACGGAAGTCTGCCACCCGGGGGTGGGCTCGAGTCTAGCCCAGGTGCTGAGTCTTCATTCTAGGAGCCAGTTCTCCCCTCCCGCGGGTGTAGCACACTGGGGTTTCCCTCGGAGTGAGTGAGCAGAGCGTCCAGCCCTCCAATTGTAGCCATCTGTCAGGACAGCCCTGTCAGGGTTTTGCATACAGCCCCGAGATCTGTACCTAGCGCTCCACCTCCCTGTGGGAACGAGATGGGGCACATCTGAGGTGCCTTAGAAACAGCCATATTCACCCACCGGTACCAGAGAACCTCTGCCCCAGGGGGTGGGAAACCAGCCAACCTGTCCAACCTACCCCCTCCAGTGACAGCTGGAGAGGGAAAACTTCAAGAGAGCTGACCCAGGCCATCCCCAAAAACAGGAGTCGGATCCAGGCCATGCGTGGTTAGAGACCAGTTAATCCCCGTCCCCGGTTGTTTTTCATTTTTGCTGCCAATGCACTTCTGGGTCCCGCCGGCCGGCTGGACATGCTGTAGGAGAGGCTCTCTCCGGGTTATTTCTGATCCTCCATCTTGAATCAGGCAGCAGCAGGCACATGGCCAGCAAGCCTGGTAGCGTGAGCATGCAGGGCCAGGCTGTTCGGAGGAAGCCAAGCTTGGCAGCCGGATTTATGAAGAGAGAAGCCTTGATCTGAACAGGGAACTGGGAATAAGGACCCCTGGGTTCTATTTCCAACTTCACTCCTGACACCTCTGTGATGTTGGGCCAGTCACAGCCCCGCTCTCTGCCTCAGTTTCCCCATCTATACAATGGGATACTCACCTGCCTTTGCAAAATGCTTTGAGATGCTCAGAAGAAGGCAGGACATAAAGTCAGTTCAGCAGCTGTCTCTGTGACATATCACCCAGACCCGAGGCTCTAGCTCTGAGCCCAGAAAATAACCCGTTCTTTCCTATGCTCTGCTCCCCCTCTGTCTCCTGCTCCAGTTCCAGCAAACCTCTGAGCACGCTCTCTTCTCCTGCTCCGTGGTGGACGTCTTCTCCCAGCTGAACCAGAGCTTTGAGATCATCAAGAAGCTGGAGTGCCCCGACCCGCAGATCGTCGGGCACTACATGCGGAGGTTTGCCAAGGTAAGGAGCCCGGTGGGGCCAGGCGACGTGCTGGGTCCAACCTTGTGTTTACACTGCTGTGACCCCCACCCCGGAATGGCAATGGTCCCAGCTTAAACAGCGGAAGACCTCAGCTGGAGCAGCATCTGCACCCATTCAATCGTCCAGGCTGCAACATGCTGCACAGTTAGAGATGGCACTAACCGGGACGTGCACCCGGGACTGCAGTGCCCCGATGGTGGAGAAGGCGTGGGACCGGGCCATATTGTAACTAACGGGGATTCTTTGTTGAGGCTGCTGGACCCAGGCAAACCCTGCGGTTACCTCAGGCTCGCTAGCTCCTGGATTAATTAAACGCTGCAGGCTTGAGTCTCCTGTGACTCACAATGGGTAAGTCAGGGTCACTCCACTAACTTCCACGGGGCGGCACCATGGAAGGGAGCTGAGCCCTGCGCCGCCGGCCCCATGTCAGCACATCGCCTCTCCCCGGCAGCAACAAACAGCTGTGGAAGGGGCTCCTGTCCCGGGGCCCTGCCATGTGCCGTGTGCCAGCCATGGAAACCTGCAGCACTAGTGCTGGGGAGGAACGGCAGCGCTGGGAAGTGCCTCCCGCCCACACGTATCTCCAGCGCTCCTCCTGGGCAGTGTGGGCGCAGGGAACGGGATTTTATAGGGTTAATTCAGGTCTTGTATAACAAAAAGTTGTGGGGGGCCAAAAGTGGGAATGGGGGGGTGGCAGCATCCCCATTGAAATGCCCCCCATCCCGACAGTCACACCTGTGCATAGCGCTGACGCACAACGGGGGCCTTTTTGTTTCCTGGAGTTCAATCTGCAGCTTCGTAGGCCCAAAGCAATCCCCGGGCACTTTATTTCAGACCAAACCTGGATTTCACAGTCTCGTTCCTTTCCTTTTCTCTTGCCTTGCCTTCCTTTGCCCCCTCCGGCTCTCCCGGCTCGCTCTGCTCCGCCCCCGGCCTGGCCTGGCCATTCCTGCCTGCAGACCATCAGCAACGTGCTGCTGCAATACGCCGAAATCATCTCCAAGGATTTCGCTTTGTACTGCTCCAAGGAGAAGGAGAAAGTGGTGACGTATCCCCTCCTCCTGCCTTGCTCTCTTGCTTTCCGATTGGCGGGGCCACTCTCTGTCGCAGTGTCTCCATGCCACCGATGCCACCAGATCCCCCCTGGAAGCAATTAGCGCCAGTCTCCTCTGTACCCTTCCTCTTCTCCTCTCTGTTCTCTGTTGGTTGCCTTGAAAGGCCCCGTCTCTGCTATTTGCAAGCTGCTCTTGGGTCTTATGTGACTCTGGGGCACCCGTTCCCAGGAGTGATTCTGCCAGGCTGGATCCAAACCCCTGGGACACTTTGGATGCACATGGGGTTCTGAACGTGGCAGCCTGTCTCTACCGTGGGCAGAACCAAAGCCCATCCTATCCAAACCCCGCCAGAGTCTGGGGAGCTCTAGATCCGCACCCAGGTCCCAGCTGTGTGGGTACACAGGACACACTGATGCGTGCTTACACACCCATCCAACCCCCACACAAGCAGGTGTGTCACACCCTCATTCCCATGCACTGGCGTACAAAGGCGTCACGAGGCAGCCCTGTTCCTCACTCATGAGACACGCTCCCTTTAATCCCGCAAAGAGGTCTCTAGATATGGGAGGGCCCATTTCTCCTGCTGAAGCTGGTGTAAAGCAGGAGTCCTTGCCGCAGTGTCCATTGAGTTCAGTGATGTAAAGCTAGGGTAAATGAGAGGAGAGTCATACCCGGAGTCACTCCACGGACTCGGATGGAACTGGCAGACCTGCCACCAGCTCAGAGCAGGCTTTGGGGGTTTAAAGGCACCGCTGTCAGGCCAGCTGGGTGGCAGATAGATCCCACCTGCATACTCGGTCCAACAGGCCAAATTCACCCTGTGGCGTAACTCCATTGGCTTCGCTAGAGTTCAGCACGGGGTGGATTTGGCTCAGTGTCTAAAATGCCAGGCTGTCAGCCAGCCGAATGGGTGGAGCAGTGACGCTGACCCACACCCAGGACCCTGCCCCCCGGCCAGCAAGCCCCTGGAGTTTCCATGCAGGGCCAGAGAGCTGGTAAATCCAGGCCTGGGTGCCTTGCTATCATGACCGGGGAGCACCGGCCTCTCCTGTGTGTGTCACACCCACGCCATAAGGCGAGCCTGGGCAGCTGGGGATGTGGAGTTTGGGGGCTCCTGTGAATGGAGACGGAGCTGCTGGCTCAGGCCGGAGCCCCTCCCCTCCTCCCTCACATCGAGTCACGTGGCCTGAGAAACCTCTTCTGGAAAACGCTCCCACGCTGACCGCTCCACCTCCCCTGCCCTCCCGCCACCCGTGTACTCACACCCCGGGTCAGGATTCCCGAGCCTTCCCGCCCACCAGCTCTGGGAATTGGGAGATCTCCATCTGCCCCCTGCTCTGTGGCTGACTCTCCAGCTCTTGCTCTGAAGTTTGGAGGCCTTCTGCTGGGCCCCTAAATCCTGCAGCAAGGTCTCCAGGTGCTGAGCACCCCAACCCCCAGTGAAATCAATGAGCACTGAGAGGGCTCAGTGTCTCTGGCATATGGCCACTTAGCCAGGTGACTAATGTGGCTATAGATCCCTCAATGGGGGCAGCTGAGCCGTGACCTCTCTGCCCCGCATCTCTAATGTGAGCTAAGGAGATGGGGGAGGTCCCCACCCACCTGGGCTGCAAAATCCCCCAGGCTCAGGAATGCAGCCACTGGCCCAAGGTTTCATAGTTAACAATAGCACAAGTGTTGGCTGGTGGGGGGCGGGGTGATGAATGCTCCAGGGCTTCAGCCAGGCTCTAACTACTAGAGACCCAGAGATCAGATGTGGGGCAGCCTACCCCACCATGCCTGCTGGCCAGGCCAGTGACAGCGACAGGACCCAGCGAGCTGGGCCTTGGGTCTGAGCCGGTCTGGCTGTTGCTGCGTTCCCCACTGCTGTGATCGCAGCCAGTAGGGTGTGAGCGTCCTGCACTAACCGCCTCTCCCTCTGGTCCCCCTCTAGCCCTGTATCCTGATGAACAACATCCAGCAGCTCCGTGTCCAGCTGGAGAAGATGTTTGAAGCCATGGGGGGGAAGGAGGTTTGTACCGGGGTGCCCCACTCGCTCCTGCAGCTGGACCCCTGTACGGGGTGTGCCCCGACGTTTCCAGACGCTGGCCCCATAGTGAGGCTCTGCAGTGGTACGTCCCAGTCTGGTGGGATCTCCCACCCCCAGCGGGGTGCCGCTGGCCCCCAGGGCACGGCACTGCATTGGCCCCTGTCTCCTGGCCCCTGGGCAGCAGTGCCGTCTTGCGGTGCTGTGAGAGACCCAGCGACCCGTGGCCAGCTTCTGTCCCCGTCCGGCTTTCAGGCCAGCTTCCACCCAAGACAGACTCGGCCCTTGCTTCTCAGGGCATTCTGGGAGTATTCTGGGGACCATGGGCCCCCGAGTGTCCAGCGCTGCCCGCAGAGGGGCAGCATCTGTTAACCAGGCACGTCCCCCTGCAGCTGGACGCCGAGGCCAGCGACACCCTGACGGAGCTGCAGGCAAAACTCAACAGCGGCTTGGATGAGCTCAGCGGAGTTTTTGCCACCAGGTGCGCTGGGGAGAGGGCGGGGGGAGGGGTATCAATCGTCGGATGCAAAGCACAGGGTCAGGCTCTGCTCCTGTTTGGAAGGAGGCTCCTTGTATGGTGATTCTGGGGATGAGCCCCGAGGGTCACGGTCGGGTTTGGGGCTGCAGGAGTTGGGGGGAGCCTGCAGGGATGGGGGTCCCAGGAACCAGTGTGCTGGGATGGGGGTCCCAGGAACCAGTGTGCAGGGATGGAGGGGCCCCAGTAACCAGTGTGTGCTGGGATGGGGTTCCTAGGAACTAGTGTTCCAGGGTGGGGGGTCCCTGGAGCCTGAAGGGCTGGGAGAGTCCTGGGCACCAGAGTGGGCAGGGATGAGGGGGTCCCCAGAGGCTGCAGGGATGGGGGGTCCCAGGAACCAGTGTGCTGGGATGGGGGTCCCAGGAACCAGTGTGCAGGGATGGAGGGGCCCCAGTAACCAGTGTGTGCTGGGATGGGGTTCCTAGGAACTAGTGTTCCAGGGTGGGGGGTCCCTGGAGCCTGAAGGGCTGGGAGAGTCCTGGGCACCAGAGTGGGCAGGGATGAGGGGGTCCCCAGAGGCTGCAGGGATGGGGGGGCCCAGGAACTAGTGTGTGCTGGGATGGGGGGGCCCAGGAACTAGTGTGCAGGGATGGGGGGCCCCCAGTAACCAGTGTGTGCTGGGATGGGGGGTCCCAGGAACTAGTGTACAGGGATGGGGGGCCCCCAGTAACCAGTTTGTGCTGGGATGGGGGGTCCCAGGAACTAGTGTGCAGGGATGGGGGGCCCCCAGTAACCAGTTTGTGCTGGGATGGGGGGTCCCAGGAACTAGTGTGCAGGGCTCGGGGTCCCTGGAGCTGGCAGGGCTGTGGGGAGGGCGGATTCCCCAAAACCAGTGGAGCAGGGTGTTCCTGGGCCATGGGGAAGGGCTCCCTGCCCTGCTCACGGAGCTGCCTGCCCCCTGTGGCACCCAGTTTCCAGCCTCACATCGAGGAGTGCGTGAAGCAGATGGGCGACATCCTGAGCCAGGTGAAGGGCACCGGGAATGTCCCCGCCAGCGCCTGCAGCAGCGTCGCTCAGGACGCCGACAACGTCCTTCAGCCCATCATGGACCTTCTGGACAGCAAGTGAGTGCAGGGGGCTTGGGGGGCACTGCGGGGAGGGGCACTGGGGGCTCCGCAGGGGGGCTGGGGCTGGGAAGGGCATGTGGGGTGGGGGAATGAGGAGGGCACAGTGGGGGAGCGGGGCTGAGGAGGGCACTGAGGGGGGCAGGGCACTGCAGGGGAGGGGGCCCTGCGGGGGAAGGTCCTGTGCCCTGTGATCAGCGGGGTGCCTAGGCCGCTGTGCCCAGAGGCCTGCGCAGGGTAAGGCGTGGCGCTCAGTGGGCAGTGTCCAGCGCTCCGTGGCTTCCCCCGGCCCAGGGGTGCTCTGCTGGGCCCAGCGGTGGCTCTCGTGAGCGACAGGATCCCTCCCTGCACCCCGAGCCCTGTGCCCACCCAGTCCCTGCTGTCCCCAGGGCACAGCCTCTCTCTGCCCCGGGCATGTCCTCCCTGCTTTGCCCCGGTTGCCTCCCCCCTGTGCCCCGAGGTGAGCCCTCTGCCCCCGTGGGGCGCTCTGCGGCCAGCCGCGGGCCGCGTGTTCCTTTAATCCCCATGACCTCAGCCTGGCAAAAGGCCGAGCCCGTGTCGGGTGCTGCTTTTGCTCCCTGGGTTACACAGAGCCCTGTGACGACTAGCACTGCCCAGAGGATGGGGACACCGGGGTTCGGGTGGCTGGGGTGGGCCCTCGGCCGCCAGGGGAGGGAAGGAGCTGTCAGTGCAGAGCACAGGAGTCAGATATGGCCGGCAGCTGGCAGGGGGGAGCAGGGCCCGGAGCACCAGGACCAGCCCATGCAGGCTGAGGGTGTTGGAGTATGGGGGGGCTCCTATGGGAGAGTCCTGGAGAGCATGGGGGGGTGCATTTTGTGTGTATGTTTGTAGGGACATTGTGTGTGTGTGTGAGTGTGTAGTGATGTGTAGGGGCTGTGTGTCTGTGTGTGTGAGTGTAGGGACTCTGTGTGTGGGGGGGGCTCTGTATGGGGGGTGGGTGGCATGCCCAGAACCCAAGTCCATCCTCTCCCTCCCCGCCTCTGTTCCCAGCCTGGCTCTCTTTGCCAAGATCTGCGAGAAGACGGTGCTGAAGCGTGTGTTGAAGGAGCTCTGGAAGCTGGTGATGAACACCATGGAGAAGACCATCGTCCTCCCGCCGCTCACCGACCAGACGGTGAGCCCCCGGGGGCGGGAGTCAGGACATGGTGGGCAGGGAGGGAGGGACACGTGGGGACCCTCCCCTGGGCTCTGGGCTCTCCATGGCGGAAGCTCAGCTGGAAGCGGTCTGCTCTGGAGCCCTGGCACCGCGTGAGCCTGGGCATCGAGCACTTAGCGGGGCGGAGCTTCATCCAGAGCGTGCTTGAGCTCTCTAGCTCCAGAGCTCAATCAGGGAATGAGGGGCTCAGCTCCCCCCTGCCCTGCCCAGGACGTTTCCAGATCACTCTGGTGTGGGGGGGGGAACTCCCCCAGCGTTTACATTCCCCGAACAACGCCTGGGAGTAAGGGTCTGGCTGGAGAAGCGTGTCTCCACCTCACCCCTCTGCCCCGGCCCAGCGTGCCCAGCGAGGGCATGGAGTGCCATGGCACATGGAGTCAGGAAGTCGGGCCTCCCACTTCAGCAGCAGAAGCAGAACCGTGGTGCCCCCCTTCCTCTAAGTGTGGGGTGCCAGGCAGGGGAGCACCCTGATCTGCCTCCTGAGCACAAGCACTGGGCAGGTGTGTCCTGAGCACGGCTCCCTGGCAAGGGAAGGACTTTGTCTCCTCTCCAAGAGCTGCACATGCTGCTTAGGGCAAAGGGGGCTCCTCTTAGCATCTGTTGCCGCTTCTGGGCATCGGCCTCTCTGCGAGGTAGGCAGAGGGCGTGGGGGAGAGAACATCGGGTTGGGTTGTCTCTGGGTGGGAGGGTGAGGGTGGGGAAGGAAAGGGGACGGGGGCATGTAATGAGGCTGGTTCTGGTGGGACCCAACTGAGAGTGCCAATTCAGGACAAATTGCTTCAAGCAGGGCAGTTACAGCCCAAGGTTGGGGTTCCTTTGCACACCAAGGCAAACCAAACCAGCCAGCCAGAGAAGACTTTGGTTTTACCCCACTGGCTAACCACAAGTCACATAAGCAATTCTCTTCGACACTCCAGTTTCCCAGTATCACCACCAGTGCCCCTCGTTATGGGGACAGATGGTTATGAAAACCAATACCCCAGTAAAAGAAAAATGATTCTCCCAATCCCAAAGGACCAAGCCCCAGACCCAGGTCAATAGACAAATCAGATCTTACCCACAAATCACGCTGTTGCCAGTCCTTTAGAATCTAAAATCTAACGGTTTATTCATAAAAGGAAAAAGATAGAGACGAGAGCTAGAATTGGTTAAATGGAATCAATGACATACAGGAATGGCAAAGTTCTTGGTGCAGGCTTGTAGCAGTGATGGAATAAATGACAGGTTCAAATCAAGTCTCTGGAGAACGTCCACACCTGGGATGGGTCATTCAGTCCTTTGTGTAGAGCTTCCGTCTGTAGCAAAGCCCCTCCAGACGTACGAAGTAGGATTGAAGACCAGATGGAGGAGCCGCAGCAGTCTTTTATAGTCTTTTCCAGGTGTAAGAGCCCCTCTCTGTTCTTACTGTGGAAAATTACAGCAAAATGGAGTTTGGAGTCACATGGGCAAGTCCCGGCATACCTGGCTGAGTCACAAGGCGTATCTGCCTTCTCTCAATGGGTCATTGTATAGCTGATAGTCCTTAATGGGCCATCCAGCAGGCTAGGCAGAGCTGACACCAGCTTGTCTGGGGTGTCACCCAGAAGCACAGCATAAGTTTGAAATACAGACAGTATAGAGCCAATATTCATAACTTCAACTGCAAAATGATACATATATACAGATAGCATAATTATAACCAGCCAATCATAACCTTCCCATAGACACCTCACACAACAACCTTTGTACAATATGTGCTGCAAATATATAACAGTGGTTGCAACAGTGATCTAGACCAGGTTTCAGAGTAGCAGCCGTGTTAGTCTGTATCCGCAAAAAGAAAAGGAGGACTTGTGGCACCTTAGAGACTAACAAATTTATTTGAGCATGAGCTTTCGTGAGCTGCAGCTCACTTCATCGGATCTATACAGTTACAGATTTTGTCAATAATGTCACAGGGGGACATTTGCAGGGGGATTTCTGAGGTTCTCCACGTATTGCATAAAGGGCCCATAAGGTAGGTATAAAGAGCCCCTGGAGATGCCCCTGGAGTAGGCCATGCTCACAGCCCTGGGGCAAGGGATGGATTGGGGGCACAATCGGGGAACGCTTTCCTCCAGCCCGGACGTTGCTTCCCAGGGCCGTGGGAAGCAGAGCGTCAGGAGACACCGCCGAGCTGCTCTAATGAACCCCAGGGGCTGGACAAGCCCCTGAACTTCCCCCCGAAGTGCAAAGATGGCTTAAAGTCCCCTTAATTCCTCCTCCCTCCTGATCCCAAGTGCAGTGACTGAGAACTGAGGCCAGAGACTCCAGAGGGACCGGGCCTACTGCCCCATTTGACCGGAGCTTTGCCTTTGAATTTCCAGGCCTTCTACAGGATTTGGGCGGGTTTCCCCTTCAATGGAAACATGCTGCTGAGGTTTCCTGAGAAGGCTGCTGGCCCATCCACTTAACTTTAATGAAGCTTTTTGCATGGGAATTTCCTAGTCTAGCTTTAGTGTCCCAGACAATGGGAGATTTTCACTCCTGGGGAGCCTGTCGCGGGGGCTAACAGCTGCTCCCCAGGGAGATCTGCCCAGGCAAACAGATGCACCAATCCCTCTGGGAGGAGTGTTCTGGCATTCCAGCCGGCTGCTGTCTGCCACTCCTGAGTCACTCCTACAGCCCCGCTGCCACTGTTGCAGTGTAGGGAGCTCTCTCACCAGCTAGCTGATGGCGGGCATATTTTGAGGGGCCCTTTAAACTTGATCAGAGACCTGACAGCTCCGTGCCATGAGTCACAGGAACCCAGACAGCAGAATGCCATGGAATCTCCTCCACGCAGCATCAGAGGATGCTTTCCGCTGCCACGCGGCGGCCCAGCCGTGAGTCAGCCTCGCCCGCATTTAGCTCAGCCGCCCTGGAACTAAGCAGGCTGTCTGCTCTGGCACTGCAGCCCGTTCTTTTGTCACAGCTAAACAGAGCTCGGCTTGCTCCGTCTGCGTCTGGGGGACCGGAAAGACAGCCCCCGAATTGTGCAGGGAGTGGTGGTGGGTGGAGGTCAGTGTTGATCGGTGGGAGGCCAAGGAGGCCTGTCCTGCTGGAGGTCGCTTCTCAGGGTGCATTTTGGAAGCCCATGGGGATTCACCCCAGGACGCTGCTGCGTTTCGGCGTAGGTGATTCCCCATTGCACTTTCACTTGGATCTGAAATTCTTCACGTCCTGACCACACCTTGCGTAGCATTGCCGTGCGCTGCTAAACAGCTGCCGTGCTGCATTCCAGCACTGAGTGAGCCCTGCATGGCAATGGTCGTTTAAGACAAGTGTTGGGCATTTTTAGAATGAAAGGTGGTGATTCAGCCATTGTTAGTTACAGCTTCTGAGCAGTAGAGAAGGATTTTGCCCATGGCCACAGGCTTATCTCCTTGGGGAGCAGGGGGTTCTGCCTTTGGCACCATTGATTCAAAAGGCCTCACAGGGGGTTAGATTGCTTGGTGTTTTCCTTTGTTCATAGATCTTTATTGTGAGGTTGAGAACATCCCCTTCACCAGGGATCCCCCCTCACCAGAGTCCCCGTCACCGGGGATCCCCCCAGCTCAGCCCCTTGCGCCCTGGAGCTCTGGGTCTGCCGGGGGTTATTCCTGGGGGTGCATGGGGGCAGTGGGCCCGGTGGTGGTGGTGGTGAGGCTGGCCAGGGGGAAAAGGGGAGGCAGGAAGGCAGGCGGGCACTCATGTGACGGTTGTTCTCTCCAATTGTTCCGCTCCCCTCACAATGGCAGATGATTGTAAGTACGGCAGCTCCCTGTCTGTCTGTCTGTCTGTCTGCTGTGTGTCGGTTCCGATCTCAGCCGGTTATTGTCTTGTGTGGCTGCCCATGCCCCCTCCCCGCCCCCGCTCCGCTCCCTCCCCGAGTGACCCCACCTCTGTCCCCCCCGTTGCTCAGCTGCTCCTCATCCACCGCCTGTGCCCCGATCTGTAGGGCGAGCCTGTCTCCCAGGGGCCAGGCAGCGCCGCGGAAACTCACCGTGGCTGGATCCGGTCGGGGGACAATGTGGTGGGGAGAAGGGGGTGGAAGGAAGAGATGTGGAGTCCTTTTAGGGACAGCTCCCTCAGACCGGCTGGTGCCCTAGTATTGGAGGCCAAGATGGGACCTGCATTCTCGTGCCCGCACGCCCCTTGGTGGGGGCTTTGGGGGCTTTCTTTCCTGTGTGCTGCACTGGGGCTTAGTGGCTGGTTCCCTCCCTGGCCCAAGCAGCCCAGCAACAGCCCATCTTTATTTAAGGGACTGTCCTGCAACTCCTAACAAAGAGCCCTTTCCTTCCTCTTCTGGGTCTTGGCGTGACGCCCGTTTGGTGACACTCCTGAAGCCCAGCACTCTCAGCTAGCAACCCGTGTCTCTGGTCTCTGTCCTTTAGGAGAAGTGGGTGAATCTGGGGACTGGGGCGATGCAGAGAGGGCTGGGGGGGGGACCTTGAACCTGGGGGCCCTGGGCACTGCAGGGTTGCAGTCCAGCTGGTGTTTAGAGCAGCACGGAGTGGGATGGGGTGTGGGGAGCGGCTGTGTGAAATCCCTCTGTGTTTCCTGGCCCAGGGTGTGTGGGGAAGGCAAAAGAGTAGCAGCGTGTTTCAATAGCTAGCAAACCAGGCTCTGCTGCTTAGTTCTGCCAGGCTGGCCCAGGCCTAGGTTGCTGCTCAGAGCGTGGGAGTGAGAACCAGGCTTTCCTGGCAGCTCTTCCCCGCTCTGCCACTGACTGTCCGTTTGGCCTTGGGCAAGACACTGCCCCTCCCTGTGCCTCGGTTTCCCTAGGTGGGTGATGAGACTGAGCTGCGTCTGAATGGAAACGCAAGGCCCCTCCTAGGGGTTATTACTGAACGAAGGATCACGGAGCGTGAATCAAGTGCGCTTAAATAGGTGCCCTACATGCATTTGTACTTTGAGCAGCTGTTCACAAGGCCCAGCACCTCGCTTTTCTGTCATCGGAGCCTGTTCAAAGGGCACTGTCAGTTCTTCCATTTCACAGGCAATGGCCTCACGTGTTTAGAACAGGGGACTTGGAGCCGGGACTCCTGGGTTCCATCCTCAGCTCTGCCGCTCGCTCAGTGCACAGCCCCGTCACATGGGGAAGTGGGAGCTGTAATGTAATGGTGGTGAGTGTACGGGGCTTGCTAGCGAGTCAGAAGTGCTACTAGCAAAGGCTCTGTTCAGTGTCAGGCATTTTAATTCCCTTCCTATTGGTTTGTGACTATACAGCTTTTTCGCCCGCCCTGTTGGCCACCTGCCATGCTGCATTCCCCCCTTCCCCCTTTTGTTTCCGCTGGAGTTTGAGACGCTTATTCAGGTTTAGTCCCTGCTGTGTGGGATCCGGCCCAGTTCGGGACACGGAGCCTAGTGCTCCCTGGCGAGGCAGCACCAGCGGGTGGAGACCCCTTGGCGTTTTTAGCGGTTCCTCCCGAATTGTGGCGTTAGCCGTTCAGCTGCTGAGGAGACGGTGCCGGTGCGGGGCTGATCCTTCCCCCGACACTCCAGCTCTTTAAAGGGGATGCCCTTGTGTCCAAGCGACTCACCATCGTCCCTCTGGGGCTCGCCTTCGCTAGGGTAGGAAGACGAGCTTTGCATGCGATGGGTAGCATGGGTAGCTGGCTCGCTGAAGACCCCGAGTGGAGGCCCACAGGCGGTACCTGTCCTACAGCGTGGCCTGCTTTCCGCTAGGGATCTCCAGAGAGAAGAATGCCTAGTGCAGGCAGCCTTCGGCTTGTGTCCCCTCCTCCCGGGCAGGCTGCTCAGGGCAGAGCGATGTGACCGCTGCTGCTTGGCTTCTCTGGCTCCCCCCACCTGTCTGTACAGCAGTGGATTCCCAGGCCCCCATCCCGCCTGGGGATTTTTGTCCTTTCTGGATGCCCACCCACCCCCCATTCATCCCACTGCTGGCTCTCTGCTCCCCCAGCTCAGCTGTGGTGTCTTGCATAATCCCAGCCATGCTGTGAAACCCCTTTCGAAGGACACTCCTAAAGCACCCCCCTTTGCTGGGAACGGGCACGCCCCCCCCTTTACCAGCTGTGCCCACTGCCTCCTCTCCTCCTTTTTAGCTGGCTGTAAAAGCAGCATCACTCAACACTGTTGCCCTGCTGTCTCCAATGCCACGTTCACCTCCAGGGGTCCAAAGTGGGAGAGGCCTAGCGGGCAGGTGGGATGTGCCCCCCCGATCCACTCCGCCCGCAGACCCGTCAGCCTCCCCGAGCAGCAGGGGGCGGGGCAGAGTCTGGCACCTGGGGCCTGACCTCGTGCTGTGAATCCCTCAGAGTTAGGAGCCTGACCGCCTTATGGCCAAGTGACGTGCAAGGTATTGTCACTGCAGGGAAGGGCCCCTTTGGGCAGACACCAGCTGGGCTCCCAGGGCAGGGGCCTGGCCCATTTCAAGGCCAATCCGTGCCCATCCGGCCAAGGTTTTGGGGGCGAGAATGCGCAGCCGCCCTGCCAAGCTGCCTGGGATTCAACGAGTGCTAGGCTTCCCCTGCGGATTGCCAGTGAGGTGCCTGAGCCCCCCTACACACACACACAGACACACCCCCACCATCACGGTCATAGGTGAGGACTGAGACTAGCCCAGGACGGGAAGGTTGCGAGACGCAGCCATACCGCCTCCTATGGCAGTCCCTCCCCTTTTGCATCCCCAGCTGCCAAAGCCCCCCAGTCTGCAAGGGAAGGAGGATGTGGGGAGCGTGGGGAGGGGGGGTCAGTTAGTGCATCCTTCCCCTCCAGCGAATGATCACACACAAACACACACCCCGGCACACTCACACCTCTCTGGACCATTGATCAACTTCTGACGTTGTTTCTGCAGGGGACGCTCTTGAGAAAACACGGCAAGGGGACAGAGAAGGTAACTAGCCCTCTGGCTTCTTTGACTGTCTGTGCTAGCCATGTATTGTCCCCCACCCCCCACTCAAATCAATCTGCTAGCCCTGCTCAGTACAGCGAGCAGAGACAGACCCGGCTGCCTATTGCCCGGGGACCCGGGTGTTGTGCTTCACATGTTGTGTCGTCTGGATATGCACTGTGTGTGTGTGTGTGTTGTCGTACAGAGGTGTAGTTGTGTGTTGTGTTGTCTGGGTCTGTATTGCCCGGGGATGTATGTGTGCATGAGCAGTTACACGTGTAGGTGTTTAGCGGGGGGGGGGGGTTTGTGGTGCGTCTGTGTATATTGGGAGTGCTGGGGATACCCATGCATGTGGCGTCCAGGCTGGGGAGGCGGTGTCTTGCCCGTGGCCTGGGGAGACTGGCGCCCGGGAGCTGGAGCAGAGCAGGTGCGTGCCGGGAACCGGGTCTGCTGCAGGTCAGATGAGCCGCAGTGGGGACGGCCCAGCCGCGGCTCTAGCAGGCCCTCGAGGACGGTTTGCCAGGAATGAGCAGCAAGGCGTCTGCATGGCTGTACCACAGCCCAGCCCTACCCTTCCTGTGGATTTTATGGTCTGGCCCCTATGATTAGAGAGGGGACAGAGCCGCCCGGCCATGGCCCCAGGTAGTGGAGAATGAGGAACCCTGGTGCTTTGGGGGAAAGGCAGCAAAGCCCATCCTCTACGGAATGCCAGGGCTGGTTCACCTCCAGAGAGCCCGGCGGCACCCGCCCGGGCAGGGACCGATCTGCCGGCGTGGCAGGCAAGGCAATTGTGTGTGTGTGTGTGGCAGAGGAGCTATTTGATGCCATATTGAGGTGTGGGGGAGCCTTTCTGCTCCTGACGCCAGCTAGCCAGGGGCTGCTCCTGCAAAGTGGCCTGTACCGTCAAGGTGAGGCAGGCAGGAGTCCTGTGGGACTCCGCCATGCACGGGAGCAGATGCCAAGAAGTGTCCACTCCAGGTGGGCACAGAAATCCAGGTCCTCCAAACCTGCCCACCTGCAATGGGTTTTGTCTAAAGAGCAGCAACCCTGGCTAGCCAGCACCCTAGAGTGAGTGACAGAACCACTGCCCATGGGCGCAGCTCTTCGTTGGCTCTGTGGAGTGTCCAGAAACCTTCGACTGTGCTGTGGACAGAAGCAGCAGGAGGCCAGGACTCCTGGGCTCTGCCACTGATTTGCCATGTGATTTTGAGCAAGCCACTGCCTTGCTGTGTGCCTCAGTTTCCCCAGTAGTAAAACAAGGCTACAAGTAGTGAGAGGTTGGTGGATTAGTGCATTGTAAAGGGCTTGGAGACCCTGGAAGGGTATCATCATTCAGGAGCTTCCCCCTACTCATCCCAGGAAGGCAAACGGAGCCCCATAATACCTGTGATGGGGATTAGGGTAGACTTCCTCCTGCAGCCGCCACCTGGGAAGGCAGGGAGAGCTCCCAGCACACTCTTGCAGGTGGAGCTGCATGAGAACTGGTGGACTCATCACAGGTATTTCCTGAAGTCTGCAAGCAGCCAGTGGCGCCATTTGTGGGGGTGGAACAAAGCTCAGTGAGCACAATGGGCCAGATCCTCTGCTGGTGTGCACCGGCGCCAACAAAAACAGCACCAATTTACCCCAGCAAAGAATTGGGCCCAACTCTTTCTGCGCCTAGCTGGCCAGAGGAGCGGACCCAGGGTCCGATCCCGCTCGGGCTAGTGGGCTTGGCCCTGGTGAGGTGCTCCAGGGGGGCGGGTCCATCCTCGGCCGGGTCGGTTTGCTGACGGTGATAACTATATCCAATGCTGTTCTCTCTCCAGAGCAGGGTGAAGCTGCCCAGTCACACAGATGTAAGGAGACTCTTTGATTCTAAGCCTGCTCGGTTTTTGCTCTCTCTCTCCTCTGTGCCTCTTGCTGTTGTTTTCTCACCCCCTGCCCCACCCTGTGCTCCCCAGGGCTGTGTCTCCTCGATCTCGCTGCTGACTGGGGCTCAGCTCGCTGGCCTGCCTGCATGCGGGGGCGCGGGCTGGGCTTTGAGGCCAGCACAGGAAGGGCTCCTGGCAGCCCTTCTGCTGACAAGGGCTAAGGAACCATTCCTGACTGGGGCCGGGTGTGTAGGCAGGGCTGGGCCCTGCTCGCCCAGCAATCCAAACCCTGCCGAAGGGAGTGGGGCCTAGTGGTTAGAGCAGGGGTCTGGGGGTCAGGACACCTGGGTTCTTGCCTGGTTCTGGGAGGGACTAGGCCTAGTGGTTAGAGCAAGGGACTTGGGGTCAGGAGTCATTCCTGGCTTTGACTCACTGTGCGGCCACTTTCCGGCTGTGCCCTAGTCCGCCCCACTGTGGCGTGGGACAGGGCCCATTGCAGGGGCAGCTGGGTTTGTCGGTCACTGGTGGGAGCAAAGGGCTCCATGAGGCCCTAGGGTGGTTGCAGCATTGCCATTCCTTCAGCTGCTCCATGGGGGGCCCTGCAGACGGTGAGCTGGGCCCGAGGGCAGTGACTTCGCCTCCCCACCCCACCATGGGCAGGCCACAGCCTGATTCACCCCAGGCCTGGCTGGGCCTGGGAGCAGCCCTTTGAAAGGGGCACTGCGGGAAGGGTGACCTTTCCCCTGTGAGATACCCCTCCCCAAGGGGTGTCAGCTTTTACGAGCCCCAGCTCCGGTGAACCTGTCGACCAGCGCGTGGCCAAGGGGTGCCCTCTCCAAGGTGGCACTGCAGCAGCTGCCGGGCAGCGGGAACCCGTACAGCAGAACGGCTGTCAGGGAGGCTAGAAGGACGCTCAGAGGCGTGAGCATCACATGGCCACCGAGTGCCCCTTAGGGCTCCCCGGGGACCCAGGCTGGTCCCTGAAAGCTCAGCAAGCTGGACCTTCCTCCTCTAGGCTGGAACCTGTCACCTGTGTGTCGCCTCCCAGCTCCTGTGTGTCTCTGCCCTGTGTCACCCGCTCTCTCGCTCCTTTCCTGTTAAAACGTCCTCTCTTCTTTTGCTCTCTGGCTCGTTTCTCTGTGGGGATGGAGGGGAGGGGGGGAAGCAAGGTGGGTGTCAGACTGTCTCTCTGACCTCCCCTGCCCCCACCCTGAGCCCCACGGTTTGGTCCCAGGGGGTTAAGCGTGAACATTGGACTCATGCACGTCAGAATCAGGGCCCGGGGTGGGGATCCTGCGGCAGAAGGGAGCAGGGGTCAGATCTTGACTCAGACTTGCTGGGAGGCTGAAAGGCACCTTGTAGGCCAGTCGGAGCGGAAGGGGAGCAAGTGGCCCCGGCTCCCACTCTGCCCTGGGGAGCCATCGGGGGGGGGGGGGGGGCTAGGGCTTGTCTCTTAGGTCCCCTTTGAAAATTCCAGCAGCAAACTGCAGGTCAGGGAGGAAGGACTCCACCCCTCCTGCCCAGAGCCATTCCTGGCCAGTGCAGCCATCAGGGCCAGGTCACAAGGGCCTGCACGGGCCAAAGGGAGAGCAGCTGCTGCTTTGTAACCAGAGAGTCAGTCATGGCTTAGCTCTGGCTGGGGTTAGGCCAATGCACCCTCTGGGAGCTCCTCCCCAGAGTCACACAGCTGCAGTGGGAGTAGGAAGGGGAGCAGCCCTCATGAAGCCGGAACCGTGTGCAGTGGAGGGAAGTCAAGCACTTCCACTCTCCAAGCCCAGCGGGAGGAGGGGTGCTGCACACGTACCCCCACAAATCATTTGGACTGATGCTCCGAGGGTGTTCGTTAACATCAGCCTGCGTGAGTCACAAACATCTCCATGGCTATCCAGCAGCGGTTGGGGCCTGGGGACCCTGCCAGGCAGAGAGCTGCCAACTCGCTGCTTCCTTGGTACAAATATAGGGGAGTCCATTTTTTCACATGCCGGCTGGTCCGTCTGCCGGGTGGAGCCCCAGGCCCCTTGGTTGCTCAAGTGCGTCACGGCAGGGGGATCTGGTGAAATTAATTCAGGGAAACCCACAGGGCACTATTCGTACACATCCCCCCGCCATTTTATACCCTAGTATTGTCCCTCCCCTGCACTGCCCTGCAATCCCCTGCCAGGCGGTCTCTCCTCCCAGCACTAGTGACTGGGGGTGGGCCCTGCACGGTCAGCTAGCATGGGGAAGAATCGCTTTCAAGCCTCTTCGCCTTTTGTTCTCTTTCTTGTGCACTGCAGGGCACCCAGATGATCTTCAATGCGGCCAAGGAGCTGGGGCAGCTGTCCAAACTGAAGGTAAAAGGAATGGGACAGCACCGGTATATTTAATCTCTGGGTGAGGCTGCTCCTCCCCAGAGGTCAATTAGCCAGTTATTGTAATGCTGGAATATAAGCAGTAGCACCTGGAAGTCTCTTTAGCTTGTCAGAGACATCGTTAATATAAAGCAAGAAACCAGGCTAATTAAGGGGAGGGATAGCTCAGTGGTTTGAGCTACTGGCCTGCTAAACCCAGGGTTGAGCTCAATCTTTGAGGGGGCCATTTAGGGATCTGGGGCAAAAATTGGGGATTGGACTAGATGACGTCCTGAGGTCCCTTCCAACCCTGATATTCTATGATCCTATGAAAAGGACCTGGTATAGTAATTGAGAGACATCAGGCACCTGTCACCCCAGCTTGGCAGGGGGGGAGGCAGGTGCACTATCCTGGGAACTGGCATGGTACAGCCCTGGCTCTAACTGAGTAACTTGCTGGTTTCAGGACCACATGGTGCGCGAGGAGGCCAAGAGCCTGACCCCCAAGCAGTGTGCCGTTGTGGAGCTGGCCCTGGACACCATCAAGGTAAATCCGTGCCGTCTCCCCTGCACCTGGTCGGCTGCCTGCCCACCTTTCCCTCCTGCTAAAGGGTGGGATAAATGCAGTCTGTCGAAGCCCCCCTTCTCTGGGAGTGGAGACAGAAGAGGTGTCCGCACCATCCAGCCAGGGAACTGCAGCAGGATTTCCCATCCGCCCACGACAGCACCATGGCACGAGCGAGAAGCGGAGACCTCCCTGCTGGGATATCCTGGGACTGTGCCCACAGCAGATTGCCCACCATGCTGGCTCCTTGAGTAGCTGTCCAGCCATGCCCACCATTCCCTGAACCCCCACATGGCTCCCTTCTCACCCGGTCTCCTCTGTCTCCCCCTCAGCAATATTTCCATGCCGGAGGAGTGGGGCTGAAGAAGACCTTCCTGGAGAAGAGCCCCGACCTGCAATCGCTGCGCTATGCCCTGTCTCTGTACACGCAGGCCACCGACCTGCTCATCAAAACCTTCGTGCAGACTCAGTCATCTCAGGGTAAGAGACCCCACGGCCCCCTTTGCGCAGCCCCCGCCAAGGGCTGCCACAGCCGCTGCGCCCACTTGTTTGACTGGTGTCCTGGGTACGTCCACCTAATGTCCTGGGTGCATCCAGGATGGGGGCACTGGGCCAGCCCAGCGAACCCCACTCGGCGTGCTGGGCATGTCTGTGGGGAGCGCACCTGCTGGGGGTGTATCCTGCTGTTCCTCGGGTAGCAGTGAAACAGGACTCTAACCCCAGTGGGGCATCAGCCCTTCCGCTGCCCTGCCTGGGTGCTGGAGAGTTGGTGGGCAGGGGGCATTGGTGGTGGGGCCCTGGCACTGCTAGGGAAAGGGGCCGAGAGCCCCCAGGCCAGCAGCCTGGCCCCTGTTATAACTGCTATATGCACCTATGGAGCACACGCAGCAGGGGAATCTGGGGTGCATGCAAAGGGATCCTGCAGGACGCCCAGGAATAGCAGCTGTGCTGGCTGGGTCCTGCACTCCCGGGCTCCAGGCCCAGGGGAGCCAACAGCCGGGGCATCGCTGGGGCAGGAGGGGGCCTTCCCAAGGTGGCCACTGGTTTTGGTGCCGCAGCTTTTGGAAGCTCAGCCTGGTGCCTGATTGTCAGAGGCACGGAGCCCCCCAGCTCCCTTTGATGTTACGGGCCACCAGCACCCCCAAAAATCAGGCTCCAGGTGCCTCCCTCCGGGTGCCCCAACTCACTGGCCACTTCCAAAAATGTTTAAATAAAATTCTCAGCGTGCCCCAGGAGCACTGGGGGATGGACCCCGTGTGCAGGGCCCAGCTTGGAAGGGGTTAACCCTCCACATGCCGCTCCCCCTAGGCCACAGCTGCCAGCACTGGTTCCTGCCTCGCATCCAGGCCTGTTCCTCTTCAGGTTAGCACAGGGAGCTCCCCCTGGTCCGGACCACTGCGGGAGGGGAAACCGAGTCAGGGACTCTCCAGACAGCAGAAGGAATTAACCGGTTCAGTGCTGGACGGCGCAGGCAGGCCCTCCAGTGTGTGCGCGTGGGCACCGGCCAGGCACTGCAGGGGTCGGGTGGAGCCCTGGCAGGCATAGTGGGGAGTTTGTCCTGTCTGTGCCTCCCGTCTGGTGGCCGAGCGGGGGGTGCAGAAGAGGCTGTGCTGGGAGATGGTAATGCTGCCCGCTCCCCCTTGGCAAGGGCCATGTACATCCACAGGGCTCTAGTGACTCGGTACTGGTGGTGGACTGTGGGATTCCACTGCTAGTGGGACAGGAGGCCACAGACCCACCCTCCCAATTGGTGCTAATTAGCCCCCAGCCGGCAGTAACAACCTGTATGAAAGCACCAGGGATCCTGGAGTAACAATGCAGCGAAAAAAGCCCCCTCCCAGGCAGTGCGATGCCCACGCCTGCTGGCAAATTCCAGACCCTAAATCGCTGTTGTCCACGGGGGACCCCAGCTGACGCTGGCCCCAGATTGCTCAAACCATCCTCCTGGAAGCATCCGGCTCCCAGCACACCCCCTTTTTCCCCCCCGCTGTCTAACACAATGTCGCTGTAACGTCTTGTTTTGGATTCTCTAGCTGAAGCCGGCACCTGTCTGCGAGATCTGATCTCTTTCTCTGTTGTTTTTCCTCCCTATTTTTCAATGTTTCCCTTTGCCTTCCCTTACACGTGCTCTGTCTCTCTGTGTGTGTGTGTGTGTCTCTCTCTCTCTTTCTCTCTCTGTGTCTCTCTCTCTTTCTCGTTTACCTTTTTACTAGTCCATGGTGGAAAAGGTATTAGGTTTACCCTTAGTGAAGAAATTTATCCTGAGAAGGGTACGTCTAACACTTCCGAACCCTGATGCACCCATCCTGAGCACCCCACCTCCAACCGGCCAGAGCTAGTAACAGTCCCTCCAACCCCGATCGGGGCGCAAAGGCCTGGAGAGCTGGGAGGATGGGGAGGGGGTGTCGTGTGGCTTACGGGGGGCCTGTTCATTCAGGGCTGGGGAATGCCTGCTCTAAAAGCGACTGGGGATGGGGAGAGAGGAGGTGGTTGTGTCTTTCTTTCCAGCCAGACCCCTAACCTGCCTCGGCCCCACAAATGGGCACTTCTTCCCAATTCCTCTCCCCCCAAGTCATCCCTTCTTGGCCACTGGCTAGACTCCTAGGCCCAGAGGCTCCAAGGCACCTTACTCGATGAGAGTTGGCCTTCAGTCGGCACTTGCCCTATTGAAGTGGGCGGATTTGCCCACTAACTGAGGGCTACACCCAGCCCTGGTGTTTCTCACTGGCTCACTGCTGAAGTGGCCCCAGGGAGGGTCATTAACCACGGGAACGGCCTACCAAGGGATTCGCTTGGAGTCTGTACCCCTAGACTGGGGGTCTTTGGCTAAGATCTCTAGCTCAACCACAAGCTATGGGCTGGATGCAGGAATCCGTGGGTAACATTCTAAGGCCTGTGCTCTGATCACAGGGGTCTCTTTGGGCCTGTGAATCTAGGTCACTGGGCGTTGATCCCAGGGACCCAAGGGCTCGGTCTTATTCTGCCTCTGCCAGACCCCCTCTCCCACGGTGCAGGCATTCACAGCACTCACAAGTGGGTGGGAAATGACGGGGAGCCGGCTGAGGTTCCCCCCGCCCCCACGATGAGACGGCTGCAGCAAAGAGCCGAGAGCTCCCTCCCGCTGCTGAGCCTCAGCAAAGCAGCTGCCTGCCTCCAAACCTTTGGGGACCCCGGGGCAGGGTGGGGGAGGTGGAAATCCGAGCCAGCCCAGCCTCGGCCTTTGAACACTGGGCTCCAAAGAGAGCCGAGGGGGCCCAGTTGCGGCCAGCGGCTCACCAGCCTCACGGAGACTCTTACTAGCCTTGCTCCAGGTGCAAATAAGTCCTGTCCACCTTAAGAGTGCATCCGAATGCGGGGGTGGGGCTGCCCCATCCCCTCGCCCCCCCTTCCCCCCCATGCAGCTTGGCCCTGCCACTTGCATTCCAGCCCTCGTGTGTTAGTGCCATTCAGCCTGGTGCAGGGGTCACTGCGTTTTGTGTTTTCCATGCTTGCACTGAGCACAGAGATGATCACTCCTCCCTCCCTCGGATTATGGACTGAGCGAGTCTCAGCATGTGACTCCGGGGGGATATTGTTTTAGTTTGGTGCAGCTCTGGAGGGAAAAGAAAAAGAGACATGAGTTTAGCCACGCAGGGGCCAAAGGCTATGGATCCAGAGAGTTTCCCCCTCACCCCAGCCCCCCACCCCCTTTGGAGCAGCAGTGGGGCCCGGTCCCATCACCTCCACCTTTGAGATGGAGCTGTATGCACCAGCCACCTCCCGTACACTACAGTCATTTGAATCGAGCCACTTCAGTGCGGCAGAACAAACCTCTGCACTACAGGAGGAGCTCTGGTAGCCATTAGCAGTAGTAGGCTATTATCCTCTACCACACACCCATTTGGCCTTTAGGTTACAGGTCCCAGTGCACACACTGGGTATATGGGCAACATGGCTGCATGGGATAGAGGCTGAGACTTTGACCCCTTCCCCAACAATGGGGGGGGCCTTCAGTGCAGACCCCCGCACATGCCCCCTCAAAGGCTGTCTCACTGCTCCCCTCTTTCTGGTGCCCCCTGTCATGGACTCCCTGGGTGATGCTCTGGAATTGCTCCCTATGAAGCCAGGCAAGACTCTGGGGAAGTCTCCTCTCTGGGAGCAGCCTGTCTGCAGGACACACAGCTCACACGGCTTCTACCTTCCTGGGTCTGACCTTGGAGCATTCAGCATCCTCTGCCCCTCCATGTGCTTCCCACAGCGAGTCCGCTCAGGCGCGGCTCCTGGGGAAGCCAGAGGGTCCTGCCCCCCAACTCCACAGTCAGACGTGACTCTCAGCCAGCCAGTAAAACAGAGGTTTATTATACCACAGGAACATGGTCTAAACCAGAGCTTGTAGGTGCAGAGAACAGGACCCCTCAGCTGGGTCCATTTTGGGGGGCAGTGAGCCAGACAACCACGTCTGCCCTTCACTCCATGTCCCCAGCCAGCCCCAAACTGAAACTCTCGCCAGCCCCTCCTCCTCTGGGCTTTGTCCCTTTCCCGGGCCAGGAGGTCACCTGATTCCTTTGTTCTCCAACCCTTTAGCTCTCACCTTGCAGTGGGAAGGGCCCAGGCCATCAGTTGCCAGGAAACAGAGTGTTGGCCATTCTCTGTGTCCAGACCCCTGCACACAGCTGCCCTCTAGGGCTCTGCAGTGATCATATACCCTTACCCCACCCCCTAGATACTTAAGAACTGCACAGGGGAAACTGAGGCACCCCCCACACTGTTCAGAAGAAACACTGAGAACAGTCCCACTTCGTCACACCCTCCCCACCGAAAGTCACCAACCCGGGCAAGTCAGTAGAAGCCCAGGCCTAATGCCCCCCTATCCAGCAGTAGTTCACCCTAATCCCTGGTGGGAGGGACCTTTGGGTGTCCTTCCCCATCCCCCGACTCAGAGCCCAGCCATGATTGGCTAAAAGCCGGCTGCTGGGGCTGGCGAGGGACTCCTGCTCTGCGATCCATGGTCTTTGCTTGTCTGACTCAAGCCCTGCACAAGAGGACGTTAGCCTTTCCTTCTCCGGCCGGGGCTGTTTTCCATGATGGTTTGGAAGATTCCGCCCACCCACCGTTTAAATGTCTTACCCCCGCCCCCACCCTCAGTTGGACTGAATTGTTCATCATGCACCTGCTCCCATCCTCTCTCCCCTCCCCGTCCCCCCCACCTGCATGCAGAGCCCCAGGGAACCCTGTCTGGACTGTGAACCGTCTTGCGGGTCAGGATTTGCCTGTGGGGTAAGGCGGGGTGGGGGGTCAGCCTTCAGGGGGTAGGATAGGGTGGGGGAGCTGGGGGCTGGGCTGGGGAGGTGCTGGTGGGCTCAGGTCACGTGGGCTTGTGCGCTGCTAGTCTGTGACTGTGGCATTCTGGCTATCAAGGAGACGCTGCTGCCAGAAATCAGGTGGGCTCTGGGCTGATGGCTCCAAGCAGGTCCCGGTGAAATATGATGGGCGGGGAGGCTCTGCGGAGCCCATAAGACTCTCCCCCCTGCTCCCCACAGCTCAGCAGAGCTGTCAGCGTCTGCCCCAGGCAGGGCACTCTGACTCCGGGGCTGCCTGGGTGTCCTTAGCGGGGCTCGCCCCTGGTAGCTCTCTGGGACAGGAGCCCCCCCCCCCCCCCCCCCCCGTGCCCGTGGGCAGCCTCCTCCACTCCTGGGCACCACGCAGCAGGTGGGGATGTAGCAGCCTCCCTCGCTGAGCCCAACCTGCCTGCTGCCAAAGTCGAGTCGCTTCCCAGGGACTCATTAGAAAAGAACAAAACGGGTGGTAATTGGCCGTCACTCAGCCTCATGCACGGTCCTGCCCAGAGGCCCAGCCTCTGCCCCCGGATGGACTACAGGGTCTAAAGCCTGGCCGGGCCCTTCCCCAAAGCCATGAGCTGCCACCTGTGAATTATGGCTCAATAACTGAGCAATTTTGTTACTGCAATTAGCTTGGGCCCTGCCGTTCTCTTCGGTTCATGGCGAAAAGAGCCATGAATCCCCCCTCCTGGCTCCTGCACGTCATTCCGAATGCATTGGCAGGGTGACGCTTCCTACGCGGGCTGGCCTGGCACAGGCGCAGGGCTGCCTGGGTGTCTGGAGCTGCACAGCAGAGCAGGGACGTGGGCCGGGGGGGGGGGTCAGGGCTCCTGCGTTCTAGGCCTGGTTCTGCCACGGCCTTGCTGGGTAGAACTTGGCCATGGCGCCTAAACGTGCAACCCAAAAGCAGCCTCACGTTGTGCTGGGCACGATCCAGGCCCCGGGTTAGCCGGTGACATGCCACAAAGACGCCGACCATGCGAGGGGAGAGCCCAGCTCCTCAAAGGGGCTGGGAGCTTGGCCCCTCAACCCCTTTGGGGCTGTAGGCCAAAGGGACTCTCACGGGAGGGTGATGGAGCCAGGCCTAGGACGCTGAGCGCCTGCCTCCCAGCCTAGTCTTAGCCCACTAGGCCGCACTGTTTCTGGGCAGCTGTTTCCTCCTTTACTCAATAGAATCAGAGAATCTCGGGGTTGGAAGGGACCTCAGGAGGTCATCTAGTCCCACCCCCTGCTCAAAGCAGGACCAATCCCCAACTAAATCACCCCAGCCAGGGCTTTGTCAAGCCTGACCTTAAAAACTTCTAAGGAAGGAGATTCCACCACCTCCCTAGGTAACGCATTCCAGGGCTTCACCACCACAAGAAGGATGTGGATAAATTGGAGAGAGTCCAGCGAAGGGCAACAAAAATGATTAGGGGTCTGGAACACATGAGTTATGAGGAGAGGCTGAGGGAACTGGGATTGTTTAGTCTGCAGAAGAGAAGAATGAGGGGGGATTTGATAGCTGCTTTCAACTACCCGAGAGGTGGTTCCAGAGAGAATGGTTCTAGACTATTCTCAGCGGTGGAAGAGGACAGGACAAGGAGTAACAGTCTCAAGTTGCAGTGGGGGAGGTTTAGGTTGGATATTAGGAAAAACTTTTTCACTAGGAGGGTGGTGAAACACTGGAATGCGTTACCTAGGGAGGTGGTAGAATCTCCTTCCTTAGAGGTTTTTAAGGTCAGGCTTGACAAAGCCCTGGCTGGGATGATTTAATTGGGGATCGGTCCTGCTTTGAGCAGGGGGTTGGACTAGATGACCTCCTGAGGTCCCTTCCAACCCTGATATTCTATGATTCCTAATAAAACAGTGTTTCCTAATGTCCAGCCCAGACCTTCCCCACTGCAGCTTGAGACCATTGCTCCTTGTTCTGTCATCAATGGGTAGTTGAAGGGTCTAAGGTGTCCGGGTCAGAGTCGAGCTCACTTAAACTAGTACAGAGCCAGTGCCGGCTCTGGAATTGCTCGATTGCCCCGGTGTGGGTGGAACACCAGGCCCATAGTGGGTGTAGTGCGTCTCAGGGGACCGCCCTAGGGAAGGGAAAGGAAACACTTTCCATGGGCCAGGGGGCAATGGGACAACCATCATGCTCCTTTCACCGGGGCCCTGCTCAGAGCAAGGGGAAGGCTGCAGCTGGCTCTCCACAGCCCCCGGGCCGTCTCATGCTGGCTCTGGGTGGGAAAGGGAACAGGAAAACGCTGCTGAACATGTCGGGGGGGGGACGGGGGGATGACATCCATGAGCAGTTGTCTCCTCTCTGCCTTTGAGGTGCTCAGCCCAAGCTAGTGACCTGATTCCTCCAGCAGGGTGGGCCCAACTTGGTCTGCCATGTGTGCTTGGCTGGAGGGGGGGCTCACAGCTTGCCTTGCCATTGCGGCGCAGGATCTGGCGTGGATGACCCAGTCGGGGAGGTGTCGATCCACATAGAGCTCTTCACTCACCCTGGCACCGGGGAACACAAAGTCACCGTCAAAGGTTGGTGCCCGGCATGGGGCGTGCCCCGTGCTCTGAGCACAGGGAGGGAGGCAGGAGGCCAGGGATACCCTCCCGGCTCTTTGGGGACATGCACATGCCCGAACCTCTTCAATAGCCCTACCTGGCTGGCCCAGGATGTTGCCCTGCCGCCAGGGTTGTTGGGAGATGGGCAGGAGTGAGTCTCCTGTGGTCACAATGTTTCAGCAATTGAACTTTCGGTTGCCAAAGGCTAGGAGCAGCCAGCACTGCCTGGTCTGGGCTGCACTCTTCCCACTAGCCCTCCCAGTGCCCCCCATCCTCCCCACGGCCCCAAGCTACCAGCTGATGCACCCTTTCCTTTCTCGCAGTCGTGGCTGCTAATGACCTCAAGTGGCAAACATCGGGCATCTTCCGGCCCTTCATCGAGGTCAACATCATTGGGCCCCATCTCAGTGACAAGAAGAGGAAATTTGCCACGAAGTCCAAGAACAACAGCTGGGCCCCCAAATACAACGAAAGCTTCCAGTTGTGAGTGGCTTTGACATGGGTTTCAGTTGCCTCCCCCCGTCCATCATCTCTTATGAGCGAAGCAGGGCAGGGATTTGCAGTGGAAAATGAACTGCACGTGAGCAGTGGTGATTCAGTGATGTCTGTGCATCTCTCTGAGTCAGCTGATGCACTGGGGGGGAAAGCTGTTCAAAGTGCAACCTAGGGCTGGTCAAAAATGTTCCCTGTAAGATGATTTTTGATGGAGAATTGGGGTTTTGACTAAATGAAATTTTTCACAAAAAACGGTTGGGGGAGGGATAGCTCAGTGGCTTGAGCATTGGCCTGCTAGACCCAGTGTTGTGAGTTCAATCCTTGAGGGGGCCGTTTAGGGATCTGGGGCAAAAGTTGGGGCAGGGGGTTGGTCTAGGTGACCTCCTGAGATCCCTTCCAACCCTGAGATTCTCCATCTCCCATGACACACCACCGCCCATGGTACGCCATGGGAGACGGAGTCCAGGCGGGGAGCCACACCTATAGAAGAGAATGGGTGCATGAACTACAGCTCCCATGAGGCACCACGGCTGGGGCTCCCATGAGGCTCTGCTTCCTAGCTCCAAGGAGGGGACCATGGGAGTTGTAGTCCAGCCGGGGAGCCCTGCCTGTAGAGGAAAATAGGAGCGCGAGGCACCTGAACTACAGCTCCCATGAGGCACTGCAGCACCATTTCCAAAGTCGAAAAAAATCGACCTTTTCTCCCCACGTTGCTCCACCATCGCTGGAGTCAGGCTGATCATGAAACGCCCCCTTCGCTATGAATTGCCAATATTTTCCCCGGGCGATTACTAGTTGCAATTAATGATTCAGCTGACGCTCTCCCGGCTGGTTCCTGGTAAGAGGCGTTTAGCCCTGGGGTGGCAGGACGGTCACTGCATGGCTGGCCGCCTGGGCCTGCGATGGCAGCTGGAGCTCAGCTTCGGCGCCTCCAGCCTCTGGGAACCTCGCCCTGCGGCCAGCAGCGTTTTCCCTTCCCTCCGAGCCAGAGACGGCCATGCTGGGCTGGGGCACCACCCCCACTGCCCAGGCAGCTGCTGTTGTAGCCCAGGGACCCAACAGCTGCCAGGGAGAGACAACCACCGGGGTCCCAGGGCCCTGCCCCTCCTGGGGGCCTGGGGTCCACGTTCCCGCCTGGGTAGGTGACCAGCGCCGCTCTGCAATCCCCCCCGCCCAAGGCTGATTCCTGGGCAGCGACACGCCAGTGCCCAGGTGCACGCAGTGGCTGGCAAGCAGGACCCTGCGGGCGGGGCCGGTGACCGTGTCCGTCCCCTTCCCTCCCGCGCAGCACCCTGAGCAGCGAGACAGGCCCCGAGTGCTACGAGGTGCAGGTGTGCGTCAAGGACTACTGCTTCGCTCGGGAGGACCGCACGGTGGGCATCGCTGTGCTTCAGCTCAAGGACATCGTGCAGCGGGGCAGCTGCGGCTGCTGGCTGCCCCTGGGCCGGCGCATCCACATGGACGACACGGGCCTCACCGTCCTGCGCATCCTCTCTCAGCGCAACAACGACGAGGTGGCCAAGGAGTTCGTCAAGCTCAAGTCGGACACGCGCTCGGCCGAGGAAGGCAGCAGTTAAGGGCCTGAGCAGGTGTAGAACATCCCCAGCACCACCCCCGTCCTGTCCCTTTTCTACAGCATCCTCCAGCCACGTAAAAGCCATACAGGTCGTCCACAGCCCCACACCGGTTAGGGAAGGGAGCCCCCACTCCGGGCAGCCCTTGCCACAAGCAGGCGCCCACTTCCCAGTGCCAGGGATCAAAACAGACACTCTGTGCCCCTCCCTGCATCCCTGGGCTGCAGTTCAAGGGCCCTGCCCTGGCTGCTGTGGGGCAGAGAAGATGCAGCTGCCCCAGGGAGCACAAGCTGCCCTCGCTGCTGGCAGGGGTGGACTTATCGCCTCTTCCCAAACCTGTTTCTGTTGCGAAAGATGCTGGGAGAGGCAGAAGCCGAGGCCTGGAGCTGACCGTGAGGCAGGAGCGTTTGAACAAATGTGAGCCACTCAGTATGGCCGCAAGGTTGGCACATTGCTTCCCTTGGAAGTGGAGGGCAGCAAAGGCTCGATCCCAGCCCTTCCAGCCCCCACACTCGTCCCTGAGCTCCAGGAGAATTACCCTAGCTGGTAGCAGTATAGAGGATCTGACACATGATTGAGTAGGTTGATTCCCTCCAGCAGGAGGCAGCATCACATGTCCAAATCGCCCTGTGGTCATGGCAACGTCATTTAGCAATAGAGATGAGCCAGGCAGCAATGGGCACAGGGAGATTGAGCCGGGGCCTAAGTTCCTCCTCCAGGGCTACCTTCACGGAGCATGGTTGCTAAGGATACACTCGGGCCAGCATCAGCCTGCTCCGGCTGGCGGCTCTGGGAGTCCGCTGCCCCCCATGCCAGAGCTTGCCACAAGCTGAGTCAGCAATAGCCAAGCCCTGTGCCGTATCCCCCAGGGCCTGTACAGTCCTGGGCAGGTGGCTCAGAGCCGCTTAGTCTGAGGCCAGGCAGCAGGGCTGGGGCCGATCTTGTCCACCCAGGCCAGTGGCAGGAGAGTGCTAGCAGGAGAGCGGGGCAGGGGAGGGGGAGATGTGAACCAGGACCACTGACAAGTCCCTTCTACGGGGCCGCACACACGTGGGGTGGCATCATGCTAAGGAACCAGGATCCCAGCTCTACCCTCCCTCCCCGGCAGGCTCGGAGATGGCAGGAGGCCAGTGCCGCCGGGAAGAGGCAGGGCCTTGTGCTGTTAGGAAGGGGTCCCGCCCCCAGGTATAAATAGGATCCGGCCATGCAGCCGCAGCACCAGCGTCCCTCCCAGGCAGCGCCTGCGTTGGGACAGGGACATGCCATCTGCAGCACCTTTGCAAACACCATCTCCCCCCTCCCCGCAGGCAGCCCTTCCTGGGGGGGCTGAAGCAGGGTAGGCTCCCTGGGAGAGGAGGAGCCGCAAAGGGGGGGGATGCCTCAGGGGCAAGGGCCGCTCCTTGCCAGCCTGCGTGGGGGAGCCGGTGAGTAAAGGAAGGCTGGGTGGCGGGCGGTGGAGGTGGGAGGGAGTGAAAACATGGGAGTCGCAGCATGGGTGCCAGTGAGTTGATGCAGCAGATGGGACAAGGGGAGGCACCCGAGGAGGCTGGGTCACTTTACAGGCTATTTCTGCCACGGGGGAGAGTGGCACAGGCCCGTGATTCCTGCCTCGGCAGCGTGCTGAGGGCCCGGTGGTGCTGGGGTGGGTGCTCCCAGCCGGTAGGCAGCGGGACTCCCACCCGGGCCCAGGGTGCTTGAAAAGCAGTGGGGCAAAGAGCGCTGCCCCTGTGCGCATTTAGGGATACGATGGTCCCTAAACCTTCCTATGCCCCCCACCTGGGAGAGCTCCCACCACCCCCGGTCTGGCTGCAGGGGCGAGTGGAGTTCAGCAGCGGGGTCTGGGCTCAGCAGGGCTCCTGCCTGGTCCCCAGCGACGCGCTGCGAGCACAGGGGGAGGTCCGTGGGCTTTATCCATTCCCTGGCACAGCCTGAGCCCAGGTGTGCCAAGAACCCTCCTACCCGCTCTGCCTGGCTGGCCGCGCCTTGGCCCTGTGAGCGTGACTCCCCTCTCCCCAGGAGTGCCAACTCCGTCATTTTTCTGCAGGGACCATGCCTCCCTCTTCCATGCCTCGCTGGCCATCGGGCGCCAGCTGGAAACGTAGAGCCCATCTCTTCCCGGCAGCCAGGAACCCGGGTACCTTGCGGGTAGGAGAGAGACCCCATCCCCACCTTCACTGCAGCTTCCAGCCCTTCCCGCCACAGCCGTGGGGCTGTGCCCATGGGCGGCACTGCCTGATTTAGCAGACCCGAGTGCATGGGGCCTATAGGCCAGGGTGGGCTCAGCTGGTCCCTAAAGCCAGAGTCTTTGTCACAGCCCCACCCTGTGGGGCAGCTGGATGGAGTGATGGCCGGACCCAGTGGAGAGCCCAGGGCGCGCAGTTGAGCCTGGGGGAAGGGGGTGCTCTGCGCACAGATGATTTGAGGCCCCAGACAGAGCCTGCAGCCCCCCCGCCCTTGCCACGGAAAGCCGAGAGCCTGGCCCAGCTCCGTGGGCAGCAGCTGCCCAGGAAGGCCGGATCCTGTAGCCAGAACAGCCTCACATCAGGCCAGAGGCAGAGCTCACCCTGCTCGGGGCCCGGGCTTGGTTCTGGCCTCCAGCGTCTCGTACGCTCACTCCCGGCTGCCCCAGTGACTCAGCAGCGCCCAGGCCCTGGTTATGCAGCGAGGGCTCTGGCCAGGTGCAGGAGCCAGGCCCCGGCACCCGCTGACGAGGGGTCCGAGAGGCAGGAGGCTTGATTCAGACCAGGCACTGCGGGGCCCATGCAGCGGGGCTAGGCCCAGGGTGGCAGGGGGAGGCCCAACCCTCTGCTCCTTGCGCCCGCACCAGCCTCTCATCCCCATACAGGGCAGGCAACCTCCTACCTCCCCACAGGCAAAACGGGGGCACAGCAGCCTCCAGGCCCAGGCACCAGCTCCCCCCTCCCTGCCTTGCCCGGTACCAGCCTTGGCAGCCGGGCGGCTGTGGATTGAGTTGCACCAGGGAGCTGTGCCCAGGGAGAGGGGATGGGACAGCCTGGCCCCCACAACAGCTCTGTAAATATGTAAATAGCTGTAAATACAGATGGTTTTTCCGTGTTCTCTACCCGACTGCAACAGCTCCAAAGGGCTATCACGTCAGACCACGGCAACATGGCACAGGGGATGGAGGTGCAGCCCTTGTAACCCTGTGCCCTGCTCTGCCATGCTCACTTGTCCATGGCAAAGGCACCGCCTGGTCCCAGCCCCCTCCCCTTAGAGAGGAACCCCAAACCCAGGCAGCTTCCCCCAACTGTGTAAACACCCACCAGCCCTACCCCAAAGGAAACCCAGCAGCACCTTGGGAACCTCCAAGAACAGCGTGGAGCTGCCCCAAGGTCCAGTGCAGGATCCTGGCTCTTCCCCTGGCCAGAAGCGGGTACCTGAGAGGAAGGGGCAAGAACCACTACTAGATGCTGTGGGGTAATCTGCCCCCCACCCCTTCCTGGCCTCTTAATAGCTAGGGAGTTTTAATACCCCCCCCCCAACCTCCATTAATAACTTGCTGCTCTTACTCTCCCTTGCACTGGCTGGTCACTTCTGAGCCAAGAGTGGCTGCCTCTGCTACCCCTAACTCATTTCAAGCCCAGCCCCATGCTGAGCAGAGGGGCTGGCAGCTGGGCCTCCCTGGCTGGACGCAGCGGGGGGCTAGCAGAGGTAGGGCTGGTTTCAAGGCTAAAGGCCAAGCTAATTTTGGCACCTAACATCCCTCCTCCCCTCCACAGCTGGACTTAGACATTACGCCTCCAGCTCCCTGGCACTGGTCCGGGACAGCTGGGCCCTCTGCAGCGTTGTATCACGGCCAGGAAGGAGCTCAGGTTTTCCAAGCTGCCAGCCAGTCTCCCGGGGTAGGCGCTGCCAGCAGGGCTCCCGGTGCAGCCTGGGGCTGGCATGGAAGTGGGGAGCTTGAGAGAAACTGGGGGAGCTTGACCAAGGTCACAAGCCACGAGAGGCTGATTGGAAATGGCCCCTCTGCCCTGGCACAGACCCCTGAGTGCTTGAATCCCACAGCCAAAGAGATTTAACCTGGCCCAATCCTGCCCCAGCCCGATTGAATCCAGGCCCCATACGCACCCCTCAGCCCCTTTTAAGATATGTGGGGCACAGGAGGGCAGAGTGCCCACCACCACCAGCAGAATTCACAGGGCAGACACTGCATCCCTCTATGCACAGCTGGTTTCTAAAGGTTGGGGTTAACAGCACCCAGGGCCCCCAAGCAGTGCCAGGCAGGGCTGTAGTTTGCACAGGCCCATGGCTCAGGCAGGGGGAGCAAGCCCTGGAGCCCCCTTTCACACCTGGGCTTACGGTTTCCCACAGCAAAGCCAACAAACCAGCTTCAGCTGAGGGGTGCAATGTCCTGGAACTAGCTCCTCTGCAACAGCCCCCCAGAGCGGCCTCAAAGCAGGGGATGCGTTGGGCGTCAGGGGAAACGCGAGCAGCGGGACCGGGACTGGGAGCCTGGGTGGGAGCGGAAACGGGGCAGCGGGCACAGCCCTGCAGTGGCCGATCCGTTCTCATGCCTAGCACGGCACCCCACGGCGTGATGCAGCCTTGGCCCTGGCAAAGCAATATGAATGCCAGCAGGGCCCTGCTTAGGTGCAAGCCTTCCAGGGTAGCCTCGGCTCCAGGCCTTGCTTGGGCCTTTAAACAGCCAAGCTCCATGGAGCAGCAGGGCTGCAAAGAGCTTCAGGCCCTGGCCCGAAGAGAGCTGGACAAAGCAGCCATTTGCTTCATGGGGTTAGAGGGCAGGGACCCTGGGGGAGCTTGGAAACAAGGAGCTGGCAGGGCTAGGAGTGCACCCGCCCTGTGCTCAGAGGACTGGGGGCTCACTCCTGAGCCCTGTTCCTTAACAGCACAGCCCTGCTGTACCCCTCAGACCATGCAGGCCCCTGCTAGGCACAGGATACGGCCAGGGCATTAGCAGCCCTCTAGCCAGTGTTGAGGTGGGGAGGAGCAGCTTCAGGGATTTGGCTCTACTCCCCCCTTTAAGAAGGGATGCCCCGGCCCCATAAGGAGGTGAAGGCTCCTTTCCCCACACAATGCAGGGGTAGGGGGCAGTGACCTAGCCCAGTACAGCAGCCTGAGCTCATGCCAAGTAGACAACATGCAAGCAAGGAGAGCCCCCAGGCATGCAAGTAGGAACAGAGATTGACAATGGGGTTGCCGTGGCCTGGGGGACCATCTTAAGTGCTGCAGGGAGCTATGCAAAGAAACCCAGCGTGCTGGAGCAGGCAGAGTAGGGGCAGACCCAAGGGGGTGTAGAGCCCCAAGCACTGGGGGTAAATGTCAACCCTGGCTGACGTCAAAGTAGATGTTCTTTCTCCCTGGGAACGTCAACTCTGGTTAGGGATGCTGACCCTGAGCAGCTCCTGTCTCCACCCTCCCGCCTGTAGTCCTACAATGTCCTTTCCCAGACAGGGCGACCAGACCTCAGCCTCTCCCCTTTGCCCTCAACATCCAGTCCTTTTTGTAGTACGTGCCTGGGACCAAAGTGTTAGCTGCTCACACCTGTTTCAGTTCAATGTTTACACCCCTTTTCCAGCTCCTGCAGCGAGCAGCAATGCAGCCTCCTGCCCTGCCACCCAAAGGGCTGCAAAGACAGCAGCCCTGGCCGTTCCCCACCTCTCGCCCCTGCACTGACTGACCTCATCCCTGCCTACAGCGCGGCGAGCTAGGCCCCCGCTGAGCCCCACGGCTCCCGGAACACAAGACCCGTTGCCTGGGCTCCCTCTCCAAAGCGCCCCTTCGAGAACTTCCGGTCGGCATGTGATTGAAACTCAAACAAAAGTAACTTCTGCTCCTGTAGCACATCTGTCAGCAAGGGCCCGTGTGTCTGTCCATACCTGAACGGGAGCAAACAATGGTAAACATGGATGCATGACAGTGAGATGTTTTGCACTATTTTGACTTTTTTGGGCTCTGTAAAATAATTTTATTATAACTGACATTAAAACGAAAAGCACACCCGGCCGCTGTGTCTGCCTCCCAAACTGTAACCCGCTGAGTACCATGGTATGTCGTGATGAAGTGGGCCTGTTCTTAATGTTTCCTCTGAATAGTGTGGGGGTGCCTCAGTTTCCCCTAGGCAGTTCTTAAGTATCTAGGTGGTGGGATAAGGGTGTGTGATCATTGCAGAGCCCTAGAGGGCAGGTGTGTGCAGGGGTCTGGACACAGAGAATGGCCGACACCCTGTTTCCTGGCAACTGATGGCCTGGCCCTTCCCCCCTGCAAGGTGAGAGCTAAAGGGTTGGAGAACAAAGGAACCAGGTGACCTTCTGGCCCGGGGAAAGGGACAAAGCCCAGAGGAGGAGGGGCTGGAGAGAGTTTCAGTTTGGGGCCGGCTAGGGACATGGAGTGAAGGGCAGACGGGATTGTCTGGCTCACTGCCCCCCCAAAATGGACCCAGCTGAGGGGTCCTGTTCTCTGCACCTGCAAGCTCTGTTTTAGACCGTGTGCCTGTCGTCCAATAAACCTTCTGTTTTACTGGCTGGCTGAGAGTCCCATCTGACTGCAGAGTTGGGGTGCAGGACCCTCTGGCTTCCCCAGGAGCCCCACATGAGTGGACTCGCTCTGGGAAGTGCACGGAGGGGCAGAGGATGCTGAATGCTCCGAGGTCAGACCCAGGAAGGTGGAAGCTGTGTGAGCTGAAGACAGGCTGCTCACAGAGGGGCAACTGCCCCAGAGTCCTGACCGGCTTCATAGGGAGCAGTTCCAGAGCATCGCCCAGGGACTCCGTGACATATGTGCACCCATTGTGTGCCCAAGCCCCAGAGGAGTGGAGTTACCCAGCCCAGCAACAGAGTTTGCCTCTTAGCTCTCAAGCCGTAGCGACTCAGGCTTAACTTTACCCCTTCAGACAAGGGATTGAATGGGGAACCCAGTCTGACCATTTATACATATGAAATGATGGGGTCTAAATTAGCTGTTCCCACTCGAGAACAAGACCTTTCAGTTATTGAGTGGATGCATTCAGAGAACGATCCACAATGTGCAGCTGCCGTCCAAAAAGCAAACAGAATGTTGGTAATTATTAGGAAAGGGACAGAAGACAAAATATCATGTTGCCTCTATATAAATCCATGGTACATCCACACCTTGAATACTGCGTGCAGATGTGGTCACCCCGTCTCAAAAAAGATGTATTGGAATTGGAAAAGGTTCAGAAAATGGCAACAAAAATGATTAGGGGTATGGAACAGCAGCCATATGAAAAGAGATTAATAAGACTAGGACTTACCTGCTTGGAAAAGGGAGGACTAAAGGGGGGATACAATAGGAGTCTATGAAAATCATGATTTATGTGGAGAAAGTGTTAATTTTCTCCTCATAACACAGGAACTAGGGGCCACCAAATGAAAGTTAGGCAGCAGGTTTAAAAGAAACGAAAGGAAGTGTTTCTTCACACAACGCACAACCTGTGGAACTCCTTGCCAGAGGATGTTGTAAAGGCCAAAATTATGACAGGGTTAAAAAACCTAGATGAGTTCATGGAGGACAGGTCCATCAATGGCTATTAGCCAGGATGGGCAGGGATGGTGTCCCTAGCCTCTGTTTGCCAGAAACTGGAAGGGGCAGCAGGGAATGGATCACTTGACGATTCCATGTTCTGTTCATTCCCTCTGGGGCACTGGGCTGGATAGACCATTGGTCTGATCCAGTATGGCTGTTCTTATGAACGTTTAAAGTCTCTGCCCAGATGTTCCCATCAGGGAAAAGCACCAGCCCAAACTCCTTGGGTGGCCATCACATCAGCCCCAGGAGGGCACAGCACACACCCCAGACCCATAAGCCCTGGACTCTCCCCAATCAGGGGACTCTACCAAGCTGAAGTACAGGGGTAAGAGTATCCCTCTGTCACGAAGTCCCCGGGTGATGCTCTAGAACTGCTCCCCATGAAGCCGGTCAGGACTCTGGGGAAGTCTCCTTTCTGTGAGCAGCCTGTCTGCAGGACACAGCTCACACGGCTTCCACCTTCCTGGGTCTGACCTCGGAGCATTCAGCATCCTCTGTCCCTCCGTGCACTTCCCACAACGAGTCTGCCCAGGCGGGGTCCTGGGGAAGCCAGAGTGTCCTGCACCCCAACTCTGCAGTCAGACAGGACTCTCAGCCAGCCAGTAAAACAGAAGGTTTATTAGACGACAGGCACATGGTCTAACACAGAGCTTGTAGGTGCAGAGAACCAGACCCCTCAGCTGGGTCCATTTTGGGGGGCAGTGAGCCAGACAACCCTGTCTGCACTTCATTCCATGTCCCCAGCCAGCCCCAAACTGAAACTCCCTCCAGTCCCTCCTCCCCTGGCCTTTGTCCCTTACCCGGGCCAGGAGGTCACCTGATTCCTTTGTTCTCTAACCCTTTAGCTCTCACCTTGCAGGGGGAAGGGCCCAGGCCATCAGTTGCCAGGAAACAGGGTGTCGGCCATTCTCTGTGTCTGGACTCCTGCACACACCTGCCCTCTAGGGCTCTGCAACGATCATACACCCTTATCCCCACCCCCTAGATACTTAAGAACTACATAGGGGAAACTGAGGCACCCCACACTATTCTTAATGTTTCCTCTGAACCGTCCCACTTTGTCACATCTCTCCCCCCTTCGAGATCAAACTGAGCGGGGTCACTTTAGCCAGTGACGTGGGGAAGTTTGAAGCCGCCAACGTTCCCATGGATGCCCCAGCATCTCTCCCTTTCCTTGGTAGGAGTCACACCAGGCCCTTCCAGTTTCACGCCCTCCCTTAGGTCGGGGTGGTCGATAGCACTCACAGGCCACATGTGGAAAGGTTTATGCGGCCCGTGCCCTTTGGCCACCCCCAAAACCCCAGGGGGTCAAACTGGGATTGGGTCTTCTCCCCAACAAGCTGGCTAAACACAGCCACTTGGTTATAGGACTGTAACTTTCTTAACAGCTTTCACTTCATCTGAGACCTTCTCAAAGCTATCCACACTGGATCTTTCAACAGGAAAATCAGTGGATCCATTCACAACAGAAAATTTCTGGCTGTTAGGAACTGAAACTTTCTTGATTAAAATCACCTTCACACCCATCAGTTGCCAGGAAACAGGGTGTCAGCCATTCTGTGTCCAGACTCCTGCACACACCTGTCCTCTAGGGCTGTGCAGTGATCATACACCCTTACCCCACCCCCTAGATACTTAAGAACTGCATAGGGGAAACTGAGGCACCCCCACACTATTCAGAGGAAACATTAAGAACAGTCCCACTTTGTCACACTCTCCCCTAGCAAGTCTCCAGCCAGACTCCTTTAGAGGAGAGGCCAGGTGTCATTGTCTGGAGCTGGGCAGGGGCAGGAACTGCTTTGAGGTAGAAGTTCTGACCCTGCCCCACCCCCGCAGCTTGAGACCCCCCCGCCGCGTCACTCCCAGACCCAGCCAGTCTGGGATTACCACTGGGATTCACATCAGGCAAACCGAGGCTGTTGATAAATCCAGGCCAGGATCCAGGGCTGCTAAGTAACGCTCCTCTTGTTGGAACGCTGGGAGCCGTGCTGCCCCCGCTGGGAGTTTACTCTGCACAAATGGCAATTACACACACACACACACCCCGCATCTCTGAATAGCAGCATCCCCTGCAAGGGGGGAAGGGACTAGATAGACCCGCATGCCATGTGCTAACACAGGGACTGGGGAGCCTGCGTTTTCTGCCCCACCTCCCCAGGACTTTTCAGGCAGAAGCAGAGAAAGGAAGGCCCAGGTGCTCACTGGGGATGGAGCGTGTAGGCCCCTATGGCAGCCCAGGATACCTGGGTTCCCAGACCAGCTCTACCATGGACACATCCACTGCCCCAGTTTTCTCCCCTCAGAAGTGGGGAAAACATTCTCTGGCCTGTGGGTTGGATACACGGGCTAAACTCCAGCAGGATTTTTGTCCAAGGACCTGTGAACACCCAGGATCAAGGTGGCCAGTGTAAAGGGCACAGCCTGTGGCCTGCTGGAGGCAACCTGTGACTTGTATCTGCAGCACTTAAACCCTCCTCGCCCCTGCTGAGTCTCAAAATCACACCCCAGCCTGGGAGGCGGTCCCTCCCTGGGAAGCTGCCCAGCCTCACCCCTAACACCGGCCCCTCTCCCAACACCCTGGCATGGAGATTGGCGACTTGGGAGGGGCCAGGGGGAAGCAGAGGGAGACCAGCCTCCAGCTTATTATTAAAGAGATTTTTATTCACTTCACACAATTTTTTAAAAAGCATTTCACTGAACACCGGTTGTATGAAGAAAGCTCACCTACCACCCCTAGCTGCTGGGCAGGCAGCCCCCAGGCCTGGCTTCTCTCCCCCATGCCCTAGCAGCTGAGGGGGAAGGAAGAGCATTCCCCAGAGACACCCATGGATGCCTGGTGGGTATTGGGCCAAGAGCAGCCCCCTTCAGCAAGGCAGGGGACAAGCCCCCTAACCTGGCTGTTGCTTCCCCACTCAGCAGCAATGGGGATTCCCTGCCCAGCCAGCCCCACTCAAGACATGCTTTTAAATTTGCTCCCAAATGCTCAGATGCCGCCCGAAGTGCTGTAAACCATCCGCCCCCCCCGTCTCACCCCCCAACCCCGACCTGGGAGAACTGCAGTTCCAGGGGAGTTGGGTCCAAGTCAGTGATCACGCAGCCCACAGCACGGACGCCCGCGTTGCCCCGCTCGGCTCTGGTGTGCAGACCTTGGCGTGTGAGGGAGGCCCCTTTAGGCCCTCGGGAAATGCTGTGCACGAGGGTGTTGCTAGAAGCCCTCTGGCTCGGAGGGGGGAGGGATGCGCCGGGCATGCCGACGTTTCAGAGGAAATGCCTGCAGGAGTTTTGAATTTTTAAAAGGGGCTGTTTCTGGAGCCCTTTGGAGCAGCAGCCTCATGCCCGCACCCCAAGATTTCAGCCTGAGCCGCTGGCTCCATTGCAAGGAAAAGGGCATTTCTACCACCCTAGGACACGGCAGCCAGTACCCCACAGCCCGGGCTGCTGCATGCAGGGTGGTGTGACCGCGTCTGCCCCAGGAGCATCACCGTGGCATCACTCAGACCCGGGTCAGGAACGTCAGGTTAATGCTGTCAGGGACGCGGATCTCATCCAGCTGCACGGGAGAGTAGGAGAAGGGCAGGTGCACGGGGAACAGGTGAGCTGTGTCTACCAGCAGCTGGCAGGGGCCGGCTGGAGTTCGGTCCGCCAGTCGGTTCTGTGCAGGGAGACAATCAATCCAGTCTCCAGCAAGTCTTGCGCGTGTGTGTACACCCCCCCCCCACCCCAGTCCAGCCCCCCACCCCTCCTGACAGCCAGGGCTGGCTCAAGCACCCAGCCATGGTCCTGCTTGGAGCAGGGGGCTGGACTAGGTGACCTCCTAAGGTCCCTTCCAACCCTGCTATCCTCTGTTCTCAGCCCCAGGCTAAAGCAGCTCCGCCCGGCTGTCTGCCAGCAGCTTGGGGATGCCACAAAGGATAAAGCTTCCCCTGCCCTGCAGCCGAAAGGAGGACAGAGGCCCACCCAGGCAACCGAGTCGGGGGCGGGGGGGGGGGGGGGGATGGGCTCACTCACCTCTACGCTGCTTAGGAAGCTGGGGCGGACACGCTCCTCGAGCCCAGCCGCGGGGGTGTAGGCCCGCAGGATCCTCATGATCTGCAAGGAAGGAGCGCAGAGGTGACAGGACTGGATGCTGCGCCTTGTGTGGAGCAAGAACTAGAGCCAGGCTGGGAATTCAGTCTGCCCAGGGGCCCTTCCAGCCCTGCCCAGGGGCCTCAAGCCAACCCAGCTGGGCCTGGGGCCCTTTGCTCTCTGCTCCAGGCCCCTTCCAAGCCCACCAAGGTAGCAAGTCCCGAGCAAAGACCACAGGGCCCGTCTGGTCCCCATGCCAGGGCCTGCAGGACACAGAGTCCTAGGGGAGCAGAGAAGGGACCCCCAAGCATGGTCCTGGCTGGCAGAACTCGGGGCAGTTACAGAGCGAGGGGCCCCAGGCACTAGCTGGGAGCCCTCAGGGCTGAATCAGGGGCCACATCCTGGTGCCAGCTCCCAGAGTCAGTTGCTTTGCAGCCCGAGCGCTTTGCCTTCGTGGGATGGGGGATCCCCTCAAGCCTGAGTTACTCAAATGCCCCCCCACCCCGATCACCACTCCCTCCTTTAGGGAGCTTTGATCCCTTCCAGGGTGGCAGAGCCCAGGCCCGTGTCCTATTAGCCCTCCCCTCCACCCAGCTCCTGGAGCAGCCGGTTACCTGTGGAGTGGACAGTGCCGTGCACAGGTCGCAGATGGCATCGGCATCTTCCTCTGTCGTCTTCTTCACCTGCAGCAGCTGGGCGGCCTGGATGAGGGGCTGCAGGACCTCCACGGCGCCGCTCTGCTGGAGGCCCTTGGCCCGCAGCCACTCCTCCAGCTGGCTCACGTTGTACCTGGAACAGAGCCACACCGAGCTCCAGCCATAAGCCCAGCCCCTTAGGAGCAGCTGCCTGGGGGAGGCCTCCCCAGCTGCAGAGAGGCTGGCATGGGGGAGCCTGGGCATCAGTCCACGCATAGCGGGGTGGCTCTTTGCGGCCACAGAGCTCAGGAGCACTACGAATACAAACGTAGCCCACGCATCCAGAACAGCTCAGTCCCCCCTCTAGTGCCAGGACCAGGGGATTGACGCTGCGACAGCTCGTGTCTTCCTTCGCTCAGCCCAGGGACTGATGCTTTCAGAGTCACATGTCCAAGGTTCAAGCCCCATCCTGCCCAGGACAAGGCTCCCTGTTACCCACGCAGCAGAGCGGGTGGCCCCAGTTTAAAGCATGGTCTTCCCTTCCACTCGGCTGGGCCCAGTTCTTCCCCGCCCCAGACTAGTCAGCCGGGACGCAGCCCCCCCGACGCTCATGGGCCCACGGCCAGCCAGGATGCCCCTACGCCAGGCACAGCTTGGCTCGACCCAGCAGAACTGCCAATAGCAGCGTAGGGCCACGAAGAGCTGAGCAGCCCCACTCCCAGCCAGCTAGGCGGGAGGAAAGATGTCCCAGTAGGTAGGACACTAGCCAGGGACTCTGGTGACCTGGATTCAAGTCCTGCCTGAGGTCTCTAGCAGAGCAAGCCTTCCTGGGACTCAATTCCCCTGGGGGTCGGAGGGGGGGGGGGATTACTGCTGCTGCTGTGGTGTCAGGAGGCTACATGCAGTCAGACTGAGGTGCCCCGCCAGCCATGGGGGCAGAGCTGGACAGTAGCTGGGCCTGATGGCACCATACGAGCCTAGCAAGTCTAGTTTTTCCTCCCCCTCTATAGACGCTACCTGGCTAAACCAACACCCTGGCCAGGTGGGATTAGCCCTATGCCCGTGAGGAACCCAGCCAGAGCTCGGGAGGGTCCGGCTCCCAGTCCCATGCTCTGGAGGACGTGCCAGGGCCGCGCCTGCCGAGCCCAGGTTAGGAGGCACGAAGCCCCCAACAGCGGCTGTAGCCCGGGTGGAGAGTGTGTCCAGGAGGCGGCAGGTGGGGTTCTTGGCCCAGCCTGGGGTCTCCCTTCCCCAGGCTAAGGCCGGCCAGCCGGGCAGGGGAGCATCCGAGCCCTGTTGGAGGTGGGAGGGGACAGACTGACCTGAGCTGGACGCCTTGACTCCAGGAACAGGCATCCCTCCTCAGGAGCAGGTAGTTGAGGGCCACGCCACTGACCGTGAAGAAGAGCTGCCGGAAGGCCTGGCCCACGACCACGGGCTCCAGCTGGTGCCTCCCCAGCGCCTCGTGGAAGGAGCTGAGCTGCTGGAGGAGCGAGTCCAGCGTGTAGGCGGGAGCCGCCGGCTGCTTGCGGTAACCGGGGGGCCTGGCCGACGACAAGCCCTGGATGGTCTCGCTCTCCAGCATGGCGGCGACTAGCGGGATGGAGGGGAGAGAGGCTGAAATCCCAGTCCCCTTCCCACAGGGAGCAAAGGGCCCTGTCCTGCTGCGGCCGGCTCGGCTCGGCTCTCAGTGCCCCCCGGGGGCTAGGTACGTCCTGGGCATCTCTGGGCAGCACCCTGCACATGCCCTGTGACCCACCCCACAGCCACCACTCAGAGAGCACTGCTCACCCGCTGCTGCGGGCAGGCACTGTGCTTATGGGGCTGCACCTCCAGGCAGGCTCCTGCCACCTGGAGTCACCTGCCCCTCCTGCCAGGGCAGCCTGCTCCCTCCCTCGCTGCCATTCGGCACGGACCCAGACTAGCCCTGCGTGCCACACTCCCAGGCTGCCGTCGCTCGGCCAGGCGGCTCACGGGGGTGGCAGAACAGGGACCCCCCCGCCCTGTCCAGCCCATGCCATGGATCCCCCCACACACACACAGGGAGCTAAGTGGCCAGTCACTTCCCCAGCCACCCTCAATCCCCAGAGGGTCACTTGGCAGGTAATGAGGTCCCTGTATTGAGGGGGACAGGGGCCACTTGCTCTCAAGACTCCAGGTCTTCCCAGGCCTAGCCATGGCATCCCTGCCTCAAGCGCCAAGCCAGGAGCCAGCTCTCCACTGCCCTCACCCCTCGAGTGCAGCTCGCGCCCATCCCTAAAGCGCTCCCGGGAGGCCCAGCCACGCAGCATGGCCCCAGCCGGTACCTACCAATCATGGGCTTCAGTTTTTTCTGTGCCACGCAGATCAGCTGCTGATGGAGCTGGATGGCCAGGTCACCCAGGCTCTGGCAGTGGCTGGCAAGGTCCAAATTCCTCAGGCAGTGCTGGTTCTGCTTGGGGGTGTTGCCCAGCCGGTAGCTCTGCAGAGAGCAAATGGCCAGGCTCTAGGACTGAGAGGTGCTGGAGCATGGCAGAGCCCCTCCCTGGGTTCGAGAGAGCTGTGGGATAGCCATGCCTAGGGACCCACCCCAGAATCCATAGTACCCTGACGAGTGATAACTGTTCGCGTCTCCCCTCCAGAGTCCTTCTCACCCACGGATCTTGGAGCGCCTGACAGGTCAGTGACTAAAGATCAACTCCGTCCCCACTGCCATGAGCTCCCCTGCCCCCCTCCCCAAGGCAGGCGGAGTAAAGAACCCAGCAGTACCTGGTATCCCCATGGTACAGGTGGGACTGGCCCCAAGGCCGCCCACGCATCCTATTCAGTCTAGTGCTCAGAGCATCCCCGGAGGATGCTGGGCTCAGGGGCTTCCATGGAGGGGATCTGGCTGGGTTCTCCTCAGCCTTCTGGGGCAAGATTTGCTGGTAAGAAGAGACACCCCTGACACACCATCAGCCGCTGCCCAGTTTGAGACCAGAGGGTCTGGGTTGCGGTTCATCATATAATCGTAGGCATGTCAGGCTGGAGGGGACCTCGAGAGGTCAGACTCCAGCCCCCCGTGCTGAGGCAGGACCAAGCAAACCCAGGCCATTGCTGACAGGCGTTTGTCCAGCCTGTTAAAAACCTCCAGTGACAGGGATCCCACACCCGCCCTGGAGAGCCCGTTCCAGAGCGTCGCTACCCTGAGAGTTAGAAAGATTTTCCTAGTATCTAACCTAGATCTCCCTTGCTGCAAATTGAGCCCATTGCTCCTTGTCCACTGAAGGGAGGACATAGAGAATTGATCACTGTCCTCTTTGTAACAGCCCTTAACATATTTGAAGGCTAATGATCAGGTTCCCATCCCCCAAATCCTTCAAGACTAAATATGCCCAGTTTTCAGCTCTTTTCTCATACTTGTTGCTCTCCTCTGGACACTCTCTCTCTCATTTAGCCACATCTTCCCTGAAGCGTGGCACCCAGAACTAGACCCAGGTACCTCTGCCTCACCGGTTGTTCCCCCGTTTGACTTTTCCTGCCTACAGGCAGCTCTGTGGCGAGCTCGTGTGAAATCAGCAAGATGAAATTCAATAAGTACAAGTGCAATTTGCCACACAGCATGGCAGGCAAAGAGCCAGTACATGCAGGATGGTGTAAATCAGAGGCATCCCATCAGAACAGCAAGACCATGGCCCGGCCAGATCCGGTCTGAGGCAGCCAGAGGCTGAGGGCTGGAGCGACTGACCCCAAGGGAGAGAAACTGAAGCAAACAACCACTGAGCAAACAGTGGGCCAAGACAGGCCTTTTGGCCCAGGCCAGCGCCAAGGACTGACTCAGCACCACCTTGGTCTCAGAATAAGCTGGGGGGAGCCTACTAAAGGCAAACCGCCCTCCCCGTGGGGTGCCATCCCTGTGCCCGCTGCTTCCCGGCCGCGATCTGTTCTGCAGCCCCCCCCCAACTGGGGGTTCAGGGCCGCTGGGGTTGCCGAGGGAGGTGAGGCCAGCCCGGGCCAGAGATGCAGTGCTGGGACAGGCCCTGTGCCCTCACCTGGTCCCTGCCGTACTGTCTCAGGCAGTTGACGAGGCAGCAGGTATTGGCGAGCCAGAGTGCCACCACGTCGAAGTCCTCGCTGTGCTTCTGCGAGCGGGAGACAAAGCGACGCATCAGGCCAGGGTGAGCAGCCCAGGAGTTTGTGGAGACTCTGCAAACTCCAGGGAGCACGAGGAGACTGTGTGCCAGGCAGCTGCCCGGGCATGGGCACGCCAGCAAAGCCAGCCGCTGGTTGGGGGTCTGCACCCCACCCCCAGTCAGTGCTAGGGCCAGAGGCTACTCAGCAGATGCAAATAGCTGTGTTCAGCCCAGCCAAGCCCCTCCTTTTGTGCCCCTGGCTGCCGCGGGAGGCCTGGATTGACACTTGCTCCCAGACAGCCCAACCAGCATCTGGGCTCCTCCCAGTCACCACTGGGCCTGCTCCAGAGACACCCCGATTTGTTGTTCGCAGCCGGTGGCTACGGTCCCATGCCCAGAGCACACGGTTGGAGGCCTCCGGCAGCGCTGGTTCAGCTGTGCAGGGCTCTGGCAGTGCCTGCCCTACACCCGGGTATCTGAGCCCCACGAGCCCCCGAGCACACGCTCAGTGCGGCCACAAGAGGCAGGGGGAGCGGATGCCTTAATCCCTTCTAGCCAGGCCACAGCAACGGAGCCAAGGGGCAGCTGAGCAGAGGGAGCCCACAGCCATTCTTGGGTCTGTACTTAATAGCTCCTCTGCTGTACAAGCAAAGGGTCCCTTCAACTCAGCCAGGCCCTGGCCTCTCCTCCTTGCTGGCCCCCAGCAGCCTGCTCAGCTGGGACCGAGGCAGAGCCCCCTGTCAGAGACCCCGCTCCCTCCTGGAAAGGGAGAGCAGGGGTGGGGCCTCCTTAACCCAGCACAGACAGAGATGCTGCGGAGAGAGGCAGCCGGGCCAAGCACTCTTGGGATTCACGCTCATGAGCTCAGAGAAACTGCATTGGTGCTGGAAAGCACTTCCTGACTCAGGCCATTTTACAGATGGGGAAACTAAGGCCCAGAGGGGCAGTGACCTGCCCGAGGTCACCAGGCGGCTTTTGCACAGCGGAGATAGAACCCAGGTGTCCTGGCCCAGTGCCCGGCTTTTGCTTCTCTGTTCTGCTCAGAGCTCAAGTTGATCAGGGTGCATGGTGCTACACAGGGACTGCAGTGCATGACTGAACACGGCGATGGGCAAACAGGAGAAGGGCTGGACAGATACAGGAGTCCAGACAGGCTAGGACGAACCAGAGATCTGGCACCGCTGGGCCTGGGCAGCGGCTGGGAAGTAGCTTCCCGAGCGACAGGAAGCTCTGACGAAGTCACAATTCTAGCCAGGCTCCAGCTGGGCTGAACTGGTTGGTTCAGCTTCGATTCAGAGCCCTCGCTGCTCAGCCAGGCACGAGGGAAGGCTCGGACTCCTGGGTTCCATTCACAGCGGTCACTGGCTCCTCTGGGCCCATTCTTCTCCCACCAAACCTGTGGCCTGTGGGTAGTTCTCCTGCCCCCAACTGAGTTAGCACAGCAGCCTGGGACTTTGGGGCTAGAGCTGGGCCAGCAGCAGCGACCTCCATCTCACGGTGCTGTGGGGCCCCAGGGTAGCTGCCGACCAGGGAAGCAGACTGAGGAGGGGCAGGGGAGAGGAGAAGAGAGCAGTGTCTGCTGAGAGGCAGTAAGAGCCCTGTTGCAGCCAGTGCTGGGGAGGAGCAGTCACTGCCCCAGACCAGCTCCAAAGTTACTGCTGGAGACAAATACAGTTGCAGGTGGAGGGGCGAGGCAGCAGGATGCATGGCCTGGCCAGCGAGAGCCTGTGCTTTCTGCAGGGCCCAGCGCTCCCGGCTGGGGGGCTGTCAGCCTGCAGATGAGCCCCCGAGAGACAGGGATTAATATCACGGCAGCATTAGTGTTTGCTCCCTTCTCCTTTCAGGCCCAGGCCCAGAGCCAGGCCGGCTCACAGGGGACCGACACTGCAGCGAGAGCTGGCTTCCGCTCTTCCCTCCCAGCCATCGGGGCCGGACACTCCAAAAGGGGTCTCACTGGGAGCTAGGGGTCTCTTCCCGCCTCCTCATGCCCCGCTGGGGCAGCGAGACCTCCCTCCCTGCATCTCCTCCAACCCCTGCCCCCCAGAGACCTCCTGGCCTCTCCCTCCCCATGGGGGACAGAGGGGGAGCAGGCAGCAACCCAGCCCTCCCTGCTGGCAGCCCCACACCCAGGGAGTGGAGTGGAGCAGCGGGGCACCCTCAGTGACTGAGGCCTCCTCTGGCCAGATGCAGAAAGCCAGCAGCCTCCGGCTCCCGCTGGCTGACCCCAGGGAGCCGACCTGCTCCTCCCCATCTCCACCGCTCAAACAACGCTCTCCCCAAGTCCACCCCATGCGCTTAAGTAGGTGCAGGACGAGGCTCCCTGCCCCTCAGAGCCAGGCAGTGGCCCAGAGCAGCCATGCTGACCCAGCCTCTAACGGGAACTGCAGGGCCCCATCCTCGGCAGGCACCCTCATGAGGGTGGCATCACAGATCCCCAGTAACTCCCCAGCCCCTCCCCCAGGTCATACAAGGACATGCCCAGGGTCTGCAGGGGCCATTTCTGGGCAGCTCAGGCACGAGATGGAACAATGGAGGGGGGGCACACACCAGCAGTGGGGAGCCAGAGTCTGAAGGCAGCCCCTCAGCAAGCTGGCCATTGACTACAGCGGGGCCACGACCCCCCCGCCCGGCCTGCCCCCCGCTGCCGTACCTTCACCACCCGCTTGATGCCGCTGACGGCGGCAGTGAAGAGCGAGCGGACCCTGTGCTCGTCGGGGATGGAGTCCGCGTGCCGGAAGCACATCAACAGGACGTAGGCCGGCAGCCCGGGAAGGGCGCCGGGGCTGTGCTGCGGCTTGAAATCTGCAGGGCGAGAAGGGGACGGGGGAGTCTGTACAGTTCTCTCGGCAGCCAGGAGACCGAGGTCCGAGCCACAAGCCACAGGCTGGGTCCTGCCCCACCAGAGCTGCTGTCCTCACCACCGGAGGCAACGCCTACAGGGAGAGGGGTCATAGCATGCAACTACGTGCCCAGTCCTGCTTGGAGCAGGGGACTGGACGAGATACCTCCTGAGGGCCCTCCAACCCTGACAGTCTAGGATTCTATGAACAGGTGGGAAAAGGCAGGCCCTGCATTCAGTGCCCCAATTTCAAGCCCCCTCCCCTCCCCTGAGGGAGCAACGCTCCTACTAACTTCAGCAATACGTCCTCTGACCCCAAACTGGGCCCAGCACCTTCCGGACAGAGCCCGGACCCCAAGCCTCAATCACCCTTTTCATTACAGCCAAGCAGCTTGAGCTCGGGCCATGCTCCTCGGGGGGCTGGCCCAAGCTGCAGCAGGACCATCACCCCACCCTGTCGCTAGCACCTCTCCAGGCACAGCCCCCTCTGCTCTTCCTCAAGGAATCAATTCTGGAACACTTAGAGGAGAGGAAAGTGATCAGGAACAGTCAGCGTGGATTCACCAAGGGAAAGTCATGCCTGACTAATCTAATTGCCTTCTATGACAAGATAACTGGCTCTGTGGATGAGGGGAAAGCAGTGGACGTGTTGTTCCTTGTCTTTAGCAAAGCTTTTGACACCGTCTCCCACAGTATTCTTGCCAGCAAGTTAAAGAAGTATGGGCTGGATGAATGGACTATAAGGTGGATAGAAAGCTGGCTAGATTGTTGGGCTCAACGGGTAGCGATCAATGGCTCCATGTCTAATTGGCAGCCGGTATCAAGTGGAGTGCCCCAGGGGTCGGTCCTGGGGCCGGTTTTGTTCAATATCTTCATAAATGATCTGGAGGATGGTGTGGATTGCACCCTCAGCAAGTTTGCAGATGACACTAAACTGGGAGGAAAGGTAGATACGCTGGAGGGTAGGGACAGGATACAGAGGGACCTAGACAAATTGGAGGATTGGGCCAAAAGAAATCTGATGAGGTTCAACAAGGACAAGTGCAGAGTCCTGCACTTAGGATGGAAGAATCCCATGCACCGCTACAGATTAGGGACCGAATGGCTCGGCAGCAGTTCTGCAGAAAAGGACCTAGGGGTGACAGTGGATGAGAAGCTGGATATGAGTCAGCAGTGTGCCCTTGTTGCCAAGAAGGCCAATGGCATCTTGGGATGTATAAGTAGGGGCATTGGCAGCAGATTGAGGGACGTGATCGTTCCCCTCTATTCGACATTGGTGAGGCCTCATCTGGAGTACTGTGTCCAGTTTTGGGCCCCACGCTACAAGAAGGATGTGGAAAAATTGGAAAGAGTCCAGCAGAGGGCAACAAAAATGATTAGGGGACTGGAACCCATGACTTATGAGGAGAGGCTGAGGGAACTGGGGATGTTTAGTCTTCAGAAGAGAAGAATGAGGGGGGATTTGATAGCTGCTTTCAACTATCAGTTTCAGTGGTAGCAGATGACAGAACAAGGAGTAATGGTCTCAAGTTGCAGTGTGGGAGATTTAGGTTGGATATTAGGAAAAACGTTTTCACTAGGAGGGCGGTGAAACACTGGAATGCGTTACCTAGGGAGGTGGTGGAATCTCCTTCCCTAGAAGTTTTTAAGGTCAGGCTTGACAAAGCCCTGGCTGGGATGATTTAGTCGGGGATCGGTCCTGCTTTGAGCAGGGGGTTGAACTAGATGACCTCCTGAGGTCCCTTCCAACCCTGTTATTCTATGATTCTATGATCACAGGCCATTGGGCATATCTACCGCTAATAGTCAAAGATCAATTAATTACCAAAATTAGGTTATCCCATACTACCATCCCCTCCATAAATTTATCAAGCTTAGTCTTGAAGCCAGATAGGTCTTTTGCCTCCACTGTGCCCCTTGGAAGGCTGTTCCAGGACTTCACTCCTCTGATGGTTAGAAACCTTTGTCTAATTTCAAGTCTAAACTTTCTGATGGCCAGGTTATATCCATTTGTTCTTGTGTCCACATTGGTACTGAGAATAAAGAATTCCTCTCCCTCCCTGGTATTTATACCTCTAATATATTTAGAGAGCAATTGTCTCTCCCCTCAGCCTTCTTTTGGTTAGGCTAAACAAGCCAAGCTCTTTGAGTCTTTCATAAGACAGGTTTTCCATTCCTTGGATCATCCTAGTAGCCCTTCTCTGTACCTGTTCCAGTTTGGAATCATCCTTCTCAAATATGGGAGACCAGCACTGCACACAGTATTCCAGGTGAGGTCTCACCAGTGCCTTGTATAACGGTACTAAAACCTCCTTATCTCTACTGGAAATACCTCGCCTGATGCAGCCCAAGACCGCATTAGCTTTTTTCACGGCCATATCACATTGGTGGCTCATAGTCCTCCTGTGCCCTTGCACTATTAAATTTCATCCTATTACTATTAGTCCAGTTTACAAGGTCATCCAGATCTTCCTGTAGGATATCCTGGTCCCTCTCTGTATGGCAATACCTTCCAGCTGTGTCATCCGCAAACTTTATTAGCACATTCCCACTTTTTGTGCTGAAGTCAGTAATAAAAAGATTAAATAAGATTGGTCCCAAAACTGATCCCTGAGGAACTCCACTGGTAATCTCCCTCCAGCCTGACAGTTCACCTTTCAGCATGACCCATTGTAGTCTCCCCTTTAACCAGTTCCTTATCCACCTTTCAATGTTCATATTGATCCCCATCTTTTCCAATTTAGCTAATTCCCCATGTGGCACCATATCAAATGCCTTACTGAAATCTAGGTAAATTAGATCCACTGCATTTCCTTTCACTAAAAAAAGAAAAAAAACACAAACCTGTTACCTTCTCATAAGAGCTCAGTCATTGCTCATAAGCACAAAGCCACCCCTGGCCTGGCCCAGCACTAACCGGGGCAGGGCTGGAGACTTCCCCATCCACCCCAAATAAACTGAACCCAATTAGCAGGCAGAAAACCCCCATCCCTTTTCAAGGTCAGAGCTGTCCATTCGACTCAGTCACCCCTTCTCTGCCTGCTCTCATGTAGGGTCCCTGCCCTCATTAAAGGGGGAAACTCAGCCTCATCTGCCTTCCCGACAGGACAGCAAGCCAAGCGCTGCTCACACACTGCCATTCTACAGCCCACGGCTTGATCTGAACCGGCACATCCGCCCCTGCGGTCCCAGCCGGACCCCCCGGTGTTCTGCCAGTGTAACTGCATTACCCTGCAGGTTTCAAAGGGATACCGTGTTCTTCACTCCCTGTGGAGCACTGATGTGCTCTGCCCCAGAACTGGCTGCTTTTCCGGGGGCAACAAGCATCCCGAGAGGCCGGGGTGAACGGGTAAAGGAGCGTTTGGTTGGAAAGGGGAGCTGCCATGGAGGGCGCAGTAGCAGAGAAACTTAGTGAAGTTTCTGGCCATCAGGAACATCCCATTCCCAGCTGCTCCTCGTGAGATGTCTGTGGTTAGACAGCCACACGCAACATGGAAGCTCAGGAGCAGCCTGGGAAGCCCAATGCCCTAAAGCACCTGCCCAGGGATCCTTCCCCCGGAGGGGCTCAGAAAGGGGACGTTTGCCCCCCATTTTGCACCTCACCGTTTTCCCAGCTCCAGAGCCATTTTCTAGCTCTCCTAGTGAGGATTCTCTTCGGGCACCTCCCTCCCCAGTTGTCATCCCCCCAAGCAATCCACACTTCCTCTTTCCTCACATCAGTCCCAGCCTGCTGCTCCGTGAGCGCCTTCCCATGAGCCGTTCTGCACGCTATGTTCCAGGGGAGAGACTGGAACCGTGACGTGATTGATGTCTTGGCATATGCTGCTCAGCATCCGACAGGCCCTGAGGGAGTCTGTCTGTTACAGGCAAGTCACTAGGGATAGGAGAATCCTGACCCCTCCAGCTCTGCAGGGTCCTGGGCCCTGAGCTTCGAGCCCATGGTGAACCTAATCTGTGCGGACACAAGGGGGTTTGGCTTGAGCCAGGACTTGCACTGCTGTGTAGACAGACCCTTAGCCCAACCCATGGGGCTTGTCCCCCACCTGTGATGATGGTCCTGATGAGGCGCCCTTCATCCGCTGCTTTGCACCCCAGCATGCCCTCGAATGCCCCAGCTGGACGCGGGGCATCAAGGGGCCTCTCCATCTCTTCCACCTTCACCTTCTGCTCCAGCCACTTGGTCTCTCCGCTTGCTGCGCAGGGAAAGGAGCAAGAACATTAGAGTCAGAGCATCTGCTTGGATCTGGGGCCATGTAACCTGACTCCCAAGGGGGGCAGGGACTGGGGGTCCCACCTCTGCCCGTACCCTGCCTGGGGAACTCCTGCCAGGAAAGCTGGGCCCCAGGCAGAGGGATATTCAGAACTAGAGGTTGCTCGGGCCAGCCGGAGGGACGGCAATGGGTTGACAGCAAACCAGATGGATGCTGCCAGGCAGCCCTGGACAGCTGCTGTTGACTAATTAAGAGGTGAGCAAGTGAAGGGTTAATCTGCGAATGTCCAGTATCCCATGGCACCCACCAGCTTTAATCAGCTGCCTACAAACCCAGCTGGCACCTCCCTTCCCCTGCTCCCTCTCCATTAAACTGCTCCCTGCTCTGGGGGTAGACCTAAGAGGGGGTGCTTGCTGCTCTAGCCCCCCCCCCCAATAGCAAAGGGAACACTGCATCACAGCAGTCGGACCCTGCAATTCACCAGGCATTGCTAGCCCTGCTCTCGGGTTGGCAGCTATGCTGGGGGTCTGCTGTGCTCAGCGGGGGGCTTTTGGGGAGCACAGCCCTTCCTAAAGCATGGAGGTTTACAGAAGGGCCATGTGGGAGCTTTACCATTAGGAGACAACACAAGACACAAGGCGAGCCCAGAACAGCGGCTAAGAAAAGCCACTTTGGTAGGTCATCTGTTAGTGAGAGGCTCATTTCCGCTTCCTGGCTGCAAAGCAGCTCTCATGCAGACAGGTAGTGACGCCCCCTTACCTGCCCTGGGGCGTCGAAGGAAAAGCAGAAACACTGGCATGAGCAGAGCTCATGGTGTGCAGATAGTCACCTCTGCCCTGCTGCCTTCGCTGGCATAGTGGGCCTCATTGAGGCAGGTTAATTGAGAAGGGACTGGGGGACCAGGGCCCCAGGGCTTGGCAGGGCCATTATCAGGCCTGGGGCAGAGCTCAGGCCCATCCCACCAGTCCTCCCTGCTCCTGCGGTGCTGAAGCATTTCTGCTTGAAGCTGCTGCATCCAGGCTGGGGGAGGCCGTCGAGACCAGAACCCCCCTTTAGGCCGGCCACAGAGGACATTCACCCCCCAGCTGGTCCAGTCACAGGGGGCACCTGCCTGTGAGATCCTGGATTTGCTTCATGGAGATTTTCAGCTGCTTTCGAAGCTTGAGCATGCTCTTCTCCTGCCTCTCCAGCTGCCCAGCCAGATCCTGGAGGGCACAAGGGGAAAGGATAGACTGCACCGCCGGTATCACTGGGTGCTCGGGGTAGGGTGGGGTGGCCTCACTTTCCAATACACCCTCCCAGCCAGCAGCAAGACCTCTTCGGGCAGGCCTTGCAGCAGATGGAAAGCAGCCGGCCAGAATGCTGCCCCAGCTACTGCCATCTAATGGGCTCCTCCGTGGAGCCCGAGTCCGAGCATGCAATGTGCCCTCGAAGAGCCAGCATGGGGAGGCAGGGGGTGTGCTCCACCAGGGCGTTTACCCAGCACGCTGAGCAGCAGCCAGCCTTCTCTGGCAGCACAAGCCCCAGCCTGGCCGCTCAGCGAGCATTTAAGTGCATGCTCAGCCATGCAATCCTCCCCCCAGCCCCCTCCCCCTTTACCAGGTTCTCTCTCTTCAGCTGGACTATCTGGTGCTGGAGCCCGTCTTCCTCCTGGTGCAGGTGCAGGTCCTGGATCAGGCTCTGCTGCTTCAGGGAGCAGATGTCCAGGCGGAGACCTTCCAGCTCCTGCTCATGCTGCAGCTGCTGCTCCTGCAGCTGGCCCTCGAGTAGCCTGCAAGGAAGGGCGATAACTCGGAGGTGCCAGCGACTGGCTCACCAGGCAGGAGGTTGGTGAGGCCTCACAAATCTCTATGCCCCTCTGTGGGTGAGACAGGCAAGTTTCCCCCCCCATTTTACAGCTAGGGAAACCGAGGCGGGGTTGACGCGGCTTCCTCAAGTCAAGGGCAGAGATTGGAATAGAACCCAGAAGACTTGACTCTGGAATTTCTTGAAGTCTCCACAGTGCGATCTGAATCTTGCGCCTCCACCATCTGCGCTCCGAGCTGGTTCTGGCCACCCAAACCCATCTCGTCTCTCCACCACTAGGGTTTCCCTGCAACCTCAGACAGCCTGCTGCTCCCCAAGGGCCATCCGCCACTGGAGGGCATGCCCCCAGGGTTGGTTTTTAAGCCTTCCACTGCAGTGGTATGGAAAACCCAGACGTGACCGAGACCACCGAGTAGGGGAAGCAGGTCTGTAAACAGACTCACTTATTGGAAACCCGGACGGCATCATATGCATATTTCAAGTCTTCCTCCATCATTGAGTCTTCCTTGGACATCTTCTCCGGGCTCTTGCTCAACCCCAGGATCTCTGCAATGTTCTGCTGGGGAGAAGGAGGAGACTGAACCTGGCCGTTCAGGCAGCAGACCCCCCACCCCCGCCCCCAAAATTGCTGCAGCAAGGGACATCATGGGTGGGAGTCTCACCTGGCGCTTGAAGATCTCAAATGGCTTCCTCTCATGAGCCAGCTGAGCCTTGGCCCTGCGCAGCTCCTCACGGGTCCTGGCCAGGTCCTCGGTGACCACGTTGAGCTGACCCAGGAGGAGGAGATAAGCCTTCTCGTAGGGGTCCTGGCCATCGTCGTTGTTCAGCGAGGAGGGAGGGCTATCAGATCTGGTCCTCCTCTCGTCTCTCTGCCTCCAGCGGCCCCTCTCCTGGTCCGGGGACTGTGGGGAAAGAAGGAGGTGAGGAGATGCGTTCAGTGTGCGACACGCCAGGGACTGTACGCAGACACCAAACCCCACTCAGACTGGGCCATCTGGCTGCACCTGATCCCAAGCTCTGCACTAACTCACCACAAATGCCCCAACCCACAGCCCATCTGGCACCCTCCAGGAGTGAGCGGAAAGGGCAAGCCTGGCATCTGACCACCCGGTGACAACCGTGGGATGGCAGGACAGGTCAGCCTGGTTAGCCCAGCTGCACACAGGAATGCTGGTCACATCTACTGGGAGGCAGCACAAGGGGAGTGGATGCCAGGGTTTATTCCTGGCTCTGCCACCAAGCTATGAGCTCGGGCACCTTCCCCAGCTGACGAGATCTCACACAAAAGAGGGGAGTTTCCGACACAGGAAGCGCACAGAGCCCTGTGTGACAGGTGCCAGTCAACAGCCATGTCTTTGCACGCACTTACTGGGCTGAACCAATGAGATCACCAGCGCAGCCCACCCAGGTCAGTCAGAAGGGCCTTGCTACTATTCCCAGCCGCAGTTTGATGCCAACGGGACTGGCAGCTGGGTGCTGCCAGCGCCAAGGGGCAAAGGGCTGGAGGGCATGCTCGGGGACGCTCTTCTTACTGAAGGGCGAGTGAGGCACTGGACTCTTGGGCTGCCCAGTTTGCAGCCAAGCTGGGCTGATCCAGAGCAGGGATTAGACAGGATGCAAGGGGGCAAGGACTAGAGAGGGAACATCTGGTCCCCAACAGCTGGCCAGTTCTGAAGGAAGGACTTCCAGGGCACAGCACGGCTCGTTCCAGAGCCCAGACGCTGAGCTTCCCACCAGAGTCAGGGCAGGAGCAAAGCCAGTTTGTTGATGTGAAAGCGTCACCTCGCTCTGTGGGTCAGCATCGTCCCGGGACGGCGCCGTCGACAGAGACGATGGGTAGCTGCATTCAGAGTCCAGGATGCTGTCAGATGAAGGGGACCTTCGGAGGCTGGGGGTTCGCTGGAGCAGGAAGGTGATACAAGGGTGCATTAGACAGCGGCTCAAGCTCCAGTCCGTGTTACAGGCGGCAGCAGGGTCAGCATGGGGAGACAGCTCAGACCACACATCAATAGCTTTGAGTGGGCACATGCTACCGCGCCCTAGCCCAGCGGTGATGGACACGGGGTGGGTGCCTCTGTCCTCCACTGGGAGTCCCGCCATGGGACCTGGAGAGATGTCCCCCCCGAACTCCAGTGGAGCGGGGCAGAAGTGGATGGTGCAGCTGTAACATTAGCTTAGGGCTGGGACTTCCCCAGAGAGCAGAAGGAGTCTGGCACCCAGACACCACGTGGAGTCACTGGGATTTGGGCTCCTCGCTGTTTCGAAAGCCCCAGCCAGCTTCGCGCAGATAGTGGGGATCTGTTCTCAGCGGCAGGGCAAGGCTCTGAACCCAGAGTGACCCTGGGGCCACCACCAGGGTGCTTTGCGGAGCCATGCCCCAGCCCTGGGACTGAGAAAGGACACAGCACTTAGACCAGCAAGGCACCCGCTGCCAGGCTCCTTGCCCACCTACACCCAGTGCTGCCCATCTGGCCTCAGTGCGAGAATCCTTCAGCAAGCGCTTTCCTCCATTTAGCTGCAGCCTGTGACCCCTCGCCTGGCTCCCTGGGATACCTGGGGTGTCCTGGGGCCAGGGTATCAGCCCCACCCGCGCTGCTCACCTTGTGGAAGGCCACCTCGTCCTGCAGGTTCTCGCAGCACTGCTCCAGGCGGGCGCACTCTTTCACCAGGGTCTGGTAGCGAGCCCTCTCCCCCTCCAGCTGGCACAACAGCTCCTGGCTCTCTGCCGCCACACGCCGGCGCAGCTGGTCTGCAGGGAGGAGAGCAGAGACGGTAATGTTTGCCTGCAGGCCTGGACCTGGGCCAGGGAGCGTGACAGGCTCTGTTCCCCGCCCAGCGACCACCCTGGGTAGGAGCCTGGGGAGGAACGTCGTCGACAGGGGCTGGTTCTCCTTCAGGCTTAGGCAGCCGATCGCCAATGCTGCACTGCCCCTGGAAAAACGGCTTGCAGTCCTGGCAGGAGAGAGCCGTGCACTTAGCAGCATGGCCAACGACCCCATGGATGCAGCCTCCAGGGCAGGCTCAGGCCACGCTACGGACCTCTCCGCTGGCTGGGCGCCAGGGCAGTATTTGATCCCCCGGGATAAGGCTGGGCACAGAGCTGGGGCAGTGACTGGCAGGAGCCGTTTCAATAACCAGCCCACCTTGTTTTGGGCGCCAGTCTCATCTTGGCCAGGAGCTGCCTTTGCAGCCCAGTTCATTGGTATTCGGAAAGCACCAACAAGGTGCTCCGCTTTGTACAGAACAGAGGCTGGGGCTTGGACCAGGAGGGAGGCTGTCCTGGCCATGGCACCCACTGGAGCACAGAAGAGCTCTGTGGGACATGCAGCAGCCTGTGATATACAGGAATCAGACCACAGGGTCTCACGGCCCCACACTATGAAACGGACACCTCCCACAATGGGTTTATGTGAACACAAGAGCTGATGGCGTAGGGAGGGACTAGCCGACGCAGGGTCTGGCCTCCGAGCTGCGCATTCCATAAAGCGGGGAAGTTTGGATTCACAGATTGGCGAGTTAAAGCCAGAAGGGACCATTCGATCCACCGGTCTGACCTCCCGCACAGCCCAGGCTGGTACATTTCCGATTCCACCCAGCTACCTCTGCGCTGAGCCCAATAACCGAAAGAGGCTTCTGCCCCACCCCAGGGAGGTGGCGGATCTTGGGTCTGAAGGTATCAAGTGAAGGAGACTCCCCCACTTCTCTTGGTAGCTTGTTCCAGGGGCTCGTCACCCTCCCGGCGAGACACTCGTGCCTAGCTGTGGGGCTCCACCTTCCTCAGGGGATTGGAGCAATGCGGCAGCTAGTGACTTGCAGGCACGTGCTCCAGGCTGGGGAGCTCAGACCAGGAGCAGCAGGGTCCCCCAACCCCAACATTTGAGGCGGTACAGATACAGAGCAGTCTGACCTGCTTGCCGGCACCCAGCTAGCAGTCACAAGTCACCAGCATCACCCTGCCGACAGAGCAGGGCTGCCTGGGTGAGCACAGCTGAGTCACTCACTGGGCTTCCACAGAATTCAGCCCCCAGCTGATTGCACCCAGCACAGCAGGAAAGGGGCTGGGGACTGGAGGGGCAGTGCGGGGTTTACCTTCCAGCTCCTGCGACTGCTCCATGATCCGCTGGTTTAGAGCATCCTTCTCTTCCTTCAGATTGGATTTCATGGCTTCGAGCTCAGTCAGGTGCTGGCGGGTGAGAGAGAGAGAGAGAGAGATGAGCGGTGGGGGCAGACCTTGACAGCAGTCCAGAGCTATGGGGCGAGAGGACCTGCTCTGAGAGTCAGAGGCCAGGCAGGCTCTTTCACACGGGGCCATCACAGACTGCAGGGCTCATCCTTCCTCTACCCCGCCAGCCAGCCAGGGGGCCTGGAGAGTAGTCAGGCCCCTGCATGGGAGATTTATTGCCAGTTTTACTTTTGGTAGGCAGCATCAAGGATTTAAGTGTTTGCTTAAATTTTTTATTCAAATTTTCAGTTGTAGGAATTTAGGTGGCAGGGAGGGGATCAGACAAGGTGGAGACACCAAGAGTTAAAGCTTTACAACTTAAACCTGATAGTCAACTTCTTATGTCAAATATACAAAATAATCCAGGTTTGCTTTCAGACAGTTAATGTCAAGCAGCATTTCTGTCTAAGTTTCCAATATTGATGGACGTATTTGACGGTTTGTGCGTACAGAGATTTATGGTGGTCGACATTTACCGATAAAAATCGACTCCTGCCAAGTCTATGTACAGACAAGCTCATTTAGTCACCAGATCCTTTGCAACACACTAGCAAGGAGCATGCTTGCATCCCCTCCCCCTCTCATGGCTGATCCAGAGGAGAACCAGCCTACTACTGCTGCCAGCGATTGGAACTGCCCCATATGCTCAGTGCTGCATTTGAGTCACACCCATTAACCACTGGGGTGGGGACTGTTGCTCTTGGGACCAGGTCTAAGGAAGGGATGTTTAACCCTCCCCTCCCCCCCTGGCCCCAGTGTTACTGCTGGCTGCCAGCTAGCCAGCAAGTCGAGGGTCCCCCGCCGCCCCACACCTGCTTCAGATCCTCCATCTCCTGGCCCAGCCTGCCTTCCGAGTTGCTCTTCTCTGACTCCATGCGCTGCAGCTGCTCCTGCAGCTCCCGGATACGCGTCTCCTGTGCCTTGTCCTCCCGCAGCCCCCGCAGCTCGCTGTGCAGCCACTCCACCTGCTCGCTGTGGGAGGCTCTCAGTGCCGACAGCTGCTCCGAGAGGCTCCGGTTCTCCCTGGCCTGTGGGGGGGGGGGGGCAGTGGAGAGCCGTTTCAGGCCTGGGGGGTCCCAGGGGAGGAACTGGGTGATTCCTATCTGAGCATTAAACAGCAGGGAACTGGGAGGGGGAAATCCAGAGAAGCTGCCTCAGCCTCATCCCACCGGACTGCCCCATCATCCCCGGCAAAGCCGAACAGCTCCCTGGAAGTGAGGTGCTATCCACAGTGCCTCCCCCAAGCCCAGCAGGGTCAGCCCCAGGACACTGCTGTGGAAACTGAGGCACGGGAGGAGGAATGACTTTCCCAAGGCCCACCACTTCAGGGCTGAGAACAGAACCCAGGAGTCCAGACTCCCAGTTTCCTGCTTTACAGGAAAGCCTGGCCTATATGCCAGGGCTGGTACTTGGGCCTCCCCTTGCCTTGGGCCTGGCCTGCCTGCTCCTTGGCATTGGGCCACCAGGCTCTGGACAGACTGACAGCGGTCTGCTCCCTGTACCACTCCCTGCCTGCCCAGCTGAATCCCTGTACATGGTGTGACGTTATTGACATAAGCTGGGACTGTATAGATCGTTGTTGCAACCAAAGTCCTGTAGTGGCATCAAATCTTGTATAAAGGGGGTCAAATAAGGTGTCTAAGACAAGGTGATGGTTTGCTGCTTATGATTATGCTGCCTATGTGTGTGTATCATTTTTATAGTTAAAGTTACGAATATTGGCTCTGTACTGTCTGTATTTCAAACGCTGCTTCTGGGGAACACTCCAGACAAGTTGGTGTCAGCTATGCCTAGCCTGCTAGATGGCCCACTAAGGACCATCAGCTGTACAATGACCCATTGAGAGAAGGCAGACACGCCTGGGGACTCAGCCAGGTGTGCAGGGACCTGCCCATGGACAGAACTCTGAGGTGTTTCCAGGCTAGGTGCTGGACAGCTTGTCTTTGGGACAAAGAAAGAGACCACATGGCAAGAGACTGTAAAGAGCTGCTGAAGCTCTGCCATAGGTATGAAGCAGGATTGAACTTTGCTACACTGAAGCTTTGCCCCTTCCCAGCTAGGGATGTTCTCCAGAGACTGGATTTGAACCTGCCATTTATTCCGTCACTGCTGCAAGCCTGAACCTGGATTTGTGCTGGAAATGGCCCAACCTGATGATCACTTTAGATAAGCTATTACCAGCAGGACAGTGGGGTGGGAGGAGGTATTGTTTCATATTCTCTGTGTGTATATAAAGTCTGCTGCAGTTTCCACGGTATGCATCCGATGAAGTGAGCTGTAGCTCACGAAAGCTCATGCTCAAATAAATTGGTTAGTCTCTAAGGTGCCACAAGTCCTCCTTTTCTTTTTGCGAATACAGACTAACACGGCCGTTACTCTGAAATTTGCCATTCCTGTGTGTCATTGATTCCACTGAACCAATTCTAGCTCTCATCTCTATTTCTTTCCTTTTATGAATAAATATTTAGATTCTAAAGGATTGGCAATAGCATGATTTGTGGGTAAGATCTGATTTGTCTATTGACCTGGGTCTGGGGCTTGATCCTTTGGGATCGAGAGAACCTTTTCATAACCATTCGTCCCCATAAGGGATAGCACTGGTGGAGATATTGGGAAACTGGAGTGTCTAATAGAATTGCTTGTGTGACTTGTGGTCAGCCAGTGGGGTGAGACCAAAGTCTGCTTTGTCTGGCTGGTTTGGTTTGTCTTAGAGGTGGAAAAACCCCAGCCTTGGGCTGTAACTGCCCTGCTTTAAGCAATTTGCCCTGAATTGGCACGCTCAGTTGGGTCCTGCCAGAAGCAGCCTCATTACACATGGGCTGGGCACTGGCTCTGTCCCTGGAGAGCCCACTGCATGTCAGAGTTCCCATCTGGCAGAGTCTTCGGGATGGTCGCGCAGTCAAGGTGCCGAGCCCCAAAGCTGGCTAAGCTACCCTGGATCAGCCAGTGCCATTAGGAGTAGCCGCCCTCCTGCACCTCCTCCTTCCCCGGGGGGCAAAATCCCATTCTAGGATGCACCACATCTCAGCAGAACTGTGAACTCCACTGGGGCCAGCCTTCATCCGAGCTCCCAGGCCACTGCCCTGCCCCAGCCCGGATGTATTTGGCCCAAGAGCACGCTGGCTTTTCCTAAGTCCCCTTTGCCCCAACATCAGCTTTCCAGGCCGCCCCACCCACTCCAGACCAGCGAGATGGGGTTTACCCACGTAGGCCAGAGACCGTCAGGGACGCAGGCTCGCTTTAAAGAGAAGCTTCCGCGGAAGCCCCTCCCCAGCAGAGAGCAAATAGCGAGATGAGAGGCAGACAGATGGCAGCGCCAAGTGCGCCCGCTGGTAAATATCCAGCGACAGAACACGGTGTGCCAGGCACCATCTGGCACCCTGCTGGGTGGGGGCAGACAATAGGCACTGCGAGGAAGTTACACAAGCGGCATCTGCTGGGTTGCATGGGAGAGGGGTGGAGAGAAGAGAGGTTTGAAGACTGCCTCCCAATTCCGCACAGGGGCTTGAGCACGTGGTGCCCCCTAAAGCCACTCAGTCCCTGAGGCACCCCATAAAATACCCCAGAGGAGACCAGAGCAGGGAAAGCTGCTGCCACTCGCAGCCTTCCTCCAGCCCCAGAAAGCCAGCTACTCCATCTGCACAGCCTCGCTCCCCACGCCTTCGCTTTGCGTTCGCTGCCCGATGGCTGAGCCATAGGAAGTTCGGTGGGTTCAGAACTAGAAATCTGTCCTGAGCCAAGAGGTCCAGGATCCTGCTCTGCCAAGAGAGCCCAATGCAAGTCTCCGGGGACGAGCCGGAAGGCAGATGCAGCCAGAATTTGGTTCTCGCAGTACTAATGGACCGTGCTTCCCAGGAGAAGGGTAGCGTGGCTTTTCCCGGCACAGAGGGCGTGCTCCAGCAACATTCAGAGATGGATCCGAGATTTTACAGTATCATTAAGGGAGTGAAATGCTGCCACCTCTGGAGTGGAGCATTGCTACTGCTTAACAACTCACAGGAACATTGAGTAAGACAAGACTATCCAATGTAGACTGCTAGGGGAACTTCGCAAGGCAGAACGCAGTTCTCCAGGACTCTCACAGACATGCCCGTGAGCAGTCAGCACCTTGGCTTCAAGGCTCATCCCAATAGTCGAGGCCCAGGAATCCCCCTGTAGCTCTGGGACAGCAGGAGGAGCCGATCCACCCACCTGCTCATCCACTTTGCACTGCAGCTGCATCACTTTGATCTCCATGCCTTTGTTGAGCTGTTTGTAGTGCTCCACCGACCTGGCCTCGAGCCGGAGCCGTCCCAGCTCCCTGCGAGCCCGCATGCGTCGGAAGCAGCACTGCAGATACACCACAGTACCGCGCACCCGAACGTACTTGGTGCGAGCCAGCCAGCCCCTCACCACGCTCTGGATCACAACAGCTTTCTGGCTTGCCACCATCTGGGGAGAGAGCAGACACGCGCAGCCAAGCTTTAGGGCAACACCCATTGCTTTAGGGCGGTAACTCGGCCAGAGCACCAGGCGCCAGCAGCTACAGCCTCGCACAAACTGCGGCCAACGTTTCACAAGGGATCCAAGAACATGCTAGTTAGGGACAACGCTGCACCCCCTCCCTTGGGCGCCAAGGATGCCTGTGAGAATAGGAGCCCTGCTTAGCAACCACAGGGTTTACGCACATGACACACGGTGGCCCCTGAAGGGGTTTCGGAGCAGATGAGAGGACATTGTTGCAACTATTCTAACCTGCACCTGAGCCTGGGGCAGACGGGTTGCTAGAGAGACTGGCTGTTTTGATCACCCTGGAGCATGGGAGTGAGACTCCGAGAAAGTTCACACCCTGCTGCCCTCTCCCCTCTGGGTGCTGGAATAATTTTTATAGTGGGGGTGCTCATGATGGAAACCAGATATTTGGTATTACTACTCCAAGGCAGTCCCAGAACCATGCCCCCCCGACCCCACCCCGCGGAGTGGCCCTGGGAGCAGTTAGCTGGGAGCAGATCCAAGCCTGGACTCCAGGACAAGAACTGAGCCAGGCATCAAAATCCTGCCCATTTGCCCCCCAGCTCTAATTTGGTTCTGTGGGGTTTCTGCCCTTCACTTCGCAGCCTAGATTGGCCTCCGAGGATGCTCAGGAGATAGTCAGTGCCTATGCCTAGCCTAACTGTGGGAGCTCCAGAGCTGGAGCACCCATTGGAAAAAGATTGGTGGGTGCTGAGCACCCACCAATCACCTGTTTGGCAGGGGGCACTTGCAGGGGTGGGAAGAAGCAGAGTGTTGGTGGGGCACACGGAGGGGGAGGAGGGTGGGACCTTGGAGAAGGGGGTGGGATGGGGGCAGGGCCACTGGGTGGAGCACCCAGCCAGAAAAGTGAAAGTTGGCACCTGTGAGGGCCTACACCAAGGACTGCTCCCCACAGAGGCGCTTTGGGCAGGTGTGGGGCGTGGGCTGCTCCAGTGCGAGCTGCACCGGGCACTGGACCCGTGAGCCAGCGCAGCGAGAGGGTGAAGATCCCCCTTGCCTAGGCGTGCCCACCACCTTCGAGATCTCCTAGGAACCTGGTCACTCCTGAGGGTAGGGACGGGGTGGCTCCCACCAGGTGAGCTGACCCCCGCGCACCCTGAACGGGCCACCAGGGGCCCCACGCGGCCCCATACCCCAGGCAGGAGAGCGATACACCTGCCTGGGGAGTCACAGCACTACCCGTTCACACTGCCTGCGGTTGGGGGTGGGGGGGAAGCTGCCCATGGGTACCCCCTCTCCATGCTAGGCCCCACACTCCCTGCACATGCCGGACAAGGAGCTGAGCCAGACAGGTAACTGCTCTACCTTGTGGCAAGAGCCTGCAGCGAGAGAGGGATGAGTCTCTGCTCTATGGGGGTACTAAGCAAGGGGGCTCCCTCCAGATCCCAGGATGTACCTGCCAGCCCTCACCCCTACGTTACATGGGGCTCCTGTAACCCCTCAGGACCCCCTTCCCCAAGGGCTGCACCCCCCCTCAGCGCTGGGAGCACACCCAGTACGTCACCCTCTGAAGCCGCTGCCACGAGTGGATCCCCAACCCCACGGCTGCGGGCAGGGCTGGTACCTGGCAGTGCAGGCGCCTGGCGAACATGCCGCGGGCGAAGGCCTGGATGGTGACGGCTGCTGCCTGGCTGCGGAGGTACGAGCGCCTGGCCAGAGCCATCTTGAAGTTCTTCTGCAGGATGAGTGCGGCGCTGGTCCTCCTCAGGCCCCTGACGAGCCTGCACAAGGGCAACAGGCACTGGGCATGGTGAGCCAGAGCCCCCTGGGGCAGGGCAGCAGAAATTAGGCCCCCCCCTCCCCCCAAGAACAACAGAATGACCCCCCACAGCACAGTCCCAGGGTCTACCCTAGCCCCTTACAGGCCCCCGCAGCAGAGACCCACCACCAGGTCCTGAGGCCAACCCCCCCTGCCTCCCTCAGCTCAGAGCTAGGGCACTGCTCCATCCACCCCCACCCCCCGCAAATGAGACCCAATTGCAGCTGCTGGCCTGGCACCAGCTTCTCCTGGCTCTCGTGTCTCTACTCTGGGATTTTTACAGTCGCTTTTGAAATGCAGCCACCTCTAGGGTGGAGCATGGCTAGTGCCAGGTCCCCGCCTAGCCCTACACCTGATGTAGCTTTCGAATGCTGTTTGCCAGCCAGACACTCTGCATCAGCACTCTTAGCTGCTCCGTTCCAGTGGCTGGGTACAGCAACAGGCGAGGGTGTGATGGTGCCCCCCATAAGTCTTTATGGAAAGATGCTTATGAATGTATACAACATAACTGGAATATGTTCTATGCTACATATGCCATGTAACATATCTATGTAAAGGTTATGATCTACTGAATCTATTAATCCTATTTGTATGCAGGTATCATTTTTGTATTTGAAGTTATGAATATTGGCCGTGTACTGCCTTGATTTCTAAATAACCTTAGTAGAGCATTTGGTCAGCTCCTGGAGAAAGGAATTCACAAAGTTAAGTGCCCAAATCAAGAAGCACTTAAGGAACAATGCATTTGGAAGGCTCCAATCCACATAAGAAGTCTTCCTGGAGACAGTCAAGATGCCATGTGGGCAATGGCTTCTGTCTGTAAAAACCTAGTCATGCATGGACATGTGACTTGCCCAGGTGACTCCAGAACTCCATCTTGGAGCTGGACTTTGCATCGGAGAGAGGAGGGGGGTCTCCACCCACAAGAGAAAGTCTATTTAAGCCCATGGGAAACCCTTCCATTTTGTCTTCAGCTGGCTAAGGAGATAGCCTCTCCACCCCAAAGGATACCTAAAAGAAACTGGAACAAAAGGATAGTAACTACAGGGGGTGTGAGTGCTTGCTGGACCCAGACTAGAAGGAGACTAGTCTGTAAAAGAGCTTTCTGGAACTGGTGAGGTTTTTATCTGTATTCAGTTTGATTAGACATAAAAAACTTGCATGTTTTATTTTATTTTGCTTGGTAATTCACTGTGTTCTGTCTGTTACCACTTGGAACCCCTTAAATCCTACTTTCTGTATTTAATAAAATCACTTTTTACTTATTAATTAACCCAGAGTATGTATTAATACTTGGGGGGAGGGGCAAAACAGCTGTGCATCTCTTTCTATTGGTGTTAGAGAGTGAACAATTTATGAGTTTACCCTGTATAAGCTTTATACAGGGTAAAACGGGTTTGGGCCCCATTGGGAGTGGGGCATCTGAGTGTTGAAGACAGGCACACTTCTGTAAGCTGCTTTCAGTTAAGCCTACAGCTGTTAGGGGACGTGGTTCAGGCCTGGATCTGGGTTTGCAGCAGGCTCCTGGGTCTGGCTCAAGCCAGGCAGGGCACTGAAGTCCTAAGCTGACCGGGCAAGAAAGCAGGAGCAGAAGCAGTCTTGGCACACCGGGGGCAGCTCCAAGGGGGTTTCTGTGATCCAACCCACCACAGAGGGTGCCCAGAAATGGGTCTCCAGTGATGCCAAGGCAGAGCCACTTCAATGCCTGGCTCAACCTGCCAGATGTGGGCAGCGTTTGCAGGGCATCACCTCTCACCTCCGGGCCAAGAAGCCCCGGGAAAAGCGCTGGAGGCAGATGGCTGCAGCTCGCATACGCAAGAAGTGTCTCCTCCCCAGCCAGCAACGAAAGCTCTTCTGAATGAAGACACAGGCTGCTCTCAGCCTCCTGCCACGCAGCTCCTCCAGGAAGGCCACCTGGCCAGCACGGAAGAAGATCTTGCCCTTCCCGCACTGGTATTTGTTGGGGTCCTGTAGGAAGAGAACAGTGAGATCCATGACCAGGCAAGTACAACTGGGCGGAGCGAACTCAGACATGGGTGCTCCATGCTGCAGGCTTGGATAGCAGTAGTGCTGTGCGGGCCCTTCTGGGCACCAGGGTCTGGCTGGACAGACCCTCTTCCCACAGCTGACAGCGGGGCAGGGGAGGGGCTGCAGCATCCAGATCATCCCAGGGAGAGGGGGTATTAATCCTTTAGACACCGAACGCTCCCTCCAACTGCAGCGCTCCCAGCACCGAGCTGCACAGCCAGGAGGTATCACTGGGACATGGGTCCCCAGAGGGTAAGCCGCCTTTCCCGGGTCAGATGGGCAGAGCTAGGGACTGAATCCTAGTGCTCCCCAGATGGTCTCCAGCCTGGGCGGAAAGGAAGCTGCAGCATGCAGAGACCGGCACAGGCCTCTGCCTGCCCAGAGAACGGGGACCCTCAACTTGGCCATGGGACCAGCCTAATGCCAGCTTAGCACAGTCCAGTCAGCACTAGCTGGCAGCAGCTCACCCGGCCTACATGGCCCACCCATTGACTCAGATGCCCAGGACTGTCTGGGAAAAACCCCCCGGAGGATTTCAGCCAAAATCCTTAATATTCCAGTTTGGAAAGGCTGCTGCAATGCCTCCTGGGAGTTTAGTTCAGGGGCTTCTCGTGCCCCTTCTCTATAGCAGAGGCTCCCAAATGTTGCTCACTGTGGACCCCATTTCCCGATCTGCCAGCTGCCCATGTCCCCACAGATACTGTGTGCTCTTCACACTGCCTGGCTTTGGCCATCGGCCCAGGTTTCATGGTTATGTACAGATCTAGTTACAGGCACAATGTGTACGACCAAAAAACCCAACTAAGTTTGAGCTCACTTAGACTGGACAGTTGCTGGGCAACTGAACCCACATTGTACAGTGATTGGAGGCGAGGGATCTGTACGTCAGCATCACCCTGTATCTGTTCTCATTGGTACATCTTGTGTAAAATACGGTAGCTAATTTAAGTCAAGAAAGTCCCAGTTTTAAAGCTTCGTCTAAGTAGCCTATTAGGAAAATGCAATTAATCAATAAATAAAATCCACTGTCATGCAATTACTCCCACGTGCCCCACAGAGAGGTCTCGTGTACCCCCAGGGGCGCATGTCCCACAGTTATAGAACAGGGGTTCCCAGAGGCAGGCTCCATGGCCAGAGACTCCTAGGACGAGCTGCTCGCCAGGAAGGCAGACTGGTGCATGGAGGAAAGGCAGCCCTCCCGGGGAGCCAGGCACACGAGAGATCCGGACCACCCCTCCCACCGGGCGATGCAGCGCTGTCTCCACAGGGAAGTTGGTGGCTTTCAGCAGAGTCGACGTTTCCCACGGGAGCGAGTTGCATTTGGCAGAGGGCTCTGGGCCAGGCGCCCTTCTGCCAGTCTCTAGGATGGCGTGGTAGCAGAGGGACACTGGGCAGGCTAGTCCCGTTATTGAGAGGAGACAGATACTGCAGCACCTGCAGGCAGCGATGCCTGGCCCCAGACACCTACTGCCGGAGGCTATGGCACAATCCAGATGGACTTGGCCCACGTGTTTCCTGCAATAGTGACCTCATTGCTAGGAGGGAAGGAAGGGCCCATCAAGCCCACACGGCCGGGTGCACCAGCAGGCAGCTCCCCTCAGGGCACGGAGGAGCGGCACAAAAGGCTGGGTGCAGTAGCAGCGAGGGCCTTGGAGCCTAGAATTTAATCCCCTGCTGCCCCATTCAGGGTCCTCCCCCCGGGACAGCAACCCACAGGGCTCTTACCTTGAGCAGCCTCTTGAGGACAAGCTGGCAGGTCTGCCGCTCATCACCGCCCATCAGCTCCTCCGGGCGCATCAGAGCCCGGTACCTGCTGGAGAACTCCACGTACGTCCACCTGCGGAGGGGACAGAGGCCAGAGCCAACGGGGAGAGTTGGAGCACGCCAGGGACTCCAATGCCCCAGCAGAGAGGAGGGCAGGCAGGAAACTCCTGGCTTGGCCGTACCTGGATGGATAGCCAGAGGCGCTGATCTGAATGGTTTCCAGGACCCCGCAGGCTCTCAGCTGCTCGACTGCTCGCTTGGCATCAAACCTAGAGCAGAGAGAGAGAGTCAGCGCCCTCCGAGCGAGGGTTCCTTAGGGCACATGGCAGGTTTGGATCTGCCATGCCGCCCTCAGCCCAGGCCTGGGCCGGCCACCTCCTTGCTGACTGTTCATGGTGCAGCCACCTGCAGAGGCGCCAAGGGGAACGAGGCAGCTGGGTTGCAGCTCCCAATCCAGCTGCACAGCTGCTCGGGACAGCAAGGGAAGTCGCCCGGCTCTGCACTGGACCAAGGAGGCAGCCAAGTTTGCTACTGCAGAGCCGGAACAGACTGCTGCTAGTCTCACAAGAGCTCCTTGGTGATGTGGGTTCCCCAGACAGCAGCTCTGGCTGGAGTCTCCCCCGCTCCAGCCCCCGCCCCATCGCAAAGCTGCCAGGCACTCACTCGAAGGGCCGCTTGCGGTCGTTGGGTGTGATGCAGCGTATGTAGTGGGGCACGGTGCTGCTCAGGGTCTCCATGAGCTTGTGCAGCGATGCTTTGAACTGCAGGGGACAGAGCGAGGTGGCTTAGGTCTGGGTGTGGATGCAGTGCCCCAGAGGGGAGCCAGGGCTCCCGAGCAGGCTCGGATCTTGTCCTCAGCAGAGCGAAGAGGCTTCTGGATTCCTTGGGGAGGGTTGGGGGCCCACCAGAGCTGCATTTCCCACTGCCCTTCATGGGCACAGGCAAGGGGCCTGGCAGTGGGTGGGCAGCAGAGAGCACCAGGACCCATTGTCCTAAGCTGAAGGCTGGTCCAAGGGAGGAGCGGAACCCCTGCATGCAGCCCCTGGATACCCAGCTGCCCCTTTCCAGGCCACCTTCTCACCTGGCAGCACTATTTGGGGCTTTGGGTGCTGATAAGCCTCTGAGCAGCCTGGAACCAGAGTCCCCAGCCCACCAAGCCTGTGGGTCTGCAGCTAAACTTGGCAGCTCAGACCAGCCCCAGCACGCGGCAGAGTCTGAGAACGTCCGAGTGCTTGGGCCCATCTCTCCCCACCACCCAGCAAGAGTGTTTGGAGCATCTCACTGCCGGGTCACAGATCCCTCCCCTGGGAGGGAAAGGCCCCGACTACCAACTGTGCTGAGCACCTGCTGGCCTCTGGGGACAGCAGGATTTGTAGGGGCTCAGCACCTCTCAGGCAGAGCCAGCCCAGGAACATTTCATGGCAGTGGAGGAGGAATCTGTTCAGCAAGTTGAGAAGCCGGGAGGGGTTTGCACAGGGGTGGATGCTCGATGCTGCGTTAAAAGGGGGTAGTGACATGGGGAGGGCATAGGGCACGCCAGCCCCGCTGTGTACCTGGGTGGAGATGGGTTTCCTGTGCTCCTTGTCAGTAGCTGGCAGAGACCTCCTGCCAGGGCGGACGGTCACCCTGGACCCATGCGACCTGCGGGAGGGTAGGGCAATGCTGCTGTCCCCCTCCTCCGGGAAGAGCTCGGCCAGCAGCGCAGACTGGGTGGGGAGACATCAGAAGGATCAGAGCCAGCCGCAGGCCATGAGTGACACCTACTGGCCAGCAGGAACAGGCAGCCAGCAACCCCGAGCCCTATTGCAAGGGCCAGCCCCACGGCTCCCAGAGCTACTGTGGGGAGCCACCGAGCCAGCTGCATGAGAACTGCAGGCCCTGCAGCAGGACGCAGCCCTCCCCACAGCTGCCCCAGTGCTACTCATGGGCCTCTCTGCACCAGCGGGGGCGTCGGGCAAAGAGTCCGACACGCATAGGGCCCCGCGGAGCCACGGGCAGCATGGATCTGAGCCTGGGGTCAGTATAGAGCACGACAGGCACCAGCCCAGCCTCTGTGTCCCCCCGGGTTAGGAGCAGCTCATCCCTGCTCCCAGTCAGGATAAGTAGCAGCCACAGCCCAGAGTCCCCCGCCCATTGCAACGCACCCTAGAGCTGCGGCCCCTCCATGTCGTGTGATGAAACCTGCAGGAAAACGTCCAGCCAGAACTGGCAACTTGCAGGCTCAGCCACCAGTCCCTGTGAGCACCCGCAGCAGACGGAGAGTGGCCTGTGACTCCTACCCCGTGGGACCACTTACCTTCTGCAGATCCACGGGACGGCAACGAGGGGGTGGTGGGGGAGAGAAATGACAAACCGATTAGTTTAACAGCAGCGTCACCGTTGCTTTGTCTGCCGGCCTTTCCCCCCTCCCCAGCCCAGGTTAACAGCTCCCAGAGTCTAGCATCCCACATTGCAACAGTGGCCTGGAGCCCCAGCACAGCAGTGAGTGAGTCTCCCCGCCCCCCGCCGAGCTTCCCATTCCCAGCCACCAGCTCTGCTGGCGAGGCCTGGCCTGTTGGGATTGCACAGGCCATTCCCATCCCAGGGGGGTCTAGCCAGGCAGCTGCTTTACAGGTCAGTTTACAAAAGCATGGGTTTATTTTTGGGAGCCCCCCAAACACCAAGAGAAATAGAGGTCTGGCACCCCCTGGTGGAGGTGAGTCTTCATTTTCTGACCCACCCACAGCTGAGTCTGCACCAAGCCTTTGCAGCAGCAGCTCACGGCAGCAGAGAAGGGGGCCTGACAACTCAGGGCACCATGGACGGGACATGACCCGACCCCAGTTAGTCGTTTCCTACATTGCTCCCCTGGCATCTGGCCTCTGCACCACAGCTCTCATCACCCCCCACTCCCCCGACACACACACACACACACACCCCACCCACCCCATGGAGTGAGGGCTCAGGGTGGGTGCAGCTTTTGTCCTTATTGCAGGACATGTGGGTCCCCACCTTGGCACCCAGTGAGGACACTGTGCCCCCCCTTCCCCCCAGGTCAATTGTGTTGACAAGATCTTTTTGTTTGCAAATTTGAATACTAGGGCTCCCCTGCCACTCCAGGTTTGCTTGTGGGGGGGGGGGTGCGCACGCAGGTTTGCCAGGGCACTTCTCCCCAAGATGCCAGCACTGCTCCTTCTGACCCACGTGACGATCCCCATCCCGGCACAGGATGGGGATGAACTTCAGATGACACCCGTCTACCACCTTCCTCTGTGCAGTCTGCTGCCAAGCACCCCACCCCCACCCCGCTGGGAGGTCCATGGGCTCACCTTGCTGGCTCGGAGGAGCCCGATCAGCTCTGCATGGACAGTGTCTTGGTTCTTCTCCAGGAACCCACTGCACTGGTACTCCACCTGTGGGTGAACAGGGCATGCAGGAGGCCTTATCAGCTCCAGGGTCTCCTGGGACAATTCAGAGCCCAGAGGTCTCCAGAGCAGAGGTACTGGGGGTGGGGGAAATCAAAGCCAAGGGGAGCTGGGTGCCTAAAGCCCTTGGGCCTTTGAGAAGCCCCAGCCCGTTTGTACCAGGTGGATGGGAGTTCGATGCTTGTTACACAGGAGGGGTGGTGAAGAATTTCGCCTAAATAAGTATTTTTAAAAAAAGCAGACTGCCCTCACAGAGCCAGGTCCAGCCCTCAGCAAGGTGAGCCCTGGTGTCATTCCCAAATGCTGGCTGCAGCTGGAATTCTCTGTTTAACCCATGCAGACAAAACACCCCCACCCCACCCCTGCCCAGGCCAGACAGAAGCATCAGGCTGGAAGGGGCCTCAGGAGTGGTCTAGTCCTGCCCACAGCACCCGCTCCAAAGGGACTAGAGCCCCATGCCCCAGCACAGACTGCTCAGGGTCCCAGTGGCCTCTGGGAGTCGGAGGCTCAAAGCTCACCAGCCTGCCTGGGATGCTCTAACTAAAACCCAGAGGGGCTGGAAGCTCTCTCAGAGTGGCAGCTGGTGCCGTGGATGCTCCCAGTGGGTGCCAGCTAGGGTGGGGGGTGTCTCATGGTATTCAGGCAGTGCCACTTGCAGCCACACCCCAACATCAGTGGAGAGACCGTCTCTAGACGCTGGATTCTCCAGAGAGGTCTAGTTTGATCTGCACCAGCTGGTCCAGGCCAGGCCAGGCCATTCACCAGCAGTTCCCCTCTCTGCAGAAATGCTGTGCCTTTTGTCTCGCTTCTCCCAGCAGGCCTTGCACCGAGCCTACAAGTCACCTGATCTCTAGGAACTACGAGTCCCAGGATCCCTTGCACTGTGCAGTGCAGAACCGCGAGCTTGTTTCACAGTGCTACAGATGCGTATTTAGGCACATGACCCCTCCAGCATATCCCAGCCAGAGCTCAGACTCCAGCCACTGGCTGCCTTCTAACTGAGCCTGCTTTGTTTTCAGTCCCATCACCATTCCAGGAGCCCACTCAGCCCTGGAGCGAGGGGCAGGAGGGGGCCAGCTGCAGACCCACTGGGCCCTGGTGCACAGGGAGGTGGCTTTCGCCTGCAGCCAGCCTCCTGGGCACCCAGCCCCAGTGGAGCGCGGACAGGAGCAGGCGGGCACCGCAGTGACACTGCGGAAGCATGAGCTTTGCAGCTGAAGTCCTGGGCCAGCTGGGTTCCCACCTGCTTTGGGAGAGCCCCACTTCTCCCAGTGGGCGCCACAAGGAGTCCGGTGGGGTTATATGACAGCATTCGTTTGGGAGAGAAAACTTCAGGGTTCAGAGTGTCTGGATTTCTCTAAGACAGACTTCCCAGCCAGCTCCATTCTCACCCCAGCTCAGACAGACCTTAACTTGGGCAAGTCTCATAGCCTCTCCTATAGGCCAGTGGCCCCCCCACCCACCTGGGCCCTGGGGACCTTGCCCCCACCCCTGGACCCTCCTACCTGGCCTGCGAAGTGGTGGACAATGAAGGCATCTGTGGACATCTTGGGCTTCTGGAAGTGGGGGCTGTGGTGAAGGTGCCTGTCATAGAGCTTCTGAGCCCAGCTCACGTTGCTGCCGTTGGGCATCTGGAAGGCAGAGAAGGCGAGTCAGACAGCAGGAGGCCTGAGGAACAGGACGCACTCTGTTGACCCTAGGTAGGGCAGCCACCTGCAGCTAGGGATTTAGACTACTTGATTCCAAGGCCAGATGGGACCATTGCAATCCGGGCCGACCTCCTGTACGAGCCAGGCCAGAGAGCTATCCCCAAAATCATTCCTAGAGCCCATCTCAGAAACACCAGCCCATCTTCATTTAATCAATCAGCAGCAGCGATGGAGAATCCACCACGAGCCTCGGTAAATTGTTCCAACCGCTACTCTGGCTGTCAAAAATGTATGCCCGTCCTCCACTGAAAGGGCACTTTGTCTAGCTTCAATTTCCAGCCACTGGATTATGCAAGACCTTTCCCTGCTAGAGTGCAGAGCCCATTATTAAATACTTGTTCCCCACACAGCTTCAGATAGTCAAGTCACCCCTTAACTTTCTCTTTGTTAAGGTAACTAGATTAAGCTCCTCGTGGCTCTCACCATCAGCCAGATTTTCCTTTGATCAGTTTCCTGGCTTTTCTCCGAAACCCCTCCAATTTAGAAGCTGTAAGCTATTCCCCCTGCAGGGAATTTGTTTGAGAACAAGTTGTCTCAGGCCTAGGACAAGAGACTGTCCCATTACACAGGCTGGAAGGAGAGCGCTGGACCCTCATACCCCCCTCCCCCAAGCTGGCATCGCCCACAGATGCGCTGCTGGCCTCCCGGTAAAGCAGGAAGGACGCTCACCTTGCACTCCTCATTCAGCAGGTCCAGAATGCCCAGCTTGGCCTCGATGAGGTCGATGCAAGGCTGGTTGTCGTAGAAGTCGATGAAGGTCCAGGGGATCTCCTCCTTCATGTATTCCTCCTGCTCCAGCTTAAAGACATGCTATGGGGGAGGGATGGGAACGGGATCAGAGCTCTTCATAGAATATCAGGGACCTCAGGAGGTCATCTAGTCCAACCCCCTGCTCAAAGCAGGGCCAATCCCCAATTTTTGCCCCAGAACCCTAAATGGCCCCCTCAAGGATTGAACTCACAACCCTGGGTTTAGCAGGCCAATGGTCAAATCACTGAGCTATCCGCACAGGGTTGGGAGAGCAGTCGCCAGAGTTTGGTCTAGGTTTCAGTGGACCCTGCACTGTTGCCCGACGGCCAAGCCAGCGGGCCATCCCTTCTGCCTGGGAAGCTGCTTGGAGATGCAAACCACAAGGGCCCTTCTGGCCATGCCACACAGACTTTAAGTGACCACAAGCTGCAGGGAGGGGAGAATCGGGCCCTAGGCTGCCTGCTATGGTAGTTTGCCTCCAGCAGCTTTGCACAACCCTGCCAGGACAGGACTGGGATTCAGGGAACTGTTGTAAGGGCCACTCAGGTGTTGAGTCACCAGAACAGCATTCTGCATGGGGGCGGGTCCCTACCTTCCCAGCAGGACCCTGCTCCATTTTCTCTGGTCATAGCCCTTACTCTGCAGGGGGAGCACTCCGAGCCGAGAGCCCCCTGCAGGGGCCGTTCAGAGGCTTCCGTTCCACAATGGAATCAGGTGCCCAATTCCCCTGGGCTCTTGACATTTCCAGCCCTCCAGGCTAACCAGCACCCAACACGCTAGACAAGCACAGCGCCCAGAGACTGACCTCCAACGGAGACCAGACTAGCAAATTCTCCAGCTGCCCAAGAGCCATTTATAGTGACATCAGCTGAACCCCCAGCCCTTGGGCAAATGTGGCATTCACTCTCCAAACAAGCAGAAGCCTCGTGAGCCAAGGGAACGTCAGACGGGGACAAGATCAGTTTACACTTTTTTGCAGCACACTATTTAGTGGCTTCGTGTCTCTTCGCAGCTCCGTATCATTAGCGGAGTCAGCAGGGGACAGATACCATTTGGCAGGAAGTTCCCCTGATTTTCAAACTCTCTGTTCAAACGTGGAATGAAGATTTTAAAAAGTTTAACAAAATGAAACTAAGAAAGTTGTTTTGATTTGATCAATTTGTTCCAATTTTGATTGTTAGCTTTTTTATTATGATTAAAGTCTTTGTATAAACGGAGTTGTGTTTCAAGAAAAAACGAGCCTGTTCCTAAAATGTTCAATTGGGACACTGACCGAAATGGTGTCAAAACTGACCCTTTGGAAAAACAAAAAACACAACATTTTTATTGGAAAATTGAAACCAAAAAAGTTCCCAGCCAGCTCCAGACATTAGGGGTTTGTGGGGAACACGGAGCTCCAGCCCTACCGGTGGCCGGTTCTCTGGTGAACGCTGTAACAGCTGCCCAGGGACTTCCAAGCACGGTTACAGGCGCAGCCTAACTGGTCTCCGCACTAAGGCGCCAGGCCCAGAATTCAATATGCAGGTGTCAAACTCAGTTGAACTAGCAGAAACTGTTCTTAAGAGCCATCTCAGGCAGTCTTTCAAGGCTCCCCTAGGGCACGGAGGGGGAGGCAATTGTTGGCAATTGCTACCACACCCACAGCATGCTGCCTGCTGCTCTTTGAGAGCAGCCGGAGGACACCAGGCTTGGGACAGAGCAGCGAGGGGAGAACAGACTTCAGGTACCCAGTGACCTTCCCCAGCTAATTCAGTTGTTAGTTTGTTTTACCGTAGCACCCAGGAGCCCCAGTCATGGACCCGGGGCCCACTGCGCTAGGTGCTGTACAGATGCCAGACCCCCTGCAAGGGTTCCGGAGCCTGGCAGGAGCGGGGGCAGCACTGACCAGGTTGAAGTGCTGCTGCAGCTTCTCGTTGGCATAGTTGATGCAGAACTGCTCGAAGCTGTTTTCTGGGAACGTCTCAAACCTGGGGGAGAGACGGGGTGGGGGTGAGGACGACGACAGGGGAGCTGACAGGGTCTCTCCAAGGGTTTGTGCTTTTAAACAAGGAGAATTAGTGGGAGAAATAAATCCAGCTGAGTTTAGTGCTGGAGCAAAGAGGATCCCTGGGCCTTACACACTCCTCTCCATCCCATTAGCTTCTGCAATGCCCCCAGTTGCCCTGAACCCTCGTACCTTCCAGAGGGGGTGGCGTACGATAGCCTCTAGGCAGGAGGCCAGCAGGGATGGCCAGGGAGCACTCACCAGCGAGAGCAGAAGATGGGGATGGGAAAAGGGACACTGCTATGGTCCACAGCTGGCCAAGCCCAGTGAGCGCAGACAACCAGAGCCACTCTCTAGCTTGGCCCAGCCATATACCCTTGTCTTGGCCACACGGGGCTGGAGTTGGATTTCCCAGACTGCCAGGTAGGCACCCGCTCCCCACCAAGGGGGAAAAAAAGGAACAGAGGGGACCAGGAGAACTAGGACCTGCCAGCTCAGAAGACCCCGGAAGAGACTGTCCAGGGAACTGGCCAGGTGTGTGGAGAAAGGATCACCCAGGCAGTCCATGCTCTGAGGCCGTATCACCTGGTTAGTGTGGGGCACCTACCAGCTCACTAGTACGGAGAGGTTTTGCCAGGAAGGAGCCTATGCAGGTTGGCTCCCCTCTGAGCAGGCACAGACCTCTCCTTCACATGGGGGTGCGCAGAGGCTGGTCCAGCCTCCGTGCGGGGCCTGAAGCGAGGAAGGCTGGACTCAACGCAGGCCTGGTCCTTACCCGTAGATGTCCAGGATGCCGATGGAGGCGTGCTGCCTGCAGGATGCCCGCAGGGCTTTGTTGATCCTGCTCACGATCCACTTGAAGAGCTGCCCGTAGATGTGCTTGGCCAGGGCATCGCGGGAGTTCAGGGCCTGCCGCCTGGACATGGGCTTCACGTAGGTCTCGCCGGCTGTGACCAGCTTGCGGTTGCAGAGCCAGCGTGACACCTGGGACTTCCCCACACCCAGCAGAGAGCAGAAGAGGCCCAGGGCTTCGCCGTCTGGCTGCATGGAGACAGAACCCTCTCGTCGCTGTGGGGCAGGGAGCGACCCCATGACACCCAGCTAGTACTGGGATAGCCTCTGGGGGGCTCGGCAGAGCACCCCACTCCGAGCCAACAGCCCAAGGCCCATCCAGCCGCCCCTCACCAGCCTGGCCCCCTCACCTCTAGCTTGGCTGAGGCAAGGGCCACCCTCGTCAGCCGGGCCCCCCGCTACGCCCAGGGCTGCGGGCTACTGGAGAGGGGACACCCACCGAGCGCTGCAGGGTGGAGGGAGCTTACCAGCTTACCTCAGTGAAGCAGCTCTCCCCGTGCCGGTCCTTCGCGCGGAGCCGGATGTTGCCCAGATGCAGGATAGAGGCCAGGATGCTGAACAGTTCCAGCTGGTTTGACTCATGGACCCCTGCAGAGCACACAGCACATTGTGCCCCACCAGGCCAGGAGCCGGGCATCCCCATGGAGAGGGCCACTAGCCACTCTTCCTCCCGCGTTGCCCCAGGACAGCTTCAGCTCAGACAAGGAGCAAGTTCCAGCCACGCCCCCTCAGCTGTGACGTGGGGGCAGGTTGGGTGGAAGGAGCACAGAGCTCTGCGCACCCCTGTGGCCTCTAACTCTGGGCAGCTGCCCATGCCCGGCAGTTCCTATTGCCCAGTGGGACACGTGCCCTCCCATGCCATGGTCACACCCTGTCCTGGTGGCCGTGGTAAGAGGGCAGCGTCCCGCAGCCTGCGATCACTGTGGCTTGCCCATAGCATGCTCTGTGGCATGCTATAAGGGCTAGGAAATGGGGGTGGAGTTCGGAGGAAGACTAGGGACTGGATTACACTTCCCAGTTAGGTGGTCATAAGGTCGAAATAAGCTACCTAATTAGGTCAGCGTCTACAACCTTCCTCCTGCAGAGGTAAGTGCCCTACTACCCCGACAGAGCAACTCCGCCTCCAGGCACGAGGCTTATGTCGGTGTCGTAAGGGTGATGCGGCGTGTGTAGACACCGCGTCCCTTACATCGGCTTCTGACGGTCTTGTCAATTTCATGGCCCCCACCCAGCTGTCCCCCTTCCCCGGAGGGCTGGGTAAGGAGCCCCAGCAGCCCTCACCCCTGCCGGGAGCCAGTTTTACAGTGACGTTGACAAGGCTCCCCCCCGCCCAGAGAAGCCCCAGGCAGCTTGCCCTCTGGGTCCCAGCGGGGAACTGGTGGGGGCAGCCTGCCAGGGCTCAGAACCATGGATGAGTCATTCCTTAACCACCCACTAGGGGGTTCCTCGTGCCTTCCTCAAACATCAGCCCGACTGAGCCTGGTCTGGCGTGGTCCGGAGACCCCCATGCTCTTAGCAGTGACGATACAAAGCCGGTGGGGACCGTAGCACTGCATTCAAGCCAGCTGCAACCCCCAGCCGGAGGTGGTACCAGGACAGGCAGGGACAGCTACCCAATAGCGAGAAGGCATTTCGCGTGCTCTCCAGGTCAGCAGCGTCATCCGTCGCCTCGAGGTGCGAGCACTGCCCCTGGTTGGTGTAACGGAAGGATTCAGCCCCACCTGCAGGGTTAGAGATGGATCAGCTCCCAGTTAGTTCCCTTCTGCTGTGACGGAGCAAGATCAGCAGAACAGCCGCACGCAAGCCCCACTACCTCCGTCTCTCCTCCCACAGCTTCCCTCAGCTACTGGGGTAGCTATGGCCCTGCTCCCAATCCAGACACGCATCCCCATCCCTTCCTTGGCGGGGCATGGCCAGACACCAACGCGGAAAGCAGCCACATTCTTGGTGCCAGGCAAGAGCCGAGAGCCCCTTGAAAACAGCTTCTTCAAGATGGCCAGAAGCTGAGCCCCACTGCCGGTCTGGGGAGGGTTTTAGGAATTAGAGATGTGGATCACACACACAAGTTCAAACTTCTTTGCGAGAAGATGACATATTTTTTTTAATCCCCCCTCCCGCAAAATAACCCACCACACTGACGATTTCCAGATAAAATCGTCTGGTGGGCTGAAGGGGAGCCAGGCTCCAGGGGTTCCCACAGCTCCAAAGCCAGCTACCCACGAGTCCCCAGACCTGTGGCAGTCTGTTTAATGGGCTATCCCAGAACTGGAGGCCCTGGAAATCCTGGGGCCCCCAGTCGCCTACCAGGCAGCCTGCCAAGAAGCCAGGCAGACGAGTTGTCAGGAAGCCAGACTGGAAACCAGGCAGGATTGAAACCTGAGGAGCTTTGTCCCAGTTGAACCCCCTCCGCAGAAAGTTTTTGATTTAGAACAGGCACATTCCCCCATGGAATAATTGTTTGAGGAGCTTTGCTTATCCCTGTGAACCCAAGCAGTGTGCCGCGTTTCTCCTCTATACACTGCCAAAAGCATTTACCTTTTCAGTTTGCCTGCCATGAATATTGTCCAACCAGCCCCTGGTTCTCATGCTGCGGAACAGGTCAACAACAAGGGGAGAGGTCCCTTTAGCCCCAGAGCCACCCTGGTATCCTCACCTACCCTCTAGGTTCTCTGATCCATCTCCACAGCCCTCGTTTGAGGGGTCCTGTATAGACCCCACCCCAGCCTTGCTGCTTCCCAACTCGGCACCACCCGGAGAGCTGCTGCGGGGACAGTGCATGGGGACAGCTGACTGGGCTCTTGCCCGCACGCTGGCTGCCCAGGGAGGCACTGGTTCTCTGCCTGGGGCACTTACCGAGGCCCAAGCCTTGGAACTCCGGCAGCGCAGCCGACGCACACAGCTGATAGAAGATATGGTAGTTCCTCTCAGCTTTTGCCTGCACAGAGACAAGCAGAACAGCCGGTTTGGGCCAGATTTTCCTGGATCCCTCCCCCTGTTGCTACCTCATCCCTCTGGCTAAAGGAATGCCCAGGCCATGTCAGATACCGCTATCCCCCTCCTCCACAGTAACAAACCCATGCTAGAATGGGTACCTGGCTACCCCATGCTTAGCTGCTGGTTCACATAAGAGAATAAGGGCCTACTATAGCTACCAGCTAAGAGTCTTGCCCTGAACTCAAGAAGAGCCTCCTGCTTTTGGAATCGAAGAGTCTGAGTTCAGACTCCCTCCCGCTCAAGCAAGAGTTTATGGAGGAGCACTGCAGCCTGGCTACATAGCCACATCTTTCAGGTCTGCCTGGATCTCCAGGCATCTCAGCCATCTGCCCGCAGCTCCAGCCAGGAGGGGGGAGATGTAGAAGGCAACAGGGAAGCATTTCTCCAGCTTCCCATTGGAATTTCTGGTCACTGTTTCTGGAATAGACATTTTAAATTAGTTTATTAGCAATATCGTGGATTTTCCCTTTAAAAAATGGAAAGCACATTTTAAAGAGGCTCATTTCCAAAAGTGAAAAGTTAAGTAGAAAAAGGGCACTTCCCCCCCGCCCCCCAGACAAAAATGTTTCCTCCTTGAAAGTCAGCCAGCCCTCCTGATAAGAGGCAACTAGGTCTTGTTCTTACAGATTTGCTCCCTGGAAGGAGGGTTAAGGTAGCAACTTTGACCCGAAATGGGAGCCTCCTAGCTTAGACACCTGCATTGGTCAGCCAACAGAGCTCCTCAGCTTAAGCAAAGGGTCTGTGGAACCTCCTTCCCCATGATTGTCTGACGGAGCCTGGATTTGAACTTTCAGTAAGCCAGCAAGGCTCAGCCACTTCCTCCAGCTTTGCCACTGGTGGGAAGTTTGCGGAGGAGGGCATTCATTGGTGTGTTTAACTCACTCACACAAGCTCTGGACGAATCGGTGGTGAAAACCACACACATCTAGGTCCTTTCGGTTGGCACGCTTTGGATGATGGGGTCTTAAATTTCAGTAAATTCTCATGGAAAAGTTATTTCAGGCCTTCCCTTTTTCCAGCTTTACCACAGAAAACAATCAATGATCCTGGGGGCTGTTTAGTTCTCCCCACCCCCATTTTCTTTTCACAAGCGTTAAAGTGAAACAATTAAAAATTAAAAGATTCTCCATGTCCTTTGTTGTGCTGCATGCAGGGGCGAGAGAGAGGGAGGAAATCGCAAGGTCTTCTGTTTCCTGTTGTCAAAAAGGCCCTTTTAACTCTCACGTTTTGGTTCAGGACGTTTCCTGAAGCTCTAGTCAAGCTGTGACTGCACAGATCGGGCACGTTGGGGGGGCGAGAGGGTATGGAGACGACAGATTAAGACTCAAATGGAGCCTTGCATCTCAGTCAGCAACAGTGGTCCCTGCTCAGCCTTATATGAGCAAGGGCCCTGGGGCCAGGGGAGAGAGTGTCCAGTAGTCAGAACATGTCATGCGGCTTTACCACCACCTGCCATCCATGCACCCCCCCCCAGCCCTGGGCAGGTCATTGTACCCCCAACCTCATGCCGAGCTCCGTTGCACTGTAGGAGCTCTGCCCCCCCACCCCCGCACACAGAGCCTAAGGACTTCGGGTAGTATTTGGAGCTGGCATTGAAGTCCAAAGCAGTAGGCAGTGATCAGGTGCGCAGGGATAAGGGGGAAAATGTTGAAGTATATACACCCCCCCACACACTCTGCTGCCTCTCAGGCCCTTCCCAGAGTCCAGTTCCTCAGCATGCTCAGAGCCAGAGCCTGGCCAAGGCTGCAGTCCCAGCTCAGACAACAGGAGAATCCAGCGAGCAAGGGAAAGCGCCAGCCACCTTTACGTGGGTCTATAAAGGGGCTTTGCTTACCCTGCTTCAAGAGCTGGACCGTCACCCAGTCAGTGATACCCTGGGCTGCAGTGCCCTAGCCAGCTGGTGTGTATACCCCCTCCCCTGCACAGTGCCCACCTGGAAGGTGAGGCGGGATTTCTCCAGCAGGTAGGTTTTCATGGCAGCCCCGACAATGCGATACTCATGGCTGAAGCAGATTTCCACATATTTCCCAAAGCGGCTGCTGTTGTCGTTCCTGGTGGTCTTGGCATTTCCAAAAGCCTGATTGGGAAGGGAAATGGTGCTTAGCCTTAGATCTCCGAGTGCCTAGCCAAGGAGCCGCCTTACTCCCATTTTACAGGTGGGGAAATGGAGGCAGGCTGGTATGGGACTTTCCCGGGGTTACCCAGCAGGTCAGTGGCAGAACTGGGAACACAGCCTAAGTCTCCTGAGTTTTAGTCCAGTGCCCTGCCCACTAGGCCACAGTGTAGAGTGGGTCTATGCACACACCCCTGCCTCCACCCATGCTGAGGGAACTGGAATTGTTTAGTCTGCAGAAGAGAAGAAAGAGGGGGGATTTGATAGCTGCTTTCAACTACCTGAAAGGGGGTTCCAAAGAGGATGGATCTAGACAGTTCTCAGTGGTAGCAGATGACAGCACAAGGAATAATGGTTTCAAGTTGCAGTGGGGGAGGTTTAGGATTGGATATTAGGAAAAAAATTCACTAGGAGGGTGGTGAAGCACTGGAATGAGTTACCTAGGGAGGTGGAGGAGTCTCCTTCCTTAGAGGTTTTTAAGGTCAGGCTTGACAAAGCCCTGGCTGGGTTGATTTAGTTGGGGATTGGTCCTGCTTTGAGCAGGGGGTTGGACTAGATGACCTCCTGAGGTCCTTTCCAACCCTGATATTCTATGATCATACCTGGGACCACACATAGGTGGCAGGTACAGGGCTGATCAGCCTGCAAGCCCTGAGCTCTCTCCCTTCCTAGCTGTGTTTGCAGTGAGAAGGCTGGCATGGGGCATGCCTTAGGGAGTGTTCCCCAAACAGTGGGTCCTGACCCTCCAGTGGTCATGGGAAGGTTCTAGATGGGTCACAAACCTGGTGCAAAGGGGAGGGGGTGGGTCACAGTGGCAGCTCCTGTCCCACTGATCTGGGCCCAGCTCCCTGCTCCTGGCAGACTGGGTCACAGCATCACTCTTATGGCCCGGCCACCCAAGCCGTTAGGACAAGGGGCAGCTGGGCCAAACCCGCCGCGATACTGCAGCCCATATTGAGCCGGGCCCAGATCTGCAGGACAGACTTGCTCTCCAACACGTGCAATTGCAAAGAGAAAACGCAGCTGGTGGGTCGCCTTCGTAACACGTTCGGGAACCGTGGCTCTAGGGCCTGGTGCCCTCGGGAGACCTCACTGCAGCAGCCTGGAGCCCAGGCAGCAAGGAATCCTGCTGAGAGGCGTGTAGAAATGGGGCATCAGTGCAAGACAGGCTGCGCACTGAATGAGGCCGGGGCTACCTGCTCCCTAAGATCCAGACAGAGACAGCCTCCCTTGGAGGAGAGGAGCTGGGAGCACAGAGGTGAACTGTGCCCCGATCAAGGTGTGCGCGGAGAGATGGGTCTGGTGGGATCAGAAGAGTCTTTGGGATGCCGAGTGGTCCCCAGACACCCTCGCCCAGCCCCACGAAGCATTGTCAAGACACTGGATGCAGCCAGCAGGGCCCGTGGGGAAGAGCCCAACTGCCATCAAAGCAGCCGACAGAAACAGGGGAACAGGCACTTCCAGCTGCCTCCCTTGCAAGTGCCAACCTCATTCTGCCTTTGGGTGGGTCAGGGCAACTGGCAGGGCTCCCATCCTGTGGCTCAGCGGGCTTCCAGGCAGAGACCCCCTGCCCTGCAGATTTCCTCTTGCTCTTATGCCACCCATTGCTGGGGGGCCTCATTCCCACCCCCGTTCGGCCTGCAGGGGAAGCCCCTCCATGCTGACGGACCTTGGGACGGAGAGGCCTCCTGAGGTCCCATGTGCAGCCAACCACACCACAGCTCTGTGCTCTGCCTTCCCGATACAGGCGCACAGACGGCCCTGCCCGCTAGCTACAGTGGGGGGAGCCGAGGGGATAGACGTGGGGAGATTTGCTTCACCCTGCCCTCCCCCGCACCCTCAGAGGGCCTCAGGGTAGGGAGGTCTCCAAACCTTTCTATCCCCCGGCTGTGGGAGCTGTCCACTTCCCTCACCTTGGGACCCAGAGCCCCAGCCCTACAGCTGCCGTCACTTCCCAAGGCAGGGGGTGGGATTCCCCATCTCCCACGTGGAGCAGAGAGGGGAGGGGAAGAACCCAGGCGGGCTGGGAACTGCAGCTCCAGACACGGTGCACCATAGGAGGGGAGCAGAGAGCTGCCTCCTCAGAGCAGGATTTCCTCCCTCCCCGCCAGCCAGCCGACAGGCCCAAGTTCAGCAGCGAGGAGCACAGCGAGGGAAAAGGAAGCAGGAAAATGAGGAATGCCAGGCCCCCCGCCAGGCTGCTCTGCAGAGATCCCTTCCCTCAGCCCCTTGAGGGGCAATACTGTGCCAAGGACAGCTGCACAGCGGCCTGCTCAGCGGGGGCAGGAGGCGAATCTCGCTCCAGGTAAAGCCTGGATCTATGGGGCACCTCTGCCCGCGAGGAGCCTCTGTGGCAGGGGAGCAGCCAGCCTTCCAGCTGGATCCACCTCCGCTGCCTCCAGAGGGCATTGCTGCAGCCCCAAGGGACCTGTGCAGCCAAGGAAGCCCATGAGCAGGAGAGGGAGCCCTCGATATCCTAGTCTCAACTAGGAATGGGAGTCCCCACACCCACCCTGGCAGCCCTCTAGGAAGCTCTCAGCCATTTGGCGAGCAGACAGATTCCTCCCCCTGTCAGACAGTGGATCTGGAGCAGCCATCCCTGCTTCTTCCCTCCCCTCTGGCATGCCCAGGAGAGGCTAGCAGCACCTACCTCCATGATGGGGCTCGAGGCCAGCACCTTCTCCTCCATGCTGGAGTCACCCATGGATCCCCCGACCATGGCAAAGTACCGCATGGCATATTTGGCCGATGCCGTCTTGCCAGCACCCGACTCGCCGCTGATGATCAGCGACTGGTTTTTGTTGTTCCTGTGGGAGGCAACGGGAGCCCATCACAATGGGAGCTCAGCGAGGGCAGAGACTCCGTAGGAAGTTGCCCTCTTTAGTGATGGCTGAACCGCCAGACGATAAGGGGCACAGCTGGGAAAGTCACCCACAAACATGGAGGTTTCTCCCAGCCCCGAGTTGGCTCTGGATGTCCCATGGGATCTCCCAGGTGTGGCTGGGCCAGGAGTGCCCTGAGGGCCCCATCTGGCCTTTCGCAGTTGAGTTAGGATAGGCAGCAAAGTAGAGTCAGGGTGGAGCAGGGACGAAGGCTGACATGGGCTGTTTAAGTGCAGGTTCAGGCTGGGTCTGAACCGGCCTTAGCACTCTGGGGCCACGGAGGAGCCTGGTGCACCAGGGAAATTCAGCCAGTTTGACTCACCCATCTAATGGGGAGGGAGAGATGGATTCTGGTTCCCCTGCTGGGGAGGCTCAGCACCGCAATCCCATATGGGGGTTGAGAAGGGGCCAACCCCCAGCATTTCCCTACTCCCCTCTAAGGAGAAGCATTGAGCGGCTTTTCTTGGACAGGGGAGTTTTCAGACAGACCCTTCCTCACGGGGTTGGGTTTTAAGTGACACTCAGCAGCGCTCCAGCCCCACACATGGCAGGAGCCAGCCCCACACATCCTGCCACCACTCTTCTGCTTAGCAGAGACAAATGCAGATTCACCAGGGAGCTCACCCTCCCCACCTGTTTCCACCGCCCTGGCTGGGAGCCAGCCCCAGGGAGCACTGGGTTTTATTTTAAAAGACAGCTGCTCCTGGCTCAAGCAGCCCCTTCCTTCCCCCACCACGATGCCTCAAGAGGGGCTTTGTTCCCATCCCTCTCCCCAGTAGCTGGAGGAGAGCAGGCATCTGCCTCGCATACAGCCATTAGCAAATGCCAGCCTCACCTGGCCATTCCCCACAGCCATGCCGAGCATGGAACTTGGCAGTCTGGGGGAAGCAAACAGCAGGGCATGCATGGAGAGCATTGCTTACACATGGACACTCCTCCAGGAGCTGCCAAGGAGCCAGGGGTCCTTCTGAGGCAGTTAAGAGGCTGGGCTGGCAGCGGCGGTTCTAGGGAGTTTATTCTGTCTCACCTCAACATGGTTAGCCAGCTGCTTGGTTGATTCACCCCCAGTTCTCTGCGGCCCCATGCAGAGGTGACCCCATGTGGACGTCAGGACGGTGGTGTGTACTGAACCAACACTGAGGTTGGGCCCTGGGCTTTCCCACATCAGGCCACCAGCTCCACTGGTCAGAGATGAAACACTCTGGAGAGTCTGCAGCCGCAGCCGCTTGTCTTAGGGGGTGTCTACACAGGAGCAGGAGGCGAGGTTCCCAGCTCAGGCAGACATCCCCACGCTAGCTCAGATCGACTTGGGCGCTAAGGATAACAATGCAATGGCACAAGTGGTGGGATGGGTTAGCCACCCCCTCCCCACAAACACAATCTCAGCTGAAGCCCTAGGTGTTGCGACAGAGTTCCTCCTCTGCCCTGGTGGGTCCTGCGCTTATTGGCGGATTTGCTCGCCTCAGAGGTTCACAGCAGCCCTCAGTTTGGCCACTTTCATGGCTCAAATCTACCGTTCACTCAGTTAGCCTCATCGCTGGCCAGCATGGGGAAAGGAAGAACAATCCCCGCAATCTCTGCTGATCCACCTAGTGGATCGGGGAACAGGCCAGAGACCTTCCCCTCTGGTGGAACCCACAGTCCAGGTCAACTCCTCCGGTATCAAGTAGGGAGTTGGGGGATGGAGGGAACCTGGGCCCGCCCTTACTCCAGGTTCCAGCCCAGGGCCCTGTGGGTTGCAGCTGTCTACAGTGGCTCACGTGACAGCTGCAACTCCCTGGGCTACTTCCCCATGGCCTCCTCCTAACCTTCTTTATTCTCACCACAGGACCTTCCTTTCTCCTGATGTCCGATAATGTTTGTACTCCTCAGTCCTCCAGCAGTACGCCTTCTTGCTCCCAGCTCCTCGCGCACACACACCACAAACTGAAGTGAACTCCATTTTAAGCCCAGGTGCCCTGATGAGCCTGCCTTAATTGATTCTGGCAGCTTCTCGATTGGCTGCAGGTGTTCTAATCAGCCTGTCTGCCTTAATTGTTTCCAGAAAGTTCCTGATTGTTCTGGAACCTTCCCTGTTACCTTACCCAGGGGAAAGGGAGCTACTTAACCTGGGGCTAATATATCTGCCTTCTAGCACCTTCCTGTAGCCATCTGGCCCAACCCTGTCACATAACATACATGGGGCAGCCACCCCAGCCATGGCTACCCACTATATTTAGTAGGCTGGCTTGGTCAGAGTTAGCATGGGTACATCTCCCCCGCAGGAAGTGACACCTACACTGGAGATGTACCTTGAAAGCAGACACTCCTGCGCCTCCCTCTAGAACAGGGTAGCATGAACTAGCTTCAACCCCCCCACAGCCTGAGCGTCACGTACATCAGCACACATGGAAGCCATCAGAGCTGAGTCATTTAAGGGTCCTCAAACCACGTGTCGTGTGCCCATCCCCAGACTGATCAGCTCCATATGCTTCAAGGGAAGAGACGGAAGGCCAAGGAACCAGTTTGTTTTGCAGCAATTTCTTTAGACTTTCGCATCCACGCATATGATCCATTCTAGAGGACTTTAACAGAGCCACAGCCCCTGCTACAGACTGGCCCAAACAGAATGGGTCTCCCACTATTAAATTCTGGAGAGAGAAATTTTTAGGGATCCCCCACTGGTTCCATTCTAGTCAGGAATATGGGATTTCTCCAGAGGGAATTGCTCTGCTGCTCATCAGTCTTACCCCAGCTGAGCCACGCGCTGGACCTTTTCGGAGGCATTAGGCTGGGATTTTCAGAAAGGCAGATGCTCGGCCTCAACTGCCCTTCAGCCTCTGAGAACCCGGCCAGATCTCTTCACCATGCTTCCATGCTCTGTGCTGCTCACACGGGCCACCGCAAGCGCCTCCCATTGGCCAGGGTTGGGCAATGCCCCCACGGGATCGTTCCGGGGTGCCATCCTGCCACGTTCCAGGCCCTTGGACTCAGTTTTGCCTCCTCCCTGCCATCTTTCCAGCATCTCAACACTCCTCCCCGAACCCAGTTTCACATCATATTCTGAGCTGCTCAGAGCAATTGAACAAGGAAACAGACATTCCCTGGCACCCCCCGCGCCTCCGGCCAGGATTCCTGACCTTTAAGGTTACTTGAGATCTGTAATGGGGTGGCACCCACCTCTCGCAAGTGCCCCCTGGTGGGGCATGTGTGCACCTGCAGTTTTTATCCACTCACCGTGCCCCCTGTTGGCCGCTGCATTTGTCAGGAGGGTCTTTGGCAACTCAGCCCTCTGGCCAAGCCAAACTCTGTCCATGGATTAAACAAACCCCTTCTGGGGTACACAGTCCCAAGTGTCCCCAATGTCCTGCAGCCCTCCCTGGGCTCAGTCTTTAACTAGCCCAGCAAGGCCCATCACAGTACTGCTTGGTCCAGCTAGGTTGCAAGGCTCCTACTCTGGAACTGAGCAGCACCCCAAGGGCTTCTTCCCTGAGGACTCCTTGTCCCTATTCGAGTCCTCAGTGACTCCAGTCTTCCTGCCGAGTCACCCCTTTTGGGCTCAGTTCACCGACCACAGCTCCCCACTGAGTCAGCCCCACCCCTTCCCTGGGGTGCCGCAGTTCTAATTCTCTTCCTTGGGGCATAGCCACTTCCCCTGGTCCCACCCACTGCTCTGGGCCCCAAACCAGGGACCCTTTAAGCCCTGTGCTGCGTCCCTTCACTAATCGCTGCTCAACATTTCCCTTGGCCACTTCCCCGCAGCCCCTCTTAGCTGAGTCCCATTAGCCAGCCAGGAGCCACTCTCAGGCTCCCCTTGTCCCTGTCTAGCAGACTCATGTGCCCAGCCCCTGCAGCCAGCCAGGAGCACCTCAGCCTCCCCCAGTCCCTGCCAGCAGACAACTCACACTGGCCTGCAGCTCCTTTTATACGAGCCTACTGGGCCTGGATTGGCTACATCCCACATGGCCTCTCTAGGCAGCTTGGAGGACCCTCTCCACTGCCCTTCTTCTCTGGGGCAGGGCATGGCAGGAACTTGAAGCCTACTGCACCCCATCACAAGATCCCAACACCCAACATAACTTAAGTCCCCTTTGTAGCTAATCAGCAACAATAGCCCATCCCTGGGGCGATACAGCTCAGAAGGACCCGGGGTCCAGAGAATCAGGGGGTTCTTCTGCACCAATCACTCCAGCAGGAGAAGGAGCCAGTGCGGGATGCGTACGTCAGCATCCCGGGCGCAGCCTGCCGCAGCTCTGCTCACCTGGACATCTGCTTGTACGCGTCCTCGGCCACGGCGAAGATGTGGGGGTCCATGTCACCCATGTTCTGGCCGCTGTAGGCATAGATAACTGGCTCCTCGTAGATGGGCAGCTGCTTGTAAGGGTTGATGGCAACGAGGATGATACCTGGGGGCAGGAGGGAGGACATTCAAACCCAGCCAGGAGCGGAGGGGCGGGGCAGGAGATGCTGTGAGGGGGATCCCCCACCCCAGCACCTCAGATGAAGCTCGGCGGGGGGAGGGCGCACCGGGGAAGGGGCATTTGAGCTAGCACTGAAGTGAGCCATGGCAGTTATTTGATGTGCATGGCCATCTCGCTAACATGGCCATCACTGGGGTATTGGTATGAGCCTCAATACCATCCCCCTCCAGCTGCCATTTTACAGCAGGCAGGGCTAGGAGACAGAGGAGACCGCTCATCCCAGGAAGAGGGGGAGGCTCATTTGTAGAGGGCCAGAAAGCAGTGACCATGTCTGGTCTCAGGTCAGCTGGAAAGCCAGGCAGGGAACCCAGGTGTCCGGCTCCCATCTCCCCTCCTCCAGCCACTGGACCCTGCCCCGTAGGGAGTGCGGCGGGTTACCGAGCTCAAGGACTCCCCCGCACAGAAGAGTCCCAGGAGAACCTGCTCTAGCCCAGTGACCAGGCACTCACCGCAGTAGGTGTAGATGGTGTTGGTCTCCAGGAAGCGAGCCCTGAGTGTGTGCAGCACAGCCGGCTCGTGGAGGTAGCTCAGGGCCACCAGGTCGTTCTCTCCCGACAAGTAGTCGGGGTTGCGCAGGAAGGGCAGCTGGGGGCACTGGGGGTCGAGGGGGTAGGTAGATTCCTGTCGTGGGGAAGGAGGCCAAGGGAGAACAGCTGAGCTTGCTGAAGCCAGCACCCTCAGCCTGGGAACAGGGTTAGTCACCGTTCTAGCGGCCCAGCCCGGAAGGCACTTGGAGGCTTCCTACGGAGCCAGGCTGGGTCACCCCCATGCAGCAGCAGCTGCTCTCCCCAGCCCAGACCGGCAGTGCCCCCCAATCCCCTGCCACGTGTCCTCTAAGCCACGGCCACCACACCAGACAGCGCTGCGCAGGGCGGGTGGGAAGCCAACCCTTCGTCCTGCAGAAGGGGCTGAGGCTCCTCATGATGGAGAGGAGCCAGCTCACCCTGCCGGGAAGAACTTCTCCCTCCAGTGCACCAGGTGAGGGGTTAGTTCAGCAAAGCGGGCATTTGCCTGTTCCCAAGGCTGTCTGCTAGGACAGTCGGGGAGGCTGGACGGATGAGCAGGCTGGGCTGCTGCCCTGCATACCAGTGTGCGAGGAACAGGTGCGAGGAAGCCCAAGTTAGTCATGACTAGGGCCCTACCAAATTTACAGCCATGAAAAAAAAAAAAGCACGACTGACCGTGAAATCTGGTCTTTTGTGTGCTTTTACCCAATACTATACATGTTGTGTCACGGAGAAGACCAGTGTTTCTCCAATTGGGGGTCCTGACCCAACAGGGAGTTGCAGGGGGATCGCAAGGTTATTTTGGGGGAGGTCACGGTATTGCCACCTTACTTCCGTGCTGATTTCAGAGCTGGGTGGCTGGAGAGCAGCAGCTGCTTGCTGGGTGCCCAGCCCTGAAGGCAGCGCCTGGCCAGCAGCCGCGCAGAAAGGTGGCGATATTGTACCAGGCCACCCTTGCATCTGCAGGGCTGCTGGCGGGGGCTCTGCCTTCAGAGCTGGGCACCTGGCCGGCAGCCGCGGCTCTCCAGCCGCCCAGCTCTGAAGGCAGAGCCCCCGCCAGCAGCCCTGCAGATGCAAGGGTGGCAGGGGGCTGCAGTATTGCTAAAAAACCCTCCTTTTCGGGTCAGGACCCCGACAATTACAACATCCTGAAATTTCAGACTTAATTTGCTGCAATCATGAAATTTACTATTTTTAAAATCCTAGGACCCCGTGAAATTGACCATGAATTTGGTAGGGACCCAGCCACGAGTCATCAGCATCTGCTTCATCCAAGTTATGCTTTGAGGCACTTGCTACAGCTCAGAAGCCAGAAGCCTCTGAGCAGCCTCCAAGCCATTGGCGGTGACCCTGCGGTGGTGAAGCCAGGCAGAGTTATGGCTTGTCCTGGGCACGGCCAGGCTGCCCGGCCAGACTTACGATTCTGTCACGGAAGTGGTGACTTTGAATCAAGTCGGTGACAGCTTGGAAATGGCAGCAAACATGTCTGAGGCGGCCCCACAAGCAGAGGGGGCTTTGCAACCTGGCGCACGGGGTCCCAATGCCACAGGCGTTTGGCCGGGCCACCCCTCCGCAGTTGGAGACGGACGGGCGGACAGGCCAAATCTGAGCGGCACTGTAGTGCGAGCCCGGGCGCTAGGTGCAATGCCCAGAGCCAGGCCCAGCCCCACAGGACAGGAGCTGCTGCAGTGGGGTGAACTCGCTCTCCAAACCCACCCTCATCGCCCGCACTGCACTCGTGTACACTGATGTAGTGAGAACAACGCCAGGCGGGGACCTTCCTGCGACCGCCTGAAGTACACGGGCACGTTAGGCATCGCCAGCAAGGGGCGGGGGGCCAGAGCAGCGCCCGTGCTTGGCAGAGGGGAACGCGCTCGCTGGGGGTGGGTTGGAGGACAGACGCCGGTTCCGTGAGGAGACCAGGCACTCCCCATCCTGTCGGAAGCTGCCCGAGCACCAGCCCCCCAGTCGCAGCAGGACATGGAGCTCCAGGCAGCCCTAGGAGAGCCGTCTGCTGCCAAGCTCTGCAGAAGCCATTTCCAACCCAAGGAAAGGGCCTTTGCCAGCCAGTGCGCAGACCAACTGGGCAGGCAACTGACCCTCCGTAGGACAGAGCTCCACCCCTGACCACAGCAGCCCCGGTTGTTTCCATTTACCCAAACTAAGACCCGGTCAGTGCCCACTCATCTGCATTGCACTGGCCAACGGTATGGATCTTGGACTGCTCCCACCCCAGGGAGCTATAGTAACTTAGAACACAGTCTTCCCCCCCCTGCCCTGTGCACTGGAGTTAGGGGAAGGCTGGGGGTACCACCTACTCAGCCCCGCAAGGCCAGAAGGCTCCCTGCCTTACCGAGCCATCTTCCAGTCGGAGATGGAGGAAGCCGTCTCCTTCCTCGTAGCCCCTGGTCAGTTCTGCAGATTTCCAGACTTCCAGGCAGTCAGGGATCCACACCCGGGTGCCCTACAGGAAAAGCAGGGGGGCGGAAGCACAGAAACGAGACAAGCAGCTGCCATCAGACACAAGGGAAAAAACAGGGCTTCTTCTGCTGAGCCCCTCCCCTGGCGGCTGTGCCAGGTGCAGACCTCCCTCACCCTTCCAGGCTGAATGAGGTGGCGTGGGAGAATGAGTGGAGGGGTGCCAAGGTATGGAGAGGCGACCTCTTCATCCAGCTACAAGTCACTTGGGATCCCAGCTGTGCTCTCCGCTGGCCATTTCTGGGGTTGGAAGGTGGCACAGGGAGACTTGGCAGGGCAGGGGATGGGATGGTAGCAGTCACTTGAGTTCCTGCAGCGGAGAGGGGACGAGAACTAGCCAGTGGGAGAAGCGCTCACCTGGCAGGCTTAGGCTAGGACATTCAGCCTCTTCCATTGGCTTTGTCCTTAGGGCTCTGGCAGCTGAAACTTTGGTGGTTCACAGCTTCGTTCCATGCTGTTAATGCCCCCTCAGAGCTCAGTTCAGCTACCAATGACACACGGATAAGAGCCCAGCTTTGCACCCTTCCCACGCCCTGGCTGGCCAAGGCTGCAGGAGGGTCGGCCCTGCCGGCTGTGACCAGATGATCCATCTGGCATGAGCCAAGGGGCTGCACTTTCTGCATCCACTCAGGTGGGGGAAGCCACCTGCTCCATGACCGGCTCTCGGGGCAAATCTCTTACAACACTGGGGAACAGCAAGGACCAGCTCTCAGGCTGCAACCCATGAAGAAACCCTCTCCCCAGCTGCCAGTTTGCATACAAAAGCCCTTCCCAGCACCTGCAGGGAACCAAGCCAGTCACTTCAGACAGACCTCTCCCCCAAGGAGGAACGGCCAAGCAGCCTGGGCCAACCGCAGCAGTGTCCCATGGTTCAGAGGCCTGAGCACATGCAATGGCCAATGTACAACTGCAATGCAGACTCCTGGATTCTGTTCTGCCAAGGGGAGTCACCTGGGGAGATGGACATGTGGGACTGAAGGGCCATGGGAAGTGCTGTGGAGTGGCTAAAGTCAGAGATTGTGCCAAGAGCACAGAACAGACAGGCCTCTGGGTTCTCTTAAAATCAGAGCTCAGATCTGGGGCCTGACTTGGCCCTGAAATTCTCATGTGCCAACATCTGAGCAGCTGCCTTCCCAGCAGAGGGTCTGCCAAGGCAGCTGCGACTTAGCCTCTCCCTGCTAGACTGCAGCACCCCGCTGTCAAATGCTGCCTTGGACTGGCGCGCACCCAACTGGGTGGTTTGAGAGGAGAAAAGTTCTAGTGTTTGTTTTGCAGTTTCACTGACCTCCACTGTCCCAGCCCCAAAGAGTTTGGTGTATGCTCACAAGCTTGTTTCTCACACCAACAGAAGTGGGTCCAATAAAAGATATTCCCTCCCCCACCTTGTCTCTCGAATACCTGGGACCAACACGGCTACAACACTGCATTCAGAGGCATGCGTCAGGCCCCCCAGATTGTGAGTTCTTAAATAGATATGGGCTTTTTATTTGCCTTTTGGTCACATTTTCAATCTTCTCTGCAACCATAAGGGCTAGAAACTCACTTTGAAAAGAAAGGCGGAGATTCTCCTCCGTTCCCAGGATTCCAGGAACTGGGGCTTTAAGGAGGTCAAATATTGCAAGGCTTGCAATAAAGCAACAAGAACCAGCCACACTTGTTTCTGGGTTAGGCAGCTTAGTTCTCCTGCGTGGCAAGGGTCACCCCTGCATTTGCCTCCTTGGTTTCTGCAGCTTTTCCAGTTTTATTGGATTGCCTGCCGAGAAGACTTCTTTACAGCACACTCGCCTGATTCTCTTCCCCCAGGTTTCAGGCAAACCTCACTCGATATCTAGACAGTGTTCACTAAGGCGCGTTAAACGGCAACAATGCAAGTCCTAGATTTGGCAACAGGCTCTTTGTCAGAGCAACGCTCCAGGTTCAGTTAGCAAGAGATGCTAGGGTTGGAGGACCACAAGGAAAGGAGACACCTGCTAGAATACCAGCCCTGCCTTAGGTCCTGAGCACACTTGTGCCAGCATTTGCTTGCGGGGGGGGGTCCCCTCAAACTTGGGAGACATGTTCTAAACAAAAATTCCCATCTGAACCTCAGAAAAGCACCGTTAAAATAGCCCACAAGTTTCATTTCAGCTTGTATTGCCCCAGGGGAGCCCCTGATGCATAGAAGAGACCAATTAGTATCAAGCAGGTCATTATAAGAGATTCATCTATATGTTATCAATTTATTACTCTAATTTCTCATAGCATCATCTTTCATTCACCTTTCAGCCATAAGCTCTTACTCCTTGTAAGGGAATTGCACGCAGGCTTTCAGTGAGGCCCAGGAAAGACTGTTTAGTTCTTGCCATTTTCTAATACAGAAAGATCAGCAGGTTGGATGGGGGGTTACCCGGGGTTGTTTCAACCCAAAGCTCTTTGTAACCTTTACTCTCCGTGAGGTGGTGTCAGGAAATGAGTCAGGGGAGAGACGGCTGTCCGACCGACCGACGGCTGGCTCAAACAGGACAACACGAGTGCTTTCACTTAAAGCTAAAACCTTACTTAGTCTCAAACACTTACACACGTCTGCAGCAGGTTAGTAAAACACCCCCAACCCTCGATAATTCCTGAAGCGGAGCGTGGTTCTCGAGTGGCACAGCGGCAGCCCATCTGCCAGCGGGGAACACGAGATGCATCCAGAGGGAGAGTCCAGTCCCCAAGCGTCCCACTACCTCAAACTTTATTTATACATTAGTAATAGAATGACATGCCCCTTAAAGAAAAAACTTGTCAAGCGACCAGTGAAACTGCTTAAGCAAGAGGTTCCTAATTATTGATTAACCAGGTGTGGGTTTTTCCCCAGAGTCTGCAGCCTTGAGACCCCAATAGACATTCCTGGGGCACATCCTGCTCTTCTAAAATGCATGTATCAGCAACCTCAACACAATTCTTAGCAGGAAGGACACGGGGTCAAGCTGCCCTTTCTGTGGCACTCAAAACCCCCTCCCCTCCTGCCTTGGTCAAGCTGAGTTTGCTACATGGCCACTTTATGGCCTGCTGACTTGGCTGCTTTTAGCAATAAGCCATAGCGGTTTCAGGCACTTTACTGGTTTGCTGACTTCTCCCTGTACAGGGGTGGTTGAGGGGAAGATTTCTTCCAGAAAAGGATGGCATGATTCATAGAATATCAGGGTTGGAAGGGACCTCAGGAGGTCATCTAGTCCAACCCCCTGCTCAAAAGCAGGATCAATCCCCAATTAAATCATCCCAGCCAGGGCTTTCTCAAGCCCTGGGATCCCTGCAGTCAAGGGATTCCTGCAGTATGAAGCCCACAAGCTCAAAGAAAGCAGTTAGAAGTTTCCATGAAAGAAGAATCTGTCATGGACTTTTTTAGGCTAGAAACCTGGGAACAGTCAGACTGGACCAGATCATTTGTCTAGTATCCAGTCTCGGATTGTGGCCAGCACCAGAAGTTTCACCTTCCTCTGGAATAAGCCCCAGCGCTAAACAGGTGAGAGTCTGCACCCTCCACATGAGATCTCCTAATCCCTTCTATTTAGGGATTCTCTTAAAATCCTTTCCAAGAGTTGTTGGCACCAACTGTGGCCGTTTTCAAAAGCCACCTCATGTCCAGTCCTGCCAGGGCAGGTAAGCTGCTGAACACCAGGTCCCAGTGCAATACTGTGGCCAAAAGGGCCAGCAGGATCCTTGGATGCATAAACAGGGGAATCTCAAGTGGAGGGGTATTTGGCTCTGGTGCGACAGCTGCTGGAGTCCTGTGTCCAGTCCTGGTACCACAATTCAAGAAGGATGTTGATAATTTGGAGAGGGTTCATGAGAATGATTAAAGGGTTAGAAAACCTGCCTTGGAGTGAATGAGAGCCTTGAGTCTATCTACTTAGCTTAACAAAGAGAAGGTTCAGGGGTGACTCGATCAGTCTGCAAGTACCCACGTGGAGAGACTGGATAGTGGGCTCTTCCATCTTGCAGAGAAACGACCACCACTATCCAGCAGCTGGATGCTGAAGCTGGACAGACGGGAAATAAGGCACAAGTTTTGAACAGTGAGGATAACTAACCCTTGAATAATTTTTCAAGGGTTGGGAGGGTTCCCCCATCACTGGAAGTTCCAAAAATCCTGACTGCTCTCAAGAGATCTGCTCGTGGTTCAGAGAAATTAGTCCAGGAAGTTCTATGGCTTGTGTTATGCAGGAGGTCAGACAAGGATGCCTCCTGGCTCCTCCCTACAGCAGCTACTTCACAGACACAAGGCAGGGCATGAAGCCCCCCACGCTGCCAGGGAAAATGGGCTCAGAGGCAGTCCCAGCACATCAGGTGGCAGTCCCCAGGGGTCTCTGTGACCCACCCCGTCACACCAAGACCTGATGCAGTGCCCCATCTGAAGAGCAAATACATCTGCGTTTCTATAGCAGAGAGCTTTCCATGGAAGGCGTCCCAGCACGCCATTTTACAGAAGGGGAACTGCAGGCTGAGGGCCTGACGTATCTGGGCATATGGAGTACTGGGCAGTGATGAACGGGATACACAGAGTGCAGGCTAATGGCAAATCAGGGCCAGAGAAGTCAGCGGCAGAGCAGAAATTCCAATCATCCCCTCCTCTAGTCACCATAGCCCACTTCTTTATTCTGAACAAAAATTCCTACTAAGTAAGTTTCTCCTTGGATATTAGAAATGAGTGTGGCTATGTTACTTGCCACCCAGAAATTCTACAAAACTGACATCTACCCGCACAGATTAACACCTCATAAGAGAAGCCAGAGGTCTTTTGCAGCCTAAGGAAAGCTTCTTTCCCAATACATATGGCCCAGCTTTCAGGGACAGGCTCTGGGAGGAGTTTTAGCCCCATGCAGAAGCCCCACAATAACATAAGTTACACGGTCTATTTTAGATTTGCAAGGCCAGTAATATATCATGCTCCCAGCTGGCTCCTGCCTGCCTGCTGCTAGAAATAGGGGCTGCAAATTTCACAGATTTGCAAAATCAGCAAAATATATAACTTGGCTCAGACCAAGTGTTTCTGCAGCGTGCAAGACACCTGTGTTAACAAAATGTTAACAAAACAAGCAGTGAATAGTTAAATCAAGATGACTTTAAAAAAACAGCTGTTCTAACCACACAGAAGTGTATGGCATTAGATCCAAAACCCCTACGCTGAAAATATTTAGGTTGCAAAGGTAACCGTTTCAAAATTGGGAAGTGCCAGAGTTTTGGCTACCTATGCAACTTAACACAGCCCCAACTAGAGCTAATGGAGATTTCCTATATGGACCAGCCACTAGCCGGAGATGGCAACAGTTTACCACTGGCTTTCACAGCTGTTTGAAAAAGCTTCTGGATTAATTCCTGGTCGTATTGGAGGGGAATGTGCTCTGGCAGTTCAACCCCTGCTACCCCTGCCCTCAGCTTGTCCCATCCCTGGCTCCTGTTCCCAACCCCACCCTGCCCTTCTGACCCCCGCCACTGGGTCCTGCAGCCCACTTCCCTGCTCTGCATTTCAACCAGGCTGTTTGCAGGGGGCAAAGAGCACAGAAGAGATTTTCCCCAGCTCTTGGTTCTAGTGACTGGAGCCCCAGGGTTTGTCTACACTGCAGTTAAAAACATCAGCTGGCCCATGCCAGCTGACTCAGGCTTGCAGGCCTTGGGCTGCGGGGCTATTTCATGTCGTGTAGACTTCTGAGCATGGGCTACAGCCAAAGCTCTGGGACCCTCCCACTGCACAGGGTCCGAGCTCAGGCACCAGCCTAGCCTGGAGGTCCAGGTGAGCTGGCACAGGGCAGCCGTGGGTTCAAGTGCAGTGTAGGTGTACCTCCAGTGCCAGGAGGAGCAACTGCAGGGAGAGTCCTGCTCGGCCCCAAACTGGCCCGTGATCAGGGCAGACAATCGGAGCCGCCAATCTCGAACAAGAGCGAGCACGAACAAACTAAGTTCTCAGAGGTTTGTGGTTCTGCCCATTTGAGCACTTCATGGAGGCAGCAAAAGGTCCCTCTGACACCATGGTGTCCCCCCGCAAACTCACGCCAAATTTCAAGCCCATGCTGCAAAGCAGCCGGACCAGAACTTCGCGATGAGACTGTCAGTATATAAATAAATCGAAAAACAAAAACAGACAGGGGCAAGGAGCAGTTTTCCCTCAGCTTGTTCCTGGAAACAGCCGAACCATTTTGGCCGAAGCCTTTTAATCCCATTTCAAACAAGAGCAGGTCAAAGTGCACTAGGGGATTTTTAGCACACAGCAGCAAGGTCCATGGGGCCATTTAGTGCACGGCCCACTGGAGAGCTGTGGCTTCACACCCCAGCTTGCAGTCTAGATAAGCCCATAAGCGTTGGGGTCCTGGGGCAGGTCTGAGATGAGGAGCACCCACTTCTCCTCTAGCCTTCAAGTGGAGTTGCATGTGTGTAACCCATGCCTGCTCGGTGTGGTACTCTGTCCCTCTCTCACGGCACCTCGATCTAGAGATAGAGTCTGCTACAGCCTTAGCCAAGAGCCTGCGGTTTTCAGCTCATGCAGTACAGGCTCACACACGAAGCTTCAAGGTTCAATCCCGCCCCCTGACAACCAGGGTCTGGCAGAGTTACGCACGTTCAACAAAACTGAACATCACAAGAAGTCCCTTGATCTAGCGTGCAGCATTTCCCTACTTCAGCTCAGCACTGCACCACCGATCCCCCTGCCCCAATACAGCAAAGAACAGTCGGGGGGGGGACGGGGACTGTGCTTTAGACAGTGCTAAGATGAGGACATGCTCTGAGATGCAGGAGTGAATATGCCAATTGTAAACCATCATTGCTCAAGAGACTGACTCGTTGTAGATTATAACAGCTCAAGCTGGGTACAATTGCTATACAAAGTCAGAGCTCCAGGTTTTGCTCGTTTCATGTAGCAGTTACCCGCCCTAGTCCAAACTTTAAAAACCCCATGATTATTTTTAAAAATCAAAACCTATTTAAAATTAAATGTGAAGTTATGACAACCTACGCTAAGGTCTAAGCTAACTATAATCAATTACAAAGGGAGTTATTTAAACAGTACATGTCAGCTGCCAAGTTGTCAAAGTGAACTTATGGAAGTCATTCGCTAAGCACCTGGTACCAGAGTTAGCTGAACCAGCTTTTGACAGCAATAGTCTCTTCTGCAGGTGCAGAGAAAGGGTTTTCTTCACTTCAGTTAGTTCAGTTCAATGACTAGTTCACGCCAAGGTAAGAAACCAACTGGGAGTTGGGGGGGGGAGAAAGAACAGGAAAGCTTGTCTTCCACTCTAAGAGTAAAAACTAGATGAGAGGATGAAATCTACGACTTCTAAATCCTTGAAGGACAATGGTGACCAGAAATCAGTTCAATTCAGTAACTGAGGAATTAAATCAAAATAAAATTTTAAAATGCAAACTATATACTTTGATAAACTTCCCCCCTTTACGTATCCAGCCCTATTTTTATTTCACCAACAAAATTTGAAAATGCGGTGTGCGCATTTAATTAAATTTCCATCCAAATACAACTGGACACAAAATCACAAGCAACAAACTAACAGTCCTCCAGTAAATAAGAAATGCATCATTCACCATTTTCTAACAAAAATATAAGTGTGAAGAATCTGAATAAATGTGTATAGTGATAGCATTTGCTCCTGGTTAGTATTTACCTCCAAATCAACATATTCTAATAGTTACCAACCAGTGAGGATTAATCTTTCTTTAGGAAAGGAACTGAAAAGAACAAATGCAAAACAAGATTAAAATCTATTATTTAAATCAATGTTTCCAGCCTGGAAAAATCAATCCACGCTGGCCTGGACACAGGGTCTAATTGCACTTGCACGGTAATTAAGTTTTCAAAAAGGAACTAACGTGTATGAATCCGCTGCTGGGCATATATTTATTTATTTGATGGAAGGAAGAAAAACCTCAAATAGGCATCAGTATTTTGTAATTGCTGGGATGGGACATAGTAAGCAGGAGTGTCATTCAATAGGGGGCACAGGGGACAGATGTCCACCCCGCAGACTTTTCTTGGGTTTATATGCTCCCCTGCCACCTCCCCCACCAATTTTGCAAGATATCATCACATATCACTTTCTATCAGCTGACGACTTCACTCCTCATCCCTTGAATTTTTCTGATAGTAAGTCACGTTCTATGAAACTTTAGCCATGGCTGTGCATGGGCCAACATGCACCAATTGCCAGCTCTGGGATAGGCCTTTCTGTGGTGAGAGTTCTGGTTGAGTAAGAATAGGCTGCCTCAAAGAACACAGGTATCACTCAAACAATGGTACATTCATCATGTGAGCACTCATTCTCACTTCCCATGGGGGTGATAGAGGGTTTGCTGCTGCTTGGGAGGTCCGAGGAAGCTCTGGGAAACACGGTGGAATTCCCAGATGAAAGGCTGTGAGCATTTAAGATGGGACAAAGACAATAGCATCAGGCGTCTAGGTAGCATTTCCATCTCATTTAACACAAGATTTGAGGCCACCTACCCGTGCTTCGGTCCTATTACCCAGCCAGATGTACATAGCCATAGTTACTGTTCCCTTTTGCACAATTCTCTTCTAAATTGGGCCAACCGTTTTGCTTTTATTTAAGCCTCACAATTTGATGAGGTGGCTGAAACTGGGAAAGGAAGGCACCCAAACTCTAGCTAGATCTACCAGAACACATGGTTGAAAGGGAGGGGCTCCTGTGTGGCTCAACTCAAGCTTAGAGCATCAGAGGACCTGAAGGAATGCCAGGCTGGGTTACATAGATCTCCACACTGGAGTTTTTCCCCCTCACTGCAGGCTACAGCTGAGCCCAGAAACACTAAAGCCCTCGGTCTAAGCCACTCAGAGCAGCTAGACTTTAAGGACACTTTTTACAAAACTGCAGCAGGTCACATTGCAGCAGTGAGCGAATGCATGAGAATCAGGAGGGGAGACTGAAGGTTCGGTTTACTGTCCAATTTCTGTGACATTTGAACAGGCCACAGTAATGGGGGAAAATAAGTTGGACTCTTCAGATGTGCAGTTTTAGCAGTGTCCGGGATGGTCACAGGATTTTCTTAGAGCAGGATTTTGCCTCAGACAACGCCCCCGGCTCTTTAACCACAGATGGCCTCAGACCAACAACTGGAAGCCCTAATTATAATGCAAAGGCTTGTCAAAAAGCCCAGGCTGTAACTTAACCAGACTGTACCGTGCCAGAGAGGACCTTACAGGCCTTCCTAGAGACTCAGAGCATCCCGAGTCACCAGAATTACACTGCACCGAGTTATCAGAGGCAGCAGCTTATTTGTGGCACTGGTCATTCTGCTTTGGCCAGCAGACTGCAAGGAACAGCTGTATCTCAGCTGCAAACAGACCCACTGTCCCCAGACACTTACATGCTCCACCAAGGCCTGGAGTTTGCCACGTGTTCGGGAGGCGGGGGGGGGGGGGTTAAATTTAGGGGGAGGAAGTCCTTGGGCTCCTGTCCAGACTCTGCTCTACACCCAGCTATTTTAGGTACTTAGTTACCTCCATCATATTACTGTAGTATCAGAACACCTCACTCTAGTGTATTTATCCTCAGCACCCCTGGGAGGCGGGGCAGCCCTGTTATCCTCACTGCATAGATAGGGGGCTGAGACACAAAGTGACTTGACTAAGGTCACACAGGGAGTCGGTGACAGAGCTGGGAATGGAACATGCTTCTCTCAAGTCCTAGGGCAGTGCCCCAACCACCAGGACATCCTTGCTTTCTAGCCACCTCTGCCACCCCAGGCCACATCAGCTTGGTCATTAACTCCCCCCACAAGTCTGGACAAGAGGAAGTCAGGGGCTTAGTGGGAGGGTGAAGGATTGTTTGGCATCTGGCTCACAAGGCACCTCTCACCCCCGTGATCCCTTGCACCAGTAGGTTCCATAGCACGGTTCACATTTTGTGAGCGCGCCTTGTAGACTCCTACTCCTGACCCCATTAACCCATCTCCTTTCCCACTAACCATCCCTTAAAATCCCCATGGCAGAGTACTAGGAGGGGCGTGCCTGAGGGATTTTAGCCATTGCAATGCAATATAGCAGCTGGACAGGACATCTGGCCAGCCAGCTCCCACACAGAGCACAAACGGGGACCCACTCCGAGGCAGAGAATTCCTTCGTGCCTGTAAAGGTGATGGAGGTCAGAATAGTTTCAATAGCATCCGCTCCTTGGTGATGAGCAATAACTGTCTCTGGATACTTGAGTGTCTCCAGCAAGTTTAAAAGATGGGGGATGGGGTGAAACGGACACTCCAGCCACGTGGTCGTTTGCGGTTTGCCAGTTTCCCCAGAGACGAGGGCTCAGTCGATTGCCAAGCGTTCAACAAATGTTAAACGAGGGGCTAGCTTTTTTGCAAGAGCCGATATCCCAGCGCTCAGCACAAGCCTGCAGCAAACCCGGGCGCTTGCCCAAGCTCAGGGGGAAGGATGCTGAAGTGGGAGAGAAATATTTTGAGTGCCGAATGCTTCTAGAAGAGGAACTTCCCGAGTTCGGGGTCTGAACGAGAGACTCCAGCCTCCCACAGGGCAGAAGCTGGTCGAGAGCGCACTGCATTTAGGAGACTGTAATGCAATATCTTGCAACATTTACAGGAAAGCCAGCATAGAGCGTGGCCAGTCTCCTTGCTTGCTGGTTGGGGAGGAACACAGGGCAGCCCACACCGAGGAGGGGCTGGCGGGAGGGCTCATGCGTGGAATGCTTTTAGCAACAGGGCCAGACTTCTAATTTGTGCCTGTGGGACTTCAGATCAGATGGGCCAGTGCTGAAGGTCATGCCTTTGATGCCAGCAGGCTCAGCGCCTTGCCCACAGCCCTCCCTCTGCAGGAGACTTGGATGTTAGGAGCTAGGACCAGGTCACTTGGCTCTTCAGTTCTAGGCTATTGGGATGAAATGGGTGGGAACGTTCATTGCCATCCCAGCTTTTCACCTGCCAGTTAGTGCAAGCCGGATGCTGCTGTTCGCCTCCCAGTGCGGACAACTTTGGACAGCAGAGAGACAGGGACAGGGCTCCAATTTAGGGCGTCGTTGGGATGTTTTAGTGGGTGGGCTGGGGCAGATCATTGTAACTGCCTGCTCCTTGCCACCTATGCCCACCCCTAGTAATGCTGTGGAGAGAGTACATGGGGGCTCGGGAGGCTCTGTCTACACTACAGAGCCCACACCGGGGTAATCCCAAGTGTAGACACAGCATACGCCAACAAGAGTTTTTCCACTGGGGTAGGATCACCAGCATCCCAAATACTGTTACCCCTCTTCTGGCAGCATAGCGGTATTTACACTAGGGGTTGCATCAGCGTAGCAATGTCCTGCGGGGGGGGCTGCCCCCACCCCACTGACCAACATAGTTAAGCCAGGAGACGTTTGAAGCGTAAACCTTTTACAGTGGAGATCGGTAAGCAAGTGTCAAGTCTCACAGTCTCCTGTAACAGACCAACGCGAGACGCCCAACAGCCACCCAGTGACGCAGGGATCAGCCCTTGGTCCTGACATGCCATCCAGCAAGCCGAAGGGATAGCAGCAGGAAGGTGCCACGCCCCAGCTTCGGCCTCCCCGGTACTGTCCGGACCAGAGCAGCTTTCAGCTGCTTTGGAGCAGGAGGGAGTACAGAGAGTAGGAAAGAAAAGCGCCCAGGAAAGCCAGCAGCTTCTCGAGGAGAGAAAAGGCCCAACTGCCCACCATGCTAATCCAAGGGAGAGGTAGGAAGAACAATGAGAGGCCAACATGGCTCCTGAGAAAAAACCCAAAGAACAATCCTACAAAAAGTGGAAATGCAGCCAAACTGATAAGGAGGAGCATGGGGTGGGCAGGGATAGCTCCGTGGTTTGAGCATTGGCCTGCTAAACCCAGGGTTGTGAGTTCAATCCTTGAGGGGGCCGTTTAGGGATCTGGGGCAAAAATTGGAGATTAGTTCTGCTTTGAGCAGGGGGTTGGACGAGATGACCTCCTGAGGTCCCTTCCCACCCTGATATTCTGCGATTCTATGAAAGAATAGCTCAAGTACGTACGGTGAAAAGTCAGACAGACAGAGGCACGATATGAGGTACACCTAGCAAGGGGCATAAGGGGGAATAAGAGGTTCCTTAAATACATTAAGAGCCAGAGAAAGATGAAAGAAACTGTACGCCCTCCATAGGTGAGGGAACTAGGGGCACTGCTGCACCCCCTGGCTTGAAGTGGTTTCGATCATATACAGGGTTTACAGTTTGGGTCAATGGCGCTCAGCACCCCCACTTCGGGTTGACAGCCCTCCTGCTTTCGCCAGGAGTCTCCCAGAATCAGGCTCTATTGAAGCCAATCCAGGAGATTTTAGCCTGCTTAGAGTCTGGCAGTTGTGGAAAGAGCCCAGAGGAGAGCAACAAAAATGATAAAAAGTTCAGAAAACCTGACCTCAGATCATAGGCGTCGAAACAAGCAGCGCGCGTGTGTGCGCAGAGGTTACACAGGTCCACTGGCCCCAGGCCTCCACTCCCGAGCCGCCAGCCCTGCCCCGGTGTCCTGGCTGCCGGCCCCACTTCCCAGCCACTGGCCGTGCGCCCAGGGCTCTCGGTCCCATGCCCAGGGCTCTGCTCTTGGAGACCTTGCCCTGCTCCCTGGCCCCATGCCTGGGGCCCTGCTCCATGCTCAGGGCCCAGGGCTCCACTCCTGGCCCAGTGCCCGCCCCCAGCCTTTGCCCCCTTACGCCATCCGGATCCCCCCCTCCCAGAGACATGGCACTGCTCCCAGCCCCAGCCGTGGGGGGCATGGACAGGGCCAAGGGGGCTGGCTCTCAGCCCCCCACTATTAAAAGGGCTCCAAAGCCATTGCCTCAAAGGCACATTTAGTCTTGAGAAAAGACAACTGGACAGGGACCCTGGTAACAGTCTTCAAAAACTTAAGGGCGGTTATAAAAAGATGGTGAGCAATTGTCTTCCCTGGCCACTGAAACTGGGACAAGAAGTAATTGGCTTAATCAGCCACAATGTTTCGGTTAAACGTTCGGGAAAGTCTACGGCTAGGCCAGCTCTGGACCCGGCTCCCCAGGGAGGTTGTGGGGTCCCCATCAGTGGAGGTTTTGAAGACCAGGCTGGACAAACCCCTGTCAGGGCCGGCCTCGGTTCACATGGTCCTGCCTCGGCGCAGGGGGCTGGAGGAGGGGACCTCTTCCAGCCCTACATCTCCAGGAGCATGAAAACAGCAGCCGGGCTGCCAGCCCCAGAGAGGCCCATGAAGTTGGGGAGCGCTGCAGGGGGCCCATGTGACGCCCCTGCGGGGAGCTGCAGCTGCATGACTCGGAGTCCTCCTGAAGCACCCAGCCCTCAGCCTGCCAGGAACATGGAGCCAAGGGGGCTCAGCCCAGAGGCGGGAACCGCCTGGAGGCAGGGCCTGTTTAAGGACTCGCCCCGCCGGGGGATCCCTGGCGCAGCCCCCAGCTGCTCGTTCCCCGCACACCCCGCTTGAAATTGCGGCACCACGGGTGCAAGTAACACCTTGCCCGGGGGCTCTGCAGCTGCCCCGGGGGTTCGCGGAGCCCTTCCCCCGCTCTGGGGCAGCCCCCCGCTGGCCGGCACCTACCTGCGCGTACAGCTCCCCTGCAGCCATGGCGAGGGGGGGCCCCGAGCAGCCTGGGCCGGGCCCCGGGAGACGCCGCAGGTGCAAAGACCCCCCCAGCCGGGCTGCCCAGGGCGCTTATGGGGAGGGTGGAGCGCGCGCCGCGCCTTGCACGGGGCCGCGTGCACCTGGCATCAATCGCCAATTAACCCGCCCCCGGGGCCGGCTCCGTGCGCCCAGCAACCGCGGGGATGGGCCCTGCGGGGGGAGGGGGGGGCATCGCGGCCGGGGGGGGCCCTGCAGGGCCAAGGCGCCCGAGCACATCCCCAAGTCTCTCCCCAGATCCGGCTGCCCGGTGCCAGATGCAGGTGGGGAGAGGCTCCGCTTGGCCTTTGGAGCTTATTCTAGCGATTTGCATCCCTGGGGCCACCGGCCACCCTGAGAGGCAGGGCCCCCCTGTGCTGGGCGCTTTGCCCAGGAGCAAAGGGGAGAGCCCCTGCCCCAGAGAGCACAGTCCCGGGGTCAGGCCGGGTGCACTGGGTGGATGAAACAAACAGGGTGTGGGGCTCCCTGGCCAGGGGGCAGGTTGGGGATTTATTAGCCGCAGGGCAGCCTGCCCTGCCCTGGGTGAGAACAGCGGGACGCCTGCAGGGTTAGCGGAAAAGCTGCTCCGGAGAGGCAGCGAGGGGGACACAGTCCAGACCCACCTTCTGTGGGTCAGTGAAAGTGGCGCTCGCAGGGAGAGGGACGCACAAGGCCAGCCAAGCTGATCTGAGCCTTTCACAGCCCATACTGTAGTTAGCTTCACCATGCTCTGGGAGGCAGGGCAGGGCTGTTATCGCCAGGGCACAGAGGGGAAACTGAGGCACAAAGCAGCTAAGTGATTTCCCCAAAGGCACACGAGGACTCTGTGGCCGAGAACGGGCTTGCACCTAGGTCACCGAAGACCTGCGATCTGCCCCAACCACCAGGCCAGTCTTCTGCTCCTGCCTTTCTGTATACAGCGCTGAGCACAATGGGGGACCTGCTCTGAGCTGGGGCCTCTGGGCCCTGCCATAACAACAACAACACGGCCCCAGGTCCACCTGACTTTTGAGGAGTTGTGTTGAGTGAGTTTCACCCACAGAGCATAAGGTGTCATTTTACAGGAAAGATCCTGCTGCCTCCAGCCCATGCCCCGTCCACCCCGGCTGCCCCACACTGGGCTGGCTGTTTCTCTGGACACCCGTTCCCTTCCCCTCTGGTCTCCGTGGCTCAGTATAATTTGGTCCTGACAATTATATAAGGCAAACGCTCCATTAATCCAGCATGCGCCGAAGGTTTAGTGCAACATAATAATCGGGGAGATTAAAACGTTGCCTTTTTTTATGTGAACAAATTCTGCAACAGGAAGCCTATAAAGACATTTTCTGATGCAAAAATAATGAAGCGCTAATTGCCCAGGGGCTGTCAGCAGCATGTATCTCGTTAACAAATCACGTAGGCGGGTTTGCGGACCCTGGACCGAAATGCCATTAATAGCAACATGTTCAGCTAGGGAGAAAAGCGGGGGGGAAAAATTCCAAAGGGGGTTGTCACACTTTCCAATAGCAAAAAAAGCCTGGTAAAAATTAGCTACTGGTAAAAAGCGATTGTCCATGCAGAGCCGCTCAGAAAAATTAATCTGAATGAATTAAAGGTGAATTTGAAGTAGAGAGGTTAAACCGCGTGACATCCCTGTGCAGACACTTACTCAGATTTAAAGTAGCTTTCATTCAGTTTATCTTAATTTGCTTCCAAAGTTAATTACACTAAACCGAATCTAGGCCACTTTAATTCTAAATGAGTGTGTCCACATAGGGATTTAATGCATTTTAATGAATCCACTTTAAAAATTTATTCCGATTAATTTTCCTGCGTGTTCCCATGTAAAACTGAGTGCCAGCCCGGCTGGAGAAACCCTGTGTCAGAGCCTAGTGGTAGGCTGTGGCAGAGTGAGATTCCACCCCCCAGGCCCCGTCTGCATCTTAGGCGAGTAGGGCCCCACGCTCAATTCAATGCACTGGAGAAAGGCAGACTATCCCTGCCCGAGAGCTCACAAGTGACCTGGAGGGACCCTGGAGGTTCTGCCTCCATGGCTCAGACAGACCTTGGCCTCTCTGGTGAGACTGACAGCAAAGGGGAGCAACCTAGACTCAGGTCCTCATGGGTCTGTAGGCACCTAACGCCCAGTGAAATCAATCATTCTTAGGTGGCTAAATACCGCTGAGGTGCTGGGCCTTGGTGCCCGCTGGGGCGGTTATTACGTGGGCCCTGGCCCCCGGGATGCCAGACTGACTCCGTGCACACCCTCTCCCTGAGGACAGGAACCCCCTGCTCTGCGTTTGCACCAGTGAGGAAAGGATCTAGAGCAGACAGCCAAGCCCCTGAGCCAGCCAGGACTCGACCCTGACATATGAAGAACTGGGGGCTCTAGAGGTACTTTACAATATTAACACCACCCCCCCAAACATATTTCTTAGCAAGGGCCTGGCCTTGCTCTCATTAGAGTCGGTGGGACCTGGAAGGAGCAAGGGCTGTCTCTCCCTGTGTTTCAGGCCAGACCAGCTCCCTGGCCCACTGTCCATCTGCTCCCCATAGTTGCATTGTTCTGGATAGCACCCAGGCAGCTTTGCTGCCGTCTCTAGGCAGGACTCCTGAGACCAACTGGAGCTGGCAGGTCTCCCCAGTTGCCCTGCAACCCCACTTACCTCATGCCACAGGTTCTGTGTACCCCCCCATACCAGGGGCCCCCTTTCTGCCATTCACCAGGGCTTCTTGGTCCTTCCCAGCCACACCAAGGAGTTTGAGCCCCCATATCTCCTCACCAATCTAATTCTTTCTTTCTCTTTCCGGATGTCAACATTTTAAGCTGATTTGGGCCTGGGCAGAGCCGAGACGAGGGGTACTGTTCTGCTGGACAGGGTGAAATTTTGCCACCAACTGGTTCTTTGGTCTAGAGAGCATTGTAGAGCCAGTAGCAGCTGCTGGGATTGCTAAGCGGCTGCCAGGGGCTCAGTGGGGCCATGTCTACCTCTCAGCTTCTCTGATTTTAATCAGAACCACTAGGTTACGCCCATTGAGGACTAGACCCTTCCCTGGACATTTGGAATCGATGGGACGCAGCGTTGGAGAGTTGCTGGGTGCCAGACAAACGGACAAACGCTGGCCGGTTGAAGGTAAGGGCCTGGCCCATTCGGCTATCAGGCTCTGCGCTCATAGCATCTCCGTTATTTATAACCAGTTCAGAGCATTTCAAAAGGCAGAGGGGGAGTTTTGCTAATTGCCTACTCAGTCTGCGATGTGAAAGCCAAGCTGGGCCCTTTCCTGATTCAGGCCTCAGCACCACGAGAGATGCCACCAGCTGCAGTCATTGCTCACGGCCAGGTCTGACCTTGCATTTGGAGCTGAGGTCACACTTCTGTTGCCACTTCAGGATCCAGACTAGACAACATCTAGGATTTGCAAAGGGGTTCAGGCACCCAGTTTCCATGGGCCTTAGCTGTCTAATTCCTTTGGACACCGTTCACAAATAAATCCCAGCCCCCACCGGGAGTGGCTCTGCAGGGCTAACGAGTCAGCTGTAGCAAGAAGTTATTGTCAGCCGTGAAATCTGCAGCACTGAGCCAAGGCCAGAGAGGAAAGCTGCTGAGTAGGATAGGAGCCATATTTACAGCCACTTTCAGCACCGTTCACTGCATGTCAGGCAGGTCACCGCATGTCAGGCAGCAAGGGGAGGGATTCCACAGTGGGCGCGTGTGCTCGCCACGTGCACCAATGCCCCCCGTTTTTCCCGCAGCAGTGTCCATAGGGGAGCGGATGTGGTGCCCGTATGCCACGGTATATGGGGCGCCACCGGCTCCCCCCACCCTCAGGTCCTTCTTCCGACAGTGGGGAAGGCGGGCAGGTTGTGGAATGGACGTGAGCAGCACATCTCGAAGAACTCCCGTTTTGGAAAAGGTAACTGTCTTTTCTTCTTCGAGTGATTGCTCATGTCCAGTCCACATTTGGTGACCCCCAGCTGTTCCCGTGGAGGCGGGTAGCAGTTCACGGCTGTGCAGATTGTAATACAGCTCTGCTGAACCCAGCGACGTCTCTGGCCTGCTGAGTGATGGCATAATGAGCCAGGACCGTGTGGACCGAGGACCGCGTTGCGGCTCGATGGATGTCCTGGATTGGGATGTGTGCCAGGAAGGCCACCGAAGACGCCTGTGCTCTAGTCGAATTGTCCCTGACGATCGGCGGTGGTGGGACCTTTGCTAGCTCATAACAGGTCTTTATGCAAGAGGTGATCCAGTTGGAAATCCTCTATGAAGAAACCAGAAGGCCCTTCATCCTATCTGCCGTAGCGATGAAGAGCTGGGTCGATGTGCAGAACAGCTTGGTACACTCCAAGTAAAAAGCCAAGGCCCTCCGGACGTCCAGCACATGCAGTCTCTCCTCAGCAGTCTTGTGCGGCTTGGGACAGAACACACGTAGGAACACATTCTGGCTCACGTGGAAGGAAGATACCACCTTCAGCAGGAAGGCCAGGTGGGGCCGCAGATGGACCTTGTCCTTATAAAACACTGTGTAAGGTGGTTCTGAGGTCAAGGCCTTAATCTCCGAGACTCATCTTGCCGACGTCACCACCACCAGGAAAGCGACCTTCCAGGACAAACAGGAAAGGGAGCAGGAGCCCAGCAGCTCAAAATGTGGGCCGGTGAGCCTGGAGAGGACCAGGTTAAGGTCCCACTACAGGACAGGGGCCTGTACCTGTGGGTAAAGCCTCTCGAGACCCCTCAGGAACCTGACGGTCATGCCGTGAGAAAAGACCGTCTGACCTTGGATCGACTAGTGGAACGCGGAGATGGCCGCAAGGTGCACTCTGATGGAAGAATGCGCCGGACCCTGGGTCCTGAGCTGCAGTAAGCAGTCCAAGATGGACTGCACTGAAGAACGTGAGGAAGAAATGCCACGCGCCAATGCCCAGTGGGAAAACCTTGTCCACTTGGCCAGGTAAGTTAGTCTCGTGGATGGCTTCCTACTTCCCAGGAGGACCTGCTGGACCTCCACCGAGAAGGTACGCTCCTCCGGGTTCAACCCTTGAGCATTCACGCCAAGAGGTGTAGAGACTCGAGATTGGGGTGTAGGAGCCAACCATGATCCTGTGACAGCAGGTCCAGATGGTAGGGAAGGAGCCAGGGAGGAGTCACCGCCATGTTCATGAACGTGTGGAACCAGTGCTGGCAAGGGCACACAGGGGTGATCACGACAACCTATGCCTTGTCCCTGTTGATCTTCACTAGGACCCAGCTGATGAGAGGGATGGGAGGGAACATGTACATCAGACCCTCGGCTCATGACAGGACAAAGGCATCGGAGAGGGAGCCCTTGCTCAGGCCCTTCCAGGAGCAAAACCAATGTTCACCTGGTGGCAAACAGATCTACGTGGGGAGTTCCCCACCTCTGGAAGATCATGCAGGCCACCTCCGGATGGAATGACCACCCGTGGTGAGAGGAGAAGTCCCTGCTGAGATCTGCTAGGGCATTCCTAATGCCGGGGAGGTGACCAGCTTCCAGATGGATTCTGTGATCGATGCAGAGGTCCCAGAGAGCCAACGAGCATACTCCTTCTTGTTTGTTCACGTGCACCAACTTTACAAGAACTCTAGTTCATACCAACGAAGCCTAAGCATTGCTAGCAAGAGCAATGAACCTTCCAGCACCGTCACTGGCGGCAAGAAGGAAACTGGGATTGTTTAGTCTACAGAAGAGAAGAATGAGGGGGGATTTGATAGCTGCCTTCAACTACCTGAAAAGGGGTTTCAAAGAGGATGGATCTAGACTGTTCTCAGTGGTAGAAGATGACAAGACAAGGAGTAAAGGTCTCAAGTTGCAGTGGGGGAGGTTTAGGTTGGATATTAGGAAAAACTTTTTCACTAGGAGGGTGGTGAAGCACTGGAATGCGTTACCTAGGGAGGTGGTGGAATCTCCTTCCTTTGAGGTTTTTAAGGTCAGGCTTGACAAAGCCCTGGCTGGGATGATTTAGTTGGGGATCGGTCCTGCTTTGAGCAGGGGGTGGGACTAGATGACCTCCTGAGGTCCCTTCAACCCTGAGATTCGAGGATTCTATGAGGGTGGGGGGAGCCAGCAGTGCCCCTTATACCATGCCATATGGGCGCCACTCCAGAGGACGCCAGAGCTGCTCCCCTGCGGATACTGCTGATAGATAAACTACCAGCACTGGCGCATGTGGCGAGCACACACATCTAATGTGGAATGGACATGAGCAAGCACTGGAAGAAGAACCATTGTTTTGCCGCATTAAAGACAGAAACGATTGCAACAGCCCCATTGGTCTGGTGCTAGGATATAGAGTAGGGATGTACCCACAGCTATGGTCCTTTCTATTCTGCCTGATGCAGGGGGCATGCATAAGAACATAAGAATGGCCCTACTGGGTCAAACTAAGGGTCCATCTAGCCCGGTATCCTGTCGTCCGACAGTGGCCAGTGCCAGGTGCCCCAGAGGGCATGAACGGAACAGGGAATCATCAAGTGATCCATCCCCTGTCGCACATTCCCAGCTTCTGGCAAACAGAGGCTAGGGACACCGTTCTTGTCCATCCTGGCTAATAGCCATTGATAGATCCATCCTGTATGAATTTATATAGTTCTTTTTTGAACCCGGTTATAGTCTTGGCCTTCACAACATCCTCTGGCAAGAAGTTCCACAGGTTGACTATGCTTTGTATGAAGAAATACTTCCTGTTATTTGTTTTAAACCTGCTGCCTATTGATTTCATTTGGTGACCCCTAGTTCTTGCGTTATGAGAAGTAGTAAACAACACTTCCTTATTTACTTTCTCCACAGCAGTCATGATTTTATAGATCTCAATCATATCTCCCCTTAGCCGTCTCTTTTCCAAGCTGAAAAGTCCCAGGCTTTTTAATCTTTCCTCACATGGCAGCCGTTCCATACCCCTTATCATTTTTGTTGCCCTTTTCTGAACCTTTTCCAATTCCAATGTATCTTTTTTTGAGATGGGGTGACCACATCTGCACACAGTATTCAAGATGTGGGCGTACCATGGATTTATATAGAGGCAATATGATATTTTCTGTCTTATCTGTCCTTTTCTTAATGATTCCCAGCATTCTGTAAGCTTTTTTGACTCCCGCTGCACAGTGAGTGGATGTTTTCAGAGAACTCTCCACAATGACTCCCAAGATCTCTTTCTTGAGTGGGAACAGCTAATTTAGACTTCATCATTGTATGTGCATCTCTTGGAGGGGGCACTGGCAGAAGGCGGAAGCAGTGGAGGAAGGGAATGAGCAGTTGCGGGGTGGGGTGAGGGGGAGGGAGAGGGTTGTAAAAGGCGCAGGGGACATGCCAGAATTAAATGCTGTGTAGTAGGAAGGAGGAATGCTGCTGGGGCTGGTGCAGTGATTTGTGACTGATGTTCTTGAGTTTTTAAATGTGTCTAGGCAGCCAGCATTTTGGATTGTTAGGGAGCAGGGGGCATACCCCTTAGCGTGCAGTTCAAAATAAGTAAATACATGTTGGGGTGCCATCTGCATCAGGACACTGTCTATTCTACAATCACTTCTGCTTGCCAGACACGTGGGCTGCAGGAGGGAGCTCAGATTTCTGGGTTCTATTCCCAGCACCGCCACTAACTCCCACGGTCAATTTAAGTAAGGCGCAGGGCGGCTCGGTGCTGTTTTATCCATCTGCAAAATGGGGCAAACACTTACCTCATCACGGCGTTTGTGGATGGATTTTGTGCAAATAAATCATCGAGCCCTTTCACAGAAAGTTACTAGAAGCATTTCACATCTGCATGGGAGGGAAGGACACATACACTCTCAACCCCCCCCCCCCCCCACCCACCCACACACTTGCAGTTAGAAGCAGGGTCGGGGGTGTTTAAAGAAATAGATTTGAGAAAATACATGTGGCTGAACTAGTGTTATAGGCCTGGAGGCAGGACTCAGGCTGATGGTCTCTGGCCTGTGTTTTGCAGGAGGTCAAACTAGATGATCAGAAAAGTCCCTTCTGGCTTTGAACTCTAAAAATCACAGCTCTCTGTAGTATTTCTTCTCCAGCCCCCCGTGTAGGATATGGCATCAGGACAAGAAAAAGTTCCTCATAGCCGGGAGAGCCCAGGGCATGCTCTTCAGCATGGCTTAGGGGGCCGGAGGCTAGAAGTTGTGCACGCACTTCCAGGGTGAAGATGGGCATCTGGTGGAAGCTGAACCAATTGCCCCAGGATAATCTAGACTGAAATTCTGAACTATTCCCTTCCAACCAGCAGGAAGAGCCCAAAGCACGTACTCCCCATCCTGGCCTGGGGCAGGCTGTTTTGCCGCAGGACAGTAGCTCTCCTGTACATGTTAACGGCTCCTACACCGAAGCACCTTTTAGATCCCTCACAGAAGGTTGCAGAAATAGCTCAACCCGCAGAGCTGGTTGCAGCCACAGGTGCGATTGCTGATGGGAAATGCCCTTTGCACACAGAACAATTCTGTGGGGAAATTTTCCGTGTTGCCAAACGGTTTGGATTGTCCAGCAGGAAAATCGACATGACGCCTGCCAGCCTCCAAGGCGCTTGTCAGCTTCACTTTCAGCCTGCCCAAAGAATGAAATTGACAAGAGGCGGGCAGCCAGCCAGCTGAAAAATTCCAGGTTTGGTTCTTTTTGAAATAGAATTTTTCAGAATTTCTGGCTTCTGAAAAAGTTGGAAATTTTTGCTTTTCCTCTTGAATTGCATAAATATTTTACCAGAACCTCAAAATTTCCCACAGGCTGGAAATGTCGTTTTCCAGGCAGCTCTACTCACAGGCTGCACACAAGTGCGACAGGCCGACCACTGCCAACCATGGCGGACGGATGGCTGGCAGAAGCCTGGTCTTTGTTCATGCAGATTCTGAAGGTGACCAACATCCTTCTGCCCCAGCACCCTTCTCTGCTGGGCAGGCTCTCACATGGGTGCCTTACCTGTGCCAGAGGTACCAGCTGCAAGGTAACTGCTACTCAGCAGACCCTCTCTGCCCCCAGAGGCAGCTGTCCCACAGCTGGGCCATCTCCAGCAGCCTTTGCTGAGAGCAGCAGGCCAGCCATGACTAGCGTCATAGATGCACCAGGGCAGGAATAGGAAGAGAGATGGACAAGGCCCTTGGGAACTGCAGGGGGGGACCACTCCCCTGCTCAGCACCCGTAGAGCTTTTCGGGTCCAATGGGCAAGACTGGAGGACTTGTCGCGATAAGCCAATTGACTCCAGGCCAGGAAGATCCAGTAAAACCTCCCTCCAGGCCCAGTATGTGCTGGTGGGTACTGCACAGCCACAAGGTGCTCTGCGTGAAAGGACAAACCACGGGCCCATGTGCCATTCCAGCTGGTGGCCAGTAGGGAAGTCAAGAGTTTATCGCCCCTTTTAGGGACCATATGAGACAGCGTTAATAGTGAGTTGTGGTCAATACTATTCCCCTCTCAAGAGAGCAAGTTTCAGGCTGTGGCTGAAGACACAGCAGCAGCTGGCTTTGCCGTCTTTCCACAAAGCGCTCTGAGACCCGTGCAGTGAGAAGGGGGCTACAGCAAGAGGATTTGGGGTTTACACCACTGCAAAAAGCACCATTCTCCTTCTATGGAGAAATGCAGCAATAACGCGGCCTTATTCCTTTATACAGTGGGATGCACCCCAGGCCACTCCACCCACAACACCTTGTGACCCAGACACAGATGCCAATGGGCAGGGGGCATAATGAGTGCGTAGGGGTTTACAGGGATCCCCTAGGTCCGATGACTACATACCAGTGCAACAAAGGGTGGCATGTGAAGTCTCTGTCAACAGACAGTAACGTACTGGTGCTCCCAATCATGGTGAGATCTACAGATGTTGTTTTAGGAGTTTTGTATCTATGCTGAAAACGAAGGTCTGATGTAAATGAAGACAGGTCACCAGAAGATGAGAAGCAGGTTCTGCTCAGGTCCGGGGTATGAGACACTTCTCTCCCTGGCTGACCATTGTGTATCATGCGTATTACAATGTGAGTCGATTTGGACATGGAGCCATCAGCTAATCAAGACTGCAAAGGCAAGGAGATCACAAACTCTACCTGAAGGAATACCCAGCAAGGGGGAGTCCAGTTTATGACTAAGATCAAAGAATTCATCCGGTATATCAGGAGACTGCAAGGAGAAACACTGTTTCCTTCACCGAGGGGACAAGCTGCCCACATGCTTGTCATATGAATGGAGGGTCACAGCTAGCCTGGCTGTTAAACGCTGGGAGAAAGGCTTTGGATGATAGCTAACTAGATGTCTTGCTGTCCTGTCTCAGGGAGGTTACCTCTAGGCTCTAGAATGCATATTATGATTTTGTTTTAGATGTAACCAGTAGTTCCCAATTTTTCCACCTACTCGCTATTACCGGAATCTCTTCTTCCTTAATTACGCCGACCCTTGTTTTCACTAGTCACAAACCCAAGTGCTGAGAGGGAAGCAGAGATCCTCAGGTGAAACAGGAAAGCTGAGGCGCACTGTCGCTTTGGGGACAGAGTATCTGTAAATGCTGCGAGTGTCCAGAGGATTAGGGGCTGGGCACCCAGGGGGTTTGGACTGTGCCTATCGCTAACCTGCAGGACAGCAGAGCCTGCATAGGCTGGAAGGGCCCATGGCTGGGGGAGTCGGAGAGCTGACCCCTGGCAGGCACAGACAAGGTTCCCACATGCTAAGGGCAGGTGGTAGCGACCATCGGTCCCCCTGGGAAGCAGGTCATGCATATCCATGCAAATTATACCCCACTGCTGAAATGCTGCCACCTCTGGGGTGAGGCACAGCAGCTGTTGAACATGACCTAGCATTTTAAGGCAGGGAGTAGAGAATAACCGAAGAAGCAATGTTCGGTAACTGGCGTGTAGTTTTGTCAAAATTGGGATCGGGTAAAGAAAATGGAGTCAACACGCACATACTGTCTGAATGGTTTTGGAAAGCCAGAGCTTGAAACAGAGCCTTGAACAAACTCCACGTGCAGGCAGTAAGAGCGGTCGCTGTTTGGTTGCACCATGCTGGTGTTTCTTGGTAGAGTAGATGTGATGTAACAGTTGATACTGTGACCTCGCGGAGAGCAGCACACCGGAGAGACAGTGTACATTCATATATAGTAAAAAGTCTTTATTAAGAAGTCAAAAAATAAAACTCTTGATACAATTTTCATAACCGTCAAGTCAGCGCAGCAAATATATAATCAGTACTTTAGCCATGTAAGGTTAAAGGTCCGTTATTTTCTTTTAAAATAAAATATATTTTAGTTCTTAAAATTTATTCAATAAAGTACATATTTTCCTATAAATTCCCTACATATACATAAGAGGTAAAAAATAAAAAAATAAAACTAAACAAAACAAAACGGCGATCGAAATCATTTTTTTGGCGACATGACGTGCTTAACTCTGCCCCCAACTGTTCCACACCCCCCCGCCCGTCCCAGCCAGGACACCTATCCTTTTCAACGCACTGTGGGCAGCTTTCACGTTGGCAAAATAGAAGATAAAACGGTGTTACCAAAAAAAAAGAGAGAGATATTTAGAGAACCGGCCAGAACCGTCCAAAAAAATAACTACATACAAAAACCCAAAACATTAATAATAATAATAATAATAAAATGCTTTTAAAAAAATAAAGACAACCCTTGTGTGTCCTAAATAAAAAGTGCAACCGGACCTTTTCTTTCTGTTTATTTCACTTTGCAAACTGAATACTGTTATTTGGAAAGAACTGTTGAAGAACAGCTGCTCGTTCTCCTCCCCAGCTTCCACACCTGGGTTCAGAGTTAAAGCTATTCTGTAAACATTTGATTTTTTTTCTCCCTTCTGCTATTTCACACCCCTCTTTCCTGTCATTTTCCTCATCCCTTCTTCCCCCCTCCCCCACCCACAATCTTCCTCTCCAGCTTTCTACCCAGCAAGAAACATCGTCTTTCACCCTCCCCACCCGCAGTCCCAATCCAATCCCTTAAATAAAAAGGTTGATTTAAACAGTTAAAAGTTCTTAAAAAGCTGAGTTGTAGGGAGAGGGGTAGGGGTGGGGGGTGGTGGCCCATCCGATCGGACTCCGGATGGACAGCTAGGAGAAGATGTGGATGGCTTGAGTGGCTGGGGTGTGGCAGGCAGGGCACTCCGGCTCGGCTTTGCCGCAGATGCGGATGGCGCACTCCATGCAGAAGAGGTTGTGGCCGCAGGGCACCAGGGCAGCAATGACCTCGCTTTCGAAACACACCATGCACTCCCGGGAGCTCTTCCGGTGCCCGTCAGAGCTGCTGGAATCTGTGGGGGAGCCTGAGGTGCCGGAGATGCTGCCCGGCAGGGAAGAGGAGGAGGAGTAACCTGTGCTGTTGGAGAAGGAGGAGAGCGAGCCCTGGGTGGGCAGCCAGGACAAGGTGCTGACCGGGTCGCTCTGGATGCGGCGGGCTAGGGGGTGGTCCAGGGCAACGCTGCTCTCTGGGAGGGTCGGGGAGTGCCGGGGCGTGGCTGTCCCGCTGATGCTGCTGTTACGTCTCTGCGAGCCATTGATGGAGGAGCAGCTGCTGAAGGCCTGCAGGGGGTTGGAGCGCTCAAAGGGAGACCAGATGGTGGTGGGCGTGGTGAGGTCCAGGGCCAGGAAATCGAAGCCGAAGTCAGCGTCTTCGGAGCTGAGCGGTGGCGCCTGGGGCTCGCTGAAGTTGAAGCCGCTGCTGGTGCTGTACGGGCTGGTGGGGCTGGCGTCGGCCACCCGGCCACCGTAGTAGGACTCGGTGGAGGTGCTGCCCAGGGAGCTCAGGCTGTCATTGCGAAGGCCGGCCGAGGGCCTGCGGGCAGGGTTGGGGGCTTTGGCCCACAGGCTGGCCGTGCTGCCCAGCAGGTCGAGGCAGACGTCGGTGCCATTGGAGTGGAAGTCGTTGTCTGCGTTGACGTCTATGAAGGAGCCTGTCCTCATGGTGATGTGGGCTTCAATCTCCTCCCGGGCCCGGTCCACGTTCTCGGGCATCCCCGTCACCTCAAAGACGGGCTCTTTGTCTCGGCTCGGCGTGACAATGTACGTGTGCGTCTGCTGCTGGATTCTCTTGATGGTGGCCCCCTTGGGCCCCACCACCAGGCCCACCACACGGTAGGGGACTCTCACCTGGATGGTGGTCTGCCCTGGCAGGTTGGGGGGACCCTGCACGGTTCCCGTCAGGCCGTTGACCTTGTTGCGAGTTGCTCGGATCATGGAGAAGTGTTCAGCAGCCGAGAGGATCTCCCTCTTGGCCATTTCCACATCCTCTTTCCTCCCAGTCACGATGAAGATGGGCTCCTCTCCTCTGACTGGCGTCTTGATGTAGGTGTTGGTTTTAGCACGCAGGGCTTTGATCTTACAGCCTGGAATGAAAAGGAGACAGAAAAGCGACACGTTCAGGCCCAGGTTGAAGCCGGGAACCAAGCACACCCTGCTGCTCGTGTTATAAGGAGGGCCGGGAAGCCAGCAGACAATGCAATTGAGGCAATGCAATTGTTTCCACTGAATTCACACCTACAACAGGGAAACCTTCTGAGAGGAGAAGCCTCACGCTTCACAACCAGGAAGTTACTCCTGAGTTCTGGTGAATGGTATGCGCTAGCATGAAACACACAGGCTTGCTGACCCCTCATCGTCATGTCCACTGGGGCAGGACCTCAGGATCCCAACCAGGGATCAGGGCCCCATCATGCAAACACGACACAGATGGTCCCTGCCCCAGAGAGCTCCTTATCAAGGAGTGAGGCAACAGGTGAACCCAGAAGAAAAAGGGGAGTATGTGTGCACCCTGGGCAGAGAGGTGGGGACAAGGTCAAGGGGACTGAGACAGACACACGTGCCCAAGTGAATAGTTACAGCAGCCCTAGGTGGTGGCCTTCTCCCTTGGAGATGGATTGGAAGGAAGTGAGGAAGCAGGCACAGAAGTTACTTTTATCTCAGGGGCAGGTTCGAGAAGGTGCAGAGAAATGACCCTTCTGGTTTTTTTTACATCCCAGTGCTTCCTTTATTTGGAGCCGGAGGTCTCCCCCCAGGATGGGGATGGGTGTGTGTGTGTGTCTAAACAGAGACCAGGCAGGCTGAACAGAAGCAGAACCCCCTCTCACGCCCCCCCCATCTGCCATGTCCATCTTTTATTTCTTCAGTTTGCCTTATTAGCATGTGTATTACTGTTAGCCTCTCGTCGTGGCCCCATTGAGACCCCCTGTCCGCACGCACGCACACAGAGAATTTCTTCCCTTCTTCCTTTGCTTTTGGTCTAAAAAATTCACTCGTTTCTGCCTGGAGGAAGAATTCAAAATGGAAGACAGGGAATGTGTCCACTAGGAGTCCCAGAGGAGGGGGTCTGTTAGTTAGGGGCTGAGCTAAGGGCCTATATATGCAGCTCTGGCTCGAAGGTCTCTGGACCAGGCAGAGTGGTCTAGACCAGTGGTCCTCAATCAGGGGTACATGTACCCCTGGGGGTTCACAGAGCTCTTCCAGGGGGTACATCAGCTCATCTAGAGATTTGCCTAGTTTTACAACAGGCAACATAAAAAGCACTCGTGAGGTCAGTACAAAATAAAACTATACAGACAATGGCTTATTTCTACTGCTCTCTATCTACACACTGAATTGTAAGTACAACATTTATATTCCAGTTGATTTATTTTATAACTATATGGTAAAAAGGGGAAAGGAAACAATTCTTCAGTAACAGTGCGCTGTGGCACTTTTGTACGTTTAGATCCAATTTTGTAAGCAAGTTGTGTTTAAGTGCGGTGAAACTTGGGGGTACACAAGACAAATCAGACTCCTGAAAGGGGTAAAGTCATCTGGAAAGGCCGAGAGCCACTGGTCTAGTGGATGGGGCATCGGCCTAGGACTCAGAAGACCTGGGTGTTACTCCCAACTCTGCCACCAACCTGCTAAGCGACCTTGGATAAGTCACTTCCCCGCTCCGTGCCTCTGTTTTCCCTCTCACCTGTTGTCTATCTTGTCTATGTATACCATGAGCTTTTCATAGCAAGGAGCGTCTCTCACTGCGTGTGTGTAGAGTGCCTAGCACAACTGGGCCTTGATCTCAGCTGGGGCCTCCAGAGGCTACTGGAATACAACCAGTAACTCCTGAATGCCGATCAGAACCCGCTCTGGAGATACCTTTCCGGTAGCTACAGTCCCGCTATGCCCTATTTGCGTTCGCTCCACCTGCACTCTAATAACTTTTTGTAACAAAATTCACACAAGTGACACATTCTAAATCTAGAGACCAGGCTGGTTTCCTGCCCTTCGTTCCCAATCACCAAGGCAGAGTAGCCCACATCCTCTGTGCCTTCCCAAGCTTTGGTTTAACCCAAAACATTATTAATCAACTGTACTGCAGCAGCATCTAGCAGCCCCAGTCATGGACCAGAAGCCCATCATGCCAGGCACTGTACAAACACAGAACAAAAAGACAGTCCAAGAGAGTCACCAGTAAATACTGATAACACCATGAGATAAGTTAGAAGGACCTTGTCAGGCAGGTATCAACCTATCTAAGGCATATGTCCCCCACATCACTGTAGTGACAGGCCTTCTCACATTCTTCAAGGTATTTGTCCTCACAGAACCCAGGTGCGGCACGGCAGTGCTATTGTACAGGTGGGAAACTGAGGCACAGAGAGACATTGACGTGCCCAAGATCATACAGACAGTCTGTGGAGGAGCAGCGGCATGAACGTAGCTCTCCCACGGCCCAGGCTAGACCCCTAGCCACTGGGCCAGGTCCAAGGTTTAGGTTTTGTAGAACCGTAGTAATCTGCATATGAAATTGGTCTCCTTTCACCACATCCCCACAAAGAGGCTGTAGTCAGGTCGTGGCTGCATTTAGGAAGTATACCATTGCACACTGACAAGGGCATTAAGTGTCACAGAAAATTAAAATAGAAAATTGTCAAAATGAGCAAGCAGAGTGCATTTTTAGATGCTAAATCCTTGCTTTTTGATCACATTCATTCATCACTTGCAAAATTCAGCCAGTCATTCACAAAGGGGTCTCCTAGTCATTTGTGTGAATAACCGGGGCTCAACCTATCGAACGGGAGCTCTCTCACAGTGGATAATACATTCAACTCTGAAGAAGCCAACAAGGGAAATGAGTTACATTTGAAACAAGAGCATCAAGGTGTCACTAAAGCCCGGGACCCAACCAGTTGTTCTGAGCTTGGAAAGGAGCTTGGGGACCAGATGTCGTCAATGGAGGATGAGAAAGGAGTGGGGGAGTAGTTTTGAAAAGCCCCGAGAAGACTCCACAGCTGTGGAGATCATGCACAGAACCTAGACTGAGAAGCCCATCAATGGCCAATCAAGAAGGCCATATTGAGTGGCTGCTATGCTTTCCCAAAGCCTACATCATGACAAACTCCCGGATGACACCTGTGGTCAACAGCTTTGCTCGTTGTAGCTGACAACTGCATTTCTCTGGTCCTATGGGACTCTCTGACATCAGCTCATCTGTGTGGGGGAACAGAACTTTCTCGGGGGCTGGTCCAAGATTGTGGAATGAACTTCCCCAGGAATGAAGGACCGTCACAAACCTTCCGCTCCCAGTGCCGGGTGCATTTCTTTGACCTGGCTTCTCTAACGTCAATAGAGAACAACATGTATATTTAAAAAAAAAAAAAATTCTACCAGAACAAGACACAATCCTGCACATGCTTCTCCTCCTGGGGAGAGGAGGCAAGAAAGAACACGTGACGTGTATGGTCATGTTGCTCAATGCACAGCTGGAAGGCGCTCCGATACTACGGTGATGAGCGTGGAATCACTACGCTCCTCTGGCACAACTTTGTATAAAGCTTCATTCTAGGCCTGTCCGCATGAAGGATATTCAGACTGGTGTGACCACACTGATGCAGTTACATTGATGCAACCTTTCTGACATACGCAGGGCTGAGCTGGCACAAAGGGGCTTATGCTGGTGTTACCCCAATGGTGCTTCGCAGAGAAAGCAACCCCTACTTGGTGTTGGTGCAACGTGCCTACGTTCGGGGTTTGCATCAGGAGGACTAAATCGAGAGAGTTTCCATTGGGGCTAATTTTTCAGTGTAGACAAGGCCTCAGTCAAGACTCTGTGGTACTAGCCGCAGTGCGGATATTTCCTAAGCTTGCCAGGGTGAGTAAGGAAAGAGATGTATGCCACTCTCCTGGGCCTCCTCCATTAGGAGAAGAGCTCAACTAGAGTTACTCCCACGTGGAGACCCAGAGATGGCCATGGGATTCCACATGGCGGTAATTCTACAGGCAGATGGAGCCTTTGAAAGGATTGTGGCCTAAGATCTTGACTGTATTAAAGCACCCAGCAACTTGTAGTGTTCAGAGAACAACTGAATTTTGCTGCACAGAATGTAAAGGGGATACTGTATTGAGTCTGCTGGACTCAGACAGACCCTGTGGTCTCTCAGTCTCTAAGTCTGGCACTGCCCAGAGTCACCACCCTGGGATCTCCCTAAGTCTTGGAGTGGAGCAGACAAAAAGGGGCTCCACTGCAGATCTGTCATTGGAGGTGCTACAAAAGACGGCAAATAAAGCAGAGAAGCAAACCTGCTCACTGCATAGAATGTAGCTCTTGGGCTGGCAACATGCAGATTTGGAGCCCAAAAGTCACTTGTATGCCTAAGGCACGTTCCAGCCCTGGCCTGTGGCTAAGTCTGCTTAGCGTGACCTATAGCAGATCCCCACATTACAGGATTAGATGCAGCTGACTGCCTGCGAGTTATGGCTATGCCAGGCTCTTTCCTCCTCACATCCCCCTCCAGCGCCATTCGGAGGGCTTGGTATGTCAGCTGCTGCACACAGCAGGGGGCTGATGCTTGGCATGTTGGGGTATTCCCCACCCACCCAGATGTGAATTTTTTTTGGGTGGGGGGAGGGGGAGCAGAAGGGAGTGAGGAGAAAGAAAACCTAACCAACAGATGAGGCTGGATTTTACTTACGGAAGCTGCTCAGTCAGGGGAGCCAACTGGCCGATGATATTCCCTGATAAAAGGAGTGAAGATTAATTGCACGGGGGCCCTGTTAGCGTCGTTTCAAGGGGATCTCTCTCTCACACACGGCACGCCAGGTGTGATCGGCCAGAATGGCCACAGGGCTGCGTTTCTGGGCTCAGACAGGAGGACACACCTGAGTTCATCCCCTCTCGCAGCCCACTGGACTCTGTCTGCCAGCCTTCGGGAGGCACCATAAGAATCATGAAGCGCCGCGCCGTGGTCAGAGCACACAGAAAGATGAATGTCAATTGAAAAATATTTGTCTTTTGTTGGTGGGGTTTTTTTTGGGACTAATTTAGTGATGGGTGGGTATATCTGTGGCTAGGGGCTGCAAGGACACGACTCATTTTGTAGCCTGCTGGGTGAGTATATTTATGGGTTGGTCAGTGCGGCCTGGTTTAGTCTGCTTAAGTGGGTCTGGGACTCCTGAATTACCTGCCTGGCTGTGTCACTCACGAGCTGTCTCCCCTGCGGCCAGCCATTTCCTGCTGTGGGTCCCAGTTCCCACCTCTGTGAGATGAGGGTAACACTCTGGCCATGGAGGTGAACCATCAGGCCTACAAGCAGCTGCTTTAACCGGAAGATCTCAAAGCAGTTGCCACCAACAAACTCTCCTCCGTTTATTACGGGGAAAGAAAGGAGCAGACAGGTTAAGAGACTTTGCCCAAAGTCACACAGCAAATAAGTGGCAGAGTTAGGAACAGAACCCAGGTTGCCTGACTCCCTGTCCCATTTTGGGACCACTCGATCATGCTGCCTTCAAGAGGCACAGCTGACAGAGTGCTAACTCAGGGCTGAGTATCCTCGGGCTTTTGTTACTCCTGGGTTTGGAGGAAGACTCACGTCTCTGGCATTCTCGAGTAACGTGCTCATTGGAATCTCACAGTGTATAGTAACCTGCTCAAGGAGAGAGGTGGGGGAGCCTGGCACAAAACCTGCAATGAAACGAGGAGCCTTCTGCCTTTCTCACCGGCCACAGGGAACAACTACATACACACGCTGTTTGCTTTGCTCCTAGGAGTCAGTTCTCAGCACTGTTGTGAGACAGCTATGTATTAACATGGAAATGAGCCTACCATGTCAAGATGGCTGGTGCATCTGTACAGTAGCTCTGCCTCAATGCATCCATCTCATTGATAAAAATGCATCTACACTTCTAGGCTGACGTGTTGCTGGCCACACTGTTACATTGAAGGAAGTTTCCTACCCACCTTCAAGTCTCATTATGCTAATGATCTTGCCAGGGTTCTCTCTCCACGCATTTCCCTTTCTCTGCCTCCATCAGGGAAAGGATGCAACTCAAACAGATTGCCAGGAAATGAAATGCAGTAGCAAAAAAGAGGAAAGTTCTGGGACTCAATCCCCTAGAAAGAGGAGAGCGGAGAGTTCAAAGGGCACACAGAGCTTTGGGCCAGGAATTTCAGTAAGAACTTTTCAAATCCAAAACCATTAACGGTCTCACTGCACCCTTTAGTACGAAGCTGATCCAAAATGTTAAAAGGGAGATGCATCCCGGCTGTTACGCCACTGAAGCTACACCAGGGTGAATCTGGACCAAAACAATTGAATCACTTCATTCAGCAGAGATCAGGGTTCTGGGGGGGGTCTCCTGGCAGGAGCTATCAGCTGAACGGCACAAGGGAAGGCAGGCGGTAGTCACCCGCTGCTCTGTTCTCATCTGTGAGGCACCGAACAACCTGGTTTGCAGAGGTGGTGAACACCCCCAGCTCCTGCCAAAGCCAACTGAAGCCATGAGGGTTTCAAATCAGGCCCAAGGTCTTTGATCAGCAACATTTGATTTAGCTGGTGTTGGTCCTGCTTTGAGCAGGAGATTGGACTAGATGACCTGCTGAGGTCTCCTCCAACCCTAATCTTCTATGATTCTATGATTCACTTTTCATCCTTTATGCTGCCTGCTTTCCATACACAAAGCCTGTTGTGAACGGGATAGTGCACCTGTCAGTAAGGCTGGCAATGTTATTTTAACAGTGTGTATTTTATATACAACACACTGACTGGGCATTCCTCTCCTATGAGATATAGGGCTGGTTCTTCACCACCGGACATCTCGTGCAGTCGCTTACGCCTGTGCAAAGTGTGTGTAAAATACTGCCATTGGGATCTGGCAGTGCTTTACTTACACCTGTGCAAAGCGAATGTGACAGCAGGGAAGAATCAGGCTCACAATCAATGCAGGGTTAAAGCTGGTACTGTAAAGGAAGGGAGCCTGGTGGATCTGCAGTGGGGCTCAGAGTCCAGTGCACGATTCTCACATCTGGGATTTGAAGTGTTTCCCTTAGAAACATCTCTCATGTTTCTTGGGAGCATTAAAATAACCAGGGGCTTCTGAAAGGTTCAGTGAGGTCCAAAGTCCAAAATGGCAGCCACTGGTGCAAGAGGGCTGCTGTATTTGCACATGTGCTGGCCATGCTCCCAGTAATGCTTTGTGGCCTGGCATCAAAGGGCTGCCTATTATTCTGGCCCAGAAAGAGGGCCATTCTTCACTTCTTATTACGCTAGCCTCCAGCACACACATTGCACCAATGAGGTGCTTGTATTGTGAGGCTATTGAAACAGATGCTGTTACCGGGCTTCCTTTGGGTGCAAAACGGAGGGGAGAGTTCATACAACTGCTCCAAAATAAAACCAAACTCTGCTCCTCTGGCTAAGGCAGAAGGTCTCACCATGAGAGATTTCATGCTGAGATCGGTAGGAAAACCCACCCTCTTTGAACAGGTACAATGTACCTGAGCTTCCATCACCACCAGGGTAAATCCCAAAGGGACACAGCCGCTTCACAAGTCAAGCACCACCCAGATCGATCTCTAGTTAATGCCTTAAGAAATACCAGGAAATACCCTTCTCTGAATAATTCTAGTGGCCACTGGATGACACTGTTGCTGCACATGGGAGGCATCTAATCCCCAGGGCAAATCAATACGAGCTGGGGAAAGGCTACTCATTAGTGCTGTAGAGGTTACGGGGTTGGGGCCTGGTCTGCTGACGCGCGAGCACCCACAGATTCATTTTAAGGCCAGAAGGGACCATGATGATCATCTGTGTAGCACAGTCCAAGGTTACCACCATCACCCCCTTTTAGAGATCCCATGCTGAGGTGGGGAGGGACGAAATGACTTGCCCAAATCACACAGTCTCTGTGGAAAAGCAGGGAATTGAACCCAGATCTCCTGGGTCCCAGACCAGTGCCTTGACTACAGGACCATCCTTCCTCCCTATTAAAGGAGTCCGACAACCAGGCATACCCAGGATTGAACCCAGGACCTCTGCCATGGGAGATGAGGGCGATACCCCTAGAACATACAGGGTCGATGCTGCTACGTTCTCGTCATGCACCATGTGCACACCCTGGAAACCAAGGCCACAAACAGCAGACCGAATCAGGATAATCCGGATCCTGGTTACAGTGGTAATGGAGCAGTATTTGTTGGTCCTTCACGTTCCCTTCTTCAACTCATTGGCTCATCCTGTTGCTGAGGCATGACAAGATGTAAAGCTGACAACAATTTCCAACTGTTTCAGGAAAGGCAGATTTGTTGTGCTAGAGGAAGGTGGACGAGACGAGGATGATGAAGAGTTTGTCGACCCTCTGAACGATGTCCCATTTCCAGTCAACATGGAAAAAGAGGACTTAGTAGCTGCTGTGGCTGAGGATCTGCTCACGATCGGAGAGCTGCCCGAGGAAGAATTACTGAGCTGCAGCAAGGCCAGAGAAACAAGCTTGTGTTCATGAAACGTATCATAATCAAGAGAGTGAGGATGATTTTGATGAAGTTCCACCCCCACCAACTCTAAAGCTGTTGAAGGTTTTGAACAAACTTTGGCACTTTTCGCAGCTAGGGGGACTACGTGACAGGATCTACAGGTCTCTTCGGGACATTGAATTCCATCTTCAAATCCAAATTGTGACGGAGAAGAAGCAAACAAATTAATAGAGTTCTTTCACCTGAAATGAGTTTATCCATTCATAATTAATTTACAAGTGGATACTGTATAAACAGAATGCATTTTGACATGGAATAATACTTTAATTTAGGTTATTACAGTATTATTTATTTGCTTAGCAGATGCCCATATCCAGAGTGACTTACAGTGCATACAAAGTGTTACAGTTAAGTGCGAGAATAAAAAATGTTTACAAGTAAAAGCAAAGAGGCTGTGTTTGTTATCATGGTTGATGTTTGATTGTTTTCAAAACATAAAAATAAAACTTGATACTTTTATAACGTTAATGCAACGAGTACCGCTTTACTGCTACAAGATGTGAGTCGGCTACAAATGCAGAACAGAGCACAGGTTAAAAATGTACAGTATGTACACTAATGCAACACTGTAGCAATAGTAAAACACACATTGCACTGTTGCAATTACAGATTGTTAGCAAGTCCTGGAGCTATTTTACGTATCAGAAAAAGCAGGCTGCCTTTGGTCAGATGAAACTGCCTGTAACAGCAACAGCTGCTTAGGAGCAACACAGCAAAAGGGAGTGTGTTGCTACTAGCGAGTATCTTGTGTAGTGCTTAAACTAGACCGGGGCAGTTAAAGTGGTACAGCCCCTTACCGTGGCTGCAGGCCTACTAGTATCAAAGCTATACCAGTACAGCTTATTCCTGTACGGGAAACTGCAGCCACACAGGGCATTACCAGTTTAGTTACACCGGCAAAATAAACCACACTCCGAACTGACACCGTTACATCAGTATAAAATCTGTGTACAGCCCAGGCCTTAGATTCCAATGGAGCTTAAGAACGTGCTTCAGTGCTGTGCTGAATCAGGCCCTTAGTAAATGGCAAGAGAAGAGTTTCAGAGGGAGCTCCCACAGTGCAGGGGATCAGTTGCTAAGGTACCTGCCACAGCAGGAGGTGAACAGCTGGCCTGGACAGACAGACTGAGTGGCTTGTAATTTACAAGTTGCAAGGCCAGATCCAACCTAAAAAAAAAAGACAGACAACAAAAACCTGTACACACGTGTATTTAAGTAACAGCCGGAAACCAAGCCACCCTGGGGATTGCACCGACACTGTAGCATACACACAGAGCACTGGGGAATGGGAAACGGTGCAGGCCACAGTTGTGTAGAGGGCAGCCACAGATCTGTTAGCACACTCAGGAATCCCGACCCGGTACAGAAAGGATGCCGTCTCCTATGCAGGGACACTTACTAGGTAGCAGCTTGCACTGCCCTAGGCAGCTGGGATGTCAGGGAGAGCACCAGTATCTGGAAGGGGTCTTTGTTCACGAAGGATGGAACAGGACAGCAGAGGTGTGAAAAGAGCAAGGGCTGGAAAGCAGCGCACTCAGGCATGGCAGGAAGGGATGCAGATGGGCAGGACAGCCCCAGAGAGCTACGACAGAGGGGAGCGGTACTGTCTGGAAAAACCACTGGGGCGGGAGTGGTATCTACAGCCCTGATCCAAAGGGTGACCACACGTCTGAATGGCCAAACAGGGAGAAGGAGAACTGACAATCAGAGCTGTAGAGGGGCCAGTAACGTTCCCAAAGGTGGCGTGTTTACTATTTGTATTTGCATGTCACCTAAGAGCCCTAGTCCTGGCCCAGGATCCCGTTGTGCGAGGCGCTGTACAAACAGAACAAAAGCCACTCCCTGCCTCGGAGAGCTCGGTCAGATGAGCTGCGTTGCGGTACAGAATTAACACAGAACAAGGCTGTGCTGCTTGTTGGGGTCAATCATTCCGTGGGGGGAGAGAAGAAGGGCACAAACTTTGCTACAAGTCTAACAACAAAGTTATATCCACGCTTCTATTCCAGACAAAAGCTAATCTCGCTCAGCCCCCGGGGGAACCGTTCGCAGAGACATTCCAGTTTGTAACTCATCCATTCACTCCCACTTGGTTGACACAAACACCGAGAGGTTCTCTCATCTCCGACTGCAATAGGTTACGTTTCACTTCAGGGTCCTAATAGAAAATATTCAGTCCTGACTTAAGCCTTGATCCGGACAGCATGTAAATAGGTGCTTAACTTTAAGCATGTGCTCTAGTCCCACTGAGTATCAAGCACGTGCTGTCCTGGATCCGGATGCGTTTCTCAGTGCAGGGGGGTGGGAGGAGGATGGGGGAAGGTGGCTCTAGCTGTATTCAAACCTCAAGCATCCAAGCTTGGCCCCCCACCCACATCTCCACCCAGCAAAGGGGACTCAATAGACTGGTTGAAATGGGATGGTCCTCTTGAAATCCTTCCTTCTAAGCCCCAGCCACCTGCTGACATTTATACTCAGCTGTTTGGCCAAATTCCTCCGTGTCATTTTAAATGGGCATGCTGCTCTCTCCACGTCCCCTCCGGTGGTGCTGCGGGGGCAGAATGGCTACATTTCAATAGCAGGCACATATATCGTGATAATCATTTTACGCTGACACTCTGCCTTTCATCCCCTTTAGAGGGAGACGCTAATGTACAGAATCACACAAAAGAATCAAAGAAGCCACTTATGAACTGCACCCACCTCTGGGGTGGAAATGGCGCAGCGTTGCAGTGCGCTGTTAAGAAGTTACCATCCATTTAGTACAGGAAATGAGGAACAGTGGAAACACAGCAGAGGCCGAATGCAGTTACCCAAGCTGGAATCTGGCCAGGTCACCAGGGCTATACAAAGCACCACAAGATGCAGGACACATGATATGCTTGGGGCTCCTTCTCAGTGGGGAGTACTTCACCAGTGCCGGGGTGGGGCAGCAGCTGGAGCCCATCACCTCTCTAAACTGACCAGCGGTGATGTTGGTGAGAAACCAGAGGGGGATTAAGAGTCTCTCACTTCAAAGTGCCACCGGAGTAGAAAATATTACCTCCCCAACATTCCTCGCTAGCACAGCAGGGCCACAGCTGCAGGACTGCTCCAAATCAGAGTCCCCTTTGCACTGTAAGCATAGAGTCCGCATTCACACACTGGGTTTACTGCTCTTGGCTCAGGCTTGGAATTGAGGAAAGTAACTGACTTATTCACACTGCAGGGCTTATCACCCCCCACTATCCAGGATATGTGCTGTCACACAGGCAAGAACTGTTTGGATTCAGGCGGCCTGAGCTCTGTCTTCACCAGCAGCACACACCACCCCATCCCAAATGCAAGCCAGAGCTGGGCTGTGGGACAAAAAAAAACACATCACCCCCACGCTACTGGCTGCTCCCGACCCAGCCTCCCCCAGGACAGAGCACAGGACCAGGAAGTTAGCTGGACTGCAAGGAGGGAAAATAGGTCCGGTCTGGTCCTTTCTGCCTTGGTCTGTGATACTGCTGCTGAATTCATTTAAAGCTGGGTCTCTCTGTTCCTGCCTTTGGTCTGGCCAAGCCCGTCTCCGCTACCTTACCCCTCCTTTCACTTCAGCACACATCAGTAGCTCCTGTCCCACAAGACTCTGTATGAAGCCAGCTGACTCCACTTTAGCATCCATTGGGCAGGGGCTGGCATGCAGCAGTTACCCTCCAGCACACCCCGAGAGCCAACCACAGACCAGCCTGCAGTGCTGCCATCCCAAGCAGCACAAAGGCAAGTCTGAGAATGGGCAGGGCTTACCAACGAGAGACGTTTCCAGCACTAGCGGCTGGGACAGCCCCTTGGGAACTTCTAGCAACACCCTGGCCAGCACATCTCAACTAGCCCCCTGGGACAGGGGTTCTCTCTGGTGAAAGAGGCTGCTCAAGCTTAGTTGCTACGCACGTCCCCACCTCCTTTCCCTGATCCAAGGTCTCACGCCACCGTCAGCATTACAGAGCTTGCAATCCCTTGTGGAACAGAACAACGCTGGCCCAAGAGGCGCCAGGGCTGGGGCTAGAGGAAGAGGAGAACGACCACGCTTAGCACTTCTATTGCCCTCTTCAGCTCCATAGCACCCTGCGAACGGTAATGGGTTCATCCTGACCCACCCCTGGGAAAGCACTGTACCTCTGTGCTTTCTCCAGACGGTGGGCAAGCTGAGGTGGGGAGACCGAGCCACTTGCTTAAGGCCGCAGCGGAGAAAGTCAGGATACATCTACACTGCAGAAAAAGCCTGTGGTATGTCCCCACAGCTACTAGACACCCAGGGCTGGCCTGGGCCAGCCGACTTGGGCTCGGGCTGCAGGGCTGTTTCACTCCTGTGCAGACATTTGGGCTTGGGCTGGAGCCCGGGCTCTAGGTCCCTGTGAAGTGGCAGGGTCCCAGGGCCTGGGTTCCAGCTCAAGCCAGGAAGTCCATACAGCAATGAAATGGCCCTACAGCCCGAGCCCTGCAAGTGGGAGTCGGCTGGCATGGGCCAGCCATGGGTTTTTCTTTGCTGTGTAGACAGACCCTCAGAGCCTGGGTCAGCTGACACAGGGTCACTCTAGGGGAGCTAAAAACAGCAGTGTAAACATTTCTGCTGGGGCGCCAAGACCCACCATCCTTGCCAGGTTTCGGAACCCACGCAGGAACATCTGGACTGCTATTTCTAGCCCTGTAGCACAAGCCCAAGTCAGTTGACCTGGCTTCTGAGACTTGCTACTGGGGAGGGGGGGGTTGCAGTGCAGTGTCAGCCAAGATTAGCACCCAGAAAATGCAGTGAGTGGAGATCTCTGTAATAGCACAGGGTATTTCTGGCCCTGAGCTCAGACCAAGGGAAGACACATTTGGGAAGGGCATTTCAGACTGACATAAAAGAATATGATAAAATGCTCCTTTTATCTGACATGCTGGGCGTGAAGGCAGAGAGAAGAGCTAGATTAGGGCTCAGAAAGGAGAGAGAGGAGTAAAACAAAAGAAAGATCATTAGCAGGCCTGGGTGAGAGCAATACATCATTACCCATGTGAAGTTGGGACTCATGGCTTTACAGCATGTTCTCAGTGTTCGAACTACTGGGACTCCTGGAGTGAGGTCAAACAGCAGCCGTATTTCACCCTTTTCTACCAGTAACCTCCATCAATTCCTCTGCTCCAGTAACCCCACCCCGATGCAGCAGTGATTTCATTAGTAGTGCTATGGTTTTTGGTGGTTCGAAAGAAGACCATATTACTGCAATTAATCCCTACAGCGCTCCTCAGAGCCGGCCCCACCCATGGCCAGAATCATGAACGGGTTTGCATGCAAAGGCATGACAACATAATCCCATTGGGCTGAGCTGCCGTTTGGTATTGACGTGTGACATCTGAAGCAGTAAGGATGCGGAGGAGAGGGGAAGGGGCCTACGCTCCCCACTCTCAGGCACAGCCGCTGGGCACCTTCACCAAAAACGCTTCAGCAGCCTCTTGCCCTGGGGGTGTGTGTGCGTGTTGTTGCTTGGTCTCATTTTGCTGAACAGCTCAGTGTTTTTTTTAAGCTCAGCTGATGAGAGCCAGTTGTGGTGACAGAGCAGATGTGATGCTTTACACAGCCCAGGCCAGCCTCGGTGGGTTTCCGAAAGTCCCAGGGAATAATAAGGTTAACAGACTTGGAAGAAGGGTGGGGAGTCACAGTGAACAATGACAGGTTTCAGAGTAACAGCCGTGTTAGTCTGTATTCGCAAAAAGAAAAGGAGGACTTGTGGCACCTTAGAGACTAACCCATTTATTTGAGCATGAGCTTTCGTGAGCTACAGCTCACTTCATCGGATGCATACCGTGGAAACTGCAGCAGACTTTATATACACACAGAGAATATGAAACAATACCTCCTCCCACCCCACTGTCCTGCTGGTAATAGCTTATCTAAAGTGATCATCAGGTGGGCCATTTCCAGCACAAGGGGGGTGGAGGGTGAGAAAACCTGGATTTGTGCTGGAAATGGCCCACCTGATGATCACTTTAGATAAGCTATTACCAGCAGGACAGTGGGGTGGGAGGAGGTATTGTTTCATATTCTCTGTGTGTATATAAAGTCTGCTGCAGTTTCCACGGTATGCATCCGATGAAGTGAGCTGTAGCTCACGAAAGCTCATGCTCAAATAAATTGGTTAGTCTCTAAGGTGCCACAAGTCCTCCTTTTCTTTTTACAGTGAACAATGTATTTCATGGGTCAGAACTGATACAAGTAGCTAGTTACTCACTCTGATGGGAAAATACCTGCCCAACAGAACGGGGCTCTTGAAGTCTTTCACATTCAGTCTATTGTAATACTTCAGTCTGGTGCTTACGGAAGCCAGGCAACTAAACACAGTACAGCCAAAGGCTGGTATCTGCGTTCCAGTTACTCCCACAAAGGGCTAGGTGGTCTTCATACATATAGGAAGGCATGGTCCTTGCTCCAAAAAGCTTGTGTGAAAAGCTCTGCCGATGCACCACAATCCAGATGCGCAGCCCCTTCCCCCACCGCTATTCAGTCCCTGGGATCTCCCACCAACCCCTGCTCTGCTGATGCATCTCAATCCTGATCTGCAACACTCCAAGTCCAGGACTTTTCCCTGAATCTTTCTGGACTGCACACTGAGCGTGTGATGTGGATAAAAATGTCCAATGGTTGCTTAGGTCAAACTGATTTCACCCATGACCCTTCCATTGCACTCTACGCCTGCAAGGGCCAATGGTGAATTCATCCTTGTAAACATCCCTGGGAACAAAGTGTTTCCCACATTAAACCTCATGCTCATTTTCCTTATTACAACTGATTTAGGAGCCAAGATGGTAGTAACTTTACAACATGAAATTGTAACACAGGAGGAATATATTATAGCCATAGAGGTGTGGTTTAGTGGTCCAAGCACAGATCTAGGAGACAGTAACACTTAAATTCTCATCCTGGCTCAGAAACAATCTTTCAGGCCCTGGAAAAGTTAGTTAACTTCTTGGTCTTAGTTTCCTCACCTGTTAGATGGGGATGCATAAACAGCACTAAGACCATGTTTTCTGGTGGTCAGCTCGCCAGACTGGGAAGTTAGGAGACAGCAATTCTATTTCCATTTCTGCTACTGGCTCACTGTGTGACTATGGGCAAAATAATTCCCCATTTTACAGACAGGGAAACTGAGGCAAAGAGCAGGTTTTCCACCCTCAGGTAAGATATCAGTTACCTATAGTAATTTAGCCCAGACTAGGAACTAAAGCAGTGGTTCTCAACCAGGAGTCTCAGGCCCTCTGGGGGGGCCGCCAAGCAGGGCCAGCATTAGACTTGCTGGGGCCCAGGGCAGAAAGCTGAAGCTGCAATGCATGGGGCTGAAGCCCAGGGCCCCAAGCCCCCAACCCAGGGCTGAAGCCAAAGCCTGAGCAACCTAGCTTTGCGGGGCCCCCTGGGGCATGGGACCCGGTGAATTGCCCTGCTTGCTACCCCCTAACACTGGCCCTGGCTTTTATATGCAGACAGTTGTTGTGGCACAGGTGGGCCGTGGAGTTTTTATAGCCTGTTGGGGGGGCCTCAGAAAGAAAAAGTTTGAGAACACCTGTACTAAAGAACACTGGCAATCGATCTCTGCTACTTTCTCTTAATTGGTAATACTACTTCACTGGGGTGAAAAGTCATCTGCTGGGACATCTTACTTAAGTAGACTTGAACTTTAACACAGAAGCATACTGTAAGGATTAACATTCATGTGTCCATAGTGATCAAGGGATCTTGGTACCCAATTCATTCTGGAGCTTGTATTTCACACCAGTTTCATGGCAGACATAAAAGATTCTTAGGACACTGCAGTTATGCACAGAAGCCCCAGTCATTTAAAACCATAGCTCTCATCCTTCTGGTGGGGTAAAAAACACTCAGAGATACTTGCACAGGGGGCCTCAAAAACCACAAGAGCACTACTTGTACTTCCCAAAAAGTGTTGAGAGCACAGCAGAAAGTTAGATCCCATGTCTGGGGAAAGGTACAAGACAGACCTGCACAGAGCCAAGAATTTCAAGCAGACAACCTGTGAATGGGAAGGGCTTGATTTCATTTCCGCACGCAAGCTGAGCTTGATGCAGGACCAAGAGGAAGTGAAGTCACCTTTGTGCCTTCCCTATTCTGGGGCTGGGTCAGATCCAGTTTGACCTCTGATGCAGGTTGGAGCAGCCCCAAAACAGTCCTAATTTGCAAGAGTTGTCTCAAGGGCTTTTCTGGTGGTTGAGAATAGCTACATCCCCTCTCCCCAGGAAATGTCCCGACACCACTCCATGGGGTGACACACAGCCAGGGCAGCACCAACCTGATGGCACCCTAGGAATTCCTTTGTGCAGGGGGAATCCTTCAAGAGCTGAATCTGCCAGCTCTACTACCTCTTTATGCCAAGATAGGTGACACCAAGGGACCACAGAGCAGAAATGAATTGGGCTCAAATTACCTGGAAGAACCAGGAGACGGGGGAGACAGGGAACACGGAAAGAGGAAAAAACAGGAAAATATAAAATTAAAAGGCATTTAACTATTTACCCCGATGGGTGGGGATAGTGGAAGCAACTACAGTCTGTTAGTGTTATGAACCAAGTTTCCAGCCCGTTTCAGCCTTTGTACGTGCTATTCCTGGGCGCTCTCTCCGTCACAGCATGCCACTCCTAAATCACATTGATTATTAATGCCCTTGCAGCGTATTTGCATAAACCACACCAGTTCCCAGAGTTCAACAAGCATCCAGGCTTCCCTCTGCACCAAGTATTTCCTGGAGGACTAGAAGCATGCAACATAAGGAGAGATACATGTTTAACTTAATAAGGGTTGATGAGACTGGGGATTGGGGCTTTTCTATAGTTCAGTCACCCAAGGACACAGTAAATCTGAGTTACTGATAGGCACTGGACTCTGGTTTTGGATCCTAACAGTTAAGAGATAGAAAAGACCTACTAGATAATTGAATCTATCCCCCAAGAGAGGCTGGATCAGAGATTAAGTTGATACTTCCTGTGGCCTTGGCCAAGAAGCAGTGAGATCCTGCTGTACCCTTACCCAGGAGTCAGTCAACTAGATACTATCCTTACAGCGATCACGCCCACCTTTTGCTGCTTCCCAAGCTCTCAGCACAGCCTGCAATACTAGAAAGGGAACCACAGAAAGTTGAGGCTGAGCATGAGCAGTTGGTATAAATTGGGACTGTGTACGCCTGGAAGTGGGTTGGAGCTCTGGGAGCAGGCCAATGGGAAGCAGAGAGTATGATGTCATCATGCTAATCACAGCATGGCTCTAGCTAACAAAGAGAACAATGGGGCTGCCACACTACCCCACTTCCACCCATGAAAAATGCACAAGGGCCCCACAAATCCCATCCATTAAAATGAAATGATCACCAGGAGCCACACACCTACAAAGAGAAGCAACAGTCAGGGGTCACGGCAGAAAGACGAGGGAGGAAAGGCTGCACCTCAGACCAAATACACTGGAGGTCAGTTTGCAAACAGGCAAGACTCAGATCTCAACAATGATTTTTGATACTAAAAATGCCCATTTTATTTATTTTGGGTTTTTCTTTAAGAAGTAACTTTAAAGACTAAAATATATTTTTATTTTAAAGAAACAAAACCCACCCGGCACACACCCAGCTAAGTATCACAAGCATTGAGGCGTGCCCTTGTGTCCTTTTGTGACAGATTTTTTTTGCAGTCAGGGATCCCTACGCCCCTCCACAGCTACTTCATATCTCAAGTGTTTAACATATTTTAAATTAGTAGATGAAATTAAGAATCCAACTGAGATCAATTAAGGCTGATAGTAAATATTACCTTAAGAGGGTGTGTGGGAGAGGGGAGAAATCAATTAAATAAATGGAAGTATTTTCATCTACTTCACAGTCATTTAGACTTTATAGTCTATTTCCACAGACTTGAGAAGTCCAGTAAACATGAGAACTTTCTGGGTGTGTATCTATGTAATATACAAAGTGTGTAGCAGGCCTATATAGTTTAGACATCAGCAAACTCTAGCAAAATATTTACAAATGTGGAGTCATTTTAAAATGGCACACAGAGAGATGGCTTGTTCATAAAATAGAATTAAAAGGGTCTCTATAGAAAGAGTTTGAAGGGTTTTATTTCTAAAAAGTTTCCACTCCACACTCCAGCACAAAGAAACAAAGACTAAAACTGACCCAAATAAAAACTGGGATGGGCCAGTGCATCTCATACTTTCTGATTGCTGGATTTTTGGTTACTACCCAGGCATAGGTGTCTAAGGGGAAAAAAAAACAAAACCCAAAACATAGAATACACATTTCTGTGCATGCCATGTCTCCCCCAAAAGACAGGCAAACACCTTTCTAACTCGATAGTGGTACAGAGCAGTGGCCCAGGAGTATTTAAGCTACAGGAGTCTCCATTTCTCTCCAAATCTACCAATGTCTTCAGATTCCCAAGACAAGTTATTCAGACACTAATTACATATATAGGATCTATTAAAGTCTCTCAGTACATATAGAGGGAATATTTTCAGTGACATATATAGAGATATTTTGGCTTATTTTACAGTCCCATGGACTTGCATCTCCTCCTTTCTCCATTTTAGATAGAGTGTTACCTGAAGGTATCAAAGCTGAAAAGCTGCCTATAATAGAGTGGAGGAATTGAGGGGGTGCGAGGGAGGAGACTACAGACAATGGGCAAAACAAAAGGAAAAAAGGCCGCTGGAGTTTACCTTGTCTCCCCACAATCTCCGCTACATGTTCAGAGCTGGGGACAGGGACGCACTCAGTCATGTTCACGCTCTTCTTTCTGCTTCCAATGATGCTCATCTGCTCAGCCAAGATGGAGTGGTGGTGGCCCAGGTGGGGGTGAAAGTTGCTGAACACATCTGGAGGGGAAGTGGTGCTGGAGGTGGGGGGGCTCACATCTGGATCCAGCATTGGCAGCCCCCCCAGCATCCCCACTCCCCTGTCCAGCCCTGAGCCGTGGTCCATGTCATCCAGCCCTCCATCCCCAATCTCCAGCACCTCCTCCTCCTCCTCCTCCACTCCTCCTTCTTCAGTCACCCTTTCTGCTGCCGCCGCCGCCTCCTCCAAGCCCAAGATGGAGAGCTGGTCCAGGGCGAACCGCAGCGCGGCCGCCGCGTCTTCCTGGTCGGGCAGGGGCTGCTGCCCGCCTCTCGCCGGCTCGGGCTCCAGCCGCGGCGGCTCCTCGTGCGCCGGCTGCCCGGGCGGCGGCGGCGGCGGCGGCGGGGCGCTCAGCAGCCCCAGGCAGGGCGCGGGGCAGCCGGCTGCCTCCCCGCCGTCGGGCTGGTAGACGGAGCCGGGCATGCTGGCGAGCCGAGCCGAGCCGAGGCACGGGCAGCCGGCAGCAGCGGCGGGCGGCTCCCCTTCTCCCGGGGCGGACAGCGCCGCCTGCGCTCGGAGTCCGCCGCCCGCTTCTCCCTGGCCGCCGCCTGCTTTGTCCGCTCGCCGGCCGGCCGGCCGCCCGCATCCAGCAGCGGCCGCGGGGCTCCCAGGGGCGGCCGCGAGCCGCGCCCCCCGCCCCGCACGTCAGCCCCAGCCCAACAATGGGCCCGCGGCGAGAGCGGCGCATGCGCGGCGGCCCGGCCCGGCCTCCCGGCCCATGTGGCCGGGGGAGGGAGCGCCCCGCCCGCCGGCCAACCAGCGCCGCCCGCCGCCGCCGCCGGGGCCGCCCTCGGGCCGGGGCCGCGCAGGAAGCCGAGCGCGGGCCGGGCCGGGCCGGGCTCGTCGCCCCGGAGCCAGGGGCGCTCTGACGAGGACGCCGCCGGCTTCCCTAGGAGCGGCCCCGGCTAGACCGGCCCCGCGCCGCGGACGTACCCCCCGTTCCTCCCGGCAGCCCCCCACCCCCAGCCCGCGGCCGAGGCTGCCCTTAGGCCAGGTAGTCGCGGAATGAGTCACCCCAGCAAGGGCAGAAAAGGCCGTCAGCCGGGGCTTCCTACCTACGCGGGCAGCAACAGGGAGACAAAGGAAACTGCCGGGGCGTCTCTCCTTGAGGGCCAGGGAGAGCTCCCTGGACACCACGTAGGGGGAAGGAAACTGGGACCCCATACTCAATAGAATAGGAACAAAGGGGAAGGAACACAAACCACCCTAGCGAACGAACAGGTGAGCGATTGCGTAGATGAGTTAGCTGCATCCAAGTTGGCAGTGCCCGATGAAGTTGACTGTGGAGTACTAGGAACTAGCTGCAGCGATTCTGGAACCCTTAGCCGTTATCGGTAGGTTTCAGAGTAGCCCCCGTGTTAGTTTGTATCTGCAAAAAGAACAGGAGGACTTATGGCACCTTAGAGACTCACAAATTTATTTGAGCATAAGCTTTCCTGAGCTACAGCTCACTTCATCGGATCCATCATCGGTAAGAATTCATGGAGGATAGGCAAGATCCCAGAAAACCAGTGACGGGCACACATAATACCTATCTTTAAAAATGGGGACAGAGGCCCAGAGGAATTATAGACCAATCAGCCTAACTTTGATATCAGGAAAGATACTGGAACAAATTATAAACAAGCAGTCTGAAAGCCCTTATACAATAATAGGGTTATAAGGAATAGTGAACATGGATTTGTCAAGGGCAAATCATGACAAACAACCTTATTTCCTTCTTCGGCAGGGTGACCGTCCTAGTGGATAGGTGGAAGCTGGCGTCATGATATATCTTTATTTTAGTAAAGCTTTTGATACAGTTCCAGATGATACTCTCATAAGCAAAATAAGGCAATGTAGTCTAGATGACAATACTATAAGGTGGGTGCCTAAAAAGTTGAAAGACCATCCTTAAAGAGTAGTGGATCAATGACTCAGTCAAACTGGGAGGAAGGATCTAGAGTGGGGTTCCATAGGGGTGTATCACTGTTCAATATTTTCATTAACAGCTTGTCTAATGGAATGGAGAGCATGCTTATGTAAGCAGTGTCAGGATGAGCTCCACCCTGACATCTGGTGGTGAGGTGTGGCAAGTTGTGGAAAAGAACTTCAGGGGCTGATCTCATTTGCATAGGCACACCCACCACGCCTAGAATGAGACCATAGCTGCCCAAATGGTCACTTTGGCTGCTGTGGGATCCCCAGTGTCTCTGTTATTGGGGCAGGAAGAATAAATTGTTATTACCCTGATTATGGGAACTGTGCTTGGAACTGTACGTGGCCTTTTGTTATGATGGAGGGATTCACCATCAACTAAGTAGCACTCGCTAGGCAAGGGTCATGGGTTCCAAAACTGTGTGAATGGAGAGAGGTTGGGGACAAGTATTAATACTTGGTGGCATGGGCCCCTTGGTGAGGGCCTTACATGCTGATTGCACTTCCTCCTCTCTCCACTGTGGAATATCAGAGCTAATTTTGGTGTCATAGATTCATAGATATTTAGGTCAGAAGGGACCATTATGATCATCTAGTCTGACCTCCTGCACAATGCAGGCCACAGAACTTCACCCACCACTCCTAAAAAAGACCTCACACCTATATCTGTGCTATTGAAGTCCTCAAATTGTAGTTTGAAGACCTCAAGGAGCAGAGAATCCTCCAGCAAGTGACCCATGCCCCATGCTACAGAGGAAGGCGAAAAACCTCCAGGGCCTTCCAATCTGCCCTGGAGGAAAATTCCTTCCCGACCCCAAATATGGCGATCAGCTAAACCCTGAGCATATGGGCAAGATCCATCAGCCAGATACTACAGAAAATTCTTTCCCGGGTAACTTGGATCTTACCCCATCTAAAAACCCATCACAGGCCATTGGGCCTATTTACCATGAATATTTAATTACCAAAACCATGTTATCCCATCATACCATCTCCTCCATAAACTTATCGAGTTTAATCTTAAAGCAAGATAGATCTTTTGCCCCCACTACTTCCCTCGGAAGGCTATTCCAAAACTTCACTCCTCTGATGGTTAGAAACCTTCGTCTAATTTCTAATCTAAATTTCCTAGTGGCCAGTTTATATCCATTTGTTCTTGTGTCCACATTGGTACTGAGTTTAAATAATTCCTCTCCCTCTCTGGTATTTATCCCTCTGATATATTTATAGAGAGCAATCATATCTCCCCTCAACCTTCTTTTAGTTAGGCTAAACAAGCCAAGCTCCCTGAGTCTCCTTTCATAAGACAAGTTTTCCATTCCTCGGATCATCCTAGTAGCCCTTCTCTGTACCTGTTCCAGTTTGAATTCATCCTTCTTAAACATGGGAGACCAGAACTGCACACAGTATTCCAGGTGAGGTCTCACCAGTGCCTTATATAACGGTACTAAAACCTCCTTATCCCTACTGGAAATACCTCTCCTGATGCATCCCAAGACGACATTAGCTTTTTTCACAGCCATATCACATTGGCAGCTCATAGTCAACCTATGATCAACCAATACTCCAAGGTCCTTTTCCTCCTCCGTTACTTCTAGTTGATGCGTCCCTAGCTTATAACTAAAATTCTTGTTATTAATCCCTAAATGCATGACCTTACACTTCTCACTATTAAATTTCATCCTATTCCTATTACTCCAGTTTACAAGGTCATCCAGATCCTCCTGTAGGGTATCCCTGTCCTTCTCTAAATTAGCAATACCTCCCAGCTTTGTATCATCTGCAAACTTTATTAGCACACTCCCACTTTTTGTGCCCAGGTCAGTAATAAAAAGATTAAATAAGATTGGTCCCAAAACTGATCCTTGAGGAACTCCACTGGTAACCTCCCTCCAACTTGACAGTTCACCTTTCAGTAGGACCCGTTGTAGTCTCCCCTTTAACCAATTCCCTATCCACCTTTCAATTTTCCTATTGATGCCCATGTCATTATAAGTCTATTTATAGGCTGCTGAGCTCACTTTGGGCTGACAGTGCACCAGCATTGGGGCTCCCCTACTATAAGCTGAATTCACCTAAGAGCTGAAATCACTGAGTGTTGTGTTAAGTAGTGGGGGAGCCTGAAGATATATTGTGGAGCAGTTTGCGGGACGGCTGGTGAAGCAGTTTGACGCGGAGCAGTGTGTGGATGGCAGGAGCTGCTTGTGGGCTGTGGAGCTGAGTGAAGGAGTTCGTGGGGCGGCTGGCGGAGTGGAGCGCAGCTGAGCGAAGGAGTTCGTGGGGCGGCTGGTGGAGCAGAGCGCAGCTGAGCGAAGGAGTTTTGTGGGCTGGCGGAGCGGAGCGCTGCTATGGAGCTATGGGGCGGTCAGCTTCAGATCATGTAAGGTGCCTCTTACCCCCGTCCCATTTCCACCCAGGTTGGGAGGTAAAGCTCCGCCGATAAACTTTCGAACTCTGGGGCTGCCCTGACCAGGGACAGAGACTTTTGGGGCATTGGACTTTTGGGACTTTGGGTGATTTGGGGTTGCTGGACTCAAGAACCAAAGGGAAAAGGGCATGCCCCAATTTGCCTGGGGTGGGGTTGTTTTTGCTCATGGGTTGTGTTATGAATCCTGTTGGTGGTGTTTCCCCAACATAATGCCACATTGTTTCTCTCTGTTATTAAAAGACTTTTGCTACACTCAGACTATGTGCTTGCGAGAGGGGAAGTATTGCCTCTGGGAGGCGCCCAGCGGGGGTGGTATATATTTGTCCCAGGTCACTGGGTGGGGGCTCGAGCCGGTTTGCATTGTGTTATTGGAATGGAACCCCTAGATATTGAACCCGGCCCTTGTTGCTGCCAACTCTGACGGGCAGAAGGGTTACACTTACAACATTTATGAATGACACCAAGCTGGAAGAGGGTGCTAGCCCGTTAAAGGGCAGGATTAGAGTTCAAAAAAATCCTTGACAAATTACAGAAATGGTTTGAAATTAACAAGATGAAATTCAGTTAAGACAAGTGCAAAGTACTACACTTAGGAAGGAAAAAAAATCAGACAACTACAAAATGGGGAAAAACTGGATCTGAGGGTTACAATGGATCATAAATCGAATGAGAGTCAACAGTATAATGCAGTTGCAAAAAAGGTTAACATTCTGAGGTGTATTAACAGATGTAAGACGCAGGAGGTAACTGTCCTTGACGCTGCTGAGGCCTCACAAGAGTGCTCCGCAAGAATCTAGAGGACAGCAACAAACATGATAAAAGGTTTAGAAAACCCAACCTCAGAGGAAAAGGTTAAAATAAACTTGGCGTGTTTAGTCTCAAGAAAAGAAGGCTGGGGAAACCTGACAACAGTCTTCAAATAGCTTAAGGGCTGTTATAAAGAAGACAGCAATCAATTGTTCTCCATGTCCCCTGAAGGTAGGACAAGAAGTAATAGGCTTAATCGGCAGCAAGGGAGATTAAGGTTAGATATTAGGAAAAAATTCCAAATTATAAGGATAGTTAAGTACTGGAATATGCTTCCAAGGGAGGTTGTGGAATGTCTGTTGAAAATTTTTGAGAACAGGTTAGACAAACACCTGTCAGGGATGGTCTAGGTTTACTTGGTTCTACCTCACTCAGTGCAGGGGGCTGGACTAGATGACTAGGTTCCTTCCAGCCCTATATTTCTATGATTTTCATGTGATGTAGCTCTCCAAACCACCAGCCCAGCAGTAGTTTTTATAATGTAAGGAAAATGTCAGGCAATCTTAATATGAAGGTTGTTTCCAAATCCCCTATAATTTAAGTTTACGTATTCCTTCTGCTCTCTTCTTTCCTAAAGAGTAGCTCCCAAGCTAATACAGCAGAGTATAAATATAGACCTCTATAACCTACAACTGCCAAGTAATATACCTGGTGGGATCCTAGAAACAATGCATTAGAAACCTCCAGCATTAAGTAGGAAAGACCATATATTACCCCGCACCTTTTTTATTTATTTTTCAAAAAACAACCTTCCATAACCTCAGAATAATCAAATATCACACTCTGTAATAGTCTGAGCATTTCTTGTGAACACAAGCAATAAAGACAAAAAAAAGTATATTAATAAAATACATGATTTAGCGTGCACTTGAGGATTATTATATCAAGGATGGAACAGATCCACTAGATCCATTTACCAATTTAATAAAATGAAAATTTTAAAAACCCAACAAAATATGGAAAACACAAAAACAAGAAACCTCATAACATTAGACTTTGTGAGCTTCTTCTGTTTCCTGCTTTTTCCCCTCCCTGTGTTGTGTCAGGTTGTTTAACCTAGATTGTAAACTCCTCTAAGGAAGGACAGCATCTTTTATTTGTGTGCAAAGTGCCACAGACGCCTACGATGCTGTTAGATAATAGATGAAAATGTAGTCCGCTCCTCCTGTAGTGACAGGATAGATTTCCCCCACAGGTGGTATTAAGCAAATATTAAGCTGATCCTGCTATACTTGAGCGTATATAGCCAGTCACAGTATTGTGTGTTAATTAATGCTTTTCTCTCTGGTCTTGATTTTTAAATGAATGAAATTTTACATACTAAAATAGCAAAATCATGCTTCAGTGAACTTAAGTGCACTGAACTTTAATTGCATAACTGATACCTTTGTTGATACATGCAGTTGCATTCAGAATTTCTAATCCCCACCCCAATCCCATTAGTTACTTATCAGATTTTGGAGGATTTTAATACATTTTCCATTATCATGGTTATTGATGGCGTGATATTTTTCGTAGCAGTCAACGAAGCAAGTCTCTCTCTCGTACAGATTGCTTGTTAAGAACTATATTTTCCTGTTCTTGTTTAGATCTCTTAATTTTATAAATACTAATCATCGTCCTTCAAAAAGGGAGATGGTAGAGAAAAAGATGTTTGATCCTCTCAGTGGTATTTATCTCTGTAAAGTTTGTTTGGGTTACAATTCTTATGAAGGATACTTAAATAATCCCTGATCCTGCAAACATTTGCATATACATGTAACTTTATGCATGTGAGTACTGGTGTCATTGACTTCAATGGGACTACTTCTAGTGTGTAAAGCTAAGCATGCAAGCAAATCTGCAGGATCTGGGTGTAAAACTATTATTGAGTGTATGTTGTACAAGTATTAACTGACCTGAAGGGGAATGGCAATGAAATATTACACTAAAGGGTAACATGTTTTGCTGCTATTGCCCTGAGTCAATATTTCTTATCCCTTAGATGTTTCACACAGAACAGAGTGGACTGTGTTTAATCATACTCACAGAAATGTAGGGCTGGAAGGGACCTCAAGACTATGGCAGGACCAAGTAAACCTAGACCATCAGTGCCAGGTGTTTGTTCAGCCTCCTATGATGGTGATTCCACAACCTCCCTTGGAAGCCTATTCCAGTGATTAATTATCCCCATAGTTAGAAAGTTTTTCCCTCATATCTAACCTAAATCTCCCTTGCTGAAGACTACCACTTGCCCTACCTTCAGTGGACAAAGAGAACAATTCATTACCCTTCTCTTTATAACTTCCCTTAAGATATTTGAAGACTTATCAGGTTCCCTCCCTCCCCAAGTCTTCTAACACTAACATATATTGTGACATCAACAATACTCCTGTTAATACACCCCAGAATTTTAGCATTTTTCACAACTGCATCACATTGTTAACTCACATTCAATTTGTGATCCATTATAACCCCCAGATCCTTCTGAGCAGTATTACTGCCTAGCCAGTTATTCCCCATTTTGTAGTTGTGCATTTGATTTTTTTTCTTCCTAAGTGAAAAGTTTCGTACTTGTTTTTACTAAATTTCATTTTGTTGATTTCAGATCTATTCTCCAATTTGTCAATGTTGTTTGGAATTCTAATCGTGGTGTCATTTGCAAATGTTATAAGCATACCTCCACTCCAGTATCCAAGTTGTTAATGAAAATACTGAACAGTGCCAGACCCAGGACAGACCCCTGTGGAACACCACTAGATACATCCTTCTAAGTTTGACAGTGAACCATTGATCACTACTCTAAGTACGTTTTTTCAACCTTTTGTGCACCCACCTTATAAATAATTTCGTCTAGGCCACCTTTCCCTAGTTTGCTTATGATAATGTCATGTGGGAGTGTGACAAAAGCCTTCTTGGCCCCTATTCACTATGCCAGTCACCCTCTTGGAGAAGGAAATAAGGTTATTTGGAACAATTTGTTCTTCACAAATCCATGCTGACTATTCTTTATAATTCTATTAAAGAATCAGTTTGTAAGCACACAGAGGATAATAATTTATTCCAGTATCTTTCCTGGTATCGAAGTTAGGCTGACTGATCTATAATTCCCCAGGTTGTCTTTGTCACCATTTTACAAGAGAGGACTAGAGAAAGGCAAACTTATTACCTCTGGGACCTCAACTATCTTCTATGAGTTCCTCAAAGATAATGGCTAATGGTTCTGAAATTGCTTCAGCTACTGCCTTAAGCACACTAGGGTTAATTTCATCAGGTGATGCCAACCTGAATATATCTAACTTATCTAAATATTCTTTAACCTGGTCTTTCCCTGTTTTGGCTTGCGTTTCTTCCCCCTTGCTAATAGTGTGTTTAAACATCTCAATTTACCTTTTTTAGTGAAGACTGAAGCAAAATAGCAAATTAACCTAATGCAGAAATACGGAAACGAAGTTAGAATGTTAGAACCTGGCAGGCAGGGGTAACAAACAACACTCAGAAGCTGTTTAGTGGTTTGTTTGTATTGTTGTCCCTTTCGGACCAAGTGGTTAGCTCATATTTGGGGCACTGTAGCATTGTTTCTGTTAGTATAAACTGATGATACAATTCAGGTATTTCTTTGGTGTAATCCTATTTAAAAGGAACGCACATGAAGTCTTTTTTCCCTGACCACAGCAGAAGCAAACAGCAGCAAGTCTCCCTACTCGCTATTTCCAAGTCTGCCTCTCCAGTCAGTTCTTTACCCAAGGAGGTGTGTGTCTGCTTCCACAGGGCCACGTTCTTGCTTCTCTCACTATCTGCTGGTTTTCTGACTCTCTCTCACACATACAGTTTGCCAAACAAAGCCTTAGCTCCTGCCTTTGTCATCAGTCCCAGGGATACCCCTCAGACTGCACAGCCTAGAGCAGTAGCTTCCTGTCGTTTCCAGATTTTACTACATAAATGGGCATTTTTCTGGTTCTTCCATTTAGCCTGAAAGCACACCATTGGCTTTAACCAGATCTATGATGGTCTACAGATCAAAGACCTATTTGATGGCAATCATTACCACCTTCGAGCATAACAATATCTCCATCTCAGCACTACTCATCATCCCAATGGAATTTAAAATGACCCCACCATGGCTGACTTGTCCCAGACAAAGGAAAATAATTTAACAAATTAAAAAGTAATGCAAGCTTAAGTAATTACATATTTACATGGTGTCTTTCTGTCAGGACACTTCACAACCCAAATCAATTGTTCTCCAATGCAAATTTCCATGGACCTTTCCACTCACTTCCCAGTCTTCTTTCAGCCAACCAGGAGAGGCCATATTCAATGGACTCCCCAAAGTATCCATCGTTTCTGTGGCATCTGCTAGTTGGGGGAGACTTCTCTCATTCTGTTCTAAAGGGGAATTCATTACTGTCAAAGCTCTTCCAGCCTCAGCTTCCACGGCTACACCCTCAGTTTCTGGGAAGAGTCAAGCTAAGATTCTGCCCCTCTGATACTACTGAGATGGTCCTTATATTAACACCGCTCCCAGTCTGTAGGCACTAGCACCTGTGTCCAATATGAAAGATTTGAAACAATCTGAAACACAGATAGGCTAAAACAGGAGCAGACACAAGAGCCCTCTTTCAGCTCTAAAAATGCAAAGTCACTCTGCTGTTGACCACAGATGGTTTCCCTTCCTCACCCAACCTATGCAATGGTTTTACAATATTGACAAACCCACAAATAAACCTTCTATAATAGAAGCAGAGCCCTACAAAACCATGCTTATTTGTGGGTGTCTCAGGAACTGGCCTGTTTTACACAACCTCAATTTCATTTTTGTCAGTGGAAATTCCTTCTTCGTTGATCGTGTGCCAAAGTGGGTTACCCAGAACTCCAATAGAAACTCTGGGGCTTCACCGCTTTCTCCCTTATAGTTTTTTTCTATACCAGGAATTTACTAGTTCTACTGGTTCACATTTTGGAGCCTTGGTTCCCTTTTTGTGTATTTACTGTTTATGAGAAACATTCAGCAAATTAACAGGAACCTGTTCCTCCCTCAGATCTACAAAAACTTTTGCAGTTAAAATTCCTCTTAAGACCATGGGTCTCAAAGCAGGTCTCAACAACTCCCATTTTTTCCTTGCTGGAAAACTACCACAGCATGTAGCTGTTACTATGGCTATTGCCCCTCTTGTTCACTGCAAATCAATTATCTACAAATCATTGTTTCACCTAGGCCACATCTTAAAATCCAATGTGTGGAAATTTCTTAAGACACCTTTCCTGACATTTATTATGCAGTTATTCGTCATAATGAAACCCACACCAATGATTAGCATCTGCTATCTCTGCAATCCAGACCTGCTCAAATTTCGGAGGTCCAATTTTCATGCCCAATTTCCCCCATATTTGGATAGGTGCACTTTCTCCAGTAACTGCCTCTATTTGACATCAGTTAGGTGGTTCCATTTTGGATCCCCTATTACCCTAGCATTAGCAGCATGTCTGGTCTAATAACTTGTGTTTGTGCCAGATTCATCTGTTCCTGTGCACATCACAGATCCTATAATGCATTCAACAGCCAAACTGCCATAGTTTTTTTAATTGTCCTGATCCTAACAAAATCTGTGGGGATCCTTGTACTTCCAAGTTTACCCTCCCGCGCCAAGTTGGTGTCCCTCCTGTTTCCCAAAGTGGGTGAGAGACTTTCAATAGATACTTGTTATGCTCTGTTCTGGCTTGCCTTAAATTTATAATAATCCTTGTATGGCCAGTTTTTTCACAGTACCAGCAATTAACTGAACCACTTCTCAAATTTTTGCATTATTGCCAATCTACCTTGCTTTACAAACCAAAATTTAATTTTTTCCCAACCATTCAAAACTGTCACAAACCAGATTAGAATCCCCTTTTCTATCAGGCATATTAGACCCAGACCTGTATTTACAGGTCTCATGGGGATCAGTTTCCATCTTCCTCATTAGCAGTTGCTTCCTTTTCTGGTGGGCTCCTGCAAGGAAAGATTGAAGTTCTCTTCTATACCAGGCAAATTCCTCAGCCACACAAAGCATTCTTGGCCTCCTTTCAGTGATCTTGAGCTGAAAGTCTAAGACCAGCTGCAAATCTGTAATTTGGTCCATTGTTAATTTAGCTTGGAAATCTTAGACCTCATTGGTATCTGGATATACCAGGCACAACTCTTCATGTCCTATTCCAGTTGAGGTGGGGTCTGTTCCTGCCCTCTTTTTCTAGCCCTTAGCTGTGCCTGGGTCAGCTCAGATTGATAGCTAGATCTTAGCTGGATATCAAGAGCTTATACCGTATCCTTGTCGTCCCCGCCCCCAATGGCTTTTGTATTACCTGAGCTTGAACAATCTAACCTCTCTGGGTTAGAAAAAGGGTATAAAACTGTTGTAAATATCCTGTTTTATCCAAATTCTCAGTCTGGCCCAATTCCTAATCCAGACTGCTAATTTCCAATATAGTATGCAACCCTTTGAGCTCCTTCTCCAGGTGAATTTTTAGCTCCCTAAAGTCCTTGTTACAGCTGTCTCTATTAACAAGCACCAAGTTGAGCAGATATTTCTTGGTCTCCCCTATTATGTGGAACATCTTTTGGTCCATGATAGTCAGTTTGTTGGTCACCTCATCAGTCCACCTTGCCTGTCTGCACTGGAAATTTTGTAGTATGACTTCCAGATCTGTCTGAACACTTTCTGGCTGCTGCCCAAACAAAGATTTTATCTCTGACCACTGGTGGTTTAAGCCCTTTCTGGGAAGCCTTCAGACATTGCTTACATTCCTTCTGTGAAGTCCTTATTTGAAGTTCTTTTGGTCATCTTTGATTTCTGCAAGCATCTCCACCATTTGGGGGGAGGGATAGCTTAGTGGTTTGAGCATTGGCCTGCTAAACCCAGGCATGTGAGTTCAATCCTTGAGGGGGCCATTTAGGGATCTGGAGCAAAAAAAATTGGGGATTGGTCCTGCTTTGAGCAGCGGGTTGGACTAGATGATCTCCTGAGGTCCCTTCCAACTCTGATATTCTATGATTTGTTCCATGTTGGTTCAACAGGAGTACCAGCTCATAATTTCTCTCCTTTGTCACTCTTATCCCACTCCTGAAACCAGTTATGCCCCCTTTGGCCTGAGAGATTAGCCAATATTCAGGACCTTGCAGAGCAGTTTCCAATAGGAGAAATTGGTGATATGGGTCAGGTATTTTCTTTGGTACAATCCTGTTTATTTGCAAAGAACAAACGCACAATCCTGTCTTCCTGAACACAACAGAAACAAACAATTGGCAATTCCTTTACTCCCTATTTCCTAGTCTTCCCCTCCAATCAATTCTGGAGCTCTGTCTTCATTCCAACAGGGCCATATTTACAACTGCTCCTGTCACTGACTACTGGCTTTCTGCCTCTCACAGGCACATTGTTTGGCAAACAACCACTAGCCCCTGCATTTGCTTACAGTACAGGAAAAACACTCAGCTCACACAACTTAGCCCTGCTCAGGCTGTGTCATGTGACCCAGTGCCTTCAGCAGCAATTTCCAATTGTTTCTAGCTATCATTACATAAAGAGGAATTTCATTGCTCCTTCCATTTACCCTGAAAGAACGGTGTTTAGCATACCCATTGGCTATAAAGAAGTCTGTGATTTTATAGCTCAAAGACCCGCTTCAGGCAACCATTAAAGCCTCCCAGCATAACAATATACTACAGTGTAATAAAGAATTAGCACTGAAGCAAAAATGAGGTGTACAGGTGCGTTAAGAGCTTGTCTACACAGGGAAACTGACAGACAGCTATAGCAGAATAGTTTCCCAGCCTAAACAAACACTAAGGAAGGAAGGACTCTAAGCAGCTGATGAAAGTTCTTCTTGTACAGTGATCCAGATCAATCCTGTGGTTCTGGGTGTTAATCAAAAGCAAATGAACACAAATGTTTAATTTGCACATGCAAATTGGAGCTTAAGAAAAGAGACTGTATGGTAACTATTCTTTATGTGGATGCAGATGCATATTCCACTCAGGAGTGCATGTGGCAAAAGACTGATCACTTTACCTATCAGTACCCAGAGAGATGATGTGTGCATCTTCTGGTTCCTAGGGCAATGCTGCTCCGACCCATCTCAGTTCCTTTGCACCAAATATCAAGAGTTGAGACTCTAATGCAGAGAGAATGGAGGTTTAAAAAGCCCGCTCCTAAGCGACCAGAGGAGCTAGCAAACAGGAGCAGCTAACAAGAGTTTCATGAGGGAGTTCTCCAGGTAAAGGAGGACCCTTGGGGTAAGTTTGTTGTCTGTAGTGTGTGCATTTGTGGTGGCAAAATTTGCAGATGATACAAAATTGCTCAAGATAGTTAAGTCTCAGGCAGACTGCGAAGAGCTACAAAAGGATCTCACAAAACTGGGTGACATAAATGCAAAGTAATGCACATTGGAAAACATAATCCCAACTATACATATAAAATGATGGAGTCTAAATTGGCTGTTACCACTCAAGAAAGAGATCTTGGGAGTCACTGTGGATAGTTCTCTGAAAACATCCACTCAGTGTGCAGCGGGAGTCAAAAAAGCTCACAGAATGCTGGGAATCATTAAGAAAAGGATAGATAAGACAGAAAATATCATATTGCCTCTATATAAATCCATGGTACGCCCACATCTTGAATACTGTGTGCAGATGTGGTCACCCCATCTCAAAAAGAGAAATATTGGAATTGGAAAAGGTTCAGAAAAGGGCAACAAAAATGATTAGGGGTATGGAACGTCTGCCTTATGAGGAAAGATTAAAAAGCCTGGGACTTTTCAGCTTGGAAGAGACGACTAAGGGGAACGGGGGGAGATACGATAGGAAGTCTAAAATCATGACTGGTGTGGAGAAAGTAAATAAGGAAGTGTTATTTACTCCTTCTCATAACACAAGAACTAGGGGTCACCAAATGAAATTAATAGGCAGCAGGTTTAAAACAAACAAAAGGAAGTATTTCTTCACACAACACACAGCCAACCTGTGGAACTCTTTGCCAGAGGATGTTGTGAAGGTCAAGACTATAACTAGATAAATTCATGGAGGATAGGTCCACCAATGATTATTAGCCAGGATGGACAGAAGCTGGGAATGGGCGATAGGGGATGGATCACTTGGTGATTCCCTGTTCTGTTCATTCCCTCTGGGGCACCTGGCATTGGCTACTGTCGGAAGCAGGATACTGGGCTAGATGGACCTTTGCTCTGACCCAGTATGGCCATTCTTATGAATGGGATGCTTAAAATGAAAGGCAGATATCTTAGGTAAGAATCTAGGGTGCAGTTTAAAGAAACCTTGTCTTTGAAAAACATTGTAAAAGGGGAGGGGTTCCATCTATTTCTTAGGAGGCCCCAATTTCTCCCACTCTACAGGTCGATGGGATAGCCATTAAAAAGGCTGTCTTCATCGATAAGTGAAGCAAAGAACATGTTGCCATTGGTTCAAATGGAGGTCTTGTAAGACATCTAAGCATGAAATGTAGAGCCCATGTTGGGGTGGGGTCCCTGACTTGGGAGTTTCCTCAAACCTTTAATAAACCTCAAAGACATAAGGTGAGCAAATATAGAAAACGCTTCTACTAAAGGATGAAAATATATATATGGTGGCCAAGTGAACCTTGATCAAGCTAACTGATAACCCTGACTTCTTTAGGTCTAACAGGAAATCTAGGATAGCCGAGATAAGGAGATGGATACAAGCTGCTAGAGCGGACATGAAAAACTGAATCTCTTCCACTTCTGCAAGCAAGTGATTTGGGTTGACTTCTTTCTACTGTTCAGTAACACTTGTACTTCCACAGAACAGGTAGGCTCTAACCCCACAAACCATCAAGAAACCATGCCCTGAGGCAGAGGACCCCTAGCTTGGATTGGTGTAAATGACCTACATCTTGGGAGTAGAGACAGTAAATGATTGGAAGTTTGATTGCCAGGTAGATGGACAGATGAAGCAGGCAAGGATACTAAGCCTGTCTCAGTCAAGTCAGGACTATAAAGGATTACCCTGGCCTTGTCTTATCTTGTTCATCAGTCTCGGTATTAGGGGGAACGCATAGAATGGAACCTTCATCTGAGATAGTAGAAAGGCATCTCCCAGAGACTGATGGCGTAGATCTCCTCTTGAGCAGAGCAGATGACAGTTCTTGTTCCTGAAGATAGCAAAGAGATCCACCTCTGAAAATCCCCAAATTTGGAATATACCTTGGATTTGAGAGGCCAATTCCCATTCGTAGGCTTACTGAGAGCATTGTCTGAGGTGTCCTGGGTGATATGGAGGTAGGCAGCTCAAATATGGATGTGATGGGTTATACACCAGCTCTACAGCTTTATTGCTTTGGCACAGGGAGGGGGATTTTGCTCCTCCTTGCTTGTTGATATAGAACATGCAGGCTACATTGTCTGTCATGATCCTGATTGATTTGCCCCGATGAGGAGCAGAAAATGAAGGCAGGCATTCCTGACTGCCCTGAGTTCCAAGAGATTGATGTGGAGATTGGTTTCCTGAGGCAACCATTTGCCCTGAGCAAGTACTGAGGTGAGCGCCCCATCCCAACAGGAATGCATCCATTGTCACAGTGATTGTTGGATTTGGATGAAGAAATGCCTGCACCAACAGTGAGTTGATCTTTTCACCAGTCTATGGAGTCCTTTATATGAAGAGGAATCAAGACTTGTTTGTCTACGCTGTTTCCGATCAGTGAATAGATCTTTCTGAGCCAAATTGTCGTCTGTACACAGCCCAGGGATCTCAGTATAGCCATTACAGGGGCCAATATGGGAGAGTGTGGCATCTAGGATTGGTCCCACCCATGGTGACGACCACAAGAGTCTTCTCTGTGGCTGTGAAAGAGTGGGTTCTTCTATGGATGGATAGGGGAACCCTGTACAAGAGGGACAAGACTAAAAGAAGGTCTCCCTCCTCCTCAGTATCCTCTAATGGGGGGCACCAGCAGAAAATGACATTGAATCAGGAGGTACTGAAGGGTGATGGTACCTCAGGGACCCAGGTCACAATACCAAGAGGCATTCCATACCCCCAAGCAGTGGAGATTCCGGTTCATCTGCCACTGATAAGTCTTTTGAGTACCTAAATTACTGTGGAATCGTATGGAGGACTGGTACTTATATAGTGGCATGCTTGGTTATCAAAGCAGACAGCACTGTAGATTTGGTTTGCACAGTACTGAGGCCCCAACTGGAGAGGTACCAGTGACAGAGCTGAGTTCAATGGTACCAATCTGGAAGAGTTCTTATCCCTACTTTCCTTGTCGCATGTAGACAGCACTGACACCTTGGTCAGAGCTATCTTTGTTCTTAGAGCTCTGGGACTTTCCAGCGCCACTGGTTCCGGAGGAGTCTTTCATGTCTATAATACCAAGCTGAGGAGCTGAGGCTTCTGAGACCATTGATTTAGCAGGGAACCAAGGTCTTTTGGAAGTAGGCTCCTTATGATGGGAGCCACCATTGTTGAGGTCTCTAAAGTCTTCCCCTTCCTAGGGGAGACCTTAGCCAAGATCAAAGGGGCTCTAGATTTGCCTGGAGAAAGATGTCCGGGCATGGGAGGGTGTCTCCTGACCTGACTCTGAAGCAGGACAAAGGGAATGCTCTATCTGCAGCAGCCTCAACTTGATCTCCTGGTTCTTTCTTCCTCTGGAGTTGAGGGCCAGGCAGAAGTTATGCTACTGGGAAATGTGAGACTCTCCCAGGCAGCAGACACAGTGTCCAGTGCATACTAGGATAGCCTCCCAGCAAGAGAAGCAGCATTTGAAACTTGGCAGAGCCAGGCATGCCCTGCGGGAGGTAAGGCTCCCCAAATAGAGAGAGAAGAACAAAGTAAATCCTCTCGCTTATCCGCTAATTACAAGCTAATACTAAACTAACAAAAAAAGAATAGCCAAGATATGCTCAAGTCACACATGCTAAGGCTCCACCTCAGGCTGAGACAGTTGAGAAGGAACTGAGGGCAGTTCGCCCATGCAGCCCTGTATAGTCTTGGTGCACGGGCCAAATGGACACTGCTAATGAAAAATCTCTGCTCAAGAGCTCAAGAGGTGCATGCGCACCTGAAGTAGAGCACCCACAGTGATGCTACTCAAAGAACAACAATTAACATGCAGGTAGGTAACTGTCTTTTCTTCGAGTAGTTGTAGACATCATATTCCACTAAGGTGATTTACAAGTCATATCAATAGGAAGTGGGCTAGGAATCTACTTAAAGAATGACTACATAATGGGCTTCCCAATGTTTGCATCTGATGTAGACGCAGCCATAATAGCATAGTTTGGACAGCAGCCCTTCAAATGTCCAATATCAAAATATCGTTGATAAATGCCATTAGTGTCACTTGGGCCCCAGTTGAATGCGCACATAACCTTTGTAGAGGTGTGGCCTAAGCTAGTGCATATGCCATCATAATAGAGGAAGGGCCAGTGTCTGTGAAAAGCTAAGTATATGGGGCTCTGCCACTAAACTTTACAGCTCACTTACTTGTCTTGCATATGTGATAGCAACAAGAAAAGCTGTCTTTTGGCACAAGAGAGACAAAACAAGCTGCCAGGGGTTCGTATGGAGGACCCATAAGGACAGCCAGCACAGTATTAAGGTCCCACAAAGAAACTGCTTCTTTCACCGGTGGAAAAAGAATGATTCCTCACTACTATGGAGTTCGAAAAAATTAACTTCTCTTGGATCAGAGGATGGAATGCTCAGATGGCCAATAAGTAGACCCTCAAGGAGCTGAGAGACAGGCCAGAGGATTGAAGATGTAACAGATACTCCAAAGTGTCCTGAATGCGGGCTAACATTGGATGGATCCCTTGGGTCAGTGACCAAATAGAAAACGCTTCCACTTGGCAAAATAGGTAGCTCTTGTGCAAGGTTTTCTACTATTAAATAGCACTTCTCTAACAGCTTCTAAACAGCATTCCACCTCCTCATCTAGCCATGTAGCAGTCGTATCGAGAGGTGCAGACTTGCTCAATGCTGGATGCCAAATTTGACCGTGGTGCTGCGGCAATAGGTCAGGATAAAGAGGACGAGAAATTGGGGGTGCTGTGGGGGGAAAGCTAGTGTCATACTCAGAGTAAGGAGGTCGGAGAACGAAAATTGTCTCTGCTGGGCTGGAGCAATGAGAATTAGTTTGGCATGGTCTTGCTTCAGTTTGAGAATAACCTGAGGAATGAGCAGGATCAGGAAAAAGGCATACATCAGCACAGATCCCCAGTTTAGCTGTAAGGCATCAGTTAAGGAGCCTAGTCTGAGATTCACACAAGAGCAAAACTGATGGAACCCTTTTGTTGTCTCTTGCTGCAAACAGGCCTATAATTGAGATGCCCCATTCTGTGAAGACAGACCTCAGCACATTGGTCTTCAGAGACCACTCATGATTATGGGATAAATTGCTGCTGAAGTGATTGATCAAGTGATTCTGGATCCACTCTCCCTGAAGTGGAGGACCGGAGAATATGCAGCAATTTAATTGATTCATAGATTCTAAGGCCAGAAGGGATCATAGAATCATAGAATATCAGGGTTGGAAGGGACCCCAGAAGGTCATCTAGTCCAACCCCCTGCTCAAAGCAGGACCAATTCCCAGTTAAATCATCCCAGCCAGGGCTTTGTCAAGCCTGACCTTAAAAACCTCTAAGGAAGGAGATTCTACCACCTCCCTAGGTAACGCATTCCAGTGTTTCACCACCCTCTTAGTGAAAAAGTTTTTCCTAATATCCAATCTAAACCTCCCCCACTGCAACTTGAGACCATTACTCCTCGTTCTGTCATCTGCTACCATTGAGAACAGTCTAGAGCCATCCTCTTTGGAACCCCCTTTCAGGTAGTTGAAAGCAGCTATCAAATCCCCCCTCATTCTTCTCTTCTGCAGGCTAAACAATCCCAGCTCCCTCAGCCTCTCCTCATAACTCATGTGTTCCAGTCCCCTAATCATTTTTGTTGCCCTTCGCTGGACTCTCTCCAATTTATCCACATCCTTCTTGAAGTGTGGGGCCCAAAACTGGACACAGTACTCCAGATGAGGCCTCACCAATGTCGAATAGAGGGGAACGATCACGTCCCTCGATCTGCTCGCTATGCCCCTACTTATACATCCCAAAATGCCATTGGCCTTCTTGGCAACAAGGGCACACTGCTGACTCATATCCAGCTTCTCGTCCACTGTCACCCCTAGGTCCTTTTCTGCAGAACTGCTGCCTAGCCATTCGGTCCCTAGTCTGTAGCTGTGCATTGGGTTCTTCCGTCCTAAGTGCAGGACCCTGCACTTATCCTTATTGAACCTCATCAGATTCCTTTTGGCCCAATCTTCCAATTGGTCTAGGTCCTTCTGTATCCTATCCCTCCCCTCCAGCGTATCTACCACTCCTCCCAGTTTAGTATCATAAACTGATAAGATATCTTCCTCTTCTCCCTCACCTTCTCAGTATAGCTCTTAAAAAGCTGTCGTGACCTCCTGGGGATCACCATCAGCACTGAGATCAGCACCACTCCCATAGCAGTGATGGAGTCCTTCACTTACTTCCACCAATACCGTGCCCCTCCCTATAGCGGCCTCCTGAGAACCCCTGTGATGTTCTGCAGAAAGCAAGATCCTAATCCTTAGCTCAGTCCAGAGTAAGGTCACCTATTCTGCTGGCAGCCTCCTCTCCTGAACCTCGATGCTGCAATCAGACATGGGTTGCTCTTACTAAACTGCCTGCACCTGAACAGGTGTTACAGTTGCTGTAGGAGATTCCATTTGCTTACTTCTTTCCCCTTCGTCACCAAATGACTAGTGCCAGATTCTTCCTTTCCTGTACCTGAGAATTTTAAATTGTATCAGGACCTCCTGAGGCACATGGCTTCAGCCTTGAGTATTCAGGCTGTTTGTTAAGGAGAACACCTGGGAAAGGAACATGAATCTGGCCGAACAGCCCATGCTGGATCAGCTGCTCTTTGATATGCTGAAGCAGGCCTCGTGACCTGCTCCTGAAGATGTTGCTGCTGCACGTGCAAGTCTCTGGCCACTTGCGTTCTCTTCTTGAACAACTTGCAGATGGAGCACCTCTTTTTAATGTGCCCCTTCTCAAGGCACAAACACTGAGTGCAGGGGTTTGCTACTGTGGATAGCTACCCCACATGATGGGCAGTGTTTAAATCCCAGTGAGGGTACCACATGGGGCAAATCCGATTATTAATAAACTAAACATAGAGGTACTTCTAAGCTAACTATAACAACTATACAGAGGAAAAAACCCACAGACTGCATGGTGAAACAAAGCAGGAGGTAAAAACCACACCGAGTTCTCCAATTCAAGAAGCAGGTGGTGAGAAGGAACTGAGGGGGTTTGGGGCAGTGCTGCTCTTAAACAGCCAGGGGAGGGGCTAAGTGCTTGGAGGGTACAAGCACCACATTTACAGATACTGCTAGGCAAAGTTCTCTGGTTTCCGTGCACTGGGCATACAGACCTGAGTGGAATATACATCTGCAACCACTCACAGAGTAGATAGAGGTTCTCTCTCTTTGTCACAGGGGGAGACAGGGAAAGAACGACTTGTTAAACCATTTCATGGCTCTCTTTTCCCATCCCCCAACCTGCTGCCTGCAGTTCAAAATGTTTCATTGTCTGGCTCTGCCATCTGCTATATAAGTGCTAAGTATCAACAACTTCAGGCCATACTTTACAAACATAATTTTACCAACCATCAGTAGTTCGTACTATATCAGTACCTACTAATACTAGACTAAAATGGCAACTGCTGCGACTATTTTGTTTGTGATCTTCTAAACTGCTCCCACAACCTCAGTTCCCTTTTATTCCTCTTCCTCACAGGTTCCTTATTGTACTAACCAGCCTTTTGGAACTCGTGTCCTCCGTCAACCTGCACAACCCTTTGAAACACTTCAAGTGGCCAGAGAGGTGACAACTTAGTGGCTAAAGGCATCCTCTCGTCAGTTCTAGGGATGCTTTATGCTTCCATACCTTGCACAGTACACAACACACCATTTTAAGATAATCAGAATGGTTTCTCATCAGGGGCATTCATGAAAGAGTACACCATTTCCCCAGCTCTCTTTGTGCTCCATTCTTTTCAGAAAGCAGGGAACTGAAGTATGTAATCCTAGCAACCTTAGTCATAATGGAACAGTCCATTGTTGGGCAATTCCACTGCATACAGAAACTTCTGCTCAAAATTATGGGGCTAGGAATATTCAGCCAATTGATGGCATTTGATTTGGGGTAATTGACTGGTCTGTATTTTTCATTGGTTTTAATTTTTACAAGAATGCCAAGAGCACCTGGAGCTTTGAATGGGAGCATTTACTAAAATACATAAAAACCCAACTAAATAAATGACTGGATGAAGAAATCTGTAGGGGTTATTCTTCTCCCCTCATTGTACACCAACATTCCTTGCACCTGCCATTTTTGTTTTTTTTAAACAGAGTCCTCCACACATATCACACATTGCTTTAGGAAAAAATCACAGACTAAACTGAACAAGATAAGCAAGGCAAGACAGAGAGGAAGCGACTCAGAAGCTCTAAAGGGCTACAGTTACTCTTTCATGAGCTACTCCATTTACCTCCTGCAGAGTAGCAGGGAATGGGAGTGGAGCAGGCAGGCAAAGGAGTACTATGTACAGGTCAGAGAGAAGAGCTGAATGAGGATATAGGGGGGCTGTAAAAGCAGGGGAGCACATTTGAATGGAGGGAGATAGGAAGCTAGATGGGGCCAATATGGCCTGGCTTCCCTAAAAGTAAGTGTCTGTCACTGCAGCATTCTGGAGCTCCCGGTTCCTAACGAGTAGTCCATGGATTACCGGTAGCCCAGAGAGCTGTCTGGTTGCATTGTGCTGGCTCTCATCTGTTTCCAGCTTCTCTTGTATAATGTCGTAAGAACAGCCATACTGGGTCACACCAATGGTCCATCTAACCCAGTATCCTGTCTGACAAAAACAGGAGTACTTGTGGCACCTTAGAGACTAACACATTTATTAGAGCATAAGCTTTCGTGGACTACAGCTCACTTCATCAGATGCATAGAATGGAACATATAGTAAGATTTTATATATATATATATATATATATATATATATACACACATATATACACATATATACACACACATATATACATATATACACACACACACACACAAAAGGTGGAAGTTGCCATACAAACTGGAAGAGGCTAATTAATTAAGATGAGCCAATATGAGCAGGAGAAAAAAAAACTTTAGTGCTAATCAAGATGGCCCATTTAGACAGTTGACAAGAAGGCGTGAGGATACTTAACATGGGGAAATAGATTCAATATGTGTAATGACCCAGCCACTCCCAGTCGCTATTCAAACACAAGTTAATGGTATTTAGTTTGCATATTAATTCAAGCTCAGCAGTTTCTCGTTGGAGACTGTTTTTGAAGCTTTTCTGTTGCAGAATTGCCACCCTTAAGTCTTTTACTGAGTAGCCAGAGAGGTTGAAGTGTTCTCCTACCAGTTTTTGAATGTTATGATTGCTGATGTCAGATTTGTGTCCATTTATTCTTTTGCGTAGAGACTGTCTGGTTTGGCCAATGTACATGGCAGAGGGGCATTGCTGGCACATGATAGCATAGATCACATTGGTAGATGTGCAGGTGAATGAGCCCCTGATGGCGTGGCTAATGTAATTAGGTCCTATGATGGTGTCACTTGAATAAATATGTGGACAGAGTTGGCATCGGGCTTTGTGGCAAGGATAGGTTCCTGGGTTAGTGTTTTTGTGGTGTGGTGTGGTGTGTGGTTGCTGGAGAGTATTTGCTTCAGGTTGGGGAGCTGTCTTTAAGCGAGGACTGGTCTGTCTCCCAAGATCTGTGAGAGTGACGGATCATTTTTAAGGATAGGTTGTAGATCTTTGATGGTGTGCTGGAGAGGTTTTAGTTGAGGGCTGAAGGTGACAGCTAGTGGTGTTCTGTTATTTTCTTTGTTGGGCCTGTCCTGTAGTAGCTGACTTCAGGGTACTCTTCTGGCTCTGTCAATCTGTTTTTTCACTTCAGCAGGTGGGTATAGTAGTTTTAAGAATGCTTGATAGAGATCTTGTAGGTGTTTGTCTCTGTCTGAGGGACTGGAGCAAATGCGGTTGTATCTTAGAGTTTGGCTATAGACAATGGATTGTGTGGTGTGTCCTGGATGGAAGCTGGAGGCATGTAGGTAAGTATAGCAGTCAGTAGGTTTCCGGTATAGGGTGGTGTTTATGTGACCATCGCTTATTAGCACAGTAATGCCCAGGAAATGGACCACTTGTGTGGACTGGTCTAGGCTGAGGTTGATGGTGGGATGGAAATTGTTGCAATCATGGTGGAATTCCTCAAGGGCTTCTTTTCCATGATGATGGAGATGTCATCAACGTAGTGCAAGTAGAGCAGGGGTATTAGGGGACGAGAGCTAAGGAAGCCATAAAAATGTTGGCATACTGTGGGGCTATGCGGGTACCCATAGCAGTGCCACTGACTTGAAGGTATATATTGTCCCCAAATGTGAAATAGTTGTGTGTGAGGACAAAGTCACAAAGGTCAGCCACCAGGTTTGCCATGACATTATTGGGGATACTGTTCCTGATAGCTTGTAGTCCATCTGTGTGTGGAATGTTGGTGTGGAGGGCTTCTACATCCATAGTGGCCAGGATGGTGTTTTCAAGAAGATGACCGATGGATTGTAGTTTCCTCAGGAAGTCAGTGGTGTATCGAAGATAGCTGGGAGTGTTGGTAGCGTAGGGCCTGAAGAGAAAGTCCACATAGACAGACAATCCTGCCGTTAGAGTGCCAATGCCTGAGATGATGGGGCTTCCAGGATTTCCAGGTTTATTAATCTTGGGTAGCAAATAGAATACCTCTGGTTGGGGTTCTAGGCATGTGTTTGCACAGATCTGTTCCTGTGCTTTTTCAGGGAGTTTCTTGAGGAGATGGTGTAGTTTCTTTTGGTAATCCTCAGTGGGATCAGAGGGTAATGGCTTGTAGAAAGTGGTGTTGGAGAGCTGCCTAGCAGCCTCTTGTTCATATTCCAACTTATTCATGATGACGACAGCACCTCCTTTGTCAGCCTTTTTGATTATGATGTCAGAGTTGTTCCTGAGGCTGTTGATGGCGTTGTGTTCAGCACGGCTAAGGTTATGGGGCAAGTGATGCTGCTTTTCCACAATTTCAGCCTGTGCACATCGATGGAAGCAATCTATGTAGAAGTCCAGTCTGTTGTTTTGACCTTCAGGAGGAGTCCACACAAGAATCCTTCTTTTTGTAGTGTTGATAGGAAGGATTCTGTGGGTTAGTATGTTGTTCAGCTGTGTGTTGGAAATATTCTTTGAGTCACAGACTTCAAAAGTAGGATTCTAGGTCACCACAGAACTGTATCATGTTCGTGGGCCTGGAGGGAAAAAAGGAGAGGCGCCGAGATAGGACAGACTCTTCTGCCGGGCTAAGATTATAAAAAAGTATAGCTGCTGAGCTTGAATTAATATGCAAACTAGATACCATTAACTGGGGTTTGAATAGAGACTGGGAGTGGCTGGGTCATTACACATATTGAATCTAGCTCCCCATGTTAAGTATCCTCTCACCTTCTTGCCAACTGTCTAAATGGGCCATCTTGATGATCACTACAAGTTTTTTTCTCCTGCTGATATTAGCTCATCTTAATTAGCCTCTTACAGTTTGTATGGCAACTTGCACCTTCTCTGTGTGTGTGTATATCTAGATATATCTTCTTACTATATGTTCCATTCTATGCATCCGATGAAGTGGGCTGTAGTCCATGAAAGCTTATGATCAAATAAATTTGTTAGTCTCTAAGGTGCCACAAGTCCTCCTGTTCTTTTTGCGGATACAGACTAACACGGCAGCTACTCTGAAACCTGTCTTCTGACAGTGGCCAATGCCAGGGTGTTTCAGAAGGAATGAACAGAACATCAATTGATCCATCCCCTGATGTCCACTCCCAGCTTCTGGCAAACAGAGGCTAGGCACACTCAGAGCATGGTGTTGCATATTAGCCCATTCTGGCTAATAGCCACTGATGTTCAGATAGCTAAACACACAATAAATCCTTTCCAGCTATTGCTTTTCCACAGAAACAATTGCTGTAGTTGCCAGAGTGGTTTTATTCACTGGTGAATTGCAGGGAAGGTGTCTATGACGTAGTGTGGACCATATTTTAATTAGACACTATGAAAACGTTTGAAGACCTTTTGATTTAGAAAGCATGAATTTAAACAGTCAAGACAGGAAATGATACGGGGATGACTAAAGTTTACTGAAGTAATATTAAGGAAAGGACAAGTTCTGGGGATGATACAGACAAGGGGGTACAGGACTGGAAAGAGACAGTAAAAGCCTAGCAGTTGGCAGTTCTATATTAATCATCATTAAACCGGAATAGCTCTGCTGGTACTATCACTGGCAACAAGGGTGACAGAGCAGCACTTCAGGGGACACAAACCAACCAAGATAGTTGCTCTGTTTAGTTTTTGACAACATTCAGAGGTAGCTTTGGGTGGTGCATGTGCGCTCCTTTAACAGTGCTATGTGATTAGCATTTAACCCAGGGAAATTTTTAACTTAATGATTGGACATAGTTTGCTGCCCCTGTCCTGCACTCCCCATCAAATTGCAAAAGTCAGCTTGTACAAGATTGGTTATCTCAGAGGCACTTTCAGACAATGAGAAGAATTTATTTATCCTCACTCATATCCCCACTCACAGTTTCTTTGGCTTCAGAAGGGGCAGTAGGTCATTCTCTAAGGGCTGTACAGGAGCTAAATTATCTCAACTAGCAGCTGATAAACCAGCACTGCTGCACAGGTTTTATGTTGGAGAGGGGTAACTTACACAAGATTTTGCCCTGGCTCAAATGGAAATCCTTGCATTTCCAAAATACAACTTTACTTTGGGAAGCAAAAATAACTCAAGCTGTTAAACTCAAAAACAGTTTCAAATCTACCTCCCTGTATTTGGACTGTAGAATGTGAGTGTACAGAGAAACAACTGTATAGCAAAAGGCTCCAAATACAGTTCTGAATGTGCTTCTAAAGAGCTTACGAGTCGAACCATGCGATTAATGTCCATTTGTCATATCAAAGTATGCTCAGTTTACAAGGGGTGTGTGTGTGGAGAGAGACGACTCCACTGCCCCCAATTGCTTTCAGACCTGCAAGTTAAAACTGGGATCTGAGTCGAGCTAACTTCTTCTCAAGCATCATGGCCTACAAGAGTTCTGCAGGCCAAATCCAGCCTCCAGCGATACCTGTGCAACCCCATTAACTTCACTGATTGGAACTTAGTAAAAACAATTCTGCTGAAAATGCACAAACAGAAAGAGAAGCTGAATCACAGAAGATTAAATTTGGAAGAGACCTCAGAAGGTCATCTAGTCCAACCCCCTGCTCAAAGCAGGACCAACCCCAACTAAATCATCCCAGCCTGGGCTTTGTCAAGCTGGGGTCTTAAAAACCTCTAAGGATGGAGATTCCACCACCTCCCTAGGTGACCCATTTAGAACTCCCCCACTGCAAATTGAGATCATTACTCCTTGTTCTGTCATCTGCCACCTCTGAGAACAGCCGAGCTCCATCCTCTTTGGAACCCCCCTTTCGGGAGCTGAAGGCTGCTATCAAATCCTCCCTCACTCTTCTTTTCTGCAGACTAAATAACCCCAGTTCCTTCAGCCTCTCCTCATCAGTCATGTGCCCCAGCCTCCTAATAATTTTTGTTGCCCTCCGCTGGACTCTCTCCAATTTGTCCACATCTTTTCTGTAGTGGGGAGCCCAAAATGGACACAATACTCCAGATGTGGCCTTACCAGTGCCGAATAGAGGGGAATAAATACTTCCCTCGATCTGCTGGCAATGCTCCTACTAATGCAGCCCAATATGGCGTTAGCCTTCTTGGCAACAAGGGCACACTGTTGACTCATATCCAGGTTCTCATCCAGTGTAATCCCCAGGTCCTTTTCTGCCAAACTGCCACTTAGCTAGTCGGTCCCTAGTCTGTAGCGGTGCATGGGATTCTTCCTTCCTTATTGCAGGACTCTGCACTTGTCCTTGTTGAATCTCATCAGATTTCTTTTGGTTCAATCCTCCAATTTGTCTTGGTCACGCTGGACCCTATCCCTACCCTTTAGTATACCTATTTCTACTCCCAGCTTAGTGTCATTCGCGAACTTGCTGATGGTGCAACCCATCCCATCATCTAGATCATTAATGAAGATGTTGAACAAAGTCGGCCCCAGGACCAACCCCAGGGGCACTCTGCTTGATACCGGCAGCCAACTAGACATCGAGCTGTTGATCACTACCCGTTGAGCCCAATGATCTAGCCAGCTTTCTATCCACCTTATAGTCCATTCATCCAATCCCTACTTCTTTAACTTGGTGGCAAGAATACTGTGGGAGACCGTATCAAAAGCTTTGCTAAAGTCAAGGTGTATCACATCCACCGCTTTCCCCATATCCACAGAGACAGTTATCTCATCATAGAAGGCAATTAGGTTGCTCAGACATGACTTGCCTTTGGTGAATCCGTGCTGACTGTTCCTGATCACTTTCCTCTCCTCCAAGTGCTTCAGAATGGATTCCTTGAGGACCTGGTCCATGATTTTTCCAGGGACTGAGAGGAGGCTGAACAGTCTGTAGTTCCCCAGATTCTCATCCCCCCCCCCTTTTTTTAAAATATAAAGATGGGCACTGTATTTGCCTTTTTCCAATCGTCCGGGACCTCCCCCGATCTCTACGAGTTTTCAAAGAGATTGGCCAATGGCTCTTCAATCACATCAGCCAACTCCCTCAGCACCCTCAGATGCATTGCATCCAGCCCCATGAACTTATGCATGTCCAGTTTTTCTAAATCGTCTTTAACCTGTTCTTTCACCCGAGGGCTGCTCACCTCCTCCCCATACTGTGCTGCCCAGTGCAGCAGTCTGGGAGCTGACCTGGTCTGTGAAGACCGAGGCAAAAAAGATTGAGTACTTCAGCTTTTTCCACATCATCTGTCACTAGGTTGCCTCCCCCATTCAAGTAAGGGTCCCACACTTTCCCTGACCACCACCTTGTTGCTAACATACCTGTAGAAACCCTTCTTGTTACCCTTCACATCCCTCGCTAGCTGCAACTCTAATTGTGCTTTGGCCTTCCCGATTACACCCCTGCATGCTGAAGCAATATTTTTATACTCTTCTAGTCAGCTGTCCAAGTTTCCACTTCTTATAAGCTCCCTTTTTGTGTTTAAGCTCACCGAAGATTTCTCTGTTAAGCCAAGTGGGTCTCCTGCCATATTTGCTATTCTTTCTGCACATCAGGATAGTTTGTTCCTGCGCCCTGAATAAGGCTTCTTTAAAATACAGCCAGCTCTTTTGGACTCCTTTCCTCCTCATATTAGGCTCCCAGAGGATCCTGCCCATCAGTTTCTTGAGTGCGTCAGAGTCTGCTTTTCTGAAGTCCAGGGTCTGTATTCTGCTGCTCTCCTTTCTTCCTTTTGTCAGGATCCTGAACTGGACCATCTCAACATCACTGCTGCCCAGGTTACCACCCAGTTCTACTTCCCCTATCAATTCTTCCCATAACTTTGCTGGCTTTGCAGGGCCAGAAGGAGCAGAAAGCAGTAGTGAGAAAAAATAAGATCATAAAGTCAGCAGATCTGACACTGAATGCACAGGATAAAGTTAGAACTGTTAACTAACAGATAATTTTTACAGTCATTTTGGAAAGCAGAACTGCTTTTTAAGATCTTTTAACAATATCGTAAAATTACATACAAGTCTAAGACATTCCAGCACTAACACTTCTCATCCTCTTTCCCTTTCCTCCAGTCAGAGCCTTACATGATTAGCAGGCTGTCATTTTTTGTGTTTTGTTTTTTCTAAGTAAACTGATAGGAGCATGATGCAATATAGCAGTCCCTTTCAGCATCAGCCAACCCACTGGCCTCATATTGCATAAGTGGACCATGTATGTCTAGGAGGTCAGTAGTCTTATCAAACATAACTTTAAAGAGATGGCTGCTATGTAAAAATACACAGCTGTAAATGTTTTTAATACAATTATCTGGATTTTTTTTTTTTTTTAAACCACATTCACAGAAGTTAATTCATCCCCACCCCTCTGGGCTCTCCTGCACTTTGAGAACTCTTGTTCTGAAAGCAGTATAGCGCCCAAGCATTACTAGTTTCCCCAGCACAGTATGGACTACTCTGAAGCTATAGCTTTAAGGGTATTAAGACTATTTTCATGAAGTCAAGTGATCTATAGCTATCATTTGAAAGCCACTTAGTAACAATAGGAGTTTTAGCCCTTGTCTACACACACAAGTTTACCACTTTAACTACAATGATATGGTTAAAATGGCACAACTCCCCTTCAGAGGATGCAGTAATACCAGTATAGGAGTGCTTCTATTGGTATAGCTTACTGCTGTACAGGAGATGGAATAAGCTATACTGGTATGAGGGTTGTACTGGTATAATTAGTCCAGTGGAAGAACAAACTACACACCTAAACAAAATTGTTCCACCCGTACAAAAATCTGAGTGTAGAGTATACTTAAGGCTACTTGGCCCTGGAATTTGTGGGGGTTTGTTTTTTAAAAAGAATGCTTGGGGCCCATGGAAGCTGCACTAAGTTTTCTAGTTTAAAGAGACATACACCTTCATCTGTGATTCTTCCCCAAAGAGGCCGCACTTGCTCCCGGATCAGAGCATGCTCTTGCCAATGGTGGTGTACCACTGGTGTGCACAGGTATTGCCAGGCACTAGGAAAAGTTAATGAGTTTTGCCATGATTTCATGCATCTACTATTTACTCTACCAATTAACAAGACACTAATGAAGCACCAGAAGCTTTCCTCACCCTGCCAATGGGGACCCAGTGTGTACACACCAATCATTCCCACAGTGGAGTCCTGTGACCAGACGAACTAATTCAGATGTCGCTGCATGGATACAGCAGAAAAAGTAGTCTTGTATTTACCTACCTGTCCTGGTAAAAAGGTAAAATTATTTACGGTTGATGGAGCACGAGGAGGATCTTTGGCCACTGTTGGTGCTTTTAAAAACAGAAGATTCATCAACCCCAAATTAAATACATTTATAAAAAATGGAAGGGAAAGAACAGAGCACCAACAGGAGATGGGTCATGGGGGGGGGGGGGGGGGGGGGGCGTGAAGAAATGGTCCTCCCAGTGGTTTCACTTGATTTGGGATAGTTATATTGCCTTCTTGAATCTCCTCCCAACCCTCACACCATATACACGTAAGGAAAAGCTTTATATTCATGCTACAGAGAAGAATATGGTAATCACTAGATGGTACTAGGATTTCAAGAAAATTAAATATTTTCACTGCAACTTCCTACCCGCCTGCCTTTCATCCAATGCAGAACAAGAGTAATGAGGTCTAAAGGAACAAGAATCTAGTATGGGTTACAGCAGTGGCTCTCAACCTGAGGCCCAGTCAGCACAGAGCTGTGGCCCATGTGACATCCTCAGGGCCATATAGGTAGTATATATATTGTGTGGATCAGGCCACATAACACATAAGAGAGCTGCATACGCGGCCCACAATAGTTGAAAAATAGGCTGAGAACCACTGGGTTAGAGAGTGTCAAAGGCGAGGGAGTAGGCAGACAGAGGAGTAGATAGCTAATGAAGCTCTTAGGATACTTTGCTAGTCTCTCATCCACAATGAAGGCATGGAAGTACACTGCAGTAAGGATCAGTTTTTTACATGGCATATCCCTCCTTCAGGTCCCAAAAAATTATCTAAAAACGCAGTGCAAGAGTTTCTCCTTAAGGACAGCTTGCAATGGCACAGCACAGATACTCAAAACGGGCTGACACAGACTAGAAAAAGTTCTACTTTCTGCAAGAAACATTTAATTGAACACAATGAATTACAGGAGGACAGTTTTACAGAATAATTACCATAACAGACTGTTTAAAAATGAAAATAATTCTAACTGGCAGCTGTACCATTGCCAAAACAATGCCTAGTACAGCAGCAGTAAAATACAAATCCAGCTTTCTTGTAGTACTCCAAATGAGCAACAATCCCACGGAATTTTTTTTTTTTTTTAAAAAGGAAAGGGTTAATATAGCATCAGTCACTTTGACATGGGAGATTTCTCAACCAACCCAGTGGCTTGAGTAGAACTACACCCAAAGGAGGTCATTACTTTCCAGGAAATGCCCCTGGGTCCTCACTGTTATTGCTAAACATTCCTATATGACAGAGGCTCTGGGGAGCTACTTCTGTCCCAAATTTTGGGATACCAGCAACTCATACAACTGGTTAGAGGTGCAATATTTGAATCCATCTTTTATATATTCTCAGTGGACACTTCCAGGCATGAATTATGCATGGATACCCGAAGACAAAAGGAATTTGCAATCAAGTGGATATTTTCTTCAATCTCCTCATTCCACCCCTCCTGGAGGATTAATTTTCATCCATCACTAGTTTCCCCCACTATTTGCACAATAAGAGACTGAGGAATAATTCAAGGTACCCATGGTGAAGCCAAAAAACTTATGAACACATTAAGGCAGGTTTCACATCATTTCACTGTTCGACAAAGAATGCTGGTCACTCCACTGCACATGCAAGTAAGAAAGAGTCAATGCTCAATAAAAAGCATTAGATTCATTTTTAGATATTATAGAAAAGTCAAAAACTTTTGCCTTTCTTGTTTTAAAAGAGGTCAGAACATTACTGCTTTCACGTGCAGATATATAGACAAATCTATGGGAATGGACTCCCTTCACTCCACACATACTAAAACAGAGATTGGAGTGCTTGGCACCAGAAAAGAGGAGGAAATTTTCCTCATTGTTGGCCAGAAATGAGTCATACTGAACCTTCTATTTTTAGCTGCAAAGGTGTCTCCAACCAGACTTAACACCAAAAGTTGAATACTCATACTACACAATGATATACTTAGCTCTGAAACGCCTAATGAGCTATGTCTGGAGACACACAGGCTTCACTGCCAAGTATTGGCAACTAAAGCATTCAAAGTGGTGTTGGAACTAGTTATAGAACCAGGTTGTCACGGACACAAAATTGATTCACAGAGTGTAACTTTCCGAGCTCATCACAGCCTGAAGTGGAAGAGGCACCAACTTCTCATCTCTTAGGACTACTCATCAAATCCTATCTGATCTTGAGAGAAAAATGAAATTCAGTGACCTGAATTCACATACAGAATGACAATCTATAACATACAGTCTGGTACAAACAGGTAGCCTACAGCAAAGTGGCCAAGGAGTGAAAAAGCATCTCTTGTCCTCCTTGTGTGTCAGATGAGAGAAAAAAATGGTTTCTCTAGGTCACTGTTAAAAGGTACTAAGATAGAAAAGTCTGAAAAATTTGACCCCATTGTATCATTGACCCATGAATAAGAGAGGGAATCTGGTTTCAAGTTTTAGCTCTCCCCCCACTTTTGCATTCCTTTATTCCCCTTCACACTTTTGTATTCCCCTGACCCTTTAGAAAAAGGAGGGGGAAGTATAGTTTAGTTAAGTTCATCTTCAAGAATACCCAGCAATTAATGAGCAATCAGCTTCTCAACTTTTTCCTGAAGTGGACATCGAACATGCTCAAAAAGGTACAGTTGGATGGTTGGTGCAATTTAGTCTGCAGACACTCTTGGCTTTGTAAATAGTTGTGCTGACCCTGCTGATAGGGTTTAGACTAGGAATTCTTAGATGGAACTCCCTGGAAGAAAGAAGCAGAGAGAAACACTTGGTAAATCATCAGGGACTTTTATGTTTTTGTAGCAAGTGGTCTCTTTAAGAATCAGGGTGAGGTCTCATCTAGATCTTCAACACAACTGCCTCTTTGGCCTCAGCTTTTCACCATGGTAGTCTGTTATCTTATCTGGCTGGCTGCTGTTGCTGGACTGTTTCACCAGAAAGGACCGAAAGGTACGGAGTGCTCAAATAAGGCTACAGTTAATCCAAGTGGCAACACAAGGAAGAGGAGGGAGCCCAAATATAAGTCAGCATCTTCCATAGGCCACACAAATCCCATCATAATGATTAGCCTCCCAGTATGGAAAAAACAAAGGTCACTCCTGATCCTACACGGGACTGAAATGCAGCTGTCACTGCCTCCAAGGGGAGTAGTTTCTTTTTTCTCTTGTTCATTTTAAGGTTCGTCTTCCTCTACGTTTTTATTTCTTGCCTAAGAAGCTCACAAGTCTACAGTCTAAGTAACAAAGCCGCGAGGATACTGGCTATCTCATTTCAGTGACAGATTACTGGTTGTTTTTCCTGGAATATAACTTAAAATGATCAAACATTAAATAGTCGTTGAGTGCTGTTTTTGTCTCAGTGCATAAATTTAACTGATGGTACATATGGCTCCTGGCTAGGGTTGTAACTAAGCAATACATCAAGAGAACACAAATAATGTTAGCTTTCCTTCCATAACATGGCTTACTGTGTTTGCATACTGCAGTACATATCACACACTAAATGAAGATCCATGAAGTATCTTGGGTTGGCACTACATGAAGAGTTGAAGATAAAACCACTGCTTGATATTTTTTAAATTAATATTAGTTAAAATAGCTGAGTATGGAATAAATAGTCTTCCTTCAAAATGCACCCACGTATCTTGGTTGTGTACTAAACATGTGATAAGTACCAAGTGACAATCCGGGAGAACAAAATCCTCTATTTGATCCAAAGAATAGGTACAGAATAGTCAGTAACAATGCAAGCTCACTCCATATATAATGTCTCCACCAAAGTATCTCACTCCTGGCCTAGAGGGACCACCTAGCTTCTCCGCTAAGAATGTCCAAAGGGGGTTAATCTCAATTTTAATCTCAGTTATGACAGAGACTCCTGTCAATTTAGAATTAAGCCCCCCAAATTACTTTCACATTAACATCAATCCCCCCCCCACCCCAACTTTCAGGTCACTGTCACCATCTGTGTAGAACTGAGCCTGTGAGATAAGGTTTAAAAACGAAACAGCTCAAAGATCCAAAGAAGCTACTATCCCCTTTAATGTGCATACTGGAGAAGGATGTTAGTGCCAATTTTAAGATTCCTTTTGGATACATTTTCTTCCTCACTACAGTGCTATTCAATTCAAACTGAAAGGTGAGAAAGGAGGTAATAGTTCAGAGTTACCATTACCTGGACTATACATTCTCCATTTCCTGGTCATGGTCTTGTTCCTCCTCTTCCTCCTCCCCTTCTTCATCACCCGCTTCCTTCTCTGAAGGAGCTTCCCCATCCCTTGCTATTTCCTCCACATGGGCGAGCATGTCAGCCATCAGTGCTTCCTCCAGCCTCTTCCGCACCTGCTGTACAAGCTCCTCCTGCTTCCTGCCAGGAAAGAACAAATACTTGTATTACTTTTCACAGCTGCGAAGTTCAAGGGAAGGAGTGCAAATCCCTCAGCTGTGAGGCTGGACAAGGTGATGTGGGATGCTACAAAAAAAAAAAAAAAAAAAAAAAAGAGTATTTTAAAATATCACATCATGTTTACATATATTATAGGTGAAGCTGGTAGCAACACCAAGTCTGTCTGTCTAACCCTTCCCATAATATGACCCTGTTTTCAGTTGGCAAACATTTGGGCTGAAATTTGGCATACCAAGTGTTTGCCTGAGCATAATCCATATGCACAAGAGGTTCAAATTAAGGTTTCAAAGGTAACTTTAATTCTGGCATTTGCTAATTTTTGTGTGCTTGATTTTGCAACCCGAACAATGTACTTGTAACAGGTTTCTGTGGTTTTTTTTTAATTTATGTGTACACACACACACGAAAGACAAATATTCTCTTGTAAATCTGCAGCAGAAATGCACACTAGGTAGCATAATCACTTGGCAGTTGAACTTCTCAAGTTAGAGGTTGGAATACAATTAGGACACTAAACAGGTTGAAGGCAGAAATCGGACCAGCCTTAAGATGTTTTCTGGAAAACATCACCCAATTTAGTTCATTGCAGATAAACAGTGGGTCAGTAAACTTTTTATTTGTGTGGTGCACCAGCAGTTAGCTATTCCCAACCTCGTGCCAATGGAAGATGCAAGTGCATAAAATGTGAACTGGATGTGCCACGTTAATTACTTCCCTGCATGTATGAGATGAAGAGAAGCACAGAAGTTTACCAGACAGAAAAGGATGTTAAGGCCTTCTGAGGATAAATGAGAGATAGGGGAAGAAGCAGTAATAACGGACAGTGACTTTTGAAAGAAGAGGACTGGACTGATTATATTCCAAGTGTATTATCACAATTTATGTTCTGTAACTGCCTTACTTTGCAAAAATACAACAGCTGAGGTATTTGGTATCTTCATTTTACAACACAGCAAACAACGAAGTAGACACCCAAAGGGTTTCAACTCTTTGGCTCATCAGACCTAAGGCAACATACGCTTGACACACATACCCTTCCCTGTACACAAAAGCCTTAATCCAGAGCCATTCTTCAGAAAGGATATGGATTTATTATCCACAAATATCAGAGAGGCAGCAGGACAATGCCAGAGCTCAGCATAATGAATCTGAGGTATCCTTGCAAATAGAAATCAGACCCAGAATCCAATGTTTCCTTGACTTTTCAGCACACAATAGGCTTGTACAAGTTAGACTTTCCTCTACTGGGCAAGAGGAGAGCAGCCAGCCAGCCTAGGGACAGTTTATTTTAAAAGTGTCTTAGATAAGGACAATTTAATCCTCCAACTTGTTGAATAAAAAGGTGCTTGTCTCACTGTTTTTGTAGCCATACATATAATGGACATTAGTACAAACCAAAGTGTATGGAGTGAACAGCTGAAGATGGCCAGAAGAGGAATTTAACAGCAGGGCATAGAGAGGAAAAAAGCAATTTCTTCTGCTTTTCAGTGCAACTTACAAGGAAACAAGAGGCCAGTCAGACATACTGGTCAGTCACTGCAGCCAGCATTTAAGTACAGGTCAGAAGCTTGAGATGTAGAGAAGAATTACATTTCACTCACTTAAATCACATCTGTCACTCTCCAGGCTGCCAAACAAAGGATGACTATTTATCTTACAAAGATCTTGTAGGATCTCTCACTCCTGGTTTTTAGTCCCTTAGGCCTGAACCTGGCAGAACTTCCCTATTAAAGATTTTTGACTCTAAGTCATCAGAATAGTACAAACCATTCACAGAATCATAGAATATCAGGGTTGGAAGGGACCTCAGGAGGTCATGTAATCAAACCCCCTGCTCAAAGCAGGACCGATCCCCAACTAAATCATCCCAGCCAGGGCTTTGTCAAGCCTGACCTTAAAAACCTCAAAGGAAGGAGATTCCACCACCTCCCTAGGTAACCCATTCCAGTGCTTCACCACCCTCCTAGTGAAAAAGTTTTTCCTAATATCCAACCTAAACCTCCCCCTCTGCAACTTGAGACCTTTACTCCTTGCTCTGTCATCTGCTACCACTGAGAACAGTCTAGATCCATCCTCTTTGGAACCCCCTTTCAGGTTACTGAAAGCAGCTAACAAATCCCCCCTCATTCTTCTCTTCTGCAGACTAAATAATCCCAGTTCCCTCAGCTTCTCCTCATGTAAGTCATGTGCTCCAGCCCTCTAATAATTTTTGTTGCCTTCCACTGGACTCTTTCCAATTTTTCCAGTGTTCTTGTAGTGTAGGGCTCAAAACTGGACACATGACTCCAGATGAGGCCTCAACAATGCTGAATAGAAGGGAACGATCACGTCCCTCGATCTGCTGGCAATGCTCCTACTTATACAGCGCAAAATGCCGTTAGCCTTCTTGGCAACAAGGGCACACTGTTGACTCATATCCAGCTTCTCGTCCACTGTAACCCCTAGGTCCTTTTCTGCAGAACTCCTGCCGAGCCATTTGGTCCCTAGTCTGTAGCAGTGCATGGGATTCTTCCGTCCTAAGTGCAGGACTCTGCACTTCTTTGTTGAACCTCATCAGATTTCTTTTGGCCCAATCCTCTAATTTGTCTAGGTCCCTCTGTATCCTATCCCTACCTTGCAGCGTATCTACCTCTCCTCCCAGTTTACTGTAATCTGCAAACTTGCTGAGGGTGCAATCCACGCCATCCTCCAGATCATTAATGAAGATATTGAACAAAACCAGCCCCAGGACCGACCCCTAGGACACTCCGCTTGATACCGGCTGCCAACTAGACATGGAGCCATTGATCACTACCCATTGAGCCCAACAATCTAGCCAGCTTTCTATCTACCTTATAGTCCATTCATCCAGCCCATACTACTTTAACTTGCGGGCAAGAATACTATGGGAGACGTATCAAAAGCTTTGCTACAGTCAAGGAATAACACATCCACTGCTTTCCCCTCATCCACAGAGCCAGTTACCTTATCGTAGAAGGCAATTAGGTTAGTCAGGCATGACTTGCCCTTGGTGAATCCATGCTCACTGTTCCTGATCACTTTCCTCTCCTTTAAGTGCTTCAGAATTGATTCCTTGTGGACCTGCTCCTTGATTTTTCCAGGGACTGAGGTGAGGCTGACTGGCCTGTAGTTCCCGGAAATCAGCATCACTACTAGCCCCTACTAGTCAGCATGCTCCAGCCCTTCAGAGTACAAATGCTGCCCTCAGAATGTTGCAGTCAGCTCATTGGAATGAACAAGAAAACACCAGTTCAAAAATGCACTCCAGAGGAAGGCACCTCAAAAGAAAATTAACCTTCAAATTCTGAGGAGATAGGCAGATGAATGAGAATCCTATATCATCAATGAAGCAGAATTAATTTTCTCTTTTCTGCAGATACCATTCTATGAGAGCAAGAAGCTTGAGACATGTCCCCAAAAGAAAAAAAGGATTGCAAAGTTGCAACAAGTAGAAATAGCAAAGCCAATGTCAACAATATAGAAAGGAGAGGTTAACTTATCTTGTACAGTAACTGGAGAATTTGGAGATGTTTTGTTCCTATGGGTGCTCCGCATCAGGATGTGTATGAGCCTGTGAGCTCCGGATTGGAGATTCCGTCAGCAGTATTTGCAGGTCCATGGTTACACCTTACACATCCTTGTGCTCCAGCAGAAGGGTACATAGGGAAGGTCAGACCTGTTGCTGCTCTAGTTCCTTCTCAACCATGAAGTCGAGAGAGAATGACTCTGGAGTAGAGGGGAAGGATGGCAGACAGCAGGGCATCCATCGGGACAAAACTCCTCAAAAACTCCAGTTACTGTACAAGATGAGTAACCTCTCATTTGAGTTATTGTCCCTGTGGATGTTCCATGTCAGGAAGTTCCCAAGCAGTACCCCAATGAATGAGAATGATGCTAAGGAGAATAATTCAATAGGGACCACGGAAGAGCATTACTAAAGGCTACTTTGGCCCTAGAAGCATGCACAAGAGCATAGTGCTGGGAAAAAGTGTGTACCAAAGACCAGGTGGCAGCTCTGCAAATGTACAAGATGGGACCTCTCTCTATCCAAGCTAGGTACTCTCTCCCTGATATGCTAGAGTAATACGTTGCTGTTCTATTGTCCAGCCAAAGAGAAGCAAGTTTCCTTCCTCAGTGGTTGGAGAAATTATCCCTTGCTGATAGAATTTTCTCTTGGTGCCATACAGAGAAGGCTTTTTATCTAAGTGGAAAAGAGATCCAGCTTCAGTGTTCCACTGGAGGAAAATACCAGGAATCAAATCAGCCTGCAATTGTGTTCTCCTTCCTTATCAAGTACGTAACTAGGAACATCTTGTGGAATACAACCTGCTCTCTCACATGAAGAACTTACTGACCAAGGAGGCATGACCCAGAACTTCCCTGCTGGTGGATGTAAAACATGGTAGCCTGATTGCACCAGAATCACTTTTTATTTATAACTCAAATCTCCGATGGTCCTTAGTGCTAGAAGACCACCCTCAACTCCCTCTAGAAGAGGCATAATGGCCCCCTGAGTGTTCCCCAAGATATAGGATAGGGCTGAGGCCAGCTACCTTTTTGACTATCAACATCTAGAATATATCCTTCTCTCTCTTTTGTCCACTAGAACAGGCTCGATGACCCTCTGCCAGGAGGAATTGGCTTTCCTACAGCAGCTCTTCCAGATATTGAACAGCCTGAGACAATTTTTGTAATGGGCAATGGAGTGTTTTCTGAAAGCCTGATCTCATGGTCCCAAGCAACAATGTTCAGGATCTATACACCTAATGTGACTAATGACCTTAGATGGTAAAATAGCTCCCATTCTGCCTCTGGCAGGAAATTCCTGGCAGTCTACTGGCAATAGCAGACTTGCTAAACACTCTGGAACCTTGCAAAAATCCTTCCGTTTTTAGAGCACGCTAAAAGGGGACTGAAGACCCTTCAACTTCTGATACTGAGGCAGAGGGCTATTCCATTAAACTTTCATGAAAGATGGTTTTTGAGGTAGACCCTTTCCATTCTTTCCTATAAAGGATCTGAGGTGTGAGACAGGCCCAAGAAAATATCAAGTGGTCCTTGTCCTCTTTGCCCTCTGCAAAGTAGCCTCCATCTGCTCACCAAACAAGTCAGTCTCTTGTGTTGGTCAGGTTTTCAAACTTTCAAAGGACCTTCTACAGAAACCAGTTGTCCACAACCAAGCAAGCATACAGTCATCCTATAATGTGAGGCAGCAGCCCACTCCAAAAGACCCTTCCGCAAAGTCACTCAAACATAATGTCAGGTCCGCTCTAAACCCTTAGAAAAGACAGTTATTTCGAAGAACACCAGTTATGGAAAAAGGTGTGTTGCTCATGTCTATTCCACAGTAGGTGTGCATGCTTGCCACGTGCACCGGTGCCGGAAGTCTTTCCCCTAGCAGTACCCGTAGGGGGAGCACTACTGTGCCCCCTGGAGTGGGACCTCCATGGTGCAGGTATAAGGGGAGCTGTGCACTCCCCCCACCCTCGGTTCCTTCTTGCCAGACAACTCTGACAGAGGGGAAGGAGGGTGGGATGTGGAACAGACATGAGCAACACATCTCAAAGAACACCAGTTTCGGAAAAAAGTAACTAACTGTCTTTTCTTCTTTGAGTGATTGCTCATGTGTATTCCACAGTAGGTGATTCCAAGCTGTATCTGTTGGAGGTGGGTAGGAGTTCCCAGATTCCTGGGACGGAGTACAGCCCTACCGAATCCGGCGTTGTCCCTGGTTTGGGAGACAATCGCATAGTGTGAGGTGAATGTGTGAACAGAGGACCAGGCAGCAGCCCTACAGATGTCCTGAATTGGGACGTGGGCCACGAAGGCAGCTGACGAGGCCTGTGCCTGTGTTGACTGTGCCTTCACGATTGGTGGAGGGGGAACTCCTGCCAGATTGTAACAGGTGCAGATGCATGAGGTGATCCAGCGAGAGGGGCGGTGGGTGAAGAACGACTGCCCCTTCATGAGCTCAGCCGAAGCAATAAACAGATGTGAAGACTTCCTGAATGGCTTAGTCCATTCCGGGTAGAAAGTCAGCGCCCTACGCACATCGAGCATGTGGGGGAGGCATTCCTCATTGGATGTGTGAGGCTTGGGGCAGAGGACAGGCAGGAAGATGTCCTGGCCCATGTGAAAGGCAGAGACCATCTTAGGGCGGAGGAACGTGGGGTGTGGGAGGAGCTGGACCTTATCCTTGTGAAAAACTGTGTACGGGGGTCCAGAGGTCAGAGCCCTGAGCTCCAATACCTGCCTGGCTGACACGATGGCAACCAGGAAGGCCACTTTCCATGACAGATGAGACCAGGAGCACATGGCCAGAGGTTCGAAAGGGGGTCCCGTGAGACGGGACAACACCAAGTTCAGATCCCACTGTGGGACAGGGGGCCTAGCATATGGGAAAAGACGGTCCAATCCCTTGAGGAACTGTCCAGTCAAAGGATGGGAGAACACCATACGACCCTGCACCGGCAGATGGAAGGCAGATATGGCCACCAGGTGCACCCTGACCGAGGAGTTCCAGGCCCTGGGTCCTAAGGTGGAGGAGGTAAACCAGGATAAGCTGAATCAGGGCAGCCATCGGGGAAACACCCTGCTCAACAGCCCACCTGAAGAACCTGGACCACTTTGTCAAATAGGCTCGGTGTCTGGATGGCTGCCGACTTTCCAGGAGGATGTGTTGGACCCCTTCCGAACACGCCTGCTCCTCCCCACCTAGCCACTGAGCAGCCACGCCGTGAGGTGGGGAACCTCTAAACTGGGGTGGAAGAGACTGCCTCAGTTCTGGGAGAGCAAGTCTGGGCAGAGAGGCAACAGCTGTGGTGGGGCCACCACTAGGCTCATGAGGGGGACGTCCCGTACCTTGTCTAACTTCATCTTCTCTAGGACCTTGCTGATGACGGGGAACAGGGGGGAAGGCATAGAGAAGCTGAACTGACCACGGCAGGAGGAAGGCATCTTGATAGCACCCCATCCCATCCCAACGCTCCCTCCCCCCAGCAGAACCAGGGGCAATGCCTGTTCTGCCTCGTCGCAAACAGGTCCACCTGGGAAATTCCCCACGCTCGGAAGGTCTGGTGAGCCACCTCCGAGTGGAGAGATCATCGTGCTGGGAGGAGAAATCCCTGCTCAAACGATTGGCCCGCGTGTTGCGGGCTCCCAGCAGGTGGAAGACCCTCAGGGAGATGTCATGGGCTATACAGAAGTCCCACAGCCTGAGGGCTTCTTGGCAGAGGGCCAAGGACCGGGTCCCACCTTGCCTGTTGATGTAAAACATCGAGGCTGTGTTGTCCGTGAGGACCCTGATTATCTTGCCCTGTAAGTGCGAGAGGAAAGCCACACACGCCAGGCCTACTGCCCTAAGCTCCCCGACGTTTATGTGGAGGGACAACTCCGGGGTCGACCACAACACTTGGGTCTGAACTGTCCCCATATGGGCCCCCCAACCCAGGTCCAACATGTCAGACACTAGCTCCAGTGACGGGGCTGAGTCCCGGAAGGGGACCCCTTGGAGCATGTTGCTTGGGGAGGACCACCACCATAGGGAGGCGATCACCGGGTCGGGCATGGTGAGGACACTGTCCATACTGTCCTGGGCCTGGGAGAACTGTGAGGCCAACCAAAGTTGGAGGGGCCTCATTCGGAGTCTGGCGTGGCATACTATGTACGTGCACACCGACATGTGACCCAGGAACTGTAGGCACGCCCTGGCTGTTGTCACGGGGAATTTCAAGACCAAGGCAATTAGCCCTTTCAGGGTCTCAAACCTGCCCGGCGGGAGGGAGGCCGTGGCTATCGAGGCGTCCAGGAGTGCCCCGATGAACTCTATGGACTGGACTGGAACTAATGTTGACTTGGTCTTGTTTACCAACAGACCCAGGTTGGCACAAGTGGACAAAAGGAGAGCCATGTGGTCCTGCACCTGCAACAAGGAGCTGCCCTTGACCAGCCAGTCGACCAGGTAGGGGAAGATCTGGACCCACCCCACCCCGGCGCCTGAGGTACGCCGCCACCACTGACATACACTTCGTGAACATCTTGGGGGCAGTGAACAGGCCAAATGGGAGGACCATGAACTGATAGTGGTTCTGCCCCACTAGGAACCAGAGGAAGCACCTGTGTCCGTTGAACATATGAATACGGAAATACACGTCCTGCAGGTCCAGGGCCGCGTACCAATCCCCATCCCCGGGGTCCAGGAAGGGTATGATAGAGGCCAGGGAGACCATGTGGAACTTGAGCTTGACCATGAACTGGTTCAGGTCCCGCAGATCCAGGATAGGCCTGAGACCCCCTTTCGCCTTGGGGATACGGAAATAATGAGAGTAAAACCCCTTGCCCTTGAACTCCCTGGGTACCATTTCCACAGCTCCCAGACTGAGGAGCCAGCCCACTTCCTGCTCTAACAGGTCCACTTGTGATGGGTCCCCCAGACCAGCGAGGGATGAGGGGGTGGTTGGGCAGGGGTGAGACAAACTGCAGCATGTAGCCCTGAGAGATGGTGTTGAGGACCCGTTGGTCCGAGGTTAGTCGCGACCATTCCAAGAGGAAAGCACACAAGCGATTGCGGAAGGGAAGCTTTATTGAAGGGGGAGTCTCCTCGGGAGTTGCCCGGGTACCCCCTGGCGCCCCATCAAAAACGCCTTTTTCCCACCTGCGTGCCCTTAAAGGGCCCAGGTTGCAGGGAAGGACGTGACCGCTGTTGAGCGCACCCCTTCCGGTCCTTAGACCTGTTATACGCGGGCTCATATCTAGGCTCAGAAGCCTGGGCAGGGGCCTGCTGCGGCTTGAACTTGGCCGGAAGTATATAAAGGCCCAGGGTCTGCAAGGTCGTGTGGGAATCCTTCATGCCATGCAGCCTGGCGTCTGTTTGCTCTGCGAACAGGGCCTTGCCATCAAACGGGAGATCCTGCAAAATTGACTGGTACTCCGTGGATAGCCCGGACAGCAGGAGCCATGATGCCCTCCGCATGGATACTGCCGAGGCCATGGATCGAGTAGCCATGTCCGCCACATCCAAAGCCTCCTGGAGGGCAGCTTTGGCAGCAGCTGCACCCTCCTCCAGCCACGACTTGAATTCTTTCTTGTCTTGCTCCGGGAGGGAGACCTCGAATTTTGGCAGAGAGCCCCACAAGTTAAATTCGTATCTGCTCAGGAGAGCTTGGTCGTTAGCCACCCGCAGCTAGAAGCTTGAAGATGAATACAGCTTCCTACTGAAAGAGTCCAGTCTCCTTGAATCTTTCTTTTTGGGTGTGGGAGCTGGTTGACCCTGTCTCTCTCTGTGGTTGACAGATTCGACCACCAAGGAGTTGGGCACTGAATGGGTATAAAGGTATTCATGCCCTTTGGCGGGTACAAAATATTTGCGCTCTGCCTTCTTTGAAATGGGGGCCAGGGAAGCTGGTGTTTGCCACAAGGCATTCAAAATGTTTGCCACCCCCTTGCGGAGGGGCAAAGCCACCCTGCCCAGCACCAGGGAGGACAGGACATTAAAAAGGGAGTCCAAGGGCCCCTCCATCGCCTCTGCTTGGAGGTTAAGGCTCGATGCTACCCTTTTCAGGAGCTCCTGGTGTGCTCTGAAGTCCTCCTGCAGGTCAGAGGGGCCGCAACTCTGTCACCCGGAGCGGGGGAGGAGGCCGGCACGGAGCTCTGCGTGTCTGCCAGCACTGGTGAGTCCAACCCTTGGTCGGACTCCGGGCGAGGCGCTGGGGACATATGTCCCACCGATTTAGCTCCCGGAGGCCTAGAGAGCGAGGCCAATGGTACCTCTGAAGCTCCAGTTATTGAGCGAGCCCCCACCTGGGGCTGCATCGGAGGCCACGGTGCCCACTGCCCTTGCTGCAGCACTGGTGGCACCAGAGGGGTTGGCTTAACTAGGCTGACCCAAGGAGGGGGGTGGCTGCAAGCAGAGGTTGGGCTGAGAAGTGACCTGGCGCTACTGCGGGAGGAACAGCGGTGCCTGGAGTGACGGCATCCACAGGACTACAACCCCGAAGCAGAGGGTCAGTATTGCTCATAGCTGCTGTTCCACTATCTGCTCCAATGCGTGGACCTTCGATGGCGCGGGGCCAGCGATCTACACCTCGAGCTGCGGGGGGCGAGAGCAGGAGTCTGACTGGGAGCGACTGGGACTGTGACTGAGCGATCTACACCTCGAGCTGCGGGGGGCGAGAGCAGGACTGACTGGGACTGACTGGGAGCGACTGGGACTGTGACTGAGCGATCTACACCTCGAGCTGCGGGGGGCGAGAGCAGGAGTCTGACGGGGAGCGGCGACGGCACCCATGCCATGACCGACTGCGGTAGCCCCGACGACTCAGTGACCATCCGCACCGCCTATCTCTCCACAGCGTGGAGCGGTGCTGGGAGCCCCGTTCGGACGGCACCCAACCAGACAGTCTAGTGGGCGTCGACGGTGATGCATGAGGACTTTGTCCCAAACAATCGCTGGGCGGCGAGAGGGGGTCGGGTGCGGTCTCCTGACCAAGGCCTGCGCTGAGCTGGGGGTGATTGCAGGGAGCCCAGCGGTGGTTTGCCTCTGGAGCGGGGGCCTGACACCGGCGGTGCCCCCAGTACCGGCATGGTTATGACGTCTCAAGCCATTTGCAAGACCTCTGGCGTCTAAGGCATCTGGACAGACCTGACCAGACACGGCTGGGCTACTCCGCTCAACTTGAGTGGGAGGCCTAGGGGCTGGGGGCAGGGGAACGAGAGCTGCCTAACATGGGTCTAGCCTCTGCCCCTACTTTCTCTTGATGCCACTGCAACGACGGGCCTTTCCTCGGCTTCTTGTGTCCCGCAGATGGGGAGCGGTGCCAGCTAGTGGAAGGCACCAAAGGGTCGCCATGCACGAAAGTCGCGGTACCCGGAGCCGAATCAGTGCTCCCCCTACGAGTACTGCTAGGGGAAAAACTTACGGCCCCGGTGCACGTGGCGAGTACGCACATCTACTGTGGAATACACATGAGCAATCACTCGAAGAAGAACTCGCTTTTTTATCTCGTGGCATTTTTCTCGAGTAAGAGAATTGTCCAGAGCGGAGGTGTTCTTCCACAGCTCCACCTGAGCTTTTGCCATGAAAGCCTGGTAGTCTACAACGCAAAGGGCTGTAACCTCCGTCCAAATGAACTTCAGTGCTGTAGCTCAGGAATCTGGGGTGCAGCACTACAGGTAAAAAGAAGCTTTCTACTGGACATGGCCCTCTTCCAACACCAATCTTCCATGGAGAGGGTGGAAGACACAGCCAGAAACGTTCCTCTGGGACAGTAGTCCCCACACTTCTTACCTCATGCCCCCCCTTACCCCTGTTTGTGCCTGCCCCCAGGCATGAGGGGGTGGGGGGGCAGGGCCAGGAACCAAGCCTCCTTGCCCCCATGGGGACTGGACTAGGCCCCAGCCCCCAGCTATGCCTCCCTCTGAACATTCCTCCATGCCCCACATTTTGGGGACCTCTGCTCTGAGAGGGTGTAATTATTTTTTTTTCTGCCTTTGAGACTGAGCAAATGTGCAAGGAGTTCCCCACACCTTTTCTTCAGCTAGTTCGAAACAGAGCCATTCTCTATTGGATGAGAATTCCCAGGACAGATAATTCTCACCGCCAGGGGAACTGCATCACCTTCTACTCTACTACTAAAAAGAAAAGGAGTATTTGTTGCACCTTAAAGACTAATCAATTTATTTGAGCATAAGCTTTCATGAGCTACACCTCGCTTCATCGGATGCATAAAGTGGAAAAAACCACTTTTCCACTTTATGCATCCGATGAAGCGAGGTGTAGCTCATGAAAGCTTATGCTCAAATAAATTGGTTAGTCTCTAAGGTGCCACAAGTTCTCCTTTTCTTTTTGCGAATACAGACTAACACGGCTGCTACTCTGAAACCTACTCTACTACCGTTGCACAGAAAGGTCAGAAAACTTAAGGGCTAGGAAAGTCCTGCTAGTTATTATTAGCCTCATAATAAGGAGCTACGGCCTATGAGTGAGAACCCTAAGAGATGGTATTTTCAGACAAATGGGATTTCACCTAGCTCTATGTTAATTTGAACTGTTTCCCTCTCTGATACAGGCTTTCAGTTTCTGAAACTGAAAGATCTGCCTTTGAAGGAGTTCTGGAGGGAGTCACACTTTTCTGATCCAATGAGAAAAGATCCAAATCCATCCTACCAGAGCTTATGTTACGCACACTAACATGCTAATGGGGCTCTTTATTCCCCTCTAGTAGCTAAATAACAACAAACAGTTTGTGTGTCTGCTACTATTTTTGAGCTAATGAACCTAGTCCTTTAGCTTAAGGAGTCAAAGCTTTTAGAATCAGAGGTCCCTTCAATAACTGAAGGTGACTCCTTCGGAGACACTGTTACATTTATACAAAAAGTCAAGAAAAGAAAGAAAGGAAGCAACTGCAGGTTTTTTAAATTTTGAAAAAAATCTTCCTCCAATGAAAATATTGTTCTGCAGAAATACAAAAAGGATAATTTGCGCACATGCACACCCCTCCCCACCAGAGGCAGCTGCTGCCTTGAAGATCTGCTATAAATCTACAGTATTGCAGTAAATATTGCTAGTGCCATGCAAACAGGGAAGCATTTTGAGTAATAATGAAGCTGGAGTTCAAAGTCATTGTTTTCGTCATGACTTAATATAGCATATACCACTTTCACACAGCATGATTATCAGGGAGCATGAAATTTAGTGAACTGATGGCTCTGCTCAAAGCTTCCTTGGGCCTGTTCTTTGGCGATTAAAAGTAACAGGTGCCTTCAGAAGAACAGAAATCTGCAGTGTTGTCCTCTACCAGGGTGACAAAGTATTTCTTTCCTCAAAAGATGCAAGAGGTAAAACTAACCTAGTCCAACACAATAGTCAGAGGTAATGTTCTTTTCTTTCGTTTCCTGTGAAATCAAGTTAATAATTTGACACACTAGTTTAAAGCAATCAAAGAAACCCATTGAACCATACTCATCTATCAGGCATAAGCTTAGCTTTGATAAAAAGGACATTAACTGTTTTACGCCCAAAAACCATTCCCAAAGCAAAGAACCAGTGACATTTCTTGTTAATACCTAATATCTTCATCCGTCACCATAAATGCTTTGCAGAGAGGCTGTGAGGTGTTTAGCCAAACTCCAGGGTTCTTCTCCACAGCTGCAGAGAGCTGTCCAGTGATGGGCATAGTGCTAGTGTGCAAGGCACTAGCTATAGCAGACAGAAGGGTTTCATCTGTGCAACCAGGTCCAACCCCTAAGGAGAGAAAAATTCTGTAATTTCCACCAATTTAACAGCAATAACTAAAAATAATACAGGCTGCTGCATTCTTTATTTTATAAGTTGCAGAGCTGTGTACTGATACTTTAAAAGTCAACACATTTGTTCTACGCATCCCACATTAAACAGATCCTGCTGACCCAATGGCATAGCAATTCCTTTATATTTTAAAATGGTACACTCATTTTCTTCTTTTTCCCAGGTGTCCTACACATCCCAGTCTAAGCCTGGAGGACTATCACTCCATTACAGCTATCCTCCCACAAGGATGGATGGCTGAAACTTCCTTTGGGACCTATCAAAAGAGCTCCTTAATTAACTTGAGTACAAGAGATGCTGTTGAGTGACATGTCACTTTCTCCTACTGTCCCTCAATGCCCCTCAGGGCTAAGTACACTGAATTTAAGCCTGACCCCAGTCATAACCAGTTGTTTCTGAAGTTGGGAGTTGTCCACAAAGTGCAAAACACCTGACAGCAAGTGGGTTAAGCCCACAGTACCTTCAAAACATAGCTAATACAACAGTGTTAGGCCTATAGTTAAAAGCATGATCTAATTACCTTGTAAACCCTTTGGAAGGTCCATTGTTTTCACCAGCTCTTCTGCAATGTCAAAGGCATTCAGTCCACTTAGTTTCTTCTCCCAGAAGAGCTAACAAAGAAAACATTTATTCATTTATGTAAAACATAGAAACACACTTGACAACACAGCAAAACACCTGCCTGCCATGGCACGCTATGGAGCGGAGAACTGGAGCAGATATGTCTGGCTCACTTCATCGGATGCATACCGTGGAAACTGCAGCAGACTTTATATATACACAGAGAATATGAAACAATACCTCCTCCCACCCCACTGTCCTGCTGGTAATAGCTTATCTAATGGTAATGGGCTATCACCAGCAGGAGAGTGAATTTGTGGGGGGGGGGTGGAGGGTGAGAAAACCTGGATTTGTGCTGGAAATGGCCCACCTGATGATCACTTTAGATAAGCTATTACCAGCAGGACAGTGGGGTGGGAGGAGGTATTGTTTCATATTCTCTGTGTGTATATAAAGTCTGCTGCAGTTTCCACGGTATGCATCCGATGAAGTGAGCTGTAGCTCACGAAAGCTCATGCTCAAATAAATTGGTTAGTCTCTAAGGTGCCACAAGTACTCCTTTTCTTTTTGCGAATACAGACTAACACGGCTGTTACTCTGAAACCTAATATTATAAAAGGAGCTCAGATGTATCTGCAAGGAGGGAACAGTTTGCATTATCATCAGTTAATCAACAAAACAGCTCCACGGTTGGAAGAACCTCCTCAATATTTCTGTATTGATTTACTGGCTTTAAAAAAAGTTGCCCCCTTGCCTCAATTCGAGTATTTCCAATCTTTTCTTCTGCACCACTAGGATAGTAACTAATACTAGCATCACCTCATTTAATTGCAAATGGTATGGGGCAGTATTTTTTGGTAAGTATTCCTTTGGCTTACTCATCAATCTGCTCTTTAGCAGATTCCAGGGAATTGTTCCCCAGCTTTGCTTCAGAGGTTACTCTTAAAGAAAGAGCATAGAGCAATTCAAGTCAAAGCCAGCGTAAAGATTAAATAAAATGACTGCAATAGTTTAATCAACAGATACATCAGCAAAAGTTAACTACTGCTTTGGAACGAAGCTTTTCAATTACAGAAGCCATCGCCCAATCTATCTGGTAAGAAGAGGCAATATTACAGCTGGGTCCACGTTCAAATCACAGTCCAGAGACATCTATCAGTGGATATCTACAGGACTATAGCAATTTGCCTGACAACCCTTGCTTTTTGCTGCAGAACAGCTATTTCATCTAGGCTTTAGGGAACTACAACATGGCATGTAGCCAGCCAAGGACCATACAAATCCACAAGTCTTCCGCCCACCTCATACCACAAGATGACCCAAAGTGTGACATAGTCTAAATTACTTCTCCTTGGCCTTTCACAATAATGCTCTCAGCTTCTAAGTAGCAGAGCAAATCACAGGAGGCAATTTCTAGTCCATAATTTTCAAATCAAAGGGTTATAAAGCCAGATACTTAAGAGGCCTGGGCATTATTTCCAAAATTAGAATGAAGACTTAACGTAGCCTGAACAAAGCTAGAATGGAGAAAATGCTGTGGGTAAAACATTAGGAAACTTTGATTTAGCAGTAGCAAGGATTGCTGGATATGCAGTAGAGCAGAGGGCTAGAGATGAATAAGGTAGAGAGTGAACAGAAAGATCCACAGTGATAATGCACTTGCACCAGCACTCTCATGTTTAGTTGGGTACGAGGCAGTAAATCGGACAAATGCAGGTAGTCTCAAAACCACCTGTGTGTGTCTTCTGGACAATGCTCTTATAAAAATGCAAAGAGAAATAAAGTGGATAAGAAACAGACCAGTGTAAAGTACTATTATAGTCAACAGCGTGGATATGGAATACACACCCATCATCTTATTTAAAAACACCCACTGAGGGCAGAATTCCTTTTAAATGCATCATAATTCTTACTTCAGGATGATACTTGTGAGGTTGAATAAAAAGATTTTGAAATTCCTCAACTGTGCAGAAGGAAATTTGAAAAATAAATAATTTTGATTGATTACCCTTTTGAATGCCATATGGTGTAATATACCCACTTTTGCAGTTGTATGTAACGTGTACTGACAATTGGCAGTGTCTGAACTTGCTAATGACACTGAACACCTAGTTTCTAGAGAACTAAACAGATGGACTTTCTACAGCAAAGGACTCAATGAAGCTCTGCTGAGGGGACAGGCTGCCAATTCCAGGGAACAGGAACAAAATGAGACTGCCTGACAGAGACTGTTTCTAGCAAATAAGATTTATTTTACCAGTATCCACCTCTATAACTACATAATGCCCTCCCCTACACACACTTTTTTTGTAGTCTCGGCTAGATGAGATTAAGTTCCTTTGTATGTCTCCTCTAGTTTGCAAATACATTGTATCGTAAGTGAAACGATGACTTGGATTTGGCTGTTAATACTGGCATTCAGGTGATGACCAAGTATTCTAGGTGATGACTGAATTTCTAAACTTAGGGGAGTTAAATGGTCCTGAGACACCAAAGTCACTAAGGGAGGCGCGCGGGGGAAGAAGGCAAAGGTGGCTGTAATTTCTGCCATGTGTAACAGACACCAGATAGTGGTTTTGTACTAGAAGAGTGTGAGCCTTCAGAATTTTGGCCCTATTTATACTATAAAATACATGACACAGGATCTAATTACAATACAGTTGTCCCTAAAACTGGATATGAACATTGTTCCAATATGTAGGGCAGACCACCAGACCACTTTAACCATGATGAAGCTAGAGATCTGACAAAGGCTCCAGCCCAGTTATAAAATACAGTTAAAATCATGTCTACACTATATAATGGAATGCTTTTAACAGGGCTAGGAAGTAACCAACTTGTAACAGATTCCATGACACTGAAGTCCCTGCCAGCATTTCAAATACAAAAAAAGTGCCAGTATACATTTACCCACTGTTATATAGGAGGGTTATATTCATGCTCCTCAATGATTAACACACATGAAGCTTTCTTAGCTCTGGGAAAGTAGCTGCCACACTGAAAACCTCACCTGGCGGGGCTGGTCCACAGCTTTCTGGGGATCACTCTTCACTTTGTTGCTGGGATGATTTGTGATCTTAGTGACAGGCTGCTTGAAGATTGAGGCTGTCTGTCTGACAGGGAGTGCAGTATTTAAGTCAGGTTTACCCTAAAGATTCAAAACAAAAAGAAAAAAACATTTTTTGCCAGAGCAAAGTCAAACTCAACACTCTTATTAATGAAAATATTTGTGAATCAGTTTTAATTAGACCAGATCTACCTACAAGTAGGTCTCATACCCAGATCATGACTTCTGTCTCATACAACTCCCACATACAAGCATTAATTCAAAGGCTAAATCCATGTGTGATGTTCTCAAAACCAACAGTAATATACCAAAAACTCAAAGAGATGGAGAGGAGAAACCTTCCACTGTAACTTATTCTTACTTTGGCTTGGTTAGAACAGTCATAGCGCATCCTCTGCCTGTTCTTATTCATCTTACTCATCAGCATTTTGCCTGTGCGAAAGTCGAAAGTGCTCAAGTCCATGGAGCTCCCCAGGTAACGGGCCAGCTGAGGCTTGCTTCGGAACTTCTTCCCACTTGGGCTGAGAAAAATACAGAGGGAACAGAGAGAGAAATTAAACTTCCTGGGCTCTGGCTGATACCAATGTTAGTTTCACTACCAAAAAAAGGCGCTAGGTTATTATTCCCTTTGTGGCAGGAAAAGAGGATACTGGGCATCCAAGAATAACCCCCTCCTCACTCATTCACTCTATATGGATATCATAGAATATGTGGGTTGAAGGGACCTCAGGAGGTCATCTAGTCCAACCCCCTGCTCAAAGCAGGACCAATCCCCAACTAAATCATCCCAGCCAGGGCTTTGTCAACCTTGACCATAAAAATATCTAAGGAAGGAGATTCCACCACCTCCCTACGTAACGCATTCTAGAGTTTCACCACGCTCCTGGTGAAAAATTTTTTCCTAATATCCAACCTAAACCTCCCCCACTGCAACTTGAGACCATTACTCCTTGTTCTGTCATCAGCTACCACTGATAACAGTCTAGATCCATCCTCTTTGGAAGGAACCCGCTTTCAGGTAGTTGAAAGCAGCTATCAAATCCCCCCTCATTCTTCTCTTCCGCAGACTAAACAATCCCAGTTCCCTCAGCCTCTCCTCATAAGTCATGGGTTCCAGTCCCCTAATCATTTTTGTTGCCCTCCGCTGGACTCTTTCCAATTTTTCCACATCCTTCTTGTAGTGTGGGGCCCAAAACTGGACACATGACTCCAGATGAGGCCTCACCGATGTCGAATAGAGGGGAACGATCACGTCCCTCGATCTGCTGGCAATGCCCCTACTTATACAGCTCAAAATGCCATTGGCCTTCTTGGCAACAAGGGCACACTGTTGACTCATACCCAGCTTCTCGTCCACTGTAACCCCTAGGTCCTTTTCTGCAGAACTCCTGCCGAGCCATTTGGTCCCTAGTCTGTAGCAGTGCATGGGATTCTTCCGTCCTAAGTGCAGGACTCTGCACTTTTCCTTATTGAACCTCATCAGATTTCTTTTGGCCCAATCCTCTAATTTGTCTAGGGCCCTCTGTAGCCTATCCCTACCCTCCAGCATATCTACCTCTCCTCCCAGTTTAGTGTCATCTGCAAACTTGCTGAGGGTGCAATCCAGACCATCCTCCAGATCATTTATGAAGATATTGAACAAAACCGGCCCCAGGACCGACCCTTGGGGCACGCCACTTGATACCGGCTGCCAACTAGACATGGAGCCATTGATCACTACCCGTTGAGCCCAACAATCTAGCCAACTTTCTATCCACCTTATAGTCCATTCATCCAGCCCATACTTCTGTAACTTGCTGGCAAGAATACTGTGAGAGATGGTGTCAAAAGCTTTGCTAAAGTCAAGGAACAACACGTCCACCGCTTTCCCCTCATCCACAGAGCCAATTATCTCATCATAGAAGGCAATTAGATTAGTCAGGCATGACTTGTCCTTGGTGAATCCATGCTCACTGTTCCTGATCACTTTCCTCTCCTTTAAGTGCTTCAGAATTGATTCCTTGAGGACATGCTCCATGATTTTTCCAGGGACTGAGGTGAGGCTGACTGGCTTGTAGTTCCCAGGATCCTCCTTCTTCCCTTTTTTAAAGATGGGCACTACATTAGCCTTTTTCCAGTCATCCGGGACCTCTCCCGATCGCCATGAGTTTTCAAAGATAATGCAATCACTTCCGCCAACTCCTTTAGCACTCTCAGATGCAGCACATCCGGCCCCATGGACTTGTGCTCGTCCAGCTTTTCTAAATAGTCCCGAACCACTTCTTTCTCCACAGAGGGCTGGTCACCTCCTCCCCATGCTGTGCTGCCCAGTGCAGGAGTCTGGGAGCTGACCTTGTTTGTGAAGACAGAGGCAAAAAAAGCATTGAGTACATTAGCTTTTTCCACATCCTCTGTCACTAGGTTGCCTCCCTCATTCAGTAAGGGGCCCACACTTTCCTTGACTTTCTTCTTGTTGCTAACATACCTGAAGAAACCCTATGGCCTAGTAGGCTAATCTTCTCCCTCTTACAGTTACTGTGGAAGAGAGAGGGGAAGAACATGTTAACCTGTTCTACACATCAAGGGCCAAATTCAATTCAGGTTTATGGAAGGCACCCAGATTATACCAGGACCAAACTTGATCTTGAACATTCTGCTTCCAACTCATTACCCACTAGTTCATGCAAAAGTATGTCGATTTCCAAGCGTCAGTTCTCATGAGACTGTTATATTAGAACAGCAGCATGATCTTCACAGCACCTTTCTTTTTTCCCCCTCTTTGTGACACAGTTTTAATAATAAACTTCTGATTTCAGTTTGATTCTTAACTTTACAATGAGGTATTATGTAACAAGTTAGGAGGCAAGAAAATAAGTAGTTAATCTGTAAAGGGAAACAAAGTAAAAAAAACCCTTTCATTTTAATTAACAATAGAACAAATCAAAACTTTGAAAGACACTGCATTAAAGATGCACTTTTAAATGTCTGATTTTATGTGATGGACCACAGTCAAGCAAGTGTGCATCCATTGGCCCAATTGCTTTCTTGTTTTTTATATAAAACAAACTTATGGTTGTAATAAGTTACTAAATAATGGGCTGGATTCTCCTCAATTACAATGGTGAAAATCAGAAGTAAACCCACTGAAGTCAATAGAGCTATACCAATGCGAAATTGTGAGAAACAAGAAGTTTGCAAAAGAAAGTCATTTCCATGTAGCATTGTCCATTACAAAAATACATACAGCTCATCATTCAGTAGACTTCTCATTTATTCCCTAGCATCCTTATCAGTAGCAATCAAAACCTTAGTTTCCCCTTGTCATAAATATAAAGGGATGGGTAATCACCTTTAAATCCCTCCTGGCCAGAGGAAAAACCCTTTCACCTGTAAAGGGTTAAGAAGCTAGGATAAACTCGCTGGCACCTGACCAAAATGACCAATGAAGAGACAAGATACTTTCAAAGCTGGAGGGGGGGGGAGAAACAAAGGCTCTCTCGGTTGTTTTTGCCGGGACCAGAGCAGGAATGCAGGTCAGAACTCCTGTAAAGGGCTAATAAGCAATCTAGTTAGATATGCATTAGATTCTGTTTTGTTTAAATGGCTAGTAAAATAAGTTGTGCTGAATGGAATGTATATTCCTGTTTTTGTGTCTTTTTGTAACTTAAGGTTTTGCCTAGAGGGATTCTCTATGTTTTGAATCTGATTACCCTTTAAGGTATTTACCATCCTGATTTTACAGAGGTGATTCTTTTACCTTTTCTTCAATTAAAAATTCTTCTTTTAAGAACTTGATTGCTTTTTCATTGTTCTTAAGATCCAAGGGTTTGGGTCTGTGTTCACCTATGCAAATTGGTGAGGATTTTTATGAAGCCTTCCCCAGGAAAGCGGGTGTAGGGTTTGGGAGGATTTTGGGGGGAAAGACGTTTCCAAGAGGGCTCTTTCCCTGTTATATATTTGTTAGACGCTTGGTGGTGGCAGCAATAAAGTCCAGGGGCAAAAGGTAAAATAGTTTGTATCTTGGGGAAGTTTTAACCTAAGCTGGTAAAAATAAGTTTAGGGGGTTTTTCATGTAGGTCCCCACATCTGTACCCTAGAGTTCAGAGTGGGGAAGGAACTTTGACAAGTTCTGACCTGTATTCCTGCTCTGGTCCCAGCAAAAGCAACACACAGACTGAGAGAACCTTTGTTCCCCCCCCTCCATCTTTGAAAATATCTTGTCTCCTCATTGGTCACTTTGGTCAGGTGCCAGCAAGGTTATCCCAGCTTCTTAACCCTTTACAGGCGAAAGGGTTTTTCCTCTGGCCAGGAGGGATTTAAAGGTGTTTACCCTTCCCTTTATATTTATGACACCCCTCTAGCCAGGTGGAGGACAATACCACATACGGAGTCACCAACTGCATACTATGGCTCATATATGGGAAATTTACATCTTCAGCCCATTTACATGCCTAGTAACATCCAAACCCCACATCGCTCAGACTCAGTGCAACAAAGCTAATATGCTAGCATGCACATTTAGTTTATAAAGGCCAGGTAACTTTTTCCATGCACATATTTCTATGAAATAAAAAGATCAGCAGTGCTAGAAACAAATCTCTCAGTCATAGTATCCAGGTATCAAGCTTACCTTCTCTCGCTAGCCTGGCAGTATACTCAATCCTGGATCTATTTGGACCAAACCTTCAGCGCTTGACGTTCACGTTCTTCTGTTATTTCTGGAATTATTCCACTTTCCCTAAAATCTAAGTTGGCATTTGCAGAACAGGTTTCAGTGGAGGTTATACAATTCCCTTTGTATCAGATGACACCCCAGCTTTCCTGGAGAATCTGAGGCACTTTTGTCCATTTGAAATTGAACCACTACAAGAAGAAGAATGGCCTTGAGTGCTAGACGCAGCGCACAAGACTTCAAGGCACTGATGAGCATACTTGACTTTCTCGTGTCCCATAGACTACGCACTGACAGTCAGTCCAGATGAAACACTCAGTTGACAGTTGATGAACATGACTAGCACCAATTTCTGCAGAATCCAGGGTTGAAAGCCATCCTGTCTGGGACTATTAGGAGCATCAAACTTTAGTCCCTTGACCTTTGTCAGGACCATTTCCACGAGAAAGACTGGTGAAAAGGCACAATCCATTGACTGAGAAACCATTCTGGTTAACACCCCTTTTCCTAGTGGTACGAAAACAGGTAGCTTCTTGTTCAGCAGCGTGTGAAGACAGCTACCTACCTCTGGTGTCCCGGAATGTATGAAGTTCTGGTCTGCTGCTCTCTCATTTATTCAGGAGGATCTGTAACAGACTTATTCAATCTATGATCATGTTCTCTTTCCCTACCAAGTAGAATATGAATATCTTGTGGAACAGGAACAGAACCTCACACTTCCGTATCTGTCATGACCCAGTGCCTCCTTATTTTTGTGGAACAAGCTGACTCAAGTTACCAAGACCATCTTTTGGAATCCCAGGTCTCTGAAAGTCCTGCACGTGTACATGACCATTCTCATCTTCAGAACACTCATTTGCATCTATTCTTCATGGAGACATCAAGCTTTGTAGGTGTGGAGTTCCTTTCCATAGACTTCCCTTCTCAAGATAGCAACCATGAACACATCTATCATATGGGCAAGAAGTTTGGAAGTCCACTTCTAATTGCATAATGCCACTATACCCAGAGATCATCCATTACCCAATATGATGCAAAACCTCCAATCTTTTTTCCAATACAACTAGCAAAATATTTTAAGCCAGGCATGCCAACAAATGGTAACTGAAAGCTATTATCTGTAATACAGCACGCAAAGAGTCATAGTCCCGAGAGGAAATCAATCAGTTGGACTAGTTGGCAATTGATGACAGTTTGACCCATATTAAAAAAAAAGTCTGTTAGGAGAGCATGGTAATTCTTAATCCCAAAGCTACCTACCTTAGATACTATGCTGACTTATACCTGGTGGATGCTACACAAACTAAGAGTCCAGTAATGGAGGTGGCAAAGACTCATAAATCCACTTGAGACACATAGAGCAAGTTATCTGTTTTTCTAATTCTAGGAGAAACAGAAGATGGTCTAAATCACAAACCTTAAGGGTTTTTTTTTTTTTGAATCACTAACATTATTACTTTTTTTGTCTCAACTATAAACTATCAAAAAGGCTCAAACTGTTTTGCTAATTTGAGATTTTAACTAACAGAATTTGGGATCTCCAAGGTTTCTACTAAATGGCTGAGCATCTCTTGAAAATCTATATTTGTCAGGATCAAATGATGTAGGAATCCAGCAATGCAGGAGTAAAATAATCTCTAAGCAGAGTCATCTTCATATTGAAAAGACACCTTCTATTTACCAAAATCATCCTCTCAAGGGTCTTCTTTCAGGGCAACCAAAATGGAAAAAAACCCTTCTCAGTGGAGAAATTAACTCCCTTAAATGGTGCAAGGAAGAAGGAGCTGAAGAAATAAACTTCAGTCATGAGCAACAACAGATCAACTAGTCCAGAGGTGGGCAAACATCTGGCCCGTGGGACCCTCCTGCTCAGCCCTTGAGCTCCAGGCCAGATAGGCTAGCCCCCGGCCCCTCCCCTGCTGTTCCCCCTCCCCTGCAGCCTCAGCTCTCCATGCTGCCAGCACTCTGGGTGGCGGGACTGCAAACTCCTGCCAGGCAGTGCGGCTGCAAGAGCCACCAGACTGCCCCAGTGTTCTAGAATGCGCAGCGGTGCGGCTGGCTCCAGCGGGGCGATGCGGCTGCCTGTCCTGGTGCTCTGAGTGGCATGGTAAGGGGGCAGGGAGCGGAGGGGTTGGATAAGGGGCAGAAGGTCTCGGGGAGGGGGGGCAGTCAGGGGACAGAGAGCAGGAGGCGGTTGGATAGGCGTGGGGTCCTGGAAGTGAGCGGTCAGCGGACAAGGAGCTGGGGGGAGGGGGAGAGTTGGATGGGTCAGGAGTTCTGAACGGGGCAGTCAAGGGGTGGGAAGTGGGAGAGGGCGGAGGCCAGGCTGTTTGGGGAGGCACAGCCTTCCCTATCCGGCCCTCCATATAGTTTCAGAGCCCCGATGTGGCCCTCAGGCCAAAATGTTTGTCCACCCCTGAACAAGTCAAAGCCCACAGACTCTAGAAAAGGCAATGAGTAAAAAGAGATCCCACAGAGAACAAGATGGAATAAACAGATCTATCCCCTGAAAATCCTGGAAAGCTAGGGCTAGCATGAGTGAGAAAGCCAATATGACCAGTCTAGAAGTCTCACAAAAGACTTATGAAAACAAGAATAAAAGAGGCGTCCTTTGTCCCAGTCCAGATGGAACAAGGCTGACCCCAAAAACTCTTGGAACAGAGTCTTTGCTGTCATCAATGAAGTCAAAACAGATAACACTCAACCTGTGGAGAATCTCTGGCAGGGGAAGCAGAGTCATTCGCCCCATGAATCCAAAAGCTCTCAATTGTGAGATGCAAAGCGAGAAAACACTGAAGAAAGACCATGTCAGAATAGTGAACATCCCTTCTGGTGTCGAGCACAGGTAGAATCAAGGCACTTTAAGTGAAATATCCTCATGAAATCTAATATAAGCCACCCTGAATTCCTCTCTCTATGTCTCTTACAATCTTAAGGATCTGACTGATGAGATTGAAAATAAGCCAGTCTTTTTTTTCTCCTGCCTGCCAGTCTCCAAAATAAAGATGGAAGAGTCAGCAGCATACCCCCCTGCTTTTATCAGAGCTCTCAGCAATAGCGGCAAGTGTTCACAAGCCAAAGATATCACAAATCTTACAGAAGGCCCAGTTTGAAACAAAAGACTCAGATCCAGTGGTCTTGCTTGCAGTCACACTGACTTCTCTGGAAGGCTCTTGTTTTCTTGATCCCAACATGCTTGAAGAGTAAAGGCTGAGAATGTCTGAAAAAGTAATCTTCCCGTCTTACAAAGGGGTGTTCCATGACAGATTTTAGCACTGAAGGCCTTGTACTGTTTGAGATTAGACTTTGTGCCTGCACCAGCCAGAACAGACCTTGACAGTCTCTCATCTGAACTTTTAGCTGGGGCACTAATTGGCACCACCTGCGCTGGCAGTTCATTTGGTGTTATCCATCAGAAGCTACTGCTAGAGGGATGTGAGACATGAGAGGAACAAAAATACCAAAGTTAGCCAGAGAGCTGACTGCATGTATTATGGGGCTGGCTGAGACTCCAAAGAATCAAGTATGCGTCAGATGTATTGAACAATATCCTGTGCCAAGGACACAATCCCTAGCACCTGCTCTAACTCATTCTAAGTAGAAACCTGAAGAGTGAAGCAACTTCTACTCACAACTGAAAGTAGCCTACAAAAGCATCCTACTACGGTTCTGAAGATGCCTCTGACCAAATCCCCAGAGTGAAGATATTGGGCTTGGTCCAAAGTGCTAAAAAGGCATCTAAGTGCTGGAAAAAAACTATTTTATTCTAAGTATATGCCTTGAAAACAAAAAAGGGATACTGTACCTAGTGTCTTGCTTGAAGAGCACTGAAAGATCAGAGCCAACGCTGTAACAGTTAGAAGCTAGTGAGAAGCTCATTCACTAACCACAATCAGAAAGTAACTGGTGGAGGGTTCTGGGGCCTCAGAGATTGTTGTAGCTGGAGCATGCTCAGTAGGACACAGCCCTTGAGACAGCCTACAGGTACCTCAGAGGGTCAAAAAAACCTACGCACTAGTGGAGTTTTCCACTTGACTTGCTCTGGAGGCATGAGACTCAGGAGTGGTAATTCTGTGTTTATGCCTTTTTGGGCTGCTTTGAAGACACACAAGTTTTTTTCTTTATAGATTCCATAGTTTTCCCCTCCCCGCTTTGCAGCTCACCAAAAATTTCAAGATTTGCCATGCATTAATGTTTTTGAAACTAAACGAATTGGAAGCATCCCAAACAAAGGGGCAACAATTATACACGTTTTGATATGAAGTTTTAGAAGTTTGGAAATATCTCTTCCTGAAAAAGTTACACTATCAGCAAGCAACTTGCTATATTACCGTGATAATTAATTTGTAGATGGGCTTCTTGGCACTTTACCAGCTACTAAAAAGAAAGGAATTGCAAAGGGACAAATGATTTTTTATGCTTGTCCATCAAAAGGTATATCACATTATCTGCTTTCATGGCTTGCCTCAGCACTAACAAAAACAGAAAAAGGGAAGCATTTCCCCAGAAACAGAAAGTCTCATTAGCTATTCACAGACTTTCTGGGTGCAGATTACAATGAATGCATCACAGCCTATTCAAGGGTCAGCAACTGCCAGGTGCCTGCTCTATATGTGCAGCTCATCCTTTGTTTCATTCTCATTACATTCTTAAGAAGAGAACTGACTGCAAGCTCAAACTCATTCCCATTCCCTTCCACCTCTCCTGTTAAGCAAGTTTCCTCCCCTCCTCCTTTCCCCTTTAAGCATATACAGTACCAAATAGAGATTCATAGAACTTGATTGAAATGCAAAGGACAGAGGGGGGAGGGGAAAAAAAAACAACAACCAGATCTTGCCTACTTTTAAGGAAATGGGAGACAGGAACCTGGGTACAAACTGTGACCACATGCAGCTGTCTAAAGCCTCAACCTCCCCCACCCCATCTGAGAAACAGAAAGCCACAAAAAAATTTTTTTTACACCGCATTTGTTACAATACATAAAATGCTTCTTTCCTCCTCTTGCACTTGCTGCATTACAACTTGTCATCCTCAGACTGTGCATTCAAGTTCTTTAGTAATACAATCAAAGTTGTTTTCTCTTGCAGCAGTTGTATGTCTGTGAACACAACGTTCTGAGCACTCAGCTCACCAGAACAGGTGTTGTATGCCCCCATGCCACCTCCCTAGCAGTAGGCATCACTCTTGCTAGCTGAAGTTGGCTGCTAAGTACTCCTCCATATCTCTGCCTTCCAGCACACCCCACCTCTGAAGGCATATTTCATTTGGACAACATGACCCTTAAACTGCAGTGGGTACTAGGTGACCCCAATTCTCCAGCTTCCCCTGTCCCTAACACCACATTCGACTACAGTAATAAATATCACCACCGGCTACAAAGACAACTGGGTACAACGGTTACGTATCCCCCACCTGCCTCTTCTACAATTCCTCACGTGCCTAATGCTCCCTCGGGTTTCCCCTCTCTAACTGCACACTACTCCTAGCTCAGTTCAGTACTCCTACTCAGCACACTACTCCTAGCTCAACTCCCGTACTAGGGGCATTTCTCTTCTGCTCAGTGCACTGGCGCCCCCTACATGGCCAAGCTCCTACAGTCGCATATCGTAAAACTGTTAACACACTCTTGCCAGCAGATCCATGCAGTGGTGTTCCCTGCTCCTTAGTAATAGGCCTCATTCTGACCAATGACTTCATGTAGCTTGAACCCCCTGCACTCAAACAACACATAGGGCACATTCACCCAGACTTTAACAAGTTACCATACACCCATTAGCCTACAGATAAATAAAAAAAGATGAGGGGCAGATCTGTAGCAGGGTAGTGAACTAAAGAAGCCAAGTCCACTTTTATAAGAACTCCTGTGATACCCATTTACAGCGGAATAACTGGAAAGCATGGTTCACGTGAGGCATTATACGAGCCTCACTTTGGGAGCGAAGGGCTACCAGCAGTTTTACCTAGAGAGGTATTTCTCAGAAGAATTTTACCAAAACTATATTCCCTCCCAGACTGGGTTGATTTTTTATGTATGTTGGTTGAAGCACTGTGGGGGCAAGAAACTCACAAATAAATGAATGTTATGGGGTTGACTGATACAGAGTTGTTTGGGGAATGCCTTTCTAGACAAAACTCCTAAAAGGAAATGCTTCTGAGGAATCTCTCTCATGACAAAACTGATCACACTCTCTCTCTCTTCCTGGTCTCCAAAGTGAGACTTTTGGAATTTCAGGCAGTGCCTGAAACCATTTGCAGGTGAACATTCCCTGCCCTCAATATTATTCTGCTCCATTTAGGCCCAAAAAGAGCTCTTACAAAAGCAGACACAGCTGCTCTCTCAGTTCTTTTAGTTCTGAAGTCACTACTCTGTCACAAGCCACACCCTGGTGAGAAACCCAGCCCCCTCACAACCAGCTGCTGGGAAGTGGGAGATTGCTGCTAGAATTCCATCCATGAACCATGCTTAGGGGAGAGCCTAATCTCCAACCAGACTCTGACTAGTAATGTCAGACACCCAATTCCAGGCTGACCCTGGACAGTGGAATGCCTCCTCTCTCCCTATACAACCACATTCACTCTCCGCAAAAGGGAAACTTTTACATAAAGAGTTAATTTCTAACTTGTGATTACAGAGAAAACCTTCCAAACACAAAACTACTGTACAATCCTCTTATCCTGAAGAGCACTTCAGAGAAGTACTAACTGCCACCACCATTCAACTCAGATGAGTGTTAATTCTTAAGTCTAATGATGGCACAAAGGGCTTGTATTCCAATCATTTTGGTGCACAATATCTAACTTCCATGAACAAATTACTGGAATTATACGTATACAATATGTAACTGAACACACAAATGGTCAGCTAAACAAATGTCAAAAACGCAGAGGTGTTAAAAGTGACAAGTATTTTTTCCACACTGTGGGCTGGTCTACATTAGAAAATGAATATTGACCCAGCTACTCAATTTACAGTGGCAGTCAAAAAAGCTAACGGAATGTTAGAAACCATTAGGAAAGGGGTAGATATTAAGACAGAAAATTATCATAATGCCTCTATATAAATCCATGATATGCCCACATCTTGTATACTGCATGCAGATCTGGTCACCCCATCTCAGAAAAGACATACTGGAATTGGAAAAGGTACAGAGAAGGCAACAAAATTGATTAAGATTATGGAACAGCTTCCACATGAAAAGAAATTAAAAAGCCTGGGACTTTTCAGGCTGGAAAAGGGACGGCTAAGGGGGAATATGATAGAGGTCTATAAAATCTTGTGGAGAAAGTGAATATGGAAATGTTATTTACTCCTTCACAACACACAAGAACTAGGAGTCAACCAATGAAATTAACAGGCAGCAAGTTTAAAACAAACAAAAGAAAGTACTTCTTCACACACCGCAGGGTCAACCTGTGGAACTCTTTGCGAGGGGATGTTGTGAAGGCTAAAACTATAACAGGGTTCAAAAAAGAACTAGGGAAGTTCCTGCAGGAACTGACTATTAGCCAGGACCAATGACTATTAGCCAGGATAGGCAGTGATGCAACATCATGCTCTGAATGTCCCTAGCCTCTGTTTGCCACAAGCTGTGAGTGGATGACAGGGGATGGGTCATTTGATGACTGTCTGTTCTGTTCATTCCCTCTGAAGTACCAGGCATTGGCCACTGTTGGAAAACAGGATACTGGGCTGGATGGACCATTGGTCTAACCTAGTATGGCCATTTTTACGTTGCTCAAGCCCACGGCTGTGAAAAATCCACACCCCTGAGCAATAGAGTTAAGCGGACCTAAGCCCCCATGTATGCAGCACTAGGTCAAAGGAAGAATTCTTCAGACAAGCCCCAGGGCTCTCTCTCACTATAGGCACTACAGTGCTGCAGCTGTAGCACCATAATGTAGATACTTCCTACAATGGTGGAAGTGGTTTTTCCATCGCTGTAATTAATCCAACTCTCTGAGAGGCAGTAGCTAAGTCTACACCGGGAGTTAGGTCAGCAGTGTGATTTTTTCACAACCCTAAGAAACACAGCTAGGATGACCTAAATTTGAAGTACAGACCTGGTCTTAGTAATGCAGAATGCAACAGTAACTAAAAGTTTAGTTATTGCATAAAAGCTGTATTATACCTTCTATCTTTTGCAAATTGACATATCTGGAAAATTCACTGTAGACAAATGGAAGGTGCCCTTAATTTTGTAGGCCCAGCCCTCAGGCTCCTGAACTAGTAGGTATATCTCACACATTTTGAGCAGCGGACTCAAACTGCTAAAAAGAGGTCTTTTCTTTCTCCTGCAGAAACTATGAGCAACAATAGAAGGGCTTCAGAGAAGCAGCCATGTTCGTCTGTATTTGCAAAAAAAAAAAAAAAAAAGTGTACTTGTGGCACCTTAGAGACTAACAAATTTATTTGAGCATAAGCTTTTGTGAGCTACAGCTCACTTCACTGGTTGCATAGAAGGGCTGACATTTTCAATCTATATACTCAGGAAGATGACATTGCATTGATTTATACTCAGTCCAAGTCTGAAAGGTCTCTTCATAGCCATAACGGTTAGATTTTAGAACTGAAACCTATGATTTTGCAGAAGTTGATGGTGTACATCTCTTTACTCTTCAGGGCCAAAATCCCTATCTGCCAGCTCAGTGCAGTAGGGGAACTCATGCTGCACTCCTCTGCTCAACACCCTCCCTGTCCCCCACAGCTATTCTACTTCAACTGTAAGATACCATCATCACGGCAGGTTTGGCAGATCCTGGGTGCAGTGGTACTGCCCTTGTGAATTCCCTGTGGGCACTATGTCCCACCTACAGAAATGTAACACATACAACTACATTAATATACATGATTCTGGCAGAGTGGGCAGCTCATCCATACCACATGCTTCCCCCAACAGCACAGTCACTGATGGTAACAGATTTCATGCTAACAGAGCAGGTTGAGGCCTCCCCCCAGGACTCTACAGCACATTCATCTTTAGTAACAGACATCACAGAAGCAGGGCAAATCGTTCCTGACCACCCCCTGCCCCCGATCTCATAACAGGCTTGCCTACAGAAATAGGTATCAATGTGACAGGGCAGGTAGCCCCTCCCCGGACACAATGGCTCACCCTGCAACCAGTCTACAGCATATTCACATATAGCAACTGATAACACTATCAGCATTGCCTTAAGGTCCCATATTCTTCCTGCAACATCCACCTCCATGGCAGAGTTACCTACGGAGACAGACATTAGTAGGTCAGCCTTTCTTCCCCCTACTCTCCCAACTCAGTGGGCTCTAACAGCACATGCATTTATAGCAAGCTATTACTCTGGACCCCATGGCCCCCTGCGGCACATTCACCTAAGGTAACAGACACCAGTGCAGAAGGAGGATACTGGGGGGCTGCTCACCCAGCCACACTGGTGTCTACTACTACAGAAGAATGTGCCATCTGCTACCTATAACAATGTGGTAGGGTGGGTGCCCAACCCCACCGCACGCTCACTTATAGTGACAGACATCACTGGGTAGGGCAGATGCTTCGCACCCCATGGTCCCCCCAGCCCCCCAATGGTACATTCACCTATAGTAATAAATATTAGTGGACCAGGAAGGACAGGCTCCCTGTACCCCTCAGGCCCAACAGCACCTATATAAGAGACATCTGACAGGGCAGGGGTTCCCCCCAGACCACCTACTGTACCTTCACTTATTGCAACAGACATCGGAGGCAGCTCCCGGCCCCCATAGCACAGTCACCTAGCGTAACGCATGGCTGCGGCAGGGCGGGCGGCCCCCGGCACCCCATGGCCCCCCCATGGCACATTCACCTATAGTAATAGACATCACTCTTGCCGGCTGAGAGCCCCGACTTTCTGGTCACTTCTTCCCTTTTCCATCCCTGCGGGAGGGCTGAGCACTCCCACCTCTTCCGCTCCATCTCCGCCGGGGCTCGGCCTGCGCTGGCTCCCTCCTCGCTCCGCCGCGATCACTGAGCAGCCGCCGCCGCCGGCTCCCAGGCTAGTTCCACCGGCTGTTCCCGGCCGCCGCGCACTCCTCCCGCCGCGGGCAGCGCCGGCTCTTCCCTGCTGCGGCTACTCACTCCTTCCCCCGCCGCGACGGCGCCGGCTGCTGGGTCCGCCCCCCGCCCGCGAGAGGTGACGGCTCTGGTGGCTGTTCCAGTCTCCCGCTCACCACAGCGTCGCCCCCTCCGCCACAGGCTGTTCTTCTGTGCTTACCTCCTCCCCCTACCAACCGAGACGCAGCTGTTCCGCTCTCTGTTCACCACCACCCCCAAGCGGCGCCGCGGCCCTTACTCCCCCCGCCACCTCTTGAACGCGGCTGTCGCTGTTCCTCTCTCTTTTCGCTCCCCCCTCCACCGGAGCCGCAACCCCTCACTGCTCCTGTCTCGCCTCAGCTGTTCCACTCTCCTTCCCTCCCCCCGAGAGACGCTGGGGCTACTACCCGCTGCCTGAGCGGCGCGCGCGGCGGCCGTTACTCCCCCTCCCGACAGCGCGGCGCGCGGTGGCCGTTGCTCCGCCCCCTCGGCGCCAAGCTGGGGAGGGGGAGACAGACCACCCTGTATCCCTCCGCCCAGAGAGACCGCGTGCAGCGCGCGCTGCTCAGCTATATAGTCCCCTCCTGAGAGGAGGGGGCGGGTGACCTGCGGGGGGGGGGAGAGGCCCAGCCCCACAGAGCAGTGACCCACACGTCACCCCCTACCCCTCACACAGCCCCCACCCAAAGCCCTCCACGGGGCCCCCAGCCTCGGCAGCGACCCCATCTCCCCCGGTGCCCCCCCTCCCTCAGTGACCCCCACCCCGTCATCCCCCAGCGCCAGTCTCCCCCGGGACCTCCGCCCCATACGGTCCCCCCATCCGCCCCCCACTGACCCCTGACCCCCCCCCGGTGCAGCACGGCCCCGCGCCCCCTTACCCCAGAGCCGGCCGCCCCTGGCCGCCTCTGTGTCCCGGCAGATCCGCCCTGGGCATCTTCCCTCCGCCCGCCCCTGGCCGGAGTGAGGGCGAGCCCAGCTCCCCGCGCGGCCAGGGGGCAGGGGCCCCCTTCCTCCCCGCCCGCTGGCGCCCCCTGCGGGCTCGGCCCCGCGCCGCGCCGCGCCCGGCTCGCTGCCCCCTGCGGGCCCGGCCCCCACGCGGCGCCCCGCGGGGGCCCCGAACAGGCGGCCCCGGGGGGGACTGGGCGGAGGCCCGCGGGGAGCCGGTGGCGGGCGGGTGTCTCTCCCGGGGACCCACCGCCTCTGCCCAGAGATGGGGCCCGGTCACCCCTGCCTGGAGACGGGGCGGGGGCATACCTTGCCCAGGGCCCTCTCTCCTCTGCCTGGAGAGCATCGCGCCCAGGGACCTGGCGCTTCTGCCTGGAGACGGCGGCGTGTCTCCTTGAGGAGCTTGTTGCCTTTGCTCGGCGCAGAGGCGAGTATTGTAGGCCATGCAGCCCCTACTTTGGCCACCCCTGAAGAACAGAGCCAGAGGAGGAGCAGGCCCGGTTTGGTTTGCACAGGGCTGGTCATTAGAGGCTATTTTCTAGGAACAGGGGTTTTTTGGTCCTTTTTGTCCCAGGGATCCGTACTGGGCCCAGTCCTATTTAACGTATTCATAAACAATCTGGAAAAAGGGGTAAACGGTGAGGTGGCAAAATGGGCAGATGATACAAGACTACTCAAGACAGATAAGTCCCAGGCAGACTGCAAAGAGCTACAAAAGGATCTCACAAAACTGGGTGACTGGCCAACAAAATGGCAGATTAAATTTAATGTTGATAAATGCAAAGTAGTGCACATTGGAAAACATAATCCCAGCTCTACATATACAAGGATGGGGTCTAAATTAGCTGTTACCACTCAAGAAAGAGATCTTGGAGTCATTGTGGACAGTTCTCTGAAGTCATCCACTCAATGTGCAGGGGCAGTCCAAAAAACGAATAGAACGTTGGGAATCATCAAGAAAGGGTAGATAATAAATCCATGGTACACCCACACCTTCAATACTGCGTGCAGATGTGGTCATCCCATCCCAAAAAAGATATATTGGAATTGGAAAAGGTTCAGAAAAGGGCAACAAAAATGATTAGGGGTATAGTATGGCTTTCGTATGAGGAGAGATTAATAAGACTGGGACTTTTCAGCTTGGGAAAGAGGCAACTAAGGGGGGATATGATAGAGGTCTATAAAATCATGAGTGGTATAGAGAAAGTAAATGAAGTGTTATTTACTCCTCATAATACAAGAACAAGGGGCCACCAAATGAAATTAATAGGTAGCAGGTTTAAAACAAACACAAGAAAGTATTTTTTCACGCAACGCACTGTCAACCTCTGGAACTCCTTGCCAGAGGGTGTTGTGAAGGCCAATATGATAACAGGGTTCAAAAGGGAGCTAGACAGATTCATGGAAGATAGGTCCATCAATGGCTATTAGCCAGGATGGGCAGGAATGGTGTCCCTAGCCTCTGTTTGCCAGAATTGGGATTGGATGACAGGGCATGGATCTATGAAAACCTGTCTGTTTATTCCCTTTGGGGCACCTGCCATTGGCTAATGTCAGAGGACAGGATACTGGGCTTGATGGATCTTTGGTCTGACCCAGTATGGCCGTTCTTATGTTCTTATCTCTTTGTTGATGGTTGTAGGCTGCATGTGTGACAGTGAATCCCCCTTTCACCTGATAAATCAGTGGTCAGCTCCAAAAATAGTTTCAGTACTTGCCTGCATGGATCCTCACTGTTGGCATGTGCACACATTGGGTGCACAAGCTCAGAACTTTTTGAGTAGGCACATCTATTGGGCTGTTCAGATACTTTGCCTGGGTCCTGAGGCCTTCCCAGCCCCATGGTGGGTATATCCCCAACTAGAAAAGGAGTACTAGTGGCACCTTAGAGACTAACCAATTTATTTGAGCATAAGCTTTCATGGGCTACAGCTCACTTCATCGGATGCTCACGAAAGCTTATGCTCAAATAAATTGGTTAGTCTCTAAGGTGCCACTGGTACTCCTTTTCTTTTTGCGAATACAGACTAACACAGCTGCTACTCTGAAATATATCCCCAACTGTCACTCAGATCCTTCTGACCACAGTCCTATTTAAACATTCATTACTTCCTCTACCTATCTCTGTAGAACAGCTGGTCTGGAGGCTTTTGGTAGTTTTACTCATATTACTTTAAAAAAAAAAAAAAGATATGGCTCTCTTACTGGTTTCCACTTACCTTATATGGCAAGCAGCAGGAGATCAAGGAAGGATATGAGCAGCATATATTATGTGCAAGTCCAAAGGGCAGGAAAAATCCAGTATCCCAAGCATGTTGAGCTCAAGTTGTCCAGCCTAATGTGACAGGAGTTCAAAACTACTGTAGAGGCTAACAACTTATGTTCTGGGGGATAGTTGATTAATATATGTATTTGTTTCTTCTTGGTGGGAGAGATTATTATCTTTTAAGATCTATGACTACTCTGCCTCTGATTAATGCAGCATAGAGCTCTCTGTTTTTTCTAAAGGCATTCACTCTCTAGAGGGGCTTTTAAAAAAATAGTTTTGTATGTAGCACTGGTTTCTTTTTGTAGGTACTTATGAAATGTCTTGCTCTACAGTTATTTCCAGAAAGCCTGCATGAGTGGATTGGAAGATATGTGTAGTAATTAGAGCTGATCGAAAAATGCCAGTTCTTTTTACAGGAAATGTACAATAAAAATATCTTCAGGTCTTTGGTTAAAAAAATAAAACCAAACAAACAAACAAAAACTTGAAACTTTTACTGAAAAACATTCGTTGACACAAAAAAACCCCCAGAACATTTTGACTAAAATAAGTATTTTCTGCAAAAATATTTGTTTTGGGTGAAAAGTCATTTTGTCCAAACACGTTTCCACAAAAATACTATTACCAGCTCTAGCAGTAACTTTCCCATCATGATGAATAAAGAATGGTTACTTACCCTACAGTAACTGTGGTTCTTTGAGATGTGTTGTTCATACAGATTCCACTGTTGGTGTGAATACGCCCTATGTGCTCAAAAGCAGATTCTTTTTGGTTAGTTCACTGGGGCACTGAGGCCATATCTGCATCATAGATGCTCTTGTTCCCCTCTCTCAAGGGCATAAAGCGTAGAGCGGGCCCGACTGCCTCTCAGTTCTTTTGCCAATATAGAATCCCTTAGGAATAGGACTCCACATTAGTGGGGAAGGAGAGTGGGTCATGGAATCTGTGTTGGTAACACATGGAGAACCATAGTTACAGTAGGGTAAGTAACTCTTCTTTCTTCTCCATGTGACTATCCACACAGATTTCACTCTTGGTGTCTGTTTGCTTGGAGGTGGGAATGAAGAGTTCTACGTGAAGAGTGATTTCAGGATAGCCCTACTGAAATTTGACAGATGCAATCAATCTAGTGCAGTGGTTTTCAATCTGTCATCCAAAGGGGTCTGCACCTCCATTCGAAACTTTTTAGGGGTCCGCAAATGAAAAAGGTTGAAAACCACTGCCCTAGTGGAATGAATTCTGCTATGGCCAGGGGCTTTTCCTGGCTAACTTGTAGCAAATTCTTATGCAGTCTGATTCCCACTCAGATAAGATCTGAGTGGATATAAGTTGCTCTTTGACTCTGTCTGAAAAATACATCACATAGTCTAGGTGTGTCCCTGAATGGATTTGTTCTATCCAAATAAAAAGTCAACATTCTCACAGCAATTAGTGTATGAAGTTTCACTTCAGCAGGGGTAGAGAGCCTTAGGAAAGAAAACCAGGAGGTGAATGGACTGCTTTATGTGGAATTTTGAAACCACTTTGGGCAGGAAATTGGGATGAGGTCCACAGGGTTACTCTTAGCTTAGGGCATGGCTACACTAGAAATTTCAAAGCGCTGTTGCGGGAGTGCTCCCGTGGCAGCACTTTGAAATGCGAGTCACACGATCACAAGGACCTGATGTTTTCTGTCCGCTTTCCTGGATAGCAGATTGAGAAGGCATGTGCCAGATTTATTGGTGAGTTCCAACAGACCATAAATGGTCAACATGGCCAACCTTCTTTTCTTGGAGTTACAGAGTGGGGTATATCTAAGAGTTTATGTTGCTTCTCTGCTATAATCTCCACAGAAACGTCCAGGGTTCAGCCATCTGGTTTATCAAGTCTTGGAGGAGTTTGAATTCATCTGCCAATGCTGCTGAAAGTGGGTTGACCGCCTCATCAGGGGAAGAAGAGAATATTGGAGCCTAGATCTGATGCTCCTGCTCAGGAGAATGCCCCTTTTTCACTCTCCTCTTCTTGCCTCTGCAGCAGCTACAGATGGAGACAAGTTATCTGTGGAGGCTGAATTCGCCTCTTTGGTGAGAAAGACATGACTCTAGATACAGTGGAGGATGCTGGCTTTCTGAACATCCTCAGCGGGACCAGTATGGCCCGTCTATGGGTAATGCAATGGAGGGCACATCAGGAGATGCCAGGTGGCGGTGATCCTTATAAGGACCTGATCTCTTCCTAGCTCTCATCAATTCCTCCCTGACTCCTGCTGAGCTACCTAGGGGGTGATGAAGGACAGGTAGGGAATAATTCCCTGCTATGTTCAGGGGATGAGAAGGAATATATCTCCTCCAAGGAGGGACAGATGTGTCAAGAACACTCCACCTGTGCACCAGAAAGATTGGTATAGGGGTCACTTCCTTAGCCAGCCAGAGGCACTACAGTAGGGAGTTTTGTAAAGACTTACTTGAGCCTCTCTAGTAATGGCAACGCCGGTATCAGCCCCACCAACGTATCATTCAGCCCTGAGCAGTCCTTTGGTGCCAGAGAGGTTGGACTGACGTCTCAGGTAAAGAAGCAGTTGATACTGTGTGATGGGTACTGTCATTGCCAAAGATGTGGCTGATGGATAGGTACTGGGTATTGAGGAACTTGGTGCTGAGATTGGTGCCAAAGAGGCGGATACTTAGCAGGTGCTGCCTTAGGTATCTGTACTGAGATATAGGCAAGGCTCATCTCTGACTTATGGCCCTTCATTGACAGAGCCCTGACTGAGTCTTGTGCCCTCTGCTAACTGCCAGCAATGGGCAAAAAGAAACGTAACTAAACTAATAAATTCTACATCTAAGATTAATTGGACAGTGGCAAGAACAGTGGACAGTGCTAGAGGCTCCATCTCACAGCTACGGGCAGTAAAAAGGAACAAAGAGGCATTTGGGCTCATTTTACCCTTTATGCCATGAGTTGTGGGGGAGAGGGAAAGAAGGGGATCAAGGGCACAGGCACAGCCTCAATGGACGCTGCCAGCCAAAGAGAATCCAGTCTTGGGTGCATGTGCTCCAAGAGTGGAATGTGCAGGAACACTCATGCAAAGAAGAGCGAGGATTTCATTGGGTACATTCCAAGACCTTTTTAAAAAAGCTATTTTAAAGATATACAATTTTAAAAAAACAGAGCTGCATATCTTCCCCCTCCCACCTTCATAGTTTTTTGTTGAGTTTTACATCTTTTTAGCCTTTTGGTTATAGTCCAGCTAGCATCAGTCGAACACTGAATATGCCCCCTAGTGGAGTATTTCAAGTTTGCAAGGGTTAGGATTTTTATTTTCCTATCAGACCATGGTCTCTCAGCACTTTGGTTGTATACGATTATACTTGACATATGGATTAGATATTTTAAAGAAAGGGCACTAAGACAGTCAATTTGGAAAGACTGGCTATGCCATGTAGCCAGTAATTACTGGAAGAACTTTAATAAAGGTTTGCACCTGGTGCCTGAAGAGTAGCAAAAATGTAAATAATTAGTTTTTGCCAACTCATAAATGCTAATTTGAGATATGCAGCCATCATTGAAAATGTTATGCTCAGCCACTTGTGTTTCTGTACAGCCAAAGATAAACAAATCCAACGTCTACCTGCCTCTCGAAGTGCCTAAATTCTATGGCATTTGTTACTGGAAGATACTTTCAGTAGTCCTCACTGACCTCATCCCATCCACATCATACTATCCCAGCTTCTATTCAGAAACTGGCATCTTTCAAGAGGTGGCTTTTCTGTAGACTGGGCTTCAGGAATTGTCACTCCTTTGTCAAAAGAACAGGTACTGCACAGGGAGCACCTATAGACTGAAACCCCAACTAAATCATCCTAGCCAGGGCTTTGTCAAGCCAGGCCTTAAAAACCTCTAAGGATGGTGTATTTTAAAGAATCCTTATTGAGGTTACAGGAACAAACCATCCCAATGCGTAGAAAGAATAGTAAATATGGCAGCAAAACCTTTGCTTAACAGTGAAATCCTTCTTGATCTTAAAACACAAAAAAGAAGCTTACAAGAAGGGGAAGCTTGGACAAATGACCAGGGAGGAGTATAAAATATTGCTTGAGCATGCAGGAGTGAAATCAGGAAGGCCAAAGCACAATTGGAGTTGCAGCTAGGGCAAGAGATGTTAAGAGTAACAAGAAGGATTTCTACAGGTACGTTAGCAGCAAGAAGGTGGTCAAGGAAAGTGTGTGCCCCTTACTGAACGGGGGAGGCAACCTAGTGACAGAGGATGTGGAAAAAGCTAATGTACTCAATGCTTTTTTTGCCTCTGTCTTCATGAACAAGGTCAGCTCTCAGACTACTGCACTGGGCAGCACAGCATGGGGAGAAGGTGACCAGCCCTCTGTGGAGAAAGAAGTGGTTCAGGATTATTTAGAAAAGCTGGACGAGCACAAGTCCATGGGGCTGGATGCACTGCATCCGAGGGTGCTAAAGAAGGTGCTGATGTGATTGCAGAGCCATTGGCCATTACCTTTGAAAACTCATGGCGATCAGGGGAGGTCCAGGATGACTGGAAACAGGCTAATGTAGTGCACCCATCTTTAAAAAACGGAAGGAGGAGCATCTGGGGAACTACAGGCTGGTCAGCCTCACCTCAGTCCCTGGAAAAATCATGGAGCAGGTCCTCAAGGAATCCATTTTGAAGCACTTTGAAGAGAGGAAAGTGATCAGGAACAGTCAGCATGGATTCACCAAGGGCAAGTCAGGTCTGAGTAACCTAATTGCCTTCTATGACGAGATAACTGGCTCTGTGGACAAGGGGAAAGTAATGGACATGTTATTTATTCCTTGACTTTAGCAAAGTTTTGATATGGTCTCCCACAGTATTCTTGCCAGCAAGTTAAAGTAGTATTGGCTGGATGAATGGACTATAAGGTGGATAGAAAGCTGGCTAGATCATCAAGCTCTACGGGTAGTGATCAATGGCTCCATGTCTAGTTGGCAGCCGGTATCAAGCAGAGGGCCCCAAGGGTCGGTTTTGTTCAATATCTTCATTAATGATCTGGAGGACAGCGTGGATTGCACTCTCAGCAAGTTTACAGATGACACTAAACTGGGAGGAGAGACAGATACGCTGGAGGATAGGGATAGGCTACAGAGGGACCTAGACAAATTAGAGTATTGGGGCAAAAGAAATCTGATGAGGTTCAATAAGGACAAGTGCAGAATCCTGCAGTTAGGATGGAAGAATCCCATGCACCGCTACAGACTAGGGACTGAGTGGCTGGGCAGCAGTTCTGCAGAAAAGGACGTAGGGGTTACAGTGGACGAGAAGCTGGATATGAATCAACAGTGTGCCCTTGTTGCCAAGAAGGCTAACAGCATTTTGGGCTGTATAAGTAGGAGCATTGCCAGTAGATAGAGGGACGTGATCATTCCCCTCTATTCGGCATTGGTGAGGCCTCATCTGGAGTACTGTGTCCAGTTTTGGGCTCCACACTACTAGAAGGCCGTGGAAAAACTGGAAAGAGTCCAGTGGAGGGCAACAAAAATGATTAGGGGGCTGGAGCACATGACTTATGAGGAGAGGCTGAGGGAACTGGGATTATTTAGTCTGCAGAAGAGAAGAATGAGGGGGGATTTGATAGTTGTTTTCAATAACCTGAAAGGGGGTTTCAAAGAGGATGGATCTAGACTGTTCTCAGCAGTACCAGATGACAGAACAAGAGTAATGGTTTCAAGTTGCAAAGGGGGAGGTTTAGGTTGGATATTAGGAAAAACCTTTTCACTAGGAGGGTGGTGAAGCACTGGAATGGGTTACCTAGGGAGATGGTGGAATCGCCTTCCTTAGAGATTTTTAAGGTCAGGCTTGACAACGCTCTGGCTGGGATGAGTTAGTTCGGGGACTGGTCCTGCTTTGGGCAGTGGGTTGGACTAGATGACCTCCTGAGGTCCCTTCCAACCCTGATATTCTATGATTCTAGGGAGATTATGAAGATTCCACCACCTCTCTAGGTAACCCATTGCAGTGCTTCACCACCCTTCTAGTAAAATAGTGTTTCCTAATATCTAACATAGACCTCCCCCACTGCAAATAGAGACCATTGCTTCTTGTTCTGTCATCTGCCACCATTGAGAACAGCCGAGCTCCATCCTCTTTAGAACCCTCCTTCAGGGGAGGGCTGCTATTAAATCCCCCCTCACTCTTCTCTTCTGCAGACTAAATAATCCCAGTTCCCTCCGCCTCTCCTCATCTGTCATGTGCTCCAGCCCCCTAATCATTTTTGTTGCCCTCCGCTGGACTCTCTCCAATTTGTCCACATCCCTTCTGTAGTGGGTTGACCAAAACTGGACACAATACTTCAGGTGTGGCCCCACCAGTGCCAAATAGAGGGGAATAATCACTTCCCTCGATCTGCTGGCAATGCTCCTACTAATACAGCCCAATTTGCCGTTGGTCTTCTTGGCAACAAAGGCACACTGCTGACTCATATCCAGCTTCTCGTCCCCTGTAATCCCCAGGTCCTTTTCTTCAGAACTGCTTCTTAGCCAGTCAGTCCCCAGCCTGTAGCAGTGCATAAGTTTCTTCCTTCCAATGTGCAGTGTCCTTGTTGAACCCCATCAGATTTCTTTTCGCCCAATCCTCCATTTGTCTAGGTCACTCTGGACCCTATCCCTACCCGCCAGCGTATCTACCCCTCCCCCCATCTTAGAGTCATCTGCGAACTTGCTGAGGGTGCAATTCAACCCATCATCCAGATCATTAATAAAGATGTTGAACACAACTAGCCCCATGACCGACCCCTGGGGCATTCCTCTTGATACCAGCTGCCAACTAGACATTGAGTCGTTGATCACTACCCGTTGAGCCCAACAATATAGCCAGCTTTCTATCCAACTTACAGTCCGTTCATCCAGCCCATACTTCTTTAACTTGCTGGCAAGAATACTGTGGGAGTCCGTGTCAAAAGCTTTGCTAAAGTCAAGGAACAACACGTCCACTGCTTTCCCCTCATCCACAGAGCCAGTTATCTCCTCATAGAAGGCAATCAGTTTGTTCAGGCATGACTTGCCCTTGGTGAGTCCATGTGGACTGTTCCTGATCACCTTCCTCTCCTCCAAGTGCTTCAAAATGGATTTCTTGAGGACCTGCTCCATGATTTTGCCAGGGACTGAGATGAAGTCTGCAGTTCCCCAGATGCTCCTTCTTCCCTTTTTTAAAGATGGGCACTATATTTGCCTTTTTCCAATTGTCCAGGACCTCCCCGATCGCCACAAATTTTCAAAGATAATGGCCAATGGCTCTGCAATCACATCAGCCAACTCCCTCAGCACCCTCGGATGCATTAGATCTGGACCCATGGACTTGTGCATGTCCAGCTTTTCTAAAAAGTCCTTAATCACTTCTTTCTCCTCAGAGGGCTGGTCACCTCCTCACCATACTGTGTTGCCCAGTGCAGCAGTCTGGAAGCTGATCTTGTCTGTGAAGACCAAGGCAAAAAAAGCACTGAATACTTCAGCTTTTTCCACATCATCTGTCACTAGGTTGCCTCCCCCATTCAGTAAGGGTCCCACACTTTCCCTGACCACTTTCTTGTTACCCTTCACATCCCTTGCTAGCTGCAACTCCAATTGTGCCTTGGCCTTCCTGATTACACCCCTGCATGCTCTAGCAATCTCTTTATACTCCTCCCTAGTTGTCATCTGTCCAAATTTCCACTTCTTGTAAGCTTCCTTTTTGAGTTTAAGCTCACCGAAGATTTCTCTGTTAAGCCAAGCGGGTTGCCTGCCATATTTGCTATTTTTTCTGCAAATCAGGATGGTTTGTTCCTGAGCCCTCAGTAAGGCTTCTTTAAAATACAGCTAGCTCTCCTGGACTTCTTTCCCCCTAATATTTGCCTCCCAGGGGATCCTCCCCATCAGTTCCCTGAGGGAGTCTAAGTTTGCTTTTCTGAAGTCCAGGGTCCATATTTTGCTACTCTTTCTTCCTTTTGTCAGGACCCTGAACTCAATCATCTCAAGTATCAGAGGGTAACTGTGTTCATCTGTATCCACTAAAACAACAAGGAGTCCAGTGGCACCTTAAAGACTAACAGATTTATTTGAGCATAAATCTGAAGTGGGGTTTTTACCCACAAAAGTTTATGCTCAAATAAATCTGTTAGTCTTTAAGGTGCCACCGGACTCCTTGTTGTTTTCAACCATCTCATGGTCACTGCTACCTAGGTTGCCACCCACTTCTGCTTCCCCTACCAATTCTTCCCTGTTTGTGAGCAGCAGGTCAAGAGGAGCACGGCCCCTTTTTGGTTCCTCCAGCACTTGTTCCAGAAAGTTGTCCCCAACACTCTCCGAAAACTTCCTGGATTGTCTGTGAATTGCTGTGTTGCTCTCCCAGCAGATGTCAGGGTGACTGAAGTCCCCCATGAGAACCAGGGCCTGTGATCTGGAAACTTCTGTTAGTTGTCTGAAGAAAGCCTCGTCTACCTCCTCCTCCTGGTCTGGTGGTCTATAGCACACGCCCACCACAACATGACCCTTGCTGCTCTCGCCTTTAAATTTAACCCAAAGACTCTCAACAGGCTTTTCTCCAGTTTCATACTGGATCTCTGAGCAGTCATACTGCTCTCTTACATACAATGCAACTCCTCCACCTTTCCTCCCATACCTGTCCTTCCTAACCGTTTATACCCATCCGTGACAGTGCTCCAATCATGCGAACTGCCCCACCAAGCTTCTGTTATTCCAATCACATCTTAGTTCCTTGATTGTGCTGAGACTTCCAATTCTTCCTGCTTGTTTCCCAGGCTTCTTGCATTCGTGTACAGGCACCTATGATAACTAGCTGATTGCCCTGCTTTCTCAATAGGGATCAGGAGGCTTCTCATCTTGTACCCTCCTCCTTGTATTTCCTCCCATTATCCCACTTCCCCCTATGCTTAGGTCCCCATCCCCCGGCAAACCTAGTCCTATCAGATATCTTGTCCTATTAGATATCAGCAGTAATATTTATAAGCATACCCACCCTAGATATGTAATTAAACATGTAAACGCAGGTAAAATGGAGCAGAGAGGAGTTTGCTGCTTTGATTTCACAAAAGATATGGTATTGGAAAAAGCAGCAGAGTTTTGACAACAGAAGAGCATGCTAAGAAGGGAATACAGACCTTTGGGGAGTTTTCTGCACTCAAATGGGGTTGTGGCACTTAAAGCTGCTGTTGCAAATGGCAATGTAAGGAATCAATAGCAGTAGTTCCAAGGAGCCCAAGCCACAGCAGCTCCCTCATGGTCTTAGTCTAGAGCTCACAAGCTCTGCTGGACCACACACACACTTCTCATCAGATGTGTTATTCCTCTCCCTCCCCCCACCCCTTGAGCATCAAAATTAGCTCATCACTCCCTATGCTTCTGCATGATACTCTTGGATCAGGCAGATCAGTCACACATGTATGGAGTCTGTAAATCAAACCACTTTTGACCTTTAAGGCCAAATACTAAGAAACTTTTAAAACTGGAGTGCTTCTTTTGTAGAAATCGGTGAGAAAAATTCTACCTTTACAAGATACATGGCAGTTTTCAGGCACATTGGTTAAGTTTCCATGGAGGTTAGTGTGTTTAGAGACCTTATGATTGTTTTTTAGGATTTTAACCTGCATTATATGGCTATAACTATGTTGAGTTAACACTACTTCAGGAAGTCAGGTTCAGCATATTTAATTTCTCAGCCTTAATACTGCCTTACTGGATGTTTGACATTTAATTTTGTTTTCCCCCCCTCCCTCAAGGATCCATTTAAATTAAAAATTGCCCAGGTGCTGGTCACTCTGCAGCCTGAAGTTCAGACCTGGACTTGCAAATTAGATCCTTCAGCCGTGAACTAAACAACACCTCAACAGCATCCAAATATGGATATATCTTCAAAATTGTTTAGTTAAAAACTCCAAGTTTCAGAGTAGCAGCCGTGTTAGTCTGTATTCGCAAAAATAATTCTTTTTGTAAAAACTCCAGGTAATTCACCACATGCAAGATTCTGAAGGACAGAATTAAAGATTAAAAACTGAAAGAAAATCTGTGCTGCTGTGTGTGTGCAAGAATGAGCCTTCATAAACTGCCCTGGAAGAGGGTACATTTTTAGTCTTGAGCAATTAAGGTGACATTCTTGTCAAGTTTGAAGCTTCTGCTCTTTGAGTTGAGAGCAAAGGACAGGGCTACCACAAATCCTAACTCCATCTCCCCTTAACTGCTCGACCCATTTCCGTCTAATAAGTGTTCTGATATTATATCGTTTCATCACATTTATCTTTCACAAGGTAAGGTACACTACATCAATTTAGTTGTACTGAAATGGCCAGTAGGATAGTGAAGTTTAAGTTATCTACACTAAGTCAGTGGAATCGATAGTTAACATGCTACTTTACAGCCTCAATTATGGAAAGTTAACCATTAGAAGAGTCCACAGGTATTGGTTCCAGATTACTGCAATAATGGTTTGAGGACCAGAGTCATTTCTCACAAATTTATGACTCATGAATGCAGTAAGTTTAACATATACCACATAACCCAAGTGGGCTGCCAAAGGCTGGTAATATACTGCCCAAAGGAGATCTCATTTTTTAGAATAGCTTCCAAGAGGAAAGGTAAACATTTATCACAAAAGTTATTCAGTTTATGATTTATTTTGTACATCTGTTTTATGAATTCAGCCCATCAGAATGAGACCGCCTGTGAAAGTGACCCAGAAGCAAGTTCACACATTTGTGCAGCCAGCATGTTAAATTAAATTTGATTGTCCATAACTGTTCAGTAGAAGATAAAGTAACATCACAGCCTCTCCTGAAGTCCACAATGAGCATTTCAAATTCACATCAGACTAGGGTCTCCAAGAGGAAGAATGGATCCAATACACCAAGTCCAGCCCATAAATGCTTCCTACAATAAAAACAAACAGTTAATAAGCAACACTTCCTGCAAAGTGTCATGGCGGTCAATGCAAAGGACTGCAAGATCTAAAAGTTCAGAGATCCATGCAGAAGGAGTTTCTAGTGACACAAGGACAAGTAAGGGAAACGAGAAGTACAGTTATGTTGCTATTTTAAAAGTCCGTTTAATGACAATATGGAACCAGATAGGTGCCCTGTGTGCTTTGATATCATAGAATCCTAGAAAGGGCTGGAAGGGACCTCAAAAACTCATCAAGTCCTACCCCACACTGATGCAGGAACAAGTAAACCTAGACCATCCCTGACAGATCAAACCTGCTCTTGAAAATCTCCACTATAGGGATTTCACAACTTCCCTTGGAAGCCTATTCCAGAGCTTAACTACCCTTATAGGTAGAAATATTTTCCCTAATATCTAACCGAAGTCTCCCTTACTGCAGATTAAACCCATTATTTCTTGCCCTACCTTCAACCAGAACAAATTATCACAATCCTCTTTATAACAGCCCTTAACATATTTGAAGACAAGTTACCAGGTCCCCCTTAAGTCTTCTTTCCTCAAGACTAAACATGCCCAGTTTTCTAAAACTTATCCCTGTAAGTATGCTTTTCAAACTTTTTATTATATCTGGACTCTTTCCAGTTTGTCCACATCTTTCCTAAAGTGCATCACCCAGAACTGGACACAGGACTCCAGCTGAGGCCTCACCAGTGCTAAGCAGAGCAGGACAATTACCTCCTTTGTCTTACATACAACACTGCTGTTAATATACCCCAGAATCATAGTAGCGTTTTCCACAATTGCATCACTGTTGACTCATTCAATTTGTGAGCCACTACAACCCCCAGATTTCCTCAGCATTACTACCCCCAAGCCAGTTATTCCCAATTTTGTACTTGTGCATTTGATTTTTCATTCCTTAATACCTTTGCATGATCATTTAATTTCAGACCAATACGCCAATTTATCAAGGTTGTTTTGAATTCTAATCCTATCCTCCAAAATACTAGCAACACCTCCAAGCTTGATGTCACTTGCAAATGTTATAACCATACCCTCCACTCCATTATCCAACTCATTAATGAAAATATTGACTAGTATCAGACCCAGGCCTGACCACTGTGGGACCACACTATATATGTCTGCCCTGTTTGATAGCGAATCACTGATGACTATTCTTTGAGCATGGTCTTTCAACCAGTTGTGCACCCATCTTATAGTAACTTCATCTAGACCACACCTCCCCAGCTTGCTTATGAGAATGTCATGCAGGACTGTGTCAAAAGCCTTACTAAAATCAAAACAATCCTGTCTACAGCTTCCCCCCATCTAATAGGCCAGTCCTCTGAAGAAGGAAATGAGGGTATTTGGCATGATTTATTCCTAACAAATCCATATTGGCTATTCCCTATAACCTTATCATCAGGTGCTTACAAATTGATTGTTTAATAATTTGTTCCAATATCTTTCCACTTATATAGAACAGTCAGGCTAACATTCATAAGGCCCCCTTGTTCCCCCTTTTAGAAGACAGGAACTGTGTTGGGCCTTCTCCAGTCCTCTGGAACCTCACCCATCCACCAGGAGTTCTCAAAGATAATTGCCAATAGTTCTGAGATTGCTTCAAGCTAATTCCTTAAGTACCTTGGGATGAATTTCATCAGGCCCTGCTGACCTGAATACATCTAACTTATCTAAATAGTCTTTAATCTTTCCTTCTCTATTTTGGTTTGTGTTCTTTCCTCTTATCGTTGACTGTCTGGTCACTATTCACCTTTTTAGTGAAGGCTGAAACAAAACAGGCATTAAACACCTCAGCCTTCTTGATGTCATCAGTTATTAGCTCTCATTCCCTGCTAAGTAGAGGGCCTATACCAGAGGTGGGCAAACTATGGCCCGCGGGACGCTACTGCCCGGCCCCTGAGCTCCTGGCCCAGGAGGCTACCCCCAGCCCCTCCCCTGCTGTCCCCCATTCCCCGCAGCCTCAGCTCGCTGCGCTGCCGGCGCAATGCTCTGGGCGGCGGGGCTGCAAGCTCTTGCTGGGCAGTGCAGCTGCAGAGCCGCGGCCTGGCCCGGTGCTCTGTGCTGCACAGTGGCGTGGCTGCCTGTCCTGGTGCCCTGGGCAGCACGGTTGTAGCACTGCCAGCGCTCCAGGCGGCGCAGTAAGGGGGCAGGAAGCATGGGATAGAGGGCAGAGGAGTTTGTGCGGTGGTCAGGGGTGTGGATAGGGGTTGTGGCGGTCAGATGGTGGGGAACAGGGGGGTTGAATGGGGGCAGGGGTCCCGGTGGGGCAGTCAAGAATGAGAGGAGGGGTTGGATAGGGTGGCGGGGGGCAGTCAGGGGGCAGGAGTCCGGGGGGGGTGGCTGCCAGGAGGTGAGAAGCGGGGGGGGGAGGGTCAGAGAGGGAGCAGGGGCCAGGCCACACCTGGCTGTCTGGGGAGGCACAGCCTCCCCTAACTGGCCTCCACACAATTTCGGAAACCCGATATGGCCCTCAGACCAAAAAGTTTTCCCGCCCCTGGCCTATACTTTCCTTCATCATTCTCTTGCTCTTAATGTATTACCTTTTCTTATTGCCTTTTATGTCCCTTGCTAGGTCTAACTCATTTTGTCCTTACATGCTTGTGCTATTCTTTTATACACCTCCTTAGCAATTTGTCAGTGTTTCCACCTTTTGTAGGATTCCTTTTTGATTTTCAGGTCATTAAGGCACTCCTGATGGAGTCATATTGGCCTCTTACTATTCTTCTTATCTTTTCTTCACACACGTGTGGTTTTGAGTTGTGCACTTGTCATAAATATAAAGGGAAGGGTAAACCCCTTTGAAATCCCTCCTGGCCAGGGGAAAGCTCCTCTCACCTGTAAAGGGTTAAGAAGCTAAAGGTAACCTCGCTGGCACCTGACCAAAATGACCAATGAGGAGACAAGATACTTTCAAAAGCTGGGAGGAGGGAGAGAAACAAAGGGGTGTGTCTGTCTATATGCTGGTTTCTGCCGGGGATAGACCAGGAATGGAGTCTTAGAACTTTTAGTAAGTAATCTAGCTAGGTATGTGTTAGATTATGATTTCTTTAAATGGCTGAGAAAAGAATTGTGCTGAATAGAATAACTATTTCTGTCTGTGTATCTTTTTTGTAACTTAAGGTTTTGCCTAGAGGGGTTCTCTATGTTTTTGAATCTAATTACCCTGTAAGATATCCACCATCCTGATTTTACAGGGGGGATTTCTTTATTTCTATTTACTTCTATTTTTATTAAAAGTCTTCTTGTAAGAAAACTGAATGCTTTTTCATTGTTCTCAGATCCAAGGGTTTGGGTCTGTGGTCACCTATGCAAATTGGTGAGGCTTTTTATCCAACATTTCCCAGGAAAGGGGGGGTGCAAGTGTTGGGAGGATTGTTCATTGTTCTTAAGATACAAGGGTCTGGGTCTGTAGTCACCTAGGCAAATTGGTGAGGCTTTTTACCAAACCTTGTCCAGGAAGTGGGGTGCAAGGTTTTGGGAAGTATTTTGGGGGGAAAGACGCGTCCAAACAGCTCTTCCCCAGTAACCAGTATTAGTTTGGTGGTGGTAGCGGCCAGTCCAAGGACAACGGGTGGAATACTTTGTACCTTGGGGAAGTTTTGACCTAAGCTGGTAAAGATAAGCTTAGGAGGTTTTTCATGCAGGTTCCCACATCTGTACCCTAGAGTTCAGAGTGGGGGAGGAACCTTGACAGCACTTAATAGCATGTCCCTGAGAGACTGCCAGCTCTCCTGAACTGCTTTAGATTTGCTTCCCATAGGATCTTACCTACCAGTTCTCTGAGTTTGTTAAAGTCTGGTTTTTTGAAGTCCATTGTCCTTATACTGCTGCTCTTGCTCATTCCTTCTGTTAGAATCATTAATTCTGTAATTTCATGATCACTTTCACCCAAATTGCCTTCCACTTTCAGATTCACAACCAATTTCTCCCTGTTCTTACAACTGTAGATTACTCTTCTGTTTCTAAATGCAACATGTATAATACAAGTTGAATGTGCCTCATGGCAATGCCAGTATTTGACATGTTCCTGAAACCACCATTCACATTCACCCACTTTCATATATTTACTGCCCAACACCCCTTTTTTTAAGTGGAGTGAAGGGTTATTACATAACTTAGGTTCTGCAGAACAACTTTATAGACCATTTCCATCAACAGGCTTAACAATTAGCAGAGCAATTGAATGTTAATGCACTAAGTTTCCTAGAGCAATTTATCAACTTTCATAAATAAATTAATCCCACATTAACACTCTAGCTCCCATTATGGGCTGGTCTTTTTTTTCCCATGAAGCTGCTAATGGAAATTGCACTTTTGCTAAATGTTTTGACACAGGGGAATGACAAAAATGAACCACTCTCTCTTACAAATACCTCTGACAAAGAGTAAGATTTTCCTTTTAAAGAAAAAAGGCAATTTTTTCTAGTTTCTAATGATGTGTTCTGTGTTTTCAGACTCTCAAATCCCCTCACAATCAATAGTGTTTAATACATGGAGATTCTCCCAAGATGCCATAGGATCAAGCACCATAAATACAATTGTGTCTTCCACTGAAATAAATACCATGATGCAGAACGCCCCCCACATCACTGTTTCTCAACCTTTTCAGGTCGGTGAGTCCTTATTCCAAGAGAAATTTTCACAATACCTTTACATTTACTATGAAAAAGAAAGTAAATAGTGTAACAACATTAAACCTACATAATTTGCATGTGTTCCAAAAGATTGACAAATGCTTGCTATGGAAGTGTGTGCAGGGAGAGAGATTTTCTTTTGCTTTAGAATGCAAGAAAATTTTCAATGTCTCACAACCCCCTTGATTGCCTTTTGTGACCCATCAGTTGAGAAACACTGCTTTAGATTTATGGAGTGTCAGTCTATGACCAAGAATAATCAATATGCTGTAAAAGCTTAAGTGAAGCATGTTTCATTTCTATCTCATAGTATGTTATATGAAATAAAGAGCTTTTAACTGGGGAAAAAGCATCCACATTGTCCCTGTCCAGAAAGCTGGTTACATCTTTAAGGTCTTCTAGCCAAGACCAGAGGCAAATGGGTCCATTAAAAGAAGCCCTACAACAACACAGAAATTGTACTTCGAGAGAGAGTATTTTAATCCCATGAACGGATACAATAGGAACGTATTTACCAACACATTCTTCTTACTAAGTATGTGTACTGCTAAACCTCAGTCTCTAATGAGATCCTGAATCCTAGCTTTGATATCCACAAATAGATGTAGCGCCCACTAATTTGTTGCGATATGGAATGACAGTTCAGTTTTTTTCAAAAACCATTTGGCTGATACTGTCCTGAATTACTTTCAATTCTATAAATAAATTCATTTGTTTCTATTCCTTTCCTAAATTCAAAAACTCTCAAGCTACTCCCATTCAGTACCGTAGGACCTGAAAGAGATGGATAGGGTGAGGAAGTTAAATACACATCAGCTCAGAACATGCAATGTGCGTATTTCTCAGAATAGCACGTTACAAAGAGACTTGTGACTACTACGAGCTCATCTGTAGAAGCTGTATAGCACTTCGAAGCTATAAAGTATTGACTAATCCTGCCAACTCCCTTATGATATATGTATTCTCTATTTTACAGATGGGAACACTTACGCTGATAAAAATCCACTAGACCACATTGGCTCACTCTGAAAAATAATGTAACTTAAAATAATGTAATTTAAAATAAACTGGCTAGTTTCTACTAAGGTACACGGATAGCATATCTGGGCTGGGCAAGTTCTTATCAAGATTATTGTCATGATGCCATTTCTGACTTTCAGTACAAGAAAGAATTACATGATAAAGTGCAACAGTTCTCTTTGGGGACTAACTATTGGACAGAATATTTAGTTTCAAATTGCTGGATTCTATACTGGAGGTCACATAAAATGGCATGTAATCACAAAATGTATGCATGTTATTTCTGATAAGTACAAGACAGAAAACTTACCATTAGAAGGAAGAGCAACAGCTTAATCATCTTTCTTAAACTTGCCATTAATGTAGGGAACATAGTCAAGGATCAGTCTCCAGTCTGTCGCCCACACCAATCCCACAGCGCCTACGGTGCCCCATGTGGTCAATGTGGGGGTCCTGTAGAACACAGACACACAACCATGCCTCTTCTACATATCTAAATGTTTGTCAGCTACTTTAGCAATAAACACCTGCCAAGACTGTTTACTCAAGAAGAAATCTTAGCTGCGACCTTGAAGAGAAAGTCACACAGTTAGGCCCAAGTCTACCTGCATCTTGGCAAGGGGTGAGACTAGATAACCCTTGTGGTCCCTTCTAACCCTATGATTCTCACTCAGGGTTAAGCTTAACCTGATACTAGAAAATTACAAATAGTGCCCTTATCTGTGGCATTTCTGTTTTTTTCACTATTTACAATCCACTCAGCTTGGTTTATTTCTGCTGGTCCATGCTTATCTGTATGCAGTGTTGTTGTAGCCCTGTCGGTCCCAGGATGTTGGACAGCCGAGGTTTTCTTTCTCACCAACAGAACTTGGTCCAATAAAAGATATTACCTCATCCACCTTGTCATGTTTATTTGTAGCCAGTTTCAGTTTCTGGTTCTCTTGGTTCTCATGCACTAGCACATCACTGCAGGGTTTGGGCTGGAAACACTGTACAGGAATATCTAAATCCCTGCATCTCGCTAGAGATGATCAAGCCAGAAAATGGCCTGGCCCAAATTATATTTCAACGTGGTCAGACATTCATAGATTCTAAGGCTAGATGATACTACCGTGATCATCTAGTCTAACCTCCTGCGTAACACAGAACTTCCTCAAAATAATTTCTGTTTGAAATGTGTTGCATCTTAGGCAGAGAGAAAGCTAGAGTTAGGAAACTATGTTTTAGCCTATTTAACACACAGTTTGGCTCACTAAATGTAAGCTGAGTAGCATATTTAGAACTGGAGTCAGGACTTATATTAGCCGAACTAAAGGGAGTTGTTTCACAGTAGGACACTGACAATAGCAAAGTTGCCTGTAATTTTCCCCTCACTTCAAATTAGTAGCTCTGACCACACTCTAGAATAGGGATGGGCCAGATCCGGCCCATCTAACATTTCTGTCCAGCCCGCCAGGTTCTTTGGCTGCCCCCTCATGATTTCTGGGCCGCTAAAAGTCCCCTGGTGCAGCAGGGTGCTCAGGCAGGCTGGCTGCCTGCCGTGGCCCCACACTGCTCCTGGAAGTGGCAGGCTGCTGCTGGCATGTCTCTGCGCGCCCCTCGCGGGGAGGAGGGGGCAGCTCCGCACGCACTGCCCCCACCCCCAGCGCCAGAAACCAGTGGGGGCAGTGCTTGTGGGCGCAAGCAGCACATGGAGACCTGCTGCCCCCCTCCCACCAAGAGGCAGGCAGAGACGTGCCAGCTGCAGCCGCTTCTGGGAGCCGCGTGGGGCCATGGCAGGCGGATAGCCTGCCTGAGCCCCGCCGTGCCGCCGGCTGGGAGCTGCCCGTGGCAAGCACCTCCCGGCCAGAGCCCAGACCTCACACCCCCTCCTGCACCCCAACCCCCTGCCCCAGGTCAGACCCCCCCTCCTGCACCCAAACACTCTCCCAGCCCCTGCACCCCTTTCCATTAACACAGTAGCAACGTGCGGCCTGTGACAACTTACCAAAATTCACGGAGCGGCGCCCCTGTGACTATTATTGCCCCCCCCCCCCTTCTAGGAGCTGAACTAAAGAAAAACAGCGCCAGGCGTACCGAGGGCTTCACCTTAGCCGACTACACGCTCTGCCCACCAACCCTCGTGGCCGGCTCCCAGGGTAATTACGCTACCGGACTTCCGAGCGCCTTCCTGTCAGCTCTCGACGGCGCTGCAGGCCAGGTCGGGTTTTTTAAGCATCTCAAACGGAGACCCGCCCCCCCCCTCGTATCCCCCCCGCTCCCGAGGTCACTGCCCCGCTGCCAGGCGGGGGCTCCCCCGCCACCTGCTCCCCCAGAGGGAGGGGCGGGGAAAGACCCCGGGGAGGGGGAGGGGGGCCCCCCGCGCGCCTCACCAGTTCCGGAGCAGCTGGGCGTAGCGGGGCCCCATGAGCCTGCTCAGCATCCTGCTCCCAGCCCAGCCTCGGCCGCCGGCCTCAAAGTCACCCCGTCTGCGCATGCGCCCGCGACGCGACGCGGCGCCCCGCAGGCCCCGCCCTGCGCCGGAGAGCCGTGAAGGACCCCGGCGGGGCGGGGCAGGGCCGGCCGTGACGCCGCCTGAGCAGAAATATGAATGAGCCATCTAAATGATTAATTATTAGGATGGCAAATGCCAGTCACCCTCGAGCTCCCCTTTATCCTCCCATCCCCCTTAACCGAACAACGGCCACGTCTCCCCGGCCCCCCTTTTACCATCTACTTCCCCCACAACCACCAATTCAGGAGGCTCCTTCCCCCTCCTGACCGCCCCCCCCTCCGCTACTAAACGAGCCCCTGTCCCCGGATCGCCCACCTCCCCAATAGCCACCCTGCCAGCAGCCCCCAGTTCACCCAGCCGGAGCTCTCCTATTCCCCAAAATCATGAGATTGGCTTAAAGAATCACAAGATTTGCACAAATCCTAAATCTGGGCCTATAAAATTCCCTTCTAGGGTTTGGCAGCAGCAGAGGCCACTTTTCCCAACTTTTCTCTGCCATCACAAGGGCCGGAAACTTACCAAAAAAAAGAAAAGAAACGGGAGATTCTCACAGAATCCCATGACTCCAGGGGCTGGGGCTTTGAGACAAACACCAGCTGGCAGCACCGTAACTGAGCTCATGGTGCTCCCCATTATCCATCACCCCATGACTCATACCTCCAGCCCGTGTCCTCTCTCCCCAGTTCATGCCCTTCTGGCATTCAGTATTGCCAACTGTACAGATCTTTTTGCAACCAGTGGGTTTGGGCGGGCAGGGCTGCAGCCCAGTCTCCTGCCAGTGCAAGAAGCTCCAGCCTGCTAGCGAATTTGAGCCCTTGAATTGGCTGCCTGCTCCCATTCCCTGCCTCCTGGGGCAGAAAAATCAATCAGAGCTTCTGCAGAAAGCAGGTGGAGGTCTTTCCTCCTTCCCACTCAGGAGCCCACACCCTTCTCATGGGGACGGGAGAGGGTAGCTGAGCTGCACAGGTCCCCTCCCTCCTGTGAGTAAAGGGGTCAGGATGGTTTCTCTGCTCCTCCATGCCATTCAGCGCGTGAACTGGAAAGGGGCCAAAAAGAGTGAAAAGACCCTCGAGCTGCTCCCCACCAGCCTGGAAGGGGAAGAAGGGATGCCACTGGAGCCCCCCAGGCCTGGGAGAGCAGAATGTGAGGAATCCCAGGAGGAACAGAGTTGAGGCTGGGGGATGAACTGATGTGGGACTCTTGGTGGAATTTGGGGGTAGGGGGTGAACAGGGTTGACTTGAAGATTGAGGACAGAATTAATTACTGGGCAGATGTGGGGGTGAGAGCTCCTGCAGCAAGGGCCAAAATCACCCACCCCATATATTTGCCAGAGTGGGAAGCACTGATTGTCCCACACACTGGGGATAGGCAGGAGGAGTTCAACAACCAAAAGCCAGGCTAAAAAGCACAATATAGTCTTTTTTTAAAAAAATCTTAAGATATTTGGGGTTTGGCTCATGAGTTTTGATCTTTTGAGGTTGACTGTACCGTCTCCAAGTAACCAGACTGCGGCCACCTCCCACGTTGCATCAGTTGATCGGACCTGCCCACCCCAATAACCTTGGGCCCATCAGAATCACGTCCAACATCACTGTCTCTGATTAGCTGAATCCCTATTCTTGTTAACTAAACCCTCCTCCCCAAACTGATGTCATCTCCCTTCACATGGGGTCAAAGTCACTTTCCTGATCTCTACCCTGATTTTCCGAACCTATTGCCTATGCCCTCTTCTCTGAACGACAGTCACATCTCCTCCCCCTCCCTTCCTACTGCCATGGCTACACCCTGTTAGCCCTGTTCCCCCTCGAGTACCACCCTCGGGACTTGCTGTATGAAAATTCTCTTGTGGCCACATCCCATCCCAGGCAAATCCCTTTCTCTGGTTAGCTCATCTAATTAGGCAGACATAATTTAACCAAATCTCCCTATTTTTGGAGGGAAGAAAATTGGCAGCATGTGACCTCCAGAAGAAGAAAGTGGAGAACCCATGTACCCTGAATGCAGATAGAGATAAGAAACTGTTTTCAGGCTCTCTCCACAGGTACTACAGCGGAGAATGGTTTGGAAGAGTCATCTGAGGGAAGGGATCAGAAGGAGACCCCATTGACCAGAAGGTAGGGGATGCATTGTCCTAGGGATGGGGGTTCCACAACCATCACTCCCAAGAGGAGGGGACTCTCTCTTAAGGGGAACGGAGTCATCCATCTGCCATCTAGACCGGGAAACTCGAGAAGTGTGCTGCTTGCCTGGAGGTAGAATTCAGGATGTGAGGGAGTGTCTGCCGCGACTGGTCAAGCCCTCGGACTCCTACCCCTTCCTACTTCTCCACATGGGCACCAATGATGCTATCAAGAATGACCCTGAGCGGGTCACGGCAGACTATGTGCCTCTGGGAAGAAGGATAAAGGAGTTTGAGGCGCAAGTCATGTTCTCGTCCATCCTCCCTGTTGAAGGAAAAGGCCCATGTTGGGACCATCGAATTGTGGAGGTAAATGCTTAGTTGCGCAGGTGGTGTCAGAGAGAGGGCTTTGGATTCTTCGACCATGGGATGTTGTTCCAGAAAGGATTGCTAGGAAGAGATGGGATCCACCTAACGAAGAGAGGAAAGAGCATCTTTGTAGGCAGGCTTGCTAACCTAGTGAGGGGGGCTTTAAACTAGGTTTGCTGGGGGATGGAGATCTAAGCCCAGAGGTAAGTGGGATACCAGGAGGAAACACAAGGAGAAGGGTGCAATGGGGCGGGGGAGGTGGGTTCCTGATTCATACAGAGAAAGTAGGGCAATTGGCTAGTTATCTTAGGTGCCTGTACATGAACGCAAGAAACCTGGGAAACAAGCAGGAAGAATTGGAAGTCCTGGCATAGTCAAGGAACTATGATGTGACTGGACTAACAGAGACTTGGTGGGGTAACTCACATGAATGGAGCACTGTCATGGATGGGTATAAGCTGATCAGGAAGAACAAGTACAGGAGGAAAGGTGGAGGAGTTGCACTGTATGTAAGAGAACAGTATGACTGCTCAGAGCTCCAGTATGAAATTGGAGAAGAGCCCGTTGAGAGTCTTTGGGTTAAGTTTAGAGACGAGAGCAGCAAGGGTGATGTCGTGGTGGGCATTTGCTATAGACCACCAGACCATGAGGATGAGGTCGATGAGACTTTCTTTGGACAACTAACAGAAGTTTCCAGATCACAGGCCCTGGTTCTCATGGGGGACTTCAGTCACCCTGACATCTGCTGGGAGAGAAATACAGCAGCGCGCAGACAATCCAGGAAGTTTTTGGAGAGTGTTGGGGACAACTTCCTGGTACGAGTGCTGGAGGAACCAACTAGGGGCCGTGCTCCTCTTGACCTGCTGCTCACAAACTGGGAAGAATTGGTAGGGGAAGTAGAAGTGGGTGGCGCTCTGAGCAGCAATGACCATTAGATGGTCGAGTTCAGGATCCTGACACAGGGAAGAAAGGAGACCAGCAGAATACGGACCCTGGACTTCAGAAAAGCAGACTTTGACTCCCTCAGGGAACTGATGGGCAGGATCCCCTGGGAGGCTAATATGAGAGGGAAAGGAGTCCAGGAGAGCTGGCTGTATTTTAAAGAAGTCTTATTCAGGGCGCAGGAACAAACTATCCTGATGTGCAGAAAGAATAGCAAATATGGCAGGAGACCCGCTTGGCTTAAGAGAAATCTTCGGTGAGCTTAAACACAAAAAGGAAGCTTACAAGAAGTGGAAACTTGGACAGCTGACTAGAGAGAAGTATAAAAATCTTGCTCGAGCATGCAGGGGTGTAATCAGGAAGGCCAAAGCACAATTAGAGTTGCAGCTAGCGAGGGATGTGAAGGGTAACCAGAAGGGTTTCTACAGGTATGTAAGCAACAAGGTGGTGGTCAGGGAAAGTGTGGGACCCTTACTGAATGAGGGAGGCAACCTAGTGACAGAGGATGTGGAAAAAGCTAATGTACTCAATGCTTTTTTTGCCTCTGTCTTCACGAACAAGGTCAGCTCCCAGACTGCTAAACTGGGTAGCACAGTATGGAGAGGAGGCGAGCAGCCCTCAGGGGTGAAAGAACAGGTTAAGGTAGGGGTGGGTAAACTTTTTGGCCTGAGGGCCATGTCAGAGAATAGAAATTGTATGGCGGGCCATGAATGCTCACAAAATCGGGGTTGGGGTGAGAGCTCTGGTTGGGGGTATGGGTTCTGGGGTGGGGCTAGGATGAGGACTTTGGGGTGTAGGAGGGTGCTCTGTGCTGGGATCGAGGGGTTCGGAGGGCTAGGGCAGGGGTGCGGGAAGGGGTGCAGGTTCTGGCTGGGAGTGTGGGCTCTGGGGTGGGGCTGGGGATGAGAGGTTTGGAGTGCAGGAGGGTGCTCCGTGCTGGGATCGAGAGGTTTGGAGAGTGGGAGGGAGATCAGGATGGGGGCAGGTGGTTGGAGCGTGGGGAGAGGCTCAGGGGTTCAGGCTCCGAGCGGCACTTACCTGGAAACAGCGTCATGTCCCTTCTCCAGCTCCTATGCATGGTGCGGTCACTGCCCTGGCTGGAGCACTGGAGCAGGACCGTGCCACTTGGTGGGGCCCCCGGCTGGAGTGGGGCCGAGCCGTGTGGTGTGGCCCCTGACCCGGCGCTCTGGGTGGAGTGGGGCCAAGCCGTATTGTGTGGCCCCCAACCCAGCGCCCTGGGTAGAGCACTGGAGTAGGGCCGAGCCGTGTGATGCAGCCCCCGACCCAGTGCCCCTGGAGCGCCCTCCGAACCCCTCGGGCGCTCGCAGGCCGGCTTAAAACGGCTCGGCCCACAGGCCATAGTTTGCCCACCTCTGGGTTAAGGACTATTTAGAAATGCTGGACATGCACAAGTCCATGGGCCGGATCTCGTGCATCCGAGGATGCTGAGGGAGTTGGCTGATGTGATTGCAGAACCATTGGCCATTATCTTTGAAAACTCATGGTGATCGGGGGAGGTCCTGGACTGTTGAAAAAAGGCAAATATAGTGCCCATCTTTAAAAAAGGGAAGAAGGAGAATCCGGGGAACTGCAGACCTCATCTCAGTCACTGGAAAAATCATGGAGCAGGTCCTCAAGGCATCCATTTTGAAGCACTTGGAGGAGAGGAAGGTGATCAGGAACAGTCCACATGGATTCACCAAGGGCAAGTCATGCCTGACCAACCTGATTGCCTTCTATGATGAGATAACTGGCTATGTGGATATGGGAAAAGCGGTGGATAGAATATACCTTGACTTTAGCAAAACTTTTGATAAGGTCTCCCACAGTATTCTTGCCAGCAAGTTAAAGAAGTATGGATTGGATGAATGGATTATAAATTGGACAGAAAGCTGCCTAGATCATCAGGTTTAGGACATAAGAATCCCATGAACTGCTACAGGCTGGGGACAGACTGGCTAAACGGAATTAATCAAAAAAGGACCTGGGGATTACAGTGAGTGAGAATCTGGATAGGAGTCTGCCAAGAAGGCTAACGGCATATTAGGCTGCATTAGTAGGAGCATTGCCAGCAGATCAAGGAAAGTGATTATTCCCCTCTATTGAGCACTGGTGAGGCCACATCTGGAGTCCTGCGTCCAGTTTTGGGCCCCCCACTACAGAAAGGATGTGGACAAATTGGAGAGAGTCCAGCGCAGGGCAACAAAAATGATTAGGGGGCTGGGACACATGACAGATGAGGAGAGGCAGAGGGAACTGGGATTATTTAGTCTGCAGAAGAGAAGAGTGAGGTGGGATTTGATAGCAGCTTTCAACTACCTGAAGGGGGGTTCCAAAGAGGATGGAGCTCGGCTGTTCTCAGGGTGGTAGATGACAGAATAAGGAGTAACGGTCTTAAGTTGCAGTAGGGGAGGTCTAGGTTGGATATTAGGAAACACTATTTCACTAGGAGGGTGGTGAAGCACTGCAATGGGTTACCTAGGGAGGTGGTGGACTTTCCATCCTTAGAGGTTTTTAAGGTCTGGCTTGACAAAGCCCTGCCTGGGATGATTTAGCTGGGGTTGGACTAGATGACCTCCTGAGGTCTCTTCCAACCCTAATCTTCTATGATTCTATTGCTATCCATCATGTGACAAAAAGGGCAGGTTTTTACTGCTGGTGAAACTAAACTAAATAATTTCTAGTCATCGACCAAGGAAGCTACAAGTCCCACCAAAATAAAACAACTGGATGTATTTAATCTGTGGACAAAGCACATTGATAAATGTGCATGTGTAACCCACTCAGGGTGGCGCTCTGTCCCCCTCTAATGGTAGCTGGGCCATATGTAAGGGGCAATAAGCCTGCTGCAGGGTTGGCTAACAGAGCTAGGACCTTCAGCTCAGGCCAGAGAGGCTCACTCTTTAAGAGTCAGATTCAGTCAATCACCTCTACTGGTGACCTACTCAGGGTGTTGTGTTATGTTACTTATGCAACACAGAATCATAGAAATGTAGGGCTGGAAAGGACCTCAAGAAAGTCATCAAGTCCAGCCCCCTGCACTGAGGCAAGACCAAGTAAACCTAGACCATCCCTGACAGCTGTCTCTCCAATCTATTCTTAAAAACCTCCAATGATGGGATTCCACAACCTCTCTTGGAAGCCTATTCCAGAGTTTAACTACCCTTATAGTTAGGTTAGATGTTAGAAATTTCCCCCTAACTCCTTTGCTGCACATTAAACCCATTACAGTTTATCTCACCACCAGGGAACATGGAGAACAACTGATCACAGTCCTCCTGAGAACACCCCTTAACCTATCTGAAGGCAGTGATCAGGTTGCCCCCTCAATCTTTTTTTCTCAAGACTAAATATGCCCATTTTTTTTAGCCTTTCCTCTGAGGTCAGGTTTTCTAAACCTTTGATCATTTTTGTTGCTCTCCTCTGGACTCTCTCCAATTTGCCCATGTCTTTCCTAAAGTCTGGCAGCCAGAACTGGACACAGGACGCCAGCTGAGGCCTCACCATTGCCAAGTAGAGTGGGACAACTACCTCATGTGTCTTACATACAACACTGCTGTTATAAACTCCAGAATATTCGCCTTTTTCACAGCTGCATCACATTGTTGACTCATACTCAAATTGTGATCCACTCGAACCCCCAGGTCCTTTTCACCAGTACGACCACCGAGCCAGTTATTCTCCATTTTGTAGTTGTGCACTTGATTTTTCCTTCCTAAGTGAAGTAATTTGCACTTCTCTTTACTGAATTTCATCTTGTTAATTTCAGACCAATTCTCCAATTTATCAAGTTCATTTTGAATTCTAATCCTGCCCCCCAAAGTGTTGCAACTCCTCCCAGCTTGGTGTCACCTGCAGATGTTGTAAGTGTACTCTCCGCTCCATTATCCAGATCACTGATGAAAATATTGACAAGTACCAGATGCAGGACTGACCCTGTGGGACCCCATTAGATACATCCTCCCAGTTTGACAGCAAACCATTGATAACTACTCTTTGAATAGAATCTTTCAACCAGTTGTCCCCACATTATAGGAATCGCATCTGGATCACTTTTCCCTATTTTGCTTATGAGGTGGTCATGTGGAACTGTGTCAAAATCCTTACTAAATATCAAGATCTATCCCTTCTACACTCCCCCCCCGTCCCCACCAATCCACCAGGCCAACACTGGTACCTGATGCCAGAAAGTTGCCAATGTGAGTTTTGCAAAGGATGGGCATTGCTAACATGATATGTTAGAGAGAGCTGCATTTCACCACAGCTGAAACCACATGAACAGCATGATGGAGAATTCTAGTTCAGCATATGGGGCCTGATGTGATTAGCTGCCCTAGAGCTGGTGCTGGAGAGCCCCAGGCTCGCAATACAGGTTGAACTATTCCTGAGTCCTACTCCAGACAGTAACAGATACACAGAGATGGGAAGGGCAGGAGAAAGGTTAAAAACCAGTATTTAAGTACTTACAGGGCCCTACTCACTGTAATATCACGAACTGCAGAGGAGCTATCCCCACCGAGAGGAAGGGAAGCATTATCTTCACTGGACAGATGGGAAACTGAGGGCCAAGGTAGGGAAAGTGACTTGCCCAAGGTCACATAGGAAAGTTGGTGGCAGAGCTAGGAATTCAGCCCAGGTTTGAGTTTCCATCCCAGGATACCTACCTCCCCCTTTGCGACCTTCCTGTGATGGTCCAAGGTTGTGGCTCCTAAGTACTAGGACCCCGCTGTGTTCGGTGTTGTACAAACGCAGACGACATCTGCCCAAAGCAGCTTACAGTCTCTTCCAGGAGCAAACCGGCCTGGCTCAGGCCTTTCCGAAGGGCTGAACACCCGTTAAATCCTACTTCAGAACAGGGATTAGAAGCCCAAGTCCCCACAGACTGCAGGGCATTCGGGAACTCTCTCCTGGCAGCTCCCTGGTCTGTAGCTGAGTGCCTCAGCAAGAGAGACAGTCTGTGCTGAAGAGGCAAATCAAAGCCTGAAGTGCCATATGGGTCAGACAGTTCCAGAGAGGGAAGGAGGAAGGGAGGCCAAGCCATGCTGCCCCCCCCCAACACCAACCAGCAGAGCTGCCCAGCCCTGAGGGGGAGACACTGTCCCTCTCCTAGGTGCAGCAGCCGCACTCCGGGCTAGCTCCTGGCAGCGTTGTCCCTCCCATAGACACAATGCCCCTGGCACTTCCCCTAGGGAGGCGTGGCCATGGCCCCATACTAGGGGCAGTTCCTATGAGGCAGCCTCTGGTGCTGAACTTGAGATTCACCCAAAACAATGGGATGGGCCTGATCCCCATAAAGACAATGGAACTGACCAGGGCCTTAAGAACTGACTTGTCTCCTCTCCCTCAGGCCTGGTCCACATGCCACTTTTGACCCAATGTAACTGTTTTGGTTCAGGATGTGATTTTTTAGCAAAATAGTTAAATCGGCACAACCCCCACAGTGGGGGCTGTTATACTGATGCCATTATAGGAATAATCTATACTGGTATAAGTGCATCCACACTAGGTGGGTGCTGTCCTGCTTTAACCTAGACCAGTGCAGTGAAAGCAGTAAAACTGTTGTGGATAGACAAAGCTTCAGAATATACAATTATTCTGTTTCTAGTTCTATTATTACAAATCATGCCTGCGTGAGAGAGTCAGAGAGAAAAAACAATCGATGGTTTGGAGCCAACAGTTTAGATTCTTCTCTGAAATAAAGAAGAGGAGAAAAATGTATTCATAGTTTATTCGATTGTCACAAAGAAGTGGTGAATACATTCTGCTGACTTATTATTTTGCTGTTATTTGCCTTGGTGGAACTGGCTAAATAGTAAGAAAAATTATTTGCAAGTGATTTATTCAACAAAAGTGAAAAGATTTGTCAGATAAATTATTTGTTGCAAATCATTAGTTCACATATTTAATCACCAGGACACACACAACTATTGTGCTGGCTCCTAAAGCAAATACTGGCGAAGCCCCATGGATTTATAAGGCATATTCACTGGGGTCGTCTTCTGCTGCTTCCTTATAATAATATCAAGGAGGAGAAAAGCATGTTATTGAAATTTGTAAACTTCTGTAGGTTTATTTTCTTGCCACATTCCATGGCTCTTCACGATCCAGGTGCAATGCAAAGGGGTGTTACACTCAGCGATCTGTTTACCCTTTTTCACCTTTATAGAATAGGTTGACATATTTACCATGCCTGCTACATTACTGAGGGATTTGTAGGAGGATAAATTCTTGGGGTTCACTTTATGAATAGTTTTTGTTTTTTCTGGATCAACTGCAACCCCTAGGTTGAAGTACTTGTCTCTCACATAACTTCCAATTCCTCCAGTCAGCACTTGGGCCAGCAGACGTTCATGAACCACAACATTGATGACTTCTTCAGTTTTGTTGGTAACTTTAATGATGTAGCTCAAATGATCAGGTACAGAACTGGATCAGAAAGGAAATGATTAGTGTCAGTCCTGCCGGCAGGAAGAGTGCTTCGAAAGCTTCAGATTCATTAACAACGTTTTCATGCACACGCTAACCCCCATTCCTCCCACACCTTTACAACTCTCCAGAGAAAGCACCAAATATAGACAAAATAGCAATGGACCAAAACTGGGACCTTGTATATGGACACATCATCTTCTCCTGGCCTCACAGTGAGTGACTCAGATCAGAAGTGTATCTAGAACGGAACCACCCTGATGTTTGAGTGTGGCCGTGCAAAAATAAGCTAAATATATGATGTGGCACCAGAACCCGACCCTTCCATCTGCTCCCCTGGTTTGTCCATAATAAGAAGGGGACAAAAGCAGAGACTTTTATTGAACACCCCCAGGTCTGGTAGTTTAGATAAAATTGAAGCAAGGTCCTAACAGTCTCCTGGGTTGAGGGTTGATTACGCCAAACCAAAGCTTAATGGATCAAGATTTGCAAAACCCAAACCAGCCTCTTTAGTCCAGCTACATAGGTTAGGGGTCTGGCCAAGATTTACATGCGACTGTGAGGAATTAAGCGCAGACTGTTTCTTCCCTCCTTTCTATACTATTCCATCAGAGGAGAACAAATAAGACACTCAATGAGTTAGGAGATTTTCAAGGGCACCAATGGTAGTTAGCCACCTAACTGCCAATGAAAGTCAATGGGAATTGAGTACCTAATGGCCTTTGAAATAAAATCTCCTTTGAAGTCCTTTGCATCTAGAGCACGTAAAAAGAAATGGACCAAGATTCCCAAAAGAAGCAAGAGTGAGGCACCTAATAAATGGCCTAATTTTCAAAAGGGCTTACCCACCGCACAGCTTCGTGTGACATCAGTATGGCTTCACGGGATGGAATTTTTAAAAAAGCAAAGGAAACAAACGGAAGGTGTTCCATTAGAGGAACTTTATTCAGGTTGCCAAGTCAGGTGCACAGAAGTTAGAAAATGCCAGAATGAGCTGGCTTGTGCAACCTCAATTCAGCCCCTTGTGCGTATGCATCATGACAGCCTTTAATGATGTGATTACTATTTATCCACAGGACTAGAGCTTCATTCAGTACACAGGACAGACAGGGAATGAGGCAGAAGCTGTGAAGAAAGGAAATGTGTTAAGGCATTTGACTGGAACCCGGGGAGCTGGGTTCTGTCCCTAGCTCTGGCTCAGACTTTCTACGTGATGATGGCAAAGGCTGTATCATAATGCATATGCCAAATTCAGATTGAAGAGGCAATAATAATTCTGGCATTTTCTGACTTGTAACCTTAATGTAGGACTTTGTATATAATTAGTGATTATGAATGGATTTTAAAAAACACCGTAGTCTGGTTACCAGCATCATCAACTCTCACAATTTGATTGCAAATCTCATGATATTTGGTATTTGTCTGAAAGCCCCAGCTCTTGGAGTCATGTGATTACACAACAATCTCAGCTTTCATTTTGTTTTTAAAGTTAGTTTCTAGCTCTTATGGTTGCAGAGAAAAGATTGAAAACATGAACTGAGTGTGAGACCTAAGGGCTGAGGGACCAAATGGCAAAAAAAAAGGGCACAACATTTTATTTTCATCATGCCAGTTGCATGATTTCATGGGGTCTGACTGGTGAGTTTTGAAGACTTGAGGTTGGGGATTCTGGGTTACAGTGATAGATCTGAAGGAGAAAAATCAACTTACCCAAATAGTTTGTGTATCGACGGGTTATCTTCCCGGTAGATTTTGTTGTCATCCACAATCCAGGTGCAATGCAGAGGAGTTTGACACACAGCCACCCACTCATCCTCCTCTCTTGTCACCATAATGTAGTACCATTCTGCTCCTGTCCACCCAACTCCATAGGTGAAAATTTTCAAGACACCAACTTCGTTTACAATGGACGTTTTCCCTGATAAAACTCTCAGCTCTTCCTTAGTGAACAATGACTTGAGGTGGTCGTAGATAGGCACGACCAGAGAATTACCCAGCGATCGTAATACCGGATTGGTACTAACAACAACGGTGACAGGTCCCGTACTGTTGTTGGTAACTTGAAGGACGTAGCTTGACATTTTAGATGCTAAACCGGAGCACAGAAGAAAAATCATTAGCGAGTCAGTCCTGGTGCCTCAAACCCTTGATTTTGATGAAGTCAAGAAGTTTTCTGGATTTAAAATAAAACTGTTTCTTATGATTAACCATGGGAACAAGCTACCAAGGGAAGTGGCGGATTCTCAATCTCTTGATGTCTTCAAATCCACACTGGCCACCTTTCTGGAAGCTGCTTCAGCCAAACAAGTTAGTGGGCTCCACAGAGGGGTAACTGGGTGGGATGTAATGGCCTGTGCAATACAGGTATCAGACTAGATGATCTAATTGTCTCTCTTGGCCTTAAAACCTATGAGTCTATGGCTGATCTCGCGCAGAGGAAATGCTCGTGAGCACTTCCCCCTCCGGAGACGTATTAGGTTTAATGTCCATTCTCACTGCATAATAAGGGGTGGAGTCGACCTGGGATCTCGATAGCATCCTAGCGTGTCTGGGAAATGGCCTGGATTTCTGCCAGCGCTGAGTAGTAAGCCGATCTGGCTTGTGAACAAATACAACTAGAACACAGTGCTACCAATCCGGCCTGGAGGCTTGTTCCAGAAGATACGCCCTCGTTCCACAGGCTGCAGAAACTGGAAGGATCCGAGAGATGAATCACTGGGTGACATTCTCTGGCCTGTGATACACAGGAGCTCAGAGATGATCTAATGGTCCCTCCTGGCCTTACAATCGATGAGAAGGGACTGTTAGGTGCCGCAAGATGGGCAGAGCTCAGACGATGGGCAGCCAGAACTGGGTCTGAGCAATGGGTGAGGGCCAGATCCTGGCGCTCTGACATTCACCTAATCCCCTTGAGTCCAGTGGCATGTAAGTGACATCTGAGGGGTGATGCCTGGGGGGAAGGAGGGCAGGGCTGGCTGCACATCAGTGTGCTACAAGGTTTAGCGTTGATCCTGCCTACACTTACTCACCTGAGCAGCCCCATTTAAATCCCACTGACCTGAGAACAGGGTTCAAGGGTCTGATCCGACAGACCCAAACCTGATTCTGACTTGACTTCTGGCTTCACAGCTGTATACCCAGACCTGCGCCGTGCCCTGCCTCACACGCGACACTCCTGCCTTTGGCCGTGTGGTCACACCCGCCTGCACTTCTGATACCAAGTCCGGCTGAGGCCGAGCGAGAGGCTCTGTCCCGGAGACACACTGCAGGTTAGAGGGGGCCTGCAAGGTTACAAGTTTGAGGCTGGGCTCTTCCAATATCCTCTATTAATACTTCTGGGCCATTCACAGCCCTTCGTATTAACCCAGCTGTAGGGAGACTGAGTGGCCTCCCTCCGAGAGGGAGAGCGAGGGACCTTTACACGCCCCTTGGAGGGCAGAGCCTAGATCGCTCTCCCCCCTCGCTGGAAGTACCGGGGCATGGCTGGAGGTATAAAGGGCCGGCCCTGCAGCACAGTTGGGGGAGAGCCTGCAGAGGAGAAGGACGCTCTGCCTGTTCTCCCGTGTCCCCTGGCTGTTCCCAATTCTCAAACGCTGACAAAGACTGGAGGCCGCAGGTACCAAACCCCGGGGAGGCAGGAAGTGGCCCAGGGGAAGCCCCAGAGCAGCTGGCTGCAGAACCAGGGTGGCTCCTTTGGCGTGTTGCAGCTGGATCCCCGCCGATGCAGAGGCAGGCAATCCTGCCCCTGCCAGTGCCCTGGAGTAGGGTGGGCCCTCATCCCCCTGCCAACCCACCTTGGGTGGCTGAGCCCCTACACTGTGCAAGGAGGCTCTAGCTCTGAAGAGGAGCGTCCCTTACCAGTCACCTTAGAGACTGTTTGCTGGTCTCCGCCCAGGCCACAGCCAGCCCTGACAGACTGTGTTTAAGGGCTGACTACTTGAGCTACTCAAGCCCAGGCTAGAGCCTGATAGCGACTATTCATCGCCCAGCCCTATGGTGTGCGCTTGGCTGTCTTGCAGACGCTGGTCCTGGCCAGACAGGGCCGACCTGAGGGGCCTCCCTCCGAGCGGGAGAGCGAAGGACCATTACACCAGCCCACCGCCCCCTGCCCACTGTACAGGATACTGAGCGGGGACACGGGTCACTGCGCGCAGCTAGGAACAGAACCCAGGTCTCTAACAGGACAGACCCAAAGCTCATCTCCTGCACCACTCCTCTCCCCGAGCCAGGCACAGAACCCAGGAGTCCTGACAGACAACATGGCAGAGCTGTCTCTCAAATAGTCGTGTATCCCCCTGGCAGAGTGCATCTCCCCCCACCCGTCCCATGGGGTGATCCACATACAGGATAACAGCCGGCTTCTTCTGCCAGTCATTCCTATTGCGCAAATGGGAGAGGGGTCTGTGCTCTGGACCCAAAGATCCTGGGGTTAAATTCTGCAGATGACCCAGGCAGGGAAAAAAATAGCGTGTGCTCATGTAACCGTGTCCCAACAGCCCTGTGGGGCTGAAACGAGGGTGCATGTTACACTCCCACAGGTCAGGCTTTGCGGTCTGAGGAGAATCTTGCTCCTCAAGTTCCTCCTCGTCTTTAGGGAGCTTCCCGCAGGCATCCTGCAGCTGCAGATAGAGCACTCAGGACAGGCCCTCTCTGCCTACAGCCCCGCCCTGTGTTTTTAAAGGGGCAGCTCTGACAGCTGATGGATAGCAAGGATAAACAAAAATAGATCTGTGACTAGGGTTTTTGATTTCAAAAGGGCTGACTTTCAAAAATTAAGGAAATTAGTTAGGGAAGTGGATTGGACTGAAGAACTTATGGATCTAAAGGCAGAGGAGACCTGGGATTACTTCAAGTCAAGATTGCAGAAGCTATTGGAAGCCTGCATCCCAAGAAAGGGGAAAAAACTCATAGGCAGGAGTTGTAGACCAAGCTGGATGAGCAAGCATCTCGGAGAGGTGATTAAGAAAAAGCAGAAAGCCTACAAGGAGTGGAAGATGGGAGGGATCAGCAAGGAAAGCTACCTTATTGAGGGCAGCACCTGTAGGGATAAAGTGAGAAAGGCCAAAAGCCATGTAGAGTTGGACTTTGCCAAGGTAATTAAAAGCAATAGTAAAAGGTTCTATAGCCATATAAATAAAAAGAAAACAAAGAAAGAAGAAGTGGGACCGCTAAACACTGAGGATGGAGTGGAGGTTAAGGATAATCTAGGCATGGCCCAATATCTAAACAAATACTTTGCCTCAGTCTTTAATGAGGCTAATGAGGATCTTAGGGATAAGGGTAGCATGACAAATGGGAATGAGGATATGGAGGTAGATATTACCATATCTGAGGTAGAAGCGAAACTCGAACAGCTTAATGGAACTAAATCGGGGGGCCCAGATAATCTTCATCCAAGAATATTAAAGGAATTGGCACCCAAAATTGCAAGCCCATTAGCAAGAATATTTTATGACTCTGTAAACTCAGGGGTTGTACCGTATGACTGGAGAATTGCTAACATAGTTCCTATTTTTAAGAAAGGAAAAAAAAGTGATCTGGGTAACTACAAGCCTGTTAGTTTGCCATCTGTAATATGCAAGGTCTTGGAAAAATTTTTGAAGGAGAAAGTAGTTAAGGACATTGAGGTTAATAGTAATTGGGACAAAATACAACATGGTTTTACAAAAGGTAGATCTTGCCAAACCAACCTGATCTCCTTCTTTGAGAAGGTAACAGATTTTTTAGACAAAGGAAACACAGTGGATCTAATTTACCTTGACTTCAGTAAGACATTTGATACAGTGCCACATGAGGAATTAGTTAAATTGGAAAAGATGGGGATCAATAAGAAAATTGAAAGGTGGAGAAGGAACTGGTTAAATGGGAGACTACCAGCGGGTCACACTGAAAGGTGAACTGTCAGGCTGGAAGGAGGTTACTAGTGGACTTCCTCAGGAATTGGTTTTGGGACCAATCTTATTTAATCTTTTTATTACTGACCTTGGCACAAAAAGTGGGAATGTGCTAATAAAATTTGCGGATGACATGAAGCTGGGAGGTATTGCCATACAGAGAGGGACCGGGACATCATACAGGAAGATCTGGATGACTTTGTAAACTGGAGTAATAGTAATAGGATGAAATTTAATAGTGAGACGTGCAAGGTCATGCATTTAGGGATTAATAACAAGAATTTTTGTTATAAACTGGGGACGCATCACTTCGAAGTAACAGAGGAGGAGGACCACCTTGGAGTATTGGTTGATCACAGGACGACTATGAGCCGCCAATGTGATGTGGCCGTGAAAAAAGCTAATGTGGTCTTGGGATGCATCAGGCGAGGTATTTCCAGTAGAGATAAGGAGGTTTTAGTACCGTTATACAAGGCACTGGTGAGACCTCATCTGGAATATTGTGTGCAGTTCCGGTCTCCCATGTTTAAGAAGGATGAATTCAAACTGGAACAGGTACAGAGAAGGGCTACTAGGATGATCTGGGGAATGGAAAACCTGTTTTATGAAAGGAGACTCAAAGAGCTTGGCTTATTTAGCCTAACCAAAAGACATCTGAGGGGAGATATGATTGCTCTCTATAAATATATCCGAGGGATAAATACCGGAGAGGGAGAGGAATTATTTAAGCTCATTACCAATGTGGACACAAGAACAAATGGATATAAACCGGCCCCCAGGAAGTTGAGTCTTGAAATTAGATGAAGGTTTTTAACCATCATAGAATCATAGATCCGAGTTACTACAGAGAATTCTTTCCTGGGTGTCTGGCTGGTGAGTCTTGTCCACATGCTCAGGATTTAGCTAATCGCTGTCTTTGGGGTCGGGAAGGAATTTTCCTCCAGGGCAGATAGGCAAAGGACCTGGGGGGTTTTCTCCTTCCTCTGCAGCGTGGGGCACGGGTTACTTGCTGGAGGATTCTCTCCACCTTGAAGTCTTTAAACCATGAGTTGAGGACTTCAATAGCTCAGAGATAGGTTAAGGGTTTGTTACAGAAGTGGGCAAGTGAGGTTCTGTGGCCTGCGTTGTGCAGGAGGTCAGGCTAGATGATCATAATGGTCCCTTCCGACCTTAAAGTCTATGAGCTCAACGTACATCGAGTAACCAAAATAAAGCAGAAAACAAAACAAACCTGAACTGCTACATTCACCGTTTCACACCGTGTCTAGAGCCATGTTTATTCCAGTGTCCTCGCAGACAGAGAATTCTGCCGGTTCCTAACTTTTGCGTTTAACATTCTTCTAACAGTTACTTTGAGATGTAATATACACGTGGACCTTCTCATCAATTAGCACTAATTAGGGGACTGGATGTTTTAGCACATTGCTAACCAGCTGCAGAGCCATTCACTGGTCTGAATCCAACTCAGCCCAGTAGGGACTGAATGTTGTTCCCAGGTAATGGAGGTTTGGTGGCATCCATGAGATGAGTTTGCTGGGTCTCAGTTCCAGCTCCCACCTTCCACACTCATCACCAGGCAGTGCGCTAAGGGGCGGGCTCAGCTGACCTGCCCCCTCAGGCACCTACAGTGAGAATCCAGATCACATGGCCTCGTCCTACACCTGCTTGCACACACCAAGTGATGAGCACTGTATAAATACCATGGATTAGGAGATATTCTTGTGCTAGAACCTCAAAGTACTTCCGTGGGATCTTTGTGCATGGAGCAGTTGTAGAATTAAAGCCACAGAATTAGCTCCAGGACTAACGGGTTGTTCTCCACAGATCTGAAATGAAGACACGCAGCAAACCTGTCGAGTAAGCAGGGTTATTTGTACAGCGTCACCTCGCTGAGGACTCTACGGGTTTTACCTTACTGCAGCTTTCAGAAGTTCCGGATCCCTGTGTCTGGGATGAAGCAGCTCGGCTTTGTTCCCTCTGAAGGCAGTTGCTGAAGTGCAACGAGAAGACGCTGCATGAGCTGAACACTGGCTAGAAAGGGCAGTGGGGGCAAGGAGTGAAACTCAAAAGTTAATGCTGCATCCAAGTTCTGAGAAATCACATGATTGAGGAAACGGAAAGTAAAAGTCTACTGCAAGGAATGCCCTCTGCTTCCTGAGAGGAACAGAAGCACAGATGCCCACACCCCCACCGCAAATCTAGGAAACTCTGCTGATTGGCTCCAACACCTTCTGGAGATGATGAACCCAACTTGAAAGGGGGAAGGAACAAACATCCCCACGCTCATGCTCCCCTGACAGCTCCTTACATGGGGCCCAACTCCTGTGGCCTGAGTTGGGATGGGGAGAGGAAAGCACCTGCCGTCCACCTTATCTATAGCTACCAGGGGCACCTTTATCCATGATTCCAGGGGCTAGTTAGGCACCTGAAATACCTGTGGAAAAAAAGGGTTTTTTTTGTTTTTTTTTTTTGCAAATAACTTAGAAATGAGCTGCCAGGAGCACTGTATCTAATTCCTGTATAAAGAAAGAAAAATAAACATTAGACCAGACCTCTGTGCTGCTTTTCATGCTTTCATCCTTCCCCATTGCCCGGGACCGATCACTGGAGTCTCAGAGAACTGGCCACCTTGGTTTTGCTCCCATCTATCAGACGCCTCTTTGTTTGCAGCAGAGACAGAGGCCCTCAGAGACCTGGGCTCTACTTCTCCCACCGACTTCCTGTCTGATCCCCGGCCAGTGCCTTAGGGGCAGAGATTCAAAGGTTTTTAGGCACCCAAAGATGCAGCCAGGCATCTAGTGGGGCTTACAAAGCACCGAACCTTCTAGGTGCTTTTAAAAATCTCACTAGGTGCCTAAATACTTTTGAAAATCTGGCCTTTAGTCTGTGTGCCTCAGTGGCCCATCTGTACAATGGGGATAAACAGCATTGCTCTACCTCAGACAGGCTGTGAAGAGAAACCAGTTAGACATTGCAAGGGGCTCAGATACTACGGTGATGAAGCCACATGCTGTCCCTTCCCTTGGTTTTGGCCCCTTCTTTTCACACCTCCCTCTGTTCTGAATGTACCTGTGGCTGTAGGTCTTCGGACTCCCCTTCCTTGTCTTCAAACCCCACTCCCATCCCCCAGGGATTCCTGCTTTACAGGCTCATCTAAGGGTATGTCTACACTGTGAAGTTGTCGACAAAACTTTTGTCTTTCATGGGTACTTTAGAACCCCCCCCCCCCCAAGAAAGACAAAAGTTTTGCCAATGCAAGGGGCAGTGTGAATGCGGCTTTGTCAACAGGAGACAAAGCTAACGCCGCTCACGGGGTGGGAAGTATTTTGTCGGCACCAACACAGCATTTACACACGCTGACCTGTTGCGACAAGGCTGTCTCGACACAGCCTTGTCGCTAAAAGCTGCGTGGTGTAAACAAGCCGAGACTTCCAGATCCTTCATTTAACCACCAGCCCTTTCTTATCTTAATCACCCTGCCTCTGTGTGTAAACAAACTGCTGAGTCCCTGCCCCGGGGCACAAGCTGGGAACAGCACCTCTCCTCTGCAGAGCTCACACTCCACACGCAGGCTGTGCTCAGACACTCGGGAGGGGCTGAACCCCCTCCCCCCAGACCCTTTAAATGGTGCCCATGACAGCTACCCCCCAGCGCCCTCCAGGCTTAGCACTACCTGTCTGAGCAGCGCTCTTACAGGCGGCACGAATCACCCGACCCTGTAGAGTCTGAGGCAGGCAGGCGCAAACCTGCCCCACATCGAGCTCCCCCAGGGCAGGGGGAAGCCTGTCTGCCTGTGCCCAGGAGGCTCTGCAGGGCACAGGACAATCAAAGCAGGGAAATGCAGAACGGGCCCAAAGGGAAGATCCCTGGGGCGGGTGCCGCTCCCAGGATTCCAAGTGGTGGATGGAGACCAAAGCTAGAGCCCTTTCAGGCATGGCCAGCGTGGGTCCTGGAAAGGAGATGGGGAACTGAAAGCAGCTGACCCTCCACCACTCAGGCTGGAGGCTGCGTCCTGGCCCCTCCCTCTCTCAGTGAAGTTGGGGGTGTTGGGCACATCAGAGCTCAGGCTAGGAGGCATCTACTCAGCCTGTCCATGGCTGCAGGGTCTGAGGCACAGGACTACCCTGTGCTGCCCACATACCCAGCCATCAGGCCCCAGGTCACTTCTCCTGCCCCCCTCCACAGGCAGCAGGAAAGTCTCATCCTGGATTGCACCTGTGAAGCCTGTTCCCTTGCATAGGGTCTCCAATAGCTGGCTCATGCCTTTATGCTGCTGGGGGGCCTGGCACAGGCATATGGGGTCCTAAACCCCCCCTGGACAATGCAGCTTTCCAGGTGATCTCCAATCTCGCTGTACATCCCATCACCTGCACAGACAGGTGCATAGATGGTTAGGACCCGGTCCTGAAGGGATCTCAGCTCTCCTTGGAGTCCATGGGTGTAAATACAGTTAATTTTTTTAACTGTTTAAACTATTAAAAATTCTTCGTTTAAACAGAAAAGGAGGACTTGTGTCACCTTAGAGACTAATAAATTTATTTGAGCATAAGCTTTCGTGAGTTACAGCTCACTTCATCGGATCCGATGAAGTGAGCTGTAGCTCACGAAAGCTTATGCTCAAATAAATTTGTTAGTCTCTAAGGTGACACAAGTCCTCCTTTTCTTTTTGCGAATAGAGACTAACAGGGCTGCTACTCGGAAACCTTTGTTTAAACAGTTAATTGATTAAGCAGCTGGGTACTCCAGCCAGTGCAGGACTGGCTGGCCAGTCGGGTGAACAGTTAAGGTGGGTTACTGGTAAGACTAATGCTTACCGGTTAACCAGTTAACATTTTACATCCCTAAGTGGGAATGGAGAGTGCACAGTCCCCAGCACAAATGAGGTCTTTTTTCCCTTAATAAAGCCTGGCTCCCAAGCCGGTGGCCTGAAATTAGTCTCCTAAATCTATAGCCAGGCCCTGGAATATAAGTTTGACCGGACTTCCCGATGCACAATCAATGGGCACTGAGCTAGCCCTCCGGCTGCCAACGGCCCATTGCAGGACAGGGCCGCAGAACCAGGGAACCTCAAATTATTCGTGCAAGAAACTGCAAGTGCTGCCGGGTCCCTTCAGGTTTGTGTGATGAACCATCACTTCAGAGTCAGGGCTGGGATTTCTGAGGCTCGTTATTTTAGGCAACAAAATGAGGGAGGCCCCCAACTTACAGGGAGCAGAGTTAACTTTGGGCCTAAAGTACATGGTGCCCCTCCAAAAAACCGTAAGAATGACACAGCCCTGCTAACCCACCACCCCACACACAAGATACAATGGAAACCCCACAAACCCTCCCCCAAGCAGGGTTCAGACCCCCAAAAGGGAGAAGTGCCAGAGAGTCCACACAATCTGCTAGGAACCGCACATGGAAGACACCCAGATATTGTGGTGATAGACAGCAGGATAAAACCTTGAGACAGAGAAACAAGGAACAATTGAACATGGCAGGAGAGGGAATAGCTTAGCAATTTGGAAGTTCAGGCCAAACTTTAGCTACTTAAATGTGGATCTTGGAGGTTGAACGCCAGTACAGCCAAACCACAAAACCAAACAGTAACAAAATCGAGAGGGACAGCGCCCAATACACACCTTTGTTTTTAGTACAAGGTAAAACCTTTATTACAACTTTTCATTCATAGGTATACAACATCTGAAAGACAGATATGGGGAAAAAAAGTAATATTGTTATAAAATGTCACATTTATTGCTACATTACTGTTATATACAGGACAGTTCTCAAAATCTACTTTAAAAAAGTTAGGATTATTTAAAAATTCCAAATAATCCAGCCAGCTGTTTTGACACTTGTATAAAATTATTTTAAAAAAATGAAAACAATTCATATCTTGAGGCACTCGGAAACACAATTTTATCCCCCAATTGTGATTCATTTAAAAGAACAATGCATTTCCCCACCCCCAAATACTTTATTTTTTTGCTGGGTTAGGCATATATATATATATATACTATATATATAGTTCAAAACTATAATGTGTATCTGATTTAAGAACAAGGATTTTCAGCCACTTAAGTACATCTGGATTTACAGGTAGGCAGCATGAACATCAAAAGCCAGAACCAATTTATTTTATTTTTATTTTAAAGGCCAAAAGAAACCATCTAAGGGGTTAAAAATAAACAGCTTCCACAGGCGTTTCCCCTACAGTTGCCCTGCCCCGCCCCCAAGTACTAAAAATATATAAAGGGGAATCAAGTAGCACTTTATTTTCTAAGCTAGTTTGAGTCTTCTCTAGAAAATGGGTCATTTTCCCATAGGCAATGAACTAAATGCAGGTTGATGGAAGTACTGTCCTTAGTCAACGTTGCCAGGTGTTGCTTTCTCTTCTCCCTGCCCCCAACCAAGAGAAATGCTAAGATGCAGGCAGGTAAATTATTTCCTGCATTTGCATTTCCCTTCCTCCTCCCCCAAAGACACAAGATTTGATTGAGCTGGTGGGCTCCCAAAAGGACTTTAAAAAGATCTGGCACTAAATGGAGGGAGATTCTTGGCTCCCCCTCCTGTTCAAAGCTCCCCAGGGGAAATCTGTCAGCATCCCTCCTGAAATGCAGGGCCCATGGGCAGCTCAGTGGATGCAATAGGACAGAACGGGGATGGATGCTGCTAAAGGCGCAGTGACAAGAAGAGGGGGCTGCATCATGCCGACAGACACTCAACCATGATGCCCCCTTCAAAGTAGCGCCTTCTCCTGCAGGCAACCGCTCAGCAGGACACTAGAAACCACTTTCCCCCTGCCCAAGGCAGGTGGCTCTCTGACCACAGCTGCCATGTGGCTGATTCAAAGACGACAGGTGGAAGGAGTATTGTTTTTCCTAACCAGGAGAACGGATGCTTGGCTGGAACGGAATCAGCATCATGAGATGAAAGACAGGAGGTGGTTGAAAGCACATGAGGAGACATACTGACAGAGACCCCCCCAGGAGGGGAGGATGCCGAACCCACATTGGGTAGTAGTCTAGATGGGCTGAATTCAAGCTAGGGCCCCAACAAAAGTACCTCCCCCACCTCACTTACTCCAAATTAGTCAATTTCACCACATCTGGCTCACACATTATCCACATACCACCATGTGGGCAAGGGAAACACGTCCGGTGAGGGTAAATTTCCCTGGAGACCAAGCCTCTGCAAGGCGCAAAGATCACATCACCCCACCCGAGGGCCTGTACACTCCACGCTAGAGCAGACAGGAGGCTGTCAGCAACTTGGGTAGCGCCAGAACCAAAATGCCACATGGCACCAGCAAGACATAAGAGCCATTGGAGCAATCGTCATACGTCTCTGCCCCGCCACACCCCTCCCGATGCTAACGGGGGCAGCACCCCCGCAGCCTGCTACACCCGGCCACAGATGGTCTGCGTGGCACACCGTGCTCCAGCAGAGATGTGTGGCCTTCATTCCTGAGGACTTGTGCAGGCAGCTATTCCTTTACAGCAGAGCTCAACCTTCCCAAGCTCCAGGCGGCCGACACCAAAGGAAGAAGTGTTTGTTTTCTACAGGCTTCACCGCTGCCTTGTCTAGGACGGGCAAAACAGGGCTGAAGTGGCTGCTCTTTTGCCAGCTGTTTAGGCACTAAGGCGGCCCCTGTCCCACGCCCCAAGGGCTTTGCTCCACTGTGCTAGACATTAGAGTGGCCCTTACCTAGCCTATCCCTTGAGCTACTAGCCTGGACTGGTAGAGATGAGCTCCTGGACCTTGGATGGGGATGTGGAGAACCCCAAAGATGAACCTCCTCAGCCAGGCTGCTGCCCCTGTGGCTGCAAACCGATGAGAAACTGAAGGGAGAGGATGTGGATGCTGATGGCAGCCCATAAGTGAACGGGAAAGATGGTGCATGTGGATGCAAGCAAAGCTTAGTCCAGCTCCTGTCTCAGCCAGGACTGGGCTCACTGCAGACTACAGACCCAGGAAGGTCTCAGCTGGGATGCTCAGCTGCAGCAATCTGCAGGATACTCAGGCAGGCTCAGAGCAACAGCTGGAAGGACGTTGCTCACTGGCATCTGTCCACCAGCTGGAAGAGACAACCGGGTGAGGTGTGGACAGAAGCATCCTTGTCCCAGACAGCAGCCCATGGCACCTCCTCCAATCCAGCTTTTGCTGCTGGGCTTTAATGCAGAAAAAGCCACCAACACACTCCTGCACGGGCTGACAGCATGGTCCTGCAAAACCACTTCTCTCCACTCACTCTGACAACTCACCCCTAGCTCTGGGTCACTGCTCTCCCTCGAGAGCAAACAGCAGTGCACGGTGCAGATTTGGTTTTGGAACGGAGTGACTGTGCGATGCATCAGAATCGCAGAAATGTTGGCCTAGAAGGAACCTCAAGAGGTCGCTACTCCTCCCCCTGCACTGAGGCAGGGCCAAGTCTACCTAGAAGCTGAATCCCAAGTGCACCAGTGGGCTCGGACAAACGTACTGTGGAGTTGAGACTCTTGGGCCACTCGGTAAGCGTGCAGAGAACGTGTGCAAACATTTGACTGCAAGAGGAAGCTGAAGGGCCATTTGGATCAAGGAAAGAGGGTTGCATATGACAACAGTGAGGCAGAGGCCTTCTCCAAGGACTCTGCTTGGGGTGGGGACAGTCCGGTTCGGATAAAGAATAGCGTTTGCTCCAAGCCTCACTAGCTCCCAGAGCCTTGCAGCTCATTCAAGCCATGGTTCAGCTCACAACTGATGCACCTCACCTGGATTTCTGGCATGTTAGTGCTCTGCTCCACCTGCCATTTCTCTATTTCCCTCAGGAACCACAGGCCTGACCCAGAGAGGTGCTGAGCGCCCACTGAAGGGGCCTAGAACCTCCTTCAGGATCAGGCCCCAGTTCAGGAATGAATTTTAGGACAGAAGGGAGCTGGAAGGGGTTCCAATCCCATGAAAGTCAGTGGCTCCCACTGGCTTCAATGGTGCAGCACGGGAGAGACACAGGCCCCTTGGCTTTACTAGTATTTAAAATAGCTGCAACAGGCTCTGAGCTGCACGCTGGTACGTTGTGGGTTAGCGTCTGTCACCTGCAGCTGGGATCCAGCTGTGAAGGGGTGGCCGTGCTCCATACAACCAGCCTTAACCCCGCATGCTTTTGTCTTGTGCCATGGTCTCTCTGGGGAGGGTTTTCAACAGCCAACGGCACTGATGAGCCAGAATCACTTTGGTTCTTCTGCTGTGAGTTTAGCAGCCCATGGAAACCACAGCTAACTTCTGACGGGAAGGGAGCCCAGGGCAGGGCGGGAGCCGTGTCCAGTCACCCCAGGCACTGCTGCCTTTGTCACAGAACCGGCTACTGTCATTAGCACTACGGAGAACAAGATTCTCTCTTTTCCGTTCTAAAACTAAATGTTGAGTTGCTAAGGGACGCCCGGCTCCTGAGCCGAGGCTGGAGTTCTCACCCAGTGGGCCAGCTCTGCCCCCTGTACTGGTGGCTAAGGCACACAGAGAAGTGGATGAGCCTGCTACAGCTTTGGCGGGCAGAGTGGGGGCTTGTAGCTCTGGCAGCAGAGGCCTGCGCTTTAAGCTCCAAAGGGCCAAGGTTCAATCCCCGCTGCTGACAACCCACTCATGGCACAAGTGAAGTGATGCAGAGATGGATGTGGGCTTAAGCACCTGCCTCCCTTTGCCCTCACCCTCTGGAGACACCGAATGAAGGAACGACTGTGCTTGAAGAGACACGAGCAACATCAGCCTAGTCCTTGGACACTGTTGTCTAACAAGGGCAACTCTCAGGCAGGAACGGATTGCCAACTTCGGCGTTGAGGAGGAATTTTGCTCCCTGGGACTTACTGGCAGGGACTGTGGGGTTATGAGCAGGGGTCAGGTAAGCTTATGCCCTGCCTTTGGAGGGCGTAAGCCACGATACACCCTTCAAGCTGGGTTCCGTCGGCAGCAGTCCGAGGAGGATGCGGGTGGGAGTGAAAGGGAGGACAAGGAGCAAGAGTTCACATCTCTCAGTGTTAGTGACCCACAGTCCCCATACTCCATTAGTGCCTGGACACCCCCCCCCCCCGGTGCATGCGTGTCAGGGGGGAGAGACCACAGTGAAAGTGGATGCTTGAGCACTGGGGTACTCATTAGGGTCCCTGGGCAAAGGGGAGGGGGGCGGTGAGGCTCTGTTGCAAGGTGGGTGGGCAGAAGGTTTTGTCTGTGCTCCAGCACGCCCGCTCTAAAGCTGCTCATCTCTAATGGGAGCAAACCAAATAAAATGCCTCTGAACCCCTTCCTTCAACTCCAGCCGAGCCAAACATTCCACACGCCCCCGCTGGCCTCAGCGTTAAACTGAGCGAACACTAAGAGACAAACACCTGCTCTAGTGGTGGCTTCCACAAGACGGCTCTGCCGTGTCCCATGCATGTTTAACTCCACTGCCCCCCCAGTGCTGGCGAAGACACCCCGCTGGGACCTCGTCACATGGGCCCAGTACCCTGCTCTTCTTAAGTCGAACTAGGCCAGAGCTCATCTGCTACCAGGTAAAAAGCCAGGGAAACCTGTATCAATCCAACAAACTAAATCCTAGACTGAAAAACCTTCAGAGGACTGAAGGGAGAAAACCAGCATGTCCTCAAACCTAGGCCAAATAGTCCAAGATCAACATCCAGTTGCAGGACCAGGAAGCCAGCGTCTCCCTGCACTGCCCTCTTGCTCTTAGACACTTTCACTCATTTCGGTACTTTCCCTCTCCATAGGCTAATGCCAAAGTGAGCACTGACTTCAGAATACGCCAACTTTGTTCCTTTCTTTCCCTCTATATCTTTGCAGCTGCTGGAGGTAGCTTAACATCATCTATGCTAAAGACAAAAGTCCGCCCCCGCCCACACTAATGGATTAAGTCAACAGGTGTTTTATACTGGACAATAATGGAGCGGAGAATCGGGGGCAGCTCTGAGCACATAATGCAGAGAAAAGGATGCATAGGACTGATGGAAGAGAGAATTGGGGGGGGGGGAGAATGGTGTTAGCCACCCCTTCTTGTTGCCCCTCCCACTGCAAAAAAACAGCCTGCTACTTTGTCAAATTTCAAGAGTTGGTCACATTTCTTGGTGCAAGGCTAATGGCTGCACCAAAAACAGGTGATGCAGGGGCGAGACTTTAAAAAAGAATAAAGATTGGATCTGCTTTTTTACTATGCAAAACGGGCAATTTTCCCCACAGTGGGTGGGAAGGCAGAGGGAGGAGGAGGGGTGGTTAGCGAGAAAAATGGATCCAGGGTGAGCGACTGTCAGCAAGCTCACAGAGATGGATCTAAGTGCAAGTGCCCAGGAGTAATTTATCGGCCGTGAGCACACGGCTAGTACAATGCGGACACTACTGTTTTCTCATGCTGGCCGCAGCTCTCTAGAAGTACCAGGCCTTCAGCTCCTGGAATTCTCCTGGTAAAGGGACTTCACTAAAAAGCCAGATCCCAACAATGGAGAGTATTCTGCCAACAATACATTCACATTTCCTCATACTGGGCACTGCGATGCTCTGGAGAGTCTTTTGGTGCTCTGTGAGCTCGGTCTCCTTGGGATGCCATGTGGGTTAAAGCTCACTCTTAGAAAACAAGCTTCCTTGGCTATGTTACAAACCCCAGCTCTGATGATTAAAGGTGAACGTGCCAGGAACGAACTACCTTTTCCCCCTGACATGCTTGGTGTTCGTTCGATTGCACCACTCTGCCTGGACAATGGAAATATCAGCTAGTTCATCTGCAGTGCTCCTGCACTCTCCCAGCAGGAATGGTCAGGCAGGAAACTCTGCAGAGGAACATCAACACTCTTTCTATGCATCCGATGAAGTGAGCTGTAGCTCACGAAAGCTTATGCTCAAATAAATTGGTTAGTCTCTAAGGTGCCACAAGTACTCCTGTTCTTTTTGCGAATACAGACTAACACGGCTGTTACTCTGAAACTCTTTCTATAGGCATTTAAAAAAAATCCAGGGGGAACATTCCAGTGGGCCTTAAATTTTATAGGAATTTTATTTAGAAAACCTAAATTTGGGGGCTAAGTTTTGCCAGAGTGCATCCCTTCAAGAACCAGCTGACTTCTGATGACAACCCACATCTCCCAGAACTTTACATCTCAGCGGCTATGGAACTCCCACTTTCTCCTCCTTTGCACAGATGCAGAGACAAGAGTGGGCAAGTGAAAACATCAGGCATATAGCAAGCATGATGTGCATGTACTGGCCATCTGCTCTCACTCTGCAAACTCTGCACCCAATGCTGCTATGTGGATGTTGATTTCTGCCAACAGGATTGCTTCTAGGCAGAACATGGGGCTCCCAAATTCCTCTCACTGGGACGGCCAAGGTGGGGCCAAATTAAGATCCTTTATAAAACTCTGAATGTAGTGAGCAACTTTTCTCATTTTAGAGCATACACGGGGCAAAGACCAGCTGCCAGATCTTCATCCAGTGTTACATTCTCCAAAGCCCAGACTGGGGTTTTAACCCCCCTAGATACAGAGGTTAAAATCTGCAAAGTGGTCTAGGGGATTTAGCCACTCCCCACCCACTAACAGGAATGGAAGAGGTGTCTAAGGCTCCTTTGACAGTTGGCAAATACAAGTCATGCTGAACAATTCACAGGGAGCTGGGAGAGCCTTGTCAGAGATCTCCCCAGAGTATTACATAGAACTTGGGGGAGAAGGGAGGTGGGGAAAGAGTCCAAACCTTTTTGGCCAAAACGTAAATTTTCACAGAAAATTCTCATTTTGGTTGAAATTTTCTGGGGTTTTTAAAATTGAAAACAATTTTTTCATTTAAATCAAAAACCAAACAAACATTTTTCATATTTTGGGTTTCTGGTTGGGAAAAAAAAAAAAAAAAGCAATTTTTAAGTTTCTTAAACTTTCCCCAGCTCCAGGGAAGGGGCAGGCTGTGGCGAGTCCAGGCTTCGCTACATTAGCTTTAGACAGCAGAGGGCCCCCGTAACCCTGCTGAGCCGCAATGGCCAGCGTTCCAGGTGTGGATTGGGAGAGGGCTCCTGCACCACTCCAGCCTTCTGGGGAGGGGGAGTAACGCTGCAGCTAAGGAGGGTGGAGGTTGGCAGTGGGGACAGGGCTACGGCCAAGGTGCAGCCAAACTAAGACCTTTTATAAAACTCTGGCTGTGGTCTGTGAGAGGACAGGGCCCAATTCCCTCAGCAACACTGGAAAGATTCAGCGAGTGGCACAGATTTTGAGATGGGCAGCACAGAAATTCTTTATGGGCAGTGTAGCCTCTTGTGAGTGATACAAAGAGCAGGATCAAACACTGCAGACTAACTTACTGTCTCCCCCACCCCACAAAACACCTGACAATGGGGGGTTAGCCAAGATTCACCCCATTTCTCCTTTGAATTTCTCTCCTCTCGCTGGTGTGGGCAGAAGGCCCCGGGGAAGGAACAGTATTTTAACCCTAGTAGTTACACAGGCTGAAACAGGCTTCCCCTACTGGGTGTGCTCTCAATTTTAATCCCGTCCACATAAGCAAGCAGCAGCCACCTTCCAGCACTGCAGGGGCCGCATGGACACGGTTACTTTAGCATGGAGTGAGGCTAGAGCCTGCACAGAATGTGGCTGCAGCCCTATGGTTGCATCCTAGAGTTGCTTATGGCAACATCCTAGAGTTGCCATCAGGCAGCACTGTCCTCTGCAGAAAGCCCCTGGAGCGTCATGGTTGCGGGGGAATCAGGAAGGGGTGGGGGGCCTGGAGTCAGATGTTCTGGATGCCCAACGCAAGGGGGTGGGCAGGAAGAAATCATCTCACCCTGTTGCCAAATTTGTGACTGACTCCAGAATTAAATCTTGGGCAGCACCACAGAATGAGACAGTCCTGGAAGCCAAGCGGCTGACTTCCAGAGGTGCTGAGCACTCCCTAGACCGTTGGGGGAGAGGGGGGAGGCGTGACATGAGGCAGTGATATTCGCTGGAGCACGAGGCCAGGGCAGGTGTCAGAAGAGAGGAAAGCCAGAAGCTTAAGTCAATGCCCACGGTGATGAGGATGTGCCAAGATATCCAATCCCACCCACCAACCCTCCTCCTTCCTTCAGAGGGGACACCCTAGACTGACCATAGAGTAGCACCAGTTCCACAGAATTATAGAAGTGAAGAGAAAGAGGAGGAAGAGAAAGGACCTGGTGAAACAGCCCTGCGCCTGCTTTCCTAGCCTCTGTCCTCACAGGAAGCTGAATGATAAACCATGTAGTGATCCAACAAGCCAAGCCACCCTGCTACCTCAGAAACTCAGGAGACAGATGCCTCATCCGCCCAGCCAAGGAGATGGAGATTCACACACAGCAGGGCCAGGCGGCATTAACAAGCAGGCACTAGGCCAGGCGGAAGCACTGCAGGCACTAGGCCAGGCGGACCCACAAGAGCTGAGCCAGACCAGGCTGGCGGCAGAGCTGGGCGGGGTTGGTCATAAAGAATTTCGGACCTGCTTTTGGAGGAGAAAATATGGGGACAACTTCCCACATTTTGTTGGGGGTGGGGTCACAAATCTGAAGCATTTTTGGAGCCGCTCTAATTCCAGCCCAGCTCAGCCCCATCAGCTCTGGGTCAGCTCTGCTCCACGGAGCCAGGGCCTGCCGATACGGCCCACGCTCAGCACGTCACTTCATTCGTCCTCCCAGAATGCAATGGGGCATCTTGCCTGCCAAGGGCTCTAGCATCTGCATTGAGGGGTCCGGGTCCTGGCACAGCAGAGCAAACAGCCAAGCAACCCCAGAAAGCCAGGATGTCCTCGAAGGGAAAGTAAAGCTGCTGCAGTGGGGGACTGTTTCTTTGCTGCCCAGCATCACAGGATGCCACGAAGGTCTTGCTAGGAGGGGGAAAACCTGCGTGCTTTCCTCTCTGTGCTCAGTATGGAAAAGGAGCAGCATCCCTTTGCCTCCAAAGGCTAAATCCACACCCACAGGAAAGTGGTTTTGTCCAGCCGGGGCCGGCAGCGAAGTGGCAGACAGAAGAGCTGACTGCTGAGAAAGTCGCTTCTGAGGGTGCTTTGGAGATAAGCCAGCAGCTGGTTTTGACACAGGTTAAACAGGGAAGGGGGGGGGGCGGGGGAAATAACCCTGCTGCAGCTGCCTGTGGCTCTTTCAAGTTGCCAGTTCCAAATACGAAGTGACAGGAGCTGCCTCCCCACGGAGACACTCCGTCTAGATGGGCTGGAGAATCGCTGCTTTCCCAGGGGTGCTGTGAGGGAGTCTCACACGCCCATGCTCCAGCTCGCTCTGTTCTCTACCCAGAACCTAGGTTGAGGTTTGCTGGGGGGCACAGCCAATGCCATGCCGGGGGGCTCCGCAGCCTCCAGCCCAGCCACCCTGGCTTTTGTGCCACACTCAGTTCTTTGTTCTCTTTGCCTTGTTTCCTTGGTGTCTTTGTTCTGCCTGTTCTCAGTCCTGCTCTCCATCTTTGTTCTGTCTCCTCTCTTTGTTCGGCATCTCTCCCCTCCCACGGAGGTGGCTCTGGTGGCGGGTGATTGCTCAGCTGCATGGGAACGAGGTGTCCCCGGGTTCTCCTGTACATGGGGTGCCGCTTCTTCACTTACCAATACCCCGGTTTCCCCTTTTCCCCCGGGTCCATTCTCTCTCGGCAGCTTTTTCTGCCAACCATAGCCACACGTCCTGCTTTAGCGGGGAAGCTCCAGAAGACAGCTGTGCTCTTTGCCTCTTCGCTTCTCACTCTCACCTCCCACGAAGGAGCCCAAATCTCCAGGGACCCCCTGCGAATGAAAAGCAATTTGCAGAGACACCCCCCCACCCCCACCCAAGGTGGTTCCTGGTTACCGAGGCTGCGAGAAACCAGAGACCCACTGATGTAAGCTGCCGTAACTTGCTTTGTCGTTTAACAGCCTTTTCCCCAATGAGAAGTGGCCGAAGCAGAGATGACAAATTCAGCATGTGAGTTTTTACAATGGAAGGTACAAGCCAGGCAAGGAGCAATATCCCCCCCCCCCCGTGGCTACATTCGCATTTAGTGGCTTTCAGAGCCGAATCGGAGAATTTCTCTCTCTCTTTATATCCAGTCTCTTTTAATACAATTTTAATATTCTGGTTGATCCTAAAGATGCAACATCAACTATAGAAACAGCAGCAGAAAAGCAGGGGGGGAGAGGGGGTACAAGACTTTTTTTTTTAATACAAAAAAAATTTTTTTTTTTTGCTTACAAAACATATGCAAAAGAAGCTAAAAAAACCCAAGCGGCCACTGCTACGCTGCTCTACCTAAAAAACCTCGTAACTAACGTCCTTTGTAAAAAAAAAAAAAAAAAAAGAAAAAAAAAAAAAAAGAAAGAAATATTAAGCTTAGGCACAATTTTGCTGCTGGCTGCTTGAGAACAAGCCAAGAGAACAGGATGCTCCCCCCGTTAACTGAGTGATATGTATTGACGGCTCCACACTTTATACTTAAGGCAATTTTTTGTTTTGTTTTTGACCAAGTGTTTGTTTCTTTTTTGAACGCCCCCCCGTAAAGCATGCCAGGCTCCTCTCTCCTGTGTCAGTATTAGCAGTACTAAAGTTTATGGTTCAAGAAGGTTGCAGGTCACACCGAGGGTCTGCTTCCTACCCATCTCTGTATCCGGGGAATAAAAAGGATCTACAAATAAAGAGAAACAAAAGTAAAAAAAGAAAAAGAAAAAAGAGGAAAACCCAAGTGAGCATATCATCTTTTACTGGACCAACTTCTCACTGTGCTTGTGTCTATATAAATCTCCTCACTGCATTTTCCACTGGACGCATCCGATGAAGTGAGCTGTAGCTCACGAAAGCTCATGCTCAAATAAATTGGTTCGTCTCTAAGGTGCCACAAGTCCTCCTGTTCTTTTTGCGGCTACAGACTAACGGCTGCTCCTCTGAGACAGAGCTACAACTGCACTGCAAACAGAATCAGCAGGCACGTGAGCTGTCCTATTCCACTTGCACTTATCCCCGCACCCAGCACGGCAGCTGAGTGACAGCCACGAATGGAACTGCTCATTGTACCTAGCTAATGACAGTGCTTCCTGTCCACACCAGTGCTCTGATGATACAGAGCCACCATTAAGATTTGTCTGTGGTTGGGTGAGCATCTCTTTCGTGTGATTACGGCCAGGCACATGCCTGTGTCCTTTGCTGAAGATCAGGGCCATATAAACTGTAAAGCTGCCTTTACAACATCTGGAGCGAGTGCGTGCGGAGGGATGGACGACATTATTAAGTGTGCCTAAACTCGCAAAGGCTTTATACATCAAAGAATCCTAGAATATCAGGGTTGGAAGGGACCTCAGGAGGTCATCTAGTCCAACCCCCTGCTCAAAGCAGGACCAATCCCCAATATTTGCCCCAGAATCCTAAATGGCCCCCTCAAGGATTGAGCTCACAACCCTGGGTTTAGCAGGCCAATGCTCAAACCACTGAGCTCTCCCTCCCCTCAACACGTACTTCTACCATTTAAACGGCTATGGGGCCGGGCCAGAAACTGTTACAGCCCCAGTTAAATGGAATCAGAATTTCAGTTTGGTCTTTTCCCCAGGGACTTGCCTCAGCCACCACTCAGGATGCATCTTCTGGGGGGAAGGTGGGGAGCACACGGGGTGATGAGCAGGACTGCTCAAGCTCCTCTTAATAGCTAATAAATTACAGTTGCACTGGGCCATCAGCTGCCAGGCTTGTGCTGTGGTCTCCAGGGTCTATACTGCCTGCAACCTCAGCAGGGAAGACTTAGTGCTACATGGCTTTGCTGCAACATCAGTGCTAGCTCATTGCTTGGAGTCTGCACTGAGGATAGGAAACGGTTTTATTTTTAAATCCCCCGTCACAGCGAGCAGATTTTAAATATGGCCTGCACACGCAGGAGGATACAGGGACGACACGCTTCTGTAAGCAGGGGGTGGGGGGAATTATATTTCCGAAGGGAGGGACTGAGTGAAGCGTCCAGGCCTATAACACAGTCTGAAAATACTTTGCCTTGCTCACCGCAGCAGCTCCGCTGCTCCTAACAGGGCACGGGCTCTTGGAGCACACATGGCTTTAGCATGCCTTCAGGTTCCTGACACAGAGAGAGACTGTTTGTACGGGGATGCTCTTTGTGCACACAAATAGAACTCAGTTAGATATTACGCTGTCCCTAGGGGTGTTGTGGAGGGGTGGGGATAGAGAATAACCTAGTCAGTAACTGAAGGAATTAGATGTTTCCATGTGTGTCATTGACAAAGACCAATTAAAGGAGATCTCTAACTTTACTGCAGTATTTTCAGACAGGAGGTGATTGACAGAGTTAAAGGGCTAGCTCTTAGGGGCCAGAATCATGCATTTTAGTTTGCTCCATTGGTTGCTGTGAATTTCAGTGAGTGATGAAAGCCAAGCTGTTAAATAATGACCTGCACTGAGCCTGGCACAGATTTCAGAGACACGTACACAGCCGAGTGCTGGGACCCGGCGGGCAGAGGACGATACCTTCACATGTGTCCAACAGGGTTGTGACCATCTCCTAGACCAGGGTGTGAAGCTGAAAGTGTCATCTGGGGATCTCCTACTACTCCGGACACTTTCTCCTCTTCCCGACGCTTCAAACAGGCTGCTTTAGGGTTCAGATTGCGCTCTATGCCAAAAAGAGCAAGGGGGAAGGGTGGGGAAAAAACTCAATTCATGCCACAGCATCATGGAGCAACAGCATCCGAAAAAAAACCCCGGAGTCCCAAGAGAGAAGCAGTGGAATGCACAAGGAAGTAACCCCAGTGCAAGCTCTTTCATACCCTTCTGCTCCACGTAACAGCAGCAGTTACCTCACTGGACCCCCTGCCAGAGCAAAACTTCTTTCCCCTGCAGGAATATCGGGCCAATTTAATGCATACTGGTTTAAAAAAAAAACAGACGGTCAGAGATGGTGGGCTGAAGACATTTAAGATTGAGTTTTCCTAAGCCTCCACGTGGACGCCGGATGCCTCATTTCCACATATTGCGTGTTCAGATCCCATAGATGAGGCCTTGGAAATCTCAGCCTAAGTGCTTTCCACTGCAGCTCCCCACTGGAATGGCAAACATTCGAAGTTGCAACAAAAGCTTCCGTTATAAATACATATCCAGAGACAGGCACACAGAAACGGATGGGAAGAGAAAGGTCCCAAAAATGCATCTGTCACCTGTTACCATACCTCGTACTTGCTGCTCCAAGCCCAGAATGACCTGCACCGCTTGCTGTAGGATGATCAGTTTGGTCTGTGCTTTGTCCGTTTTTAAGTGCATCTGACACATGCGTCCCAGCTCTTTAAAGGCCTCGTTAATGTCCCGTACACGCACCCTTTCCCTGGCGTTATTGGCCATTCTCCTCTCCCGGTCCCTCAGATCTTTGTCCTCCAGTGACAGGGCCTCGTCTGTACTGCTGGGTTCACAGCACCACAGGGATTAGTCAGGGAGGGTGTAAGCGACGGGGGCCGGTCAGTTGCCGTGCTGGTAGCGACACTAGGGTCCACTGCAAAAAGCTCAGTCAACCTCGCATTGCGGGAGCCAATTGACAACCGAGAAAGGAACTCCCCCAATTTTCACAGGAACCCCGGCGTGCGGGTTCCTTGTCTCAGAGAGCCAAGCTAAGGTGCTGCCAGCACCAGGCCAACCTCTCTGCGCAGGTCTAGCGGGCCGGCGCGGGGGCCGACAGGCGGAAAGGGAGGGCAGGAGGTGCGACACGGCCTTAGGGGCCTTCAGGTTCGCGTGCTTACCCCGCGCTCCTCCTCCGGGCGAGTCCGTGCACGGGGCGTTCCTCGCATGGGGAAGACGCTGACTGCGCGTGGACATTTTCAGTCGAAAACCAGACGTTTTGGGTTTTCAGCTAAAAAACGTTTTGCTTTTCAGTTTTTCCGAAGAAACCTCAGTTTTCAGTGGATAGCAGGCACCTAACGTGAAAAGTTTAGTCTAGTCGAAAGCTCAATCTTCCGTCAAAAGCAGCTTTGATGGAAAATTTTCAACTACATATCGCAGCCCTGATTGGTCGGTCAGTCCGACACCCATCTTACAGGTGGGGAAATGGGGGCACACAGAAGGAATTACCTTGCCATGGTTAGTGGCAGAGGCAGGAACCAAACCCAGATCTTGCTCTACCCACTGAATCAGGCAGACAGCTTGGAAATTTGAGAATTTAAGTCAGTGTTAAGGAGCGACTGACTACTTTAAAACCAGGGTCATGAGCTCATGGTGTCCTCGCCCCTTGCAAGCTGAGTGAGGAGGCTCCATGGGGCATCTCATTGTTTTTGCTACTCTGGCAGCGTCCTGACAGAGCAAGAAGCCGACAGGTCTTGGCCTGGGCAGGGGTGGCCTGCAACGCAGAGACATGCTGGCAGCACCTGAAGAGCTTGGTTTCATCTGCAGCGCCTTTCCCCTCTGCCTCCCCCCCTTGGATGCAGGGACGATCTTCTCCCCCAGAGCAAAATTCTCACAGGAAAGAACAACTGCCTGAAGTCTGTCCTGGGGTCAAGGCCTCAAACTGGAGTCTGGCTTTTGCCTTCAGCCCCAGAGGAGCCGGACGGGATTAGCCCATCAGCCAGGAGAGGGTAGCAGCTGCGTACGGTGGTGCACGGGGACTGAACAGACGGGACCAGTGCTTAGTCCCACTCCTGACTATCCCGGCTCATTCAGACCCTCCAGCCGCACGAACCAGGCTTTCAGGATCAGTGTGCCAGGAAATCCACTGCTGGGAGAGTGCCAGGGCCTTGGAGAATACTTGTCACCTGGATTCTCAGCCGGCTAAAGACACGAGCATCTCCTTGACGCTAGGCAGAACCTAGTAACGACTCTCGCTGCTCACAGAGAGCCTCGCAGTCATACCTATCACCAGTGTCCAGCTCAGCAGCCCCCTGCCCAGCAGGGACTCCTACACGGGCAAAGCCTTCTGCATTTTGCCTTCAATAGAGCTGCATCCGTCTGCCATCTCCTGCCCCTCTACCCATGAGCGCTCTGCTTGCTAGAGACAAGTGCTGCTTGATGCTATCAGGTGAGCATGACCAAGCTGCATTCAGTCCCATACTGGGAACGGAGCACTGGGTACCTAGCCCCCATTCATGGAGCCCACTAAGCTGGGGCCAGGCCAATGCACTGCACAGATCTGCATTGCCCGGCTGTTTCATAGCACAGCTCTAGCCACAGTGACACCTACGCTGCCTCTAAACTACTGCTGCATTTCTTTTCATCGAAATACTGCAACCTGACTATTGTCAGAGGCCCCGTCACAAGCAGGGCTCGGAGCCACCTGACATCATGGCATCCCTCAGAAGGGACCGGTCTGGGAAGTGCATGGCAGGGCATTCAGGGGAGATGGGGCCCCTCTCTCCTGGGACGCAGCCCAGAGAACGAAGGCGTTGGGGGACCAGTGCCCTAGCTCACTGCATGGGTATTCGCTGGCAATGGAGGAGGCGGGGGCTTCCACCTCTGAGAAAGGCTTTAAAAAAGGACAAGCGTGAGGAGACCAAAGTGAACACGGTGCCAACTCTCTCCCGCCCGCCCTCCCCACCCGCCGTCTCGATCAGCAAGCAGCAAGTACAAGGTAGAGAGTGGGACCACCGAGAGGTCACGGCTGGGGACTGTCTGTAGGAGATTGGAAAGAACAGAACAAAAAAATAAAAATAAAAGGAAGGGTGGGGGGAAGGGAGACAGGAAAAAATACACGTTATGAAAGGCAAAAAATTACAAACTGAAGAGAGGCACAAAAGGACTCCAACAGCGTCACAGTGAAACAGCAGAGGCCAGCAGGGGGGAGAGGAGCCAGGCACAAACCATGGATTCATAGGACCACAGGCTCTGCAGGAAGGAAAGGGGTTAACTGGCCACAGACGCTTCTGCAACAATGGCGACTGGGGGTGGAAGTTAGTAGGGAGCATGCACGGCAAGTGTTACAGACAAAGCAGCAAAAACCCCTTGCTACTCAGAGCAGGAAATAAAACAATAATAATAATAAAAAAAACCCGACAGCTTCCCCTCTGGCTGGAGTGACTGCACCCAGAGATCCACTTAGCCTGGGAAAATCATCCCTGGGGGAAACCCCTACAGTAGGCATAAGCTGAACTAGACAGGCCGGTAAAGCTCTCCTGCCCTGGCAGTGAGAATGGCTTCAGGACCAAACCAGTGTCTGTCTCCCCAGTAGAGTCGGTTAAAGAGGTGCTGCTAATGGCAGAGAGCTCCCCAGGACCGTCAGACCCACAGACAGTTGGAATCCAACTGCTCACAGACAGCAGGCTCGGAGACGCAAGATGTCCAAGTATGGAGGGCTTGCCCCTCCTCTGAGCTCTCCACCCACTGGCCAGTTCTGCCTCTCCGCTCACAACTCTGAACACCAGCGCCTCCCACTGGAGTGCCTCACACCTCCTCCCAGACACAGCTGCACCTAACCCTGCCTGCAATTCCTCCCAGCTCCCCCCCCCGGTGCATCAGCAGCTACCTAGCCGAGCTGCCTATTACAGCATCAACCGGAGGAGAGCAGAAATCCCCACTCTGGGATTGGGCGGGGGGAGAGGAGGAGGAAGGGAATTTCCTATAGCTGCTGCAAAGAGGGAGAAAAGACGGGCACAGTACTGCTTGGGAAGGGAAGCAGCCCCTGGATACACTGTCACCTTCTGTTTTTTCATTCTCATGCATGCCTTTCTTTATGGCCCAGCGGCAGGGAAACCTCACTCTGTTATAAGCTAGGGCAGCGCCCTAGAGACATTAGAGCAGTGCTAAGAGTGCACACGGGTTTCCATGAAGGGAAGCTACCCCTGTGCATCCAAACGAACAACATGCAGCACGTGCAATGGCTTTAAAAACAAAACCCGAGAGCACAGCAGGGATGCAAAAGAGAAAACAAAATTAAATAAATAAATTAAAAAGAGACACTTTAAAGGGCCTTGAGAGCCCAAGGTGGCACTGTGGGAAGGAGAACAGCGCAGCACCACGGCACAGGGGAGACAGACAGACAGCCCCGTGCCGATCAGATACGTAAAATATCACCACTCTGGGAGCCTCACTGACCTCTAACTTGTTGCTCCAGGTTCAGTATGACTGATACGGCCTGGTGTAGGATTAGCAGTTTGGTCTGCGGTTTTTCGCTGTTAAGGTGGAGTTGGCACATGCGTCCGAGCTCTTTAAAGGCCTCGTTGATGTCACGGACCCGCAGACGCTCACGGGCATTATTGGCGACCCTCCTCTCTTTCTCCCTCTCGGCTTTTTGCTCTGGGGGAAGAAGATCGTCCTCCTCATCCTCATCTTGACTAATGGTTTGAAATAAGAATGAGACAGGGACATTCGTGTGCACGCTCAGCACTGGTCAACTCACAACAAAACACATCTGCAGCAACATGATTACCTCCGCGCTGAAGGGAATGTGTCCAGGAACCCCACCCCCGCCCCGCTGCTACAGAGCGGGAGCAGCGCCCTGCGTCTCCTGCCAGCATTAGAACCTTTCCAGCCCTGGCACACAGCATCCCCGTGCTCCCATTTGCCCTTGGACTCCATTACACAGAAAGGATGCCATTTAAAACCAATAAATGGGAATGGTTCCCAGGAACAGAACAGAGCAGTGCAATTAACCCCTGGAACTCACTGTCACACGATCTAAGCATAGCCAGAAACAGGAACGGACACACACAGGTAATGTCAGCATGCAGAGCAAAGATTAAAAATACAGAGTTTGGGGAAGGCTTCAGGGTGTGAACCAGCCACTGACTGACAGAGGTGGGGAGGGAATTTCCCCTCCAGGCAGGTTATCACAGTACTGCCCATTGCTGGGCTCTCTGAAGCAGCTGGAGCTGGCCAGTGTTGGAGACAGGATACCAGGTTAGATGGGCCCCGGTCTGATTCAGTCGGGCTATTCCCACATAACTGGCTGCGTGACAGAGAATCCATATAGCCCGGACGTGTGTAGTGACGAGACCACTCAGGTTCCACCTCCTGCTGCGGACAAACTAGCGATGGGTCTGTCTGAGGTCAGCTGAGCAGTCGGCCGTTTCCAGCACAGCCCTGACTAACGTCCAAGACCACCCAGGCAGCTGGGCTGCAGCCTGCTTTGATCTCCAGTGCTTGGCCTGTTTCTTGCTCACTAGGAATTCCTGAAAAGGTGGGCAGGTGGGGCATTACCAGGGCTGGAGAAGACGCAGGAGGATGGGCCCAGCACTGCCATTCCTCCTCCCAAAGTGTCGTAAATCCTAAGAGGTGGCCTCAGACTCCTCCCCCATGGGAAGCAGGGGTAGCTTGGGGCGGTGCTGGTCTCCGCGCAGGAGCCTGAGGCTTGGCAGGGCCCTGGCACAGCATCCCTGGATCCAGCTAGCGAGCATGTTCTTATCAGCAGGGAGGTCAACAGGACACACACACACACAGCCTCCCCCTCCCCACCCCAGCCTTCCCTCCTGTCCCAACAGCACCCCCTCCAGTAACAGAATAAATGAAGGGAGAGACCTGTTCAAAGAGCACCTTGTTCTGTTCCGTGACGGCTTCATTTCCTTCTTCTCCTCTTCTGAGTTATCGGCCACCGACGTGTTCTCCTCATCCTCCTTCTCTTCCCGCTTTATTTCACTGGTTCCCGAGGAGACACTGGCTCTGCCCAGCCCCGTCAAGCCTGCAATGGCATCAAAGCAGCACATGGCCATTTGAGCGAGATCCGATTGGGGCAGGATAGGTCAGAGGGAAAGCTCCTCGCTGCAACTGCGGCTAAGGTGACGGGCTCCAGACACATCTCTGTCTCCTCTGACACTTATGAATAGGCTGGATAATTCTAGTATATTTGCACAGGATCCTTCGTATCCTAAACACACACAGCCATGCAAACCACCATGTTTGGGGAGAAGGGTAGGCAACCAGCTACTGAGAGAGGATGCTGGGGGTTGCACCAACCCCAGGATAAAGCGCTACTGGGTGTCTGGACCCATGCAGAAGAGGCAGGGCCTTGCCAGTTACGCTCTCATCTGAGAGACCCTCACTCCAAAAACTGCACAGAACTCAGTCAATCAGCCTGGGAAGAAGAGAGGGCTGGAGCTGGCCCAGCTGGGATTTGGACCTCTCCTCGCAGGCGAAGTTCCCAAGACTGCACGTTTCTCAACGCCTCCATCCACACAGCTCGCCGTAAGCAGCCGGGCCACGAGGTGAACATCAGTCAAGGCACAGACGCCACCGATAGACTCGTTCTGCACTCAGCACTGACGGTGCACGGAACAGAGGGTGGGTGGGTGGGTTTGCCAAGGCCAGGCTTTATCTCAAATGGCTACGTCTACACCATGCGCTAGCAGTCTGATCCCCCGCGACACACGCTAGTGCCAGCTCTTGGTGAGCTCCTGCAAGTATAAATAGCCCAGCTGCAGCACCGTGCGCAGCAGAACCAGCGGGTATGCAATCAGCTGGGTCTCTGTCACCACTGCCCAGGCTTCTGCAGCTATTTACACGTGCACTGTCTTGATGGCAGATGGTGCGAGAATGTGTGCGTGAGCAGGGGAAATCACACCCCTCGCTGGTACTGTCCACATATCCTAAGACAAGCTTCTGGGGACACAGCAGAGTGTAACGCCCACCCTGCCCAAAACGCCCTCCAGCATCAGAACTCAACTGCAACTACAAACCAGGCAGGGCTCGAAGAGCGATTTGCAGCTGAGTGCAGGTCCTAGGCTGCATGTGCAGGTTTAGAAGCTGTGTTGAAGACCCTTGAAGAACGTACCATGGAAAGTCACCGGACATTGCCCACGTGAGAGCTGCAGTATTCCCTGCCTCCAGGGCGGTGCTGGCCCAAAGGCTCACACACAGCACACGCTCCCCGCTCTAGCCCATACGCATGCCATGCGGCTGGGAACCTCTCTCGCACTGTTTTCTCCACTGGGCTCATGCTTTTCATAGAGCCAGGTCTTGGGGTCATCTTACCCCCGATGAGCCAGGGTCAACCAGCCAGCAAAGAAGTGGGCAAGGCTTGGGGGAGGCACCACCTTACCGCTGTATGTGTCTTGCTGCCTGCTGAGATCGGGGAGCGAGCTGGGCTGCGATGGAAGCGTAACATGGTTGTGGAGCATGCTCGGGTTGCTGGACAGTCCGTCTTCAGGGTGACTTCCTCCCACCTACAGCAGAAAAAGCAGAGCAGCCTTTAAGGGCAAATAGGAGAGCCAGGAGATACCAGGCACTGTTCAAGCCGAATATCACCACTTTGGAGCCAGGAGGGCGCCGTGGTCTGCACCAACACCTCACCTACGTGTTCCTTTTCTCCAACACCCAGCAACATCCAGCCTGATCCGGGCTCCCTCCCTCTCACCCCAAGCCTAGGTGGGCAGAAGGTAGAGAGGAATAGCTTAAAGTTGCTTCCATACCAGCTCCTCTCGGAGAAAAGCCAGACTCAGTGGGAAGAGGCATGTCCTGTTCATGCTTCAGACAATTCAGACTAGACCAAATCGTAGGAAGCATCCCCAGCAGCATGAACCATGCCTGTGTCATCTCCCAAAGGAGGCCCCGGCGCTTGGGACATTAGGTGAGACAAAGCCTGGAGAACAGGCTGCAGGGGACACGCCGGCATGGGCTGGACTTGCCTCAGCAGATCTTTTCCATCTCAAACGTCTATGATTCAGGCTGATGCATCTCCAAGGGACTGCCCCACCACCACCAAACCCCCTCAGAGAAGGAGCCCTTGCTGGAGAACAACTCAGCCCTCTCCGAAAGCATGGACATGGAACTTGTAATTATTGATATCGCAGTAGTGCCAAGAGCCCCTTTTCACAGACCCAGGGACTGTAAGAAACCCAATCCCTGCTCAGAGGAGCTTCTAATCCAAAGGTTGCCATGCACCTTATTTTTAAGTGAGCAGTTGGGTGTACACAGCACCTGGGAAGCTTGAAACACCTCCACCTGCCCCTCCTCATGCTCACACCCCGGCAGGAAGCTCCTGATCCTTCTCCCTTCAAGGCACAGAACCCCCTCAAGCACTTGTTCACAGAGTCAAAGTCTCTTGGACCGGAGGTACCCCCGTGATCAAGCCTGACCCTCCTGCACTGCACAGGCTGAGAACATCCTGCAGCTATTCCTCTAGGGGAACTCTGGAGTTCAGCCCCTCTGAGCAGGCAGGGCACCAGGCCACACTCTTCTCATGTGGTTAATTATTCAGTAAGCAAGAAGATGAGGCCGTGTCTGCCTCAAAGGGCTTACAATCGAGCAAAGCCCAGGAGTCACTCAGCAAGTAAACCCTGTTATAAGCGCTCTCGATTCTGCCGAAACACCCTTGGTTCCAGGGTCTACTGTCTCTCTTCCCCACTTATCCCTGCTTGGAGGGCTTATTCTAAGAGGGAGATCCCCATGTTCAAGCTTTCACCCCTAACCCAGAAGGAGACAACAACGTGACCTCCACTTTTCATGGTGACCAGTATCATCTCATGGACAACCTGGGTTCCCCCAGGCTGACTGCTGGATCCAGCTGTGGTCTGGAGTCCTACATTCAGGGCTTATCTACATGGAGAACTGCATCAGTTCAACTCAAGGTACACACTGAAACCAACCAGCACAACCCCCTGCACAAACACACTAATTTCAGTTTAAGCCTGTGGTTTATTTCGATTCGGCTTCAGTTGATTGGGCAACAGGATTAAAGCTAAACTGAATTAAACCAAAATCGGGGTATCCACACAGTGGTTTGCACTAAACCAGTACAAGTCTGCGTGTAGACGGGGCCTTGGATTGTAAGCTCTCTGGCAGGGACTGTCTCTGGGCTACGTGTTCGTACAGCTCCCAGCACAAGGCCCTGGCATCTAGCGTTACCGCAGCCACCACCACCAGTGTCCTGACTCACCAGACTCGAATGCCTGTTCCCTATAGGCATAACTGAAGTGGGGAAGGCCTGGCTGAGCCCGCCCACTGAGGCGCTGTGACCAGGGGCCGATCCCAGCAGGCTGTGCATATCTCCGTGGTTGGCTGGCATGGCAGCCGTCTGGCCCACTGCGTGGTTCCTCAGCACGTGGATGGCTTCATCCAATCTGTCTTCCATTTTGTTTTGCTTTGAGGGGCGGGGAGGGTGGTGGAGAGAAATAAAGATTCCATTAACATTTAAGAACACTGCTTGCCTGGCTTCTGGCCATCGCCTCTGTGCCTCAACAGAGCCACTAGCTGCAAAAACAGACAAGCATCGCAAGGCTACTCGAGAAGGGTTCCTACCTCCATAACGCTCCTTGTGCTCAAACTCTGCAAGCAAGCTGTGGGGCCCTTAAGTGTTGTTGCATGGGGAGGGAACTTTAAAGTGGGCATGATTAGCCTGTGAAACTCCCCGACACAATGCAGTGAGGGATTCCAAGAAGGGATTAAGCCGTTATATGGATAAAAGGAACATCTAGGAGTCGTATCAGAAAGGATAAAAAAAATAAAGGCTGTAAATCCTCACACTTCTGTTATCTACTGGAGGTTGGGGAGAAAGCTTCCCACCTCAGGTAGGTTATTGTATCAGTGTTCAGGGTGTGTTTTCTTGCACTTTTCTCTTAAGCACCCGGTGCTGAGCTGTGTCAAGCAGGACACTAGTCTGGGCGATGTGGCTTGCCGCCAGTGCCGATGACGTTATGTTTGCAACTGAAAGCTTTTCTCCAGTGTTAAGCACTCCAGTACACAGTGGGCCCGCAGGCTAGATCTGATGGGTAATCCAGTGGTGCACCACTGTTCAGAAAAACAATGGGTGCCACGGGGTTGGGTTCACCGGTTTTCTCCTTTGTACTCCCCCACCACATTTCCAACCAACCAGCAGTAAATGTGTTATTTCATTAATCGCTGCTCACTGCGGGGGGGGGGGGGGGGGGGGGGAGGAGGAGGAGGAGGAGAGAGAGAGAAAACCGAGTAGAAATGATCAACGCGATACTTACTAACGTGTGGAGAGTCCCTTCATAGCTAGGAGACAAGGCACCCTGTCCGCCTGCTCGGGGCCACTGGGAAGTGCCTGGAACAAACCGCACATTGGATAAATTTCAAATGCAGCCCTCAAATGCAACGCTAGATGGGGCTAGAACACTGCAAAGAGCGGAAAGCCCCGCAGGAGGCAGGCCACCTGCGTAAATGTACCTGTGTCTCTTGGGCCAAAGAGGGTTATGGGGCAGGAATCATTTTTGTGGGAAACTCAAGGGTTGTGGAGAGAAATAAGCTAACAATCCTCACCCCAATGTCAAGCAAAGCATCAAATCTGGGAAAGATATAACACATACATACATACAGACAGACAAATAGGTTCTTTCCTTAGTTCCCCCTTACCCCAGTAGTGTTATATTTTCATATCAGTGCTTTAGCCCCTATTGTAAATCCTCTCTCTCAGAAAGCCAAGTTTTTTGCTTTTATCAACATCCATTGCAGATTCTTTGCCCTTCAGTGTTTTCATACAGGCATTCATGCTGTGGGTACACCTGCATGTGTGCCTGCTTTTGGATTTAGACACAGCAGAAGGGCAGCCTCCAGGTACCTGCATAACCCCCAGCTGTTACCAGAGTGGCGAGATGGAGGGATCTAACAATTCAATGCCCCCAGTTCAGCTGTGCCGGTCATGCCATATGAAAACGAGTGCAGGTTTGTACTGCTCTCCCTCTGTCCGACAGAATGGAGCACAGAGGTCTCCTGCATCTTTACGCCTTGAGATATTTCCAGTGACAGACCCAAGAACGATTCAGGTTGGGCTCCCAGTTGCAGGAACTGGGAGCTTCGGTCTTCTGCAGAAGGAGGCACCTGCAGCAGGCTGCCAGGATTCTTTTAAATCGCAGTATAAAACAGGTTCTGAAAATGGTTTGAACAGCCACCTCCTCCTGAACCTGGAGCCCCTCCCACAGGCACCCGCTCAGTTCACAGAGAACAGGGGTAGCTCAAACGGCACATGGATGAGTGAAGCTTGCAAAAGGGTTTTCGGCAGGGAAAGAGGATGCACATTTCACGCAGCTAGCAGCAAAGCTATACTTCAGTGCGACAGCATCGCTGGACATCGGCAAGATGCACGGGCAGCTAGAATATTTCCTGCCAGGTCACTTCTTTGGAGACAAAAGCCAAAGTTTTCAGGAGTGACTAGTGATTCTTGGTGCCCACCCGGATACCCCTTAAAGAGGCATGATTTCTGCAATGGGGGAGAAGGCTCAGCATAAGAAGGCCCATTCCAGACACCTCAAGCCAGGTACCCAAAATCACTAGCCATTTTTGAAAACCAGAGACAAGATGTCTCTCCACACCCAAACCAGGCAATTCACAGGAGTTGGGTTTATTGTTTTTAAAACTTTTTTTTAAAAGATTCTCTCCCCCCCCACCCCCTTTTACAATGAAACTGGTTTGATCAGGTTTGTAGAAATGTTGCTCAAGCAATTCTCAGGAGATCAGCGCATCGAGCACGTACCTGCAAGCCCCTGAGGGGAGCCCACGGGAGTGGAGGGGTTTGAAGAGAAGTTATTGCTAGAGTGATCTGGGGAATAAATCTGGAACGAGAGAGAAACAAAGCACAGTCAGCCAGCTACGCCGTCGAACCAGAGCGTTCCCGGCCCTGTAGAGCTGCAAACCCTTCGCTGCCCTAAGCCCGCATGTACCACAGCTGCCTACAGCACTTCCCCACGGACTTGCAAGTCTCTTTACGTCACCCTTGCCAATTGCCCCAGCCCTCCATCTACACAGCAAGCATGCTTCCTCGGTCCCAACCCCAAGCGCTCTGCTGGCCAGAATTAACCTTGGTATCTATGCTATTGCTGCGTTCCTCCCCCACCACACCCCCCCAGCTCCTTCCCCACAGCAGGTGCCTCCATTTGCCCCCTTCGTTGCTGGGCTCTCACAACGTGAGGAGGTTTCCGTGGTGTTTGACCTCAGGGAGCAGAGACCCCCAAGGAGTGATCGTGGGGGCAGGCACTGCACGAAGCTGGCTTCCGCGTGGGGTGACACTGGGGGCTGGTGGACCGAGCCGGGTGGATCTGTGGCACGCAGCGCCAGGCGAGGCCTGAGCTCTAACTGAAAGCAACCGGTTGGCCCGACACGGACCGTCGGTCGAGAGTCAGCACCGCCCAGTGAACTTTAAACAGCCCCACTCACATCAGCTACACCCAGTGCCCAAGGTATCACAGCAACAGGCATGGAGAGGGTGGATAGCGGAGGGGGACTGGACTGGGATTTGCCAGGCCTGGGTTCTGTTCCCATCTCTGCCCATAAGCAAGTCACTTAACGTACCCTGAGCCCCAGCTCTCTCGCTGTGCCCTACTTCACAGTTGGGTGGTGACGGTAAATACAGGAGTGACCATGAGGCACCTCCTCTTTGTATCTATGGCCCCAATTCCCATAGTGTCAAGCAGCTAAATCTTTTATTTCTTCTTTTGGGGAAGGAAAGAGCATCATCTCCATTTTACAGCTGGGGAACAGGCAGACACTACGGGACTTCTCAAGGACATATATGGCCTGATCTGCTAGGCCATCCTTCCTCTTTTCCTTGCCAGTTAACAAGCCCAACATGAGAGCTGCATGGTTCCAAGCACCTGAACCACCAACCCACAGGGACGCTTAATTCTCCTTTCCAGGGCAGGGAGCAAGATGGTCAAGTTAACAACCCCACTCCAATGCTTGCTGACTTGGAAGGGCGTTGGGAGGAAGACTCCAGAGCAAGAAACACTTACTGAAGCTAATGCTTTCCCAAGCGCATCTCCTGAGCTCCCAGCAGTGGTTCCTCTGTTGCCTGCAGGGAGGGAGAGAGAACACAGCCCTTACCCCTCCGGTCCTGGCTGGAGTGCGCATGCCTGAAGAGCTCAAATCAGAACAGGTCACTTTTGGAAAAAACCAGGGGCGCTTAAAAAGAAAAGCTGACCCTTGTAGTTTGGTGTCTGCAAGCAGTCTCTCCTATTGAGCCTGGGAGGGGAAGGTGTCAGCAGCTGAAGGCAGGATAAAGTTTCTTATTCAGAGTTTTAAAAAGACCCACTTTATTCCACACCTCCCTTGGTTGCCACTGGCCTGAGAGTCTTGCTCTGAGCAGCAGGGAGCAGGCAATATCCGCTGTGGCTGCCATCCTGGAGCTGCAGGGATGTTAGCACGAGATCCCAGGTCAAAGGCACTGCGCCAGTCAACATCTCCCACACAGCAAACCCTACTGTAACAGGGCACCTTCCAAGCCCCCACAGTCCTAGTCCCGTTCCCTTCCTCTCCCCAAACAAGGGTTTCGCTACAGAACAAAAAAAAGATCAAGGTCAAGATTCTCAGCTCCCAGGGATCGTGAAGTTAATTTCAGTAACAGGTTTTGTAACAGGTTCAGCAGGGTTAGAGATTAAAGCACTCAGGGGTTTAAAGTGGCATTTGAATGCAGCACGAACATTTCTATTCCTGATTTGGATGAAGATCTCCCCCTGCACCTTCCCCACCTGCCTCCGGTTTAACTCCTTTCTGCCACTCGCTCAGTGGTCGCGCCTCCGAGAAGCGACTGCACAGATTCCAGTTTCCCTCTGGGACCCATGAGCTGGGTGTGAAAACACATGCATGGATCGAAAGCAACAAGCAACTTAAACCTCTGGGCACAGAGGCTGCGGGGGGTGGGAGGGTGCGTCATGCAGACAGACGGAGTGCAAGCATTATTCTCGAACGTCCCAGACAGTGGCTTTAACCCACACCTCCGTATGCATTAGACATTTACCTTTCCTGGATTAACCTGCATGCAGTGGGAGGGTGGAAATGTCAGTGGCCTCTGCCCAAGACTTGCCAAACCGTGTACATACCCATCATGTTGTCTGTCCCACTGATCGGCGGCGTGTGACTGGGCACGCCATAAGGGGTGGAGGCAGAGGGAAAGCCAGACACAGAGGAAAGTCCGCCATTAACTTCTCCTGAATGCATCGGGTAGTTCTAGAAAAGAGAAAGGGGAAGAGGCATGAGACATCCCCTGGGACGGTCCACAGCACATCAGGATTTAGGTAGCACCCACGCCAAGGTGCAATGTAGCGGTTAGTGAGTGTGGATCAACTGTGCCCTCTGATGGACCAAATCTCTGACCTGACTGCACTGCCTTCCAGCGGCTGGAGACAGTGGACGTCGCCAGGACTTCCTCGAATTTTATACATCGGAATGAATTTTTTTATGTGCACCAATATGTAGGGGATGTGTGGTGGGGCCGAGGAGTTTGGGGGTGGGTGGGGGGGCTCAGGGCTGGGGCAGAGGGTTGAAGTGCAGGGGGATGAGGGCTCCGGATATTGGTGAAGGCTCTGGGGTGGGGCCAGGGATGAGGGGATTGAGGTGTGGGAGGGGGCTCAGAGCTGGGGCAGAGGGTTGGGGTGTGAGGGGGATGAGGACTCTGGGAATGAGGTATTCAGGGCGCAGGAGGGGTCTTGGGGCTGGGGCAGAGAGTTGGGTGCAGGGAGTGAGGGCTCTGGCTAGAAGTGAAGGCTTTGGAGTGGGGGGTGCAGGCTGCCCCGGGGCTGCAGTGGGGAGAGAGGACTCCTCCCAGCAGCTCGGGGCCAAGTAAGAGGCGCCTCTCCCCAGCCATGGCAGCTCCAGCGGGGCTGGGCCAGGGGAAGGGCACCTCTCCCTGCCTGCGCGGCCCTTGATAGTTTGTTGTGTGGCTTACAGGGAACTTAGGACACTGTCATGTTACTGCCACTGAGGGGGATTCTGCTGCTGCTCGAGTGGTGGGGAAAGTCCCCAACTGCAGCTGAGTCAGAGAGTGTGTTCAGAGAGAGAGAGCGCACGCGCGTAGAAAACACCCTCCAAAATCAGCAAAAATTGTGGACGTTTTCATGAATTCTCCCTCCCCGCAACCCCTTATCACAACCAGCTATGGAGCTGGTGGAAAGTTTCCAGATTCTGAAATTCATTGTTGCAAATTTTTTTGAATTGGGGGGAGAAGGGGGGGGGCTGGAGAGAGGCAGGAAAAGGGGGATGTTTGAGAAATTGGAAGGCCAAGAAGCAGATGGGTTCATTTCAGAATAGGCAACCTGCCCACGCACCGCACAGACACCCTCCCCACCCCCAGCGGGAACGACTGCACTCCCCCACTTCAGAAAACGGCAGCCACGGCTTGGAATGCAGGCTCTCATTTCTACAGCTGATCCTGCAGCATCCATGCCTTCGCCCTGAGGGAGGATGGGCAGTCTGGTAGCTAAGGCACCAGGAGTGGGAGTCAGGAAATCTAGGACCTTGGAGAAGTCACTTAGTCTCCCTGCATCACATGTGGGGTTGAGAAGATAAATATCCTGAAGATCGTGAGACACTATTGCAGTGAGGGCCAAGTAAACACCTAATTTTAGACAGTCTCAAATTTTAAGGCCAGAGGGTACCAGTTTGATCTCTGTCCAGTTCAGTCTGCCCTCCTGTACCACCCAGGCCTCGATCGCTCCCAAAATAATTCTCAGAGCAGATCTAAACTGATCACCAAGCTAGCACTGGGCAGGTTACATTTGGACAATCGAGTGAACACCCCTACAGCAGGATAAACCCGAAGTGCTCTGCTTTAGCTGGGGAGGGGAAGACACTTTCAATGTCTATGCCCAAGTGCCCCCAGCTACAGAACAGGGGTAACTCTTCCTGGTCACTGACAAACTACATTAATGTTTGCCAGGGCCTGGATGCGGTGGTGAGGGGCCTCGCAGAGACATTTACAAGGCCGATGACCCGTATTTTCAGAACAGCAGCATAAGAGCATCTTGCTATTTCAAAGAGCGCTGCCAAAGAACAAGCCATCAGTATGTTTACAAAGGGACAGAAGCCTGGGATCTCACTCAACACCAAAGTCCGCTCCTTGCTAGCGCCGGTTGAAAGAGTATTTTACAGCAACACTGCACAGACATACCCTTTGTCAGACTACAAAAGTCTCGCCAAATTGCTCCATAGAAGGTGAGAATCATTATTCCCATTTAACAGGCCAGGCAAACTGAGACCCAAATCAGGGAAGTGAGTCAGTGGCTGAGCTGGGAAGAGACCCCAAGAGTCTGGCACTCTGCCCTGTGCTCCTACAACTCCATGAAAAGAAAAGGAGGACTTGTGGCACCTTAGAGACTAATAAATTTATTTGAGCCTAAGCTTTGCATCCGATGAAGTGAGCTGTACCTCATGAAAGCTTAGGCTCAGATAAATTGGTTCGTCTCTAAGGTGCCACAAGTCCTCCTTTTCTTTTTGCGAATACAGACTAACACGGCTGTTACTCTGACAACTACATGGTGCCACCTAAACATTCACACTCTGCTCAACGCTATGGCATCACCGGAGACACATTACCATCCGTTCGTGCTGATGTAAACTATTAAAGCCACTGGACTGTGTGAGAGGAGCTGAGGAGCCTCCCAGCATGGCTCCATAGCTCGACTGGCTCATGGTGCCGGACGAACTCCACAGATCTGGCGAGTTATGAAGTCCATCTGCAAGGCAAGCAACCATGTCAACTCCGGGGATGTAAAATTGCAACACACAAGAAACATCAGCAGGGCAAGAATCCCATGCGGCAGAGGGGGGAAAGGGGAGACTAGCTGAGTAATGCTGATGGCACGCACTCTGTGCGGACACAGGAGTTGTGCAGTAAATTATTTGTAGCGCGACAGCATTTAGGGACCGCATTAATGGACCAGGCAGGTCGCTAGGAAGGTCTCTGCCCTGCAAAGCTTACAATCTGCAGGACAGCCTCAGGGCTCAGGTGCGCTGCAAGACAAGGTTGTAGGTCAGGAGGCTACAACCAGCCATGAGCCTGGGATCCGATGTAATGGCGGTGATTATGGCATTACTGGGTGTACGTATTTACAAGTGAGCTTTACGCATGCCTGCCCCACCACCGCCCACACACTGCATCACACGCTGCTAGGAAATCCCCTCTGTCACTACTTTGGAGGTAACAGGATAGGGGGCAGCTGCTGTGAAGCTGGGGTCACCAGCATTAACTACTGACCTGGCATGTAGAAGGCTCCAGGATACACAGTGCTGGGAGGTTTCGAGGGGGCATATCCAGCTGGATCCCTGCTGTAGTCATCACCTGAGTTGGATGGATACACCTGCAAAGGGCCGGAAGGGGGATGAGGTCGGGAGAGGGGCCTGCCCATTCAAATAGCTTTCGTGCCTTCTAGATTCTCTTCTCCCTCGTCCCTCTGCCTTTTCCTGACAGGCTACCTTCCCCCACCAGATAGCCTTTAATCTATTTATTGTGGCTAATAATGTAGCCAATTCCCACAGCAAAAAGAAAAGGGGAAAAAAAAAAAGAAAAAGGAAGAAGTTCAGCCAAAGTTAAAGCTGAAAAGCGATACACTAAGTTATTCAGGAAATCCTCACAGCTAAGATGGGCACCAACCTTAACTCTGTCCCCTTCTCCCTGGTGCCTCCCCCCACTGTCACACTAAACTTGGCCTCCTGCATCCCTCATCACGTCTCATATGTGGGCTGGAGATCACCTAACCAACCCTTTCCACCCGGACAATCAATCTTTCATCGAATAAATCCAACTGACGCGCAGCTGCCAACACTCGGGAGGGGGTGGAGAAGAAGTGAAAGCAGAAACGTGCCCTACATTTTTGATCTTTCATGCCCCGTGTGTGACGGAACAGGCCAGCGCGAGAAGTTCCAGCTTTCCTCTTTAGTTCCCTTTTCTGTTGTTATGGCTTTTTATGGGTAACCACAAGGATTATATCTGGATGTTAAACCCCAGTCCCTAGTCAGATTCAGAGGGAAATGGGAGGCAAGTATTCTGGACCCATTTGCTCCTGTATCTGCTTTTCCTTACCAAAAAGGCTTCACTGTCACCTATACCCAGCTCTTCCGTAGTGTCTTTCATCTGGAGAGCTGAGAGTGCTTTGCAAAGGAGGCAAGTATTCATTATCCCCGTTTGACTGATTGGGAAACTGAGGCAGATGCCAAGGTCTTCATCAGTGAGGCTCTTCATCCCCTGGCAGCCCTTGACAGAAGTCACCTCCAAATTCCATTCAAACCCTCTACTGACACACCCCACTGCAGGCCAGCTGCTCAGCCCAGCAGCACGGGTACAGTGCTGGGTTTGAGCGGCATGAAAACCTGCCGCTCAGCATGTGCGACGCAGCCCAGGTCGGGACACCTGCAAGCCCTGGCTTAGTTTACTGAAAAGCATCATCCTCTCCACATAGGCCAGGCTCTTGGGAACAGGAGCCTACATGGCCCACTGCATGACAAAGACTCCAAACGAAGGAGACCGAACGCACACGCACACAATGATGCCTGCACGGAATCTAGAATGCTGCGGGATTCCTTCCTTTAGGGCAAATAACTCTTGGTCAGCCCCATGAACCTTTACTTCTGCAGTAAAGGATTTCCAACAACAAAAGAGGTGGAACCAACACCTATTCCGTTTATTCAGCGCAACTAAGGGACTCAAAGGAGCGTTGTCCCTCAAAATGAAGGACACTTGCAGAGGCCTGCTTCTGTAGATGGCTACAGCAACACTGCAGTGGAGCTATGTGCACGTCATGTGTTCCGTAGCACTTTGAGAATAGAGGCAGGTAGCAAAGAAAGGGTTATTGACCAAATGGATGCTAGAAAGCCCACTGAAGACAAATGTCTCGTGTGCTGATGTTCAAATGTGTTGAACAAACGCACACTGGATATGCAAATAAACCGAAATGCCATTTAAACTGATGCGAAAACCTTCCCAGGACCTATTTTCATCACTATTGATTCATTCTGAAACTATTTTCTTTTTAAATACATATGAAAGCAGGGACCGGGGGTTGCAGTAACTTTTCCGGGCATTCTCAGTTCATCAAATGACTGGAAAAGCATTTCTGTTTGTAAGGGAAGCCAGCAGGGATGTGGCAAGGGTCTATTTCCCCCCCGAGATCCCCCCTCCCCCCAGTCTGCAACTTCTAACATTTTTATTGGCGCAAGTACAAAGTGCCAATGAGGAAGAGTAGAAGAATGGCTCTATTTTTACAATTGCCCAAACCACTGAGAAAATGGGTTTTAACAGGGAGACAGCAAAAATGTGCTCTGAAAAGCATCGGTAATTACTCTTGTTAAAATAAATTCATCCCTTTGCACCTTCAGTTCCTGCTTCTCAGACTAGCCATCCCAGAGACGAAGGCATCAAAATGCACCATCTAAAGAAGAGCACCCACAGCTGAGACAAACAACAATCACTGATACCCAGTGTGTCCAGCGCATGCCTGGATGGAGTGATGCAATGAATTTCACAAGGCTCCGGACAATGTTTACACTCCATCTTTAAAAAAAAACAGAAAAACCTCAGAACCATGTCCTCCAAAGAGGCTTTAAAAATCCCTTGTTCTATCTCTCATATACCCTTGCCCCTTCGCTTTCTCTTCTTAGAGAGCAAACCCCCTGACCATGCTCCAAAGTCGGTTGTCTTCCAATACTACACACCAGTGTATCTTTAAAAACAAAAACCCCCCCCACCATCCACTAGCTCTTCGTCAGCTCACACAGCAGATTTACGACCCCCACCCCACTGTTTTAACATGTTCCACAACTCTTTGGGCTAATCTGAAGGTGATAACTGAATTAAGGGAGAGCTGTAAAAGTCCCTATTGCTCCCCTCACTCCTATAGGGGTCCCCCGTGCGTCTCCTGCTGCTTTGTACCCAGAAGCAGCAATCACCAAACTGCAGTGTTCTCTGGGTGATTGGAGGAGAGAGAGACGGCAGAGAATGTAACTTGTGACCTTCTGTTTCAACAGATCGCCAAGTTCAGATGGAGTCTTTATTGACCTGATAGCACAAATTTAGATCATAAACTCATAAAAAAACCACAGAGGGGAGGGGGAAGGGAGAGAACTGACAGATGCTGACAACTGGCCCCCACGCCCTCTTAAAAAAAAAAACAACAACCTAAAAGCCCTTTGCTTTTGTGTGTATCCAAGAATCTCCCCATTTCAACACAGAGACAAACCTTGAAGTGGAATGCATGAAAAAAAGTGTGTGTGGGTGTGGGTGGGTTGCGCGTGTTTGTGGCAGGGAGGTGGGGAGAGATGGGGAATGGAACAGGCTACAAAGAATAAGAATCCAGTAAATTGACTTTTCCTATAATTTGATTAAATAGCGGGAGCTGGGACAGGGAATCGAATGAAGCACATCTAATAGCCCTGCACCATCTGCCAGCCCCTGGCACCTGGCCAGTCTCCAGGCAGCTGTGCAGCACTGGAGGAGAAGAAGAAGGGGTGGGGGTGGGGAAAGGAGGTTTAACATATTTAATAAATCCTGAGCGAGAATAAAAAAAACGGTAAGAAATATCCTCACCCAGGCAGGAAGCCGAAGCAGGATTCCGAAGGTGTCCAACGTTTGCACCCTGCTGTTTCCCAGACAGCTGGAACACCCCCCCTGCCTCCTCCCATAGGCACATAGGCACCCCCCATTCCTGGCTTTGAACTCTCCCCACCCCGCCCCCAGCTCTATTTCAAGGGAGTCAAATTTCAGTCCGATTACTCATTAACGCTCCGAGGTCCTCCACACCCACCGCAATGCAATTCACTCATGCAACCGCCTCGACACATCAGCGCTCCCTGGATGTGCGAGGTAGATCTGGTGTGTGTGGGGAGTGTGGACACACGCGCACACACTTTTTTTTTTTTTTTTAAAGCCTGGAGACAACAGATACATAAAATTCAAGCCGCTCATTTTGAGAGGATGTTTCTAGGAAAGAAAGAAAAGCCCTGGAAATCTTTCGTTTCGGCGTTAAATAATAAGGAGGCTTTCAAACAGCTTTTTCTAAAGACATCTAAGAGTATGTTAGTTGGGGTTAAGGGAGAGGGGAGAAGAGGGGGAGCTGGAAATAGAGATGTTCCATCAGCTAACGCTGTCTGTTGTCCTCCAGAGAGCGGGCAGACGGCCGCTCAACTCAAGTCACCCAACCCATCAGCTGCCCCCCCCCCCCCAACTAGCATCCCCAGCTTGCTGAAAGTCACCATGCACAGAGATAAGAGCCCTCTAAGCCTGCCTTCAAAATATGTAAAGCAGCTGACGAGCCTCCAAAATCCTCTGCACTTGGGAGGACCTGACAGAATCCACACGCAGACCCACAGGAAACAGTAAATCATAGCCAGGTCTCTCCTCCCCCCCCAGCCTTTGCCTCTGTCAGCTAGAGAGTCAGACCTCTGGGACCTACAGGTGAGATCATTTCCTGTGTTTAAAATTGCTAGCACCGAGAGTAAAAGGAGGGAGCTTGCCAAGAAACCGCATTAAATTCACCAGCACTGGGATTCTCAGGGTGTTTTGGTTCTCCCACCCTGTTATTCTTGTTCAAATGCATAAACCAGTGAGGGACTTCAGGCAACCTTGCAGACTAATATTAAACAGAGCAGTGACCAGACTGTAAATTTATACACTTAGAATAGTTGCCAGCCACCATACTTTTGACTGCAACAGAATCTTCAAACAAACTACTATTCTAGGAGCACTGAAGCCAGTTTCCACAGGACTCAGAGACAAAGCCAGACAATGCTTCAAGTTGTATGTATGTATGTGATCTGAGATCTCTACTAGACAAGGGCACATGGATGGTTAAGAAATGTGACTTGGGTCAAAAAGCAAAAGGTAGGGGCTGGCTAGTGTCTCAGGGAGGCAGAGCAAATGCTGGATCAACACGCGTGTGTCTCCGCTCTGGTGCGCATGTGGTGAGCAGAATCTCTCGTTGACCCAGATTACAAGTTTTTACTCCCTTTGTTGGGAAAACGCAGCAGCGGCAGTGTCATTGATATATGGATCCAAAGGCCAGAAGGAACCATTGTGAGCACCTATTCAGATCTTTTGCACAACAGAAGAATTTCACTTAGTAACTCCTCCATCTTTTAAACCAAGCAAGTGGCAAACTGATACGATTTGTCATAGGTCATACAGAGTTTGGTGTATCCAAGAAGCAATTTTAAGGTGGCTTGTGAGAGGCGAAAGGCAGGTGTCGGATACAGAGCGGGATATCTGGCACACAAGCAATAGGATTTTAGCTGTACTTTTACCGAATGGATTTTGATGCAACTGAACCCTTCCGAGCAGCTGCCAGTTGTATCACACTCAGCACTATTCAGTCAGGCCCTGATCCTTCTCCTGCTGAAGTGGATGGGAAAGTTCCTACAGACTTCAATGGCAGCAGGCTTTAAGTGCATCGGCCCCAGGCCTATTTTCAGGGTGATTCTTGCACATGGGGTAATTAGACACAGACTCTCTGCCTCGGGACCCATTCCTTATTGTGCCATCCAAACTATGCAGCCAGCCACCAGACATGGTCACATCCACCCTGACTTATTACTCAGAGCAGCACAGGAAAGAATGCGGCTCCTCGGGCCCAAAGGAAAGAAAGGAGAGTGTGGGTGGCGAACGCACAGCGGCACAGAGAGAATAAGAGCTGCAGCAGACTTTGCTGTTTTCCAGAGCTGCTACTTCACAAGGGCAAAAAACTCAGGACGACCATGTGCTAATGTACAACAGCGTGACCACAGGACACACCTGAGGGGCCATTCATGGCCAGACCTGCTAGTTAGAAGAAAGACCAGCCTACCTCCATCCCATCTCCCTTGCCATCAAAGGAGTAGGCAACATCCCCTGGCTTCCATGCTTTCCACTAACTTTTCTAGTTCGCTCTTTAACTCACTGATGTGTTTGCATCTCATGCTGCCTTTGGCAGCGCTTCCTCTGCTTCAGCCACCCTCAACTATTTCAGCCACTGACCATTCCAAGTTTTCAAAGCAGTTATGGAATTAAGATTAAAGTACTTTATTTTAATAAGATGTTTATGAACCTATTTACTTTGCACAGGGTCCAGTGATAACATGGAGCAGGCTCTTTTGCTGAATGTTTGCAGACGACCTCAGACGAGAAAACTTCTTTGATCAGCTGCCCATTAGGAGGGCAAAGCCTCACTGGCCACATACTTAATTCTGTGTATAGGTGCATATTTCTCTCTCTTGAAGAAAGAGGGTTTTAGACCTCATGGAGGTCTAAAAAAAATTAAGGGGGGAAAGGAGGGAAGAGGAGGTAGGGCAGAGAAGAGACAGCAGACACTCCCTCACCCCTAGACCAGGGAAATAATTCTCTATGAAAAAGTGAAGCTAAATTCGCTTTAGCAGCCTGCACTGGAAGAGAAGAGGGTGTGCGCTCCCACACGTGACTTCTAGCCATTTATGTTCCACTGGTCCCTTGCCACTGCAATTCAGGGGCTGCTGCACTTTGCTAAGGATTACATGACCCTCCATCTTTTCTCCAGGGATGCAGAACAGAACAGGTTATATTATTCCTAGTAAATTCCACCCTACTTTCCCTTAGCTGGGGTGGGAAGAAGAGAGTAGTTTCTCCGGCAACAGGGGCATGCTGTTTACAGAGCCACATGCACATTCGCCCCACCTTGCCGCTGGGCTGGCTCAGAATTTGTTTAAAGGCAAAAGAGGGGGTTGCCGTCCAGTTTGGCTCCAGTACCAGAGAGCAACTCTGTGCCTGGCCCAGCAGTTGAGCAGAATGATCCCGTGTAGTGAGACTACCATCTCTTTGGGCCTGACTCATCCTGGAGCACCGTGTCTGTGCTTCAATAGAGTTTTCCAAAGCGACTCGGCATTCCGCGTGCCATGCTAGAGAGACGGTAAAGGGGCCTGGTTTTCAGGAAATGTTGAGCACCCATCCTCTGGAAACCTGCCCCTTCAAACTAGAGACCCCTTAGCCTCCACAATCACTAGTACCTCCTTTGAAAACTGAAGCCAATAACTGTAACCAGCAGGGTTAACTGGCCATCTGCTAAGGAGCAATACGTTTCTCATATACTACCTCCAATGAACGCTCTGGGAGCTAACCCAAATTCAACTGCTCCGAGTTCCACCTGGACCTGAAGGGACAGTATGAATTCAGATTCGCTTTGAACAGGGCAGCTTAAAATGCACCACAGAGGATGCTTATTGCAGCTAAACTAGGGCACAGCCTGCAATAAGAAGCCCCTCAAGTGTCCTTCATTTTGGGGGTCGGCATTGGTTAGTCCCAAACTTGCCTCTATTCCAAACCAATTGTGTGTGTGTTCTGCTGGACTTTCACCGTAGAAAACATTTTACTTCAGAAATACAGAATCATGAAACTGAGATTACAGACTGTGCTTTACACTAAAGGAAGGAATACCACAGCGGTTTTATGTTCCCTGTACGAAGGAGTGAGTGTGTGTCCATCCCACGTGTTTTGAGACTTTGGGCCTGTGTAGTCTGAGCAGACAGGAAGGCTCACGGCACGCACTCAGAGAAGAGCACAAGTCTTCCACTCAAGAGAATTTCACCTCCACTTTCACCTGAAGTTTGCAATCCATCCACACACAGGCAGTCAAGCAAAAGCTAGAGCATGGAACGTAGTTTTGCTCTTCGGTGCTTCTGGCCAATGCAAAGCTGCTCTGCTCCCCTCCCTTCTGTGTGAGAACCCTCCAGTCCACTCCAATTAACTCTCCTGGAGATTCCATTACTTCCAGCCATAAAGACACTGTTCAGTTTATTCCCCAATAACTGCCACAGAAGTATGGCTAACATATTCCTACAGGCTGCTCGGCATTCTTATAAAACAACACAGGCATTCCTGCACACCTGGACCGGCCCCAGCTGCCTGCCCATGTTACAACTGGTTTGGTTTCCCTTTTGGAATGAAATCTGCTCGTGTGGAATATTACATTTCATAGGGGCATTCGCCACATAACGTCAGACAGACAAGAGCCAAGAAATTCAGGGCTATAACCGATAGGCCGTCCTTTTACTGTGCAGGTGGTACTGGAGAGAAGGTGGCTCTGGCTGTACAGTAATACCTTACAAGCGACGGTGTCGGACCCGGGCCTTCTGCTTCCCTCTCCTCCCCTTCCTGCCCTGCAACCCAGGTGGTACTACCAAGAGCTATTCTGCACTTGAAGCGTAACACTCACTTCTCTCAGGTTACGGCCCCATTGCATCTGCACAGAACTTGGTCTTACCAATCATAGAAGATCAGGGTTGGAAGGGATCTCAGGAGGTCATCCAGTCCAACTCCCTGCTCAAAGCAGGACCAATCCCCAATTTTTGCCCCAGATCCCTAAATGGTCCCCTCAAGGATTGAGCTCACAACCCTGGGTTTAGCCGGCCAATGCTCAAACAACTGAGCTCTCCCTCCCCCTACATGTCTTCCCATTTCTCTGACACACTAAACTGTAGCCAGTAAACCTCTTCCCTACCCCCCAAAATACACCCCCCCCCCCACAGCACTTGGATCAATGGTGACCAAATCTGTAGGGACATAACTTACTGCTGCAGTAGGGAATATAGTTAAAATGAGATTTAGCAGCCACCGGTCCATACTAAAACTGTTGGGGATGTGGATCTTTCAACTTGAAAGATCCAACCTGAAGATGTAACAGAGCTTAGATACTGCATTAACTATAACTAGATGAAATATCTGCAGAGCAGATTTCTGTTCAGTGCTGCTTACCGATGAGGGCAGTCCTGGGGGCACCTTCCGAACCTTTTTAGGCTGGCCATCTGGTGTGGAAAAAAAATAAAAGAAATAAGAACAGAGGATATGAAACCACCTTTGAAAGGATAAGTTACAGGCTGGCTGCTGACGCTATTGGGATATGAAGCCCCACAGGGTGTTGGAAGCTAGTCACAAAGTGCAGCTAAGTAAAGCCGCCACTGATAGAAGACACAGCATTAAGTGCACCTCTTTGATTACAACTCCTTGGTAACGCTGTACAAAAGGAAACTGATTTCGGACATAGCGTGTTGCAATGTCTCAGGTCCAACGGCTCCTGTTTTCTGCTTGTTCTCTTTACAGCCGTGTTTTCCTGGGAGAAATTGACCTGAGAATATTAAAACAGCCCCCCCGTTAGCTGCTGCCGTGATAACAGGGGCTCACTTATCCCAGGATAAAAGGCCACGCATAAGCTACTGATTTTTGGAAAGGGTGCCAATAGGTTCATTAGAGAGGGTTTGGGAGAAGAAGGGAAAGGAATCAACCCAAGCAATGTTTGGCTCACCCTGCAACCTGAACACAAGTGAGCTCCAACAATGAGGAGTCCTTGTGCCACCTTAGAGACTAACATTTATTTGGGCATAAACTTTCGTGGGCTAAAACCACTTCATCAAATGCATGGAGTGGAAAATACAGTAGAGAGGTATAAATATACAGCGTATGAAAAGATGGGGGTTGCCTTACCAAGTGCGGGGGGAGGGGTCAGTGCTAACAAGCTAATCCAATTAAGGTGGAAGTGGGCTGTTCTCAACCAGTGACAAGAAGTGGTGGAAATCACTTTTGCAGTGCTAATGAGGCCAATGTAATCAAGATGGCCCATTTCAAAAAGTTAACAAGAAGGTGTGAGTACCCGCAGGGGGAAATTAGTTTCTGTAGTGACCCATCCACTCCCAATCTTTATTCAGGCCTAATTTGATGGTGTCCAGTTTGCAAATTAATTCCAGTTCTGCAGTTTCTCATTGGAATCTGTCTCTGAAGTTTTTTTTGTTGAAGAATTGCCACTTTTAAGTCTGTTATTGAATGTCTAGGGAGACTGAAGTGTTCTCCTACTGGTTTTTGAATGTTATAATTCTTGATATCAGATTTGTGTCCATTTATTCTTTAGCGTAGAGACTGTCCGGTCTGGCCAATGTACATGGCAGAGGGGCATTGCTGGCACATGATGGCATAGATCACAAGTGAGCTCATCAGTCATTTGCTCCTTAAAAAATAACTTGCTTAGCAAAAGGCACTGTGATAGGATATCAGGCATTAGGACTTTACCCAGAGATGGAGGGCTACTGCACTGACTTGCCCATGAAGACAGAAGAGGTGGGTCTCAGATCCAAATCAGGGGGATAAACAGTGTAGCGTTTTTAAGGTAAGAGATAGGGTATAGTGGGAAGGGACATTTTCAGGGGGAAAACCCTAGAAGCTCAGGCTAAGGGTTTATGGATTTTCTCATGAAGAATTAAGGCTAATCCTAGTCAGAGGTGAGAGTTTTAGACACCAAATGCAACGTGTTTGCTGTGTGAGCGGAGGTTGAGGGACTGTGCCCATTCATACATTTTCTAGCTTAGGAGAAGAATTCATAACACAGAACCACTCAATCCATTTAAACAGTGGAGCTGAAAACCTGAAACAGTGAAATTCTTATGCAATTAATTAAGCTTTGAATATCAAAGCAAGTACCCTCCCCTGCATTCCCCTTTCTAAAAATACCCGGGAAAACCTGCATGTAGGGTTACATTGCATCTGGCTCCATTTGCAGTGCAGAGACAAAATCAGCAGCCACAGAACAATTTCAGACGGGGGGAGGGGGGTGTTAGCAGGTAACATCAGCACTGGAACATGAGCGCCTGTCTACACTTGAAAGTTAAATTCACACCCTACCTTAATCCTCATTAAAGCACAACAGCTGTTCCTGAGTAACGCCATGTGCGGATACATTTACTCCAGAATAAGAGCACTTTGTTCCAGTTTAGTTTAAATCATGTTGGATTAAGTTTAAACAGGAACACAGCATTCTTATTCCAGAATAAGAGTCCACAGATGGAGTTAAGCAGAAACAACTCCCTCTGTAGACAAGAGCTTAGAGCCAAAGGCACAACTCAGTGCCTTCAAATTCCTCAGGTAGATGACTATCTGATAATCAGGACTCTGTGTTGCTTACTGTATTACTCTATTACTTAAACGTTGTTACTATATCACTCCTGGCAGCCAAGGTTCACTGGGAGTAGCTTTTATATAAAGGGCACTTGAGCAGAGGCAATAGGGTTAAAGGTTAGAGGGGCACACTCACACAGTTGCCAAGATTTTCAGATGTGACTCGTGATTTTGAGAGCCCAACTGGAGACACCTTACAGGGTCCTGATTTTCAGAAAGGATTGAGCACCTACCCACGGGAAATCTGTCTTAGGTTGGGAAACCAAAATCACTAGTCACTTTTTACAATCTTGGCAGGTATTTGCCTGCAGAGTGGAGGAAATCACACATCGCTAAGATGCTACATAACCCAGTCTGGCAATGAATTTTTCAAATGTTTGCCAGATCCACATCTATGTAACCCTGCAGCATTCATGCACAGATCCATGTTCTCAAGAGATCTAACTTCTATATCATGAATGGCATCAAGACAGTAGAGCATTTCTATGGCCAACACGGTCAGCTTGACCAATTTAAAGTGCAAATCAAGAGAGAAGACATCCTAGTCTCATTATCTCACAATCAGCATTGCTGCACCAGAGGGACATTCACGGTGACTTACCTATGTTGCTGTCAGCACCTCTCCTACGAGGGTTGTTTGGGTAGGAATAATACTGAGACCCTCCCTTCACCCCCGTGGGGGAAAGTGTGGTTGGACTTGCAATTCCCATTTCACTGGGCAGGAAACCAGTCTGCAAACAAGAAGACACACAAACCCTTCCGTGTCATTATGCTGTAAAACCATCACAGTCACTGAGAGATAACAGAAGCTGCCTTGGAGCACCTCAACCTAAAAATCAAACCAACCAGCCATAAAAAAGGCAAAAACAAATAAGCCATCCAGAACTCGAGTCATGTTTACCAAAGATGCCTGAACTCCAAGTTCTAAATCTGCACCCACAATTATTTGGTGTAATTAACTGAGCACAAATGACAGAACCTAGATGTCTATCTAATTTGCAGTCAATTGGCTGCATTCGGTCATTTGCATCGACGAGCGAGTGTGCGTGATGGTGCCGAGCAGTACAAGAGAAAGGACAGGTTTTCAGTTTAAGGCATTGCACTGGGACCGCTAAGCAGATTCTCCAGGATAGCAATAGCAGCAGAGCTCACATAGATGGGGTATCCACGTTGTTACCAGTGTCTCATCTAACCCTGCTCAGAACTGGTCTAGGAGACACCACGGTTAACAAAAAACCCAAACAAAAGACGCTCCTGCGGCGGAGGAGAGAAATGCTTCTGGCAACAGAAGTGGTTGACAGAAGCAAGAGTGGTGCTGCGGGTCCCTTGACGATAGCCCCTGCAGAAGCCCAAAGCGGAAGATTTCCCAAGCAGCTTAATACAGACAAGGCTACTGAGTCTAAGGACGAGAGGAAGGATGGTCTTGTGGTCAACAGCACTCAGGACTTGGGCTGGTACCTTGGTCTACCATGGACTCCCTGTGCCTCAGTCCCCCCTCCATAAATTGAGGATAACCACCCTTCCTTTGATCTGCCTTGTCTATTTAGACTGTATGCTCTTCAGGGCAGGGACTGTCTCTGACAATATGTACATACAGACCCCATCACAACAGGGCTCCGATCTCAGATCTACTGATTCACATTAGAATGTGATTATTATAGCCTTTCAGTATGCTAAACTGTTGAATCCTATCCTGCTCTGCTTCAGTTGTTTACTCTGCAGAGTGGTTAACCCCTGGTTAAATGCCTTTTAGATCTCTAGACTATCAATGACTTATTTTCCTTAGGAAATTCCATTAGAACCAAAATGTTCTTCCCCACCCCACCCTCCATCCCAGTTTACAACCTGAACCCAGAATTTTCAGAAGTGACCCATGATTTTGGGTGCTCAACGGGGCACATGCATTAAAAGGGTCTGATTTTCAGCTAGTGCCAGGCGCCCATCCCTCTGGAAATCAGGGTCCTGTAAGGCATTTCAAGAGGAGCGCCTTCTGAAGACATGACCGGGAGCTGAAGCAACAAAAATTCAGGTTAGAAGACAGACACAACTTTTAATAGTATGTGGATTTTAACAACTGACCTGGTGGATTCCCCATCGCGTGAAGCCTTTACATCAAGATGGACTCTCTCCCTCTCTAAAAACATGCTCTAACTCAAGCACAAGCCATGGGCAGGATGCAGGAATTCCCTGCAGGTGAGATTCCCTGGCCTATGGTATGCAGGTGGTCAGAGCACATGATCCGAATGGTCCCTTCTGGCCTTAAAGATGATTCTCATGAAGGCCCAAGATTTGATGAGTTTACCATTATCTCTGTGGTAGCGGATGATGAGAGTGAACTTCACTGCTCACTAAGGCGGGGGGGGGGGCGGAAGGAGGAGACGGGGATTGGTCCTGCTTTGAGAAGGGGGTGGGACTAGATGACCTCCTGAGGTCCCCTCCAACCCTGATATTCTATGACAGGTTTGTGCTTTTAAAATACTATTTCGGTTTGGTCTGATGTAAGCAGAAAGTGTTTGCTGTGTCTAATCTGCACCACAAATACCTACACGGCTTCAGCCTGTTTCTTGCCTCCCAGCTGATGAAAGGCCAGTGGTTGAAAGCTCCCTCTCAAACCCCACAATCCACTTCACAAGCAGCTGGAGGTTTCACAGATTGTAAACAGAGTTTAGCAGGAGAGATTTACGTTGGGAGCTTTTCAAAATAAAAAGCCTGCCTTGAACAGGAGCTGTGGTGGGTGGCACGGGGCGATTATTGCCACTCAATAATAATATCCAGCTCTTCCGTATCACTTCATCTCCAGATCTACAAAAGAGTTATGTATCAATACCCCCATTCGATAGATGGGGGAACAGAAATGCAGAGAGAGAGACTTGCCCAAGGTCACCCAGCAGGCCGGTGGCAGCGTCAGGAACAGAACCTAGGTCTGCCAGTGCCTTATCATTGTGCCATACTGTATCTCCATCTCCAGGAGCGTTGCTGGTGGGGAGCTTTCACAAGAAGCATCAGTGCAGTCTGAAGCAATGATTAACCCAAATGCCAGCCTGCCCAATGCTGAAGAACAGTCTGTTGGGTTGGGCTTGTTTTTTTTAAATAATTCTCTCTCAGCCTCTCCTTCTCTGCTGTATGTTAGTAAGAAAATTCAACCCCCTCTTTTTTCCTTGTTAAAGAAGGAGAAAACGCCTCTTCTGTTTAGACAAACTGACCTTGGAAGCTGTGCAGAGCAGCGCAAACCCAGCATTCCCTGCAACACAGTACGAGTCTCACAAACCAAAGTGCCTTTGCATGTTCAAAAGGGGGAAGCCCGTGCGTAGCACTCAGTAGGGAGCGTATTTAGTGAGTTGTTTTTATTTAGCTTAGGAGAAAGGTTTACTATATTTATTTGGAAATTTAGGGGGATAGAAGAGGGCCTAGAAATAATAAAAGCTTATTCCCTGTGCATCTTCTGAGGCTGCTAAATTGCAGTAAAGGAGGATTTCAAGCTTTTCTGAAACTGGGAAAAATGTTTATAGCGGGCTATTGAAAAAAGACTGCTCTGAAATCAGTCTCCTCGGGAAGGGGGCTTGGGTGAAGATCATGTATTCACAGCTGGTAAAAAAATTCTTGCAATCTGTTCCACTGGTCATATTACCTTTGTGTGAAAAGGCTACACACCACAGAGCCAAGGAAAGTGAAAACCTAAGCATCCCAGAGGAGATTACAAAGGGCTAGCTAGCACTGCTAGCTGTTACCGTTTTGCTCCTTAAACAGGTAGTTCAACTGTTTTGGCAAAAAAGTGCCCTAGTTCCTAGGTAGCTTCTGAGGGAATTAGTGAGTCTCCTTCCTTGCCCCTCCCCCCACCCAATTCCCATCTCTGTACTGTTGCTGGGTAGTTAAGGGTTAAATGGAAGAGCAGCTTGGAGACCCCCTCCCCCCATCTGGAGCATGCCGAGCTGGGTGGTTGAGAGAGGAATGTGCTCCTCTCTGAGGCTGCCTGTCCAGTCCCTGGGAGGACAGAGCCTACACAATACATCTGCTGTGCAACAATTCTCAGAAGCTTTAGAAGAGACGCTAGCCGGCCCGCCAGGCAGGTTAGAAACTCAGCACAAACCAAATCAACAGTAACAACTGTTCCCAGAGTTCGAGAGAGACTGAGCAGTGCAGATACCAGCCGCTTGGTTCCTTGATGCTCAATTACAACAGAATTTTGGTGTCTATCCTCTATCAACCAGGCCCGGAGAGTTTCAGCAAATGGTCTCCTCCTGTGGGCTGCTATCTGATCTGAACCCACCCTCCCCGTCAACACTTCCAGGCTAGAGAGGCCTCCTCTAGATTGCAACACCATCCCTCCCACCCCCTTTCTGTTACTCTATAACCATCCTCTTCCCCCCTCTCCCGCCCCCCAATAAAACCTCAACAAAATCATAACATTAAAAAGCAAGGTCTGGCATCTGTCCCATTTTTATTTTAGCAGCTTCAGTGGTAAATTAAATCCACTCTGGCACAGCCAAACAGCACAGCTGTTTCAGCAAAGGAAACATCCTCAGTTCAGAGAAGAGGAAATTATGACAAATTTGTGTAAAATTAAAACAAGGGTTTTATAAAAGAAGCTGCCCAGCCAACAGCCACTCAATTGAATGCAGTGGTCGGACTGTTTACGCTGTAGAGCACTGGAGTGGTGACTCGATGTTCACACAGGGTAGCATTAGCAACGCAGGATTGAGCTGAGGGACTCACTTCTTCCCCAAAGAGTTAACTGAGGGGGCTGATGGCAAGAAGCTAGATAACCTGACTATTACTGAACTTAGCTCCAGCTAGATGGCCTCCCCACATACAGAAGGATGTCAACAGGTCTCCCCCCAAACTAGCATATGCTACGGCCCTGATTCCGCTGTAAAATCCACATGTGAGCCAAGCACAGCCCCCCTGAGATTCATGGTGCAGGGATCTTCCTGTAAGAATTGCATTTCAGGATTGAGGCCTATATTAAGCTGGTTAGACAGATGCATGCTAGCTTTGTTTTCCAGATAGCAAGCTAAACACAGCACACTGACACTGCAGCATGGGCTAGCCACCTGCATACTAGCCCACCTGGCTCCTGGGTCTGGACTTGGGTGGCTAGCCCATGCTGCAGTGTTCACACTGCTATTTTCAGCACGCTAGCTCCAACAGAGCTAGCACTTGTCAGTCAACACAGGTGGGGAGGCGTATTCCCAGTTGTAGCAGACAGACAGACTTTGAGCAACCTGACTCCCATCTGTCGTGTGTGGTTCACTCTCTCCCTCCCCAGGGAAAAACTGTGCATGCAGTCTCCCCCCCCCCCCCATTATAAGAGCAAGTTGCCCCTTTCTCTTGAAAGTTAGCCAATTATGCTGCTCTATTTTTTAGGCATTTAAAAAACCATGAGTTTCACAATGGGACTTACTGAGCCAACCCTGGGTAAACGGAAGACAGGAATGCAATGGGAAAACAGAGAAGAGCACTCAGAATTTAGGTTGAGATTTCCCAAGAGTCCCAAGAGATCTGCATACCGAACCCCACACTAATTTTAATGGGAACTGGGTGCATAAACCCTTCGGCAGCTTTTCTACACAGTGTTACCCCACTTTAGTTAAAGGAGTCACTTTAAATCATTTTAATTAAACCAGTGTAAAAGGCTGTGTGGGCATTTAAAGCACCACAAAGAGGCTTTATATCAATTTAACTTGAGTCTGTTAGAAGCAGGTTTAAGCTAAACAGAAATAAGCTACTCAAACTAAAATAAGAGTCTACATAGGGTTTTGTATCAGTTTAGTTACACAGGTTTAAAAACTGATGTGGTGTAATTTGTGTGTATAGGCAGGGCCTTAAACTCAACACTTCTGATTAAACCTCACACACAAAACTGAAGCCACAAAACAAGAGCCACTGGCTGAGATTTGAAAAGCAGCCTCACATTTAATTTTTATGGTAGATGAGTATCTAAATCCCCCAGTTTACTTTGAAAAACCTCGGTCCTTATTTTTAAGCTCTTTTCCCCCCAAATTCATTCCGTTTTTAAAAAAATTAAAGCATTTTTATTGATTATTATGATTGTTACCTGATTTAGTCCTGGCATCCCTGTATCTCTGCTGAACGTTGAGTAGGGAGCTCTTTCACCGCTCTTCCCTAAAGGTGAAGGAAAAAAAACAGCATTTTGTATAAATTTACAGAAGGAGCTGAACACACCTACAAAGCTGCATACACTCACTCAGAGCCTTCGCTATTTGGGCGCAAAGCCCATCTTTAAATTTTGGCTTCTCTTGCCCTTCATCAGGATGTCAACTGAAGCAGATAATAGTTTGCTGCAAAAACAGGAGATCTTTTACCTTCAAGAACAGCAGGGCTCAGTTGGTCCTTTTAAAAAAAATTGCAGTGATGTAGGGAACTGCTCGTGGCCATGGAAACTGACAGTTTCAGAATAGAGGGCGAAAAAAAACAAAACCACCCCTCCAGACAAACTAAAAAAAGTCATCCAAATTTGGTGGAACCAGGGAACCAGGGAAAAAACCAAAAGCTAAGCATGACTGACTAACATAATCTGCACGTATTTGTCCAAACAGCAGCAAAAATCATTTTGGTACGCTATCAGTGCAAGGATTTAATGCTGAATTCAAACTCAGACGGAGGGGAGCGGGGCATTATTTTTTCCCCTTGGATATTAAAACCTCCAGAAATTGGGACTGTTTTTAAGTGGCAAGTATTTATCTGAGAATTTTGACCTCCCATTCAAACCTGAGGAACTCAGGCATTCACAACTTCCATGCCTTGGGAGGAAATCCAGGACCTTTCCTAACACTGAAGGAGCCTGTTTGAAATGAAAAGCCTCTCTCTCTAGCTGATGATCACCAAGGGGATATGCCCTGGTAAAAAGGTTACAACCACCCTCCCACCACTACCAAGTAACACTGGCAGCCTGCCTCGGGGCGAGCAATTAAAAATACAGCTGGCTAGGAAACGGGGTGTTTCTCCCCTTCCCTGCAGAAAATTGTGTGTTTTCAGTGAAAAATTGAAGATAGAAATATTTCGGTTCTGAAATGCTGCTGCAGCACTGCATGGGCTGGGCTCACTGGTCTGGTCGCTGCTGTCCCAGCTCATCAGTGTCCTCTCTTGTCGAGGGGAGGTGCTACAGTATGGCAGTTTTATGGCCACGATGCTGGCCAGGGAGTTTGGCCCCTAGAGAACGGGAGCATGAGGCATCTGAAATGTAACTCCCACCAGGCAATAAGACTAATTGTGAGGCTCTAACCACATGGAGCTCCAGCCATGGGCAGTTAGAAGGAACTGCAGGGGGTTGGGGCAGCACGACCTCCAACAGCCAGGGGAGGGGCCACGAGGCATGAGCGCCCCCCCGTGGGTACTGCTAGGCAAAAGTGTCTGGCTCCCGCACACTGGGCACGCACTGATCGAAGTGGAATATGTGTCTACATCGACTCAAAGAAGAATTTTGCGTTTTCCTGTGTTTGTTTTTTAAACAAACAGCTGAAGTTTTCCATGGAAAACTGACTTTTTCCTTTAATTGAAAATCAGCTCTGACGGAAAGTTTTCAACCAGCCATAACTACGATGTGTTACGAGTGCCCCAAGGGAGCGGGGGAGAGCGAGTGTCCCGCAAGCCAAAACAAGCTCACCAGCACTGTATCCCCTGGGTCTACACAACTCAAGAGGCAGCGTCAGCAGGGAATTGCTGAACACATTAAATTCTATAGGTAGTCGTCATTCAGCCAAATCTCCCCTTTCCACTAAGAGAACTCTCAAACTCTTCGGCAAACCCCCAACATTTCTGCTTACCAGGACATGCCCAATCTAGTTAGCAAACAGAAAAGCTCTGTTAGGATGCAGGCTGACACGTGAAGTGGTGGTAGCTGGCCTCGCTGTAGCCTGGTGGGGAGTTAACATGATTAAAGACACATCCTTTCCCCCAGTTAACAGGATCTCTCTGTTGGGAGCAAACAGGGTGAGGAAGAGAACTCTCCCAATCTGGTTTTTCTCTTAAGGTGGGCAGAAGCAAATGTGTGTGTTCAGATGCTTCTCGAGACAGGCAGGTGTGAGGACCAAGGAGGATGGTGCTTGGTTTTGAAAAGCCAGAAGGTGGCTTATATGGCATTCTTCTTTTATCTGGAACCCCACAGGTGCTTTTGGTGTGCTCCCACCTCAGACAGCATCAGACTGACTGCATGAAACTTGAACCCACCCACATGCAGAAAAGGTCTGGGGGGCTAGGAACAACACCACCCACCCAGCAAAAAAGACTCATCATGCCACTTCCAGCAGAGACAGCATTTAACTTGTTCACTGCATTCTTCTCTGCAGGCCCTCGCCCCTGCATTGTGACAGCATGTTCTCACTTCTTCCAAAACAAGAGTCTGAGCCGCAGGTGTATTCAATGCACCTCACTTACAGTTAAGGATGGTAAAATACTCCAGCCCATGTTACTATTTTGTTCCACAGCCTTAAATGTTAAGTAAACAAAGGTCAAAATGTCACAGGGTGGATCTCTTAAACGACCTAATTTTTAAAAGAGCTTAACAGCTATATTTGCTACAGATCCTGAAACTTTACAGAAATAACTCAACAGGTTGTGTCAGGCAGATCATGCTTAGTCCTAAATCGGAGGGAAACCAGGGTAATTCCAGAACGCTTTATCTGGTAAGCAACTGACAAGCTTCCCCCGCTGCAAATATATTGCTGTTTACATGTATCACTTTGTTGGTTAAGTGACTTTTAAAGCATCGTTGGCAAGTATCAGGTAGCGCAACCATTTTAAGGCAACAAACAGCATTAAAATCAAGTGTGCGAATGCTCACAATGCAAAGCAAAAATGAAATTATTGCGCACCGGATTAAAACGGCAAATCTCTTTTTCAAACAATGTTACATTTCTGTCTGACACTCTCCCAAGTGTCAGAATATGCACATGCAGGTTCATACAGTAGGGCTGAAATTTCCACACTTTTAAAATCTTGCACTAAGAATCACTTGCTCCTGTCCAGCAGCTAACTCAGATAATAAATACAGAGTATGGCTAGGTACTAGCAATCTATTTTACACCATCAACAGAGAGGCATTTGGCAGGACAATGGTGCTCTGAAAAAACAACAGACAGGTCAGCTTCAATTCAGGCTTTCCTGGCTTTTGTGGATTCAAGTGACTCTCACTGTTTGAAAACAACTTTGGTGGTTGAAAACACTTCCTTTTTCAGCGAGACAAAAAAATTAAGTAACAACCCTCTTGGGAAGCACAAGAGATTGTAGAGTCTAATGCTGTCAGCAATTAAGGCAATAGATCTGATTCACAGGGTTGGGGGGAAGAGATGAGTATGTTTGACAGAATCTTCCTGATTTTAACAAATATCTAGATTTTTGAAATTCACCTACTGTTCTATTGATGAGTTGTACAGAAAAAGCCAACATTTCCATGGGGATCACAAAAACAGTGTATTGTTTCTTCTCTGGGCAATCGGTTCCCCCTCTCCTCAAGAACCAGGCTGAGTGCCCACAAAAAAACTCACCTCAACAAAAACGAGGACTAAAGTACGTTTCAGTGGAGTACAGTTTATACCCTCAATCCCTACTCCCACCTCCTCCCAAAAAATTACACTTGGTTACAAAAATTCAGACAGTCCCAAATGTTAAGAACCCTTGAAAAATACAGGAGATGCAGGAAACAGATCCCCTACATACTTTATTTTGAATTTTTCACATTTTTGCAAATTTTAGGAAGCAAAATTGAGATTGGGTGGGCAACGTAAACTGGATAGGGTTGCACTGAGAAAAGACGGATCAGTTGGAAGTGGGAACTGGATGCCTCAAATCTTTCCAGCCATCTTAACTTCGGGGGTGGAGGACGTTTGAAGTTTCAGGATTTTTTTTAAATGGTGCAATTCTTCTGGGGGCGACTCCCCTAAAGCTCAGCTGCCAAAGTCACTCTCTCTTTAAAAAGAAGCTATACATTTCTGTTTTCTGAAGGAAGGCCAAAAGTTTGAATCAGGCTGCTACATAAGGCCAGGGGAGCCCTGCTCTGACAGATCGTACGGGATTCAAAACTACAGAGTTCCACTTCTGCAGACTTGGACAGGTCCAAAGAGCGAGCGAGCATGCGTAGAGGAAGAAAGAGATAGGGGGACAACACTTATGGGATAGCAGGTAGTGAAGAGAGAATTGGGAGACTTTTAGCCTCATGGAAAGGTTTTAAGTGCTTAATGTTTTATACCTGGGAATGTCAACTGTTCAAAGTTCTTAACATGGCGAAGGCTTGTGGTTTCCCCATCCTTTATTTCTCCTCCAGCTCCCTGCACTCCCCGTCCACATTTCTGTTGGACTCCTGTATACGCACATGCTCACACAAGTCTGCCAGAGAGGGTCTGCAGTATGTTATTTTCACCTGTTTATAATAAGCAATTTCTCAATTGATTTCCTCCCCTCAAACTTGGCACGCTCTTCGCCGAAGGGCTACATACACAGAATCATAGAATATCAGGGTTGGAAGGGACCTCAGGAGGTCAACTAGTCCAACCCCCTGCTCAAAGCAGGACCAATCCCCATCTAAATCATTCCAGCCAGGGCTTTGTCAAGCTGGACCTTAAAAACCTCTAAGGAAGGAGATCCCACCACCCTCCTAGTGAAAAAGTTTTTCCTAATATCCGACCTAGACCTCCCTCCCACTGCAACTTGAGACCATTACTCCTTGTTCTGTCATCTGCTACCCCTGAGAACAGTCTAGATCCATCCTCTTTGGAACCCCCTTTCAGGTTGTTGAAAGCAGCTATCAAATCCCCCCCTCATTTTTCTCTTCTGCAGACTAAACAATCCCAGTTCCCTCAGCCTCTCCTCATAAGTCATGTGTTCCAGTCCCCTAATCATTTTTGTTGCCCTCTCCTGGACTCTTTCCAATTTTTCCACATCCTTCTTGTAGTGTGGGGCCCAAAACTGGACACAGTACTCCAGATGAGGCCTCACCAATGTTGAATAGAGGGGAATGATCACGTCCCTCGATCTACTGGCAATACTCCTACTTATACAGCTCAAAATGCCGTTAGCCTTCTTGGCAACAAGGGCACACTGTTGACTCATATCCAGCTTCTCGTCCACTGTCACCCCAGGTCCTTTTCCGCAGAACTGCTGCCTAACCACTCGACTAGCCTACATGCCTAGTCTGAAATTAAAATGTAACATGGTATGCATCAGTGCTCAGGTAACTAGCTTTTCAAAGACACCTGCCAGACTGATTTCCATTCTCTGCTTGCAAATTCTCTCTTAAAAAAAAAGGCAACATTTGAATTCACTTCTGGACAAGGACAGAACAGGAAGCTTCATCCCAGATGGTCATTTATCCCGACATCAGCAAACCCTGAAAATAAGGGTTTACACTGAAAGTACCTTTCCAGGCATGTCACTAAGCAGGATGTTGAGCTATATCGTGCAGCAACTTTCACACCCACCCCTGGGCACGCACAGTATGTCACATACAACAATGCAAGCTGGACGGCCCGATTAAGCTAACATGCCAGTTCAGTGTTTCTGCCTCTGGACAAGCAAAGGAACAAGCCAAGAAAAGGCTATTTGCATTTTCTGTGGACTTGCAGATGAGCCTCCCTGGTGAAGTGCAGGTGCTTACAGCCAGGGAACATCCTGCAGTTCTGCCAGGCCCCTGGGAGTTCACACATGGATGCCCTCAAATCACCCAGCCCCAGAAGCAAGCAGCACTCCCTCTTTCACTCCCCACCGCCCCATATGTACTCCCCCATCCAATGAACTCAGCAACTCACAACCCCAAGCGCTGACGCAGCAAGTCTGAAGGAATTTAAAAAAAAAAAATTTCTGTTCCGACCTCAGTAATTCTATTAGAATTATTTCCTGCGGGGAGGGGAGGGAAAGCACAGGGAGCGATTAACAAAAAAATGTTAAAAAAAGGGGAGTCATCACACCCCCACGTCCATGGGCAGATTAAAACCATTGTCCAGGAAGAACGCAATTCACAATAGCTCACAATGCACACCCGATTAGAAACACTTCTCTGAAAAGAAGATAATTACTAGAAATAATTACTAGAAAGAAATCTGTTATGGCTTATCAGTTTCCCTGCTGTTTAAACAATTTCCCCCACACCCCCCCTTCACTGAGGGTGAATGGTGAACAGAGCAACTGATTTCAAAGATTGCTTATTAAAAAGCTCTTCCCCCTCCATCCCCCGCCTTCTGGATTAGCGGGTTCAAGAACAAGAAGGGCCCTACCAGTCTGGGATTCACACCCCGCCCCTGCCCCACAAAGGTCTGTAAATGGCAAAGGGAGAGGACTGGGCTGTGATTCCTTTTAAAGGACTGAAGGCCCCAATATTGGTCTTGTGCCATGTGTTTCTTCTTTCTGATGGCCCAAAAGGGGTTTTCTTCCCGGACTTCCTCCCCTATCCCTTTTACACACATTAGCGATTCAGGCCTTTCTATACATGTAGCTATTTACAGGACGCTGGAAACTCAGAAAAGTGTGGAAGGGGCGAGGTGATTTTGTACAGCCAGTTTAACATGCACATTGCTCCTTTCAATGACAGTGTAAGAGTATTCATCTGTGCATGCCCTTGGATGATCAAGAAGCCCTCTAGAAAACGAGGAAAGACCAGACACATCAGGAATGTTATATCTGAAATGCTGCACCGATCAAATGACATGCAAATCCCTCTTTTGGAGCTATTATTTATTTGTGTTATAACACCGAAAGGCCTCACAAAGCACGGTCCCCTACTGTGCCAGTCACCATACGTACGCACAGCGAGAGTCCCTGTCCCGGAGAGCTTACATTCTTAAGCAGACAAGACAGACAGCTCAAACGTGGGAGGGGAAACAGAAGCTCACACAGACAGGGAAGAGATGTGCCAGAGATCACACAGCAGGTCACAGAGTTGGGAACAGAACCCCAGCCTCCTGATTCCCAGTCCAGTGCCCCGTATCCACTCTAGACCACCAGTGCTAAAGCAGAACACATTTGATTAGCATGCAGAAAACTCTTCACATTAGCCCAATAGGATTAAAGACTTTAGACTCAGACTTTAAGGGTCAGAGGGGATCATTTAGTCTAACCTCCTGCACATCGTGGGCCACTGAACCTCATCCCCGCCTGTAACTGACCCCGAACCGCTGGCTGAATTACCAAGTCCTGAAATCTTGATTTAAAGACTTCAAGATACAGAGAATCCACCACTTACTCAAGTTCAAACCAGCAGGTGACCCGGTCCCCACGCTGCAGAGGAAGCTCCACTGAGCTGTTACAGATGAATCAGAGAATCTCAGAGTTGGAAGGGACCTCAGGAGGTCATCTAGTCCAACCCCCTGCTCAAAGCAGGGCCAATCCCCAACTAAATCATCCCAGCCAGGGCTTTGTCAAGCCTGACCTTAAAAACCTCAAAGGAAGGAGATTCCACCACCTCCCTAGGTAACGCATTCCAGTGTTTCACCACCCTCCTAGTGAAAAAGTTTTTCCTAATATCCAATCTAAACCTCCCCCACTGCAACTTGAGACCATTACTCCTCGTTCTGTCATCTGCTACCACTGAGAACAGTCTAGATCCATCCTCTTTGGAACCCCCTTTCAGGTAGCTGAAAGCAGCTATCAAAACCCCCCCTTTTTTCTCTTCCACAGACTAAACAATTCCAGTTCCCTCAGTCTCTCCTCATAAGTCATGTGCCCCAGCCCCTTGACCATTTTTGTTGCGCTCCGCTGGACTCTTTCCAATTTTTCCACATCCTTCTTGTAGTGTGGGGCCCAAAACTGGACACAGAACTCCAGATGAGGCCTCAACAATGTCGAATAGAGGGGAACAATCACGTTCCTCGATCTGCTGGCAATGCCCCTACATATACATCCCAAAATGCCATTGGCCTTCTTGGCAACAAGGGCACACTGTTGACTCATATCCAGCTTTTCAACCACTGTAACCCCTCGATCCTTTTCTGCAGAACTGCTGCCAAGCAGCATCACTTGATCACTACCCGTTGAGCCCAACAATCTAGCCAACTTTCTATCCACCTTATCGTCCATTCATCCAGCCCATACTACTTTAACTTGCTGGCAAGAATACTGTGGGAGACGATGTCAAAAGCTTTGCTAAAGTCAAGGAACAACACGTCCACTGCTTTCCCCTCATCCACAGAGCCAATTATCTCATCATAGAAGGCAATTAGATTAGTCAGGCATGACTTGCCCTTGGTGAATCCATGCTGACTGTTCCTGATCACTTTCCTCTCCTCTAAGTGCTTCAGAATTGATTCCTTGAGGACATGCTCCATGATTTTTCCAGGGACTGAGGTGAGGCTGACTGGCCTGTAGTTCCCAGGATCCTCCTCCTTCCCTTTTTAAAAGATGGGCACTACATCTTTTACGTCTTGGAAGGCAACACCCAGCGCTGGCAACTGCAAAGCTCACAAGTTTAGCACAAATCTTTACTGCTCTGCTTACAGCCAGTTTACAGAACGTGCTCTCCCCATCCTCCCCTTTTTGGAGGAATTATTATTAATTATGTGTGTGTTTCGGCAGCAGCTAGCGGGGCACGCCAAGCTCAGACGCTGCACATGCCCATTGCAAGACAGTCCCTGCCCCACACAGCTAACCATCTAAATAGACAATGGGTGGAAAGGGACACAGGCAGAGAGAGGGGAAGGTTATATGGCAGAACTGGGAATAGAACCCAGCTCCCCCTCATCCCCCAATCACTCAATCAGGCCAGGCTGCCCCTCAATGACAGAAATTACATCTATCTGGGTGACAAAGCTGGCAACAGTGAGTCTGGTAAAACTGGAGGTAAATGCTAGAGAGGCTCATCACCACTTTATCTTAGTAACAGGCGAAAAGTTATGCAAAGGTCCAAAGTTCTGAACTTCTCCTCAGATGAGGAAGCCACCAAGGCAACCGTTGGTGGGACAGAAAGGTACACAGACATTGCCACAATTCATGCTGGTGCAGAGAACAATGCCAACACCAGCTTTTATGCATGGTGTTTTCTGGCTTTGTAGAGACTTCAGCACAGCAACTCTTGGGACCTGGACTACTTCTGGATGATCAGGCACCAGGGAAAAGGCACCTAAAGATGCCACTGATCCGTTATTTGTGCCTCAAGTGCTTACAACACTCCAGACCCATTAGTAAGAAGTCCCATCTCTCAAACCTTTCAGGTATTAAATCTCTCATGTTTTACACCAATATTTCACACTACTCAAGAGCACATGGTAGAAGCAACACAATTCCTGGCAATGGCCAAACATCCTCCATCATGCAGTCCCTTAACAGCCAGGTTGTAAGGGTTACACTGATAGACCCAATGCTGTCTCAGGCCTGCCCAAACTGGGAAAAACATTAGCCGAGGAGCTCACGTTTTGTTGAACACAAGAGCTCTCTGGGCATCGTGATTGCCTGCATTAGCCTGGTCACACAGACAGCTCAGGGAACATGAAGCAATGGTAAGAAATGCACAAGACAGGTTCATTCAGTGTTCAGAAAGGGCACCCTTTGTCTTGGCCATCCTTCGTCTAGAGAAAGGGGACATGTGCTGTTGGGAAGTATACAGTGACACTCCAACAATCACACTCATTTGTCTGGATGTAACAGGCTAAGTTCCATCCATCGACATGGAGCCATTGCTTTCTGGAGCAGCTGCGATTCATGCAACCTTCCCCCCAAAACGTAGCTTCGTGTTGTAATGTCATGTTTTTCCAATGATGATTTTTCACAAAGCTATGTGATCTTCCTAACACGCACGTGCTGCACGATTTCTGTGAACCACCACTACTTCCTATTAACAGAGTGTCCATAACACAATCAAACCCTACTCGGTCAGCCTGTCCACTTCAGCCCTTGGTACTGGAACACATCAGTGGGAAAACTGGATTAACATGCCCTGATACGCTGTTGTGTAGCATCCACCTTCTTCCACCAAAATGGCCATTTCCTCCTGCAGTATCTGAACCTCTCTCTTCACATCCTGGCTCACCTAGAACAGTTTGTCAGCAGCAGTCCCTGCAGGAGTCTCCGATGCAACCTGGTCCTGGGAGCAACTGAGATGCACGACACCAAGGATCCTAACAGCTTGAGCGGAGACTGGATTGCAGCTGTTGTCAGTGTTGCTGGAGCTGCAGAATGGAGTGCCACAAAACCCAATCCCTGACAGAAAAAACACCCCTTTCTGTAGCTGGTGTCCACTGTTGCTCCAAAACCGCACGACTTTCCAAGCTAGAATTAAACCAGTCTCCTTTAAGTTTAGGCACGAACTCATGGGACTCCACCACCTGCATCACAGGACACCCGATAGTCTGTCTGGAGCTGGTTCCTGGGAGGAAGCTGCCATCCAGGTCTGCAGGATGGGCAAATCCTCCACTATTCCAAAGGAGGTGATCACTGCTACACCCATCTTCATGAAGATGCCACCATGGATCATTCGGCCAACGTAGGTGCACGAATCAAAGGAATTTTCGGGATCACTGGGCTATGCAGCCCAAATATTGACAGAGCTCATGAAGTTTCCTGAAGCTCAAGCTGATGGGGTTCTCAAGCGCTGAATTCCTACAAGCTTGTAAGCCTGCCTAACGCCTTCTGTGTCAAGGTGCCTCTTGCCTCTCCACCATTTTTCTTTGGGGCAGGTAGAAAACGGAGCAGCAACGAAGGATGGTTTTATTTATTTATTTTTAAAAGCAGCAGGGCTTGACTGCATTCCATCGCTAACACACGCAGAACCGTTGGTCCCACTGTCAGATGCTTCAGTAAACAAGTTTGAAGCCTGTGGGGCAGCGATCTGCAGTTTGGGAAACCGCACACACCCAGGGAACAATTGCAGAGGGAGTTACCACTTCTTGCATCCTCTTGCCCATGGCAGTGGGGCTGCCCTATACCTTATGCCATGCAAACTGACAGCTGCCCGCTGCTCAAACTCCACAATTCCTCAGGGTTCTCAGAAACCAGAATTCGGAAGATGTTCCCCCTACCCATCCCACCCAGTCTTGGAATTTCTAGCCCAGAACTTGCTCCTGTTGAAAGGAGAGTCTCTTTTAGAGCCCTCTGGCATTCCTGGAGGAAATAAAAAGATGGTAAGACTTTGGAATGGATTTAAACTGCACTCTTGGAAAAAGAGATTGGAAGATGGCCAATTGGGAGGGTGATCTCACATCCTTCTCTGCTCTCTCCCCACATTGCTTGTATCATCCTATCTACACCCTTTCATCTTCTGCCTGTCCGTGTTGTTAGTAAAGCTGGTACATTTTTCATTCTAAACTCTCTCCTCCCCACCCCAACCCCCATCCATTAAAAAAAAAAAAAGTATCTTTTTTCAAACTGGAAACTTTTCCAAAAAGCTCTGAGCTGTTTTTTAGTTTGCTGTGTTTTTGTTTTAAATTTTAATTTTTTTTTTAATTTTCTAGTTTGCCACTGAAGCCAGAATCTGGAAAATATAGATTTCAAAATTTCATTTTTTGTTTCTTCCACCTTCCCGCTGCTGAATGCAACAGAATAAAGGCTATCCAGGGCTACCCAAACACACATTTTCCATTTCTCTCTTTTTTGCCACTAACTTTTCAGAACTTTGAGTGTGTGTGGCGGAGGGAGGGTGGGGATTAAAAAGTGAAAAAACCCTGCCCTGGCCCAGCCACCCTCCAGCCTATCACATGCAGTGGCAAAAAGGAGGAACACAATTTTGAATTTTGGGGGAAAAGTAGTTCATGAATTACTTTTTTTAATCATTCCAGTTTGGGAATGAAAATGACTGAAGTTCCAGCTTTTTCCTCTCCCTTTCTAAACCAGTCCATTCCCTGCTGCCTCATTTCTGGTGTTGCAGCCTCTGCCTCCAGTCACAAGCCTCCTGGAAGATTAGATCTTTTTACTGTACTGGGAGACCTGGATCAAGTCACAGTCCCCAAGAATTTTGTAATGTGCAGCACTGACCTCTCATCGGGACCCACTAAGAGTTCGTAGGGCTCTGGGTGCTACGGACAGACATTCAGAGGTCCTTAAGTGCTAGCGACAGCTAAAGGAGACTCCCATCAATCCACGTAGCAGAGGCCCAAGTATCATGAAAGTATGCATGGGTATGCAGTGGAATTAGGGGAATATCTGATGTGCTAGCAAAAAACCTGGAGTTCTGTCTTTAACAGTAAGCCTATCTTTTGGGCAAAAGATCTCATAGCTGCAGACATCTGGGGCTGAAACCTTTTTGTTCTTCCTCAAGGCAGCAGCTCCTGTTCACCTGCTCCATGAGAAATCTTAGGAATTATGCCACTTTTAGCCAGTGGCAACTCTTGGAGCCACGTTTGGCTCTTGGACATAAAGAGTTTTCTTCCCCCAAACCTGAAGGATTTCACGCGGACTTCTCTGTTGTCATTAAGAAACTCTACCTCTGCTTTTATTACAACCTCCAGGTCAGAAAGCAAGGAGCCACCTCCTCTGATCCAACCAGGAAATAGCTCGCTCAGAGGTACTCTTCATTTCCTCCTCTGGATGGGACCCCGGAGACTTAACTTGGAAATTCCCCTTTTGACCACAGTGGGGAAATAAACATCTAGAGATGGACTATCTGGAGAGTCAGTCTCTGGTGACCTGGATCTGACAGCTTCCCTCTTCCACCACATACAGAGCAGGAGGAGGAAATTGGCCAACATTTGCTTCCTAGATCTATTAAGTCCTTCTCTTCCTCTTTCTCCCTCGCTCTGGAGAAGGAGGAACCACCGTTTTTAGCAGGGATTTTCTTTTAAAGAATACAGCTCCCCCTCGCCTTTCACTGCCAGTAATAGCCTTCCTCCCCCACTTCCAGACTCACCTCAGCAAACACACTGGCCACGTTAACAAGAGGGTTTTAACCACTGCTGCTAAGGGAAAGGAGGGGACATCTAACCTGGATTCCTTGCCTAATGTAATTAGAAGCTCTCTAAGCCCTTCAGGATGGATATTTTCTGCTCTTAATCCCCCAAGTCTGTAGAGGTAAGGGGGTAAGTTGTCACGCATCCTTCTTGCGCCCAGTTGTGCGCAAATCACCATCTCTGGGGAAAGAGGGGATGTGAGCAGGAGCAAGCAGGAGCAAGGCACTTAAAGAGGCCTGGTCCCCTTGCTGCTGCCTGACCCAGACAGTCAGAGAAGCACGAGGAGAAGAACTGGGCTCTCTGCAGGTCCTCAGCAGAATTCAGTGATTATCTTGGCTCCTCTGGAGACAGCAGGAGACAGAGTGCGGGGACCTCACGTGCCAAATAGGGATGGAGGACCAAGTTAGAGGAGTGCAGAGCACTTGACACACAGGCGAGACTGGCTAACCCCCCATCATCTCCACTATCTGGTAGCCGCAGTGTGAAGGAACACCCTGAAGGTCACACCTGCCAAACAGGACCTCTGTGGAAAAAAGCTCCTTAAAAACAAAACAAACTTCCCTTCCAGGAATGCACATAGCAACATTTGGGGGGGAAGAAAGAACGAGGAGAAGAACATCAAGGTTGGATATCAACGCCTCTCGGTCAACCAGAGGGGCCAGCGTTGAGCAAAAATGTACATGGCACTTCCTTCTTTCCAGGCTGTTTGAGCATCCTGCACTCTGGACAGGGTGTCAAGAGAGATGGGGAACGAAACCAGGCTCTCCCACACACCAATACTACTAGGTCGCACTACAGCACTCGTGCAAAGCACGAGACCCCAGGCTGGTCACTTCAAGCGCAGAGTGGAAACGGGTGAGAAAGGAAGGCCTTTTGAGCCATGGTGCAGGTTAGGAAAAATGTCACAAAGTGGCATGGGGGGCAGGAGGGCAGAAAACAGCTACCAGCTCTCATATGCAGTCAAATCATCATCTAATGTAGATTTACAGCCCCAGGTGTGTGCTGTAAATGGGGTTATGTTCCTGGCTCTTTGATCTTGGGCAAATCCCTTCTCCTCTCTTGGATGGTTTCCCCTCCTATCCTCTCTGTCTGGGCTATTTAGATTGTAAGCTCTTCAGGGCAGAGACTCTATGTTTCTATGCAGCACCCAGCACAACAGGGCCCTGATCTCTGCTGGGGACTCTAGATGCTACTGTGATAGATCAAAAAAATACCACCACCATGTAAAATACAAAGGCCCTTGTGCATCCATAAAACAATGACAGAGCTCCTAGAGAGCAACTCATTCGGCCGCAGGTTTGACAACAGCAACTTTTGGTGATGTTTGGGTGGATTATTATGGTCTGTGCAAACACTCTGGATTAACCACTTCATTGGGTTTTTTAATTCACCTGCATTACGTAGGATGACAACCTTGCTCAGAGGTACAGCACGCAGCACTTACCTACTAGTCCAGCTCCCAGGAATGGTGATGAAGATATGCTGTTGTGAGATGATAGGTCCCTGTGTTCTCCATAATGGGCGCCTTCACCATAGCCCTGCTAATGTAACACAAAACAAGAATTGTACATGTGAGATTGAAAAAATAAAATAAACCATAACTTCTCAGTGACAATGGATGATGAGTGGAAAGTAGAGAACTCCCAGGGCAAGGCTTGCCGTTGGCCACTCCCCCAGCTAGCGTGGGTCTCAATCAAAAACAACTAGCCCCAGAGTCACATCAGTTGTGCCACCTGGAAGCTTGCTTGAGCAAAATCCAGATCCGATTATTTTTATGTAACTTGGGTTTAAATATAAAGAGGGACCCAAACCACAACATTTGGCTCTTGATTTCAAACTACTTCCCCCTTTGCCTCCAAAGACACACAGTTCAGAGGTGTCTGCACTTGGGAGTTTTAGACTGGTTCATCCTAGAAAGGGGACAGCAGTGATATGGGGATTCAAACTCCAGACCACAAGAGGATTCATTCCAGCATCCACCCCTAGCTATGGGTGAAGGAGGACAACAATAATGCACTGGCTTCTCCATCTCCCTTCTTCACACGTCTCAGCACCCGGGAACAGCAGGAAGCCCAGGAGTGCTTCCAAGGAAGTGAGCTGGTTTGGAGAAGAGCCGCAAGAACAGCTCCCTGAGGAGAAACAAAACACTCTTTCACGCTGGCAGCTCCCACCCAACTCGCCCCCGGCCTGAAGGACCTCGGCACTTGGCAGGCACCGTGTGAGCAATTCCTCCTGTTCCAAGGAGAAATGGGCCATAGCATCTACCCAGCCCACCCCTCCCCAAAGCCATAAGGGGCGAGGGTGGGGGGGAAGAGGGGAGGTCTATAAAAATGAGAAACGACATGGTGCCTGTTTCATCGCTGACCTAAGGGAAGGGAACGGTGCCATTGTGAAAACGAATCACATAAACCCATTAAAACATGAGCATCTGTCAAAAAAAACACCATTTCAATTAAGTTAATGTCTTTTCTCTCTTCCCCTCCTCGGGCCCCAGTTATATGCTGTCACAGCCTCAATTCCTTCCCTGCAAACACTTCCAATTCTCTTCCTCCCGCCTCCCATGGCTTTCCATTCCCTCCCTGAGAGCTCCGTGTCAATCTGTTGGACTGTAACCCTTGTAACCCGCTCTCTTACACAGGGACCTCCAATACCTCTGGGATGAGCACTCATCATGGGCATTGATAAAGCTGGGAGATGATACAGATGCTCAATGTGTTCTGGCAGCAGCAGGTTTAATGGGATGGCAGCAGATCCCACACCCAGAATGACCACAGAGTCTGGTTCCAGAGCCAGGCTACTCCAAGGTTCTGCAGGCTGGGGGTGTTCTGGTTGGACACCTGGCACCATCAACTGCCAATTCAAGCTGCTGTTTTAGGTGCCTTATTACTACATTCCAACTTCAGCCTCCCTCCTCCACCACTTGGAGAAAGCTGGAGTGCCAAATGCACACAAGGTACAATTGTAGTAATCCGTGCTAGATGCCTAGCTAAAAATGTTCAACTCAGAGCCAAGCTGATACTCCTGCTCTCCCCACTCAGCCATCAGGAACTACTGCTTTCCTCTAACTTAAAATGCAAGTCCATGCATGAGCGAGGAAGTGCAGGGTTGTCTGGACAAGCCAAGTCAACACTGATCCAGGTGCCATCTAAACTACACTATACTTTTCAACAAGGAGAAGGTTTGCAAGAAAGCTGCCACAACATTTGCTCGGGCCGGCAGGGCCTTACGGGCATGTTGTTGTCACAGTAATAAAGAGACAAACCTTCTCTCGACCAGCACCACTGCAGAATGACTGCAGAAATGACCTATCTGAGGGGATTAGCCGAGGATCTATCACTAGAACGACAAGAACAACGCTTGCAGGTTAAAGCTGACTGGGCACGAATACAAGCCGAGAAGCCACCATAAAGACCCTGTTTATTTTTGTTTAAGGTCCCTGTTTACGCTTCATCCTTACCCTTCCTTGGTCAAATGCAGAGCTGTTTTGATCTCCTGCACCCCAGGAACCCGATCCCGGCCTTTCATCCAAGCCTACCAAAAAACAGGGAGAACAAAGGTTACTTTGGCTTTATCAGCAAACCCCCAAAAGTGTCCTCTCAAAATTAACTCTTCCTTCCACAAACAAAACAATATTTTCATTAATAAACCATTTCCACTTATTGTGACCGACCCTCTCCCTGAACCTCCCCATTTCAGCTGAGAGCTGAAAGCTTATTTAGCAAGCTTCAAAGCAAGCCCTGCGGAGTTTGTATACATGTTCGAGAACCAGGGATGGGGGTGGGAGAGGGGGGGGAAGTGTTTTTTAACCTTTGCATGATTCAAGCAATAGCTTGTAAATCTGGTCTTCCTAGAGGGCAACATTTAAGAGGACTACACATTAAAAAACTTAACGCAGGTGCCCCCTTGCTGCCACATGGTCCAATTTATGTCAATGGGAAGAACTGTACATTAACTGAAATCTGTGCTTGAAACTGTTCGCTCACAGGGCCAAATTCTGCTCTGCTTTCTACTTCTGCAGATCTAGGAATAACTCTCCTGCCTTCAGCACAGTTAAGAGATTTGCACCAGCCTAAATGAGACCATCACTTGAGCTGTTGGTGTGCACTATCCTAGACACAACCTCACCCTCTGCATTTTCATGCCTGTTTGAGTGAAACTTTACTTTCACCCCAGAGGAGCATAAAACTGTGTCCCTGGCCCATGAGCAGCACCTGAGCACAAAAGATTTGGTCAGAACATTCTCTAGTCAAACTAAGCACGAGGATCCTTTGCAAATAGAATTAAGCCCCAAACCTCCCCCTCTGAATCCCTCTCCAAAAGACAAACGCCTAACATGACTTATTGGCGACTGTGTAGGTAATGAACTATGTCTCCACATAGGAAAGTTTTACCATTTATAGAGCAGGCACTGCCCACTCACGAGAGCACTTTTTCAGTTTTGCTATAAACCCTTCCAAGCGACAAACTAGTTTGAATCCAAGCTACCTATACTGGTATAACCCCACTGTGGGCATTCCTATTCCAGTGTAACTATAGTGGCTTAAATCCACACCTAAGGTTACACACAAAAAACTCCTTTCCTGTGGAGACAGGGCCTTTAACTGGTACCAATAGGCTTTATTGGCCATACAGGCCTAATGCTCCAGCGGTTAATGCCACCTATGGGCAATGCTAGGTATGATTTAAGGCTCACACTTCAAGAAACTACGCTGCTGAATGGGACTGTCGGTAAACCCAAAAATGCCACAAGAGACACAGGACAGAGGCCACTGTTCATCTAGATGGAGGCTTGTGTTGGTATACTTGGTTGAAAGATCACTGGTTAGTTTAGGAAAGCTGATCTCTTGGAGTGGGTGGGACTGTGGCTGGGGTTCCCATTCAGTTTTAAGATAGTCAGCTAACGCACAGGCTTTGAGAGTCAGCTAGATACAGAGATAAAATACCTCTGCCTTTGTCCAAAGGCTTGCATCCATGTTTAACAAGGCAGTACATATTCTATATGGTCCTGGATCAATTCAGAGTTTATGAACTTCACAACTGTAGGGCTAAGATTTTCAAAGTGGTCTAACAAACTTAGGTGCCCAAATTACACTGAATTTCAATGGGAGTTGGTACTGGGGTGGGAGGGAGAAGAGATTTTCACTAACAGATCTAGGAGCACCAGCCTCTTCGACTCTCAAAACAGTTGTGCTTCTAAACTCCCAGTTTCCTTTGAAAATCCCAGGTCTAGCTGTGTATACAATTTAAAATATATACACACACACACTACATACATAAAACTGCTCACAATGGGCAGCAGCTCACAAAAGCGTTTGGCAACCACGTTGTCCTTTCTGAATATACGTTTTTACATATAAAATACACATTTCTGACAAGGACACACTTCAAAACAATCGCACCCCCCACCCAACAGCCATTGCACCCAGACGGCAATGTTTTTCCACAAATCAGCTTTTTAGATTATCAAACAGACTCACTCTAACTCCAATTTCACTATTTCAAACCTTACACTTGACCCCCCCCCCCGCAAAAAGTCGCCATTTAAAGAGATGTTGACATTAAAAATTCACATTCATCTCAAGCAGCTCCAAAACACTCCCCCACTCCCTCCCTCTGTGCAAGAGGCGAAAAATCCAGCTCAAGATTGTTTGCCTTCACAGCTCAGAGCTGCAGTACACATCACAGCCAGGCTGGAAAGGTGGCAACATACAATCTATAGCGAATGCGTCACAATAAACAGCAGCTCCCTAATCCACCGCTGATAGACACTTAAAAAACTGAAGGGGTGAGGGTGGAAAGGTTTTATATTGGAGGGGGAAAAGTCTAGTCTTGGCTGATCATCATACCACCCTTCTTCTCTGGCCTATGCCTGGAATATGCATCCCTGTGCGTTCAGATCATCTTCTGAGCATTACACAAAATCCTACATAGGACCAAGAGCCCTCGACACCTCATCAAGCTGGCATTTTGGAAGTCAGTTGCTTACGCCCTATAAAAATCCAGCAGTGCTTGGGGTAAGATTCTTACTACATTCAGATGTTCTCATCTCTTAGAACATGAGTTACAAGCCAGCTTAAAAACCAACCAACCTAAGGACTTGCATTGTTTTTCTTTATAAAATGAGATAGTTTATACCTTTCAGTCAGTGTCTCCATACATTAAACTGCAGAGCAAACAGGGGGTGTGTATTGGGATGGGGGTGGAAATGGGGTGGTGAAAATGTCTCGGTGGTTGCACCAATTTCATTTTAGCAAAGCTTATTATTATGGCAAACACGCCATATTTGTCTCCTCCGCTCCCTTTACTGTTCATTTAACCAGAAACTTCTTTCAAATTACATCCTTCTATTTCTGTGCCTTTGTGTTAATCATTTCCCCAGAGAATTGGTGTTTAATTGCTGTCTAATTTGCATAATTATGCATATTAATCTCTACACCTAATGAATATTCATAATTCTCATTTAGATTTTGTTTTCTAATCAAAAATTTCCAATGTGATTACTGTGCAGAGCAGGGATAAGCCTCTAATAATACCTTGGATACTAGGGAGAATTACTGCCAATTCTCCCACCTCCTACTTCCTAGAATAAACTTTTGCTTTGCTAATGTGTTTTTCTAAAGCAATTCATCTGCATACCCTGCAAACACCAATAGAAATCAGGAGACAGAAATGCTCGCTCTATTCATGTTGGTTTCAGGAGTATTTCCAAAGCATTTGGACAGCTTGGGTGAGGCCTGGGAGACGCCAGCCACCAACTTTGTCTCATTTCACCCACCTCAGCCTCTGCATGGAGGGGGAGGGGAAGACATGACAAAGGACAAAGCACTCGAGAACTGAATTGTGGGTAACAGCCAGTGTAAACAGTGCAGTCATGTCCACACACACAGCACTCCAGTTAGCTGTTCTAGCGGCACTGCCCCCTGGGTACTTATCCACCAGTTTACTAAAGAGCAGGCGCTTGTGAGAGTTTTCACAAGACCTTCTGGGAGCCCAGGGGGACTATGGGAGAAAGGGTCAAAGGCCCTTGGAAACTCAGGCCATTCCCTCAAAACCAAGTCCAGGATGAACAGTCAGAGCTCACTCTTTGGTCACAGTTTCTCTCAAGCATCTTAAGAGGCTGGGGAGGACGTACCAAGTAACATAGGGGGAGAGCCAAAGAATCAGAACAGCAGATACTGGAATTGATGGTGACTGTCAAGAGTGAAGAGGCTCAGGTCCCCTCCATTAAGTGTCACCATGAGCTACTTCCAAATAAAGTATGCTAGAGGAACCTTTAATACAGAGGTCAAAAGTGCACCATCAACTTTATTACACTTACAAATGGGCAACAAGCAACTAGGGCAAGATATCAGAACAAGAGAACCAGTCTGGGATTTAAGATCACAGGGTCATGTGATGCAAGCACTGGGCGGGTTCCTGTTTTCCTTGTGCAGCTCATGGGAAGGGCTGGAGCACTGTGGAAACGTGCAGGGGAAGGAGCAGATGAATATAGGGCAGTCCAATAAGAGCCCATACAACCCTGTATCATGGCACTGTACTTGCTGGGATAACAGCACTAGTAGCCCTTGTCCCCGTCCGGCATTCTCGAAGGATATCACAGTGGAGCCCCTGATTAGATCTGTATTAGGGTGGCACCGAGAGCCCCAAGGCCCAGCTGCGCTAGGCGCTGTACGAGCTCCCGCAGCCTCGTTTCTCTGATGCATTCCATCATTGATTCTCTGGCCTCCTGTTTGAATCAGTGGCTGCCAGCCCGCCCGCCTGCCCTGGCAGCACACTAGTGGAGCCAGCCAACACAGCTCACGGCAAAGGGCAATTCAAACGGGGATACGAACGCCGTCCACTGCTGAGAGCCATATTCGGTGTGTGCTTGTGGCATGTTACAGACCCGCCAGGGGGAATCCAAACAGCGCTTAGCAGGTCAGATTTCTCAATTGTAGACAAGGCCTTTAAAGGCTTTCAGATGAACCCCTAGGTGCAAGCAAAGGCTCTCCTCCTAGGATGAGAAGAGGGCCTGCCTTCCCACAACACCCATCTTGGGCCTTGCCCTTCCCCCCTCTTTTCTTTAGCCAACTCCGACTCCAGATAAAAAGCCTGTCCTTGCTCCAAAGCTGATTGCTCCTGTAACCCAGTCACACAGTGATGGTCAGATTTCAGTACAGCCAACAGTTAAGAGGAAACTGAAGAGTTCCTCCTCCAGCCATCAGTGTGCATGCATGCGGGTGGTTGCCGAGGAGTGTGAAGAGCTAATGGAGTTGAGGTTATTGCCCTTTAATACTACCAGTGAATAAAGCTTCACAGCTCTGGAATTGTTATTCTGGATTCCAGATAAAGCACACAAACAAAATGGCCTAAATACTTATGTGCGCACATCCATGTAAGTCAATGTGTGTATACTGCAAGCAGGGCTGGTTGTGTCGACCATTATTAAGTTTGCACAATACTTCCCACTGTAAGACCCTGTCTTCAGTTGATTACAACTTTGCCAACTTCAGGCTGAAATTTGACGTTCTGGGTGTCTGCCTCAGACGGATTATTATGGTGAAGAAATTTCAGCCAAAAAACGGGTTAGCAGTTGGAGAACAAGTCTGGGAAAAATAAGTTTTGCCCATTTTAAAAAAACCCAAAAAACCTCAGGTGATGTTTCCTTTGAACAGATCAAGTGCCCCCATTCTTTGGGGGCAGTGACTCGAAATTTGGTAAGGGTGTGGCCTGGTTGTCTTTTGCCATTCCTGTGAAAATCTGTCCAAATTTGGCCAAGTTATAAACTTCTGAAAAATCTCAGTTCATGCATGCTCTATCTGGAGACAAAGGCTATGTCTACGCTAGAGACCTTACAGCTGTGCCGCTGTAAGGTTGTTTGTATCGCCGCTCTGTGCCGACAGGAGAGCGCTCTCCTGCCAACACAGTGCTGTCCACTCTGCCACTTATGCTGGTGTAACAAATGTCGCTCGGGCGGGCGTTTTTCCTCACACCCCTGAGCGATATACGTTACGCCGACAAAAGTGGTAGCGTAGACATGGCCTAGGACTTTAGCAGCTAAAACCTCAGAAGATTATGTCCTCACTGAGCATGCACCAGTTTCTACGGCTCTTGTGGTGACCAGAGAGCACGTGCACCGTACCCACAGAGCAACTGAACGTGCTCCAACCCAGAGCTATGGGGCAAAGCTGGACTTGCCCTGTAACTGCCACTCTGGGCGGGGGGGAAGGCGCCAGAACTGACAGCAGGGAGCATAGCTCTCCTGTGCTCCCAGTGACCCCTCTGCTGGCACCCAGGCAGCAGACAGAAGGAAGCTGTCTGATTCGAATGCAGATGAGGAGATAAAAGGCAGACCAACGGGAAGAGAAAGGAGTAGACTGGGACATGGAGGCTGGTGAGACTGAGAATGGGTTGGAAGGAGGCAGAGGGTAGGCTGGCTAGGCAAGGAAGAAGGGACTGGTTGGATTAGGAGACTGGGATTTATTGCGGGGGGGTGGGGGAGGGAGAGAGAGGCAGAACAATAAGATCCGACTAAGAGCTTGTGAGGAGACTGGGACTGGCTGGACATGGACTAGGAGCCAGTGTGGGCAGGGACAGGGTGAAAGGAAGACAGATCTGACAAGGAACCGGTGTGCAAGAAGAGAACTAGGTCTGGGCAAAGAGACTGGACAAGGAATTAAGGAGTGGGGAGACTGTAGCAAAGACCAAGGGGAGGCGGGGGGGAAGAGAAGCTAGGAGAGGGGAATTGGGACTGGCTGGGCAAGGAGACGGGGATTGGGTGTGTGGAGATTGGGAGTCAGTGAACCCAGAGAAGGATTGACTGGGCAAGGAGACTGGATTAAGGAGCCAGGGGTAAGGAAGAGACAGGACTGGGACAGGTTCAAGGGGACAGAGTGAAAGAGTCTGTGCCCACTGGAGCACACTCCCATCCAAGGCCTGGAATGAAACCCAAGATTCCCAAGTCTCACCTTTCTTCTGCTTTCAGCAAACACCTGTGAAATCCACCAGTAAAGTGTGCCTCACCGTCAAGTGCTGGTCCACATAAAAGACAAACCTACTTCTGCTGTCAGGTGCCCCCTTAGATCAAGTGGGGGAGGTCTGTCCAATGGATCTAAAGGATTCAACCCTGCTGATGACCTATGCAGGCGTCAATAGGACACCAGAGAATAAACTTTGCTTTTTCAGTTTGCTTTTTGAAAAAAATACAGAAAACATCACACAAAATGCAGTTTAAAGAATATTATTCAGGTTGCAAAGTCCAGCAGTCAACTGCTCGGAAATGCCAGCGTTAGGTTGCCTGTGCAACATTAACTCAGCTCCCATTCGCACGTGCATTGTGGCATGGGTTTTAATTACATGATCACATACTATTTTTCCACAGGACCATCTTGTGCACTGAGCGAGGCAGGGGACTTGCTCCGGGGATGAACAAGAGGTGTGTGGTGAAGGGGGCTGCTGCAGAAGTTGGAAGGTATGTATGTAGTAGGGTGACCATATGTTCCGGTTTTTAAGTCGTGATTGGGGGAAGGAGCGCAAAACTGGCCATTTGTCTAATTTGCTCTTGCCAGCTGATCAAGTGGAGGAATGTTCGGTGGGGCTCAGGCAAGCGGTACTGTGGTGGGGCCCCCACAGATCAGCCCTGAGGGGGGAGGCAATGAGGCAACCCTCGGGGTGTCCCATTTTCACTCTGGGAAATATGGTCACTCTAGATGTAGTGAATGAGGCCGGGGATTTCAGAAAGAGAAGGGACGGTTTCACGGCTAATGCAGCTGAATTCTGCAGCCCTATGGAATTTGAGCCTATCCCTGCCACAAAATTCCTAAGTGAAGTTGGCCAAGTCACTTAAACCAAAGTTTTCAGAATGGTTACTAATAGCGTTCTTCATTTTCCAAGTGCCTGACTTGAGACCCCAGGGTCCAGTTTGCAGAAGTGCTGAGCGCTCACAGCTGCCACTGAAGACATACAGTACTCTGAAAACCCAGGCCCAGGTCTCTCAAATTGTACACCCAAAATCAGTGAATACTTTTGACCTTGATCTCTGTCCCTCAGCTCCCCTTACGTAAAATGGAGACAATACCCCACCTTCCCTTCATCTCACTGGTGTGTTGTAAAAATAAAAGTTCACATTTGTGAAGCACTCAGATACTATAGTGAGGAGCACCAGAGAAAAGCCCATGAAGAAATTAATAATTCTGTCTTCAGAGCAGGGTTTGGATCGCATGCAGTATATGAGGCCTGGGGCCACACATTGAACAATGAGGAAAAACAAAATATTAATAGCTACTCACTAAGTGAGCACTTTCCATTTTGTGCACTGAATGAAGCAGGGGTTTGTGAAGAAAATGTGATGGTGTCATTAAAGACTGAACCTTAAGGCATTTGCAGAAGGGGGTTAAATTAGGTCTGCAAAGGCAAATTTAATTCTGGCATTTCCTAACTTTGGGTGCTTGACTTCACAACCCGAATAACTTTCTTTCCACGTAGCTGTGTGCGTGCAATACTTATGCATACATATACATGCTCGCACGCAGCTGTTCTAAGCCAACTTTTAAAATAAAAACATTTAAACTAGCCAAGAGTAAGACACTTCCCAGTTCAGAAACAACAAAAAACAGGGACTGCCTCCCCCTCCATTAATACAGTTATTAAAATAAAAGAAACCCACAGATTAATTATGCATTTTAATAACCCTGATCATGAATATTCATAATGCATTTCTTGCTCATGTTCTAATTAAAACGTACTAATAGAATAAGATGTAGCTGTCAGACAGTAATTTTTTTTTATACACGATTTTTATGGTGGAGCTAAAAAGAGCTTATATACAACTACAGTTATAAGAGCTCAGCACTGATAAAAATACTTTGTCCAAGTTTAACCTCAGCAAAAAAGCTCCATCTGATAAGAGATACTATCAGACCTCTCCATTGTCTGTCTGCCCTCAACAAAAGGAGCCTAGGTCCCATAAATGGAAGACATTCCAAGGGACTTGATTCAGGGGAAGGGTTTACTTGCAAGTGAGAAAAGCAGTGAATTCGGAGACAAAGTGAATTCAGAGACAACGTTACCTTCAGACACACGCTTCCCCCCTCCCACCTTCCCCTTCTTTCTTCATTGCTTTGGGAAAACAGCAAAATTATATAGATCAACATTCTACTTAAATCCACAAGGAGATCTCTTCCCCACAAAACAAAAAACACACACCCCCCCAAACAAACCAAAACCGGTGATAATCAATCCCAATAACTTCCCACCTTCATAGCTTCAAAGCCATAGTTTCTTCTACCCTCAAATTTGAGAAGAAGGCACTCTGATCCTGCATACACCCCACCACAGAAGTATGCTGCAGGTTTTTCTGATTTGGCAATATGGAGGTAAAACAAGAGGTACTTTTTTTGACTAAACGCAGTACAAACAAGCAGTTTCAGAACATTTAGGACCAGCTTTTTTTTTTTTTTTTTTTTTAAAGTATTCAGGTACCTAGATGCTTTCAGAAATCCCACTAGGTCCCCTAAATACCTTTAAAAATCTGGTCTCTAGTGCCTGGAATAATTCCCAATGCAGAAAGATACTGTGATGATGGAAGCCACTTTAAACAAATAATTCTTAAATGAGTGAGTAAATTCAGTAAGAAGGATGCATGTTCTCTCCCCCCTTTACCACATTCCAGCTGCCACGTGCTAATTCCACACACAACTCAGAGACCCAAGTGCACTGGATTCCCAGAGACAGAAAATGCCCAGCAAAGGACTCATGTTCTTGCTTCAGGGAATGATCCTTGCAAGAAACAAGAGTTCATTTGGAAGCCGTTTTGTGCCTTGAAGCACCAGACACCCCAGACAGATGGAAAATGCCCTTTGCAGAACCAAAGAAGTTTGCCTGCCCCCCCCCCGCCCCCCGGTACGTTACAACCAAGTCTTTCCCACATGACTCTCTGGCGCAAGGATACTATCCCAAGAGAGTTGAAAGGTGTCTCTCCCCCCATGGATGTGGGGGTGAGATGACAGATATCCTCTCCCTTGGACATTCTGGTACTACATGCCATGTGGGAATGCCCAAACCTCTTCAGAGTATTTTTGTTGCATCCAGATAAGGCTCATTGCAATGGACCACAGTGCCCAATGATTTCTGCCATGGGCAAGAATCGATGGGTGGGCAGTCAGCCCTGCTGCAGGCAGGCACAATGGAAACCCCCTGTGGCAACCAGAATGCACGGAGCCAAGAAGTGGTTGTGCTTTTTCCCCCCAGGCTGCTGTGATGCAGGCACAGTTTGTGCCACAAAAGGCAAAGTTGCCATTCAAGAATCCCTGTGCTAGAGGCCATCAGAAGGGAAGCTAGTCGCCAAGCAGACCTAGTCTAGCTCCCAGCAAGTCTTGGCATAGGAGAAATGAAAAATATGAAGGGGCAAAGTTCTAAGCTGATTTGGGGGGGAGCGAGAGGAGGAAAAGGCAGAACTAACGTGGAAGACCAATCACTAGAACACATGGCTTCTATAATGCACTAATGTGTGTACTGCCTTCTATAAGTGGGGAACCTGCTGTAGCAAGAATGGACTTACCAGGTCTCTTTGGCGGCGCATACATGCATGGAGAGAAAAGGGCTACAGTACACCAGCACGGCGACCATGAGAAGGGTTAGCAGCTTTTACATCGGTGATCATAAAAAGTGCTCCTGCCACTTCTTTCAAAGATCTGTTTAGTGAGACCAGTATGTTGCATAAGACATACAGCTCCGTGAGAGCATTTACAGGGCCATGGGTAAATGCAGCTCTCCAGAGATTCAGAAGCAAGCAAAGCACCTGAGAGAGAGACAGGAAAGGCCCTTTTGTGTACACAGATGACTTTAAGAGGCTGTCACTACAAAAGCCCATGAGCTTCCATTCCTGCCTGTGTCATGATGGCAGCTGGGAGTCAAAACCACACAGTCAGCAGTCTAGTATTTTTACGCCTGTGTATACAGTTCACCTTTTCTCCACCACCAGACGCCCCAAGGGGAAACGGGTTTCCCCCTCTAAGCACATGCTGTCTACTTCCATCAGAGGTGGGTCATGGAGCAAGCAGTCTGAATTGCAGATAAAGAAGTGGGTGCCACTGTAATTTGATTTGAAACAGAGGTGACAGAAGGCTGCTTGATAAACACTTCCAAATTAAGCAGCTTTGTGTCCTAATCACTCTGGCGATCAGCCTTACAGCAAAATCTCCACTAAAAGGGATTTGAAATCAATAAAATTAGTCGACTAGTAATTAGCTTTAGTCCCAGTCAGAGTAGCAAAGTTGATTTTCCTGACAAGCGTTTGCTGCCCCACCACCACACTCACATGCACACAGCTCTTGTTGTTAGAAAGCCACAGATGCATCTTAAAGAACAAGACACCTTCAGTGAAAGTCACCTTGATAACACTGAAATGTTCTTCTCTCTCTTTTTCACATGAGCCAGGGCCTTTAAGCAGAATTGTTAAATAAATAAATAAAGCACAGTTTGCAACCAGTGCTATCTGCCCCAGAATAGGAAAAAACAGATTTGAAAGGAATGCAGTCATTAGCTGCTATGAAATTCTGTTTACAGGACGTCGATTGTGGATGGGCCTATACAATTGGTTCACTTCCTTTTCCGGGCTCATGACAAAACAATTTAAGAAAAAAAGCAATGCTGAACACCTGGAATGCAGCTCAGGGATACTTAATGGTGCCTGGGTGGAGGAAAGTCCCTCCCCTTGACACCACATCCCTCTCTTTTATCAAGTGTTCAAAGAGCCAGACTGGAATCCTCATCCCTGCTTAGCAAGAGCTCCTATTTCATGGACTCCCTGCCTCAAAGTGAGCAGCTACCAGCGAGGCAGACCCAAGGACAACGGATGTGGGGGAACAAAGTGCAGGTCCCTCCTGGAAATAAAGGGTAGACAAGATTCCCACCGTGAGCAGAGAAAATTTAAACTTATCAGATCTTCCTGCTTAACCTGTAAGAATGTTTTGACCATCCACCAGGGAGCACAAAGCAAACACCTCATTGCTTATAACTCTAATCCAAGGGAGGAGGTTGGGGTGGAGGGGAGGGGACATGCAATGGGGAGGGAAGGGAAACAGTAACGTGTGTGAAAACTGAAACTTCCTATGATCTGATGGGCCTGGAATGGATTAGCAGGTTTTGTTCTGAGTGATCTGCACAGGCCACGAAGTCAGGGGATCTGGGTCTGTTCTCTGAAGCTGGACTCCCCCAAGGCCACTCAGCGAGCGCTGTGAAGCTCACTTCATTCACGTCTGCGAAGCAGGTCGAGAGCCTCAGATGGAAGGCACCAGCGGAAGCCCACAGCATTATTGAACGCAATGACTCCAACAGACCATGCCTACCTTAATCTCCCCTCTGCTGCCCCCAGGAAGAGGCGGGTGAAATACAGATGCCTGGGTTCGTGCAGGAAAGTAGGAAGCTTAGCTGTAGATGTCACACTCTGAGAGCAGCATGGTCCAGGGGGATGGAGCACAACACTGGGAGTCAGGAGTCCTGGTGTTCTATTCCTGGCTCAGGTTTACTGCGGGGCCTTGGGCACGTGGCCATTCCTATGCCTGTTTCTTCTTTTGTAAGGAGAGAGATGTCCAGATGGACAGCACAGAATGCTAGGTGTTAAGAGCAGACCCTTTATACTACAGTAATAAGGGAGACAGACAAAGCCTTATGACTAGGGCCCTACCAAATTCACAGCCATGAAAAACGCATCACGGACTGTGAAATCTGGCCTCCCCCGTGAAATCTGTATAGGATAGGGTAAAAGCACACAAAAGCACCAGGTTTTACGGGGGAGACCAGCGTTTCTCCAATTGGGGGTCCTGACCCAAAAGGGAGTTGCAGGGGGATCGCAAGGTTATTTTAGGGGGGTGGCGGTATTGCCACCCTTACTTCTGCGGTGCTTTCAGAGCTGGGTGGCTGCAGACTGCGGGCCCAGCTCTGCAGGGAGCAGCGCAGAAGTCAGGGTGGCGAGACCGTACCAGGCCATCCTCACTTCTGCGCTGCTGCTGGCAGTGGCGCTGCCTTCAGAGCAGGGCTCCCAGCCAGCAGCTGCCTCTCTTCAGCAGCAGCAGCGCGGAAGTAAGGGTAGCAGTCCTGCAACCCCCCCATCCAACAACCTTGCTGTCCGGCCCCCCCCCGCAACAATTCCTTTTTGGGTCAGGACCCCAACAATTACAATATCGGGAAATGATGATTTCAGCTACTTAAATCTGAAATCATTATGTTTAGGATTTTAAAAATCCTATGACCACGACTTCGGCAGGGCCCTATCTATGACCATGGCAGACCCTCTTCTGGACCAGGTCATTTGAACAAGGATGATACAAAGGGACCTTACAACTGCCCGTTAACATGGATTCCCAGAAGGTTTAATCAGGCACATCCCTCCCGTTTATCTCTGCTGAGAATTTGAGAGATTCAGATACTATTCAACGTTCTCCAAAAAGCTCACACGCAGGCCCTGAACCCCAGTGCACTCACCCCCAAGGGAAATGCCCGCTGCTGCCTCCCCCACCCCCGACGTGCACACAGTGATCATTTTTTGGCTTAAAAAAGCTGATGCCACCACTTCAGTGATCATTAATTTCGCCGCTTTGCATCTGCTGCCTTGTGCTCTCATTCAGCAATTTTTATATGGTTATAGCCTATGCTCAGAGCAGAATTTTAGGAAGTGTTGGAGGATGGGGTGGAAAATAATGAACAGAGGAAAAATCCTTTCAGTGTGAGGTTTCAACAAGGGGGCAGGGGAAGAGGGGAGATACCAAGTCTGTGGACTACGTTAAAAAAAGCCAGAACACGAGTTCCAACACAAACACAATGTACTTTGCCTAGACAGAGTCTTTTGGAAGACAGTTCTGTAGATGATGCACGCTACATTTCAAAACAAAGCCGCACTGGCAGCTTGTGCTCTGAATAAGAAGTGGTGCCTGGTCTGTATTCATAGGCCAACTGCTACTAAAGGGCAGGACAGACCAAAAGAGAGTCGGTAATGTCAACAGGGAAACTGGGAGAGGAAGCGAGGTGGGTTGGTGTTTCACAGTAGCCTCCCACCAGTTATTGTCAGAGGAAACATAGGGCGTAAGGTGATGGGATAACATCATTCTAACAACCCCACAAGCAGACTGGGCGTTATAGTCAAAAGAAATTCACTGGGTTGGAGTTGAAGCTGCATGGCTGCTGCCTTGAATCAGTGCGAAGGATGTACCCTTTCTCCCACTCTCAAACCACTGCCCTAGCAGAGACTGAACGAGTCCATGTCCATGGATGGCTAGAACTCGCCTCAGCACAGAAAGCGAGAGGAAGGGAAACAGGTTTCGTGGTGTTCCAAACTGGCAGTCCTGGAAAGCACCCTGAGCATGTTCAGGTGGAAGGGAACAGCAGCAAAAGGACAGCTAAGGAACCTTTGTAACACCCCACAAGAGCCTTCAACGTGCGGCTAAGTCCAGTAGACACTGCCACCACCACCAACAAAACAATAAAATAAATTAATATAAAAAAAATAATAATAAAGTCCCAGTGGAGGAGTGTGCGCCTGATCACACACTGGTAGTCAGAGAAGAGCCAAAACGTCACCATTGACAACGGACTGTCCCTATTAATTTCGGCTTAGATTCGTCTGCGCAGTTCCATGGGACGTGTGACACCCAGCCCCATTATTGACCCAGTAGGTTTTAAGACCAGCTTGGAAAAGATTCCAATAAGGAACTTTTTCTTCGTCCCCCATAAGGACGGCCACGGTACAAAGGGACCCAGAACACAGACTGAGCTCAAGCTGTATAATTAACCCTCACCTCAAACAGGCCAGTAGTCTCTGCCAAGCGAAGACAATGCTGATCAATGGCTGGATTTCCCTGCTACCAAACTCAACCAGCAAGATATTTCTATTAATCCATCTAACAAGACGGAAGGCATACAAGCCAAGTTCTCTGTGTATTTAATAACATCGTACTTAGCACTTACAATGCTTTTCATCAGTAGATCTCAAAACACTTCATAAAAGTGACTAAAGCATCGTTTTCCCATCACAGGTTTGTTTTTTTTTAAAAACAGGGAAACTGAAGCATAGACATTTAAGCAACTTTCCCAAGATGAAAAGCACAGCTAGGAATAGAATCCAAGTCTCTACACTCAGGCCAATGCTCTAGCCATGTTGTCTACAACTAAAAAATTTTGTTTGCAACACTGAGGCCTGCTCCAGACTTGTAAATAAAGTTTGGAGCCTCTTATTTTCATGTAGTCCATGTGGTACCATCCATCAGGGCTGCTATTCTACTATTTCTACCTAATGGTCCCGTTTTTCCATAAGTGTTCAGTACACAGAAGCTTCCATCTCTCTCGACGGGAACTGAACGCATCCAAAAACCATCTGGCCACTTAGTGGAATTGGTCAGAAAACGTCAGTTTATTTTGTGCTGGAAGTTCTCTCAAAAACTTGCTCTTTCACCAATTTCCCGCCCCACAAACAGGTTTTTGATAGAAAAAAATCAAAATGAAGAAAGTGGGAAATTTTGACCAAAACGAAATTGTCAAAAGACAAAAGAATATTGACCAGCTGAGCCCACATCTTGTAACGGGTTGGTGAGGCACTCCTAACACCCAGGTGAGTTAGGGAAGTAGCAATATCCTCATTTTACAGATGGGGAACTGAAGCAGAGAGAGACTATGTGACGTGCCCATGGATGACAGAACGGGTAATCGACCTCATGTCTCCCAAGCCTCTGGTTAGTACCATAGGCACTGGACCATCCTTAGTACTCTAGATGAGAAATCAACTTAGATAAGATACATTACCCTAATATAGGCACCGCCAAGACATAGTAGGCACCCCTGAGAGATTTACCAACACCACACACCTCAGATGTAGCACAGACATTATCCTAACTAAGAGGTCACAACAGCAGAAAGGGTCCTACCACAGAGCCCCATAATACAGTCAGCAAGATGCTGGGGAGCGGGGACGGAACGAGAGAAACAAACCTGTAACCACCACCAGAGGGAAGAAAATAAGCTTTAAAGCTCAAAACACTTACAACAGCTGTAAAAACAAAGCCGCAACAATGACCAAACCAGAGCACAAAAGCAGCAGCGTGGAAACAATAAAGATTGAATCTAGGGTAACAGAAGGTTCAACCTGTCTACAAATCATCTACTTCAAAAGGCCAGTGGATGTGTGGAACTACCCTACTGGGAAGGACTGGTAATGAAGAGCATCAATATGATCAAGAGATCCCCCAGTCCTGGTGAAATGGGCGAAAAAGCAGGGAACAGGGGCAAAAGCACACATTTTGTTTTTAATTCAGAAAGACATTAAATAGATGGGGCTGAAGACCACAATTAGCATTAACTTTGCCTTTTGTTAGCACCTTTAATAAAATTTACTTGTAACTAGGGGGACATTTTACCACCATTATTTGAGCCACAATTCCCCTGAGATACTTACATGTTATCTTCTTGACAGATGGGGAGGGAGGCACAGCAAGGTTAAGTGACCTGCCTAGTTGCGGTGGAGAAATGAAGCGTGGAATCCTGACCCTCAAGCCTCTTCTTTAAACACTGTACCACACGGATTCCCACCCACCTGGGAGCCTATTATTCCTGCTTGGTGTGGAGGTTTAACCAAACACAGAGATCCTGCAAAGCAAGGAAGGAGGAAAGGCCAATGACTGTGCACTACAGAAGCAGCACAAATTTGACTGGCTGCCCCGAATTTTTATACAAGGTGGGTGTGGTAATATTTTATTGGACCAACTGCTGCTGGTGAGAGACACGCTTTCGAGCTCCACAGAGCTATTCTTCAGGGACCAACACAGCTATTACGACACAGAATTTCTACAGCGGTTAACGTGCACCTTGCCAGTCAACATCTCTCACATTCAGAAAGTGGTGGGCTGGCCTCAGAGCTTTATGGCAACAGCTAGACCATGGCAGCAGCAGCTTTCCCTACGAGTTCCTTCCTACACTACATAGAACAGGAACTGCGCCCCCAAGCACCATAGTACCCCATTTCCTACAGGTGTTCTTCAACATGGGTTAACCCCTTTCTTCTCCCACAGTTGAGATGCTCCTTAATAGTGCCCCCCAAGCCTTGGACATAAAAGACCGCCATTTTCATAGAGAAGAAACAGGACTGCCGAGTAGCACCATACTAGTTACAGACTGAAGAGACCCATCAGATGAATTAACTCCATTCCCCTGCAGGTCCCTCCAAACAGGGCCTTCCTCGAGGGGATCACAGATATTCTGTCGATATTATGTTCCCTCCTGGCCAAAAAAGTCAAACTGCAGTGTATGAACACCCAAGACACATCCCCTTCCAAGAACCCTCACAGGGTTTTATTCTCTCCATTTTTATACCTCAGTATGGTATTAACATCTCCTTTCCTTTTCTACTTGGGAAATAACGATTGGTCTTTCTGTATAGACTCCACCAGCCCTACTGGCCTAATGAATCCAAATTGACAGCATCCACATTAACAGAATCAGCAACAGCCCTGGCAATAGTAATAAATGGTGCAAGACATTTGGGAAGTCCCTCAGAGAATTTATTTGTGCTGTGGGAGCCTCCAATGGTCCCAATCAGGGCCCTATTGTGCTAGGCACCACCTCCCTCCCTGCAAAAAGAGGCTTTTCCCCATAAATCTTAGCAAAGCAAACTAAGATTTAAAAATCCAAGGGGGTAACCACCATCATGAACAAGATCAAGTGTTAAACCTAAACCCCTTGGTTCCGTCCTTGTAAACAAAGGATTTTCTTTGATTTCACCAAAGCATCACAGCTATAGCACTGCAGCGGTATCATTGTAGCGCGGCAGTGTAGACGCCTGCTACAGACTACAAATGGGGTTTTTCCATCCATGTAATTAATCCATCCCTCCAAGGGGCAGTAGCTAGATTGACAGAAGAATTCTTCCATGGACTACCCCAGGGCTTAGGTCGGCTTAACTACAGTGCTCGGGGATAACGTTACATACACCCAAACAATGTGGCTAGGGAGGCCGACTTAAGTTTTAGATCAGGCCCAAGTCTGTGTTATGTACTTCTCAAGCAATCTTTATTAAAATTAATTGTACAGTGCATCTCTATATTGCACTTCTTGCTATTTTAAGTACTTCTGCACCAAACGGTACAATTTCTATTTGAATTCCATCCTACCATATGCCACAGAAAGTATCCTTAACATTTTCGTGGCAGCCAGGCCACATCAATCCAGTTAATATTTTAATACAGCTTTTAAAAAGGTATTTGGGAGGGGGACAGGAATGAACAATTGCCAACACTGACCCCATTCATCCAGTTTTAATTTTCTCAACTCCACGAGAACTACTGTATGGAAGCACAGAATCTGAGCATCATTTGAACCACATACTGCAGCTCTCAACTTACCATCAACGCACACAGGGTAGATGAATCAGCGTGACCAAGGTTTTTCGATAGCCACTAGCGAGTTGGGGGCCAATTTGAGACAGTTTAAAGGTACATGGTGTTTCTAAAGTGTCAAGTTGCTCCTGAAAAAGTCTTGGCCTGTGTGTCTGCTCAATGCAGTACTGTTGTAGCCATGTTGGACCCAGGATCTTAGAGAGACAAGATGGGTGAGGTAATATTTTCTTATTGGACCAACTTCTGTTAGCGAGACAAGCTTCTGAAATACACAACAGCTCTGTGTAGCTCAAAAAGTTGTGTCTCATTAACAGTTGTACTCAATGGCATTTTGAAACACCATGTGAGTATCTGAAAGAAAAGGTCTGAATGCCAAGAGATGCTGCCCACCACCCAAAAATGCTTGCACCTCTGTAGTGACTAGACGTTATGTCGGAGGAGAAGCATGTGCTTGGTTAATCTAATGCACAGAGGCAGAAGTCCTTGCACATGCAATGTGGAGCTGACAGCATAATCCAAATAGCAGAAAGACAAAGGCTATTAATTCCATCTTGAAGTCTCCAAGCCAGAATTTAGTGATTGGAATGTCAAGTGAAACTCAATATAGTTAGATAGGAAATTATCCCTGATTCCATCCCTTTGCTGCCATTTAAACATTTAACAGCAAATTAATGATTTATTTTAAAAAAAGTAAATCTAAACATCCAGTCATGTTTAGATGAATCTCAATAGTAAACAGCTATACCAGAGTATGGTCTTCTCCCATTTAAAGTAGCCACGCTCCTGTCAGGCAGACACTCTCTGACAGTCAAAGCTCTTTTCTCCACCTCCAATTTAAACATATGTCCAGACTCAAGAGAACAAAATGGCTTCCAGAGAACGAACCTCCACAGATGAAATGTTCTTTTTTAAAAAAAGAACACTGATCCCTTGGAACATGAGTTTTAGAATATGCTCCCCTCCACCCATCATGAAACCTGATGAACTCTATAAAAACATTAGAGAAGCTACTCAGAAGAAAACAAGTTCAGTTCTATTCAGGCACTTATACCATGCCCATCGTTGTGGTATCTGAGCATCTGGACATCTGCCATCTATGAAAGGGGCTTGTGAGAACAATCGTTTCCTATTAATAGACTGTATTCTTATTTTCACCCAAAAAGCCAAAGACAGCAGTATCCCAATGAGTGCCAGTTGAGACATCCTATTCCAGATCAGACACACATTTTAATCCATACCAACATTTTCAAACCAGGAGGCCCCTCTACTTCTAATCCTTTGGTTGAGTCCTAGGTCCCAAATGCTACAGCTTAGTCCACTTTAAGGCCTCAGAGCCAAACAACTACCATCTTGAAACCTATGCAAGACAGATTATGCCTATGTAGAGACGCACACTCTCACCAACACTCCCTGTGCATTTTGGTAACTGTAGACCAGCAAACACGTTTAGATTTAAAGGCAGCTCTGCAGACACCTTTTATCCACGTTGTGTGTCCAATACATTTGACACCAACATTTTGCTACCGAGAACTATGATATCAGTAGACACAGATTTATCCGCAATTAAAGTTTTTATTCCACTTAATAGAAACTCTCTGGGAGAAAGGAGTAGTGTAAATTTTACACCCGGTCACTTTATTTGTTTCCATCTCATTTATTTTACTACAAAGTTGCACATTCATGAAAGATAAATAGGCACCCGACACTAACTCAAACATTGTCCAGTGAAAGAATTTTTGTTACTGAGCATATATAGAAGCTTTAAATGCTAGTAAGGAATGAAGTAATATACTATACATGCTGGCTGCATATGCCCCAGCATTCTGTACACAGACTTGCATAAAAAGACTTTTCATTTTACATGGACAATTATATAATAAAATTATAAGCAAGTACACACACACACACACTCCAATATGCATCTTCCTGAGTATTTTCAAAGTCAGCACATTAGTTTGGTTTTTACCTTGCAAAGATACAACCATAACAACTTTGTCTTACAGGCGAGTTCTACCCCGGCTCTGGTTAGCCACCTTTAATGAGCAGATCAGAGCAGGTGACAAATGCCTACTTCCGCCTCACCCAAGCCAAAAAAAAAAAAAAAAAAAAAAGCTAATTTGGCATCGCAGAAGCTTTGGATCGATGCATTTTAAATCAAAGTGAAGTAAAATAACGGTTATTTTATCCATCACATCCACTGAAACTTAAAAAATTGGCACACATTCAAATCACAGTAACAGTCTAACTTACACATGTAAAGGCCGCCACCTCACATCCTCCGCTGCACTTTTAAGTCAGCGGATGAAAGGGTTAGCGATAGTAAAGAATCAGACAAGTTATTAAAGATGAGGGCATATGGAAATTTGGCAGCCACCTACATAACACAAGGTTGCATCACAAGATCTTCGGCACTTTATCCGATAAATATGTATTGCCTTTCTTTTGGAGGAAGATAGGGGTCCGTGCATCATGGCCTGTAAAATTTTTCCTAACAATTCATCATCTTGCATGATAAACTTCCTTGGAGCAAGAGGAAAAAACAGCTCATGTCTTTGTCGAGTGGAGGAGAAGAAATGGAGTCAAACCCAAGAGCATTCTTCTATAACAAAGCATTAAGTGTACAATCCTGCATGGTACAGAGCAGCCTCATCTCCCACTCACTGAACTGGAGCACAGGGCACACAGAACCATGCAGGATGCAGCCCGTGGTTGGTAGGATAGCCAGTAGCTTAAGCGACATGGTGATTCATTCCGCAGGCAGGGCTGACTAAGAAGAATTGTTCGACACAATGAAAAAAAAACTTTCCTAAACAAAGTGTTCTTAAACACACCTGTCCCTGCAAACTGATGAAAGCTCTTTATTCTGGCTTTGGTTTGCAAATATTTTTAAAACTATGGTTGCCACAAAGATTCCCTCCCCCGCCCCCAGCCCCTCCTTTCTTTCTGAGGAACGGGCAGGAGATGACAAGCCTAATTCTGTAACTTACTTGTTCTTAGCTCTTGGGACTCTACATTGTGGTTCTTTCCTCTGAAAACAGACACAAACTGCTATAGAAACCATGCATATTTTGACCCCTTACAATAGGTGCACATCAAAGTTCTGCTCACAGCACTGTGCATCAAGGACAGAAAAGCCTCAGTAGCTCAATATCTCCAAACATTGTAAGCCAGCCCAATCATCAGAGGATAGTAGAGAACCTTACGTGAATGTAGGCAGAACAACAGGACTTTAGGAATATGTATGTACTTTAGATAAATGTTTCCCCCTCAGCGCCAATTATTACAGCATGTATGGTCAACATAATGCAGGCCGGTGAGAGATTTTTGCCTTAAAAACAGCTTGTAAAAGGACAGATGTGACCTATTTAGAGCTTTGCCAAATAGTTCTGCAATTGAATATTCCATTGATTATTTAAATTTCATTAAAAAGGAACAGTTCTATCCACTTGCTACTAAGCAGCACCATTCCAAAGCCACATGGGATTTTTTTTTAAATACTTCAATATGCTCTTTTCCCCTTTCCTCTGCTCTTTTGAGAACTTTCATCTTTGCAAAACAATCTATTCCTTATTCCAAATTTTACTTCCCTTCAAAAGCTAAGAGAACACATTAGAATAGAAACATTTTTATCTGAGCTTACCTGAAAAATTCCTCTAAGTAACAAGGTCCACCAATCTACAGAGAGGAAACAGCAGAGTTTTCAGCATATATGCTGCTTTAGAGGCAGAACCAGATCTGTCAGCCACTGGAAAGAAGGTGTGTGACAAAGCCTCAAAAGACCAATGCATTTTGCAATAACTTCAAATAGCAAAGGATACCTGGCCAATGAATTATGGAATTCACTTCCAGTATAATTCAATGCCAGACAGACAGAGCAGTTACATGCTGCAGAGCTTAACAGAAACTTCAACGTTTCTTAATTGAATCAAAAGCCATATAAGCTCTCAATTTCTAACAGAACAATCTTCACAGGCATAAGTCAGATCTGTGGACACTTTCCTCGGAGAAAGGCGGTTTTCAGGCAAGCACCAACAGATTCTCTTGTGCACTAAAGTCCACAGATCCATTCAGTGCTGTAAAGAAAACCATCTAACGCCATTCTCTTTTACCGAGGGTGGAGAGAGCACCTTTCCCTCAACCCAAGGATTCTATTTAATCTGGTTTCAGAGGAACAGCCGTGTTAGTCTGTATTCGCAAAAAGAAAAGGAGTACTTGTGGCACCTTAGAGACTAACCAATTTATTTGAGCATGAGCTTTCGTGAGCTACAGCTCACTTCATCAGATGTTTACCGTGGAAACTGCAGCAGACTTTATATACACACAGAAATCATGAAACAATACCTCCTCCCACCCCACTGTCCTGCTGGTAATAGCTTATCTAAAGTGATCAACAGGTGGGACATTTCCAGCACAAATCCAGGTTTTCTCACCCTCCACCCCCCCACACAAATTCACTCTCCTGCTGGTGCTAGCCCATCCAAAGTGACAACTCTTTACATAATCAAGTCGGGCTATTTCCTGCATAGATCAAGGTTTTCTCACATCCCCCCCACCCCCATACACACACAAACTCACTCTCCTGCTGGTAATAGCTCATCTAAACTGACCATTCTCCAGGTTTAAATCCAAGTTAAACCAGAACATCTGGGGGGGGGGGGGGGGGGGTAGGAAAAAACAAGAGGAAACAGGCTACCTTGCATAATGACTTAGCCACTCCCAGTCTCTATTTAAGCCTAAATTAATAGTATCCAATTTGCAAATGAATTCCAATTCAGCAGTTTCTCGCTGGAAAACTCAAGAGGATGAGTGAATCAACTGGTCATGTGGCCACCTGGTAGACCCTCCTAGATGCCTGCGATTTTACTTGCTCTCCTAGTACTACTGTCCTCAGAGAGGGGCCTCTGGCATGAACAACAAACCCTTTCGGTCTTGCAGACCCTCACATTACTGCTGACTGACCACTCTGAAAGGGGAGAGTTGGAGGATTCATTGCTCTTTGAAACAGGTCAGTAACGCAGGAGGGGGACACGTAGTTTACACGACTGCCTGGTATGCGAAATAGATGCCTTGAAGGCCAGATCTGCCTACAGGACCATTTTTCCACATGCCAGGTACACCATTAGGCATAGACCACACTCTTCTAGGGGAGGAGACGGCAAGTGAGACAATGAACTGAGAGAGGAAACATGCTGACATTTCCTTCAGGGGCCTGAACGGGGGCTCTACGGATACATCTATGCTGGAAAGAAAAACCCACAGCACACAGCCTCAGAGCCCGGATCAAAGTCCTGCAAGGCTAAAACCAGCATTGTAGACATTCCCACTTGAGCTCTGAAACCCGGGGGGGGGGGGGGGGGAGGGAGGGATATGATATGATATGATAACGTTCTCTGGCCATAGCGGGAGACTCTGCACTGCTTATTTTTCCTCCGCAGCCCATGACAACTGACCCGCTCTCATACTTGGTGCCACGGGTTTTCCTTTGCAGCGTAGATATATCCTGCGAATGCACCGGAGACTCTGGGGAACCCAAGAAAGGAATGATCTGAGGCAGATGGGAGAAGCACAAAGCAAGCCATGGAGACAGCCTGTCCCCTGGCCACTTCGCGTAGCTGCCCTGAGTCTCCATGTGGCCACTCAGGGACTCCTATCTCCTGCAGCAGCCTATGAGACGGGGGAAGTCTGCCCTCTGGTCAATGAGAGCTTATGGGCTTGCTCTGGCTCGTAGAGAGAGTGTTTAGGCCCTCTTCCCCTAGGAGGCTGCGGGTGGGACTGAGGCTCTGACATGGAGAGGGAGGAGAGCCCAGGTGAACCCTGTCAGGGGGACCCAGCTCCTATCTGCATCAGACAAAAAAAATCTCCAGCTCTATTCCAAGGGGTGCAGAGGAGTCACTACAGGGCAGGCCTGACCTTCTTTCTGGCTCACCTGCCATGCTGCAAACTTGGGCTCAAGCTGCTGGGGCGCACAAATAGAACAGAGGGCTCGCCCTCTGCCATAAAGGACAAGGCGGGGCGACAGCCACCATCTTGGCCAACACCAGGGATCGAAACGTGGCCCTCCAGAGCTCAAAGCCAGCGTCGCTACAACTTGAGCTGAAGAGCTAGGTTTTGCAGCTGGGGCTGTAACAGACTCATACCCTCTGGGGATTGGGGGCACAGTGGGAAATGAGTAACACACACTCACCCCCGGGTCACACTGTCAGCTAGGCGCTAACTTTTCTGGGGCTAAACGGAGAAGCAGCTCATTTTGTTTTCAGTTTCTGCTCTGCAGCAGGGAGGGTCTGGGAGTGACTGCAAGCCAGCAGCAGTGGAGAGCCAGGGCCTTGTTCCCAGGGCCAGACAAGTCTGCTCTGGCCTCCAGAGCAGGTTGAAGATCCCACCATAATGGATCTGTGGACCTGAGCAGATGAGGGAAAATCAATAGTCCGTTACCGCAGCTTGTCAGAGGGCCTCATCCTCCCTCCGTCTTGATCTGCACTCTAGGCCCCAACCTCCAGGGCAAAGTTGTTAAATTCATTCCATACGGAGGGCCACGTGATATTTCTGACTTGGCTCTGTGGGTCAGGGATGTGAAGCTAAAGCTGCCTCACTCTCAACTCACAGCAGACTCCCACTGCTCTCAGTAGGAATTTTATGCTCAGTGAGTAGAATACGGCCCACAAACAAGGAGCATGGAGACCAGTGATGGCTCATTTCATTCACTGAAATGATACGCTGGAGGGCAGGGATAGGATACAGAGGGACCTAGACAAATTAGAGGATTGGGGCAAAAGAAATCTGATGAGGTACAACAAGGACAAGTGCAGAGTCCTGCCCTTAGGACTTAAGAATCCCATGCACTGCTACAGACTAGGGACCGAATGGCTCGGCAGCAGTTCTGCAGAAAAGGACCTAGGGGTTACAGTGGACGAGAAGCTGGATATGAGTCAGCAGTGTGCCCTTGTTGCCAAGAAGGTCAATGGCATTTTGGGATGTATAAGTAGGGGCACTGCCAGCAGATCAAGGGACGTGATTGTTCCCCTCTATTCTACATTGGTGAGGTCTCATCTGGAGTACTGTGTCCAGTTTTTGGTCCCTCACTACAAGGAGGATGTTGAAAAATTGGAAAGCGTCCAGCAGAGGGCAACAAAAATTATTAGGGGGCTGGAACACAACTTATGAGGAGAGGCTGAGGGAACTAGGATTGTTTAGTCTGCGGAAGAGAAAAACGAGGGGGGATTTGATAGCTGCTTTCAACAACCTGAAAGGGGGTTCCAAAGAGGATGGATCTAGACTGTTCTCAGTGGTAGCTGATGACAGAACAAGGAGTAATGGTCTCACATTGCAGTGGGGGAGGTTTAGATTGGATATTAGGAAAAACTTTTTCACTGGGAGGGTGGTGAAACACTGGAATGGGTTACCTAGGGAGGTGGTGGAATCTCCTTCCCTAGAAGTTTTTAAGGTCAGACTTGACAAAGCCCTGGCTGGGATGATTTAGTTGGGGATTGGTCTTGCTCTGAGCAGGGGGTTGGACTAGATGACCTCCTGAGATCCCTTCCAACCCTGAGATTCTCTGATTGCTTGAATTGAAGGCTGAGTTGAAGGATGGGGCCAGGCACCAATAGTCAAGGAGGGGAAGCCGGCTTTGTAGCTCTTTTTTAAACCAGTGGTCCCCAAACTGTGGGGCAACCTCTAGAACATTTGGAGGTGCCCCATGGGGGGTGGGGAGGGAGCACTATGCTTCCAGCCCCACTCCACCCCCAACCCCAGCTCCACTCAGCCCCCAGCCCAGCTCTGCCTCTACCCCAATTCTGCCTTCAGCCCAAGTTCTGCCGCCGAGGCTGTGCAGTAATGGCGGGAGAGCATGAAGGAAAAGTCTATTTAAAACAGCGTGCAGACACCTTTATCCCTAGTAAGGCCTAGTGGATTGAGCCCTGGACTGAGACTCAGGAGACCTGGCTTCTATTCCCGGCTCTGCAGGTGTCCCGCTGGGTGACCCTGGACAAGCACGCCATTGAGACAGACAGCTCTTCGCAACACATCCCAGGCTATCCAGCTGCAGGCTCGGTCCGACAGCACTGCATCAGGTCACGTCCAAACTTGGAGGGTTTTCCTCCGACAGCTCCGCTGACAAGCGAAAACTTAAATTCTGTAGAACCTTAGCCCATCAAGTGGGTGGATTAACATGTCAAGCAGGCAGAGACTTACACTTCAGCTCCAGGGTTAGGGCAAGCAGCCAGACTGCCTGCAGCTTCCCAGAAGCAGCATTAACATGGGATGCTTTAGGGCAGGGAACCCATTGGAGAAAACTCAAACTGGGGCACAAAAAGCAAGCAAGGAGGAGACATTTTCATAGGTTTATCAGCACCACATAAAAGCAAAGCCTGAACATCTTTTTAAACCAGGGGAGGGCAAACTACGGGCTGCGGGCCAGATCCGGCCCACTGGATTGCCAGCCCCGTGGAGCAGCAGGGCTAAGGCAGGCTCCGGCCTGTCCTGGCCCCATGCTGCTCCCAGAAAGCAGCCAGCACCATGTCCCTATGGCCCCTGGGGAATGGGCAGGGAGGCAGAGGGCTCCGTGTGATGCCCTTGCCTGCAGACACCGCCCCCCACAGCTCCCATTGGCCGGGAATGGGGAACTACAGCCCATAGGAGCTTTTGGGGTGGTACCCACAGGCGAGGGCAGCGTGCGGTGGAGCTGCCTGCCCCACCCCACAAGCAGGAGCCACTGACAGACATGCTGCCCACTTCCGGGAGTGGAGCGGGGCCAGGGCAGGCAGAAAGCCTGCCTTAGCCCCGCTGCGTGCTACTGCCACCTTGGAGCCGCTCAAGGTAAGCGGCACTGAGCCAGAGCCCACACCTCACCCCCTGCCCTGAGCCCTCTGCCGCACCCCAACCCCCTGCTCTGAGCCCCCTGCCGAACCCCTGCTGCACCCTGCAACCTGCTGCAGCCCAACCCCCGCTGCACCCCAACCCCTACCCTGAGCACCTGCCGCACCCCAACCCCCTGCACCCCTCCTGCATCCCAACCCCCTGCCCCCTCTCACACACTGCACTCCCTCCTGCACCCCAATCCCCTGCCCAAGCTCTACATTCATGGCCCTGCATGCAATTTCCCCACCCAGATGTGGCCCTTGGGCCAAAAAGTTTGCCCACCCCTGCCGTCAACTATAGAAATCTGCGTGGTCAGTGCCCTCCCTGCTCATGAGTCTTTTCAAGGTCCTCCCCACTTATCCAAGCAGTTAACGTTATAGGAACGCTCTGTATAGATGTAAATAGTAGTTACAGATAAAATGCCAGTCAATGGCACTCAATATGTAGCATAGTTCCTGGGTTTTCAAGAACCAATGAAAGTTATTGTTGTGCCCTGCATATATGGCTTCCTACGTGCAGCCTTTAGTATCAGCACTTAATGGTTAAGTCCCATCAGGGCTAGATTCTTCGGCTTAAAATTTCCTTCCCCCCCCCCAAAAATATTGATGTGGCAGTTCTGCAAGAGAGCTCCTGTCTGTGGAAGAGCTATTAAAAAGGGGGATTTATTTTCCTGCTGTGGGAAAACCAAGACACACACGAAAGCATTTACAAGAGAAAGAACTACAGTCAATGAAATATTACAACGGGAATTGGAACACACTCCGCCCCACTGAGCTGTCGTTGGGCAAGCAACATGTGAAACAGGAGTCTATTGCAGGGCTGCTAAACATGCATAAACACCCACAAATGCTAACCAGTGTACGTCCTTTAAATGAAATTCACACAAGTCATCACCACTATTCACTGGAGCAAGTTAGAGACAAAAAAAGACCTATTAGGTTATCTAGTCCATCCCTCTTCCCTAAAGTATGTTGCATTTTCTGGTGCTTTGTCTAGACAGACTATAACACTTCTTTCTACAGAAAGCTAATAAAGCTGTCTGGTAAGCTTCCTAATACTGAAGTTTTCCCTGACATTCAGCTTAAGTGTCTTTTGTTCTTAACTACACCCTATAACTTAAAAAAAAAAAAACCAACCACCCTCACCCATCCCAGAATAAAAATTCAGGTTGTCATACAGGCACTGACTTATTTTTCCCAGTGGATGCTCCACCCCTGCTCTGCCCTGAGGCCGTGCCCCCTTGCTGGAGGCCCTGCCCTCACTCCACCTCTTCCTACCCCGGCACCGCCCCCTCCCCAGAGGCCCTGTCCTCCCCTTCACCACTTCCCACCCCAGCCCGCCACTCGCTGCTCTTCGCCCTCCCCCGAGTGCCTCCCAGCAGCCGCCAAACAGCTGTGGCTGGTGGGTGCTGAACACCCCTCCTTTTTTTTTCCCCCCCATGGGTGCTTCAGCGTGAGCACCCAGGTCTCAGGGTCTGAAAGGTCTGGGTGGTCTGAATCCAGAAATTTCAACTTGGCTTGTTTTGTAGACCTCACTGGAATCCTCCAACCACCACCGGTGCAACTAGTGCAGACAAAACACCGGGGATTTAACCCTGCATCACTTAGCTCAGCTCAGACCAGGCCTAGAGGACAGTGCTAAAAGTGCTCCTACGTTAGCATCCCCCAATGGCTGTGGCAGATTTCTCAAATGAAGGCTAGATCACTCAGGTTAGGGACAAAGAGCATGGTTAGAAAACTGTTTGGTTTTCAGCATAGATGAGACTGAGCTGCATTTGAACAACGTTGAGGGAAAATAATTTGTGACCAGGTCCACCCACATGAGGTTTTTAGAATGCAGAGAGGCCCTTTCAGTAACTGCACACATGTGCTATCAGGGCTTGAAGAATTCACTTATCTACGTACCCATGCTATCAGGACAAGTGAAGAGGCTTAAACTCTAAATTTTTGCAGAATGTAAGCTCTCATTTTTAAAATAAAAAGTAATTTTCTAGCCTTAGAGCTGCAAGGAAAACCTTCCAGAAGTGAACCAAGCAAGAGCCCAAGAATATAGTGCGGTCTTCGAGAGTCTACTGTCAGCTCCAGTGCCTCAGCTGCTGCTCAGAGTTCTCCCAAGCAGAAGGCAAGTGACATTAACATGATTATCTGCCTCCCTACTGCTATATAGAACCAAGTGCAGCAGTTAAACTGACAAGAACCTCTAACATTTCATTTTGCTGCTGCTTGGGAAAGCAATGAGCAGCAACAGCAGAGATGCTGCAGCACTGGGACCTTTCTAGTGGCCATCTCTGATCTTTCATGGTGGCCTCTGGCCTTTAGATTTAATCTGCTGGGTAGAAGATGATTCAGGGCTTGAAGAAAATTGCCAGTTACCTATACCCTTACTAATGCATGCAGAATAGCTCATCTATTAATAGTATAGTCTCATAGTACCCACAAAGCCACACTGTGCTTTCTGACATCCAAGATGGAATGCTCCCTTTTCTGAAGTGCAAAGCCTCATCTAGATATACATTTGCACCAATTTATACTAAATGGTGTGGCGTTTTAAACCAATTTAGTTAAACCAGTGCAAAATGCTGCATAAGAAGCCCTATTTTGGTTTTAAAGTGGGTCTCACCAATTTAGCCAAAATGGTTTCTCACCAAGTTAAAACTAAACGGATATAAACCGCTCCTAACATCAACTACTCAAACTGTCCGTGCAGAGTTTTGCACCAGTTTAATTCAGTTTAAAAACCAATTTAAATTAAACTAGTGCAACTTTCTTTCAGAGACAATCCTTAAGGAACAGATAAATCAGCCACAAACTCCTCCAGCTACTGGCTAACCAGGTTGATTTATTTAATAACCCTTTTTTTCCTCCCTCTTAGTAGCGCACCAAACATGGCGTATTTCTTCAAAGGGGATATATATTTATTTAAGTGGGGAAGAGCATGGAAGCAGGAGGAAAAGAGGAGCTGTTCTTCCAGATGCTACAATTTGTTCCCAGAACAGGAGCATGTGTACATAAAACAATGCCAAAACCCTTCACCCAAATACAAAACCAGACCATTGTTACCAAGCCATACCCAGAGCAGGGGGAAATGACATCAGATTTACAATCAACCCCTCCCCCAAATTAGAAAAAGCAGAGTTTCAACCGATCAGCTTTAAAAAAAAAGTTATCCAAGCATTCTCCCAAAAATCAGTGCTGCCAGACATCTGGCAGGAATCTGCCCCAAAACTGCTGGCACTGGATGCCCATGTCCATTCAGTAACTGGTAGCCAGGGCTGCTGCAGAGTCGTTAACCTGCCCCAGCCACATCCCTGCCCCTCCTACTGGCCACGGAAAGTGCTCCTCTGTCCCACCTCAGGAATGTTCTGGGATGGACTAATTCCTCCTTCCCTGCCCAGGTTGGGCTGCGATGAAAGCTGACCAGCCAAGGCCCCTGGAACGGTTTGAGAAATGTGCATTACAGCCATGACCAGGCCATCCTGAGCGAAACTCCCGTGTGTTAGCAGGGGGGTGGGGATTTGTATACGTGAACTGCCGCAACTCCTCTCCCACTGCAGTTAATGGTAAAACCCTGCCCGACTTCCACAGGAGCCGCCTCAGGGTAACATTTAAGTGCCTTTGAAAATCCCATCCGGCATCTCTAGTTACGCTCCCTTCTCTGGGAGCCATTCCCTTACATATGCATCCCTTTTAAAGACCCTCCCAGTCAGGGTTTGACCACACCTCTCCCCCCCCCCCCCCTTAAGAGACTGCCCCGTGAAGTCTGCAGCGGCAGTGCACCATTCCAGAGGTCTCTTTCAAAACAGCACATCCACCCAACACTACTTGGGCCTCGCCTGATGCTACAACATATTGCCTTGACATATCGTCTTGGCTGCTGTTGATTGCTCTGCCTTCCTATAGCACCTTTATCTGTGGCTCTCATAACACTTTATAAATGCTAATTAAACCTCAGCACCCCACCCCCCCGAGGGATAAATACTATTCTAGCCATTTTATATATGGGGAAACAGAGAGGTGAAGTGACATGCCCCAGATCACACAACCTCTGGGGCAAACCTGGGGGGAGGGATAGCTCAGTGGTTTGAGCACTGGCCTGCTAAACCCAGGGTTGTGAGTTCAATCCTTGAGGGGGCCATTTAGGGATCTGGGGCAGAAATTGGGGATTGGTCCTGCTTTGAGCAGGGGTTGGACTTAGATGACCTCCTGGGGTCTCTTCCAACCCTGATATTCTCTGATTCTAAGGTGCCACAAGAACAGACCCTGGAGAACTGAACACTGCCTCCCTTTGCACAATACAAAACAACAGAGGTTATCCCTTAAATGCCTGAGTAGGCATGCTCACAACTATTTACCCCAAATATATTCTTCTGCTTCCACTAAGCCTGAATAGTCGCCTCCATCCGCCTGAAGATTTCACACACTAGGGTGAGGCAGCATGAATCTCTATACCTAGCGTTCAGAACAGTCTCCTCTTTCAGTCTTTTCTGGGGTACGAAGCACCAGTCTTAAGGGCTTGACTTTAAAAACCTTTTTAAAAACAAAAGCTTGTAAAGGGCAGAAGTTCTGCTCATAAACTTGGCTCCTGAGCTGCCCCAGGAGAGCAGTAAAATGTAGCACTTTTGTTCTCATTTTAGATACTTCCGTGCCATTTGTCATTGCCAGGATGGAGACAAGGGTGCTAAACCCTAGGAGAGCAGGGGTATGTCTACACAGCCTGAGGGAGCAAGTCTCTGAGCCAGCACCACAGAGGGGGATACACGCTACAGCACTGAAAACAGCTGTGTAGACATGTCTCAGACTGAAGCTCCAGCTCTGAAGCTGCCTCTTCCCCCCGCCCCCCCCCCCCTTCAGAGCAGACATACCCAACCCACGGAAAAAATGAAGAAACTGGGCTTGTTTTTGGCTGAATTGGCTCGCGAGTTGCTTGTTGGCTAGTTTTTGGCTTGTAGCAGCTTGTCACTTCTTCCCCCCACGATCAGCTCCCGGCAAGGAGTGGGGTGGGTGTCGGGCCCACCACAGTCCTAGACTGCACACCAGGGGGATCTAGTCACCCAGAGCATTGGGGTTCTTAGGAACTGGCTTGGTTTGAAATGGGATTAGCTTGATTTGTGGCTTATTGTGAAAGTCAGGGTGCTTATTTACCACATGAAAGTTGCCAACTGGGCTTCAGAGCCCAAGCCTGGAGTCCGCTGCAGGTTGCCGCTTGCTGTGTAGACCTAAAACATACCTAAGGGTACTAAACTGAGATCCCCTCAAAGAGGGAAATACAAGTCAATGCTCTAGCTGGTTTTTGTTTTGTTTTATAAACTTGAGGAGTGGCAGGAAAAGGGAATTCAATGCCATACAGGCTGCGCTTTTCCTCCTGCTCCAGGGAAATGTTGTGCTGGGGGGAGAGGCAGGATATCACCCTTGCAGCATTTTACACCAAAGTTAACGAAGCTGCATGGAACACAACAGAAACCAGTAATGGCGTAACGCCTAACACACACACCACACATCTGAAACAGGGATGCCTCACAGAACTCCTGGAGTACAAGAAGAGCTGGTAAGTATTGGGCTGGTCCTGCCACAAAGCAGAGGGAATTACCCTAATGTTCTTTTCTGTACCATCTCCCAAGGTCAGAACTCCCTAGGCTAAGAGAACCACACATTGGGAGAATAAAAACCTACATAATAGGGAGGCAGTGTAGCTGATTGGTTAGGGACTCTGGAGACCTTGGCTCTGTTCCCACCTCTGCCACGCTTATGACCTTGAGCCAGTGGTGGGCTGCATGTGGGCGGCAGGTTGCCCATCAGGGTAATCTGACTGTGGGCCGTGAGACATTTTGCTGACCGTGACCATCCGCAGGCACGGCCCCCCCGCAGCTCCGGCAATCACTGCCTTGGGCAGTCACAACTTTCCCTTTCTGTGCCTCCAATTCCTCTCCCAACCATTGTCTGTTTATGCTATCAGCTCTTTGGAGCACGACCCTCACAAGGTGCTGTGCAGCACTCAAAAAACTGGAGGCCTGAGATACTAGGATAATAAAACTAGCACTGGAAAAGACCAAATTTCTTCTAGAAAGAGCACAAATGTGCCGAGAACCAAGGGGCTCCATTAACACAAGGTCTCCAACTGCCCGGTCGCCTGCCATCCTGCAGACAAACAGACCAATTCCGATTTGTCTAGGAGCTTCACGATAGCCCCAGGTCTGTGGGTCTGCTTAGGGAGGCATTTGGAAAAGCAAAATGGGGTATCACAAGTGTGCAAAAAAACTATTCAACAAAATTCAAGGGCCCCATTTCCCACTCAAAGCCGATTTATTTTGCATGCAAACACTGCCACAGTTTCGAAGTCTCAGAATTCTGCTTGGATAAACTTTCTCTGTGGGAGCAGTGAATTCTGGAAAAGCCACATTTCTGGGCTTTGAGACTGGAGGTGAAGTAAATGCAGGATAATGAAACTTTCTACACCCTCAATGCTGCTCCTATCCTCGATGGAGTGGTCTGGTCTGGAGCTGCCCAAGTTAGGAAAATGCTGTAAGAGGGTAAAAGGACAAGCACAAGCTTGCATTGGTCTAGGCTTAAAACAAAACAATAACTTAAAAATAACCAAGTGTTAAGTTTTGCGTTCCAAAGTAACAGAAACTGAGAAAACTTCTGCAGACCAACGTGTTCTCTCTTCCTCTTCAGCTGTTTCACACGAAGATGACAGTGTCATTTTACTCACACACAGACCTATATCCCAGTCACCCTAACACCAGAGGCTGATTATTACATCAGTAGAGAAGGAGACAGGGAAAAGGTAGCATCAGGACAGGGAAGGGCTCCCATCAAGGTATCCCAAAGAGTCGGTGACAGAGAACAAAGAATTCAAATCATTTTCATGTCAGTTTTACTCTTCAATTTAAAAATACATTGGGGAGAAGGGGAGATGGGGATGTAAGCCATTTTAACATCAAGGTTTCACACAGACAGATGGGATCTTGGGCATTGTTCTGATTGTTGGTAGTTCTCAAAAGATGTTTACCCAACAGGCACTCTCCAAATAGATCAGAAGAAAGTGCAGAATTTACAAAACAAATCTGCATCCCACATTGATACCCCTATTATGCCAGAAGAGTCTTTGTCCACTGACTTCCAGAGGGAAGTGTCTTAGAACAAAGAGGAGGACTATTGTGTCTGAATATATAAAGTTACCTTGGACCAATGCTGCACCACTTGAGCTGGGAAAGGGGCAACGGAAAGAAGGGGGAGCGGAGAAAAAGAAAAGTAAGTTTCCTTGATTGACCATTTGAGGACAATGCCATGGAGGAGATTTGGCATGAAGTCCATTCTTCTGGCCAAAAAAAAAAAAAAGAGAACCAGGGTCACAAATTAACCCGCGACCAGCACTGGCGTAAGCTGCATGTCAGGTATCAGCCAGTTACAAAACGGGGTGGAAAGGCGCCAATGTACTTCACTTGCACTGACTGGGCATGCAGCAGATGTGCAAAATGGGAAACTTTACATGTCAAATAGGGGTGCCACTGGAAAGGAAGTGCAGAAGATAAGAGGAACTGGGGGGCTGCTTTAACTTATGCCCATCCCATCCTCAACATTCCCCAGGCCAAATCCCACCCTGGCTAAAATGGGTGCCACTTCCATTGGGGCTAGAATTGGCCTTCACAGGAGGAGACATTCCACCCCAATACACTAGGCCCGTTAGATGTACGCACTACCTACATCCCAATTAAGCCCTCAAAATAAAGAGCGGGGAGGACTTAAGTGCTGTGTAACCTTCGTTCCAGTGCAGGGCACAGAGGTAACTTCATATCTCCAAATGCCTAGTATCCAGACATTTTTAAAGTATAAAACAGCTCCCGATACTTTCTTTTACAAGAACGTGGGTGCTAACCCCTCCAATTAACAGCACGGCTGGAGACCTGGGACTCTAGGATTCATGCATTATAGCTTAGCGCCTGTCACACTGGCTCCACTCATGGTAAGAGCCAATTATAGCCAGGTCTGTGTATTTGTAATACATTGAAGGGATTCTTCCCACCTTTGCCTGAGTCGGGAGGATTTTCAGAGTTAAAGCAACACCGCCAGCGGGATTGTCAACAGCCCAAATGCAGAGTCAAGAGGGGGAAGGGGGGAAGCATCCAACTGGCGTATATAATACTTGGAAGGAAAAGCAGGGTTTAAAAAAAAAAAAAAAAAGAGGGGGTGGTGAAAAAAATCTCAGGAAGTCATCTAGTCATTCCTGCTTTTTACTGAAACAATAGACCCGGGATGTTGGCTAAGTTATAAATAATTCTGCTGGATACACAACACAAACAAGAGAGGAGCAGGACAACTACCGGCTCACTGGAAAGTGACTCACCTCCTTTCTTACAACATACCCAAACAAGGACAAATTACACACCATGGGCCATGCTACTGTTCCATCGAGACTTGTTATTGAATGGACAATTATGTCACTAGCTACCCAATGTCTTCCCAGAAGCAGGGGGAAGCGAAGGAGACAGAAATTGTGATGGCAAATGGCCACTTTGAACACCACAAGTTAGCACTTCTGGTCACATTCGTCAGCCCATGCTGTACTCCTGTGCAGCGTGTGGATGACTGCACGACTCGAGTGCAAACATTGGAGGGGGCCAGACACACCATTGGAAAGTGACTTTGTATTTACAATACCAAAGCAAAGCCATTCCAAACCAAACAGACCACACACCGCCTGACATTCTGGGACCACTACAAGAAAGTGCTCAGAATGGGGAAAATAATGGGAAGCCACTAACTCCGCAACATCCTTCTCCTTTTAGAAAGGAAATTACCGTTGCAATAGAATTTGGCAGTACCGCTGTGATCTGTTTTCCATCTTGGTCCACTGAACTATGAAAATAAATATCCAGTCTAGAAGAGCCAATGCACATTGGCTTTTGCTGCACATCTCTGTTGGGATTGCGCTGGACGGGCACCTGATAGACATACAAGCATTCAAACCGAATTCTCAAGTGCAGTTTATCTATTTAACTCCCCGCCCCGCTAATGTAGTACCTGAGCACCTCACCACCTTCATTGTAGTTAGGCTCACCCCCCACCCCCGTGAGGTCAGAAAGTGCTATTACGTGCATGCAAAGAGACACTCTGGGTATATTCCTCACAGGGCCTGGGCTCCAGCCCAAGCCTGAATGCCTACACAGCCATTTTTAGCCTTGCAGCCTGAACCCTGCCAGACAGAGTCAGCTGACCCAGGCCAGCCTCTTATCCCTGTGCAGACGCTTGCCACGGTCACACAGTAAGCCTATAGCAGAGCAGGGCACTGAACCCGAGTTTCCCCAAGTCCCAGGCAATTGCCCTAAGCACTGAGCTACCCTTCCTCAACCATATTAAGAACTAGATGATCCAGGAACAACACTGAGCAGCAGTAATATTGAGATTCCTTTGTGCAAGGTCAGGCTTGACAAAGCCCTGGCTGGGATGATTTAGTTGGGGATTGGTCCTGCTTTGAGCAGGGGGTGGGACTAGATGACCTCCTGAGGTCCCTTCCAACCGTGATATTCTATGATTCTACGAAGAGTCGTGGGAGAAAGGTCTTCCCAACTATCCTTTTAGACAGTAAATGTATGTCACTTGCTTTTTCTTTTTCTTTTCTTTTTTTTTTTTTTTTTTTTTAATACTTTTCAACTTGTGCTTCCTGACTTGTAATTCCATTATCTGCATCTGGTAATGCAATCATTTTAGTTCAGCTGCATTAAGACATAAAAACCAAAAACAAAAAGCCGTCTTAAAGACTGAGCCAATCTCTGAGTGGCCAAGAGGGAGGGAAACAGGTAATGGGACAACCAATTCCACCCCCAAAAATATAAAATACACCCCGGGACTCCCACAATATTTTTCTGAAGCAAGATTCACAGAGGCAAAGGGGGTGAAATGAATCAGGATGTGAAATGCACTCTTTTTAGTTAAATAGCTATTTGCCAAATAAGTGAAGTAAAAAGGGCAGTAACAAACTTGCGTGTCCTTCCGCTACCTCAAAACATAAAATAGGGACCTAGTCTACTTGGTTTAAATGTCCCTTTAGACAAGGAGAAAAATCCACTCTTCAGCTGAAGACAAAGGTCACTAGGTTAAAAAAAAAAAACTGAAGTAGGGACTTTAAAACCCTTTAAATCAATGTTGCAACTATCTATCTTCGGCACTCATATTGGCCATTGCCATCATAGTATGCAAGCACCTCACAATTTTAAATGCTTTTATCCGCCCTGTGAGGTAGAGAGGTGCTGCTATTCACCTTCTGCAGATGGGAAACGGAGACACGGATGCTGAAGTGACTTGCCCAAGGTCACACAAGAAGTCTGTTGCAGAGCAGGATGTTGACTGGCATCTCCCGAATTTTAGGCTAGTACGCTAACTACTGCACCATCCTTCCTCTCGGGCTACAAACAGGCCTTCTGGCCTCTGGACTATGCAAAGAGGACCTCAATCTAGCATTGCCAATGTAGTTACATTCCGGCAGTGTCTAAGCTAGGCTTGCTTTCATTAAAGTGTCCCGCTGCATCTGCTCCACCAGTAAGAGCACTAGCATAGAGTGGGTACTAGCACAGACATATTGTCCAGTCCTGGGCTCAGGGCAGGTCTAGCATACAAGGTGGTCAGTGGCTCCCTGCAGTACTGCTCCAGCTGTTGCTACAGCAGCGGTGGGAAGAAAAGAGTAACGTGGATTAGGCCTTTCACTCCTGCTCACCCCCAAATCAAGAAAATGCTGGAAATCAAAGGTGCTAGGACTCGGGGTAGCTGGGACATTAGTTTTGCTATAAGGGAGTTTGCCATTGAAAATGTCCTGGTTAAGACAAAATGTAAGTTCTTCTCTTCGAACTTGCCTCTTTGTATTTCGGAGAACGTAGGGAGGGCCACACAGCTAGACATGTTAGTTTTAGGGTTGAGAGCAAAAGTGCAGGACACTGAGCTGCAACTGCAGGAACAAGGAGCTCTTGCTAAATATGTTTAAAAAATAAAGTCAAGATGCTAAATACATTTAAAAAAACAAGACACCAAATTTGATAGGAATGTACATTTATCTTCTCACAAAACACCAGACTTGGAGGCCATTCATTTGGATAAAATCCAGTTCCACATTGAAATTCAGTCTGACTTTCAAATGCAAATATCAGGAGAAGAGCAACATATGGTGGAGGTTAGTACTTATTTTTCCTAATTAAATGGTATACTGCTGTTTTGTATAACAATGTTAATAGGGCGTTAACAAGCCTTTGGAAGAGAGACCCCCTCACTTTACAAAAAAAAATACAGAGGTAGAGACACTGGTAACTCCATGCTTTCCCTATGCTAGGAAGCGATTGTATACTTACCACCCTAGTAACCACATTTTTCCATGGTCTTGCTCATCAGTCGAGACAGGTCAACCCTCCCCCTAACTGTCTCCCACGAATTTAGTGATGGGAAGGGAACAGCCGCATTAGAGGGCTATAGGCCATATTGGAACAATCCAGCAGGTGAAAAGGCAACTGGCAAAACTCAGAATTCTACTTCCAGAGCTTCTGATCTCTTAACTATTGAAGATGCCATTCTGCTGATGGGTTGCCTACGGGATCTGTTTTGCCTCAGGCAGCCTATCGCACCCAGTTAGTCTCTAAGGTGCCACAAGGACTCCTTGCTATTATCGCACCCATGGAGATCTGCAAGCATGCTAGAACTGAAGCCCACTCACGCTCTTTTTAGGCAGGATGTTGGCCTATTTTCTGCGATAGTTTTTGACATGACACCTACAAAATCTGTGATGCAAAGGAGTAAGGTAAAGGTAGGCCACCCACAGGGAAGAATCAGGGCAGTGTGCATTGAATACTGCAATTCAGAAACGATGTACTGTCAGTCCAACCGGGAATACTTGGTAGGAAAATCTCAGAAGAGTGGGTTCTATTCAGGAAAGCAACTCTAACAGTCTCGTGAGGGTCCAGTGTTTTACTGCTCAGCGCCTGTCTTTCAGAGACTCTGACACTCCTGCAAACTCACAGCTCACTTTCCAGATCCCAGGCATTCTTTCTTGCTGTGCACAGCCACAGATAATAAAGATACCTTCCTGAGACACATTGGGGTTTGCTTCTTGGTGGAATTCGGCCTGGCAGCTAGAACTCAGTTAAAGAACAATCAGTGACCCAGGGAGGACCCAGCTCATGCTCTGATTGATGTGCCGAGCCAACAGAAGTAACACAAACTTGCTTTGGGACAGTAAAGCAGACATGTCTGACTACACAGAGCGGGGAATCGAGGGAGCGTGGGGATGCCATTTTTGGACAGTTACATTTTAGAGTTAAAGATGTACCGTTTTCAGGAAGCCACCCACTGCCCTGCAGAGGAGATAAAGGAAGAAGCACAGATGCCTGGAAAAATCTAAGTTTATGCCTCCCAAAGAGAGGTTGAAATTTTTCAAATGATTTTTCCCAAAAGCTCAAAAATTCGACAACGTGTTGGATTTATAAAAAAAATTGTTCAACTCAATTTGAAAGTAAAAAGAGCGGCCTCCTCTTCTCTCTTTTCTTTTTCCGCACTCCTAACTTTTGAAAACTTCCTCACTTTTTGAGAAGCAGCAGAGTCCTACAGGAAATAAGTTAAAAGGCTGGAGGCAGGGGCCTGAACAAATTTCAGCACAACTTAAATAGTCACAAATCTGTACAGAAATGTGTTTAAGCCATTCCATTTTGAAACCTGCAGAATGAAAAGATTTTCAAAGATTCCAACATTTTTCATGATCCCCCGGGCCAAACTTTTCAATGAGTTTCTCTCATTTCAAAATATTTAGGAGTTTGAGTTTTGTTAAATATCCTGAGCAGATTGCAGGAAAAAATTTTCTGTTTAAAAAAAATTTAAAAAATGATATAGTAGAACCTCGGAGTTCCGAGCACCTTGGGAATGGAGGTGGTTCATAACTCTGAAATGTTCGTAATGCTGAACAAAACATTATGGTTGTTTCAAAAGTTTACAACTGAACATTGACATAATACAGCTTTAAAACTTTACTATGCAGAAGAAAAATGCTGTTTTTAGCCATCTTAATTTAAATGAAACAAGCACAGAAACAGTTCCCTTACCTTGTCAAATCTCTTTCCCTTTTTTTCTTTTAGTAGTTTAAGTTGAACACAGTACTGCACTGTATTTGATTTTTTTTTGGGGGGGGGGAGGGCGGGGGTGGTAAAAAGTGGGTTTACCCCTCCCTCCATGTCTTTAGTGCATATAAAGGCAAAATATCAGGAATATCTGACCTTCCCTGATTTTGCTAGATCTCCAAGTCTGACACTGGACTCGCCCTCAGACAAAAAGGGGCACTGAATTTTCAACAAAGACATCCTTCCTCCAAAAGGCCTGTTAGGCACTGAAGTCAAATAGGCATTAACAAAAACTTCCACAAAGTTCTAGCCAGCCTAAAACTGCCATCCCCCAATTGCTTAGCTCTCCTTATGGCATTACTTCTCTAGCACCATAAAGTCTTTCAAGGCAGGCATGATTAGAATACCACAGTCTAGGCATTCTGTGTACATCACAAAGCAGCAAGGGGGGAGGGGGAAAGAGGTGTCACACCCAATTCTACTGCCTTCCCCAGGTCCCCATAAAAAGACCAATCTGTCAAGATTCTCTAGCCTAGAGGATATGCCAATCCCTCAACATCCATGGAGAGAAGTCTGCTGCATCTACCTTCTATGAGTACAGAGAAAAGGCCAGTCCAAGTTCAGAATTTGCTACAGAATACTTTTGGCATTGTCTACATACAGAAGATGCACCAGTTTACAACTTCCAGTGACCATTTATCCCAGTTTAGTTAAACAGGTGGAAAAGGCTGTGCACGGACACGCAAAATGAATTTAGCTTAAACCTGTTCCCAAATCAACTCAAACCAAACCAATGTAAGAGACTATCCACACAACAAGTTGTAGTGGGTTAACTAAATGTATGTTTTTAAACCAAATTACTAGACTGGTACAACCCCTTTGTGTGGATCCACGTACTTCAGTTCAAGAGTTTAGTTTAAACTTATTCCCAATTAACTTTTTAGCTAAACTGAAATAAGCCACTCAAACTGAAATAAGTCTCCATACAGGGGGTTGCACCAGCTTAAAAACATACATAAAGTTAAGGATGAGCAAGTATCTGTGTACAGACAAGCCCTGCATTAGTTTGCAAGCCAGTGTCTGCTTGGATAGCACCTCGCATACTTGCAAAGATGTAGAAATAAGCACACAACCTCGCATGCTCCAAGACTGCTCAATATGCATTAGAATAAGATGAAAAACTGTTTAGTCTTATAAATTAAGACCCATTGAAACGAGAGTTGGCCCAGATATGACCCTGGTGAATTGCAATAGCAGCTTTAACATAAACCTGCCCCCCTACCTTTAACTTCTCACCCAAAGATGGTACCACCGAAATGTAGCCCCCCCTCCACTCTCAACCCCTGTTGCATCAGGTCATAGGCACTGCCCAGGAACCCTAGGGCTCATCTACACAGTGAAATAGCTACTGCGGAGGAGAAGTGTACCTGGATCCACTTTGGAAGTGAGGCACTCGTCGCATGGAATAACAGGGTCCCCATGGGGAGCTAATGCACAATAGCTGTTGTGCTTTTAATTCTGTACAAACACCTAGCACGATGGGTCCCCGTCCATGACTGGCGCTCCTAGACATTACTATACAAACAAGAAATCGTAAATAGCGTTTCCATGTAGACAAGCCCCTACTCTTTCTGTGTGTAACTCAAGCTCTCACTAAGCGCACCGGAAGGCCATCACCAGCTGGGCTACACTTCAACCAGAGCTCTTTCTCTACTTCGCCACCGCCCGTCGACAGATGCTCATTGGCGCCCCAAAAGAAAACATCACCAGAACATTGTGCCCACGTTTGCCTCAGGTGATCTCTTACTCTCAGTGCTTGCTACATTTTCCAGTCCCCGTACAATTAAGCATTCAGTGCTGCTATATATTTCACACCGCATTTCATGCCTCATTTGGCAACAAAATTAATTAAATTTTAAGTCAACACTGAAGGAGTACAGTACCTTTTTTCCCCTCTGCGGCATATAGAACTCAGCTTGCTGAAGCTAATATGCTAATCAAGACTGCCAAAGTATTGTGGAACTATATCTGTATGGGAAAGGCAAGGGACAGATGCCTGCCATTCGCCCTCATCCCCCTCTGCACATGGTAGAACTACCTCCTGTTTGCTTCACCGTGTCTCTCAAGAGCCCTTCAATTCCCTGGTGTGCCACCTTTTATTGAACACCAGCAGTGGTTACATTAACAAACAATGGCCACTTTTTAAAGTTTAATTGCTCTGGGGAGATGCACCTCCTGCGCTGCCTGTCATGAACACCGGAGAAGTGGGTGCAACGCAGCCAACGGGCACTCGCTTGTGTGGCTTCAAGCGGCTTTCTCCACTGGAAAGGGATTGGCCTAGCAAAGGGCGTCCCAAGGCAGGCTGCCCCTTCTCCCAGAACTGCACACATCCAGCAGGCCTGGTGGCCTAGGGGAAGCCTATAGCCTATGTTGCTGGTTCACGTCATGGGGAAGACTTGGCAGCCGAAGAGAAAGTTACAGATGTTTGTCACATTGCTCAATGCGCTCAGATACTATGGTGATGAATGGTATGAGAACTGAAAGAGAGCAGAACAGTATCCGAAATGCAGCCAGCCTTCCGTCTTCCAAAAGAGACCCCTTACTACAGTGCTTCTGAACCTTTTCTGTACCACAATACTCTTTTCTATATCGGGGACCTCCTTTTTCATTTAGCTGGGACTCCTCTATTACTTAGCAATGTAGGAAAGGGCAGACTGGCCACCACCCATCAGGTTGAGAACCTGATATGCAGAGATGTGGGCAAGCGTCTGGCTAGCCAAGGCAGCTAAAGATTCTATAGAAACACACTACTTTGCAACACGCTTTGGAACACAGAATTTCATGCATTAGAACCTCTGGTCCAGACTAACGAAGGGAAGGCCAGTTAGGGATTACGGACTTTTGAGCTTCAGCAAGAAGACGGAAGGATGGAATCCAGGGATTCTTGCATGAAGTCCAGGCAGACTGAGGAGCTATGTAAAACGAGTGAGTGCCAGGCTGAGGAGAAGCAGAAGACAAATTAAAGTGACCCAACCTGCCTTGAGGGAAATTACTGTGCATCAGGAGAAGTGGAATGGTGATTTGCTGCTCTCCCATTAGCCCACAGAGGGCGAGACATCCCCCATCAGAGCCACACTCGCCTGCGATTCAGTAAACGGCAAGCACCAAAATCCACTTTCAGTGGAAATTTGTGGCTCAGCAGTGTGCTGCTGCATTTTACATGTTCGCTGGAGAGAGAGAGAGAGAGAGACACAGACACACACACACCAGTACATACCTGATGGGGATTTAACAAGCCCAATTCAAAAACTGGTTCTCAAAGCCAATGTTAGACATCCCTCTGTACATATATGAAATAAAATAACTTGCAAATGAGGCTGTAGGCTCACTGGGGCAGGGACCTAGCTTCTTGTGTGTTTGTACTGACCTTAAAATGCAGGTTCTGAGCCCAGTTGAGGACTTTGGGCAACATAGTGATAGAAGGAATTTCTTACTGGCATCTTTCGGAGGCATTAAAATAAATTTCTAAACCATGTCACAGCAAAAGCCATGCAGAGTAAAAAACAGCTCAGTGAATGCGTTGAATTCTATGCCAGGGATGGCAAAACTGCAGTTCGCGAGCCCAATGCAGCTCTTTTATAGTTAAAGTGTGGCTCAAGGAGCCCCCCACCCCCTCCCATTCTTCACCTACCACACCACGGGGTGTGTCTGCCAGAGCTTGGGGCTTCAGCAGGAGTGGGTCCGGAGCCCCAATCTGCAGCAGTCACCTCCCACAGGGCTGAAGCCACGAGTCCCCTCTCCCCACAGGGCTGAAGCTCATAGCCTTGCCAACTCGCCACACGGCTGAAGCCCCAAGCCCTGGCAGGTGCGCCCTGGCTCTCCAACCTCTGAAGATTGTTGTATGCGGTTTGGAGGGTCAGTAAGTTTGGCCACCCCTGTTCTATGCAGATATCTCACACACACACGTATGTATGTACATACAATGTGAGCAAGTTATGCTTGCCAGAACTATGAATTTCCTGACTTCTGCCCATGTTAAATATTCCTCTAGTACTAGGGTAATTAAATTTACTTTTGCAGGTGAATTTAAAATAAAGAATTCCAATACAACTATAGGTGTGATTTAGGTACACGCGGTGTGCTTTCTGGAGCCTGGTCCCCTTCAGAACATGCAGAATTTGAAATTAGCAGCACCAAGGTCCACCAGAAATGCTTGCCAGACCTGCTGGGCCCCTTCCAAAGCCATCTTCCCATTTTGGAAGGAGCCCAGTCAGCCTGGAAGGCTTTCAGTTGTGACAGTGAGCCAACTGCAAAATTTTGCCTATGCAATACAGCAGAATTTGATATGATCATGTGATCTAATGATTGTACATTCAGACAGCCATCATACAGGGACTCGAGAGCAGGGGTGACTGGCCAGGGTCCAGACTAGCTAGGCAACATCTTTACCAATTTAGGACCCAAGCCTGCAACACGTACAGTATTTATACATAATCCCACGAGAGCAGGGTTTGAATTGGGCTGACGCAGGGCGGCACATTGCACTAGCATCTTTGCCTTCTTGTTGTCTAGAATACCATCTTTCATTTAAAAACAAAAGGGCTCTAGACCTCATGGTTGCAAAGAAAACCTTGAAAATGTGACAATTCGAACAAAAAACATGATACTTGGTAGGTGATTTTTCAACGCTTATGTCTTTTTCCTCATTTTTGATAAAACGAGCATTTTGAGGCTGCAAGGGGATTTTTTTCTTCCTTTTTAAAAAGTTTCTTGAAAACAGAATACCATGCATTTACCCTCACCGAGCACTAAATCCTGGTCACCACACAGCTTTTGTATCAGTTTGACTGTCAGTTATCGTGCGATTTCCCCCTCCCCCGCCCTCCTGATAATTATACTGGTACAATCCACAACGTGGATGCAGTGATAGTGACATAAAGTTGCTTACTCCCCTTCTCATCCAGAGGGGTTCAACTGCTTTAATTATACCAGTACAGTTAAAGGGGCACAACTTCTGTTTGTAATCAAGGCCCGAGTCAAGTCTGAAGTTTCTAAAGAGAAGTTGTTTGTTATAGGAGTGTAATAAAGCTTTGGAGATACCAGAGCATGGGGGGCGGGGGGAATAGTGCTTTTCCTCACTTTAAAATTTTGTCCGTTTGAAAAATTCTGAACATGCCTCCCTCTCACTCCACAGCCCTCCCCCCTCAATTTTCTTCCTCTAGGTAGAAAAACCAGCAAAAGAAATTTCAGCCCAAAGGGTGAATTTTTTCCCTTCGGAAAGTTAAATGCACATAAAGACAAGATTAATTTAACAGTAATAAGTCACCAGGACCAGATGGTATTCACCCAAGGGTTCTGAAGGAACTCAGAAATGAAATTGCAGAACTTGTGACTGTGGTGCATAGCCTACCACTAAATCAGCTTCTGTACCAGATGACTGGAGGACAGCTAACATGACATCAATTTTTTTAAAAAAGGTTAAAAAAGCGATCCTGGCAATTAAAAGGCCAGCAAGCCTAACTTCAGGACCAGTCAAATTGGCTGAAACTATAGTAAAGAACAGAATTACCAGACACAAAAATGAACATGACTTGTTGGGGAAAGACTTTTTAAAAGGAAATCATGCCTCACCAATCTATTACAATTCTTGGGGGCCAGGGGAAGGGGGGGGGGGGAGAGAGAGAAAAATCAACAAACATGGACACGGTGATCCAGTTGATAAAGTGAAGTTGGACTTTCAGAAAGCCTTTGACAAGGTCCTTCACCAACAGCTCTTAAGCAAAGTAAGTAGCCATGGGATAAGAGGGAAGGTCCTCAAGGATCAGTAACTGGTTAAAAGACAGGAAACAAAGGATAGGAACGAAAGGTCAGTTTTCACAATGGAGAGATAAACAGCGGGGATCTGTACTGAGACCAGTGCTGTTCAACATATTCATAAATGATCTGGAAAAAGGGGTAAACAGTGAAGTGGCAAAATTTGCACATGATACAAAATTACTCAAGGTAATTAAGTTCAAAGCAGACTGCAAAAAGTTACAAAGGGATCTCACAAAACTGAGTGACTGGGCAATAAAATGGCAGATGAAATTCAATGCTGATCAATGCAAAGTAATGCACATTGGAAAACATAATCCCACCTATCCATGCAAAACGATGGGGTCTAAATTAGCTGTTACCACTCAAGAAACATCTTGGCGTCATTGTGGAGAGTTCTCTGAAAACATCAGCTCAATGTGCAGCGGCAGTCAAAAAAGCTAACAATGTTAGGAACTATTAGGAAAGGAATCAGTAAGACAGAAAATTTCTGAGCCACTATATAAATCCATGGTATGCCCAGACCTTGAATACTATATGCCATTCTGGTCACCCCATCCATATATTAGAATTGAAAAAGGTTCAGAGAAGGGCAACAAAAATGATGAGGGGGATGAACAGTTCCATATGAGGAGAGATTAAAAAGACCAGACTGTTCATCCTGGAAGAGAGACTATTAAAGGGGAATAGGAGAGAGGTCTATAAAATCATGACCGTTGTGGAGAAAGTGAGTGTTATTTACCCCTTCACATAACAGAAGAACCAGGGGTCATCCAATTAAATTAACAGGAGCAGGTTTAAAACAAACATAAGGAAATACTACTTCACACAACGCACAGTCAACATGTGGAACTACTTGCCAGGGGATGTTGTGAAGGCCAAAACTATAACTGGGTTCACAACAGAATTAGATCAGTTCATGGAGGATAGGTCCATCAATAGCTATTACCCAAGCTGGTCAGGGATGCAACCCCATGCTCCAGGTGTGCTAAACCTCTAACCGACAGAAGCTAGGACTGGAGGACAGGGAATGGATCACTCAATAATTGCCCTATTCTGTTCATTCCCTCTGAAGCACCTGGCATGGGCCACTGTTAGAAGATAAGATACTGGGCTAGATGGACCATTGGGAATGACCCAGCATGGCTGTTCTTCTGTTCACTGGTAACGAACGTGCCTTCTCAACCGTAACTACAGAACTATTAGTACAATACTATATTGTTATATCTCCAATTACCAGAGAAATATTTGTATTTGTTCTTGGAGCATCTTTGTTTTGAGTGATAACATGGTTGCCTTCACTGCACTCCTTCCAGAAACACATCTTTCCTTACCGGATTAGAATTCTGTTGCGTCTGCCTCAGGATCTCCCCTTCTCCACCCCCTCCATTGCTTATAAAAAACTCTGAAAGACAAATACCGGGGAGGAAAGAAAAAAAAGGAAAAGCCTTGTTCCCATGTTTCTGCTCTGACTGCAGCGATGCAAGAGAAGCCACTGCAAAGGCAAGGCAAGTGCTGGGAGCAGGAATACCTATTCAGGAACATAACGAGGGGATCAGAGACTGAAGAGTCAACTGAGGTGTTACTTTAGATTAATGGAGATAAGTGTGAAGATATTACTCTTCTCTTTGTTCTACACAGCTTGCTACTTCCTGCCAGCTAGAATTCCCTTCCCTTCCCTCCAGAAATGCTCCTCTTTCCCCTCAGCCCCTCCATTTTTTTTTTTTAATCCTGCTTTCTGTATCCTGGTCCACGGGTTTCCAGAATCGGCACCAAGGAAAAGGGGGGGAACAGACCTCTACCCCACGAAGTTCTATTTGTGAGGCAAGGCACAAGGAAGCGGGCCAAAGAGAGTGAAAACTAAGTGACTAAGTCTATGTCTACACAAGCACTTTTGTCAGTGTAATTTAGGTCGCTCCGGGGGTGTGAAGAAACCCTACACCCTTGAGCGACGTAAGTTACACTGACAGAAGCGCCGGCGTGGACAGTGCTACCCTTGGTGGGAGACGCTCTCCTGCAGACACTACCGCTGCACATTATGCGGGAAACGTAATTAACCCACTGCCAGAGTGGCTACACGGGAGAGCTTACAACAGCACAGCTGCATCAGCGGTCTCTAGTATAGGAACGGCCTAAGAAGCTTAAGTCTCATCTTCAAAAGTGACTTGGGTGCTTGGGGAAAAAGACAATGGAACACAGCCACTTACCCTGCCTCACTTTTGAAAATGGACTTAAGTGCCTAAGCCACTTAAGACACTTTTGAAAATTTTAGTCCAAGTGCCTCATCTTCTAAAACGCACATCAGTTGGTCTACAATAATAATAATAATAATGCAAATACAGAATCCTTCCGTCTTAGAATGTATTTTTCAAGCTAACGACACCTAACACGTTTACCAACCCCCTCGCAAAACTCTACTTGACCACAGCAAGTTTTTTTCCTTTAAAAACAGAGTAAATGTGGTTTTTTTTCATAATAAACTACGGTCACAGTAAAATATGGGCTGGGCTGATGAATTGTACCTGGACTGATAATTTGTTTTTAAAGGAGCGTTTTGCAACGCTGCTGAATGAGAAATGATACCCAAGTAAAATAAATTAAACACCCTAAAATAAGTAATTTCAGTACAGAAATGTCAATGCTAAATATCAAGTCATATTTTTGCACCTCACGTCTACCTTTCACGATATATCAGAATAGCAAAAACAAAAAAACCCAGAACACCCACTTTTCCATAATCCAAATGTGGGAAATAAATTAATTTAGTGGGAAAACATTATACAACCAACTATTAAAAGCTTCTGGTTTCTTCACTACAGGGAATAGTGCTGGCAACCATTTATCAGTCTGAAATTCAATCCTTGCCTGGATTTCAATAGAAGACCCTGCATTTAGCTCTTCAAGACTCTCTCTCACTGTAATTTTTAGCTTCTTTTACTTAAGATGTGCAAGTTGGCTTCTCAGCATGTTAAATAATGAATAAAGTGTCACTTTAATCTCCACAGATCTGCAACAGAAGGCAGAGTGGCTCTTTCTCTCTACCCCCTTCCCATGCACACAGAACCCATCAACAGCACCTTTAGGATGTGGCCTAATAAATGGTTGCATGTCCATATGAAGTAATCAAATCTTCAAACAGCTCACCCAGAGCACCAATTAAAGAGACAATCTCATCTTTCACAGAATTTATGGCTTTCAGTGTTGTTGCCACAGGTATCTAAGGCCAAATGTTGTTTAAAGTGAGCTTTAAAAAGGGATGTAGACTCACCTCCCTCCAGGGAGAATGCATTTGACTTTGTTCAGTAGACTATAACTTAAAATTTGTTACATGCACCAGCTTGTAACTCTTTGAAAAACTCCCTTGTTAGCCAGCCTCAAATATGTTATACGAACTTGCCCTGATCAAAGCAAGTCCCTCTACAATAAACCTCAGCTCCCAATCTTGCTAGCAAATAGGTGCTAAACAAACTTTGAAAAAGGAGGGGGAAGGTGAGGGGGCAAAACCACAGCATAGTGGCAAAAAGGGGATTTCTCCCCCACAGCTCCCTTTTACAGTCCTCAGGCTAGAATGTTCCCTTGACTACAAAGCAAGAAAGGAAACGCAAATTTAATAACAAATTTTGTTACTCAAGACAACAAAGCCATTCATTGCCAAACTTTTATTTGTTGCAAGCAGAATAATCCATCAGCAGGAGCCATGCTGGGCTACCAGTAACCAGACACAAAACTGAAGCTCAGCATGCTTATAACCAATCGAAGATATTCCTGAGCCTTCTTCAAATTTGGTGGAAATATGTAGCAATGCTACTGAGTTCTTAGAAATGTAAGAGGCTAAGATGGCCAAGTGCAGCATTACCTCACCAAACCACCACCACCGGTGTTTTGTTTTTCCCCATAGAGCTCTTTTCAAGTTCTACATAATCCCAAAGCACTTTATAACGCAAGGAGCGAGTCAGATACTGTGACCCTATAGAAAACTCAGCAACCATTGTCTGTTCTGTTCCACTGGCAACTCATGCACTGCTCCGACAGTTCCAAAACAGTAGCAACTCCAAAGTTAAGGTTGGACAGATAGTGATTCTACCACCACCTGCTACCGCCCCTTTAAACGTCAATTTTAAAAAAGGTAATTTCCACGTGAAATGTAATACACATTGTGCCCTGTCAGAGGCAGAATTTATCTGGAGTATTTTTGAGGAGGAGGGCAGTTGGATGAGGTTAGTCATCTGTGAGCGATGATATATCAAATAACTGGCATTTTAATTTTGGAAAAGTCTTAATCTTTTTGCCATTGCAAATATCTGACAGCTTGGCCTAGAAAGTCTAAAACTCAAGCCAACTGGCATATATTGGATATGCAGGGGGAAAGAACTGAAAACAAAGTTTTTAGCATAGGGGAGGTTTTAACATCAAGGGAATTTAGGAGCACAGGTTCATTTAAAGACACTGGGATTTGTGCTCCTAAACGCCTTAGGTAATCCCCCACAGAGTCTAGCTTTAGACTCCAGTTTTTAAAATCTTGGCTTAGGTAACTATACCTTCCCATGTCTGAAATGTTTACTCCGGAAAACTCTCGTTGCAACACAAAAAGTCTCTGTGAAGATGTTACCTTTCCTGAGGAGTCCTGTGTGTGCCAAAAATCCTGCAGACACAGCTTGCAAGATCTGTGCAACTAGGAACACAAGTTTCATCCATGTGGTAACCATTTTCCTTCATCTAATCAGGGGAGGGAAGCAAGACTGACAGGGCAGAGTTAAGGTCACCACTGGAAATGTAAACTGATTTCTCCCTAAGTGATTTAAGAGACAAAGCAGGGGGAGAAGGAGGAGTGTTTAAATATAAACTAGCCCCAGAAAATGTCAACTTTAATATTGGGATTTCCTCATTTTTATATTTAGTAGTCTACATTAGCACCTGGGATTTACTTAGCACTTTACACACACAGAAGGAGGCCACATTTGCCCCGAGGAGCTTCTAGTCTGAATAAATCCCACAGGACGTGGGACAACAGCTCAGGAAAGGGAGGTTGAGAGCATTATTAATTAGAATTTGAAAAGCATTGAAACTTGGTTGGTTTTGTCATAACAATTCTCTTGTAATACTGTTTTAAAGTTAATATTGATGCCTATTTACCAGTCTCGTGTTTGGGAAGACCACCCTATTGTATCAAGTGCAGATAATTTGGCCAAATCACCCAAAAGCATAGCTTCTTCGCTCTTTTCAGTTCTGATTTCCACCTGGGAGTGAAACATTCTAACAACTCATCTGAAAGAAAGCACTGTAGTCCAGCAAGGAGAGCCTACATTATAGTGAGAGACTGTAGTGAGGGTGCTAGCAGCTATAGGGGGCTATTATCTATCACCAAATTAAAGTGTGGCATGAAGGCACTCTTCCCCCTTGACACAGATCTAAATCTTCAAATTAGCAGAGATCTCAAGGAAGACCACGACTCAGGCCTTTATGCCCAACAGTTGCACCAGTTTAATCAAAATCAGTTTTTAAAACAGATTTAGCTAGATGGATGCAAACCCCTGGGTGCATGCACTAAACAATTTACAACTGGCTTACATCAATGTAAGTTACTAAATCAATATAAGCCAGGTGTAACAATGACCAACCACACCATCCAGGGTCTTCTCTACACACAGAGACCTTGCACCAGTTCAAATGAAACCTGTTTAACTAGTACAAGGCGTGTGTGTGTATATATAGACAAGACCCTGGATGGTATGACAGGTCATTGTTACACTTCAGATTTATACACCCACCAGTCGGCATGAAAACACACTAACACCCAAAAGCAGAACGAAAAGTCACTTATTAACTCTTGACAGGAAAAATATACACTTCACCCTTTAAAAAGGGAGACTCTAGGCCATTCACTGCATGAAAAGCCTTCCATTAACACTGAACTGAACTGCATTTCAGAATCAAGATGCCCATCGGCAGAACTGAAGGCTCCCACTAAGCCCGGAGAATGGGACAGTGGCAGCTATGCAATCGCCTTTAATGCAATTGTAGAAGATCACTCCTTGATGATTGTTATGAACCATTCAGAAAGCCCATATCAAAAACAGCGGCTTAGAGGAAGGGTGGTGTCAACTTTACCTTTCACTCACCTTGTGGAGGGGAGGGGGCCGGAGGAGATTGTACATGTTCAGGCTGACATTGGGCATCTGAGTGAAAGACGCTAGCCCACCACAGGCTACTTCCCCAGCACTCCTACTCCTTGTCATGAACTGGCCAGCTCTGCAAATCAAGTAGGCAAGCCAACAGCCAAGCAGGAAATGACTGAATGCAAGCTTGCTCTCTCACGAGCTTGTGGTGTCTCTTTTGTTGATTATTTTAGCAGCAAAGTACGAGACGTGTAAGCTGGAATGTTCACTACAGAGATCAACTTCCACCGGTGTTAAATTACACCCCTCGTTTACTTTCTACCGAAACATCTCTATTTCCTTAAACCCCCCACCCGCTTTCAATATATCCTTCCGTCTTTTTCATTGTCAAGGTAAACTAAATAGCCCTGAAGCACTCGCACACCATACCGTGTTTGTCTTCATGGATCAAATTAAAACCTGTTGTGCTTTATAACAAATTAATACTTAAAAAAACCTAAACTTTATTTTTGAAGTATATAGAGGAAAATGTTTGTTCAAAAAACTGTTTAGAGATGGAGCTAAGTTCTGGAAGCCCCAAACGCTGCTGAAGTTCAGGGGCAGAAGAGCTGTAAGTGATGCCACGGGGACACCACTGGGCAATGTTTCTTCGTGTAGATTGAAAGTTTCCACACACAAGACTGCCAGCTCTGTCACCCAAAATCTCTCACTGCCTGGCTCCAGGAGCTCCTGAAACTCCAGGCCTCCCTCCATCCTGACATCCCAGTAGGCGACAGCGCGAGAGGTGGAAAAAGCAAGACATTTGACTGCAGTATTTTCTTGCTGAGCCATTTCCAGTAGCCTGAACAATACTCATTAACAGTTCTACCCAAGTCAATCACAGCGTATGCTGCCAGAGCTTCACCATCCCAGTGTGTTTTGGGGGTTTTCTTAAGAGCACTAGCACAGCCAGGTTTATAGGACTGGGACACTCCTACACATCTTGGGTGGCTTCAGTTAATCAGTATTGGAAAAGCTGAGATTTTAACCATTGACAAAGGCATAGTTAAGGGAGAAGGAATATGGGGGTAGGAGGATAAAAGGCAACAAGACCCTCCTGCATGCCACAGACTTTATTCTATAGAGCACCCATCCCATACAACTGTAACAAATGCAACATCCCTGAGCACAGAAAGCCTGTTGCAGCCACACAGCCCCAGAGTACACCAAGTATAGTGCTGGGAGTATTTTATTTTAATACTGAATTAAGAAGCCTCTCCCAGTTAGTGCCAACATTTCAGACATGGAAAGCTGACTCCCACAGAATCATAGGACTGGAAGGGACCTAGAGAGGTCATCTAGTTCAGTCCCCTGCACTTATGGCAGGACTCAGTATTATCTAGACCATTCCTGGCAGGCGTTTGTCTAACCTGCTCTTAAAAATCTCCAATGAAGGAGATTCCACAACCTCCCTGGGCAATTTATTCTAGTGCTTCACCACCCTGACAGCTAGGAATTTTTTTCCTAATGTCCAACCTAAATCTCCCTTGCTGCAATTTAAGCCCCACTGCTTCTTGTCCTATCCTCAGAGGTTAAGAACAACAGTTTTTTCCCCTCCTCCTTGTAACAACCTTTTATGTACTTGAAAACTGTTAAGTCCCCTCTCAGTGTTCTCTTTTCCAAACTAAACAAACCCAATTTTTTCAATCTTCCTTCAACGGTCGAAAAAGTTAAGCTCCACGAGGGATTACCTAAGGTGTTTAGGAGCACAAACCCCAGTGTCTTTAAATGAATCTGCATTCCTAAATCCCCTTGATGTTTTTGAAAACTCTCCCCCATCCTCCCAAACTCAGTATTTAGGCACTTACATAAATGGCCTGATTTTCAAAATTGCCAAGCACCCAGCAGGTGTTCAGTGCTTCTGAAAACCAGGGGTCAGACCCTCAGCTGGAGGAAGTTATTCCAAGCATTTATTTAGGTCCCTAAATATTGAGATAGGAGCCTACCTTTAGGGCCAAGATTTTCAAAACTGGGTGTCCAAACTACTGAAGTATACCAGCCCCAGCAGGCCCTCACTGCCATGCTACTGGAGATGAATGGGCAAGGGTGACTCAGAACGGGTACTTGTACCATCTACTGAAATAGAACAAAAGGGTCTGGGATTGTCAAAGGGGCTGAAGGGAGTCCAACACCCAAATCCCATTGGAATTCAAACTCCCTTCGGCCTCTTTGAAAGTCCCAACCAAGAGAATTAACCTTCTAGCTATTCATGGAGTTTCACCTCAGTTACACAACAGCAAAGGATTCCCGGACACGCACACACAAGGGATTATGGAATTAACATTGGTACTCAGAGCAGTAGCAGCACAATAGAACCATGAAAATACATTAAAGAGCATCCACGAAACTGACAACTCCCTTTGCTTTGGAGCTTTGGGTTTGTTTTTAACTCTGAAAAGAGGCATTAAGAAGGGGAAAAGACGACAATACCTGATCCTCCAAACTGCGTGCTCGCTAGCGTCGTGGGTCTGTTTTTTCCATTAGCCACTGGCAGAGGGAACATCTAGAAAAACAGGAAGATGAGAGAGAGGGAGAAAGAAGAGAGATTTCAATACGTTAGCTTTGCCGTGCTGTGGTAAGGGAGGGACGAGAAAGAAATAAAAGTACGGGGAGTGCAGAAATCTTTCCAACTGCTTTCTCAGCTGGTCGATATAGTAGGGAAGAAAGAGAGTGTGTGTTCCAACTCTGAGCTGGTATCTGTCTATTCCCAAGCAAGTAAACTTTTGTGTACACAGACCTTCCAATTTCTTTTTCATGAAAAAGCAGCTTCTGGGATATTTCTCATTTGCACTGGAAAAGAGAGGTTTCCTCTTCCCACCCCTGTGCTTAGGGCTCATTATTTCTTTCCCACATTATTACAGGAGGCAAAAAAATTCTAGGAAGATCACAAGGCCACAAAGTATTTGTTCATTCCCTTATCAATAAATTAGGGTAAAGGACGTAGTACCCACTCTCCATCTAAACAGAGGTTCACCCCACTCCCTCCCGCAAATTAAATTACACACGAAGACCTGGTTTATTTCCTCTTCTTTTCCCCCCCTCCTTATTTGGTGCTAACCTAACATCTTTCTAGGATATAGGATAGCAGCTACCATAGTGACTCGAGCTGGAGAAGACACTGATGACTAAAAGAAAAGGAGGACTTGTGGCACCTTAGAGACTAACCAATTTATTTGAGCATAAGCTTTCGTGAGCTTCAGCTTGCTTCATCGGATGCATTCTGTGGAAAGTGTAGAAGACCTTAGTATATACACACAAAGTAAGATCTTCTAAACTTACCACAGTATGCATCCGATGAAGTGAGCTGTAGCTCACGAAAGCTCATGCTCAAATAAATTGGTTAGTCTCTAAGGTGCCACAAGTACTTCTTTTCTTTTTGCGAATACAGACTAACACGGCTGTTACTCTGAAAACTGATGACTAAGCTACACATTTATTTGCTGCTCACCTTCAGTGCACCACAACCTTATTTACGACTCCAGAAGATTCTCCTCCCTCCTCTTCCCCTAGTCCCTCTTCTTTTGGGGGCCAAATGTGAACATCAAATAGCCATCCACTTTCCCTTTCCACCCAGAGACACTGCACCAGTGTAAATAAGCCAAGGTAGTGGACATTCTGCAAGAATCTGTAGACAGATAAGTCTGATTCCAACATTATGTAACACATGATCAGAAAGATTAATGTGCTTTACAGTATCTGTTATTTTAGCTACCTGTTTGCTACACTGTTACTGGTACAATTTATAGCTAATCTCCCTCTGCCAGAGAGCTTCCTCAAAAATACTGCATACCTAGTCAGCTAACTTGGACAAATATTTTTAAAATAAACTGGGTGGGTTCCAAAAATTTGTTGTTTAAAAATGTATATGCACCTGCCTGCAGCAGAAAAGAAAACATTCATTGAGCTTTGGCCAGTAAAACAACTAGTGGGGAAATGCTTAGTAAATTAACATTTTAAAATGTTTTTTAATACTAAACTCAGACACTTCCACCATCAAATCATTTACGTTATTTTTAGCTTCATAATGTCTGAATAACTCAAAGTTATAATACTTTAAGGATTAAACAATAACACTTTAAGAAAGAAATGCAGCATTTCATACCCTGACATATTTGATGCTTTCTTGTGACCAGGAAGTGTTCCTTCACACAGTTGTCTGCTCAGCTTTGGTTACTAATCTCAAAAATACAGGAGTATGTGGGGGAGATTTTTCAAAGGCAGAAAGACCAATTAGCCAATCAACTTCCATTGAAAAGCCATGGAATTTGGGTGCCCAACTCCCATACATACTTGTGAAAATATGTATGTATGCGTGTGCAAGCATGGACACATCCAACTAAAAAAATATCTAAACAAAAGGCTCACAAGACACTTAGATTTTCAGTGCTAGTAAAGAAATTCCTTAGAGCAACAGCAATGTTAGTTTATATAGAGTGTTTTTGTAGCCATGCTGGTCCTAGGATATTAGAGAGACAAGGTGGATGAGGTAATATCTTCTAGGTCCAATAAAAGATATTATCTCACCCAGCCTGTCAGTTTAGAGAGAGAGATTTTTAAAATAAGGGATACTAAAATGTTATTGTCAGAAATTCACTTCATTAGCCCAGTAAGACAGCAAGGGACATTGCCTTACTCCCTCCCCTGGAGACAGGAGAAATGTTACTTTAACTGAAATGGTCAGTAATCTTCATTTCTAAGAACTGCAAAGAAGCTCTCTGGGTTGTTTTTTGTTTGTTTTTTTTTGGGGGGGTGGGGGGGGAGCCCTTGAATTTATTGATATCGAGCATCGATTTGTACTTAAGCCACAGTTTGCTTATTTTTCATAAAGCATTTCTGCTTAATTGCTGATGCAACAACAAAAAACCCACAAGGTTAGAGTGAAAACACCAATGGAGAAAATGTCTAGTTTTGTTCCATTGTGCAATACACATTTTCTCTTCTACTTCTGCAAAAGGGGTCTCCCCCCAGCACCACTATTTCTGGCAATCCCCAACACGCCCACACACTGAACACACATGAATGAGGGATGCCTTCCCACCTCTTACCTTCATCTTCCTTAGTCTGTTTTGAAAGATACTGTCAGTGGGAGTCTGAAGTAACCCTTTCCTGCTCTCATTACCATAGGAATCAAAGAACTATCACTCATCAAAGCAAGCTGAGACTTTAAAGCATCACAACATTTGATAAATAAGGAACCGCACACTAATGTTACTTCAATACGAATTTACAAGCCATATATTATAGATAAAATGCAGGAAATATAATGCTTATACTGTCAACTTCTGTTTTTCCACAGTGAAGTGGGTTTAAAATCACACTGCTATGCTTCAATTAAGGGCATAGCGTAAATCAGATTAAGAGTGTCCTCTGCCTTTGTTAGTTTGTATCACTCAACAGCAAAATCTAAGTTCACCCACCCACTGTGAATTTCCTTTTTATTTTTAAATGTTACTTTAAAAATAAAATATTTAGATGGAAAACACAGTAAGCAATGGAAGGGTCTAAGTATCAAGCTCTTCCAATTTTGTAATCGGTTCATTACTTGTTCTTTGTTGGATTTGAACAACATAGGTTTAATGGTGTTATGTAAAATCCCCCGTCTTAAATTTCTGTATACAGTATTGCACAGATGCCTTCAGGCTCTTTGACAGATGACAACTACTTAAAGGTTATCCCCACAGATATCAGTGTCATTCTTGGATCCAATAAAAAACAAATCCAAACCAAGTGGGGAAAAAAATACAGAGATATATTTTAATGGATGGTTGCATCTAAGATACCAGCAACGTTCTAAGAGGTAAGCTTATAAGTTCATTTGTCCAGTCACTTATTTTATATGTGGAGCCCTACCAAATTCAGTCATACGATTTTAAAAATCGTAAATTTCATGATTCAGCTATTTAAATCTGAAATTTCATGGTATTGTAATTGTAGGGGTCCTGACACAAAAAGGAGTTGGGGGGGGGTGTGTCCGCAAGGCTATTGTAGGGGAGGCTGCAGTACTGTTACCATTACTTCTGCTCTGCTGCTGTCAGCAGCGCTGCCTTCAGAGCCGAGCAGCGGGAGAGTGGCAGCTGCTTGCCAGGAGCCCAGCTCAGAGCTGCGCCCTCAGTCAGCACCCGACACTCTCCGGCCACCCAGTTCTGAAGGCAGCAGTGCAGAAATAAGGGTGGCATGTTAGGGTATTGCCACCCTTGGCAATATATTAACCGTAACAATATATTAATATATTGCCACCCTTACTTCGGCGCTGCTGCTGGCAGGGCGCTGCCTTCAGAGCTGGGCACCTGGTCAACAGCCCCCGCTCTCTGGCCACCCAGCTCTGAAATCAGCACAGAAGTAAGGATGTTAACCTTGCGATCCCCCTGCAACTCCCTTTTGGGTCAGGACCCCCAGTTGGAGAAACCCTGGTCTCCCGCATGAAATCTGTAGAGTATAGGGTAAAAGCAAACAAAAGGCCAGATTTCATGGTGGGAGACGAGATTTCACGGTCCGTGACGTGTTTTTCATGGCTGTGAATTTGATAGGGCCCTATTTATATGTTTATTAGCTGACAGATTTCAGTGATTTTACAGCCATTGCAGCCTATGGAGTTAATATATATTTTGAAAAATCAATTAATTTCTTTTAGGAACACTTTACCCAGACTTAATTTATTTTAAGTGAATTTTTCACCTGCTCAGACTATAACAAAGCAGCCATTAGTTATGTAGCTGCTACTCATGCATACTAAGTCCATTAAAAATATTCTATTTACTGCTATTAAAGAGCAATTCATTACGACATAGCAGGCCTTTAGTTCATAAGGTAAGTCTCAAATTAATAAAAAAGTTAAACCTGAAAGCTATTTTGGAGCACATAAAATATCCAACCATTAACTTCTTTTCTATTAGGAGGGAATAGAGGGGATTCCACTTAACAAAATTAGCAAAGGCATAAGTGTTGCTTTAAGAAAACCCTCCCAATTAAGGCTTTGTTTGCCTACTTAAATGTAAAGTGAACTTTATTACAATTCTATTCTAAACAAAAAGGAGTTTTTATCATGGAAATGCAGGCACTCTGCCTTCGCTACAGTGAGACATATGGCACTGCTTTAACAACACTTAGTGTTTTAACTTTAGGAAGTAGTTGAAGCTAAGTTTTAAGGAGCTCCAGACAAAAAAGTCTATCCATGCAAAACTAGCCAGGTAATTGTTACTCAGCTTTAGGAAGGTTGGACACAACTCTGCCTTGCACACAAAGTTTTACTCCTCATGGGGTGGCTGAATCCATGTGGTTCAGCATTTAATACAGAGTGCTCTCTTCCAGATGGAATTGTTTTTACGGTCTATGGTAAAGTCCTGTCCACACAGCAACTTACGACATATAGTACTTGGTATCCGCACACCATATGGTTAATACTCTATTAACAGTGGCAGCTAACAGCATTTCGCCCTGCCAGAGGCTTAGACTGGCACTCAGCCGCCTCCACATATCTGGTTTGGCACACTTCTGCAGCACAGACAAGACCCCTAACCATGCCTGTGTAATTGTTTGGCTGCTGCTTCTTTGTCCCAGCTCTCATCGCGCTACGACACCCCAGACTACGCCACACCAGAGGCTTGGTTCTTCCGCCGCTCTGCGTGTGCGCCCTCAAGGACTATTTCCCTACTAAGGCATCATGGGATAGCTTCCCAAATTTTCCCAGAATGCCCTGAGACAAGTGCAGTTAGGCAGCATGGAGATCCATGGACACACACAGTAGTGATGGCTGCTTGTCTGAATAAAGCTGGATGGCGTGAACGACAGCAAGTTAAAGTGACAAGCCACAAGCTAGATTACAAAAGTCCTGGCTGTGACTGCAGCCTAACTATGGCTGAAGCCCCTTCTGAAGAGGGCAAGTACATGAAGCCTTAGAAATGCCAAGCCACAAGCTGAACTATCATTAAAATTATAGTCTAATAAGGAAAATTAAATTTAATACTTTGAACCAATACTCAAAATTTTTCTGGGATGCCTTCTCCCAGATTTGTGATTCCCCTTCTGGCCCGCTGCCACGAATGCAGCGGTAAAAGCAAGCTTACAAATTCACTTGTATTTTGAGGCACTGAGCTCAGAGGCACTTGTAAAGAACTCTGATCTGCACACCCCAAAGCAGTTAGTCTACAGGCCTGCGAGTTTGGTCTGGAGTTGTAACTTCAGACCACTTAAATAGACATTACAACACTCTTTGCTTTTCACCGTTTACTGGCAAGTTACTTTGGTAGAAAGCTTTGGATGGGTGTTTTTGCAGTTTAATACATACCTAATTTTCTCTCTCTTTTTTTTTTTTGTGGTCTAAATCCTTCTCCCCAGGATAGGAGAGTTTACCTTATTTACAGTATTTTTCACAGACTAGGCTGCCCTCATATACACAACCATTAGTGTCAGGACAGAAAATTCACCCAAATGGGTGGCAAACACAGCTCAGAGCTGGTCCAGAAATCGCTTCTTTCCTAGAAAAACAGATTGAAAGCACTGGTCTAAACAGATGCTGCTGAACCACAAAGTCCTGGCCTCAATAGTTTTCACTCCTTTATCCTACTCTGACACAGATCACTGGGACACCTTTTCATTCCTGCTTATTCAGAGATGAAGGAGGGGAAAAAAACCCCAAGAGATCCAGACCATGAGACAAATAAGTTACATTCCAGTTACAAGACATGTGAGCACCCTGCAATACTCCAAAGATTTAACTATGTAACTTCTATACTATGCTTAACAAGTATCAGTACGAGCATTATCTACTAGCTAGTGAGTTTTATGTTATTGTAGGTTTTTAAATTCTCATTCTTAGTGGGATATTTATTATTTTTAGAGACCTCTTTAGGCAAAAAAGTATGTTCATGTCTGAGTGCGGATGGACACAACAGGCCCAATTCCAAAACTCACTAACCGATTCCCACTGACTTGACAATGCAGGATCAGGCCTAATTTGTTATGGAGATAACCCATTCCCAGAAACAGAGTTATGCAGGAAACTGTCTCAGGCCCCAATCCTGCAAGCCACAGACCCTGGTGCTCACATGGAGCCCCACTGACATCAAAAGGTCTGCACGCCTGCAGCTACCTATTCAAGTGTCATACGGACACAATGCTCCAAATTCCAGTCTCACACTGGATTGGCTCTGGTACAGTGATTTCAACAGTTACATATTTGCACTAATTTAAGAGAACAGCAATTTTACCCAATTTATTAAATCTTAGCTCCATATCAAAGTCTGGGCCCAGGGAGAGTTTTAGAATACAAAAGGGAAATGTGTTATTATAATGGCCCCAAACAATTACAGGAGTTGCAAATAAGGATATTTTCAAATTTGCTATAAACTAAGTTGCAAATAGTGGTTGGGAATTCTTTTTGGAAAGGAAGGAAGAGAAATAAGAAACTGTCCAATCTTGAACTAGATTATGGATATTGCAGTTCAAAACTTGGATCTCTCATACATACAAGCGAGCAGTGAATTCCAGTACACCTGCCAAAGGGAACAGAGACCTCTAAAGTGAGGGAGAAAAGAAGTTGCTCACCCTTCCCCAATGAACCCTGAACATATTTGTATTTTTGAGGTATAGCGTCGTCACAGCTCCCCTAGCAACTGTAAAAGATATTACCATTACTTTTTGATTAGATCAACCTCCCATCAGCTGTAGGTGGCTGAGAGAAGTTCATCTTGTCCCACCACCGTGGGAATTCTCGTACAGGTTAAGAAGAGAACACGTCATAAGACTACATGTGGATACATAGGATGCCTGTGCAATTTGGAGCTTCTTACTGATTTCTTAGAATAGAGCTAACTTGCAGCAGTTTTCTTATCTATGTTGTATCTTTGTGCTGGGATCCAGAAGAGATGCAGTGTGTTAACACAGATTATAAAGGAAATAAGGGGCAAGGAATTGTGACCATGCTCCCTTGTTTTGTACCCCAACAGGAAGAAAAATCAACACAAAGGCATCACTGACAAATAACTAAGTATACCCAGAACAACCCAGAAGAATAAGGTCTTCATTGCTATTTAACGGTTATTCCTTTCCGTGGAGCTGTGTTTTTCCAATTTGTATGGTAGGTTTGCTTATCTACAAAGCAAGACATGCCATGTGTCATTAGGGTACAGCACATGACAGAGGAACCAAGCTGGAGTTCGCGTTCAAAACAGTAACTTTTTCTTTCCACAGGTCACCCACCAATTACCATCAAACATCACATATAGGCCCTGATCCTGCAAACACTTACTCATGCACTTGTCTTTACACACCTGAGCAGTACCACTAACTTCAGTGGCACAATTCCCATGTGTAAAGCTAAGCATATTTGTGTATTTACAGGGTTGCAGCCTTTGTTTGCTACTACTAAAAGTGACCCCAAAAGAGCACGTACATTCTCTGGGTAACTTCTTAGCCACGATTACTTTATTTTTTAATGACCACCTCAAAATTTTACTGTAGAGCTTTGAGGAGTTTTTTGGGCGAGGAATAGGGGTACAGGAGTACATAATCTCTGTGAAAATATATATAGAACTGCTCCACAAAATTGCAAACTGACATAGAATAATCTGGAAGAACACGTATTTAACAATTTGGATCTGGGAACAGGAAAAACACAGCCTGATGAATTAACTGTTAAGCAAAGTCACATCCTTGCATCAGTTACATAGCCAAAGCTTCAGAAGTCATATCCAGCACATTTTGCTATGAGCATTTAAACAGAACAGACTAATGTTTTCTGCTTCCACAGAACTTCCCCACCCAAAGATCACCATGTGCTCACTGCAAGGAAAGTCTTTACTCCGTGCTGACCAGGGTCCCCCATTGCTTAACTTGAAGGGGGAAAAGAAAAAGAAAAAAGAACCAAGCTGCAGTGCACAAAACGTATCTGAAACCCATCATCTCCAATTTACCTCACTTTTCAGGCTCACATTCTCCCCCGCCCATTCTTCTAGATCTCAGGAACACTGGAAACAAATGAAGCTACTGTCCCTTTAAAGGCCCCCCTCAAAGGAGCTTGCTTACCATACTGAAGTCCAGCAGGTCACTGAGTTCTTTGTCTGTCCCAACTGCAGCCATTCTCTGCTGCTGCTGATTCATACTCCCACAGACTCAACAGTGGCAGTCCTAAAGAAAACCATGGGGGAGGGGAAGAGATATTTTAATGACTAGAGCAAACTACCCACCCCACTGATGAATATTTTAAAAAAAAAAAATCCCTTGCAAATGCCCAGCTTCCAACTTCTGCACCTCAGAACACAGTGAAAGTCCTCACATGGCACCCAGAGGCAGGAACAAGCCTTCTATTGACCAGACACACTTGTATGTTTGTTTTTTGCTGCCAATTCCACTAATTCAGACCAATTCTGTTGCTCCTGGCATGCAGCAAATGAAAAAAAAAAGTCAACTCATTTATCAAAGGGTTCAGGCAAGTTATCATTCAGGCTCTTGGCAGGTTTGGGCTTTTTACCCCTTCTGTTTGTGGGAGTTCCCCTCCCACTTGTTTTTGTCTATTTCTCTTTAAAGTTTAAAAAGGGCCTGATTTCATGCCCTCCCCCACTCCAGGGTGCAGAGCTCCCATTTTATTTTGATTGGAGCTATGGCTGCTTGGCAACTCTGAAAATCTAGCCCTTAGGTAACAAGAATTACCTACCAAAAAGGCAATAAACTCCCCACAAAAGATGGAGAAAATAAAGTTAAATAATTATTTTCACCTTCAAAGAGGTTTCCAAAAATAAAACCCTTAAAACAATCTTGCAAAGTAGGTAAATACTGTTCTGACCAATTTTACAGATTGTTTTTTAAAGGAAGATAGCCAGAGAGATCAAACCCATCATGTCAGGAAAATATTTCTTCAGGAGTAGAAATGGAGGCAGGGGATGGGATAAAGAATTCACTCTTCTTCCTCTTTAAAACTCAGTTATAGCTATCAAGTGCAGCTAGACAATAATTTAACTCATTCATCACAAGTTTAATATTTTTATACACATACAAAACTCTGTATTCCAAAATATTCCGAGGAAGCACTGGCTCATCCATTACATTTCAGTGAGGTTTAAAAAATAAATATGCTGAAATCGATCCAGCACATACAAGACCTCTGCCACTATTAAAAAAAAAGCCAAGGGATTTTTGTTTTTTTAAAACCTGTCTTTGTGTCATCAGTGCATCCGGCAATTATTTTTAAAGCAACTTTGAAAAACATTATTCTCCCTTTCCCTCTGCCCAGTGGGTACTGAAAGAACAGCCCTCCTCAGGCAAGGAGTCCCCAGAGAAGCAAGTCAAAAGCAAGACCTGGAGGGCTGGGTGTGAAGGGGTCCTGCTCAACCAAACCCCAAAACCCAACTCTCACCTAAGAAGCTCCAGACAACTGCAATTCTCCGAGGGGGCTGGGAGCAACAGACAGGGTTTTATTAAGTTCGCAGAGGCAATTTATACAATATGCCCACCAAAAAAAATGAAATCTGTACTTTTAACACCCTCCTAGCCTTTAAAAAAAAAAAGCCAGTGTCCTGTAAAGCAAAAGCCCTGCCCTGATCATGTAACAGAGGGAAGGTTGGGGCTGTTTTTGTTTGCTTTGGTTTTGTTTTAAAAAAAAAAAAAACACAACAAAACTTGAATGTGTGAGAACGACCAAAAGTGTGCATCGTGCAAAACGTTTTTAATGGCTTTTTCAGGGCTGAGCCATGAGCGTTGGGGGAAGGGAAGAGGGGCTAACAAGTGAACAGGATTCGTGTTTCCCTCCCCCAACCTCCAAGCAGCAGCCAGTGCAAACTGCAGGCGGGCAGGCGGGCGGCCGGGAGGGAGGGAGGGAGGAGGGGGGGGGCCCTCTGCCTTTGAAGCAAATGGAGCTGCTGGAGAGTGTTATTTTTCAATCTGAAATCATTCACAGCAGTTTTCCCGCTGCATGCCAGCGGAGAAGCCCTTTTCCCGAGTTAACACACAGCAGATGTTCCCCTATTACCCCTCGCCCCACGCACTTCAACCTGAGACTTTCCGAGTTTCTTCCACCAGAGCCGAGGTGCACCTTATTGCCTTTGGACAAAGGCTCCTCCACCCCCACCTCTCTCTCCTCTCCTCCCCCACCCCCCTCCCTCCCTCCCTCCCCAAAAGCGCTTTCCCAAACTCCAGACAGGGCCTACCGAGCGCCTGCTGCTCGCCCGCAATGCAACACGCAGGGACAGCCCGCCCCGGCCCCGGCCCCGGCCCCCCACGCACACGGCCCCCCGGGAGGGCGAGGGCAGGAAGGGGCACGAAGGGGAGAGCCGCCTCCCCCGCCGCGCTTCCAAGCAGAAGTTTGCCAACTACGGGCGCGCGGCAGGAGAAACAAAACCCCGCGGCAGGCAGCGGGGGCCCTGCACGGTCCACAGCGGCCTGTGGAGATGGACCAAAGATTTAATGCGAAGAGTCCCTCTATGCCCCCCCCCCCACACACACACACACAACTTTCCCATCGTGGTTTGGGGCGGGAGGGGGAGATCATGTTCTCACTCCAAGCTCTTTAAACTTGGCTGGGAGAGGGGAACAATGAACCTTCTTCCAGCCAGCTGCTCTGCCAGACCCTCCTTTTCACAATACTCCCCCCCCACCCCCCCGAATTTAAACACGAAAAATGCACAAGAGCCTAGAGAGTTATTCCACTTACTACCCCCCCCAAAAAAAAAAAAAAAAAACTTTTATCCTTTGCTAAGTAAACACCCTACAGAGCCAGGAGGAAGTTTGCAGCAGTCCAGCTGGAGGGGAGGGGGGATTGTGGCCACTGGAAAGCAGCCCCCCCCCACCCCACCCCACCCCACTTCTGCCAGGCCCTTCACTCACCCAGCCACGCTGGGCTGAAGTTCACAACAGCTCTTGAGCGAGGGGGAACAATAAGCCCGTGGGTAGCAGCGGCCTTTAGAGGGGTGTTGTGGGGATGGGATTGGAGAGGAGCCCCCCCCGCCCGAAGCCAGCTCCACGCACGACCCCCCCCCTCCCCGCACCCCACATACCCTCCATACAAATCTAGCCTGCAGCCCCAGGATGGGGTCAATCCGCTCCGTGCAACAGCAGCCTGGAAGAGGGGTGTCGTCGTCGTCCCCCCCCCAAACCAAACAGCCCGCTCGACAGGGCCCACGGGGCTTTGTCCCCCCCCCCCCCCAGAAAAACTCGGCCAGTTGCCTCCCGACCAGGGGGACCTGGAAATGGGGCGGGGAAAATGAAGGCAGAAAAAAAAAAGGGGGGGGGGCAGTGAACTCCCCCCGCCCCAAAACCAGCTTTTCCCGTGTGGCTGCCTAGAAGGATCCGAGACGAAGTTCCAGCAATTCGGGGGGGGGGGGCGCACACACGCTAAGCTCCATGGACACAGACCGGGGGGGGGGCAGAAAGGAAGCCCCCCCCCCCCCAGAGCGGAGCCGAAGTTTGCATGAGTCCCGGCGCGTGTGTGGAGCAGGGACAATAAGCTCCATGCAGCAGGGACCCGGGGTGGGGGGGGGAGAGAGATAGGAAGAGCCCCCCCCCATATACCAACCCTCTAAATCCGCCCCCCCCGGCAGGCGACGCGCCCGCCCCCCCCCCCGAGAAAGGGGGGTTTTGCACTTCGGAGGAGGGGGGGCTCCCTACCGCAGAGGCCGGGGGGGGGGGGGAGGACGCCCCCCCCCCCACGGCTGAAGTTTGCAGCAGTTCTGCTGGGGGCGGCCGCGCACCGAACTCCCCGCAGCAGGGGCCGGGCGGGGGGGGCCACCCCAAATTCCCCCCCCCCCCAGGATTTTTACCTGCTCAGGAAGAAGCGCCTCCGAGGGGGGAGGGGAATGGAGCCCCCCCCGGGCGCTGCCGCCGCCGCCGGCGGCCCCCGGACAAAGCGGCTGCTGCCCCCGCGCCGGCTGCCTGGGGCCCGCGGCGCCCCGCTCCCGTCCCGCCCGGAGCCCGCCGCGGGCTCTATTGTTCTCGCCCGGCGGCCGGCGGACGCGCTCGCTCCGCATGGGCCGCGCGGCTCCTAGCGCCGCTGCCGCTGCTGCTGCTGCTGCCGCCGGCTCCTCATCGTCCCCCCGCGGCGCGGGCGGCTGCTGGCGCTGGGGCGGCCGCGGACCTGGGAGCCCCCCCGCCCCGCCTGCACATCGGGGCTGCCGCTGCTGCTGCCGCTGCGGGTGCGGGTGCCGGGCGCCGCCTCCCCCCCGCCGTATCCTTCCGCCGCGGGCCAGCTGCGCCGCGCGGGGGGGGGGGGGCGGGGCCGGGCCGGGCGAGGGGTAGCCCCGCTGTCACCCCTCCCCCTCCTGCCAACCCCCCCTCCCGCCCCTCCTACCCTGCCCCCTCCCCAACCCCCCCGCCCCTTCTCTCCTGCCCCCCGCCAATCCCCCCTCCTGCCCCTTCTCCCCTGCCAACCCCCCCGCCTTCTATTCCTGCCCCCTCCCCAACCCCCCCGCCCCTTCTCTCCTGCCCCCTTCCAACCCCCCCTCCTGCCCCTCCTACCCTGCCAACCCCCCCGCCTTCTATTCCTGCCCCCTCCCCAACCCCCCTGCCCCTTCTCTCCTGCCCCCTTCCAACCCCCCCCTGCCCCTTCTCCCCTGCCCACCCCCCCTCCTGCCCCTACTAACGTCCCCTCCCGCCCCCTATCAAACCCCCCTCCTGTCCCTTCTCTCCTGCCACCCCCCCTTCCTGCCCCCTTTCTTCTATTCCTGCTCCCCCTCCTGCCCCTTCTCTCCTGCCCTCTACCCAACCCCTCCTCCTGCCCCTTGCCCCCCTTCTTCTATTCCTGCCCCCTCCCCCAACCCCTCCCCTTCTCTCTGCCCGCCACCCCTACCAAATCCCCTCTCCTGCCCCCTGCCAATCCCCCCTCCTGCCCCCTCAAACTCCTCCCCCTTTTCTCCTGCCCCCTTTCTTCTATTCCTGGCCCCTACCAAACCCCTCCTGTCCCCTCTCTCCTGCCCCCTACCAAACCCCCCTGCCCCTTCTCTCCTGCTCCTTTCTTCTATTCTTGCCCCCACCGAACCCCTCCTGCCCCTGCCTTCTATTCCTGCCCTCTGCCCCTCCCCTTCCTCTTCTCCTGCCCCTTCTCTCCTGCCCCCTTTCTTCTATTCCTGCCCCTCTCCTCCTGCCCCTGCCCCTCCCCCCTTTCTTCTATTCCTTCCTTTCCTGCCCCTCGCTCTCGCTCTCCTTTCTTCTATTCCTGCCCTCTGCCCCTCCCCCTTCCTCTCCTGCCCTCTGCCCCTCCCCCTTTCTTCTATTCCTGCCCCCTTCCCCCCTCCTGTTCCCTGCCCTTTCCCTCCTGCCCACGTCCTGCCCTTCTCCCCTCTTCCTCTCCTCCTGCCCCCCCTTCTTCTATTCCTGCCCCTTCTCTCCTCCCCCTTTCTATTCCTGCCCCCTGCTCTTTCCCCTTTCGTTTTTTTCCATCTCCTCTCCTGTCTCCCTCTTCTTTCTACTCTGTTCTTTTCCCCGCTTTTCTATCCCTTTTCCTGTCCCTTTCTGTCCTCGCCCCCCCACACCCTCCTGCCCTTTTTCTCTTTCTTTCCTCCCTCCTCTCTAGTTTCCTCTCTTCTTTTTCTCTCTTTCCATTTGCCCGCCATACACGCTTTAGGGTTTGTACAAATTATGCCCCCCCCCGCACTCAGAGATGCCCCCCCCCGTGGGAGTTTTGTAACTTTTCATTTGTGGGGCAGCAGCTAGGGGAAAGGTGGGGGGTGAGTTGGGGAAAGCGGAGTGTCCCTTGGGGGCAGGGGCAAAGAGAGTGGAGGGGTTGGGGAAATGGGGGGCCGTGAGACGTTGGAAGGAGGAGAGGCTGGGAGGGGTTTGGGGGGCTGCTGAGAGTAGCCACAGGTGAAGGCGGCTGGTTTGGACAGCGGGATTTGGGGGGTGGGGAGGAGCAGACTGAGGGAAGGGATGCTAGGGAGGGGTGAAAGAAGGGGGGGCTGCTGTGGGGGGAAGGGATGGAGGACGGCTGGGGAGGACACTGGGAAAAGCTGGGGGGAAGGGAGGGATGCAGGGGTGGGTGGAGGGAGGGTGGCATGAGGGGGTAAGGATGGGGGAAGGGAGGAGAGGAGGCAGGGATGCAAGGAGGGGGGTTGGGGGAAGGACGGTTGAGGCACTGGACTGGGAGCCAGGAGAGCAGGGCTCAGTGGTTGGCTCTGCTACAGATTTCCTTGGTGGCCCTGGGCCTGTGCCTTGGCCTGGCTGCAGCTCCGTGCCCCTCGCTGGCAGCCACCCTGCCCCTCCAGTGGGGTGTGAGGGGCCCAGATACCAGGGTGATGGGAGCCCAGATACCAGGGTGGGAGGGGGGGAGCACAGGAGCTTGGAGGGGGGGGAGGAGCAAAGGGGGCGGGGCTAGGAGGAGCAGAGCGTGGGTGGGTGGGGCTAGGAGGAGCAGAGCGGGACTATGTTTCCTGGCGGAGGGGGACGCGGAGCGCAGAGTGCCGGCCAGGCAGGGGGCGGTGGCAGCAACATGACGAAATGGGAGCACCGGGAGATGGAATGATAAGGCCGCAGGGCATCGTCCAACGGGAGGGCCAAGCGGCCGCGAGTGGCAGGCGACTCGGCCAACCAGAGTCCGGCCCCGCCCCCTGCAAGCCCGTCGCTCACAGAGCAGGGAGGCTGGACTGTGCGAAGCCAGAGGCAGCTGCTTTGGGCTTTGCTTTGCGTCTGCCGCCCGCACCCTCCCTGCTCTGCCAGGGGCTCCCCCAGCAGCGGGGTCAGGCGGAGGCCTGGGTGGGTCTGCTGGGGGCCGCCTGGGGGAAGCTAACCTCCTTGCTTTGTTCAGTTAAGAAATGGGGATGTTGCTGCGATTGCAGAGTCCCTTGCACCGTCCTCTGCCGCACCCGGTCTGCAGCGGGGCATGGGCAGCCGAGCCATGCCTGGGGGCGACGGGGGGGGGGGGGGCTCTAGTTTGGGGGGGCGGGAGATAAAGTTAGGTTTGCAGTTTAGTCCTAGAGGCGGGAGGGGCTGAACCCTCCAGTCCCCTGGATCCAGAGCTCTGGGGAAGCCTGGATCATTCCCCTGCAAGGGACATGCTTGGAAGAGACCTGGTGCCTGGCCCAAACCACATGGTTACTTATTTATTTGTATCATGGTAGCACCCTGGGGCCCTAATCCTAGGCCAGGACTCCATTGTGCTTACAGAGAGCACAAAAGGATGGCCTGGATACCAAGATGCTGAAAATCCAAGACAAGAGACGGATGGATAGAGACAGATGGGGGGAGGTTACAACAGTGAATCAAATCACTGGATCCAAACTTTAGGGACGTTCAGAACCAGATCTGAGCTTTGGGGCTGGCCCATCTTTCTTGGGCTGAGGCACCCATCCCCTCCCATAAACTCCTTCACCCTGGCTCTGAATAGTCCCGGACATTGAGGGACCTTGACTGAGCATGTTTGGGACATCCTGTGATGTAGACTGAGATACCTACATTGCACCGGGGGGGCTGGGTGGTTCTGTTAGTCGGGCACCTGGCGCAGTGGGGTCCTGGTCTATGACTGAGGTGCTTATTGCAGTAAAACTAACGATACTTTGAGATATTTCCAATCCCTGTTTTTAACTCGACACCTCTTGATTTCGCTCTCCTTTAATTTCCTGTTTTAACTTTGTAATGATGCTGTAACATTTAACAGGCCTTTGGAGATGCTCTTTGTATCAAAGATGTTGATAAAAAAAATTGCAGTCCTCTTGTTCGATTTGCCACATACTGTGAATGGATGGGCTCTGGAAGGCCATTGCACTCTGACCCAATTTGTTCCTAGACTGTTGTTTTAATAAAATAATTAGGTTTGGGGAGTGGTCTTTATCTTGTGCTTCATCTTTAGCTTATGGGGCTTGAACAGTCAGTAGCTACAGTTGCCCTTTCTGTTCTGGGATGGGAGTTAAAGGGTGAAGTTATGGCTGATGGGACTGGACAAGTTCCACCTGTCAAATCTAGATCTAGGAGTGTGTCTTAGGGCGTCTCTACACACAGAAGTTGCACCAGTGTAACTAAAGGTCTGATGTTAAACTAGTGCACTAGGAGGATGCGATGTTCTTACTGTGGTTTGAATTGACACGATCCAGGTTTAAATCACATGTAAGAATGTCCACACACAAAGAGGAACAGGTTTAACTTTCCTCCTTCGGTTAAGTGGGTGCAAATGTGCGAAGGTCAGCCATTTGTGTGTGTTACCCGCATCTCTCCGAGCAGTTGCTCTCTTCTTGTGATTTTTAGGTCATTCCCCGATGCTCCAGAAGTTGGGAATTCAGTGAATGATTTTAAAGATCATGTTGGCGTCTTCGTGAGTATCAGAATATGTAACCATGCCCATTATTGGCGAGCACTTCCACTTTTGGCAGCAGCATCGGTCTTTCCCAGTGACTCTGGGCAACACAGCAATCGGCAGTTCCTGTAGATACTTCCAGGCGGGCTGAAAACTTTGCAGGTGGGATAGGCAGGGGGTGTTGTTGCCTTTTGAAATACCACAGAGTGTCCTTCTAATACAATGCTGGCTGGCTGTGTATAACCAGAACCCGCTCCTTTGGGTCTGGTGTCATTCCTCCTTGCATCAGGTCATGTATCTAACCAGAACAGTAAACAGCTGGGGCAAGGACTCAGTGAAGGACTCATGCCTGTAGCACGGGGTACCACAGTGAAAGAGCAAGAATGTCGGTGGGCACAAAAACTAGGTCTGAAACTTACATATGGCTGTTGTGGGTGGGGGAAGTGGGTTTATCTAATCTTACAAAGTCTACACCAGTGTCAGAGGGAGGAGAAGAACTGGAGGTGGATCCCTGTGTCCTGGAATGGACTCTGGGTGAAGAAGATTCAAAAATGGAAGAGACGCTGGGCACAGCCGCTCATTGCTGGTAGCCAGCCAGCATGAAATGTGTGTACACCTAGTACCATGGCTCTCCCTGGTCTCACTTGTAGAGGCGGTGGTTCTCCATTTCCAGCCAGAAGGCTTGGTTGGTTTCCCCATTATCCTGCAGGAACTGTGTTCTGCTTTAGGGCTCTGGTGAGAGTTGTTTGTTTGGTTCCCCCCACGGTACCCAGCACTTGCCCCTCTTTTGCCACTAGCCATCACCTAAAACTTAAAGGCACTTTAAAGGGGAAGGAAACTGTGTCCATTTAAACGGACTTGTTGAAAAATTCTGCCTTGAATATACATTAGCGCTTGGCCTGGGGGGGTGTCTGTGATGGATTCTGGTTTTGTCCCTATTTAATTACCATGGCTGGGAAATCAGCGGCCAGCTGCTGGGGTATCTGCCCCAGAGCAAACATCCAGTGCACCCAAGGTGAACTGTGATAAGCCGTGATGTGAGCTGGCGCCAATCACACCCCCATCCCTGGAAGCAGGGGTGAAGTGTACAGGTGCAAACAGCAGCTTGGCTTGCCTGTACCAGGGGTTTGCTCACGGATTGCTCAAGCCAGGGCAAACCAGGCGAGCCCTGGGCTGTGACAGTAACCTCAGCCCTTCAGGGGCGGCCGGTGAGTGGAGGTCTGCAACGTGCTGCGAGGGGCCAGCCCCCTTCTGCACCAATGGGCATCCCGCTTCGCTCGCCCTGGGAAGCCGTGTGGACCGTGCGATCCCGTTTCTCCCCGCGGTTTACCTGGCGCCGCTGCACCCCTCGGCCAGCTCGGCGCTGTTTTCCTCCTCGGCCTCCCCTTCCCTCCCTCCCTCCCCACTTTCTTGTCCCGCCTCAACGGCTCCTTTCCTCGGGAGGCCCCGGGTGGCAACCAGAAAATCAATCTGGCTGGCTGGCTGGGGCTGATTCATAGACCCGGGGTGGAGAGAGAGGGAGAGAAAGAAAGAAAGGAAAAGTGTGGGATGACTTCAGGGAACAGAGCGGGGGGGGGGAGGGGCGCGGCAGCAGGGAACATTTTGTGAAGGCTGCTGCATCCCTTTCCCAAGCCTTGTTTACCTGCCGGGGGGGGGGGGGCTTGCACTTTTCACGAGTGCCGTGCAAAAGCTAAAGCACCAGGATTCCCAGCCCACTCCCCCTCTCTCTCCTACGCCTGAAAGCTCCCTGGGCCAGGCCAAAGGGAAACCCAGTGGGGCAAATCCCTGGAAGTTTTGCCTGTGTGAGGACTGGGGCGGGGGGAGGGAGAGCTCAGGGGTTTGAGCATGGGCCTGCTAAACCCAGGGTTGTGAGTTCAATCCTTGAGGGGGCCATTTAGGGATCTGGGGTGAAAATTGGGGATTGGTCCTGCTTTGAGCAGGGGGTTGGACTAGGTGACCTGCTGGGGTCCCTTCCAGCCCTGATAGTCTATGATTCTATGACTGCAGCGTTAGACCAAATCCATCTTGGGGTAACTCCACTGCCCCGGGCAGGGTTACAGGAGGGATCAGTACGGCCCTGGCTCCTTAATCCTTAGGGACAGGTTTCAGAGTAGCAGCCGGGTTAGTCTGTATTCGCAAAAAGAACAGGAGGACTTGTGGCACCTTAGAGACTAACCAATTTATTTGAGCATGAGCTTTCCTGAGCTACAGCTCCCTTCATCCCTAGTGGGGCAGACCCTCAGCTGTGTAGGTGATGCTAGCTCTGGGCCAGGATATTGGGAACCCTAAGGAGTGGAGACCTAATTGGATCCTCTTGGAGCAGTCTTTCTCAGGGCACACGTGCGGGCGGGAGGCGGTGTCCCCCACCCTTTTTGCAGCATGATGTGATCAGAGGTGCTTTGAATGTTTCTTGTGCACATGCAGCCCTGCCGAAACTTATGCACAATATTAAAAACATCCTCCTCCTATGACTTTAAAATGATCCCTGTAACAACACCCTCCTTGCAGGGTCACTGGTGCCTGTTACCCTCTTCTGTCCTGTTGGAATATCCCATTTTAGTGCCTGCTGGGCACGGAGACTCGGGTGAGGACCCAGACTCTGAAGCATAAGGTGCTTTAGGAAGGCACGTCATGATAATGTGAAATGCTGTGGCCCAGTGGTGAAGGCATTGGGCTGGGACTCAGGAGAGCTGTGGTCAGTTTCTCATGGTGCTACAAAGTTCATGTGGGATCTTGCACAAATTGTCTTAACCCCTCTGTGCCGCATCTGTAAAATGAGGCTAATAATCCTTCCTTCTCCCACCTTTGCCTGTTTAGAGTGTGAGCTCTTTGGAGCAGGCATTGTCTCACTAGATCAGAGGTGGGCAAACTTTTTGGCCCGAGGGCCACATTGGGGTTGCGAAATGGTATGGAGGGCTGAGTAGGGAAGGCTGCGCCTCCCCAAACAGCCTGGCCCTGCCCCCTATCTGCCCTCTCCCACTTTCCGCCCCCTGACTGCCCCCGTCAGAATCCCCCACCCATCCAACCCCCCAGCTCCTTGTCCCCTGACCACCCCCTCCCGGGACCCCACACCCTATCTAAGCCCCCCTGCTCCTTGTCCCCTGACTGCCCCGACCCCTATCCACACCCCTTCCAGGCCCCCCCAGGACCCCTGATGCATCCACCCCCACACACACTTCTTGTCTCCTGACCACCCCCTTCCCCGAACCTCTGCCCCATCCGACTGCCCCCTGAGATCTCCTGTCCCTTGTCCAGTCCCCCCCACCCCCTCACCATGCTGCTCAGAGTGGCAGGACAAGCTTGTTGGAAAGCCTGGGAAGTGGGCGGGTGCAAGCCATGCTGCCCGCGTGGCTGCAGGGGAGGGGGGACAGCGGGGTAGGGGCTGGGGGCGAGCCACCCCGGCTGGGAGCTCAGGGGCCATGCAGGCCTGTGGGCCATAGTTTGCCCACCTCTGGACTAGATGCACATACAGCACCTAGCACAATGGGTCCCTGATCTCAACGATCACCTCCTGTAACTGTACTATAAATAATAACGCAGTGCTCCTAATGAACGTAACACACCTCTTCCCTCGCCTGCCTTTCACTCTTTAGAGGAGCATCTTTGGGAAGTGATGGGCTGGAAGAGTCAGGATGTCACGAACCGTGGCAAAACATATTTTCGTTTTCTTTTGTTGTTGTCGCCATCATTTCACCATCAGAACGACTCTCATTACACCTCAGTGTTTAGATACTATGGCGATGGGTGCTGTGCTAAACCACATGCTAGAAAGAAATAGTGGGTAGGAGTAAAAACGGTACCCCAGAGAGGAGTCCCCTCACACCTAGCAATGTGACATACACCTACCTCTTTTCTCAGGGTGGTAAAATGACTGGTCCTGCTCTGTGAGGGTAGAGGCAGAGATGTTCTTTCCGCTCTGAGTTACCCTGTGAGGTTGAGCATTTCCTTGTTAGCTGGATAGTCTTACACCTATGTTAAAAATAGTTTGCCTTAGGGTTTATCCCCTTCAGAAAGTTGCACTTCTTTAACCTAACGTGAATGTAGGCTGGTTTAATTAAATCAGTGTAAATCCCCGAGTGGATGCACTTATTTCAGTTCAAGATTGGCTCAGTTTGGTTCTGTTTAAATTGACTGAAATAAGCTGCCCTGAATCTGAAATAAGGGTGTCCAGCAACACAGGGGTTTGCACCGGGTTTCAAAACTAATTGAACATCTGTCCTGCATAGACAAGGCCTTAGAAAAGGAAAAACAAAGCCCCGGTGTTTTCTTACTTACTTTAACCTCTCCCTGTTTGGAACAGGAAGCGGAGCCCCAGTCTCATTGCTGCTCCAACCTCAGCCATTTCTGTTCAATTTCAAATCATTTCAGTGTCAAAGCAGGTGCAGGGAGGAAGTTTGGTCGTGCAGAGGCTGAAATCAGGGCTGCCCGCTAGTTCTCTGAACTGGCGCTCATGAGGGAGGTGCTTAGAGGCCACAAGGGGCGGCTCTCAAACCCATTTCAATTCCTCATGGCCATTGTTTCCTCAAATCCCAGATGGGCATGGTCTGGGACGATTCCACAAGGGCAGGGGCCAGATTTTGTGCATCTTTGGGGGCACAGGACATAAGGTGTGGCCCCAGGAGTGCCTGTGTGGGGGAGAATCACCTCCCAGATTCTGGACATCTTGGCTTCTGGCATAAGTTAGACCTGCACACACCGCCCCCCGCCCCACTCCATGAGTCTTAGCCAGCTGCCTATGGGCTGCTCTGCAGCCCAGATTTAAGAATGCAAAGTATATGGGCCACCCTCCCTTCTGACCATGAGCCAGCCTTGTCCCTGGCATGCCACTGTGCCAGGGGCTGTGATGGAGGGCTGCTCTGTGCCAGCTTTACACTATCTCTGCACTGGGGGAATTTCTCCAGGGGCTGCACCATCCCCTTTGTGGTCCTCGTATGCTGTTTAATAGCAGACAGGGGATATAGGGCAGGCCAGAATCCAGCCCTGGGACTGTTCAGTTTAGAGATTTGCTCTGTGCCTAGTAGAATGAGTGGCTGGTCCATGACTGAAGCTCCTAGATGTTATGATAATGCAAATATAAAATAGTAATAATAAGAGAGGGGCATAACGGACTTACACAGAATAATAAATTGTACAGAGAAGGCAAATCAGGGATCCCTATTTGCCCTTTCTCACTGAAGAGAGAGCGAGGCGGTCATCCAATGAATCTGCAAAGCAACAGGTTGGAAACTAATAAAAGGAAATGCTTTTTCCCCACCCCATCCCACAGTTAGCATGTGGGACTCACTGCCACAACATATAACTGAAGCTGAGAGTTTAGTAAGAGTCAAAGAAAGGCTAGACATGTATAAGGATAATGAGAGCATGGTGATATTAGATAGGATAACACTCGCAAGCATTTAAAAATCACAAGATTGGTTTAAAAATAAGATTTTACAAACAATCCTCACTGGGATCTTTTTAATATGCCTTTTGGATTTTTAGTCTTTAGCGGTCATGTTTTCAAGCTTTTCTCTGTAACCACGAGAGCTAGAAACTTCCTTTTTTTAAAAAAATGAAAGTTGAGATTCTCACATCATTTTTATCCACGACTCCAGGAGCTGGGGCTTACGTCAAATACCAAGTATTGCAAGACTTAGGATAAAATTGTGAGAACTGGCAACATTGGGTACACAAACAAGTTGCATAATGGATGCTTCAGGGCTTAAGCCAGTCACTAGCTGTTTGGGATGCGTGTGAAGACATTTCCCCGACGGCCAGGTTATTCCATAGTTGTTCATTGTAGGGTTTCTCAGACCTTCTGGTGACCCAGCTGCCGACCACTTCATGGGACGCTGAACTCAATGGACTGTTGGTCTGATGCAATATCGCAATTCCTGTGAGATAGCTGCAAAAACCCGAGGAGAGTGAATGGGCCCCCCCCGCAAGCTGCTCCCCATACAGGGGAGCAAACATGGCGGCTTTTTGCATTTGAGTTCATCAGGAGGCTACTTTCAGCTTTTAGTTACACCAGAACCACTCTGAATTAACTCTGTACGCTGTTTGTGCAGCACCTAGCACAATGGGGTCCCAGGGCATGACGGGCTCCTAGGCACTACCACGATGCAAGCAATGAATGATGATGATGATGAAGCCAGTGGAATTACTCCAGATTTACAGTGGTGTAGCTGAGAGCAGGTTTTCCCAGGGACACAAGATTCCATTACTAGGGATGTGAATGACACACCATGGAGCTGGGAGAGAGCAATCCATCCCCCTCCTGACGGAGCACCCTGTAGCGGTCGTATGGTTTCACTTATGACCTGACATGTGGGTCTTCCATACATGGAAGGATCTCCCATGGAAGGCAGTGAGAGTGGTCGTGGGGGAGGGATGAAAGGTCTCCAAGAGCATCTGATACCTTCCAGCAGAGCTTTGAAGTCCTGGAAGCCATCAATGAAACTGGCAACACTAAAGCCCCTCCCCCAAAAGTTGAGGGAATGAATGCTGCAATATGAGAGACTGCCTCTGCCACAGGTTTACCGACAGGCCCATCCATCTCTACGAGTCTTAATTATTCTCACAGCAGCATGGGTTAGTCTGAAATAGAATCCAGAGGGAAAGAGGTGCCGAGGGCCCATGGGTGGGTCTGGGAGCATCCCTCGTTGAGCTCCTGTGACTTCTGTCATTGCGCAGTGGCTACGGCAGGACAGGAGGACATGGGATCAGACCCAGGTGGCCAGAAACACAGATTCACACACAAAGGCCCAGCTCCTCAAAGGTATTTAGGGGCCTAAACTGAAATCAATGGGAGTTAGGTGCCCTACATGCCGATGAGGGTCTGGGCCATAAAGACCCGCCCTGCAGGCAGCGCAGTACAGACACGTACATGTGCACAGTCATAAAACAAACACACAGATAAATGCGTGCATCTCGCAAGCACCCACCGAAACATCAACGTGGGCAAACGCAGGTAACTGTGCAGTTGAGCAAACCCACACCTTAACCTACACGTGCACCCTCGCCTGGCGCCCGCACACACACACGCAAAGGTTCACATACAAACGGGCAAACACAGCAATCCAAATACAAACAAATGCACTTCCACAAAGGCTAACACACAACTACAGACGCATGCCTCACGCACGTACCAAAATGCACTCAAACGTGTCGAGATACATAAACTCACAAGCCACCTCCGACTGCACAGACCCATACCTCCATAAACCAGTGCCCAGACCGAGATGAACACACACGAAAACATGCCCACGTACTTAAAGGTGCACGCCGGTGGCTGCCCCACAAACACACCCAAATGCTCCCATGAACAAACACATATAAGTACAGGTCCACATAGAAATATACACAACAGCACTCATCTATTTATGCAGGCACGCTGGTACACAATGCCCCTGCAAACACAGATGCAATCCAAAGGCGCACACGAATTTCAATGCAAACACAACACCCAAGTATAAATAAATGTGTGGACATGCAAATGCCCACATGCAGCGTCTACTGGCCCTTTGCAGATACAAATGCACACAGCCAGCCAGCAATTGTGCTGGGGGTTGGACTAGATGACCTCCTGAGGTCCCTTCCAATGCTGATATTCTAGATTCACACCATTGCCCATCCCAACCTTGTACATGCATATGTGTAGCCACAGTCCCTAGCATTACAAACACATAGGTTATTTCGGTGGCTTTGATTTTATTCCCCCTTTAACACTTGTGCACTGCTTGCCTTCTACAATCAGTCTGCCCTTCGTCACACTCCGCTTTCCTCAGTGTGCTGGGACCTGCATTTTCAGAAGTAGCCTCTGGTCTTGGGTGCCCAATGTGAGACACCTTGGGCCTAGCTTTGCTTTTGTACTGAGCACCCCTAGCCTCAGCTCAAGCCCCATGGGGGTGGTGGGGGATCAGCACCTCTGGATATCCAGAAGGTTCAAGCTGGGTTTGTTGTAAGTGTCCATTTAAAATGGCACGTTCCCTGGGGCAGGGACCACAACTCAGCCCTGGAGTGACTCTTCATGTGGGCAGTGGGACATACTCCCACTTAGTACTATGGCAGTGCCAGAAGGCCTGACCTGAGATCTGGGACCCATTGTGCTGAACACTCTAGGGGCAAAGTACCTCCCCTCAGGGGCACAGAGGTGGAATAGACGGAGAACAGAAAGGAAGATGGATATGCCAGGATCACACAGTGTGTCAGGAGCAGATCCAGGAGCAGAACCCAGAGCTGCTGTGTTTGACCCCAGTGCCCTGCCCACTGGACCATACTCCCTCTGTTTACACTAGGCTTCCTTTCACCCCTTATCTTCTTACTTGTATGGAATGCAGCTGACACCCTGCAGTGCTGAATAACCCACAGTAAAGCTCACAGGCACAGCAGGGAGAAAGGATAGACTTAAAGCTTGGGAAGGTGCTAGCTTGCCTGACCTACCTCTGGCTCCCTCACATAGGTCTGCTGAGGCATCTCAGCCCCCCTGCAATTCCAGTCCTCTCCCAGCTCTGCCAGTACACCTTGATCTAGCAGCCTCCAGCTGTTTGACTCGTGGGCCCCTTGGGAGCAGACACTAGCTAGCCACAGCTGAGGCAGGCATATGGGGGTGGGGGTGATGCAGATAGGCAGTGTGTTTCCAACATGAGAAAGCGGGGGCATCACCAGTGCTAGTTAATATCACTGCACAAATCAAACAAATCCCATGGTGCCAGAATACAGATTCATCAATTGTTTTCGCCTAACGCAGTTGTTTTCAACCTGTGGTCTGTGGACCCCTAGGAGGCCACAGGCTATGTCTAAGATTTCCATTTGAAATTTTGTAGGGGTCCGCACATGAAAAAAGGTTGAAAACCGCCCACCTAACGCAATTCCATGTTTGCCACTCTGCACAGAAGTAATGAAAAGCAATAAAATATCAATAAACCCAGTGCTGCTGGTGGCCAGAAGGGAAGGTAGAGAAATATAACAACATTAAGCAAATACAGCAGAACTCCCCAGAAAACAAAAGGTCCCCAACAACCTTTAACTCCATCACACTGTAAGATAAACCTCCCTGAGGTCTGCAACACAATGTGCCAGCCAAGACTCTGACAGCTTTTGCTGCTACACAGTGAGATGTATTCTGCAGAATTCCCATCAGGAGGGACTGGTGCGTCTTTGCACTTTTGTTAGTCCAGTTTTCTGTTCATGGGAAATGAAGAGGAAGAATCAAAATACCCACCCTTGCTGTAGCAACAGATCTATGCAAACATTTCTGACAGTCTTAACCACCTCTGATGCGGGATTCATCTGAGCAAAGGTTTTGGCAGTAATAGAAAAACTTCCCATCAAAATGATTGCAATGGCTTTTGCATTCCCCTCAGGAGCTGAAAAAATACTCTGTCCTCTCTGCTTCCCAGTACGTGAAGTCCATATGATTAAAGTTTGCAGACACAAAGAGAAAGCGTGGGGGCCTGGTTATTGCACTTGACTGGGGCCACAACATGTGGATTCAATTCCTGGCTCTCTTATAGACACCTTGGGCAAGTCACTGAAGTACCTCTGTGGATTTGGGCCTAGGTGCCTAAACCTCACATTTAGGTGCCTAAGTCCCCGGTACCACTGCACCCGCTGGACAGCTGCCTAACCCTGGAGGTGCCTAAACCCACTTGGTGCTCCAGTTTTCAGGGTAAACGTTCCCTTAGCACCTAAGTTTCTGCCTCTGGGCATGTGCGCTGTTGCCACCCTCTAAGCATCTGGACACCTATTTCCTGCCCAAGGCCCAGCGTGGTCCATGAACCAGGGGAAGAGAGGCAGTCACCCATGTGCCTACTGGAGCAGGCCCCATTCCAAATCTGGTGGGAGGAGGAGGCAGTGCCCACCTTTTAACTCACCTGGGATGTGGGAGGCCCAGCTTCAACTCCCCCTTTTGCTGGAGGGTGAAGAAAGGATTTGAACGGGGGTCTCTGACCTCTCCGGAGAGCTCTAACCCCTGAGCTAGGAGATAGTTTGATGTGCCCCTGCTCAGCCTCTCCTGTTGAAGTGGTGTCACTCTGGATACTGTGACAAAGTTCCTCCTCTGCCCTGGTGGGTCCTGTGCTTATTGGCGGATTTGCTCGCCTCAGAGGTTCACGGCAGCCCTCAGTTTGGCCACTTTCGTGGCTCAAATCTGCCATTCACTCAGTTAGCCTCATCGCTGGCCAGCATGGGGAAAGGAAGAAGAACAATCCCCGCAGTCTCTGCTGATCCACCTAGTAGATCGGGGAACAGGCCAGAGACCTTCCCCTCTGGTGGAACCCACAGTCCAGGTCAACTCCTCCGGTATCAAGTAGGGAGTTGGGGGAATGGAGGGATGGGGGGAACCCGGGCCCGCCCTCTACTCCGGGTTCCAGCCCAGGGCCCTGTAGGTTGCAGCTGTCTACAGTGGCTCCTGTAACAGCTGCGTGACAGCTACAACTCCCTGGGCTACTTCCCCATGGCCTCCTCCCAACACCTTCTTTATTCTCACCACAGGACTTTCCTCCTGATGTCTGATAATGCTTGTACTCCTCAGTCTTCCAGTAGTACTCCTTCTCACTCTCAGCTTCTTGCACCTCTTGCTCCCAGCTCCTCACACGCACACCACAAACTGAAGTGAGCTCCTTTTTTAAAAACCCGGGTGCCCTGATTAGCCTGCCTGTCTTAATTGATTCTTGGAGCTTCTTGATTGGCTGCGGGTGTTCTAATCAGCCTGTTTGCCTTAATTGTTTCCAGAAAGTTCCTGATTGTTCTGGAACCTTCCCTGTTACCTTACCCAGGGAAAAGGGACCTACTTAACCTGGGGCTAATATATCTGCCTTCTAGCACTGTCTTGTAGCCATCTGGCCTGACCCTGTCACAAAACCTACTGAAAGAGTCACTGGGCCTGATTGTGAGAATGACTTGGTAGCCTGGTGATTCGGGCACCCATGTGGGAGATCCCGGGTCCAGTCTCCCTGCTTTAGTGACTCTTTTCAAAGAGGAAGAGAGCTTCACATCAGATTCTATCCCATAGCTTGGGGGCTGAGCTTTCAGCAGACAGGTGGCAGATTCCCCATTCAAAGTCTCCCAGGTAAGTGCTGTAATCATGGGGCTCAAAGTTACAAAGGGGGGGAACCTCCTTCTCTATCCGGTTTCTGTGTCGCGAGGAAGATGCCTGACTCCTCACAGGACGCGGCTTAGGTGACTCCAGGAGAGGGGTGCTCATTTGCAGATCGAAAGCAGAGATTGGCGCCTCGTGGCTGCCTGAATGCAGGTTCTGATCTTCATGAAGGGTCGGGGCTTAGGCCACACCCATCAGCATCGCCCATTGCTAGCTTACGCAACCCTAGCGCGCTGCCTTACGGGGCTCCCATTGTTTGGTGCTTCTCTCTCCCGTGCATTGTATAGGAAACCTAGGAGCCGAACTGGGGCTTTGTGGATTGCAGTGATTTTCTAGGTGCCTCAAAGTCAGGCATTGAAATGCTCAGTATCACCACACCTAAGTCCCCTTCTGGATCCAGGCCTTAGACTCTCCCCGCCTCAGTTTCCAATCTGTAAAATGGGGATTAAAATCCGTCCTTTATTTATTTAGTTGGTGCACTCTTTGGAGCCGAGTCTGCCTCCTGCCATGTGTATAAACAGCACTTCGCATGAGGGGGCCCTGATCTCCGCTGAGGCCCTAGGGAGTAGTGCAGTACAAATAGCAGTGAGCGTGTTTGTGGAATCGGAGAAGACAGAGATGGAAGACACCCGCTGAGCTACTTGGGCTGTAAGTGGGAGGCAGTGTGGAGTGTGGTCTAATGGTTAGTGTCTAGGGCCTGGAGACTTGTCTGTATGTATGACCTTGGGCAAGTCACTGTGCCTCAGTGTCCCATCTGTATATTGAGGAATAATGGTGCTTACCTGCCTTGGTAAAGCTCCCGGAGAGCTCCAGATGGAACGTGACATGTAAATGCAAAGTGCTGTTATTATTGGTCTGTCCTCTGACCAGCTCAGCATTGCTCCCTACAGTCACAATTATTCACAAACCAACCTTTCATTCACATAGAAAACGCACAGTCACACGGACGGTATTCCCCTTCCCCTGCAGCTTTACATCCCCTCCAGGGCCCCAGCCCTTGGAAGCCCTTCGTGGCCAGGACCGTCTCTTTGGTCCACGTTTGGAGCTGGGAGGATGGCCCAGTGGTGGATGGAAGGCTGGCTGGGTAACTGGTGATCAGCTGGTTGGTGCTTGGGGAGGAGGGACACAGGGCTGCTGCTTGGGCCTGGTTTTACTCTGTTCTTTCAGTGCCTGTCAAGGGGCTTGACCCACTGCTGCGGCTGCGGGGACGGGCAAAATCCTGGGCTAAAGCCATGGTTCAAGCCAGACCTGTCATGTGGGCCCATCTAGCCCATTTTGAAGGCACAACATTTGGTCTTAACTTGGATGAGCCCCAGGGATGGGCTGTGTCTGATGGGGATGGTTCAGCCAGGTTCAGAGAGGGGGCAGCTCCTTTGGAAGAAGGGAAAGCACCCCCAAACCTTTCCTCCAGCCCGGTGGAATTCCAACAAAGGAACATTCCCCAGGAGTTTAATATTAAGATGTGCAGAGCAATGGGACCTCAGCCTAATACTATTCCTTGTCTGCATGCAAAAGTCGCTACCCATATAGTTAAAGCTGTACAATCCCTGCATCAGTAGGGATGCAGTTACAGTGGTATAAAGCAAAAAGAAAAGGAGGACTTGTGGCACCATAGAGACTAACAAATTTATTTGAGCATAAGCTTTCGTGAGCTACAGCTCACTTCATCGGATGCTGTAGCTCACGAAAGTTTATGCTCAAATAAATTGGTTAGTCTCTAAGGTGTCACAAGTCCTCCTTTTCTTTTTGGGCTGAAAAATAACGTCCTACCAAGTCAGCAATAGAGTGGGCTCGTGGAGGGACAATGTTCTCTCTCTGGAAATGCTCAGGATCCATTAATGCTCAGGGATGATCATCAGGACAGGCCCTTTGGCCTGATAAGAACAGCAACCCCCAACCTCAGATCCCAGGCGGTGGCAGTCGGTCCATGACATGGTTTCGGCCCTGCCCACGGATCGGTCCCAGCCCTACTCCCCGGCCAAGCACCAGATGCAGAGTGTGCCAGTTGTCCGAACTGAGCCTGCAGTCACTGGGCATGGCCCCACAGCTGTCATGGGAGCCACAACATTCCAAGCCTGCTCAATCATCAAGTCACTGACCGCGAGCCTCCGCATCTCCATCGCTTCCACAGTGAGGAACCATTGCAGGAAGCAGGGCCAGTGGGGAAGGACCAAGTGGTAGCAAAGAAAGAGACTGTGGTGAAGAAAGAAGGGGGGGGGGGGCAAGAGAGGGAAAATGAGGAGAAAAAAACATTGCAGGACAAACAGGGGATGGATGGTTTTGTAGTTAATGTGCAGGAATGGGAATCAGGACTCCTGAGTTCCATTTCCTCCCCTTTCCCTGATGTGCTATTTGACCCTGGGCAGATCATGTCGCCTCTTTGTGCCTCAGTTTCCCCATCTGTAAGACAAGGGTAATGCTACTGAGCTAGCTTCCAGGGAAGTGAATGCTCCCAAGATGGAGTATGAGCCTCCATTTATTATTATCGGAGGGGGGAGACAGCATGAATAAGGAGAAGCTAGGCTCACATATGCCATTTGGTCACGGGAGTTGCTCCGGAGACCTTGCCAGCTCTGTGACTGTGATGAGCAGGGAAAAGAAGTCTTAAGGCAAAGGAAATTGGACAGAGCTGGGTGGGAAATGGTTTTTCTGTCCTGGGAAAATGTGATTTCAAAATGGTTTCCTGTCCCAAATCAGGATGAGAAGTCAAAATCTTGAAAGTTTTTGTGAACTGACAATCTGAAAAGAACACACAAGTCAACCGAAACATTTCGTTTCAAGAATGGGGAAATGTTTTGTTTCAATTTAGACCTTTTTAATTCTTTAAATGTTTTTTTTAAAAAAGCATAATTAGCTTAAATCTCAAAGGTCATTTAGACTGAACCAAATGGTATTTTTCATTTCAAAATGGTTGAAATGGGACATTTCAACAACTCTGAAACTTTTCCCCGCCGTTTTTTTTCAACACGAGAAATCCAGCCAAACCAACCCTTTCCCGCCAAAAAGCTTCAGTTCAGAAGAAGCAGCATTTTCCACAAGAAAACATTTCATCCAAAAATCCCCAGCCAGGTCTAAAATCAGCCTCCCTTGTTCTTCTCAGAGAGCACTGACATGTCCAGCCGCGGCAGGAAGCTTTGGGACGTGCAGTTAAAATGAGGTCAGTGCCCGCAGGTGAACTAACCCGCCCTCTTGCCCCTCCAACCCTCCCTTTTCCTGATTGGCACCATCGCTGTCGTTCAGTTTTGGAAAATGTCCCTGTTTAAGTCATTTCTAACCCAGGCTGTGAACCCCCCACCGCGTGGGTGCGTGCACATTCCCGGCCTTTTATCCCCTGGTGACTCATGCTCTGCTCTTGTGGCTTGGGACGTCACCAGAAAACGCCCCTGGATGGTGGAGCTAGGATTATAGACTAAGGCAGAGAGAGTGTGAGGGTGGCAGGTGTGCAGGGCACGGGGGGTCCTCACAAGCTGAGCCAGGGAGAGAAACTATTCAGAACAGACACCAGGTGCATAGGCAATAGGATCACAGTAACGGGGCCACCCCTTTAACGAGCATCCACCCAAGCAGCTTTATGAATAGGAGACGAGCCCCGCCCTTTTCCCTTGTGTTCCACTGTTGGGTGCAGGGAGAATCGTACAACTGCTCAGGCAGGGCTCTCTGTTCCGCCCGCGGAGGGCAAGGCTGGGCAGTGAGGGGCAGCCGTGCCACACCGGGGTAAGTGTGCTCACAAGGGAGCAGGCCCAGCAGGGTTTACGGCCTTCCATCCAAGGAGCTCAAAGCATGCTGCAAACGCTCATTAATGAATGAGTCTCTTCGACATGGTAATGCAGATGTGTAGACTGAGGCAGATAAGGGAAGTGGAAGCCAAGGCAATCCCGGCCACTGACTCCAGGCCTAACGTCCGAGGGAAGGCAGCCGCCCTGTTCCATTTGCTACTGTGCCGTGTTTGGCACAGAGACAAGCAGCAGATGCAGCCTCCCCGGCTCCAGGGGCTGGTGGCGGGAGAGAAAACTTTAGAGGCAGGTCACTAACCAAGATCAGCGATACAATAAAAATCATTGTCTGATGACTGTGAAATGGGTGCAGGGCGAGTCTCAGACCCATTGTTAGTTCCCACCCCTCCCTTCGTTCAACCCCACACGCTTAATGTGCCCCTTGGGACCCACACACAGGGCCTAGAGATGGGTCCTTCGGGGTCTGGACTGAGGCATAATGTCAAAGGGCAGGGTGGAATCACAGGCCATGTTCATTTGTGCTCACCTGTAGACAGTCACAGAGCAGCAGGCTCCGGGGTTGGCAACCCACCTGCACAAACAAAGTGTTAAATTGGAAGGAGAACAAAGCGATGACAAAATAATGACACAGGGATGTTGGCAAATGAGAGAGGGACTGGAAAGGGGCTGCCAGAGGGATTCAAAGGCTGGGAGAGCTGCCCTACCATGAGAGCCTAAAAAGTTCACTCTATTGGGTTATCAGAAAGAAGGTTAAAAGGTGACTTGGTCACGGTCTGTAAGTACCCACCCGGGAAAGAGATTTCCGACAGCAGAAGGACTCTTTAATCCAGCAGAAAAGACTGAACAAGCTCCTATGGCTGGAAGCTGAAGCGATGCACATTCAGATTGGGAATAAGATACAGATTTGAGGACAATTAACGATTGGAACAACTGGCCTAAGACAGACAGAATGGATTCTCCATCACTTGAAGTTTTAAAATCAAAATTGGGTGTCTTACTAAAGGATATGCTACGGCTCCATCTGAAGGTATGGGCTTGGTGCAGCAGATCCTGGGTGCAATTCTCTGGCTGGGCTAGGCAGGAAGTCAGACTAGATCGTAATGGTTCCTTCTGGCCTTGAAATCTATGAATGGTCATCGCTTCCTTCGAAACTATGCTGCAGGGAGAGTGAACCCCATGGGGTAGCACTGGGGGAGGCTGCAGCATTAGGGACTGTCCCTGCTAGAGCGGGCTGAAAACCGTCCATCGCAGGTTTTTTTGCTGTAGAAACTTGGCACTTAGAAGAAGGCAAGGAAACCCTTGGTGACATTTTCAGATGGAAATTTCAAAAAGAAACCCCCATTTCTGTTTTGGAAAAAGGGTCATGGGGAAAATATGTTTTTCTAAATTTTCCTGTAAAAAACAATTGGCATTTTTCGACCCGTTCTAATTAATGCACGACATGGCCGTGCTTTATTAAATAAAAGGGCAACAATAAGGATTCCAGACACTATAGTTCCTGACAGTCTTCCTACAGTGGGTTTTAGGCTAACGCTGTAAAGCAGACCTGAGGAAGAGCTCTGTGTAGTGCGAAAGCTTGTCTCTTTCACCAACAGAAGTTCGTGCTAAAAGTTGTTACTTACCCCACCTTGTCTCATTGCAAAGTACAGTAATACTTCTAATATACAGGTGAAAAGTCCCCATTTACTGAGAGCTACCATACCGTGCTGTCCAAGATACCCCAGTATTCCCCAATATGTAGAATAACTGAGGTACCACGGCTACCACTGCATGGTAACCATAGACACCTGTTGATATTTTAATGGCAACCAGAGTATTTTTACCCAGAATATGTATCTTTATTAATGATCTGGACAATGGGATTAATTGCACCCTCAGCAAGTTCGCAGATGACACTAAGCTGGAGGCAGAGGTAGAAACGCTGGAGGGTAGGGATGGGGTCCAGAGGGACCTAGACAAATTGGAGGTTTGGGCCAAAAGAAATCTGATGAGGTTCAACAAGGACGCTTGTTCAGCAAGGACACTGCACGTAGGAAGGAAGAATCCCGTGCCTCGCTACAGGCTGGGGACCGACTGGCGAAGCAGCAGTTCTGAAGAAAAGGACCTGGGGATTACAGTGGACAAGAAGCTGGATATGAGTCAGCAGTGTGCTCACCTTGTTGCCAAGAAGGCCAATGGCATATTGGGCTGTATTAGTAGGAGCATTGCCAGCAGATCGAGGAAAGTGATTATTCCCCTCTATTTGGCATTGGTGAGGCCACACCCGGAGTATTGTGTCCAGTTTTGGGCCCCCCACTACTGAAAGGATGTGGACAAATTGGAGAGAGTCCAGCGGAGGGCAATGAAAATGGTCAGGGGGCTGGGGCACATGACTTACGAGGAGAGGCTGAGGGAACTGGGGTTATTTAGTCTGCAGAAGAGAAGAGTGAGGGGGGATTTGATAGCAACCTTCATCTACCTGAAGGGGGGCTCCAAAGAGGATGGAGCTCGGCTGTTCTCAGTGGTGGCGGATGACAGAACAAGGAGCAATGGTCTCAAGTTGCAGTGGGGGAGGTCTAGGTTGGATATTAGGAAACACTTTTTCACTCGGAGGGTGGTGAAGCACTGGAATGGGTTACCTAGGGAGGTGGTGGAATCTCCAACCTTAGAGGTTTTTAAGGCCTGGCTTCACAAAGCCCTGGCTGGGATGATTTAGTGGGTGTTGGTCCTGCTTTGAGCAGGGGGTTGGACTAGACGCCTCCTGAGGTCCCTTCCAACCCTGATATTCTATGATTCTATAAGAAATATTTTATTAAATGCGACTGTCATTTACCATATTGCAAAATGAGTGGGAAATAATTATTTTTATCATGGAAATATTGAGAAGTCCTAGCAAAGATTAGGGCCCCATTGTTCTAGGTGCTATATAAATACCTAGTAAGAGACAGTCTCTGTCCTGAGGAGGTTAAAATATGACTAGAACAAGGGTGGAGAAATGGAGTATTATTGTTCCTATTCTACGGAGAGGGGAAGACAGTCTGTGAAGGATTAAGGAGGAGATCCTAACTTCCTTTGTGGATCAGGGCCTAAGTGACTTGGCCAAGTTCACACTGGGCGTCTGTGTCAGAGCTGGGGATTGACCCAGATTGCTGAGTCCCAGCATAGTGTGCCAGCCATGAAACCTTCCTCTAAAAAATATGCCACCATATCAGCAGGGAAATTACTGACACCGCTTTTGCCCTGGTGTACGTGGAGGTCTGAGATGCAGAGCAATGGTGAACTAGCCTGTTGGCTTGCTTCCCCCTAGTTGATGCCTGTGCATGACCCAGAAGATACATCACCATGGAGCAACTTCGCGAGCAGAACCACCCCCTGCTCATGTCCTCGTCCCTGTGTCATTGGTCACCCAAAGCCACTCGGGAGTTGGAGCTATTTGCCCAGTCAGACTACAGAGGAAATAACTGGCATGTCACAGGGTGGTGGGATGGGGGAGAGAGAGACCAGAGTGCATATGGGCTTCCCTTATTGTGTGGCAAATGACAGTGAGCTGTTGCAGGCAGTTTGGGAGTGGGGGGAGGGATAAGGATTGCGGGTGGGTGGATGATCCTTGTAAAGAAAGCTTTTTTAGCATGGATTAGCCAGGGTTTCTGTCTCCCATCCTGACGGCTTTAAGGAATAAGTTAGAGAGTTCATATGTGCATTTAGTAACAGCTGTGAGTCAGACATTCCAAGCCCATGCTGCCGAAATACCTCAGTGCTGACTTTTTATTTCCTAGTGCAACCTCCTGTTTTCTCCTTCCCTTGCTCCTCTTTTCTTCGCTCTTGTTCTTTCTTTCGGAGTCACCCCAGATCTAAAGGGCGGGTTTGCTCGAGACTGTGAGAGGGGAAAAAAGCGTCTGGCCCAAAAGGTCTGATTTCCTCCCCACTGTCCCAAACCCAGGGCAGAAGAGACAACAAATGGGCATGGAATTCTTCAAAGGAGCCATGACACATAGGAAAGGGTCTCGGGATACCCACCGGTGTTCATTGGGTTCAATATGGTGTGCGTGCAGGGGTGCTGAATGGACTAGAGAGAGGAAGCTTTTCTCTTGTACCTACAGGGGAAGGATGAAGCACGTGGCTAGGGGATATGGAGAAGTCATTCTGGTGCTGTCAGCACCTCTTCTGCGAAGGAGCACTCTGTGACGTCTGTATGAATTTAGCACCAGCCAGACCTGCCGCAGAGCAGCATACGGAGCAGAGAGAAAGCTGGGAAATATGGGGGAAGAGCAGAAGAGATGGGGAATGAGGGAAAACTCACCTTGAAAAGCCCACCTTGACCCTCAGCTCAGTTTCCATTTGGGGCTGGATCCACCCACAGCTTACACAGAGCTGTGTAGTGTATCGTCCCTCCCTAGCTCGGAGGGAGGCCACTCTGCCTCCCTGGGTCACTGTGGTGTCAGTCCAGTCGCACAAGGGAGCTAGCAAATCGAGGGCTGTGGTTTAGGAGGCCCTGGCCCTCAAGCAGGGCGGGGCAGCAAACAGTCTAGTCCAGTGGTTTTCAAACTGCGGGTCGAGACACAGTACTAGGTCGCGGAATGGAAGGCACTGGGTCGCAGCGGCTCTGGTCAGCACCGCCGACCAGGCTGTTAAAAGTCCTGTTGACGGTGCTGCCCGGCTAAGGCAAGCTAGTCCCTATCTGTTCCAACACCGCGCTGTGCCCTGGAAGTGGCCAGCAGCAGGTCCGGCTCCTTGTTGGGGGGGACCACGGGGCTCTGCGCGCTGCCCCCGCCCCGAGCACCGGCTCCACACTCCCATTGGGCCACCAATGGGAGGTGGGGGGGAGGTGCCTGTGGGTGAGAGCCCCGTGGAGCCACTTGTGCTCCCTCCACCTAGAAGCTGGACCTGCTGCTGGCCACTTCTGGGGCGCAGCGCAGTCCGTGGTGCCAGGACAGGTGGGAAGCCTGCCACGGCACCCCGCCTGTGCCACTGACCAGGAGCCTCTGGAGGTAAGCCTGCACCCAAAGCCCGCACCCCAATCCCCTGCCCCGTAGTTATAGTACATAGAGCTGTATAAACAAGTCACTGTCTATAAGGAATTTTAGTTTGCACTGACTTGGCTAGTGCTTTTTTATGTAACCTGTTGTAAAACTAGGCAAATCTCTAGATGTGTTGATGTACCCCCTGGAAGAGCTCTGTGTACCCTCAGGGGTACCCGTACCCCTGCTTGAGAACCACTGGTCCATAGGGCTTTGGCAGAGCAGAGCTACAAGACCAGACCTCCTGACTCAGGCAGATGGCAGACAAACTCAGGCCTCTTGGCCTAAGGTGGGTACGTGTCCCCTTGGTTGGGTGGCCACAGGGGGTAGGGGGACCCGGTCCATCCTACTTCATCGGGTCCCAGCCCAGGGCCCTGGCAGCGGCAGAGCGGTGGGGATCCCACCACAACACGCAGACCTGAGCACCGACAGCAAAACTGGACTAAAGTCTGGTTTCCCTGGTTCCGGCCTCCAGGTGTCCTCCATCTCCTTGGGGCATGTGGCCGCGGACAAGCTCAGCAGCCCCTCTCCAGACTTGGTGTTCTCTGGGGGGCAGGGTGCTACCCAGTTCGGTTGCAGGGCTGCTGCAGCAGGCAAGAGGTGTTTGTCTTCTTTCCTGGCTTCCCTCCAACTGAGCTGGAGGCCCCGCTTCTTATACTGCCCGTCCCGCCTCTCACCTGCAGGCACGAGGGCCGGGCCTGGCCTGGCTCTGCTCACCGTGTGTTAGTGCTTAAATTGAACCACCCCACACACAGCCCCAAGAATTGATAGGCAGGCCCAACCTGGGACACAGTTAACACCTGTGCAGTGAAGATAAGCCCCAAGGATGGGATTTGATAAAGATCCTCAAAAAGGGAGGTGCTCCCAAATCCCACTGAATTTCAATGGAATTTGCAGGCCCAAGTCTCTGAGGGGCCTTGAAAATCCCAGAATGCCCTGCAGCTCTGGGGAAAGGCTTGCATCCGAGCCTCACGGCTTGGAGCTTCCCTCGGAGACAAATCAATGGATTGTTTCACGGCGGCGTCCGCCACATGCAATGAAATGGAATAAATCTCGGTGTTCACTATCAGCGAAATAGGGACGGTATTGCACAATTACACCACTCCCTCCTCAACACGGTGGTAATTCTGTGCCAAGAACTTTGGCCAACACAGAGTTAAGGTGGCCCGGGGTGGATCTCGTGCCCTTACAGAACATTGAGTTCAGCAAAACGCCAACTTCTGAACACCGGGGAATGAAGAGTGAAGGTACACACCCGCACAACCTTAACTCTGCCCACCCCCCCATCCCCCAGAGCAGGGAATAGCAGCTGGGAATTATCTGCATGCATTCCAGCTACAGGCACTGTGTCAGGTGCTGCTCTAGAGAACAGTGGAGGGATGAGCTGGTGCTGTTTGGCGGAGCTGTGATGCAGATGTGAGGAGCTGTGGCCCCTCTCCCTGACCTACTGTGTGTCTGATCAAAGGAAAGAGTGTTCATATATCTGGGTCTATTTGGTGATGGGGTGTGACCTCCACTGCAGAGACGAAGTGCATGCACACGAGCTGCACAGGAGAACACCAGCGGAAGCCGAGTTGAGGAATAAGCTCTGGAACATGTGGCTGAGGGGAGGGCTGCAGGGAGAATGGGGCGGGGGAGTGTGGGAGAGGGAGACATGCAGAGTATTTGGCCAGAAAGCCATCTTTGTTTTTGGTTTCCTGAATGATGCATTCCACATGGGGTTGCATCACACACAGCTGTTACATCACGTTAGCCAGGAAATTTAAAACAAGTGGTCTCTGCTGGAAATGGTGGTTTAATTATTATTTAACGATGACAAAATAGAGAAAAAAACCCCCACACAACCTTTTAATTTTTTTTTAAAGAGATCCTGCCCCTGGTATTAAAACGTCCGACACTCCTTCCAGCAGCCATGTTGTCTCATGTACCTTTCACAGGGGGGCATGGAAGCGAAGGCACTGGGCTCCTTGGGGAGAGGAAAGATGGTCCAGAGTCAGGCACTCGAGCTTCAGTTCCCAGCTCTGGTACAGGCTCCACCTGGCCTGGGGTACGTCAGTGGATCTCTTTGGAGAGACGAAGGAGATTGGAGGAGGAACAGGCAATTCCCACGGGTAGCTTTTCATCCAGTGATTAGCGCACTTGCCTGGGATGTGGAAGACCCAGGTTCAAGTCTCCCCCTCTACCTGATTTGAACAGGGGTCTCCCACCTCTCTGGAGAGCATGCTAGCAACTGAGCTGTGGGGTGTTCTGATAAAAGGCTCCCCCCCGGTATAATGGTAAAAAAAGAAGTCAGTGAATTAACTTTGCTGTTCCGGGCGTGGTAGGTGCTAAGGGTGTGCAGAGATGCCTTATTTTGATTTGGGATTAGGCTAGGATGACATCAGGGCCAAAAACTGGAAGTGCCATTAAAATGGATTTTTGGCACTCTCTGTCACCTACAAAGGGACCAGAGACAGCCGGGATGTGCTTATCGCAAGAGAGCAGGAGTCAGGAAACGCTTTATTCCTTACATGAGAAGTGAGTAAGCTCCATTTGCCCGCATTTACCCTCAGCTGCACTGCTGGGGTCTCTTGGCCTCTCCCTCGGAAGCGGTTCCACTGTGGGTAAATCCATAAAGAGTCAGTGGAGCAGGGGGATGAGCCCCACGGTCTCCCATGTGGGTACCCAAACCAGTGGAGCACAGAGTCATTTTTAGTGTCTCTCTCTCTGGCCAGTGACTGTTCCACGGTGGATTAAATACTTACATAGTCATTTGGGCAGAGAGAAAGCATGAAACTGACTCCTAATGAGACTATCCATAGCTCAGCAGCGAGTGCAACTTCTTGAGAGTGGGGACCCCTTGTTCAGGTCCTTTCTCCTGCTGTGGCAGAGAGTGGGGAATTAAACCTGGGTCTCCCGTGTCCCAGCTGAGTGCACTAATCACTGGGCTAAAAGTTTTAAGGTGGTTGCCTCCTCTGGCCAGATTTTGCATGGGACCTGCTCTGGTAGGCAGCCTCTGCACACACTTACTGGATCGGGCCCTGCACACAGGATAGGCATTCTCCCACCTATCTTCTCCCAGTTTGTGGATTGAGCTGGGGCTGAGGCAGGAGTTAGGTATCTGGACATAGAGGCAGAAATAGGGTTTGGCAGGAGTTCTGTGGATCAGGGTGGAGCCTAAAACTGGGACTTAGGCGCCTAAGTCTAAGTTTTAGGTGCCTAAGAACCTCTGTGGACTGAGGCTTCTGTGCCTCAGTTTCCCATCTGTGAAATGGGGATCCTGAACCGAGTTGTAATATAAATACTAATGGTGGATATAATAACCAGCTTTTTGTGTCTTCATTTACCTAATTCCAGCAGTGCTGCCTCAGGTGAAACTCCCACTAGGGTCCACGGCATCTGGTCCATAGACTAATACACTTAGCCTCACCTCTCCTCCCTAGTAGTGCTACAAAAGAGCTAGGTACTGTTGTTACCTGGTAGCGGTATGACATTCTCTGAGGCTACGCCACTGACAGGGGAAAGTGCCACCTAACATCACCGACACCACTACTGCCGGTTGCATCACCTTGGAAAGCTGGTGAGGAAGCCCAGTTTGTCCAGCAGTGAAATGAGAGCATCTCACCTGTGGTGCATTGGAAAACAGTGTTGGAATTAGAAAAGGAGGACTTGTGGCACCTTAGAGACTAACCAATTTATTAGAGCATAAGCTTTCGTGAGCTACAGCTCACTTCCTCAGATGCATATCGTGGAAACTGCAGCAGGCTTTATATATACACAGAGAATATGAAACAATACCTCCTCCCACCCCACTGTCCTGCTGGTAATAGCTTATCTAAAGTGATTTCCAGCACAAATCCAGGTTTTCTCACCCTCCACCCCCCCACACAAATTCACTCTCCTGCTGGTGATAGCCCATCCAAAGTGACAACTCTTTACACAATGTGCATGACAAGCAAGCTGGGCTATTTCCTGCATAAATCCAGGTTCTCACATCCCCCCCACCCCCATACACACACAAACTCACTCTCCTGCTGGTAATAGCTCATCCAAACTGACCACTCTTCAAGTTAAAATCCAAGTTAAACCAGAACATCTGGGGGGGGGGTAGGAAAAAACAAGAGGAAACAGGCTACCTTGCATAATGACTTAGCCACTCCAAGTCTCTATTTAAGCCTAAATTAATAGTATCCAATTTGCAAATGAATTCCAATTCAGCAGTTTCTCACTGGAGTCTGGATTTGAAGTTTTTTTGTTTTAAGATAGCGACCTTCATGTCTGTGATCGCGTGACCAGAGAGATTGAAGTGTTCTCCGACTGGTTTATGAATGTTATAATTCTTGACATCTGATTTGTGTCCATTTATTCTTTTACGTAGAGACTGTCCAGTTTGACCAATGTACATGGCAGAGGGGCATTGCTGGCACATGATGGCATAGATCACATTGGTGGATGTGCAGGTGAACGAGCCTCTGATAGTGTGGCTGATGTTATTAGGCCCTGTGATGGTGTCCCCTGAATAGATATGTGGGCACAGTTGGCAACGGGCTTGTTGCAAGGATAAGTTCCTGGGTTAGTGGTTCTGTTGTGTGGTATGTGGTTGTTGGTGAGTATTTGCTTCAGGTTGGGTGGCTGTCTATAGGCAAGGACTGGCCTGTCTCCCAAGATTTGTGAGAGTGTTGGGTCATCCTTTAGGATAGGTTGTAGATCCTTAATAATGCGTTGGAGGGGTTTTAGTTGGGGGCTGAAGGTGACGGCTAGTGGCGTTCTGTTATTTTCTTTGTTAGGCCTGTCCTGTAGTAGGTAACTTCTGGGAACTCTTCTGGCTCTATCAATCTGTTTCTTTACTTCTGCAGGTGGGTATTGTAGTTGTAAGAAAGCTTGACAGAGATCTTGTAGGTGTTTGTCTCTGTCTGAGGGGTTGGAGCAAATGCGGTTGTATCGCAGAGCTTGGCTGTAGACGATGGATCGTGTGGTGTGGTCAGGGTGAAAGCTGGAGGCATGCAGGTAGGAATAGCGGTCAGTAGGTTTCCGGTATAGGGTGGTGTTTATGTGACCATTGTTTATTAGCACTGTAGTGTCCAGGAAGTGGATCTCTTGTGTGGACTGGACCAGGCTGAGGTTGGTGGTGGGATGGAAATTGTTGAAATCATGGTGGAATTCCTCAAGGGCTTCTTTTCCATGGGTCCAGATGAGGTGAGAGAGACGAGCTTTCGAGCTCCACAGAGCTCTTGCCTTGTCTCCCTCACCAACAGAAGTGGGTCCAATAAAAGATATGACCTCCCCTGCCTTGTCTCTCTAATACCCTGGGACCAACAACACCTCTGAAAATCAGTGAGCTACAAAGTCCCCTTGAAGCTCAGAGCAGCTACCTCCGTGACAGCCCATCCAGAGGGGGCTGAGCAGATGGACCCACCACACCTCATGCCAGGATTTTCCACCCCCGGCTGCTCCTACCCAGGTTGGGGAGTGGCTGGAGGGGATTGGGGGATGGAGTGGGACCTGGCTTCCCCACTGGAGTCCCAAATTCCTCTCTCTCCACAGGGCAGCTCCGACGCAAGTTCCCCTCCCTCTAGCCAAGGAAGATGGAAGAGCCTGCTTCTCAGCAGAGTGAGGGGAAGAATCCCTTCCTCTTCCCCCCTAGCCAGGACCCAGACCAGCCACCTCCACCAAACTCGCAGCCCAGAGTGGGAGCCAGCCAAGGCCAGACCTGGAGGGGATTTCGGGTGTCTTGCCTGGCAGTGCAATGAACTATCACTAGACCAGCCGCCCATGCCTCGGGCCTACCCGGCAAGAGAGGGAGCCCGTGGTATCCAGGGACATCAGTGCAGGCTGTGTTGGCCCAGATCCATGAAGGGACTTAGGTGCTGCAATGCCGAGTGTCCCAGTGGGTCACTTTTAGGTGTCTATAAAATCACAGGAGAACTCTGGGCTCCACAAAGCCTGAGTTAGGGGCCTAGGCTCCCTGGGCACAGCATGGGGAGAGAAAGGCCCCTCCACCAAGCCAGCAGGTGAGGTTGGGAGCCACCCAAGCTAGCCAATGGAGGAAAGAGAGGTGAGCAGACAGGCGACGAAGGCCGGGCTGGAGGGAGGCGCGGGCCATGAACCGAGACCTGCCGCCTGCAGTCAGCCAGCTTGGCACCTGGGCGTCCCTGGAGAGAATGAGATAGACACCTGTGGGGAGCCGGCCCTCCCTCCTAACCTCTAGCCCAGGGGGCAGGACAGGCACCTGAGATGTGGGTCACGTCCCCTGGGTCACGTCCCCCTGAAAGGGATTTAAACAGGGAGCTTCCACCTCCCCACTGAGTGTCCTACCCACTAGGCTACAGAGCAAGTCCCCTTCCCCACCCGCCTCCCCCACCATTTGTCAGGAAAGCTGGCGAGAGACCCACAGCAAACTCTCCCTAGCCCGGCGGTTAGGGCCTGCGCTGGAGAGGTGACAAATCCCAGCAAACCCTTGCCTGGTGAGCGAGTTTAGGCACCTACAGGGTTGCACGGCAGCCGAGCGGAGTTTTTCTGGAGCACAGTGGAGACTAAACTCTGGGGATCAGGTGCCTACGTACCTTAGAGCCCCAGAGTACGGCAGTGTGGCCTAGGGGTAGAGGTTAAGGCATGGCTCTGGGAATCTGGCAACCTGGTATCTATTCCTGTGTCTGCCACTGACTCACTGGGTGGCCTGGAGCAGCTCACTTCCCAGCTCTGTGCCTCAGTTTCCCCTCCCACCCTGCCTAGACTGTAAGTTCCTTGGGGGAGGGCCCAGGACAATGGGGCCTTGGTCTTAGTCGGGGTCACCTGAAGCTTCAGAGCACTGCAAATATGCTGCCCCCCAGTAGACTTTTGGTTCCCTGTCTCCCTGGCCCTACTCTGATTGACGTCTCCGGAGGACCACAGTGCTGTGGGCTCAAGAGGCAGGAGGAAAAGAGAGGAGGGCGACTCCAACTCGGAGCACTAAGTTTTGCCTTGTCCAGGGTGTGTAGAAGGAGGTGGAGCCCATGGAGTCCGCGGCAGGAGCATCCGTGCAGGAAGGGGATACAGTGCTGCTAAGCGTTCTCCATCAAGGATCATTAATTTAACTCGGCGGCTGTTTGAAACCATCCTCTGGGTGTCGTTTGTTATTAGCGACAGGCTCTGACAACCCTCGGAAAGCTGCACCGAGCCTCGACGCTATTATAGTTCCATCAACTGAATGATGAGAGTAAATATGTCCCAGGAGGCTGCCTGAAATCACACTGATAGACCAAAGTCCTTCACAGTTTGCTTGGGTTCCCAGCACTGCCAACCAACGCGCTCCCTGCCTGACAAAGTCAATGCAAATGATCAAGCTGTGGAAGAAAGTTACAGCCCCATTAGCAGTGAGCAGGATTCTTCTGGCGTAGCCAAGCAGAGAGATCAGGCTGCCGGGGGGATAAGCAACTCTCTCCTCGGTGCTCAGGATCTCTCTTCTCTTCCTCTTTCTTTGGGGCCTGCGGGTCAGGGGATCTCCTCTCTTCCTCCTCTTTCTTCTTGTTCCTTGCTTCTTCTCGGTGGGGGAGGTGACCTCTTCTGTCTTCTCCGCCCCGCCTCTTACTGTCTCTCCCTGGCTCTTTGGAAGCTCTAGCTCTGTTGATTGACGGAGGCAAAGGGGGTCTCAGGCCCGCACCTCACGGGGCTGCTTATCTGCTGCCTCTGGGGTGATCAGTCAGATCTAAGACCTCAGAGCATTGTGCGCATTCGCCGATGGAGGACTGGCTCCGTGCCCAGAGCCATGGCAGAGCCTGGGCCAGCCATTCTGGGCCCCTCTCCCCCACCCTGGAAGGAAGTTGAGGACCAGGGCTGCTAAGGTGGCCACCATCTTGGGCACAAGGAGCGGAGGTGTAACTTTTCCTACTACCCCCCATTCACCCACATGGCGGCATGGACTCTGCCGTTGGGATGGGAGCCCCTCGGCCAGCAGGAGTTGCTATGCGGCTTGAGCTCAGGGGGAGCACAAGGCCTAACGAGGTGGGGGATGGAGGAAACGAAGCAGCACCAGATAACAGCACAATTAGGCTGGCACATGATGCTCCCCCTAGGGTGACCAGTTGTCCCGATTTTCTAGGAACAGTCCCGATTTTGGGGTCTTTTTCTTATATAGGTTCCTATTACGCCCCACCCCGGTCCCGATTTTTCACATTTGCTGTCTGGTCACCCTACTCTCCCCACATCTCCCCAGAGTCCCTGGGCTGCCACGTCACACTCGTTCAAGGGGTTTTATTAGACATGGGCCCTAGGCACAAACCAGTCATGAACCCAAACTACTCCGCCTGGCAGGGGGGTGCTTGGTTCTGGTTTGGTCCATTCTAGGGCTAGGCTGGAGCCGTTGGGTTTGGAGCCGGGTGGGAGCGGCACTTCCCCATTGTCCGGGGAGGTCTCAGGGGAGCCCCCATCTGGGTAACACAGTGAGCTGAGGGGTGCGGAGGGGACGTAGCTCTCAGCACTTGGCTGATATTATTGCCTCTGCCCTTGGAGGCAAACGAGTATCAGGGCCAGGGGTAGAGAGACAACAAGCGCCCCACACTCACAGATCTGCCAGTGCCCCTCGCGCCCGCCCCACAGCACCTCCTGCTGTCCCACACCTAGGCGCCCTCGAGGGCATTGCTGGCACAGCTCAGGAAATGCCTGTTCTACTCCTGGCCTGCCCCACCGCTCTGCCAAGCCTCAGCTACAGCTGCCTTGTGGGTCCAGTCCTGCCCCCCCAGCTCTGCGATGCCCCTCAATCCCGACTCGCAGCCCCTTTCCATGCCCTCCTGCTTCCCCTCAGGGCAGGCGTACATCCCCAGACCCTCCTGGCTAACCCATTCTGGGCCCGCCGCAGGACAAACATCTGCAAGACCCGGGCTGAGAACGAGCAGTTTCAGTTCACTTGTGTCAAAGTGAGATTTGCTCCGGGCCGAGTGCTCCGGCCCAGCCATGCTGCCGGGCCCTGCGGCCTCCTTCGTGCCGTTCTGCAGCCTGGAGGGGTCCCGTGGGGGAAGGGCCCCTCCCCATCCCATCCGGAGTCTCGGGGCTGCGGGTTTCCAATCAGCTGAAGCGACTCGCTGCCTGTGTGACTTTGAGTGACAGCCACAAGTGGCAGCCCCAGCCCAATGCCCCCGTGGCCTCCCCCAGCGTCACATGCCTCACTCCCGGGAGTGCCACGCGGGCGGGGGAAAGGAAGACGCGGGTGTGAGCTGGTGCTGGGGCGTGGCCGCGGTGTCTGGGCAAGGGCTCCTGCGGAGAATGGAGGCTGTTTATCCACCCGTCAGGCCCTGCCTAGAGACCCACAGCCCTGCCCTGGAGCGACCTCTCTTGGGCTCCCACAGGGGGTCCCATCGCCGTGGTTCATTGGATTCTTGGTCTCTCTGCTCAGGTTGACCAGATCAGTTAGTGGCAGGTGTGATGGTAGCTTATAGCAGCAGCACCTTGAGACCCGCGCTACGATCAGGGCCCCGCTGTGCCAGGCGCTGCCCAGATACAATGTTAGACAGGCTTTGCCCTGAAGAGCCTCCAGCGAGGGTAGACTAGCTGGACATAGGAGCGGGAAGGAAGGATTATTACCTGACCTGCAAATTAGGGGTTGGACTCACAAACCAGGCACTTATCCCAAAGTGCTCCACAAAGCAGCTCAGCAGTATTGCCCCGATTCTACAACTGGGGAAACTGAGGCACGCAGTGGGGACGTGACTTGTCCAAGGCCACTCAGAAGGTCAGCTACAGAACTGGGACTAGAACCCAGGCCTCCGGACATAGGTGCTGGAATGAGGGGTGTTGCAGCACCCCCCTGGCTTGAAGTGGCTTCCGTCATATACAGGGTTTTCCGTTTGGTTCAATTCAGCACCCCCACTATAAAAATTGTTCCAGCATCCCTGCCTCCAGAATGCTTGTCTCCTTCCCTAGCCACTAGGCCGTCCTTTATCCAGGCAGAGCCATTATCTTAACCTGGGTCTCCAGCATCCTAGCTCCACAGCTTAACCACAAACCATCCTTGTCGTCAGCCCCAGCCTGTCGCACGCACCCTGGTGGTCACGGGGCTGCTATGGCTGTACCGCCCGCCCAACCTGCTCTGGGTGTGACCGGCTCCAGCCCGAGGAGGAGGCGGAGATGCTGTGAGATGCCCGGGCATGCGTGCCGCCCAGCCGGGTGTTGCTCTGTGCTGGGATGGAGGCTGCCTCCGGGATCAGCGGCATCCAGAGTGTTTTTGTTTGAGTGGCTGTGCAGCGCACCAGGGGCAGGATGGAGCGGGGACCCGGGTTGCTGTCTGTGCCTCCCGAGTGGAGCCTGCGGGACCAGGGATGGGCGTAAGAATGACCTGGCTCAGCGGCTGACCCTGGGCAGGGAGGGCTCTGCTTATCCAGGCACGGAGCGAAAGTGGGAATGCCACGCTGCCTGATTAGTGTCACTGACAAATCTTTTGATCGCTGTCTGCCCAGCCCCTGAGAAGCTGGGTAGGGGAAAGAAACCCAGTTCCCCTTACTTCACACAAGTAATGATGAGTTAATACAAGTCAGGAGAGGTCAGGATGGAAAGGCGTTCCCCCTGAACCCAGCTGGCAATCCTAGGTTAAATAAGAGGCATTGAACCATTCAGAGAATCCCAGCAATTTTGAAGACCTTAAAATATAGCAGACCCCCCATGAAGGCTGATTCTACAAAACTCGGCCCCCAAAAGGCTGTGTCCCGAAAGAGCCTAAACCCCACCTATTGCTCCATTTGGGGCTAACTCGACTCTATTCTGGTGCTATTGCACAGTTTGCCCGTCTCCTCTGTCCCAGCAGCACCCGCTGAGCAAAGGGTTTATTAAAGCAAGTCGGGTGTCAAATTCCAATGAAAACGTTCACTGGCTCTATACTTTCAGGAGCAGGTGGAAATTTTTCCAGCAGCCTGGGCTTTTTTTGTTTTTTTTTGGTGCAAAAATGTTGCTCAGTGAAAATGGTGAGATGCGCAAAGCACCTGCGTTGAAAAAATGGGAAAACATTTTGCAGAAATGCTGCCCCACCTACTTATTTTGAAATTTATAATGTTGTGGAAAAATTGCATTGAAATGTTCAGCCATCTCTAGCAGCGATGAGCAATAAGGCAGCTGCCTTTCCTCGCAGTTCCTTCCTGTTTCATTCGATGGCTTTATTGACCAGAGATCGAAACCAGAATCCTGGATCCTAAACTTTCCCCCTTCCTGGTATCTGGAGAGAACGCCCAGCCAGCTTTAGAATGTGGGCTTCTTTCTTATTCTAACATCACTGAAGTTCTGATCCAAACTGGATTCAAACTTCATATCCCAGACCCATCGCTACCAGAAAACTTAGTGCCAGGGAGGTTGCGGCTTGAATTCTGTAGGGAGGCTGTCATAAATATAAAGGGAAGGGTAAACCCCTTTGAAATCCCTCCTGGCCAGGGGAAAGCTCCTCTCACCTGTAAAGGGTTAAGAAGCTAAAGGTAACCTCGCTGGCACCTGACCAAAATGACCAATGAGGAGACAAGATACTTTCAAAAGCTGGGAGGAGGGAGAGAAACAAAGGGTCTGTGTCTGTCTGTAGTCGTCTTGGCCAGGGACAGAACAGGAATGGAGTCTTAGAACTTTTAGTAAGTAATCTAGCTAGGTATGTGTTAGATTATGATTTCTTTAAATGGCTGAGAAAAGAATTGTGCTGAATAGAATAACTATTTCTGTCTGTGTATCTTTTTTGTAACTTAAGGTTTTGCCTAGAGGGGTTCTCTATGTTTTTGAATCTAATTACCCTGTAAGATATCTACCATCCTGATTTTACAGGGGGGATTTCTTTATTTCTATTTACTTCTATTTTTTATTAAAAGTCTTCTTGTAAAACACTGAATGCTTTTTCATTGTTCTCAGATCCAAGGGTTTGGGTCTGTGGTCACCTATGCAAATTGGTGAGGCTTTTTATCCAACATTTCCCAGGAAAGGGGGGGTGCAAGTGTTGGAAGGATTGTTCATTGTTCTTAAGATCCAAGGGTCTGGGTCTGTAGTCACCTAGGCAAATTGGTGAGGCTTTTTACCAAACCTTGTCCAGGAAGTGGGGTGCAAGGTTTTGGGAAGTATTTTGGGGGGAAGGACGCGTCCAAACAGCTCTTCCCCAGTAACCAGTATTAGTTTGGTGGTGGTAGCGGCCAGTCCAAGGATAACGGGGGTAATATTTTGTACCTTGGGGAAGTTTTGACCTAAGCTGGTAAAGATAAGCTTAGGAGGTTTTTCATGCAGGTCCCCACATCTGTACCCTAGAGTTCAGAGTGGGGGAGGAACCGTGACATGGTGGCACAGTGGTGGGATTAACCTGAAATCATTTTGAGATCCAGTTGAGATTTTTTGAACTAGAAATACAGATTTTAAAAAGGAATTTTTAGGAAGTCCAGAAAGCAGCTTTGAAACTGAAAGCAGCTTGGTTTCTTTCTGCTTTGTGGCCAAGCAGAGACAAAAGGGGATTATCTTGTGAATTGCAGGTTTTCTTTGCCTGGAGGCAGGGTACTTAACTCCTGCAGGGAAATTCACAGTCTTCCAACCCAGAGGTTTTTTTTTTCTTTTCTTCCTAAAAGTAAATAGGGGGTGTGTGCTCTACCCATTTGCCTGGAGACAAAAGTGGCAGGGTTTTTTTTAGGATTTTGATTTTTTTTTTTGTTTTACAAGGAGCACAGGTTTGAAAAGAAATTTTTTTTTTCTTTGGGCTGGGTAAGCAGGTTTCCAAGTAGTTGGAGGTTTTTTGCTTTAATTTGGGCCCAGAGCAGAGACAAGGGAATTGTCTTTTTCTGTAGGCTGACAATCACTATCAGAGAATAGGTATTCTATTCCAGCACAGCAAAATTTTACAGCCAAGTTTTGTTTGTTTATTTCTAAACCTCGGGTGTAAAGTTAGTTAAAAACAGAGAGGTTAGAATGGCCAAATCCTCGGCTCGACTACAGCTGGAATTAGCCAAATTTCAGGCTGAGGAAAAACAAAGGGAACATGAAAGACAGATAGAACTCATGCGGCTGGAGAAGGAGGTACAGGAGGCTGCCCACAAGAGGGAAATGGAGGCAAGGAAGCATGTGGAGGAGATGGAGAGGATAAAGGCCCAGCAGAATATACCAACAAACCCTAGCAATCCTTCTCCAGGTACCACTTCCCATCCCAGAAAGTTCCCCACCTACAAGGCAGGTGATGATACTGAGGCCTTCTTAGAAAACTTCGAAAGGGCCTGCCTTGGGTACAACATCTCTACTGACCAATACATGGTAGAGCTGAGGCCGCAGCTCAGTGGACCCTTAGCTGAGGTGGCAGCTGAAATGCCTAAAGAACATATGAACAAGTATGAACTGTTTAAATCCCAGGCGAGAGTCAGAATGGGGATAACACCCGAGCAGTCTCGTCGGAGGTTCCGAGCCCTAAGGTGGAAACCAGACATGTCATTTACCCGACATGCCTACCACATTGTGAAACATTGGGATGCCTGGATATCAGGAGCAAGTGTTGAATCTCCAGTAAATTTGCCCTTCCTAATGCAAATGGAACAATTCTTAGAGGGTGTTCCTGAGGAAATAGAAAGATACATCCTAGATGGGAAACCCAAAACTGTAATCGAGGCAGGAGAGATTGGAGCCAGATGGGTGGAGGTGGCAGAGAAGAAGAAAACTGGTCGCAGTTGGAGCGGAGACCAGAAGGGACCCCCCCAGACCACACCCTATTACCGGGGGCCGCCCAAAGCCCCACCTACCTCCCAAAGAACCCTCCAGACCCCTTATCGTCCCACCACCCCGTTCTCCAGCAACCCACCTCGCCCCGGTGACCCGTCAGCTGGACGATGTTTTAAATGTAACGAGCTGGGGCATGTAAAGGCCAACTGCCCCAAGAACCCCAACAGATTACAGTTCATTGCACCGGAATCACACCAGAGGTCCACAGGCCCAGATACCTCCCAGATACCCTTGGAGCGGAGGGAAACTGTGAGTGTGGGCGGGAAGAAGGTCACCGCGTGGAGGGACACCGGAGCACAAGTGTCAGCTATCCATGCTTCCTTAGTGGACCCCAATTTAATCAACCCAGAGATCCAAGTGACGATTCAACTCTTCAAGTCCAACTCTTTCAATTTGCCTACAGCCAAGTTGCCTGTCCAGTACAAGGGCTGGTCAGGAATGTGGACTTTTGCAGTCTATGATGATTATCCCATCCCCATGCTGTTGGGGGAAGACTTGGCCAATCACGTGAAGCAGGCCAAGAGGGTGGGAACGGTCACCCGCAGCCAGGCTAAACAAGCCGTGGGGCCTAGCTCTGTTCCGGAAACTTCTATCAGGGCCCGGTCAGAGGTGATGGACCTGGACCCCAGGCCAATGTCTGCAACAGCAGTAGTGGATCCAGTCCCAGAGACCCAGACGGAACCAGTCCCAGAACCGGAACCAGCCAAACAACCAACACCAGACCCAGTGTCAGCACTGAATCCAGTACTTGCAACCTCAACACCAGAGGGCCCCACCGAACCTGAACTGGCAGCAGCCGATAACCCTACACAAGAGGCTCAGCCGGAGCCTGAATCCCAACATAGTGCACCAGCGGAGAGCGGTTCACAGTCAACAGAAACAGCTCCATCCCCTATATCGCTTCCAGAGGGACCAAGCCTATGTCCCCAATCCAATGAGGAACTGATGTCTCCAGCATCAAGGGAACAGTTCCAGACCGAACAGGAAGCAGATGAAAGCCTCCAGAGAGCGTGGACGGCGGCACGGAGCAACCCACCGCCTCTCAGCTCTTCTAATCGATCCAGGTTTGTTGTAGAAAGAGGACTTTTATACAAGGAAACTCTTTCTGGGGGACAGCAGGAAGACTGGCATCCTCAGAGACAGTTGGTAGTTCCAACTAAATACCGGGCCAAGCTCTTGAGCTTAGCCCATGATCACCCTAGTGGCCATGCTGGGGTGAACAGGACCAAAGACCGTTTGGGGGGGTCATTCCACTGGGAGGGAATGGGCAAGGATGTTTCTACCTATGTCCAGTCTTGTGAGGTGTGCCAAAGAGTGGGAAAACCCCAAGACCAGGTCAAAGCTCCTCTCCAGCCACTCCCCATCATTGAAGTTCCATTTCAGCGAGTAGCTGTGGATATTCTGGGTCCTTTTCCGAAAAAGACACCCAGAGGAAAGCAGTACATACTGACTTTCATGGATTTTGCCACCCGATGGCCGGAAGCAGTAGCTCTAAGCAACACCAGGGCTAAAAGTGTGTGCCAGGCACTAGCAGACATTTTTGCCAGGGTAGGTTGGCCCTCCGACATCCTCACAGATGCAGGGACTAATTTCCTGGCAGGAACTATGAAAAACCTTTGGGAAGCTCATGGGGTAAATCACTTGGTTGCCACTCCTTACCATCATCAAACAAATGGCATGGTGGAGAAGTTTAATGGAACTTTGGGGGCCATGATACGTAAATTCGTAAATGAGCACTCCAATGATTGGGACCTAGTATTGCAGCAGTTGCTCTTTGCCTACAGAGCTGTACCACATCCCAGTTTAGGGTTTTCCCCATTTGAACTTGTATATGGCCGTGAGGTTAAGGGGCCATTGCAGTTGGTGAAGCAGCAATGGGAGGGATTTACACCTTCTCCAGGAACTAACATTCTGGACTTTGTAACCAACCTACAAAACACCCTCCGAACCTCTTTAGCCCTTGCTAGAGAAAACTTACAGGATGCTCAAAAAGAGCAAAAAGCCTGGTATGATAAACATGCCAGAGAGCGTTCCTTCGAAGTAGGAGACCAGGTCATGGTCTTAAAGGCGCTCCAGGCCCATAAAATGGAAGCATCGTGGGAAGGGCCATTCGTGGTCCAGGAGCGCCTGGGAGCTGTTAATTATCTCATAGCATTCCCCACCTCCAACCGAAAGCCTAAGGTGTATCATATTAATTCTCTAAAGCCCTTTTATTCCAGAGAATTAAAGGTTTGTCAGTTTACAGCCCAGGGAGGAGACGACGCTGAGTGGCCTGAAGGTGTCTATTACGAAGGGAAATGTGCTGGTGGTGTGGAAGAGGTGAACCTCTCCATGACCCTTGGGCGTATGCAGCGACAGCAGATCCAGGAGCTGTGCACTAGCTACGCGCCAACGTTCTCAGCCACCCCAGGACTGACTGAACGGGCATACCACTCCATTGACACAGGTAATGCTCACCCAATTAGGGTCCAACCTTACCGGGTGTCTCCTCAAGCTAAAACTGCTATAGAACGGGAGATCCAGGATATGTTACAGATGGGTGTAATCCGCCCCTCTGAAAGTGCATGGGCATCTCCAGTGGTTCTAGTTCCCAAACCAGATGGGGAAATACGTTTTTGCGTGGACTACCGTAAGCTAAATGCTGTAACTCGCCCAGACAACTATCCAATGCCACGCACTGATGAACTATTAGAGAAACTGGGACGGGCCCAGTTCATCTCTACCTTGGACTTAACCAAGGGGTACTGGCAGGTACCGCTAGATGAATCTGCCAAGGAAAGGTCAGCCTTCATCACACATCTCGGGCTGTATGAATTTAATGTACTCCCTTTCGGGCTGCGAAATGCACCCGCCACTTTCCAAAGACTTGTAGATGGTCTCCTAGCGGGATTAGGAGAATATGCAGTCGCCTACCTTGACGATGTGGCCATATTTTCGGATTCCTGGGCAGACCACCTGGAACATCTACAAAAAGTCCTTGAGCGCATAAGGGAGGCAGGACTAACTGTTAAGGCTGAGAAGTGTCAAATAGGCCTAAACAGAGTGACTTACCTTGGACACCAGGTGGGTCAAGGAACTATCAGCCCCCTACAGGCCAAAGTGGATGCTATCCAAAAGTGGCCTGTCCCAAAGTCAAAGAAACAGGTTCAATCCTTCTTAGGCTTGGCCGGTTATTACAGACGATTTGTACCGCACTACAGCCAAATCGCTGCCCCATTGACAGACCTAACCAAAAAGAAACAGCCAAATGCTGTTCAGTGGACCGGAAAGTGTCAGAAGGCCTTTAACAAGCTTAAAGCGACACTCATGTCTGACCCTGTACTAAGGGCCCCAGACTTTGACAAACCGTTCCTAGTAACCACAGATGCATCCGAGCGTGGTGTGGGAGCAGTTTTAATGCAGAAAGGACCTGATCAAGAATTCCACCCTGTAGTGTTTCTCAGCAAAAAACTGTCTGAGAGGGAAAGCAACTGGTCAGTCACTGAAAAAGAATGTTATGCCATTGTCTACGCTCTGGAAAAGCTACGCCCATATGTTTGGGGACGGCGTTTCCACCTGCAAACCGACCATGCTGCACTAAAGTGGCTTCACACCGTCAAAGAAACTAACAAAAAACTTCTTTGGTGGAGTTTAGCTCTCCAAGATTTTGATTTCGACATCCAACACATCTCAGGAGCTTCTAACAAAGTGGCTGATGCACTCTCCCGTGAAAGTTTCCCAGAATCAACTGGTTAAAATCGTCCTTGAGATGTGGAAAATATTGTTAGTCTTTATGTACTTGGTAGTATATTTAGAGATGCATGTGTCTTATTAACTCTGTTTTCCTAGAGCTCCAGGAAGAAATCCCAGCCAGTGTTTCACCCTAGCTGAGATTTGGGGGGCGTGTCATAAATATAAAGGGAAGGGTAAACCCCTTTGAAATCCCTCCTGGCCAGGGGAAAGCTCCTCTCACCTGTAAAGGGTTAAGAAGCTAAAGGTAACCTCGCTGGCACCTGACCAAAATGACCAATGAGGAGACAAGATACTTTCAAAAGCTGGGAGGAGGGAGAGAAACAAAGGGTCTGTGTCTGTCTGTAGTCGTCTTGGCCAGGGACAGAACAGGAATGGAGTCTTAGAACTTTTAGTAAGTAATCTAGCTAGGTATGTGTTAGATTATGATTTCTTTAAATGGCTGAGAAAAGAATTGTGGTGAATAGAATAACTATTTCTGTCTGTGTATCTTTTTTGTAACTTAAGGTTTTGCCTAGAGGGGTTCTCTATGTTTTTGAATCTAATTACCCTGTAAGATATCTACCATCCTGATTTTACAGGGGGGATTTCTTTATTTCTATTTACTTCTATTTTTTATTAAAAGTCTTCTTGTAAAACACTGAATGCTTTTTCATTGTTCTCAGATCCAAGGGTTTGGGTCTGTGGTCACCTATGCAAATTGGTGAGGCTTTTTATCCAACATTTCCCAGGAAAGGGGGGGGTGCAAGTGTTGGAAGGATTGTTCATTGTTCTTAAGATCCAAGGGTCTGGGTCTGTAGTCACCTAGGCAAATTGGTGAGGCTTTTTACCAAACCTTGTCCAGGAAGTGGGGTGCAAGGTTTTGGGAAGTATTTTGGGGGGAAGGACGCGTCCAAACAGCTCTTCCCCAGTAACCAGTATTAGTTTGGTGGTGGTAGCGGCCAGTCCAAGGATAGCGGGGGTAATATTTTGTACCTTGGGGAAGTTTTGACCTAAGCTGGTAAAGATAAGCTTAGGAGGTTTTTCATGCAGGTCCCCACATCTGTACCCTAGAGTTCAGAGTGGGGGAGGAACCGTGACAGAGGCAAAGGGAGCTAGTACAGATGGAAGAGATGGATTGGGCAAAATGAGGAAAAATCGCCCCCCAAAACTTGAATTCACAGTGGCACCGGAGAATAGAGTCTCCATAAAGAGGCCAGTGCGGTGATATATGGGTTAGTGCAACCTTTAGATCCAGACAGAGTTTGAAGTTCCCTAAAATATCGCCGGAGAAGCTATCTGTCCAGACGCAAAGAGCAAAGACGATCAGGTGGTGTGGATGAGCTTTGCAATCTGACAGTTGGAGGCTTCTCCGAAGGCAGAGCGTTCCCACCCAGTCACAGTCAGAAACTAGGCACCACTGGGAAAGGAAACGGAACAAACACCCGGGGCACTTTGAAACTCCACTCAAGGATCTCAGGGGGCTTTACAAGATTCAGTTACAGCCTTACAATCCTGTCTAAAACAGGTAAAGGACCTTCACTGAAATGCAACCACCTCTAGGGTGGAATGTGACAGCTGTTTAACAATGCACAGGAACAGTACCCAAGAGTTTTGAACAGGAAGTGAGGGGTAACTCAGCCTTGCCAACTCTTGTGATTTCATCACGATTCTTGTGATACTTGGTATTTTCCTTAAAGCCCCAGCTCCTGGAGTCCTGGGATTAGGCGAGAAGCTCAGCTTTTGTTAAAAGAAATTAAGTTTCTAGCTCTCATGGTGTGGAAGGGTGGCCTCACTGATGGAGCGCCCCATCTGGCCAGACATGGCGTAGCAGCTCTTTCATCTCTAGTGCCCCCTGCTGAAGGTGGTCCAGCAGTGGTCTGCCTCTTCTTACAACTCCATCCTTCAGCAAGGTCCCAGTGCAGTCCCCCCCGTTCTGGGAGAACAGAAGGTCCAATGTCTTTCCTGACTGGGCCCTGTGGTCCCTAAATCTTCCCTCTGGGTTTTCACTTCTCTGTATCCTTTTCTCAGGGGCCTCCTGCTACCCTCCTTGCTGGCTATCAGGGGACCCACCAACCTGTAGCCAAGGTCTCCTCTGTCAGGCTCCTTGCTGCCTCCCTGGACTCATGCCATTAGCCTTTCTTCAGGCCTTCTCCCCACAGCATCTGTAGGCTTACCCTCCTTGCAGGGACAGGAAATCCCCTGGAATTCCCTGACAAAATCCCGCACTAAAAGTACAAACGTTCTGCCCTCCCAGGGCTTGGCCTTTCATCCCGCTTTGCTCCTCAGCTGAACACCTCCCAGGGCGCTCTCCCGGCGAGTCTGGATCTTCCCCTAGTATCAGCACTGCCCACCGGCGCTTGCCCCACCCCGCTGGCGGCTCCATGTCTCTCCTGACCTCTTGTCAGAGCTCTCGACTCAGGAGAGGATCCCCCAGGTCAGCTGCCCACCCTGGACTGCCTCTTTGACCCTGCCGGTCTCTCTATGGCCAAGTATCCTGCCCCCCTCTCCCTGCAGCCCCCTTCTCACCGGAGCTTCTTGGTGTTGGGGTTGGTCCTGCTTTGAGCAGGGGGTTGGACTAGATGACCTCTTGAGATCCCTTCCAACCCTCATCTTCTATGATGCTTTAGAGCGACCACCCAGCTCCTTTCCCAGCATCCGGGCTTCATCTTCCCCTGAGTCTGGTGCAGCCGGGTGGGGCCATTCACCCCCAGCCCCATGTTAACTCTTTCAGCGCCCGGCCAGGGTCTCTGCCCCATCACGCATGGCTGTGGAGAAACGCTTCCAAACATGACCAGGTCAGGAACGAGGCGCAAATAAAACGAGTCCAAGGGTGTGTTTTTTTTTTTTTTTATTTAAATCTCAGGATTTTTAAGCCAAGCTCGTGATGTTTCTGCAGCCTGACTGTATTGCCACGGGGAATTGTGCCAGCCCGCCCGAGAGCAGGCAACAGGAGAGGCCTGGGCTGCACAGAAACCTGTTGCAGGGCACCAGGGTTTGGAAAAGTCTCTTCACAAAACATAAAAATGAAGTGTCTGGAAGAAGCCCCCCCCCCCCCCATCCGCCTACAGGTGGAGTTCCCCTCGCATGCCGTCACTGGCCAGGTATAGAATCCGCCTACGAACAGGAAACCCTTTGTACTTTCCTGGTGCGCAGGGGTGAGGGTGGGGGGGATCTCCTCTTAATGGAAAGAAAACAGGTCCCGCGGGCTCCTTTCATCGGCCGCCCCCATGCAGAACGAGGTATCTTGAGCAGCACAGAGCTCAAGCATCGCTCCCGCCCCACCTGCAGCGCTCTGGGGCCACGTGAAGGACTGAAGATGCTGCCCCGGGTGCTCCGCCCATCTCAGCTGTGTGCTGGGTGGGAAAAGGTTAAAGCACATTGGTTTTGGCAGAAGGCCCGAAGAGGAACGTCCCAGGGCTGTGTGCTCTGTGTGGAGGTCTAGGAAGAGACGCTCGCTGGCAGAGAGAGGGGCTGGGGGAATGGGGGGAGAGAGTGGCAGAGAGAGAGAAGAGGAGAAAAGGAGGAAGCGAGAAGGTTCAATAGCAGGGCGGGAGCGAGGCGGAGAAAGACTCTCGGGGAATGGAGTGACTGTGACGGAGGGAAAGCGTGATGGGCCGAGGGGCAAGGAAGGGAGAGATGAAGAAGGGAGGGAAGAATTGCAGATGGCAAGAGAATCATAGAATCATAGAATATCAGGGTTGGAAGGGACCCCAGAAGGTCATCTAGTCCAACCCCCTGCTCAAAGCAGGACCAATTCCCAGTTAAATCATCCCAGCCAGGGCTTTGTCAAGCCTGACCTTAAAAACCTCTAAGGAAGGAGATTCTACCACCTCCCTAGGTAACGCATTCCAGTGTTTCACCACCCTCTTAGTGAAAAAGTTTTTCCTAATATCCAATCTAAACCTCCCCCACTGCAACTTGAGACCATTACTCCTCGTTCTGTCATCTGCTACCATTGAGAACAGTCTAGAGCCATCCTCTTTGGAACCCCCTTTCAGGTAGTTGAAAGCAGCTATCAAATCCCCCCTCATTCTTCTCTTCTGCAGGCTAAACAATCCCAGCTCCCTCAGCCTCTCCTCATAACTCATGTGTTCCAGTCCCCTAATCATTTTTGTTGCCCTTCGCTGGACTCTCTCCAATTTATCCACATCCTTCTTGAAGTGTGGGGCCCAAAACTGGACACAGTACTCCAGATGAGGCCTCACCAATGTCGAATAGAGGGGAACGATCACGTCCCTCGATCTGCTCGCTATACCCCTACTTATACATCCCAAAATGCCATTGGCCTTCTTGGCAACAAGGGCACACTGCTGACTCATATCCAGCTTCTCGTCCACTGTCACCCCTAGGTCCTTTTCCGCAGAACTGCTGCCTAGCCATTCGGTCCCTAGTCTGTAGCTGTGCATTGGGTTCTTCCGTCCTAAGTGCAGGACCCTGCACTTATCCTTATTGAACCTCATCAGATTTCTTTTGGCCCAATCCTCCAATTTGTCTAGGTCCTTCTGTATCCTATCCCTCCCCTCCAGCGTATCTCCCACTCCTCCCAGTTTAGTATCATCCGCAAATTTGCTGAGAGTGCATCCACACCATCCTCCAGATCATTTATGAAGATATTGAACAAAACCGGCCCCAGGACCGACCCTTGGGGCACTCCACTTGATACCGGCTGCCAACTAGACATGGAGCCATTGATCACTACCCGTTGAGCCCGACAATCTAGCCAACTTTCTACCCACCTTATAGTGCATTCATCCAGCCCATACTTCCTTAACTTGCTGACAAGAATACTGTGGGAGACCGTGTCAAAAGCTTTGCTAAAGTCAAGAAACAATACATCCACTGCTTTCCCTTCATCCACAGAACCAGTAATCTCATCATAAAAGGCGATTAGATTAGTCAGGCATGACCTTCCCTTGGTGAATCCATGCTGACTGTTCCTGATCACTTTCCTCTCATGCAAGTGCTTCAGGATTGATTCTTTGAGGACCTGCTCCATGATTTTTCCAGGGACTGAGGTGAGGCTGACTGGCCTGTAGTTCCCAGGATCCTCCTTCTTCCCTTTTTTAAAGATTGGCACTACATTAGCCTTTTTCCAGTCATCCGGGACTTCCCCCGTTCGCCACGAGTTTTCAAAGATAATGGCCAATGGCTCTGCAATCACAGCCGCCAATTCCTTCAGCACTCTCGGATGCAACTCGTCCGGCCCCATGGACTTGTGCACGTCCAGCTTTTCTAAATAGTCCCTAACCACCTCTATCTCCACAGAGGGCTGGCCATCTCTTCCCCATTTTGTGATGCCCAGCGCAGCAGTCTGGGAGCTGACCTTGTTAGTGAAGACAGAGGCAAAAAAAAGCATTGAGTACATTAGCTTTTTCCACATCCTCTGTCACTAGGTTGCCTCCCTCATTCAGTAAGGGGCCCACACATTCCTTGGCTTTCTTCTTGTTGCCAACATACCTGAAGAAACCCTTCTTGTTACTCTTGACATCTCTGGCTAGCTGCAGCTCCAGGTGCGATTTGGCCCTCCTGATATCATTCCTACATGCCCGAGCAATATTTTTATACTCTTCCCTGGTCATATGTCCAACCTTTCACTTCTTGTAAGCTTCTTTTTCTGAGATAATAATTGCTGAGTCCCATGTGCCGGCCAGTGTTATGTATCTAGCTTCCCATTTGGACAATGCGTTGGTGGGATGTTTCCCCATTTTCTGTATTGGGAGGAAACCAGCTGGCTGCAAACTCTCAGCTGGGATCTGAGCTGCAGCATGATCGAGCGGCTCCAGAAATGCCGGAAACAACATGAATCACGGAGAACCACGTTCCTTTGCTGAGCCCAGAGCCACCTGCCCTTTAGCACCAAAACTCCAGCTCAGCGGGCTGAGCACAGAGAGGTGGGGTGGGAGATCTGCAGTCTGTTCTCTGGCTCTGCCACTCACTCACTGCCTGACCTTGGGGTAGCTTAGCTACATGTTTTGTGCCTCAGTTTCCCCCACCTGTAAAATGGGGATAAAGATACTGCCCCACCTTTGAGATCTAGGGATGGGAAGAGCCCCATAGACGTGTGAGCCATTGTTATTATTGTTAGGGTCAAATTCTGTTCTCACATGCATCAGCGACTTCAGTACTATCTCTTTCATGAACTAAGCCCACAGATGGGGTGACGGGTGTGTGTGGGGGGCGAGGGGCCAGAGGAATGAGAGGAAGAAGGGAGGGGAGAAAGGGACTGATTGTGCCCTCTCACAACCAACGGTGGCTTTGCCTGGGGGTCAGGGCTCAGTGTGGGCAGAGAGAGAAAGAGAGTGAGAGGAAGCAGGAAGAAAGGAGAGAGGGGAATGGGGGTATCAATGATTCCCTGATCTGCCGTCAAGCTGGGTCTTGAATCTCCATTTGCTGCGTGGTGATCTGGTGGTGTTTAACCCTCCTCTTTGCAACTGATGGGACTGAAGGCCAGGGCTGCAGATCACCAGGCCCCACCAAACACCTGCACACACGTAGCCCTGCATTCTTTGCCTTGCCAAAGAGCCCAGGGAAGCTGGTGTATGTTCTGGATGCACGAGGGACACCGGGCAGGGGGTGGGAGTAGTCAGCACTGCTCTTTAATAACGAGAGCGGTGGGCTCCTGGTGGACAGTGCAGTCAAGGGCTAAGCACTAGCGAAGAGCTAGTCCAGAGATAGGCAAACTACGGCCCGTGGGCCACATCCGGCCCGCAGGACCATCCTACCCGGCTCCTGAGCTCCTGGCCCGGGAGGCTTGCCCCGGCCCTCCCCTGCTATCCTCCCTCCCCTGCAGTCTCAGCTCACCGCACCGCCGGCGCAAGGCTCTGGGTGACCGGGCAGCGCAGTTGCAGAGCCGTGGCCTGACCCAGTGCTCTGGGCAGCGCGGTAAGGGGGCGGGGGGGTTGGATAGAGGTCAGGGGCCGGGGGTGTGGATAGGGGTTGGGGCGGTCAGAGAGCGGGGAACAGGGGGGTTGGATGGGGCAGGGGTCCCGGGGGGCAGTCAGGAATGGGGGGGGTTGGATGGGGCAGCAGGGGGGTCAGGGGACAGAAACCAGGGGGTTGGATGGGGCAGGAGTCCCAGGGGAGCCGTCAGGGGGCGAGAAGCAGGAGGGTCAGATAGGAGGGGGGGGCCGGGCCACGCCTGACTGTTTGGGGAGACACAGCCTCCCCTAACCGGCCCTCCATACAATTTTGGAAACCTGATGTGGCCCTCAGGCCAAAAAATTTTCCCACCCCAATCTAGTCTGTCCTCCTGTATAACATGGGCCAGAGACCTGCCCCGAAATCATTCCTAGAGCAGATCTTTTAGACGAACATCTGCCAGTGATGGAGAACCTACCACGCCCTCTGGTAAATTGTTCCAATGGTTCATTACTCTCATCGTGAAAAATATACACCTTATTTCCACTCTGAGTTTGTCTAGCTTCAACTTCCAGCCATTGGACTGTTTTAGACCTTTCCCTGCTAGATTGAACAGCCTGTTATTAAATATTTGTTCCGCAGGTAAGTACTTATAGACTGTGATCAAGTTCCTCCTTAACCTTCTCTTTGTTAAACTAAATAGATTGAGCTCCGTGAGTCTACCCCTACAAGGCAGGTTTTCTAATCCTTTAATCATTCTCATTGCTCTTCTCTGAATCCTCTCCAATTTATCAACCTCCTTCTTGAATTGTGGACATCAGAACTGGACACGCTATTCCAGCAGTTGTCACACCTCTGCCAGATACAGAGGTAAAATAACCTCTTTGCCCACACTGGATGGTCCCCTGTTTATGCATCCCAGGATCGCATTAGCTCATTTGGCCCCAGCATCACATTGGGAGCTCATGTTCAGCTGATTATCCACCACGCCCCCCAAATCTCTTTCAGAGTCCCTGCTTTCCAGGAGAGATCCTGCATCCTGTAAGTATGGCTGACAGTCTTTGTTCCTGGCTGTACATATTTACATTTAACTGTATTAAAACACATATCGTTGGATTGCACTCAGCTTCCCAATGTCCTCTTCATAATTTACCACTCCCGCAGCAGACCAGGGCCCCACTGAGCTAGACAGTGTGCAAACATATAACATAGAGGTAGTCCCTGCCCCAGAGAGCTTCCAATCTCAGTTACTCTGTATCCCATTTATTCTTCTATCAGCTCAGTTTGGCTTGTCCCTGCTTGGCGACCCAGAACTTTATTTATGTGGGATCCCTAGAGAAAAGCTTCTCTGTTCCCTGGGGTGCAGGGTTTTGCCTTGCTCTGCGGAAAAGACATTCATTCTCTGGAACGCCTGGAACCCCTCCACCACTGGAATGATACTATCTCAGAAGCAGAGGCCAGCACCAGGGCAGTCACTGCTCAAGCGGGTGGTTGAGGCAGGATTGAATCTTTTGAGTCCTAGGCAAACACCTCTTGCAATTAAAGAAAATAAAAATAAAAAAAAATGTAATGGCCAGGCCAGCGTATAGGACATTGGGTTTCAAGGTCTCAGCTGAAAACACATGCACGGAGTAAGCTGCGTGGAGACCAGTGGCTACCTGGCCTCTTGCTGGGATTTGAACCCGAGGTCCATGACACCTGCTGCAGGGGCCAGGGAATTCCCTGACTTGGACCCTGCGGCGTCACCATCCCACCTCCCAGCAACAGCAGACGCTTCAGGACGGTGGGCTCGACTCTGACCTCGCTGTGGGGTCAAGCCAGAGGGATTCCCCAGACTTCGACAGAGTCGTCCTGTTCTCAGCGGGATCTGAATCTGGCCGGGCTCAGCACCGACGCGCCCGGCTTGTCTCCCTGGGGGGACGCTGTTCCCACCTGCCTTGGGGGGCGTCGAAGGGTGGGGAGCTTTCCTGGTGGAAAGTGAGGTCAGGGTGAGGTAGTCTTAGGTCATGGCAGGCGGCCATGGGGAAGCACTTGACACTTGAGCTCTGCCACCTAGTGGTTGAAAATTATTACGCACCCCCAGGGCTGGAGAACGTTACAAGCAACCACTTGTTGGCTGCCCCCGTATTCTTTCTTGCAAACGAGGCTGGGAGCAATCTTGGAAGGGGCAGGGAGGAAGTGTGCGTGCGTGGGTGCGTGCCTGTTCACTGGGAGCCTAAAGGGCCTGCCCCTTCCAGGGATAGACTCTGTCTGCTCCCCATTGGGGCAGTTGCAGTTGGCAAGGATGCATTGTCTAGTGGCTCAGGAGGAGGCCTAGGCTGGGAGTCAGGACTCCTGGGTTCTATTCCTGCCTTTGAAGCTGAGAGACTTTAGCAGGTCATGGTTCTCAGTGCCGTGAGCTCTGTGAAATGGGGCTATTAACAGACTGGCTGTGACGGAATGATGATGAGGCATTTGAGGTCTCCAGAAACCTCTAGAGAAAAGGGAGCACTCAGGATATTCCCAGCGGCTCTTCCCTTTGTGTGGAATCAGTGTAGTCTAGAGGGGATTGGTTATGCTCTAAGGATAAATATTCACTCAGGGCCCAACTCCGTTGTCAGTGACACCAGCATCAGTCCAGAGCGGAGGCCAAGAGAGCAGTCCAGAGCGGAGGCCAAGAGAGCAAGTGTGGATTTACACCCTTGTCACCCAGCGCTTGATATTCAGAAATATCCAGCTAGGTACGTGTGCTGCAAAATACATTCCACCTGCCCCACGTGGCTGGGGGTAAACTCCAGGGAGCTGTGGTTCCCTTCACAGCTGGGTAATCTCTCCGGGGGGTGGATAAACCTTCAGGAAATGCACCTCCTCTCCCCTTCCTGCAATGGGCTGAGGCTGCACCTCCAGAGCTCTGGCAAAGTGAAGCCTTGGTGTGTATCCCACAGGGAGCCCAGCCTGCTCATAGGCTGTGTGATCAATTTCACAGCCGTTTGCCTTTGCTTATTAGAAAGCAGGGATTTCACTGCAGGGCAACATTCAGGCAGAGTCGATTGAGTGAGAGAGGCTAGAAGGGCTCTGCAAAGAAACAGCAAACAAAACCAGACCCTGCCATGGTCACTTGGGAAGGGGCTGCCAGGAGGAGGCTGCAGGCTCTGCCTGGGGGTTTCCCAGTATCCGGACACAGCTCTGTAAAGAACAAAACCAAACCCAAACCCTCTAGGGCATCAGGATTTTATTCGATAGCTCCCAAACTTTAAGGCCAGAGCCTGCTGCCACCTGCCTTGCAACCTGGTGGAAATGCCCCCCCCTGCGAAGGACCCTGGGCTGTTCCAAGCATTAGCCTCCCCCTCTTGCTGGTTAGAGGGAGCACAGTGAAGTGGGAGGGAGGCACTGATGGTGGGCTCAGCACAGAAGCCAATCCAACAGGGAGTGTAACGGGGGCCTCATTCCTGGTTGGGGTCCTTAGGCCCTACCGCCATCACAAAATTCAAGATGCAGTCGCTAAGGAAAATGAGACACACAGTCCCTAGCTGCAGAACTGGCAGGAGGTGCCTGCCTCGATCCTCTAGCTGAAGGATATTTTTGCTTCCCCCCATCAAAAGACAGGAAAGTGGTTCCCATTCCCCCATTTCTTACTATTCTCCATTCCCCAGGTCTCCCCATCTCTAGCTTCCTTAGTTCTCATGGCTTCACATCTCCCAAGGGTTCCCTGCTAGCTGGCTGCCTGGCCTCCTCCCAAACTCAGTGACACAGATGGCTGCTTCCTGGAGTGGAGCTCCTCCCAAAGACACACAATACCTCTGGAATGTGGCACCCTAGGCCTTGCCTCAAGCCATCCTATCTCAGCTGATTCCAGTTCCTGCTTGCTGAGACTTCCTTGCCAAGAGCTGGTCACACTCTGCCCAGCCACCACCAGCTTGCGAGGAGCTAATATCCTGAGCTGACCCCTTGGTCTCAATTAGATGATCTTTCCCAGGCATGCTGCCAAAGACACCTGTCTGAGAAGGATTGTGGAGGAAGTCAAGGGTTTGCTTCCTAGACAATGAAGGGGTAGAAAGGAGTTTTGGTAGGTTCCTGGCCTGTTGAGCTGTTGAATTGATTGTTTTAATGCTGCTGAGTTTTAATGGTGTGTGCGTTACTAATTACGTCGTCTAATTCTTCTAGTGATGTCTCTGATGTGGAAGTTGTCAACCACCATATTCCATCTTTTGCAGTCATAACAGAACTGTCAATCTTCCCATTTCCTTTGGAGATCAGTCCGTCCGACAACATTTCCGACAGATCTGGCTCTCTACCTTCCTCTTCCTGGTTTTCCTGCAGTTTTGCCTGATGGCACAAGAGGTTGAAGTGAGTTGCTCTCTGATCGGGGAGCTACGTGTCTGCAGAAAGATGTTAATCCTTTATCTACGGTCTCAAGTCATTGTGCTATTTTAAAATCCATCCCTCTTGTCATCTCTTCATTTGTAGTTTTGGTTATTCCACTAATTTCTAACATTCTTTTCTAACACCAAAACTCAAACCCTCTGAGTCGTCTCTTGGTGTTCCTTTTAAGTGCTCAGCTCCCACATCCATATGGGCGAGTTAACCATATGTAGCACTAGAGCAAGCTAACGAGGATGTGCAGTCTTAGCTTTCAACAACACAGACGTCTTTGGAAGTTATTGAATGCATTGTTTGCCAGCTGTATCTTTCTCTTGATTTTTTTTTGGTAACATCTTCCATCTGATGTTATTAGACTTGCCATATAGGAGAAGCTATTGCCTTCTTCCATCACTTCACCGTCAAGGTGTAGGTGTTGGCTACCTTGTGTGTTGCTGTACTTACTTATTATCATACTTTTTGTCTTCCTAATATTCATCATCATTCCATGTGTCTTGCTGATATTGTTCATGGCAATATGTATGTTCTGAAGTTCTTCCCTAGAGGAAGTAAGGCAGACTAGGGCAAAGGCATAGCCCAGACCTGGAGGTCTGAATGAATTATGACGTGATTGGAATAACAGAGACTTGGTGGGATAACTCAAATGACTGGAGTACTGTCATGGATGGTTATAAACTGTTCAGGAAGGACAGGCAGGGCAGAAAAGGTGGGGGAGTAGCACTGTATGTAAGGGAGCAGTATGACTGCTCAGAGCTCCGGTACGAAACTGCAGAAAAACCTGAGTGTCTCTGGATTAAGTTTAGAAGTGTGAGCAACAAGAGTGATGTAGTGGTGAGAGTCTGCTATAAACACTGGACCAAGGGGATGAGGTGGATGAGGCTTTCTTCCAGCAGCTCGCGGAAGCTACTAGATCGCACGCCCTGGTTCTCATGGGTGACTTTAATTTTCCTGATATCTGCTGGGAGAGCAATACAACGGTGCATAGACAATCCAGGAAGTTTTTGGAAAGCGTAGGGGACAATTTCCTGGTGCAAGTGCTAGAGGAGCCAACTGGGGGGAGCTTTTCTTGACCTGCTGCTCACAAACCGGGAAGAATTAGTAGGGGAAGCAAAAGTGGATGGGAATCTGGGAGGCAGTGACCATGAGTTGGTTGAGTTCAGGATCCTGACACAGGGAAGAAAGGTAAGCAGCAGGATACGGACCCTGGACTTCAGGAAAGCAGACTTCGACTCCCTCAGGGAATGGATGGGTAGGATCCCCTGGGGGACTAACATGAAGGGGAAAGCAGTCCAGGAGAGCTGGCTGTATTTCAAGGAATCCCTGTTGAGGTTACAGGGACAAACCATCCCGATGTGTCGAAAGAATAGTAAATATGGCAGGCGACCAGCTTGGCTTAACGGTGAAATCCTAGCGGATCTTAAGCATAAAAAAGAAGCTTACAAGAAGTGGAAAGTTGGACATATGACCAGGGAGGAGTATAAAAATATTGCTCGGGCATGTAGGAATGAAATCAGGAGGGCCAAATCGCACCTGGAGCTGCAGCTAGCGAGAGATGTTAAGAGTAACAAGAAGGGTTTCTTCAGGTATGTTGGCAACAAGAAGAAAGCCAAGGAAAGTGTGGGCCGCTTAATGAATGAGGGAGGCAACCTAGTGACAGAGGATGTGGAAAAAGCTAATGTACTCAATGCTTTTTTTGCCTCTGTCTTCACGAACAAGGTCAGCTCCCAGACTGCTGCGCTGGGCATCACAACATGGGGAATAGATGGCCAGCCCTCTGTGGAGAAAGAGGTGGTTAGGGACTATTTAGAAAAGCTGGACGTGCACAAGTCCATGGGGCCGGACGAGTTGCATCCGAGAGTGCTGAAGGAATTGGCTGTGATTGCAGAGCCATTGGCCATTATCTTTGAAAACTCGTGGCGAACGGGGGAAGTCCCGGATGACTGGAAAAAGGCTAATGTAGTGCCAATCTTTAAAAAAGGGAAGAAGAAGGATCCTGGGAGCTACAGGCCAGTCAGCCTCACCTCAGTCCCTGGAAAAATCATGGATCAGGTCCTCAAAGAATCAATCCTGAAGCACTTGCATGAGAGGAAAGTGATCAGGAACAGTCAGCATGGATTCACCAAGGGAAGGTCATGCCTGACTAATCTAATCGCCTTTTATGATGAGATTACTGGTTCTGTGGATGAAGGGAAAGCAGTGGATGTATTGTATCTTGACTTTAGCAAAGCTTTTGACACTGTCTCCCACAGTATTCTTGTCAGCAAGTTAAAGAAGTACGGGCTGGATGAATGCACTATAAGGTGGGTAGAAAGTTGGCTAGATTTTCGGGCTCAACGGGTAGTGATCAATTGCTCCATGTCTAGTTGGCAGCCGGTGTCAAGTGGAGTGCCCCAGGGGTCGGTCCTGGGGCTGGTTTTGTTCAATGTCTTCATAAATGATCTGGAGGGTGGTGTGGATTGCACTCTCAGCAAATTTGCGGATGATACTAAACTGGGAGGAGTGGTAGATACGCTGGAGGGCAGGGATAGGATACAGAGGGACCTAGACAAATTGGAGGATTGGGCCAAAAGAAATCTGATGAGGTTCAATAAGGATAAGGGCAGGGTCCTGCACTTAGGACGGAAGACCCAATGCACAGCTACAGACTAGGGACCGAATGGCTAGGCAGCAGTTCTGCGGAAAAGGACCTAGCGGTGACAGTGGACAAGAAGCTGGATATGAGTCAGCAGTGTGCCCTTGTTGCCAAGAAGGCCAATGGCATTTTGGGATGTATAAGTAGGGGCATAGTGAGCAGATAGAGGGACGTGATCGTCCCCCTCTATTTGACATTGGTGAGGCCTCATCTGGAGTACTGTGTCCAGTTTTGGGCCCCACACTACAAGAAGGATGTGGATAAATTGGAAAGAGTCCAGCGAAGGGCAACAAAAATGATTAGGGATCTGGAACACATGACTTATGAGGAGAGGCTGAGGGAACTGGGATTGTTTAGTCTGCAGAAGAGAAGAATGAGGGGGGATTTGATAGCTGCTTTCAACTACCTGAGAGGTGGTTCCAGAGAGGATGGTTCTAGACTATTCTCAGTGGTGGAAGAGGACAAGACAAGGAGTAATGGTCTCAAGTTGCAGTGGGGGAGGTTTAGGTTGGATATTAGCAAAAACTTTTTCACTAGGAGGGTGGTGAAACACTGGAATGCGTTGCCTAGGGAGGTGGTGGAATCTCCTTCCTTAGAAGTTTTTAAGGTCAGGCTTGACAAAGCCCTGGCTGGGATGATTTAATTGTGGATGGCTCCTGCTTTTGAGCAGGGGGTTGGACTAGATGACCTCCTGAGGTCCCTTCCAACCCTGATATTCTATTCTATTCTATGATTCTATAGCTTATGCTGTTGAGGTATACGCCATTGACCTGCATGCAATGGGTGATGTCTTCTAAACCTTCCCTCATTACACCTTTTACATCCATGTTAAATAGTTGCAGAAATAGAATGTAACCTCCATGTATGCCTTTCTTGATGCTGCAATACCCAGTTCATAGTTTGTTTGGATTGCTGCTTTGTATCCCTAGGAAAGGCTTTTTATTAATTATAACTCTTGAGAGTTAATATTACATTCTTCAAGAATATGTATACTCTTGTCACATCGGATTTTATCAAATGCCTTCTCATAATCTACAAAGCACATATAAATTCCCCTTTGCGCTTCTATCGCACGCTTGCATTAGACCCTTAGGGCAAAGATTGCCTCCCTTGTGCCTGCTCCTGGGCGGAAACCAAACTGACTTCTGCTAATTCTTGTTGCAAGATGTTGACGTATCTGCATGCCAACAATTTTCAACAAAACGTTAAGTGTGTGGCTTATCGAGCTTATAGTTCAATGTTCACATTCCTTAGCATTATTTGCCTTCAGTAAAGGAATAAAGTCCTCCTGAGGTTCTCCTGGTGTGTACATCTGATTAAAAAGTTCTAGCAAATACGTTTTTGAATCTTCATTCAGAGATTGTAGCATTTATTACAGAAGGTGGAGAAAGCAACTAGGGGAGAGGCTGCTCTAGATTTGATTCTGACAAATAAGAAGGAATTGGTTGAGAATTTGAATGTGGAAGGCAGCTTTGGTGAAAGAGATCATGAAATGATAGAAAAGGGCAAATATAGTACCTATGTATAAACAGGGGAATAAGGACAACCAGAGAATTATAGACCAGTCAGCTTAACTTTGGTACCTGGAAAGATAATGGAGCAAATAATCAAGCAACCAGTTTGTAAGCACCTCAAAGACAATAAGGTGATAAGTAACAGTCAACATGGATTTGTCAAGAACAAATCATGTCAAACCAACTTAATATCCTTCTTCGACAGGGCAACAAGCCTTGTGGAAAGGGAGGAAGCAGTAGATGTGATATATCTTAACTTTAGTAAGGCTTTTGATACTGTCTCACATGACCTGATAAACTAGGGCAATATAGCCTAGACGAACCTACTATAAGGTGGGTCCACAACTGACTGGAAAAACATACTTATAGAGTAGTTATCAGTGGTTCACAGTCAAGCTGGAAGGGCATATCGCATGGGGTCCTGCAGAGAGCTGTGTTGGGTCTGGTTCTATGCAATATCTTCATAAATGATTTGGGTAATGGCACAGAGAGTGCACTGATAAAAGTTTGCGGACGATACCAAGCTGGGAGGGGTTGCAAGCACTTTGGAGGACAAGATTAGAATTCAAAATGATCTTGACAAACTGGAGAAATGGTCTGAAATAAATAGGATGAAATTCAATAAGGACAAATGCAAAGTACTCCACTGAGGAAGGAATGAATAATTAATTGCACAAATACACAATGGGAAATGACTGCATAGGAAGGAGTACTCCAGAAAAGGATCTGGGGGTTACAAACTAAACGCGGGTCAACAATGTAATACTGTTGGAAAAAAAGCGAACCTCACTGTGGGATGCATTAGCAAGAGTGTTGCAAGCAAGATATGAGAACTCATCTCCACTCAACTCAGCACTGCTAAGGCCTCAGCTGGAGTATTGTGTCCCGTTCTGGGCATCACACTTCAGGAAAGATGTGGACAAACTGGAGAAAGTCCAGAAAAGAGCAACAAAAATGATTAAAGCTCTAGAAAACGTGACCTACAAGGAAAGTTTGAAAAAACTGGGTTTGTTTAGTTTGGAGAAGAGAAGACTGAGGGGGGACTTAATAACAGTCTTCAAATATGTAAAAGGTTGTTATAAAGAGGAGGCTGATAAATTGTTCTCCTTATCCACTGAGGATAGGATAAGAAGCAATGGGCTTCAATTGCAACAAGGAAGGTTTAGTTGGACATTAGGAAAAACTTTCTGTCAGGGTAGCTAAGCACTGGAACAAATTGCCCAGGGAGGTTGTGGAATCTCTCCCACTGGAGGTTTTTAAGAACAAGTTAGACAAACACCTGTCAGAGATGGTCTAGGTGATACGTAGTCCTGCCTCAGTGCAGGGGACTGGACTAGATCAGTGGGTCTCAACCTTTGTGGGCTCAGGACCCCTCTGTAAATGGTTATGATTTGTTGTGACCCAGTAAATAGCCGCTCCCCTGACTGGACCAAGCCGGTGTGAGTGAAGCTGTGCCCTGGTTCACGGGATGGCAGTGCCACTCGCTCAGATTTGGCCTGCCAGGGCTCTCGTCATCATGATGGCTGGTCCATACCTGAGTGGTGCTGGCACCCCGGACTTGCAGTGCCTGGAGCAGGGGGCGAGCACAGCCAGCCCCATGGGACCGGAGCTGCAGGAGCTGCCAGGCCAACCTCTGAAACATTCTGGTGATCCAATTTGGGTCCCGGCCCATCGGCTGAGAAGCCCTGGACTAGATGACCTATCAAGGTCCCTTCCAGTCCTGCATTTCTATGATTCTACGATTTCAATTACAATCCCATCTTCCCCAGCTGCTTTTCCTCACTTTATACTTTTCAACACTCTTTTTGGTTCCCACATGTAATATACAATGCTTTTTCTTCTCCTCTTTTGATCTCTGTATTCTCCAGTTTTTCAGATTAATCAACAAGCTCCTTCAAGTATCCCGTCCATCTTTCCAGGATTTTGCTGGTTTCATGGCATACCCTTGCCATCCTTAGTTTTAATGCAGATAATTCCCTTTTTTTTTTTTTGACTTCTTCATTTGTCTCATAGTTCCTTTTACAGAGCAATGAATCTCCTTGTGGTTGGTTTTGTTTTCCTGTTCTTCAGTTTCATCGCATCTTTGTTCCAGCCATGTATTTTAAGTCACTGGTGATGGGTGAACTTTGGAGAGGTTCGGTCTGGGAATGTACCCACAAGTGCAGATGCTTTGATCAGCCATCTCTAACCCTTGTGAGTCTGAAAATGTCATGGGATCAGGGTCTCTTGGAGATTCCCCATGCACCTCCCCATGCAGGTCAGGGTGGAAATACAGCAAGAGCAGTCCTCATCAGGGCTTTACTTCTTCTGCCAGGACCTGGAAACAAAGTAGCCACAGAAAGCAGGAAAACTAAACATTAACAAAATTAATGGAACTTTTAAAAACTCTTACAGAGCTTTGAGATGGGGTGGCATTGTGGGCTAATGGTTAGCACACTGGACTGGGAGTTAAGAGAGCTTCTATTCCTGGCTGTGCTGCTGGGTGAGCATGGGCAAGTCACTTCCCCACCCGTGCCTCAGTTTTCCCATCTGTAAGATGGGATAATGATGCAAGCTCTATGGGTGAACAATGCTATACAAGAGCTTGGCGTTGTTTATGCATTTATGGCAGGTATCACATTCCACCAAAGGCTCTCAGAGTGTTTCACCATGGGTGACATCATTGTCTCCAGTTTACAGACAGGGAAACTGAGGCACAGAACAGCAAAGTGACTTGCCCCAGTGACTTGTCACATGGTACATCAGTAGCAGGGACTAGAACCCAAGAAGCCTGTTTCCCAGTCCTTGGTGGCTTACCTCTTATTGTAACTAGACCATTTCCTCACTCCCTCAAAGTAGGGTATTTTACAAGCTCAGAGGATCTCTGCTTGCTGCAGGGTTTGTTTCTGGGGGGTGGGGAAGGCGAGGAAGAGGTCTCCCCCCGAGATATTTATGTCCCATTCCTTTCCAAGGGGCAGCTCTGGGCTACTCTTCCAGGGCTATCAGAGTGGCTCTCAAACTTTTGTGCTGGTGACCCCAGATAGAATAACCTCGCGACCTCCTGAGAGGTCCTGACCCCCAGTTTGAGAACCCCTGGGCTATCACAACCTCTGGCTGGTCTGAGGCCTACAGATTGTCCCTCCAGAGGCTGCGTGTTGGTTGTCTGTACCCCTTCCTCCCCGGGCACAGATGGGTATGGCCAATCCACCAGGCCATGGGACTAGAGTCCTAGTGACCCCTGCATGGTTGTCAGCACACTTTGTATTTACCCCAGGGGGAAGGATAGGGGAGAGGATGCTGCCCCGTCCCCCTGGGGCATGTGTGGGGATTTCCCTTCCTTACCCAGATTTCTTCCCTTAGCAGGTTTCATTACATAGCATCAAGTTTCAGCATCATTCTAGGAGTAATAGAAACCACTATGAAGTGAAGTGACTGGCTCCTCGGGGTTCATTTCCTTCATGCTAAGCACAATAACAGAAGTGAGAAACAGGAGAAAACTACTCTCAAGTCCCAGGTAACCCGCCGCCCCCTCCCCTCCCCACCCCAGTGTAGAACTGGTTCCCTTCAGCAAACATAGTGGTGCAATGACCAGTCTTCAATGACCCACCTTTTCTCATCACTACATTTGGGAACCAGTCCCAGCGCCTGACCGAGCTCAGCGATGGAGAACATTGCTCGGCATTCAGCTTCAATATTCTTCACTAAGTTTCTTAATGGCTCCTACAGCAGTAGATAGACCAGGGGTGGGCAAATTTTTTGGCCTGAGGGCCACATCTGGGAATAGAAATTATATGGCGGGCCATGAATGCTCACAGAATTGGGGTTGGGATGTGGGAGGGGGTTAGGGGTCTAGTTGGGGGTGCGGGCTCCGGGGTGGGGCCAGAAATGAGGAGTTCGGGGTGTAGGAGGGGGCTCTGGGCTGGGGCGGGGAGTTGGAGTGCGGGGGAGGGTGATGGCTCCGGCTGGGGGTGTGGGCTCTGGGGTGGGGCTGGGGATGAGGAGTTTGGGGTGTATGATGGTGTTCTGGGCTGGGACTGAGGGGTTCTGAGGGCAGGAGGGGGATCAGGGCTGGGGCAGGGGCTTGGGGGGCGGAGGGGTGTGCAGGCTCCGGCTGGGGGTGCGGGCTCTGGGGTGGGGCTGGGGATGAGGGGCTTGGGGTGCAGGAGGGGGCTCCAGGCTGGGACCCGAGGCGTTTGGAGGGCAGGAGGGGAATCAGAGCTGGGGCAGAGGGTTAGGGCATGGGGGGAGGCTTAGGGGTGCAGGCTCCAGGCAGTGCTTACCTCAAGCGGCTCCCGGAAGCAGCGGCATGTCCCTTCTCCAGCCCCTATGGAGAGCTGCGGCCACGCAGCTCTGGACACTGCCCCATCCACAGGCACCACCCCTGGAGCTCCCATTGGCTGTGGTTCCCGGCCAATGGGAGTTGCGGGGGTGGCACTTGGGGTGGGAGCAGCATGCAGAGCAGAGCCCCCTGGCAGCCCCTACGTGTAGGAGCCAGAGGGTGGCCATGCTGCTGCTCCTGGAGCTGTGTGGAGTGGCCCCCAACCCTGCTCCCTGGCTGGAGCGCTGGACCGGGGCAAGCCCCAGACCCCGCTTCCCAGCAGGAGCTCAAGGGCTGGATTTTCTATGATCTCCTGTGGATGGCCCAGGTGTTGCATGTCACGGGAGAGACAAGGAACACCTTCCTCTGAATCCTCTGGCAAATCCTCTTAGCCCTGCTTTACACATAGGGGTGGAAAGGCCCTCAAAGGTGTCTAGGCTCCTATCTTCCCTGCATTTCAGTACCTCAATATTGACCTTTGAGGATCTGGGCCTTCAAGCTCAGCTTTCCAGGAACTTTCCACCCAAATTGGGGCCAGATTGTCAAGAGAACTCTGCTCCCATTTAGGCACCTAACCGAAGAGCAGGGTTTCAAAACGGCTCCGCACCCAGCAGTTTCTCCTGCAACACCCAGGGCCAGATCTCCACGGGTTCATTTCAAAAAGTCCAGCCATTTCCTGAGGTACCCAGATGGGAGCAGACCTCTGAAAAGGGACCTAGTACCATACAGGAGGCCCTTGGCACAGGCGGGACTTGAACTGGGTTCACCTGAGTCCTAGCTTGTTAGTCGCAGGGCTCTCCTTTTATTGCAGGAACCTCTGGTGTCCTGTTTATAGGGGTGACTGGGGTGCTGAGGCAGGAGACAAAGCAAACAGCCATTTTGCAGGACTGTCACTCTCTTTGCCTCATTACTCCCAAGGGCAACCCTTGCTGAGAGATCAGTTCTACCCCCTCTGTACATGGCACCGTGATCAAGGCTCCTTTTGGCCCAGCCCACATCCTTCATCCTCTTCAGAGACCCCCTCAGGTGTCACGCCCCGTCCCAGGGTCTGGCTCCACGTGATCATTCCAGAACCTGGCTCTTCCCAAACGGCCCATTCAGGTCTGAAAACAGTACAGGGAAGGGGCATGTTGCAAAAGAAGCGAACATCCTTCTGGGATGTATCAGCAGGAATGCTGTAAGCAAGACACGAGAAGTAATTCTTCCGCTGTAGCTCACGAAAGCTTATGCTCAAATAAATTGGTTAGTCTCTAAGATGCCACAAGTACTCCTTTTCTTTTTGCGAATACAGACTAACACGGCTGCTACTCTGAAATCTTCCGCTCTAGGAATTCTAGTAATTCTTCCGCTGATTAGGCCTCAGCTGGAGTACTGTGTCCAGTTCTGGGCGCCACATTTCAGGAAGGATGAGGACAAATTGGAGAAAGGCCAGAGAAGAGCAACAAAAATGATGAAAGGTCTAGAAACATGACCTATGAGGGAAGATTGAAAAAATTGGGTTTGTTTAGTCTGGAAAAGAGAAGACTGAGAGGGGATGTGATAACAGTTGTCAAGTACATACAAGTTACAAGGAGGAGGAAGAAAAACTTTGAGCAAGGTGTTGGACTAGATGACCTCCTGAAGTCCCTTCCAACCCTGATATTCTATGATTCTATGAAATTGTTGTTCTTAACCTCTGAGATAGGACAAGAAGCAATGGGCTTAAACTGCAGCAAGGGCGGTTTAGGTTGGACATTAGAAAAAACTTCCTAACCGTCAGGGTGGTGAAGCACTAGAATAAATTGCCTAGGGAGGTTGTGGAATCTCCGCCATTGGGGATTTTTAAGAGCATGCTGGACAAACACCTGTCAGGGATGGTCTAGATAATACTGAGTCCTGCCATGAGAGCAGGGGACTGGACTAGACGACCTCTCGAGGTCCCTTCCAGTCCTACGGTTCTATGATTCTGTGGCGTGTGCAGGGCATGTTCTGGAAAGAGCGAACAGCAGAGCAGAGCGTGAGAGCTAAAGGAGGTGGCAGCCCCAATGGGGATGAGGGAGGCAAACTGTGGTTAACCCCGAGTGGAAAGTCCTTCTCTCAGGCTCAGAGCCTCGAACATAATTAGAAAGCCCTTGACCTGGTGCAGGTGGCATCCCCGCCGCCTCCTCCTGCTTCTCCCCAGCCTGGCAGCCCGGCTTCTCTTTCGCTTCTCTCTGGCAGTGTGTGGTGCGTGGGTGGGGGAGCTAACCGCACGGTGCCGCAGTTATAATTAGACGCTGGCAACCCCAAGAATTCACGTCACCGCAGCTGAAAGGAAAGGAGAAGCAGAAGAAGCTGCTCGAAGGGCTGGCAGGGGGAACTCTGTTTCCCTCCCCTGCCCACGTATTTTCCTTTGCGCCGTGGGTGAGCTGCACTTCGGTGGCCTGGGAACACATGACGGCCACGCAGCAGAAAACGGCAACGGGGAGTTAGGAGCAAGAGGTGTCGTGTTCAAAATCATAATATTGGAGGAGGCTGCGTTGTCTAGTGGTCAAAGCATGGGGGCTGGGAGCTAGGACTCCTGGGTTCTGTTGCTGGCTCAGGAAGGGAAAGATAGGCCAGCAGTTCTCCACCAGGGGGCTGTGAGCAGGTTTCAGGGGGTCCGCCAAGCAGGGCTGGCCTTAGACGCACTGGGGCCCAGGGCAGAAAGCCGAAGCCCCGCCATGCAGGGCTGAAGCCCAGGGCCCCGAGCCCCGCCACCTGAAGCCTGAGCAACTTAGCTTTGGGGGTGGAGGCGTGGGGAGGCCCAGTTGCCCTGCTTGCTACCCCCTCATGCCGGCCCTGGCTTTTATGTGCAGAGACCCAGATGTGGCACAGTTGGGGCGTGGAGCATGTGTGTGTGGGGGCTCAGAAAGAAAAAGGTTGAGAGCCCCTGGGGTTGAAGCAGGGGGCTGGGAACCGGGACTCCTTGCCTCAGTTTCTCCCTTTAGGAAGAAGTGTGGTCTACTTGTTCAAGCAGGGGAGTGTGAATCAGGACACCTGGGATGTGTTTTCCGGTCTCTTGCTGGATGTCCTTTGGCAACTCACTTCACCTGCTTGTGCCTCAGTTTCCCCAGCTGTAGAAGAGGGAGAATAAGAATTGCCTCACAGGGGACCATGGGAGGCTGTGAAACTTTACCCATTAGTATGTGCATCAGACTTTGAGATGCTTGGGTGAAAGTGGCTGTGGATAGACTAAGGGCCAGGAGTATCATTACCCATTTGCCTGGCTTTTGATTGGGTTAACCAGCTGACGTTAAGCCCCATCTCCTCTTCTTGCAAACATTCCTGGAAGGAGGTGGCAGCCTTATCGATTCCGTAGACTCATCTTGAACCAGGAGCAGGGAGGAGCTGTGCCTGGAGTCAATGGGAGGAGAAGAACGAGACGGGACAGCAAGACAGTGCTAGGGACAGCAGAAGCCTGGCCATTGTGCCCTGCTCATTAGTCAAACTCGGAGAAGACCCAGGACAGAACATCCAGGGGGCAGCTGGGCCAGAGGCTGACTGGATTGCAAAGCCCCTTGTGCTGGACCTTTATGTTGCATGGTGATTGCCTTCACCTTCACTGCAAACAAACTGGGGCCCTGCCCTTTGTTTAACCCTTCACGCCTGGGTCTGTATTTTCATTTAGAAGCATTTCAGTTCTTTCCCTTCATGTTTGCAGCCCTTTTTGCAAAGCAGTTCTCGCTAGCCCTGCAAACACCCACTGTGCTTTGCACAGTCAAGTCCATTTGTTGCTATACCCTGGCTCTGACCCACCTATCGCTTGTACCACAAATAATTTGGCCTTTGATCAGCCCATCTGTTAGCTGCTCAGACTCACACGGCTTGGCTTTATTAAGTAGATTTGCAACACAACGAGCAATGGCCTCACCTGGCAGTGGGTTTCTTGTGGGTTATTTAAAATGTGCCTCTCCTAGCTGGCATTTCACATGCATTCTTGACCCCTCTGAATGACTTGGTCCAGCAGTTTGCAGTTCTCTTCATGCTCCCCCTGGAACATGTTGGCGATCTAAGGGTATGTTTATGCTGCAATCACGAGGCGTGACTGCAGCTCATGTACCCTAGCTAGCTTTAATCTGGCTAGTTTGGGTACCAGAGCAAGTGAAGCAAGCCCCAGCAGGATGCATGTCGGCACGGGCTAAAGAATTACCCAGGGTTGTGGGCTTGTACAACGCATGCTGAACCTCACGCTGCCATGGCCTCACTGCTCCAGGATCAGTGCTAGCTAGATTAAAACCAGTTCAGGTATGTCTACACGAGCACTGTAAACATACCCTCAGATGCCACCCTGTCTGATTTCTCTGCCATGCCACATTCTTCCTCTTCCTCCAGCGCTCGTCCAGTTCCCATTCAGACTGAGTGACACCGATGTCTTTGTTGGCTTCGTTTTTGCCCAAGATGCAATTTCCTTCTGACACCAGGTAATAAAGACCGATGGACAGGAATGATGGAAGGGATTAATCTCTGCTTCCTGGAATCAGTTGCAGGAGATGGGCCAGGGTTCAAAGGGTTAATTCTAGAGCTGGTTGGGGGATGTTGTTTTTTTCTTCTCTGAAAATATTTGTATTTTGTGAAAATTTTCAGCAGAAAATTTCAATTTTTCATGAAAAAAACCCCCCACGAACCAAAAATTTTTCAGCGTCTGAAAACTAAAAAACGATTGGCCCTTTTGGTCTTCGGCTGAAAGTTTTGGATGAAAAAAAAATGAAAAATTGTCTGTGAATGTTTGGGTTTGGGTGAAAACTCAATTTTCCACCAAAAAAACAGTTTAGACAGAAAATGCTCATCCAGGCCTGGTTCATATTGTATCATTGGCAGGGGCTACTGTTACCTGGCTGTCCCAGAATGCCCTGGGATAGCCAGAGCTCATCTTCACTGCAGAGTTAACCCAGGCTCTTACTCGGGTTTTGCTCCTAACCCCGCTCCCATCCACACACAAAAGCCTCTGGCCTGACTGTGGTGGTGCTTTACCCCTGGGCTAGCTGGCCTGGCTAAAACCTGAGCACTGCTTATATTCAGACTGGTAACCCGGCCCTGTTGCTGTGAGGACACACAAATTACCATAGTTCTTCAGTTTCTACCCACAATCCCCTCTGTGCGCCCGAAAGGACAGACAAGTTCTCCCACAATTCACTGGGGAGCAGTCAGAGAGCGGCTGGGTGAACTGCAGTGCTAAGTACCGTGGGACGAGCCCCCAGAAGTGCTAGTGACTGGGACGCAGTAACTTGAGCCCGACTTCGCAGTGTGGCTGCTCTCGCCCAGGCTAGGCTAACCCGGGTGCTGATCACTTGAGACTCTCTGGTTGTGATTCTAGTGCGGCCACCAGGGACTTCATGTGCAGCCGTCATGACTTCTGGGGCCTTTTCCATGGCCACCAGTTCAGCCCCCTGCAGCAGCAGCAGCCGGCGGACCCAGCAGTCCAAAGTGGACCCATTACAGGGCTGCTGCCTCTGGCTGTGGCGGGGAACCAGCCCTCCCTCCCCGGCCCCCTTTGCCTTTGGAAAGAAAAAAAAAGTTCATTGATATTCACAGTTACTTTGCTACCAAAAAAGTATGAGAAATGGTTAAAAGTCGGTGTAGTTAGTGTGGCGTTTGTGGTATTCGTCGTAGCACACCTTATCTTTACACTGGAAAGTTGTATGACACTTCCAAATAACCGCCTGACTGGGCTGTCCCTAGCATAAAATTTTAACTGTCAAAACTGTGGCCACCGTGAAATTACACCAAAAATTCATTTGAGAACCCAAAGCTGAGGCTATGTTTTCACTGTGCATTCATTATCTTGCTGTAGAAATCCCACCTCCTTTGGCAGTGAAGATGTAGTCTAAGAAATTTTCTGAAAGGGTGCCTGGGTGGGAGGTTTTAAACAGCTGCCAGGATAAACTGGGGGCAACCAACCATGGTGTACTTCCTTGGTGTGTACTTGGCCAGGAGTTCCTGGTTCCCAGTCCTGTATTCTATCCACTAGTGCAGTGGCTCTCAGCCTTTCCAGACTACTGTACCGCTGTGACCTGTTGTGTGTTCGCCAACTTTCAGCTCGCTCAGGAACGACTTGCTTATGAAATCAGACCTAAAAATACAAAGATGTGGCCGCAGCTATTACTGAACAATTCCTGACTTTCCCGTTTCTACAATATAATTATAAAATAAATCAACCGGGATCTAAATACCGCCCTCACATTTCCGTGTCCAGTATACTGAGCAGCATACCCAAGTTAGTGTCTGCATGAAATTTTAGTTTTGTACCGATTTGGCTGGTGCTTTTTATGTAGCCTGTTGTAAAACTAGGCAAATCTGTAGATGAGTTGATGGACCCCCTGGAAGAGCTCTGCCTACCCCCAGGGGGACGCAGTGGCGGCTTAATGATTTTGCCACCCCTAGGCCCTGAAATAATTGCCGCCCCCATATGACCTTGTGAACGGCACTAACTGATACAACAAAGGAATCTATTTTGCGCATTTTTGCTATCCTTTCATTTTCCCTTTCTTTCTTTTGGATAGCATTATTTTTTAACTGAGAACCGCTTCATTTCTTCCTTCCCGTCACCTTATTAACGTTGAGGGTTGTCACGAGTATGTTTACGCCCTCCTTGGTCATTTTGCTAAGCGCTGTGATTGGTAGAATCGCAGCGTCACTGATGCGTCAGTTTGCTGCGTAGTTACAACGTGAATGAATGACGATACAGGCATCCGCCGGACAGCAGGCTTGTGCGAAAATGCCGCAATTACAAGAATGCAGCTATTATAAATTTGCTGCCCCTGCAAATTTGCCGCCCTAGGCCTAGGCCTTCTCGGCCTAGGCGATAATATGCCATTGGGGGTACACGTACCCCTGGTTGAGAACCACTGGACTAGACAGCCCTGCCTCTCTTTGGCATCTGTGTCTCCCCCACACGCACAGAGAAAGTAGCTGAGCCAGGTCTTTTATTCTCAGACTTAAGTTCTGTGGGGCTGATTAATAGAACTTCCTGTACTCTGGGAGGAGGGGGCTTCACTGCAACCAACCAGTTTCCCAGGATTCAGGTGGAATGGTCAGAAACTCTGATTTCCAAGCTTTCTCTGTGCCCATCAACAGCTTGCAAAGAGATTTGCTAAATAACTCCGCGTTGGCACGGGGCAAAGAGAGGGGTCCATATAAGTGGGGGTAGGGGCAGGAGCACTCAAACTAGATTTCTGTGTGTGCCCCCAGGGAATGAGTCTGGGTTCACCGCCCTGGGCAGGGAAAAGTGGAACTGGATTTTTGCGGCCACCCAGAATGGACTCTGGGGGAGGACACCGTCCTCTAACAAAGGAAGCTTTGTGGGCTACACAAAGAGCTGGGAAGTCTAATTAAAACACCTTGCACCCTGGGCTTCAAGCCAGCCCCCTTTCCATGCCCCACATGGCACTTGCAGGGCTGGTGAAGCAAAGCTTCCAACCCCAGCAGCTAGGAGAAGCTAGGGAGCTGCAGTGAGTTACAAGTGATGTGTGTGATGGGTGGGGTGAGGGAGTGGGAGGGCGCAGGAAGCCAGATTAACGGCAGCCGGTTGTTAAATCTAGGGCAGACCCATCTGTCAAGCCCCTTCAGTTTGAAATTAGCTCCCGGTGACTCCTCCACTCCATCCCCCACCCCCTCGGGTACATTGTCCAGAAACCTAAGGTAGCTGCTCTCCCTCCCCTGCCCAAGGCTCACCCATTCTCACCTCCCCATTACGGGATCAGGGTTTGCACAGGGAGCATTTGTGCTGAGCAGGCCTTCGTGGGGAGGGCCTGGGATGAGGGAAACTTCGAGGATGCTTGGGTTTGTGGATTTCACTTGGAGTCCTAATTCAGCCTTGTGTCTGTCCATTTTTTTCTGTCTACTCATTCCCCCCGCCCCCATTCTTTGCTGTCCTGTCTGAACTTCTCAGTCTTGCCAGCCGTTGTGATTTTATTATTATTCTCACTGTATTTGGTATTAAAAGCCTCAGCTCCCGGAGTCAGGGGATGACATAAGCATCTCCGCTTTCATTTATAAACAAAAAGTGAGTGTCTAGCTCTGATGGTGGCAGAGAAAAGCATGAACATGTGACCCGAGTGTGCCCTAAACCACAAAGCAAATATAAAGAAGCCAATATTCGACTCTTTTTCTTTTTTTTTTTTAATCTCTCATGAGTTTTGGGGGCTGAACTAATGATTTTTGAACATTTGGAGCTGGTGACACTGTAATGACCACTCCTTCTCTATCTTCCTTGCAAGCTAGTAGGAGAAATAGCTTGGTTAGTTCATAGAGGTATTTACTTGGCTGGTGTGTGTATGCATGCGTGTGCATGTTTTCAGGTGAGACAGAGAGAGGGGTGTGTTTTGCGTGTGCGTTGAAGAACTTATTGAGGGAAAGCTAAACTGTCGAGCTGAGAGTTGCATTTAAGTGTGAAAACATGGGGTAGCCAGGGGTCTCTTCTATCTTGTGGCGGGGAGTTCCATAGCCTCACTCCAGCTCCCAAGAAAGTTCTTCCTCCTGCACTCACCTGGCTACCCTAGTGGTGGACAGTGTCACTGGGCTATCATGAGAGGTCCTGATGGTGGAGGGAGAGGCAGCCTCGAAGGTAGTTCAGGCCAATCCCAGGGTAGGCTTTGAATATCAGAATCAAAACTTGAACTGGACTGTGTATTGAATGGGGGAGCCAGTGCAGACAGTCGAGCCCTGGGGTGGTGTGTCCATGATGTCCCGTGTTGCTGTAGCCCCTGGAGCTTTCTCAGAATGGGAGGCTTCATTCCTAGACAGTATGGTCTGCTTGAGCCTGGATGTCATAGAGAGCCTCTGGGAGGGCTAGCGTTCTCACCACATGAGTAAGTCAGAGGGAACATATAAGAGACGTTAGAATGCTGACCACATAAATCAGAGATCCTATAAATTAGCCTAGAGGGCTACCCACATAAGTAAGCCATAGAAATAATCTAAGAAACACTAGAGTGCTGACCACATGAATAAAAAAACATAGAGAAGCTAGAAGTGGGGCTAGAGTGCTGACCTCATGAACAAACCATAGAGATGCCCTAAGAGAGGCTAGAGTACAAATAAACCACAGAGAAGGAGTAAGGGAAGGTAGAGTGCTGACTACACGAGTAAGCCACAGATAGCCTGTAAGAGGGGCCAGAGTATTGAGCACCACAACCGTGAGAGAGGCCAGCGTACTGACCTTATAGGGTAGTGATCAATGGCTCCATATCTAGTTGGCAGCCGGTATCAAGTGGAGTACCCCAAGGGTCGGTCCTGGGGCCGGTTTTGTTCAATATCTTCATAAATGATCTGGAGGATGGTGTGGATTGCACTCTCAGCAAATTTGTGGATGATACTAAACTGGGAGGAGTGGTAGATACGCTGGAGGGGAGGGATAGGATACAGAAAGACCTAGACAAATTGGAGGATTGGGCCAAAAGAAATCTGATGAGGTTCAATAAGGATAAGTGCAGGGTCCTGCACTTAGGACGGAAGAACCCAATGCACAGCTACAGACTAGGGACCGAATGGCTAGACAGCAGTTCTGCGGAAAAGGACCTAGGGGTGACAGTGGACGAGAAGCTGGATATGAGTCAGCAGTGTGCCCTTGTTGCCAAGAAGGCCAATGGCATTTTGGGATGTATAAGTAGGGGCATAGCGAGCAGATCGAGGGACGTGATCGTTCCCCTCTATTCGACATTGGTGAGGCCTCATCTGGAGTACTGTGTCCAGTTTTGGGCCCCACACTTCAAGAAGGATGTGGATAAATTGGAGAGAGTCCAGCGAAGGGCAACAAAAATGATTAGGGGACTGGAACACATGAGTTATGAGGAGAGGCTGAGGGAGCTGGGATTGTTTAGCCTGCAGAAGAGAAGAATGAGGGGGGATTTGATAGCTGCTTTCAACTACCTGAAAGGGGGTTCCAAAGAGGATGGCTCTAGACTGTTCTCAATGGTAGCAGATGACAGAACGAGGAGTAATGGTCTCAAGTTGCAGTGGGGGAGGTTTAGATTGGATATTAGGAAAAACTTTTTCACTAAGAGGGTGGTGAAACACTGGAATGCGTTACCTAGGGAGGTGGTAGAATCTCCTTCCTTAGAGGTTTTTAAGGTCAGGCTTGACAAAGCCCTGGCTGGGATGATTTAACTGGGAATTGGTCCTGCTTTGAGCAGGGGCTTGGACTAGATGACCTTCTGGGGTCCCTTCCAACCCTGATATTCTATGATTCTATGATTCAGTGGGGTGGCTCTCCTGTTAGCTGTCACTAGCACTGTGCAAAATAGTCACACCACAAGGTGGAACAACTTGAAATGCAATCTTCCCCCTCCCCTTTCATGATCTGTTACAACTCGAAAAGTGTCATTTGCTGAAAAAATTGCTGCATTCCACTAACTTTTCACTTGGGAATGGACCCCCTTTGTCAGCGTAAAGGAGCAAAAGGTGGCTTTGAAATTTGAACTCTGATATTTCAAATGCTTGAAATCTGCTTGTTTTGCCCAGGAGGTCAGGGGAGCCAATGTATCAAATTCAACAGAAGAGTCAGATTTGAGGGGCACAAAATGGCCTGAAATGAAAGAAGCAAAGACTTGTGGGTGCACATAAATCCGGGGAACAATTTTCACCAGATTCACGCAGCCCCAGCTCATGCTGACCTCAGGTTAGCTTGGCAGCCACCAGAAAATTCATCTTATCTCTACATCCTGGTGCATGCTCGGATCTAACCAGATGCTGAGCATTTTGGCTTCCCCTGCTGACGGCCTAACAACGCTTTAATCCAGCAGTACTGCACGTACACACGCTATCCCTGTGCCATAATCCAGAACGTATCCCTTACAGGAGGTGGTACTTCCAGACAGGAAGTTTTGAGCCTGCAGGTATTAAGGGGTTAATGCAGATATCTCCATTTCTTTCATCTCTGCTTTTTCACCGCCTAAAACAGAAACCCAGGTTGCTGGGAAGGAGCAGAGGAAAGGGGGCAACTGGATGTGTGTACTCTCTTTTTCTTTATTTCCATGATCAGTGAGGCAAGAAAGGGGTGGTGGTTTTGTGCAAGAGCCAAGAAGACGGAAAACAAAAAGAGGAGCAATACGCTCCTCTGTTAGTCACCCTGGCATCTCCAAGGCTTTGCCTTTTCCTCACACCTGCTTTCAAGGTTGCAGGATCTGAAGGCACCATAAAATCCCTTTGATTTTTCTGGAACTGCGGGCTTTCCTTCTGCCCAGGGCAAAGCGCACAGGATCGGGGGCGTACAAGATGGCTGTGCCCGTGCCAGAAGAGCTGGCAGGTGCTGCTGGGGGCAGGGAAGGGAGGGAGAGGTACAGCGGGGATTGGGAGCTGCAATTTACAACCACAACTGAAGTGTTACAGAAGGGGCCAGCTTGGAGGGGTGGATTCAGGTCCCACAACTGATCCTGACCCCTCCTGACCCAAAGAAACATCCAAAGCAAAGGGCTCTGACTCAGTGGATAGTCCCCGAACAGGGCATTGGCCCCCTCATGAGAACACTTTTACCTTTCTCAGGTTTCCATCATCCTTGGGGCTCCTGTAGCTCTGAAACATGAGTGATGCTTCACCCCCTGCCCCTCCGCCCCGCATGACTGAGCCCATCTGACAGGGGGTGGGTAGGAAACTGAGGCACACAGAGGGGATGTGATTTGCCCAGCGGCAGAACTGGGAACAGAATCCAAGAGTCCTAACTCCCGGCATCGTGCTGTGCCCACTGAACGGTGTTTGCTCGCTGCCCCGCGAAGGAGCAGGGAGAGCCGCGGGGGCTCTTGTTTTTCTGCAGGCCCTTGTTGATGTGTTTTCTAGAGCAGCCTGGCTCGGAAGGAGTGGTTCTCCCCGCGGCTGTGCACCCCCCCAGACCTGCTGCCTCGGCTGCTGCTGCCTCTGCGGTTTCCCTTACCTGCGCCCGGAGGCCCAGGGCCCGTTTCACGAGCGCAGGCAGGATGTCACCTCAAACCTCAGAGAGGAGCTGTCGTGGGGAGGGGGAGGATCTGCAAGTCACTGTATGTAAACACGGGCACTCCTCGCCCAACCGTCTGCTTCCGCCGCCTCGCAACGGTGCGCGCCCCGCGTCCCTCACCTCGCGGCCTGGGCTCGGCCTGGCTGCGCCCAGCTCCCGCCGGGTGCTTTGTGCCCCTCGCTGGGCTGTGCGGTAGAGGCACCCGCACGGGGCTCGTCCACTGGAAGGCGAGCGGGTCGCCCAGGGCTTTGGGTCAGGTGCCGCCGAGTGCTGGAGACGAGCTGTAGGAGACCCCGGTGGGGCGCTCTGGGGAATCAGGCGTCTCCCTTGTGTTGTGGCCCTGGCTGGGGTCCGTTGCCGGTTTTCCTCTCTCACCATTCAGCAGGGAATCCTGATCCACAGTTGGCTGTTTGGGGCAGTCTTTTGGCTCTGTGTTTGTTTGAAATGGAAGCCCCTTGGTAGGTTTGGGAGTTGGCTTCAGACAAGCCCCTAGGAGGCAGCGGGAGGAGAAAGGGGGGCTGCCCCATCAATCGGGGCTACTGATGCAATAGGCCACTGATGCATCCCCAGAATACTGGACATTCTGGTACTGCTGGGAATGGCATGCCCTCTCCTCCCCTGCACTGATGTGACCCCCTCCCCTGGCAGCGTGACCCCACCCCCTGCCGGCGTGAACCCGCATGCACTGTGATGTGCTCTTCCAGATAGCATATTCTTCACGCAATGCACAGTCAACCTATGGAACTCCTTGCAAGGGGATGTTGTGAAGGTGAAAAGTATAACTGGGTTAAAAAAAGAATTAGATCAATTCCTGGAAGATAGGTCAACCAATGGCGATTAGCTAAGATGGTCAGGGATACTACCCCATGCTTTAGGGTGTCCCTAAATCTCTGACTGCCAGAAGTTGCGACTGGACAATAATTGGCCTGTTCTGGTCATTGCCTCTGAAGCATCTGGCCCTGGCCACTGTCAGAAGACAGGATACTGGGCTAGATGGACCATTGGTCTGACCCAGTATGGCCATTCTTATGTTCTCCTTGCATGATACTGGACAAAACCACGTCTGTTTTTTTTACCAGTACTGAACGGGGGGCAAATGACAAAAAACAGGACTGTCTGGCTTAAAACCGCGGCCCTCCTTCCTGTCGGCTCTGTCAGCAATTCCTGCCCTGTGCTCCCCTCAGAGATTTAGAATCTCTCTCTGCTTACGGCCCTGAGGGTTCCCCCAACCGGCTCCCACTGCAGCTGCCCCTCGCTGGATGTCACAGCGCCCATTTTTCCATCTGGAGAATATTCCCTGGTCTCTCAATAGATCCCTTGCTGGTGAGTGGCATGGGCACTTCTGTTTCCCTCAGGGCCTGAGCAACATGCCCTGTTCCCACTGCACTCCCAGATTTGGCTGGCTCAAGACAAGGCCGTGAAAGGGATACTACAGCCTTATCTTCCGCCTGGCTATGCCAGAGCCACCAATGCACCCTAAGCTCAGAGCGGGTCTTGTTTTTACAGCATGAGTCAGAAGATCCGGACCCTTCCTCCAGCTCCACCATGGACTCACAGCTTATCCTTGGTCAAGCCATATCTCTGTACCTCCATTTCCCCATTTGTAGTAGATGGTTTGACTTTAAACTGCCATGCTCCAGCAAGATGGCCTGCGGAGAAAAACACTGTGGTCGGCTCACTGTCTAATTAATCCTCCAAACAGCCCTGTGCAGCCGGCATTGTCCCTGGTTTAAAGATGGGGAAACCGAGGTCCAGACTGTGTCAGGGATTTACCCGTTGCCATGGAGAAAGTCCATGTCAGGGCTAGGATTAGAATCTGAGAGCCCTTAATTACTGGTAGGCGTCTCTGTGGCACTCGTCACTGCAGTAGGCGAGCATCCCACAAATGTTAATTCTTACAACAGCCCTGGGAGACAGGGAAACTGAGGCACACAACAGGTGTGAAAATCACCCAGCACGTGTGCGGGACAAGACTGAAAGTTGCTGCATGTCAGCTCAGTGCTTTAACTCTAACCCCTCCCTCAGGTGCCTCTCCACCCTTGACTCTTTTAAACACAACAGAATTATGGACTAGGATGTCTATAGTGCTGACAAACAACCAGCACTTGGAGAAGTGGCAAATTCAGTGAGAAACAGCAAAATTCCTGACTACTGGGTCTAAAGACCGCTCTGAGAGGGAAAAAGCTCATAGAGATGTCCCAGCTTCTTCAGAGCGTCCCCAACCAACTCAGACCCCCCGGCCTTGACTCATTTTCTTTGGCAACACCACTTGACCAGTGACTACACAGACAGCTGAGTGGGGTCCTGTCTGGCTCCTGCATCATCGCCTGCAGCCGCTCAGCACAAGCGAGTGAGTGGAGGTGGAAGATGATCCACATTGTAGCTGGGGATTGTAGGAGCAGTGGGGGAAGCGTTGGGTCAGCTGCCCTGTATGTGATCCATTGCCCTAGGCCCAGCCCCTGTCTGGGTGATAGGGGGAGCAGGAATTTTGCTCGAGTTGATGAAGGTGCAGGAAGGATATGTCCTCACAATGTAAAGCAGATAAAACTGTAGGTAGCAGATTGTGAGGGATTCTGTGATTAGCTTGCGACCTGCCAGCCTCGACTCCCCTGAGCCTCATCTGAGACTTGAGCGATGTACTTGGCTCCGGAATCGTGTGACAAATGAAATAACTTTCAAGATGCCACTGCATCGCCATCTCTGATTGCAGAGGAGTGGGGGTGGGGGGAAAGGTGTGTGTGCGTGTGGTGGGGAGATGCTGCAGAAACACAGCCCTGCAGCCACAGATGGTACTTGGCAATGCCCACTGCTGCCACATTCCTGGGTCCGGGCAATCCACTGCAGGGCATTGGCACAGGGCTGCGAGTGCGTACGTTCTGTGTGCACAGCTGCTTAAGCGGCGATTGCGAGGTTGCTTGGTTTGTGTGGCATACAATCAAAAGTGTACACGCCCTCGCACACGGCTACAATCATGGACCCAGAACTGTGAAACCTGCACTTACCTACACAACACGGTCACACACACACACACGCCAACGCAAACGCACATTCCATCCACAGCCACAAATACATACGCACACACATGAGCAATGTTACACATAAACACATACACCCACCCCCGTGCTTCCCAACATACAGACACCATATTACACACAAAACCCTGCAAAGGTAACCCACAGGAGCAGATTGTTGATCTTTGTTCCCCCTCCGCTCTATAGGGGCTGAGCCCCATAAGAGGAATCAGAGTCTATTACAGCTGCCAGCTCACAGACTTGCTCCTTGTGTCAAGTACCAGAATTTGTGCTTCAAATCCCACTGACCCCAGGGCAGAGAGTGACACAAACACACTTCCATGGCAGAGCAATTCTCTGGGCCACCAGATACCGTATGCCGCCAGCTCCATCCCCATGGGTCTAGTCTGTTGTGTCCTCGTGGCGGGGTGTTTCCCAGGGCATGTGGGGGTGTGTGTGTAGATCCACATGGACATTTGTGACTCTTATCTCCACCCTCCCAACGGGGGCGGTTTCCCACCCAGGCCTCTCTAGCTCTCGGGGGCGACTGTGGCTTTGGCCACCCTTTTCACTTGTGGCCAGAAGCCTTTCCGGCCACCCTTTGAAGAGAAGAAGGGAGGGGGATCGTCCCAGATCCCCACCCCAGCCCTGGCCACACCCGGTCTTTCCTCTTGGCCAGGGTGGGGGTAGGGGTGTCTGCTGGCGAGTAACAGAGTGAGTGTGAACTTTGCGGCTTGAAAGAAAAGCTCCCGGCTCTCAGTAGCAGCTGCTCCTCTTTGCCCTTCTTTCCTGCTTCTTTTTTTCTCTCTTTTTTTTTTCTTCTATTGCCTCAACCACAGAGGCGCTAAGACGGAGCCGGTTCAAAACCAGCCCTCCCCCCCCCCCCCCGCCCTGCCACCTTTGCTCAGTTGTGACAGTAACAGCTGCAGGATTTGTGGGCGTCCCCTCCCCCCACCTGACGCACCCATCTCTGACCACCCCCCCGCCCCGCTGCCCCCCACCGGCAATTCTCCATGGCCCCTGAAGCTGGGGTGTCTCGCGGCCCCGCACTGCTTTGCCTGACATTTGAAAAATGCCAGGCTCCGACAGGAGACAGCAGCTGCAGGGTGGCACCGGGCCAACTATTTCATTTTGGGTGGGTTTCAGTTTGTTTTCTGCCGCGGCCGGTCCCATGAATGAAACGAGAAGCCGGGAAGCCGGCTGCTGGAGTTTGCGTCTCGGCTGATGACGCCGAGGGTCTGAGGCCAAGGGGCCCACGCCCTGAGGGCAGAAAAAACAGGGCTATTTTCAGCACACTTGGGCGCGATACACATGGCTGCAAAACGATTGTACCCACCATGCTTTAGGGCAGAGGTTCTCAGCCAGGGGTACGGGTGCCCCTGGGGGTAGGCAGAGCTCTTCCTGGAGGTCCATCATCTAATCTAGACATTTGCCGAGTTTTACAACAGGTGACATAAAAAACACCAGCCAAGCCAGTACCAACTAAAATTTCATGCAGACAATGGCTTGTTTATACTGCTCGGTATGCTATACACTCGCCTGTAAATAAGTTATTTATATTCCAATTGATTTATTGTTTAACAATATCATAAAAAGGAGAAAGTCAGCCATTGTTCAGTAATAGTTCCTGTCACACTTTTCTACTTTTGTGTCTGATTTTGTCAGCAAGTTGTTTTCAAGTGAGGTGAAACTTAGGGGTACGCAAGACAAATCGGACTCCTGTGAGGGGAACAGTAGCGTGGAAAGGTTGAGAACCACTGCTTTCAGGGGCAGCGAATGGCTCAGGGAGAGAGCAACCCTCCCTGTTAGGCCACAGGTTCAAATCCAGTGAATGGGAACATAATGTCCAGGGTCAGCGGCGGATTGGCCAAAGGGGCCTGTGCCCATGGGCTCTGGCTAATTGGGGTGCCTTGGAAAAATGGGCACCCCTGTGCCCTGACCCTGGTCCCTGGCAGAAGCGTGGGGCAATGGGAGAAGCCCTGGCACCTGAACCCTGGCTGCAGCCCCAGGACTGTTGGAGCTCTAGCTCCTTGTTGTGGCCTCAGAGCTGGGGGAGCTCTCACTCCCCATGGCAGCCCCAAGGGCCCTGGCGGGGGGAACAGAGCTTCTCCGGTCTTGGGGCTGCAGTGCAAGGAGCAAACAGGCTGCGGGGCCGGAGTGGGGGTTGGAATGGGGAGGGAGCCTGGGTGGAATGGGGCAGAACGGGGTGGGGCCGTTGGCAGGGCTGTAGGTGAACGGGGCCCCATGAAACCTTAATCCACCTCTGTCCAGGGTGAGTCATCAACAGTGGAGATTAAACTGGGAACCTTCAGATCTTAAAGCATGAGCATCCACGGCCTGAACGAGCCAACCCAAGGCTGCAGCAGCTTCCCCTTCTGCTTTATGTGGTGTGGGTTGCCTCTGGAAATCAGGGTCTAAGCGTCAGAGAATGTGCTTGTGAGCATAATAACCTGCTCGCCAACAGAGTATGAACCCAGCACCAAACTGCTGACTCCTAACAAGAGTCAGCCCATTAGCTGGCTGCAGCAGTAGACTGTTATCCTCTGTGTGGAGCAATCGTTCGAGGTGGGATGTGAGACACGTCTTACAAGTGAGTTGCGCGAGTTCTTATGGCTCCCCCACCCTTCAGGGGAGCAAAAAAGAAGGTACAGAGGAGAAAATCGGGTGCCCGCACCTGACGGTCTCTCTGACACGGCTGTCCACAGAATGATGTATTATTCAGCCCCTTTGGGATGCTACCAATGAGCCTGAGCGATAATCAGGAGCCTCTCCACCATTGGGCCAACGCTGTGAATTGGCCACGTTCACCCGTGATCTGAACGACGGGGTCATTTCGACATTGGGTGTGGCGTGGTCAGAAAACAATCGCAGGGGGCAAAGCAACTTGATTTACCCTGAGCTGGGGTTAAGTGGGGGGATAGGGCAAACTGAGCATCTGGGCTGCAGGGAAGGCAATAAGCAGGAGGCTGTGAGCTAAAGGAGGCTGTCCCCCGCTGATGGATCTCCCACCCTGCTTTCCCTCCAGCTCCCGCTTGGCCTGTCGGTCGCCTTTGGTTTGCACACGCACTGAACATTGCTTTGTCACTGACATTCTGTGCCCCACTCACACCTGATACGAAGCTCGCACCGGCCACTGTTCATGTCCTGCACCACCTCTCTCCTCTCCCCTGACCCCCATGAAGGGCCGGGAGAGCTGGTACCAGCCACTGCTGGGTGCCTGGCACCATCCCTTGGGGCTGTGCCGAGAGCTTCCTCCAGCAATTTCCTTTTGGGTTGCTCTGAGCACGCCTGGAAACACTTGGCTGGTTCATGCCGCTGCCCCATCAGTGAATGGGGCTCCTTGGCTTCCCCGCTGGCTCATTTCTGCCTCTCGGTGGCTCCCCAATCCGACCTGGAAGTCAGCCAGGATTCCCTGCCTGCTTCCCCAACGCCACGGCCAGAAAACCTGGGAAAGGGCCTGGAGCCCATGAGCCGCTCTCAGGCCCATCCTGGAAATCCAGCCAACGTCGGCCATGGCAGCGAGGTCTCCTGACACGCTGGGCTGGACTGGTGCTGAGGCAGAGCCATGGAGACCCTGGGAGGGTCTTGTGAGTATTTTCTGTCTCTGCCTTCTATGACCCAGTCAGCCAGATTTGGCTCCCACGTGCATCCGGGGAACCGACCTGCCTTCAGTGGGGCAGTATCCAGCCCCATGAGCATAGAAGGGGTGTGTGTGTGCGCAGCAATGCGGGGGACTGGGACGGTCCACGTGGGGCTTACTGAGCGTGGTGAGTCCAGCTGGGGGGAGCAGGGCCCTGGCCCCCCGTCCCCAGTGATGGGAGAGGAACCCCGGGGTGCTCAGTGCGACAGCAGGTGAAGACTCACAGACGTCAAGGCCAGCAGGGACCTCCTGCCCGCTGCAGGCCCCAGAACCTAGCCCCCCACTCCCGCGATAGGCCCAGAGCCCCGGGCTGAGGACGGCCTCAAGTCTTGATTTAAAGACTCAGACACACAGAGCTTGGGGCGTCCCCCAGTGTGTGTCCTGCTGGGACTGAGAGGGAGGTGTGCCCTGTTCCCCTTCCCCCCTCGCTTAGACTCCCCCCCCCAGTAAAAACCCTCGTGCACCCACTCCACGCGCTCTTGACATGGGCACACCCCAAGATCGCGCTCCCCCCCACGCACCCCAGAAACACTCAGAGGGCAGCGGGCTAGCAGGGACGCCCAGGTCACCAGGGCCGGTCCCAGCGATCGCAGGAGAACCTCGCCCCCCCCCCCCGCAGTCCTATGCCCTCCATCTTGCGGGCGTGGTCTCTTTCTGGAAGGTTCTCTGCCAGCTGCCCGGAGAACGACACCGGCTGTGTTTGTCAGGATTTGTCGGCGGGGATGCAGTACTGAGGGCGGGGCAGGGTGGGGGGGCGGCAGAGAGAACATTTTCTCCCCTGTTGCAGGTGCCCGGCTTCTTGGCTCTCACTTTGACTTATAGGTGGGCAGCCCGGGCTGTGGGTCAGGAGGGATTGTGATGGCCCTGCCATGTGCCCCTGCCCAGACACCACGGTTAGAGCGGGCAGGAAGGACAAGCCTTTGATGTTCATACTTTATATTCATGGGAAGCAACATAAATCCGCCTGGCTGCTCTTTCCCTGACAATAGAATTCATTATGATGGAAATATCCTCCGGAGGGCTGCAGCTTAATTACCTCCTAATTTGCATTTTTGCATATTAATGACTGCAGAGCTGCTAATTTTGCTGCATTATTTTAAAGGCGTAGGAGCCCTGCTAGCTCTGCAGCTTAGCCTGCCATTTTCTCCATCTCGCTCTCCACACCCGGTAGCTGGCGTAGCCCCACCGGACTCAGAGAAATGAGACGTGGCAATGCCCAGCCCCAGGGGATGGCCATTCAGAGCCCCATTGGGCGCAACCCCCGGCCAGAATCCCAGATCCCCTGTTGGGACACGAGGGTGTAATTTATGAAGCGCTTTGAATTTGTGAGCGTGGTCTTGGCATTAATCACCAGCACCGTATAATCTCATCGGGGTCCCGCACCCTGTGGGACGGACCCCTCTCCTCCCCCATAGGCAGCAATGGTGTCCTGCAGTGGGGGTCCGCGGGCATCGCCCGGACCCGGCGTGGCTAGAGTCAGGCTCTGCAGCGACAGCGCTGGGGCGGGAGTGGCACCGTGTGTCCTGTGTGCTCACAGCCATTGTTCGGCCAGCGGCTCCTTGGCTAATGGTGTCATTGCTTGTTACTTCCACTACACAGGGCCCAACCGCAACGGGGGCGGGGGATGTCCATCCCAGGGCTCTCAACTGGGACCATAGCCAGCCAGCGCTGCCAGGGGTCCCCTCTCCAGTGTGGTGAGCCAGCCGGGCACAGAGGACGGGCATTGGCGGGGAGGGGACGCTGGTTGTTGTGGAGAAGCCGCGGTGAAAGCGATCCAACGTGACGCGAGGAAAGGCGGGTGCACTGGCTGGTTAGAGCCCCCCTCCCCCAGCCCTGCCACCTCCCGGGTGCAGAGCACGTGGACTGATGCTCTGTGCTCCCTGCTCAGCGCCCGACTCTCAACGCTGAACAATCATGCAGGGCCCGAGCCGCCCCGGCCAGCCCTTTGTGGGAAGGCAAGAGGGTGGGAAACGCCACCGCGTCCAGATGGAGCTGAGTCAGTGAGGCAGAGGGGCCTTCAGACAGCCACTGGTGGCTAGCGGAGATGCCCCTTATGTAGATTCTGCTGGTTCCTGTGCCAGGCCTCCCCCCATGCCAGGCATACGGTCAGGGGCATGGACAGAAGGGGGAATGGGAGCTCAAGTAAGGACCTGATGCCGGGGGTCAGAGTCAGAGCAGGCCCCCTGCTGTTCTTGCTTCTGCTGGGAAGCTGAGGTTCAGGGAGTCAGAACCAGCTCCCTGTGTCCGCACTGTACTGGGATAAATGGCTGCACAAGATGCTGGCTCTGACTGTACCCACCCCTCCTGCCCGCTGAGTGCCACTTGGGGGGATCAGGGGTCACTCAGCGCTTAAGGCACTCGCTCGAGATCTGGTTTATTCTCTCCGGGTCCAACTGGTTGTGCAAAGCAAGAGCTTTGCCCTGCCCAGACTCTCTGCCTGGGAGGCTCAGCCCTTAAAGACACAGTTCCCAATATCACTTTGCCCACCTCTATGTTATAAATAGGGAAACTGAGGCAGAGGGTGGTGCAGGGGAGTCACTTGCCCAAGGCCATCCATGGAATCAGGGTCAGAATTCAGCAGTGCCTGGTCCTCAACCCTGTGCTAGAACCACTAGACCACGCTGCCTTTGGAAACAAATAGGCACCTGACTCAAGATAGCTTGTTTTGGGGTTGGTGGGTTCCTTCTGTCTCCATGGCAGCGTGGTTTGGTGCCGAGAATGCTCAGAGGCCCACTGACACCACCCCCAGTAATAGGGGTTGGTGATTGCAGGTAGTTAGATGCTCGAAACTTCTGCCAGGCCCCCAGCCAGGCGTGGTGCTTTGTGAATGTGGCTGGTGCTTCCCCTGCAGAGGGGCGAGGGTGTGGGGAGGCCAGTGAAGCATCCATTGCAGCGTTAGAGAGAGACCCCAGTGTGATGCTTCCCCTCTGGCTCTGTGCCTCCAGCAGAGTTATATCCACCTCCACCCGGACTGAGTTTGAGACAGGCAGCAGCAGGCGGGATGTAACCCCTGTCTCTAGGGGGCCAGTGCGCCAGCTGCCTGCTGCCCCGCACGGATACTGGATCTCGGAACGTCCCCAGTCTGTAATGCTCCCTGGATTCCACCGCCGTTCCGGGAATGTCATCAGAGCAGCATTTTTTTTTTGGGGGGTGGCGGGGAGGTGTTGCTTCCCAGCTGCTCCCAGTTTGGGGGAATCCAAGTGAGCTGAATGAAAAGTTCCCCAAAGTTTCCCCCAAACGTCTCCAGAGCCAGATCCTGCTCTTGGGGACACCAGGGATAAAGCTGGAGTTAACTCCAGGGGAGTGACTCCGGATTTCCATCAGCGACACTGAGCGCAGACTGTGGCTCTGAGAGCACACGGCCCCTGCATGGGACAGAGGGAAGTGGAACCGAGGGCTTGCAAATCCCAAAGCCAAGCCCTGCCCGTCGCTCACCCTCTGCGGCTCCAGTGACGGCAGCCACAAGGGAACCAAGAACAGTGACTACGCTGGGCGCCCCATGTGCTGTCCGGGCGAGGAGGAAGGGCCAGCTGCAAGCTGCAGGGCTAGGACAGACCTGGAGTCAAGCCGCAGCTGGGCAGTTCCCAGGGTACGTGCAATCCACACCACGCCAGGGGGTGAAATCGATCTCAGATTACATCTGTGGGGTCGCTTCTCCATCGCCTGGTCCCGCATGCAGTCATGCGCACCGGTGCACAGGGAGGTGCTGCCAGAGTAGCTAGAGCATTTACACCCGCTCGGCCCTGGGGTGACTGACTGCGCCCGCTGCAGCACCATGAAGATGTAGGGAGGCCTGACAAGTGACACCCCCTCTGGCCATCAGCAGCAGCACTAAGGGGCCCAGCCTCCATTGCTCCAGCACTCCCGAGGACTCCGTTAGCCCGCGCTATTCACCCAGCTCAACCGCCCTGCTCCACAGGAAACTAGCCCTGGATATCGGTGGCGGCGTCTGACACTTCAGTGCAGTTACTCCTGCCTTACACCAGGGTGAGCTGGATCCGAATCAGGCTCAAGGCTTCAGTTCAAATAAGCTCCCCAAAGTCTGGGTTCTTCCTTGCAACCTCTCTGGGCTTTCCAGCCCTCCAGGGTTGAGCGTCTGGGGAGAGCTGGTATCCCGCTGGTGGTTTAATTCTGCCTCGCTACTGACCAGAACCAGGGGCAGCATGAACCTGACCAATACAGGATAAAAGATGAACTAAACAGATTTGAGCCTAGAGAGAAGGCACCTTCCTTGGGCTCAGACCCAGTGCTGGGTTCAAGGCTGGATTTGATTGTATCCAAATCAGATCGCCTGACCCAGCTAAATATTCCCCCCCAGCTGTCCATCAAGGCTGGATCCTCGGTTCACTTACGCTGAATTTACACCGCCGCAATTCCATGGACAACAATGGTGTTGCTCCTGATTTACCCCCCTTTACCAGGGGAAAAAAGAATGAGGCCTACTGACTCCAGTGGGGTTGCACGGATATAATCGAGTGGGGCATTTGCCTCTAGGGACCAGATTCTCAGAAGAGCTTGTCCCCCCATGTGGGCCCCTTGGAGGCTGAGCTCTGTGGCAAATCAGGTCCTTGGGTGCTGAGCACATTAAAATCTAGCCCTGAGATCTGGACAGTCTGGCCCTACGTGCCAACAAGTACATGTCAGAGCTGTTTTTCTCTCCATCTCTTGACTTTACTCTCACGCCGAAAACCTGGCTAATTCCCAGAAGGGTCAGATAAGCATCTTCTGCCCCCGTCAACCAGCTGACCCTAACTGTGACCCTTGGAGTTCCCTGCTCATTAGTGTGTCAGCCTTGGAAGCCAAATGGCTGGGTAGATTTCACTCTATAATACGTGAATGTGGCAGGGGTGGATATTGCTGGTTTGGGCGGCCAGGGGACAGCCTGAGTCCAGTGCTGGGTGTCACACTTTTGGAAAGCTGTGGTCAAATCGGGGAGAGTCCAGAGGAGAGCAACAGAAGTGGTAAAAGATTTAGAAAACCTGACCTCTGAGGAAAGGTTAAGAAAACTGGGCTTGCTGAGTCTTGAGAACAGAAGACTGAGGGTGGGACCTGATAACAGCCTGCAAATCTGTTAAGGGCTGCTAGAAAAAGGACAGTGATCAATGATTCTCCCTGTCCACTGAAGGCAGGACAAGAAGCACTGGGCTTCATCTGCAACCATGAAGATTTTAGGTTAGATCTTAGGAAAAACTCTCTGACTGTAAGGAAAGTGAAGCTCTGGAACAGGCTCCCCAGGGAGGTTGTGGGATCCTCGTCACTGGAGATTTTTAAGACCAGGCTGGACAAACCCCTGTCAGGGCTGGTCTAGGTGGGTCACTCGGTCCTGCCTCGGTGCAGGGGGCTGGACTGGAGACCTCTCGCGGTCCCTTCCAGCCCCACATTTCTATGATCCCATGAAGGCTGAGCTTGCAGCCTGGTGCTCCCCATCGCGGGTCCCTGGGCCTGGGCCATGCCAGCTGTGCTGCTGGGTTTTGTGGCTTGGGAGCTGGGCTGAGACGCCCGCGGGGAAGGCCCCTTTCTGGGTGCAGAGGGCGATGGGAAAGGGTTTGCATGTAGCGGGGAGTCTGGCTCCGTCGCCTGGCAAGAGAGAAGATGGATCGGCCCTGACTCCACGCCAGCGGATTGGCTTGTGGCACCACCTGGTGGCTCTCCTCGAGAATGGCATCCTGCATCCTTCCACTCGACTAGGTCCGTCTACACAGCCATTAAACGCCAGGTCAGCTGCCATGGGGCTTGGGCTGCAGAACTGCAGTGTAGATGTTCAGGCTTGGGCTGGAGCCTGAGCTCTGGGACCCTGCAAGGGGGCGGGGGAAGGTTTCGAGAGCCCAGCTTCCAGCCCCAGCCCAAACGTCTACACCACAAGTTTGGGCCCCCCCAAGCCCGAGCCAGCTGAGCTGCGGGTCTTTTATTGCAGTGCAGATGTGGCTGGGGCCTGTACCTGCTCTCAAAGGGCCAGTGGCGGGGACTTCTAGGGCACGTCTGCACTTGGAGCTGGGATTCCCGGCTCAGCGAAACATATTTGCTCTGTCCTGAGTGTGCCCCTGTGGTCTCAGCTGAGCACGTACTCTGCTCCTGGATACGTCATCTCCAGCTGGGAATCACCCCTTCCCCCCAGCTGCCAATGTAGACACAGAAACACAGGCCTCCCACCTGCCTCCCACCCCTCCACTCCGTTATGTCTGCCAGTGTTGTGATCTTGCAGCCACGGGCCTGCCGGCCGGGAGCCAGGGTTACTGGACTGTCTCTCTGCAGCGTGACAGCCTGTTAGCACCCAGGGGTTGCCCAGCCAGGGGAAAGGAAAGGGTGGCACCGGGGGAGCTCTTGGCTGCTTGACTTCCTTGTAGGGATGCCAGCGGGCCTATTACCCAGGGCTCCTGCCCTTGTGGTCTCCTCCTGCCCCCAGGAACAGGAGCTGTCAGTTTTGCTGGCATTTGCTGCTTGTTACAAGGAGGAGGGAGAAGAATTGTTCTTAGCCGCTGAGGAGAGGACAAGAAGCAATGGGCTTAAACTGCAGCAAGGGCTGTTTAGGTTGGACATTAGGAAAAACTTCCTAACTGGTGAAGCACTGGAATAAATTGCCCAGGGAGGTTGTGGAATCTCCGCCATTGGGGATTTTTAAGAGCAGGCTGGACAAACACCTGTCAGGGATGGTCTAGATAATACTGAGTCCTGCCATGAGTGCAGGGGACTGGACTAGCTGACCTCTCGAGGTTCCTTCCAATTCTACTATTCTGTGATTCCCCTGGCTGATCCATCCCCTTGTCCTTCCCCTGCCATCAGTAACCTCATGAACCCCCATTGCACAGTCTCTTATCACTAGTGCAGCGGGTGCTGCTTGGACTGACCACATTGATCACTTTGCTGAGGGCCAATGTGTTCCTTACACCAGGCTTATGCAGAATTTGTGTTCCCTGCCGACATTTCTTATTAACAAAGTAATAGGCATCGAAGAGTAACAGCTAGTCAGATTGCAACCAGAGAAATCTGCTTTATGAAGCATATCTAGGAATCACGGATCCCACCACTGAATTGCAGCCACCTCTGGGGTGGAATGCAGCAGCTGTTTAATGGCACACAACAACCCTGCACTACACAATAAGGCTTCCCGGACAGCTAGTACAGGTCGCTATCTGAGCCAGGGTACTCAACCAAACGCATCCTGTATCTGATCCAGGGTGGTGATTCTTATTTTCCTAACAAGTCCCAGCCAGGGATAACCATTGAAAGACCAGTTTGATCATCCTGCCCACTTGGCTCTGGGACAGTTCTCAGCCTGCTCCCTATGGGATGGGGTTTGATGAAGAATTCCCTGCCCCTCTGCACACGCCTGTACTATAGGCCTGTCTAAGGGGAGCTCATATGGGGAAGGCTGAGGGCTCCAGCGAAGGCTTAATGGCTGAGCTACCCCACCCCAATGCTGCCATCAGTGACACCCCACCCTGCAGTCTCCAGGCACTGTGGCCCCTTCACATCCTCATTGCAAGGTGTTAACGTGACCCTGAAATGGTGCAACATTAAAGAGCTCTCACAAGGTTTGCTATACGGAGACCCCAGCCTGCTTAGCACCATGGCAAGAACCCCATTAAAATTCTGTTCACCTTTTGTTAAAGATACAGAAAAGGCGAAACTGGGAAAGCGGTTGAAATATAAAGTTTAAGGCGGTCATTTTAACGCAGTCCCTGTTGCCTTAAGCTGGAGAGAGCCTTGACAGCGGTTCTCAAACTTTTTTTACTGGGACACCCTCTGAAAATATTGCAGACTGTGATGACCGCCCCACCTCCCGTACTGTGCGACCCAGTTCTGATGGCAGCACCGCCCCCAGCAACACCACAGAAGTCAGGGTGGCAATACTAGACCAGGCCACCCTTACACCTGCGCGGCTGCTGGCGGGGGCTCTGCCTTCAGAGCTGGGCTCCCGGCCAGCAGCCGCCGCTCTCCAGCCACCCAGCTCTGAAGGCAGCGCGGAAGGAAGGGTGGCCATGCTGCAATAGGCTTGTGACCCCCATTTGGGTTGGGACCCCCCCAGTTTGAGAAATGCTGCCTTAGAAGGAAAAGTCATTTAAATGGCAATACCTGTCCTTTTAGGGGAAAAGAGTAGTTAATTGAGGTGGTTGGAGCGGTTGTTGCTGCTGCAGTGAAGTCCGATCCCGCTTCCTAAGGAGACGAAAGAAACACGCGCAAAAGGGGAGAGAAAAGAACGGCAAAGATAGAAAATGCAGCTTCTGGGCTCAGGTGCAGACTTTCACTTGCAACCTCCCTGCTGGAAAAACACGGGTCTGATCAGCCACTCCCAGGCCTGGCAAACTTGCACCAGCATCGGGTTGTTTAGGGCATTGCTTTTATTTGCCTCTTTCTGGTCACAACAGTGTTGCAAAAGATGCCACCTTGGCTGGCTAAGGCAGACTCTTATTAGCCAGAAGGCAAAAGGAGAGAGAGAGGAAAGAGGAGAAATAAAGTGGGGAAGGAAAAGGACCCACTGAGCGTGAGGGCAGGGAGGGGAGAAAGTTTCATATTCCAGACAGTGTTTGGGATTCAGTCTGAGCCGGTCCCTCTCTCTGGCCTGGTCCGCTTAGGACAGCTCTCAGGATGATTAAGGCCCAGGATCCCAGGGGATGGTTGAGGAGCAACCAGGATCACAGGCACCGACTCCGTGGGTGCTCTGGGGCTGAAGTACCCATGGGAAAAAAAAGTGGGTGCTCAGCACCCATCGGCCACCCCGCAGATCAGTTCCTCCTCCCCCCACCCCCCATGGCTCCTGGCTCCCGCCCACCAGTGATCAGCTGTTCAGCGGCGTGCAGGAGGTTCTGGGGAGAAGGGGGAGGAGCTGGGGTGCGGCACACTCGGGGGAGGGGACAGAACAGGATGGGAAGAGGCAGGGTGGGGGTGGAGCTTGGGGTAAGGGGTGGAGTGGTGGCGGGGCCTGGAGCGGGGGAGGGGGGTCAAGCATCCCCCAGGAAATCACAAAGTCGGCGCCTCTAGCCAGGATGGTGAAGGTCACCCCCTGTCGCCAATGTTTCTCCCCACCATCTCATTCTTTGGAGGACCCCAAAAGGGAGGGAGGGGGGAACAGCCCAGCTGTTCATTAGTTTATCCACTAATTAGGCGTAATTTCTGACACACCCATTTTGACTCATTGGTTTCCCATCTTGCGTGTCTTGTTTACCAGGCACGATCTAACTCAGTCCTGGAGGTAGATCAGAAGCCTTTTTGTTTGCACTAATTCAGGCTCATCACGTTTGCACTTTTCCCTGTCAACAGTGGTCGTCGGTCACTTGCTGGAGCAGGCCCCTGATGCTGCTGCAGCTGGAAGGGAAAGGAGAGTGGGCCGCTAGGAGGAAGAGATTCCTATCTGGCATGGGGCTGAGCCGCTTGCAGGGCGTGTGGCTGCTGCCAGCCCCCTCGGCTGGCTGGGCTCTGCCTGGATGTCCTCTGCTCAGATCCTGGGCCCACACTGTCCAAAGGCGGCCGAAGCCCACGGCAGGGATAGGCTGGGTGTGTGGAGGGGGAAGCAGGGACCCTGTCGCGGGGCAGTTACCCTGCTCCTGTGAAAGGCCAGGCTGACGCGGGAAGCAGCCGCAGCTGGGACCATGCTCAGTCAGGGCCCAGCTGGCCCTTAGAAGAGGGCTGTGGGCCAGGAGCTGCGTCAGTCTCTCTCTAGCTCTGGAGAGAGAGGGGCCGAGCTGCCTGGGAGCAGGGTACCTGAGGCGGAACAGGGCTGGGGAAGGGCAAGAGGAGCTGGGGAACTCCAGCCTGGTAACTCCCCAGGCTGAGGCCTTGGTTAAGGCCAAAGCAGGTACTGGGGTTGCAGAGGTGCAGCCTGGAGATAGGCAGAGGCAGCTGGTCCAACCTCCTTGCCTGTGATGAGTGGCCATTACAGACTGCACTGTGCCCCAGTGAGGCAAGGTGGGGAGACCCAGAGAGTGGGGGTATTGCTGGGGCAGAACCCCAGGGTAAGGGGCCCAAGGGCCCTAAGGCAGGTGGGATACTGGCCTGCAGAGAGCGCTCTGGGCTGGACAAGAGCTAATTCCCAAGATGACCAGCAGGAGGCGCTGTGCCAGTGAGTCACGTGGCTACAGACCCCCATAGTTGGACCAGAGTCCCACGAAGGGCCCATAACCGTGGCCTCGGCTGGTGAGAGCTCAGCCATGGGTAGGGCATTGGCCAAGCTGTAGGGGGGTGTCAGAGGCCGGCGTGTGGGCAGTCATGCCTAGTGGTTGGAGTGGGAGTAAGTAGGGGCGGAGCTGGGGTGGACAGGGCTGGGTCCAAGGCTTGGAACGGGCAGAAGCAGCCACAGCCAAACGCTCTGAGCAGCTGCTGAACTGCCGCTGCTGGGCCACGGCCCTTTCGCACGAGTGATGCAGCCGCCACAGGCCATCTGCGCGTGCGAGGCTGCCTGGGGACGGAGCCCTGCAGGGTGGGGCTGGAGGGCACCCGGCTGGTCCGGTCATGAGGGGGCTGAGGCCCCACACGGCTCCGGGGAGCACTGCAGCTTCCGGCCTGTCCGGACGCCCAACTGCCCCCTGCCTCTGTCTCCCCCCTTCAGAGGCCCCTGAGGACTCCCCCACGCCACAGCCCTGGAAACTTTTCCTTTCGGGCTCTGATTTATTCTGATGCAATTCACACATACCCCAGTGCTGGGGCTTCTCCCAGGGGAGAAGCCAGGCCCACCCGCTCCCTCCGCTTCTTCCCATCCCAACTCTCCCTGGCCAAGGCTTGTTCCCCGGGACCGGGACGCTCTTGCAGCCTTCAGCTCAACTTTCGCCCAGCTTCCACTCCCTGATTCCCCTTTAGAAGGGCCACCTGCCCTCCCCTGAGCCCAGCTGGCCAGCAGGTCATAGGGGCCAGGCCCCCATGACACCCAGAGATGCTGGCACTAGGGGTGCTGCAGCACCTCCTGGCTTGAAGTGATTTCCATCATATTCATGGTTTACAGTTTGGTTCAATGGCTCTCAGCACCCACACTATAAAGATGGTTCCAGCCCCCCCCGGTGATACCTGCCTTCCTGCTACAGCCGGACCCTGAATTCAGGAGCCCAAACCACAAGAGCAGCCAGCCCTTCCCCTTGCTGCCATGGGCTGAGTGCAGTGCCGGGGGGGGGGGGGGCGGAGGGGGGGAGAGGGATCTGGGATGGATCCTTGTGCTCCCCCTAATCCCGGGCACCAGCATCCCTGTATCCCCTCCACGTCCCAGGCATCCAGATCCCTGAGATGCCGCCAACCCCATCCTGGCATCCACATCTCTGCGTCACTTCTCCCCCCGCCCCGGGCATCCAGATCCCTGCCTTGACCCCAGGAAGTGACTCTCTCTGACTCCTTGGGGCTGGGGTGGGGATGCTGGGTGCTGAGGCAGGCTCATGCCAGGGGGGAACTGTGCACCCACGGAGCCGCCTGCCCTGCCCAGAGGCCCAGCCTTCAGGCAGGCAGCTCCAACCAGGCAGCTGACCCCAACACCCACCCTGGCCTGGGGAGGGATTGACTGTGCCCGAGGATTGCCCTCTCCGAGCCCCGCCCGGCCTGTTGAAGCTGCTCGGACACTAGCGAAGGGCAGATGGTTGGAGGGTAGGAGCACGGGAGTGGGGGGGGCTCATCCCCAGGAACAAAGCGGTCAGAGAGCAAACACTGTGCTGCGAAGGTGCCAATGTGCAGCTCCCCCACTAGGGGGCAGTGGGACCCCAGAAATAGGCCTGCACCTGGTCCCTCCATCCCGGCCTCTCCAGCTTGCTCCCTTCTGCCCCCAGCCACCCGTATCCCACACCCCTAGGGTGACCAGACAGCAACTGTGAAAAAACAGGACAGGGGTGGGGGGTAATAGGTGCCTATATAAGAAAAAGTCCCCAAAACCAGGACTGTCCAAAAACGGGACATCTGGTCGTCACCCTACCCTCCCGCTCCCCATCTCTAGGCATCTTTCCCAGTGCTTTTCTCCCTGCCTGCACTGGGCAGGGACAGTCGTGCACCCCACGGCTGGACGGAGGCCTGGCCCATCCCCATGGGACGCCTGCCCAAGGCCTTGTAGTAGGTGGGGCTGGCTCAGCTAGGCCCTAATGGGGCTGGCATGAGCAGACTATTCCCCCTCTCCAGCTACCAGCTGCAGTCAGCTCTGACCCAGTGCCTGGACTAATGCTGTTGGTGCAGGGACCTGGATGTACCAGTAAAGAGCAGGCAGATCTCCCTGCCGCCCCTCCCCTCCGTCCTGCGATCTGGATGGTTCGTGGCTGATGCCCTGTCCGTGGGGCATGGATCTGAGCTGGCCGGGGGGCCTGCTGCACGAGCCCAGATTGTTGCTGTTGCGCAGGTCCAGTCACGGGACCCATTTTGCTGGTGAGGAGTTTGAGGCTGGCCGGACTCCTGCACTGCCTGCGGCTTGGCCAGCGCAGTCACCGGCCCCGTACCACACGGCTCAGCCTGGAGCGATTTATCCCAGAGCCCCAGCACATTCTCCCATCCCAGGGAGACTCCGGAGTCCCCTGGCTGCCTCCGGCTCGGGCCAACAGGCTCCGGCGGGGACCATTCCAACCCACAAAGGCCCAGAGCACCAGCTCTGCATCCCCATGCTCACTGTACCAGCCCCCCCCGCCATTCACAGTGCTGGCCCCCCTGCCCAGAGCACCAGTCCCTTCGCTCCTGAGCCGGCCGCCGTAAGGCAGAGCAGCTGTAGCTGTCCAGGGAGCCGCGCCTCGGTGTGTCTGTGGGACAGGCAGTGTTGCTCTCACCCTGCAGTGCGGGCCACCATGCACACGGGAGAACAGGACCCTGGCGCTCCTGTGTGGCCCATTGGAAGGGGAGAGGGTGCTGGGCCCTGAGCACGAATGAACTCAGTGCATCCTTGCCCAGCCCTGTGTTCCCCATTGCTCTGCTCCATGTGTGTGATGGGGCCTGCTGGGGGCAGCGCGGCCATGCTGTGCCCGGCAGAGTCAGGGCTGCCTGGGGTTTTGCCAACCCCCCAAACCAATGTGTGGGTTGGAGATGGCTCCTCTTTTATGGGATCACCCTGGAGTTCAGGGCGCAGGGGAGCTGCAGTGTCAGATAAAATGGCTCCAGTTTAAACCCATCTGTAGCTCAAGTTTCCAAGCTGGGCATCCTGAGGAACTGGAGTACGTGGTTAAATGGCAGCAGGCAGCTAGCTCAGCGCGGCCTAAAGGTCTCAGTGGGGCACTTATTGTCAGGATACCTGGGTTCTATTTCTGGCTCTGCCATTGACTCACTGGGTGACCTGTGCCTCAGTTTCCCATCTGCACGTGGGAGGGTGGACTTATTGTGAGTGCAGCAGGGTGTGGCTTAGCAGCGCTGCCTTCTCTGGCAGTGGTCTGCCTCTTCTTGCAACTCAGCCCTCGGGCCAAGTCCTGGCTCAGTCCCCCCTCTGCTGGGGGTATTTGGACTGGGATTCCCCAGTTTGGTCTCTTCATCCTGGAGGTTACTAAGCCCCACGACTCCTCACCCGGGATCGTCAGTGTTGAGCCCGTGATGAAACCCAAGCTCCAATTCTTCTAGCCCCCCTCACTTCCCAGCACTTTTCCAAACCCCATTTTAGGCTCGCCACGACCCCTCATCTCCCACCACCCTGGTGCTCCTTTGGGCTCAGCCCGCCTCCCCCCCCCCCTCGTGTGGTGCCCGCTGCAGTGAGAATCACCATCCCCCACGGTTGTCCCCTTGCAGCTGTCTGCATCCAGGTGTTCGCAGCCTTCCCTGGTACCCTCAGCTTCTGGGGCTTTCTCCCCCAGATCCCCACCCTCCTTCCTCAGGGCTCCGGTTCACACCCACTTCTCTTCTTTCACAGCACAGTCCCCCAGGCCTCCTCCTGGCTCAGGCCCCTCTAAGTCCATTTCCTAGCCTGTTCTCAGCCTTTATCCCCACAAGCAGAAACACCTCCTCTCCCAGGTCATCTCCCTGGTCTTTTTCACAAAGCCCTCTGCTCCTTCCTTTATGAGGATCCTGCTTCTCCACAGCTGGGTTTGATCATCAGTTCGGTCTAACTCCCCTTAGGTGCCGCTGGTGATCCAACTGGGCTCAGGCTGCACGTAAGCCAGGGTTAACCCCTGGGGGGTTCATACACCCCATCACACTGCATACCAGGGATAACGTCCCTGACAAGTTATGTGGAATAACTGGGAGACACCCAGGGCTCTCTCCAGCACCCCCTGTTGGGCTACGCTGGGACTGGAGTCGCTGGGAGTTGCCCCACAGCCAGCGTTTCTGCCCCGTGCTCCACAGCGCCCCCTTGTGGGGAGAGGCTGGGCCTGCAGGCACCCTGGTGCTGAATGAGTCCCATTCCCCTGCTGACTCCAGCTCTGCCCGCAGCTGCGAGTGGCTCGTGGCAGCCAGGCGCCGGTGAATAGGTGGATCCTAATGATCTCACTCCAAACATCTCATTTCCTACCCGGGGGAGGCTCGAATGGGAAGGTCGGGGTGGGAGGTCAGGCGGAAAGGTCACAGGGGCGAAACCGGGGCACCAGATGTTAGCAAAGCATTTAAGAAAGAAAAGAGTTCTGGAAAGGGGAGGAGGCCGGAGCATGGGAGAGCCAGGGGAGCCATGGTGCTGGGGCCCTACACGGTCACGGCGGGGCCTGTTAGCACTAGGAGACAGGAATCGATCCAGGCCTCATTGTGGGTGAATCCTGCTGCACTGACCCACAGATGAATGGGGGAGAGGCCCCCATTTGCACCCCTATCCCCCGGGTTGGAAGGAAGGGGTGCTTCCAAATTCCAGCGTGGGTTTTCGCTCGCCCTCTTCTTCCGTTTTTACTAAGAGCCCTGAGAGGCTCAGGGCCTAGGCAGGTGAATACAGGAGCAGCTCCACTTGGCTCAGATGTGGCTCTGTTCACCAGCAACACGAGCGCAGTGGGTCTCCGTCGGGTCCGTTGGGAGTTAGTCTCCAGTGTGATCGCACAAGCGGAAGACTCTAAGCAAGGGAGGTGCAGGATTTGAACAGCAGGGGACGCAGCAGGTCAGATTCGAGGGAGCCCAGAACTGCGATTCTGGGGAAGGAGGGTCGGGGGGTTGGGTGACCAAATAGCAAGTGTGACAAATCAGGCCAGAGGGTGGAGAGTTATAGGCAGCTATATAAGAAAAAGCCCAGAATACCAGGACGGTCCCTATAAAATCGGGACATCTGGTCGTGGGGGGTCGTCTGTGGGTAAGGATTGAGGGGCATTGGCAGGGTCGCCCTGGGAGGCCAGGGCTGGAAAACCAGGGGAAGTTAAGGGTTGAGACCAAAGGGCATCGGCAGAGTTGTGGGTAGGAGCCCCAGCATAGGGGCTGCATGTCGGGATTGAGGGGCATTGGCAGAATTGGGTATGTGGGGGGAGGCAAGGACTGGAATTGTAGGGGGGTGCGGGCTGGGACTGAGGGGCACCAGCAAAGCTCTGGGTGTGCAAGACAGCTTGGACATGGTAATTCTTTGCTGCATCAGCTGCCAACAAAACAGCATTTCGGTTGTGCTGGAGAGAGAGTTTGATTTGTACCAAACCCACATTGGGTGGGACTCCTGCCTGGTGTAATGGCCCCACCAGCAGCGACTGAAACCCGGCTCAGTGGGGCTGTTTTTTGCCTGAGAGCACTTGGGCGGCCAGTGGGGTTTGACCCTGCCCAGCTTCAGTGCTCAGAGCAGGAGCCTGTGTTGATAGAACCAAAGGAGTAATTCCCTCCGCTGGCAGCAGTAGTAGGCACTTTTAGGGCTAGAATCTCTAAAGACCTGTAGCCATCTGAATCAGCTGTCACAATAGATGGGTGCCGAAAACTTGGCTTTCCACCTCTTTTGGAGACCAGCCACCAAACTCAGCCCCAATGCAACGTGGGAATTCTCGGCTGTCTATGTGGATCTGTAACAGTCTTTGCACCTATAGCAGTCTGCTCCCTCTCTGCTGGAGGCAGCTGCCGGCTTGTGTGTGGCTCAGTGCAGGATGTTAAGGAAAACCTACGTCCCATCCCCCGTCCCCCCCGCTCTCTGCTGGAGACTTGACTTGGCCCTTATTGGCTTTCGTGCAATCTAAAAATAAATAAATAAATAAAGTTCACACTGAAAGCCCGCGGCTTCCCACCACAGACGGCGCAACGTAACGTGGCTTAGTGGTTAACCCCGGGGACTTGGATTCAGGATTCCTGGGTTCCATGGCCAGCAGTACAACCTTGGTTGAAGAGCAGGGGAGACATTTCATTGCTCCCGGCCTCGGTTTTCCCATCAATAAAATAGGGATAGAACACTGATCCTCAGCCGGGGGCAGAGGGTGGTGGAAATTAATGAATGTTTGCAAAGTGCTTTGGGATCCCCCAAGAAAAGGTCAAAGGTCAATGACTTTCCACCCCCACTCACCCAGCAGATCCACGGCAGAGCTGGGAATAGACACCAGGTCTCCTGTGTCCCAGCATGGTGCCCTACCCACTAGACAGCACCACCCAGCCCTAGCCCACACAGCCAGTGGCTGGTGCCCCTTTGGGCAGGGGCTAGTGGCTAATGGCAGCTGGAGCTGGTGGCCTCACAGGGCTGCGATTCACTCCCCACAGATTTCAAAGGGCCAGCTCCGTGCAGATGTGTCTCTCTCCCTCTTTCTCTTTTTCCACCCTCCCTTCCTTTCTCTCTCTCCCGCCGGCTCTGTCCATCTCTCTGTGCAAAGCCCAGCTTCAGACTTGACTTGCCTCGCCCCTCAACCCCTCTCTCACCCTCTCCTGGTGGGGGTGGGGGCGGGGGCAGGGGCTGAATTTCTTCCGCAATGATCTGGCCCATTTGGATTCTGCACTGGGGCCTGGAATTTACCCCCACCCCTCCGTGTGCCCCACTAATGCACCTGGCCTGACACGCTGACCAGCCCCTCCATGCTCCCGGACAGGCCCCCCAGGGGAATGGCGGCATCACCATGGCAACCACTGATGGTCAGCATCTTAGTGACCTACGAGACCTGGCAGAAGGCCTTTCCCCGGCCGGGGTCACGGGTCAATCAATCTCATTGCTATGCAGAGGGCCCTCTCCGGGCTGGCCAGCGCCAGCAACGAGTCCCAAGGTGGGAAAGGGAGAAAGAACCAGAGACCAGGGGAAAATGAAAGGAAGAAAGGAAGGGCCAGAGCATGCGGGAAAACAGGAGAGACATAAAACATGCAGCAAAGAAAAAGAAACCAGCCGTGTTTCACTTGCAAGAGGGAGGAGCCCGCCCCGGGTTGGGGGCTCAGAGGAAACGGGCTCCCGCTCTGAGCCGCCCTCTGCTCTGATTCTGCAAAGCCCCTGGCTGCCCCGGGAGGTTTCGCGAGACCCAGTCCCAGCTCCGCTCCTGGCTGCCCCGTCCCAATGGGCACACTCAGCGCTTGGGAGGGTGGCCTGCAGCTGCCGTGGTGCCGTGCCCAACACCAACAGGCCAGATCCTGCTGTCTGGGCAGCTGGTGCCAACCCAGTGGACCCTGGGCAGCGACTCTGGATTCACTTGGCCAAGCATCTCTTCTGTCTCCAGCTCACTCCTGCCCCTGGCCTGGTTCCGTCCCCCTGGGTGCCAGAATATGTCCCCAGCCTGGCCATCCTGCCGCGCCCAGCGGGTGCGTGCTGGGGGCGCCTGATTGTTCCCGAACCCCTCCCCCCATTCCTCTCCTTCCCTGGTGTTACTGTGTCCGGCCACCGAGTGTCACCAGGCTGCTGCCGCTGGACCGGGGGACAGAGAGGGGAGGGACCGGAGGCCTCATGCAATCGATACCCAATGGGGAGAGGGAGGGGGAGCGCAGATTCCTGCCTCAGTTTGCCCTCCCCTAGAAGAAACTCATTAAAGTGTCACATGGAGATAAGGAATGGGGGCGGGGAATGAGTAGCTCATGGGGTTGGGGGGAAATTAATGAGCATTGGTGGAGGGGGGTGGGGAATCTCCTTTGCTAACAAAAGAGAAATTGTCCCAGCCGTGGCTCCCTTGGGTCCCCGATTTCTATGAGCCGCACCCCCGGTGCCCCAGGCTCCATCTCTGCTCCCCAGTGATGCCAAGCGCAGGGTGGGCACCATGCAGGGACAGGCCGCAAACTCCATGCCCGGGGCCTGGTTATCCATGGCCCCGCCTCTCTTGCAGTCATTCCCACCCGTGCCAAGCAGGTGCAAAACACCACCTGCCTGATGGGGCGGTGGTTCACACTCGCTTTGCACGGGTGACAGTGACGGCACCAAGGGGCAGGGCAGGGGAGAGTTGGGTCTTGGGGTGGGGATGGGACAGAGGCCGCCTCTGGGGTGGAGGCCTTCACTCTTGTGCAGGGAGCCATGGTGGAGAGAAAGGAGATTCTGCACAAAGGACACCAGGGCAAACCCCTTCTCATAAGGGCTTCTCAGGGAGGGTGCAGCAGGGAAAGAAATTCCCAGCTGGGAATAAGACACGCTTTCCCATTCATCTCACACCTCCCCACCTGGGGATGTAGCTGGGTTTCCTGCTACACCCCCAACCCCGCTGCACAGACCATCCCATGACCTGAGTGTCAAAGCTTGGCCCCATCTACCCAGGAGGGCTGAAAATTATTGGCTCGTGCCGTTATTGTCGGGCCTGTCCCAGTAGAGATACAGTAGACTTCTCTTCCCAGAAGAGTCATTTAGGCCTTTGCCCAAATCTCCAGCTTGGTGCTGCAAAGAGGTTCGGGCCTGTTTCATTATTTATTGATCCTTTAGTTCTGCCTCTGTCCCTGCAGGTCCAAGTGGGATCAGCTGCCCTGAAATGCCGCCAGCAAGCCTGTCTTGGACAGCCATGAACAGGAAAGGAGAGAAATCTCACTCAGAAGCCCATTACCCTGCAACATCCAGCCCCGTGCTGCAGAACCAAGCGGCTTGGCGTGTCCGCCTGCGAGCTGTGTGTGTCATCGCCCCCTAGTGCCAGGGCCGCAGGGAATAAAAGCCCGGCTGCTTAGCAGTGTGTTGTAGCTGGTGGCAGTGAAGTCTAGGGCCGTACCTACACTGCGAACTTTGGGCAACGCAAGTTACATCTGCGGACAGCCATCCATGTTTGCACGGTGCTGGGGCGCGGGCACACTGGGCTGCTTGCGTTGGCGGTGTGCGTACTCACGAGGAATGTGTGTGTCTTTGCAAAGTGTGGTGCAGCCAGTGTGCCACATACCACTACCTGGCTCAATGCCTTCTGGGAAACGTTCACAATCTCTTGTGATAGAAATGCCTCATCCAAGGATCTCTGGGAGCTACGGGTCAAGTTCCCAGCATGCAACTTTCTCCATCCCATAATATTAGCCATATCCCATAATTTTTGCATATTTAAAAAAAAATATCCCACAAACCCACAAGTCACTTTTCTGTTTCCACCATCTCTGCCAGAAGCACGGAGCCTGCGGATGCCGATTCTCCTGTGCTTGCAGACCCACAAGAAATACTGTAATGATGCGGGGAAGTGAGGATTTCTTCGAGGACGGTTTGCTCAGGGACATGTGAAAAAGAATTTAAGCACATTGGGGGTGTTCATGGAGCAGCGGCAGGCAGTGGAGCGCTGTTTCTGGGCCCGAGGAACGAGCCCGGACTGGGGGGATCGCCTCGCAATGCAGGCTTGGGACGATGAGAAGTGTCAGAACTTTTGGGTATGCAAAGCTGCACACCTGGATCAGTGCACTGACCTTGCCCCGGCCCTTAAGTGCAGGGGCACCAGAATGAGAGCTGCGCTGGTAGTTGAGATGTGAGTGGCGTTCGCACCCTGGAAGCTTGCAATGCCGGATTGCTGCCGGGTAGCGGGAAATCAGTTCGGCGTTGGAAAATCCACAGCGGGAGCTGCTGTCATACAACCGTGTAGGGCCATTAATCATCTCCTGCCGCACAGGACAGTGACTCTCAGCAACGTACGGGATGTAACGGATGGATTTGCAGCAATGGGGTTCTCAAACTTTGGTGGGGCAAGAGATGGCACTGTCAGGCTTCCAACAAGGGGAGCTGGGAACAAATGTCACAGGGTGGGAAAGTCCAAATCACCCCAAGATCAAAGCCAGGAACTCAGAAACAAGGAGTGGGAATGGTCATGGCAGCTACAGAAGATCCACACTATTACCTGTACACTTCCTGGATTGCCCCTTGGGTTTATATAGGGCGGGGAGCCAATCAGGACAGACTGCTGCCTGTCAGACTCCTTAAGGCGGGACTTCCCATAGTCTGTGTCCACAAAAGGTCATGGGCAGTGGGGTGTAAGCTGGCTCCTGCTGCTGCTGGGTGGCAGTATGGAGATGCTCGCTGCCTGGCCACTCTGCAGGCCTGGGTTCCAGACCCATGGGGCCTTACAGGCATGGGTGCCCCTGCTTTGGCACCTTGCCCCACAGCACATCCCCAGAAAGGGTTACTCCTCTACACTTACCCAAGTGGGTCACCAGGGCAGTGTCACTGATATCAGTGTGGGCTGGTAGGGAAGGTCTGTGGCACTTACATCTTTAAAAACACAGGACTTGTTCGGAAAGCTGCAAGCAGGGTCGTTCTTTCCTGACCGGCAGATTACCATGGGCGATATTGAAATGCCACTCGTGATCTGAGACTGCTGAGAGCCAGCACTCTGGTCACTGTAAGTCCAATTAGTTTCCCAGAGAATGGGCTGATTGAGGGAAGCTGGGGGTAATTACGAGATCGGCCTGGACTGGGCGGAGCTAGTTAGCCCATTAACTGCAAGAGTAGAAAGGTGAACAGGAAGAAAGGAAAGAGAAAGGCCAACAGGGCCAGGGCAAAGGGAGATCTCTGCCCTCCCATTTGTCTGGCAAAAGGAGGTGATGTTTGTATGGCACTGTGAATAGGGTTGCTGCATGGGACTGTAAAGGGGCGGTGGTTGGGGTAACACAAATAAACTGCACTCGGTGTTTACAAACCGGAGGTGTTACAGCCATTTGTACAAGAAGACAGGAGCTGAGGGCCTCATTCCCTGTCACAGGGACCCAGCCTACCCTGGCTCATGAAACTGTATGCTGGCTATCTTGATAGCACCAATGGAGGATTCAACTACTGGCTCAGCAGGCACAGAATGACCAGTGGAATGTGCTTTTGGTAGGCTGAAGGGACGCTGATGGTGTTTACTCACTAGCTTGGATCTCAGTGAGAAAAATATCCCAACTACTATAGCTTCCTGTTTTGTCCTGTGTAATATCTGTGAGGAAAAGCTGCTGCCAGGGTGCAGGAGGAGCAGCTGTTTGCTGACTTTAAACAGCCTGACGTGAGGGCTATTGCAAGAGCCCAGTGTAGAGCTGTGCAGTTGAGGGAGGCTTTGAAAGAGCACTTTAACAGGCAGCCCCAGGAGTGTTCTGTGCTGGCGTGTTCTCTGGGCCGGGAACTTTGGGTGCTGCTAACAACTGTGTAGTGCTTGGCTGTACATTGGTAAATATGACTGGGTGTACTCCTGAACCTATGGATTACAGTGGTGTTTGGTGTGCATTTATGAGGACACTTTACTTTGATTGCCATTCTGCGTTTGGCAATACTTGTTGTGAACTAATACAAATTATCTGAGTTTCCAGAAATAGAACTTTATTAAGTGAGGAAAACAGTGCAGAAAAACAATGCACAAAACCCCACAGGCAGTGTAAGACAAACTTTTAACATAAATCAACAGGTTGGAACTTTAGAATTGGAAAGGGAGTAAACATTTCTGTCCATTTCAGTGCACAAACATATCCCTTGTGGCTACATACATACACCAGTTGTGGTTCTCACAGGTCAGCATATGTGATCGTTCCCCTCTATTCGACATTGGTGAGGCCTCATCTGGAGTACTGTGTCCAGTTTTGGGCCCCACACTTCAAGAAGGATGTGGATAAATTGGAGAGAGTCCAGCGAAGGGCAACAAAAATGATTAGGGGTCTGGAACACATGAGTTATGAGGAGAGGCTGAGGGAGCTGGGATTGTTTAGCCTGCAGAAGAGAAGAATGAGGGGGGATTTGATAGCTGCTTTCAACTACCTGAAAGGGGGTTCCAAAGAGGATGGCTCTAGACTGTTCTCAATGGTAGCAGATGACAGAACGAGGAGTAATGGTCTCAAGTTGCAGTGGGGGAGGTTTAGATTGGATATTAGGAAAAACTTTTTCACTAAGAGGGTGGTGAAACACTGGAATGCGTTACCTAGGGAGGTGGTAGAATCTCCTTCCTTAGAGGTTTTTAAGGTCAGGCTTGACAAAGCCCTGGCTGGGATGATTTAACTGGGAATTGGTCCTGCTTTGAGCAGGGGGTTGGACTAGATGACCTTCTGGGGTCCCTTCCAACCCTGATATTCTATGATTCTATGATATGTGATGCTGTGGTTTTCCCTTCTGTCCCCCAGCGTAGAGTGATGGGGTAGCGATGCAGCCTGCGATGCCATGTGGTATGTAGGGAGCTGCTACCATGGAGTTCTTCAAGGACTGCAAAGAGTGGAGAGTCTGGGATTTTTGGACCTGTAGGTCAACCAGGGTCTGCAGTTTTTGGGTCTGCTGCCTGTGAACCCCCATTATGTCCTGATGCGTTTCCCACTCTTGGTGGGACTCCTGGACCTTTTTTCTGTTCTCTCTCTTTCTCCATGCTTGGTCATATTGGCCCTCCAAGCTCTTTGTCCACAGTCCAGTGCAGCACTGTCTTGTACAATCTCACAGAACATGTCCTCCCTAGTCCTCTTCTTTCTCCACATTAGGGTCCGGCATTCCCCACTGGAGGCCACCACACCAGAAGCAGCTGATAAAAACAGATGAATGTATCCACTGGATGTACAGTCCCAAGGGAAAGCTAAGTTTCAAAACTCCCTGTCCTCGTTCCCGTAATCTCTTTTAATAAGAAATGCTTATTGGCACTTGAGCTTTGGAGCACCTCTGCACAGCACCACTCTCCAGCCCCAGCGCTGGTGAGTATGGCCCACCAGGGAAGGGGGAAGGATTTTGTGTTGCATGAAGCTATACAATTTCGGTCCCAGTTCCATGGGTGCGAGTACAGTGCAAAGGCACTGAGCACTGGCCTTATTTTCCACAGGAGGTGGTGGTGGTTTTAGCTGATATCTCAATCGTGAGACTCACAAAGCCACAGAGAGCCCAGCTGCTCCTGGAGACCTGAAGCCACCCTGGCCCATATGGCACTAGCCTGTTTACTGCAATGGTGCTAGCCAAACTCATCGCAGAGTGGCGTGGGAAAGTGTCCTAACGCCGAGGAAGAAAGAAGGCAGACATCTCTAGGAACCTTCGGAAGCCTAACTTAGTAGTGTAGACCAGGCCTGGATCTGGAAGCAGTGCTTTTCTTCTCAGGCCCCCTGGTTTTCTTTCTGAGGAGGCTACTTCTCTCCTGCTTACTCTTGAACTTCTATTTGCTAGATAGCTACATCTGCATGGGCTAGTCTGACCCCGCCGGGTTGTGGAGCGCTCTGGTCTGGGGCGTTTTACCCTGATGCAATAGCAGTGTCACTCATCCGGTGCGTCTGGTGTAAAGGCCCTTGGTAAGTGAAAATTTATGCAGCATCGTGGACCCTAAAGTGCTTCACAAACTAGATGCAAACAGCAGCACTGAAATGCAGCCACTTCTGGGGTGGAGGGCATTGTTCTATTAATGGAACAACAGTGAAGAGAAGGAGAATTTGCCCAAGGAATACAAAATGCAAAACACCTCTGAGCTGGAGGCCATCGGTCGCGTGCATGGAACAGCAGTGGAAAGAATGGAGAGTTTGGCCAAGGGATACCAAGGCAAATCCCTTCTCTTATAGCCTCTTTATGGGCCACCGCAAGCAGAGAGGGCCTTAGTTTCTATGGTCACATGCACAAAGTGAACCCAAAGGGACTCAGTGTGTTTGCTCGAGAAGGATGATCAGATGAGTGCTGGATGGTGCTGTGGACTCTCGCTGTTTCTGATGCTCCTGACACTAAGCTGTGCCCTCCAGCGAATGATAAAGCAAAACCTGGCTCCCCCACCTCCCTTCTCCTGCTCCTGGCTTTCTCCCTTCAAACCCCCATCCCCCCACCTTTTAAGGTTTGAGGTTGAAGTCTGGGAAGAAGAGACGCTGCGCCTCCAGTGCTGAACCACACTGATCTCAGAGACGGGGGTCTGCTAGGAAGAGTTCCTGGCTGCTGCGCTCTGAGTCTCCTGCGTAACAGCCCAGCTTACCCACAAACCGGGGAATTTCCAGCATTTACCATTAGGGCTGACCGTGTGTGTGTGTGTGTGTGTGTGTGTGTGTGTGTGTGTGTGGATGTCTTCAGCCAAGTTATTGTTCTCTCCTGCTCCCCCCATCGGGATTGCTATAGATAGAAAAATGGGCAAGGACTAAACACATGGCAAACAGATGCCACAGGCTCTGGCCTGGCTGCCCCACTGGGTAGGCTTGCCAACCTTCCAGGATTGTCCTGGCATCTCCAGGAATTGAAGACTGAGTATGTCATGTGATGAAACCTCCAGGAATACATCCAACCAAAACTGGCAACCCTGTGTCCCAGAGAGGGGCCAGGTTTCTCCTCTATCCCGGGGGGTACCTCGTTTGCCTGGAGCAGCGCGAAATAGAGAGGAAGGCTTGGTCCCTTCTAAGGGAAGAGGACTTTTGAAATAGGGATGCGGGACAGGGCCCACACAGGGGCTAGCCTCCAAACCCTTCCTGCGATTGCGGGGCCTCCTACCTCCATCTCCTTGACTCCAGTGCAGCTAGAAAGCCTGGTAATGTTTGCAGGGTTGGGTCCGCCAGCCACATGGGGGCAAACTCTCATTTACACTCAGGCCAGTCTGGCAGCATACAGGGGCCTTAAATTTGCTCTCTTTTTGAGGCTCCGTCAGGCTGGCAGAGCAGAATGCAAATGAGAATCCAGCCCAGTGCATCTGGGGGCTGGAAGATGGATTTCTTGCCGTGATCCAAAAAGAATACCCAAGGATTTCCTTCCAGCACAGAAGGAGCAGTCTTAGAGTAAGATGGATCGTTAACGATTGTGTCTGGTTCTAGGTGGAGTGCCAACAATCATGCAGGTTTTCAGAGGGGCTTTTTGCTCCCAGGGAGGCCCTCCGCCACGGAGCTGGGTTAGTGGCATTGTTTTGAGGGCTGAGTTCTTTTGAAAATAAGTGTCACAAGGGGAGCTGAACACTATGGAAAACCTGGCCCTCCGTGCTCCATGTGGTACCTTAGCTCTGCAAGTAATCATACTAAAACCTAGTTCTTATCCTCCTTAGATCTCCAGGGAGGGCCAGTATTGTTAGCACTGTTTTACAGGTGGGGAAACTGAGGCACCGACATGGGTGGCAGGTGAATGAGCCATTGGGGGAGGCTAGCCCCCGGCCCCTCCCCCTCTGCCCAAGGTCCCATCCCTCCCCTTCCATCCCCTCTCCGCCGCCAGAGCCCAGAGCACCGCCCCCCTCAGCAGCTGGCAGCCCCCCCCCCATAAGCCCCTAGCCCCAGAGTACCAGGTGGGCAGCGCAGCAGGAGAGCCCCCAACCCCAGTGCCGGGAAGGTGGCACGGTCCCAGTGCCCACAGTGCCAGGTGGTGCAACGTGGCCCCAGCCCCAACGCCCCCAGCCCTGGGCCTTGTGAGCACTGGCTCCAGCCTGCCTGCCCCAGCCTCTCGCTCATGGAAGAGGAGGAAGGGAACTGGAAGCAGGCAGGAAGGGGTCTGTGTTCGGAGTGTGGACAGGACTGTTTGGAGAGACACAGCCTTCCCCAGCCTATGCCACCCACCGCCCATGGGCTCAGGAAGTGACTTGCTCACCAATGCACGGGTGGCAGAGCTTGGCATGAAAGCCAGGTCTCCCGAGCCCCCAGGCTCAGGTGGGTTCCATTAGGCCATGCTGCCTTCCTTTTGCAGCGGGAAGTAGCGCTCCAGAAATCAGTGGGACAGTTTGCCACTTTAAGGTGCGTCTCAGCAGGTGCATGGGCAGCGGGATCGGGCCCTTTGTTTATTTAAAGAAGGCAAAAAGGCATCCCAGCTAATCAGCGACCCCGTGTTGGAGACCCAGAGCCCACTCCCGCTCCGACTGAAGGCAATAAGATTTTTGCCCCTGACTTCAGTGGCCTAGAGCCCCGAGGGGTCTGAGCAATTTGAACCCTTTGCAAAGTCAGGGTGCCGGTGGGATCTCACTCAGCATGGCAGCATCAATGCAAGACGTGGCAGCAGCTCAGCTGGAGGCAGGGGGCAAAGAGATGGGGCAGCTCCCCTTTCCGGAACCCTGACGCTCTCGCTCTGCATCCTGGGATCGTCCCACACCATGCGCGCCCTTGGCGTGCAGTGAGAAATGACAGAAGCAGATGTGCTGGGCCAGGCTCTGTAGTCTCCTGCTCTTAAATCAGCACCAGAATTGTTAGCTCTGACCGACCGGCCAAATCCTGCCTTCCGTGACACCTTTGTGACCTCATTGCTGATAACGCGGTTGTGACAGAGGTGAGAATCTGCTGCAGACAGTGGGACTGTGCATGTGTCACGAAGGGTGGAAATTGGCCTGTGGAATCTTTATTAAATGATGATGCCAGAAAAAGCCCGGCTTAACTCTCAGAGTCCAGGGGGTCTCTCTGGCACTGGAAGCTGGAAAAAAATATTGTGATTATGCTGGAGATTGGGTGAAACTTGATTGAAGCTAATGGGTGTGCTGTTTGCCTGCCATTCAGGCTAGATGAGGAAGCAATCAAGTGTCCCTGTGGTAGCTGGAACAATAGAAGCCACCACCCAAAGACTTAATGGAAATGCAAAGGCTGGGTTTTGGTTTGGTTGCAACTGTGTATGTGTCTATGTGGGGCAGAAGTGAAAAATCCAGCAGGAAAGACAGGAGCAAACCAAGCAGAAGCACCAGAGACAGCAAGAGAAGTAGTGTGACCCCAAGAGAAAGCCAAGGGAGAGCTTTTGGGCAGAGTGCTGGCTGGAAGGAAGCTTGGAACTGTGAGCAAAGAAACAGCCTCCCGCTGTGTGATTCCTCCTCCCGTGTTTGGGGAAGAAGGATGTTGTACATTATCTGTAAATAGACAGGATTACATTACAGAAACACCTGCCTCCATCATCTGTCTCTCCTAATGGGAAAAACCTGCAAGGCCTGGAACGTTGGCTAACTGCTTGGGCTGAGCTGGAGGAATGATATCTCTTTATTTTTTAAAACAACCACTTTTGATCTGGTGTCACCGGGACACGTTCACTCTGGAACCCCACCAGGCAATCTTTACTAGGCACGGTTGTGCTTTACACCTCAGTAACCCTGTGGGACAGAGGGATTCTTTCATTTTACTGTGGGTGAACATGAGACACATCAGTGATGTGACTTGCTGAAGGTCACACAGTCAGGCAGTGGCAGAGAACCCAGGAACCTTGGCTCCCAGTCCCCTCCTAGACAAACTCACTCCCAGATCTAGGACTAGAACCCAGGCATTCTGGCTCCCAGCTGCCCCCTCCCTAACCACTAGACCGTGCTTCCCCCCAAATGCACATATACTGCATCAAATCCATGTTAACCCTTATAACCCTGGCTAGTTTCTCTCACTAAGCTACTTCCAAACTTAGTTTTTAAGGAGAATGAAAACTGGCCTGTTTTGGAGCTTTTACCCACCTCCCATTCACTCACAGGTGGTTTCTGGGCCTGATTCTGATCTCACGTTGGGGTATCTTTGCTTCAGTGGAAACACCCCTGATTTAAGGTCCGATCTTGGATGGGGCTGGGTGTGCTTTGAGGCCAGCTCCCGCCAGCGAAGCCAAGGACACTTGCTGAAAGGTGCCCAACATGTTGCAAGATCAGGCCCGAATTGTGCCAGGCCCCGGGGGGGGTAGGAATCAGGCCCCGTGGGGAAAGCACTTGGACGCCGTGTGCCCTTCCCCGCCCCATGGGGCGCCCAGCCCTGGCAGCACGCCGTGTGCTGTTCTCTGGGTCTCCTTGCTGCGCGGTCGATCCCCAGACAGGCTCCGTGCTGTGCTGTGTGCGCGCTTTCTGGCCCATTGATTTCCCTGAGTAAGTGAGTTTGTATGGATCATGCAGCAGGCAGCCCCGGCTGCCCATCGGCAGAGCTGCACCGGGGTGGGGGGAGGGGAGAGAAAGCTGAGCAGAATCAATGCGGAGAGTGTGAAGTGAATTAATGGAAGACGGAAGGGCTGGCTGACAAGGCTGCGGAAACCCGGCCACCCTTCGGGGGGCTGGCTCCAGGCTGCTCAAGCTGCGGCAGCATGCTGGGGACGGGTGGGGGCACGGGGTGGTGGGAGTACGACCGAGGTGTCCTGGCTTCTGTATCCGTATGGTGGTTGCATCTCTGGGGGGGGCGGGGGGGGGCGGGGGGAGGAGAAGACGGGGATCTGAACCTCTTTGGCATTCACAGGTTGGGAGCAATGGGATTGAAACCCGGGGGAGGGCGAGGGGGCAAAGGTCACCAAAGGTCACGATGAACTGACCCTGGATTCTGCTGCCCCTGGCTGCTCCCCGCCAGAACCCCTCAGTGGAAGCAGCGTTGATGATCTAGCGGTGGGTGCAACGCCCCGGACTGGCTCAGTTCCTCTGATCAGGTGCCATATCCCGGGGAAGTGGGCTGGGGGAGTCCCAGGCCTGACGGCGGCAGGGGGTGGGGTGGGCAGCGGACGGTCTCGCCTCTCTGGACTGATTCCTGTCCGGGCACATTAGCAGATGGAGTTGTGGGCAGAGCCGGTTGGCAGTTTTTTGATCAATCATTTCTTTGGGTCAAAAAATGCCGATTTGTCAAAACTGAAACTGTGGAACAGGGTTGGGGTCAACGAATCTCCTGGCTCGAAAAAATGTCAGGAACAAAAAAGTTTCGAAATGACACGCCTTGATTGGGCCGACCCGGAGAACAAAGGAATGCTTTCCCCGTGGGACCTCGACTTTTCATGCTGATTCGAGACCGGAAAACATTTTGAGCTCTTGAAAATATTCCCGGGGGACAAGAAAACTAGTTCCCCCCCAGCGGCGGTCGTCTGGCTTGGAGGAGCGGTGAGCTGGAGGAAGTTCTGAACTGGTTCACTCCCAACGGTGGTCGTCTGGCTTGGAGGAGCGGTGAGCTGGAGGGAGTTCTGAACTGGTTCGCTCCCAACGGTGGTGGTCTGGCTTGGAGGAGCGGTGAGCTGGAGGAAGTTCTGAACTGGTTCCCCCCCCCAGCGGTGGTGGTCTGGCTTGGAGGAGAGGTGAGCTGGAGGGAGTTCTGAACTGGTTCGCTCCCAGCGGCAGTCGCCTGTCTTGGAGGAGCGGTGAGCTGGAGGGAGTTCTGAACTGGTTCGCTCCCAGCGGTGGTCAGTGGGCTTGCGGGGTAGGGACAGTGAGCTGCAGGGAGTTCTGCCCAGAGGCTGAAATCTGCAGGGACAGGGGTTATTATCAGCCCTGGTTATTTGTTTGCTGCTGCACCCATGATGCACTGGGCTCTTTCCAAACATTGGAGACAGGAGGTCCCTGCCCCAAAGGGATCGCAGTCTGGGCAGTTAGACAGTGGACAGGGAAGGGGAACAACCAAAGGGATTTTCTCTCCAAATCAACATTGGCCAGTGTAGGCAGGAGCAGAATTTAGGGAGTAGGGAGAGGCCTTGGGACAGAGCTCAGGGACGTTAATCTGTGCAGAGGCAGGCCTGGAAGGGACCAACTGAGAACTTGACTGACAGGCAGATGGGGGTGGGGATGCTGGCAAAGCACAGGGACTGACACAAGAAGCTAAGCTGGGAGCGGCAGATTGGCCTAGTGGATAGAGCACTGGACTGGGAATAGGTTTTATTCCCAGCTCAGGCACCAGCAAGTCACTTTATCACTCTGTGCCTCAGTTTCCTCATCTGTAAAAGGGCCTCCTCTGTAAAGCGCTTGGAGATCTCACGATGAAAAGAGCGAGGCCATTTTTATGGAGCGCTGTGAAGGAGGGGGACAGTTATTAACATGGGAAGTAACAGAGGGAGCTGGTTTCAGAGTAACAGCCGTGTTAGTCTGTATTCGCAAAAAGAAAAGGAATACTTGTGGCACCTTAGAGACTAACCAATCAGCTGGGGAACCAGCATGGACAAGCCTATAGGTTTAGTGACTGTATTCCACATGGACTGGCATGGGACGCGGTGGGTCGGTCTGCGGGGAGGTTGCTATGGGGCAGATGGGATACGACGGAGATGCCAATCAATGGCTGTGGGGATGGAGAGAAAGGGGTGGGTCTGAGATGTTGAGGATGTGGCAGGATCTGGACAGACCCTGAATGTGGGTGGCAAGGAAGAGGAAGGAGTCAGAAATCAGCCCCACACTGCGGGCCTGACAGACTCTCCCTGGCCCTGACAGTCTCTCCTCAACGACAGACTCTCACTGGCCCTGAGACTGTGAGGCTAGGGACCCCTGATTGTCCCGGGCTTCCGGAGCAGCCCCGGGGATCACCCTCAATTCCCAGACTGGTTTGCAAGTTTCCCCCCTGAGGCTGCTGGGACAGCTGTTCTCTGCCATGCCAGCTGTCTGTTGCCAAGTGGGTTTCTTAACTTGTCGGCTTGATGATGGGCATCTCTAGCCCAGAACTCAGCCTTCCACTTAGAGCCAGTCACCATGATTTTCAATGAAACTTTTTTCCACCAAAAAATGGGGTTTGTTTTATTTGAAGGAAAGAAGGGAAAATTCAAATTGCAAATGGTTTTCATAAAGAGGAAATATTTGCAGGGGGTGATTTTGGCTCCTCCGAAACTTCTCGTGGGAAATTCTGAACCATCCCCCAAATGTCAACATTCCCCACAGAAATAATTGACATTTGCCAACCAGCTGTCCCTCTAGTGCTAGAAAGACCAGTACATTTGGGGCACTGCTCAGAGCCTTCGTCAGCCTGAAACAGCTGCCAATTAATCGAAGAGGAGAAAGCAGCTAACAGAGGCATTTGGTCTTTCATGTTTCCTTGGTGCCAACCATTCATCTTTCAAAGCAGGTGGGCCAGTTCTACACTGTTAATGCAGGGTAGTCAGACCCAACTGCTGGGCACGTGGTTGGAGAAAAGTAACCATTGGTAGCCCCCAAACTCTATCCAGTCCTTGTGAGATGGAAAATAATTTGCAGTCTCTGCCAGTTGCTCAGGTTCATTAGATCATCACAATGTCATTGCCCCTCCTTTTCCTTGAATGCTTTGCTTGGCAGTGAAGCAGTTCACAAGGTTGATGTGGAGCATGTCACCATTAGGCTTCAGAGTGAATGTTCAGCGGGGCAAGTCACACCTCTCTGAGCCCGTGTTTCAGGCTGTCTGCAGCTTCTGGCAACATCTTTCATACTTGGTTCACATTTGGAAGGTTTTCTTCGCGACAGGCTAATGACATTTGTTGTTGTTGTGTTTTTAATGAAAGCGAGATTCTCCAGCATAACACAACAGCTCACCAAGCTACCATGAACTGGTCCAATCTGCCCCCCTGCATCCCGAGAACGATGGATCCCTTGACTGAACCCTTTGCCAATCCCTTTGGGTACAGTCCACAGCTCTGTGTAAGTTGGTTCCTTTGCACTGGAAGGGTACCTGCTTGTAAATGCAAAAAGAAAAGGAGGACTTGTGGCACCTTAGAGACTAACCCATTTATTTGAGCATGAGCTTTCGTGAGCTACAGCTCACTTCATCGGATGCATACCGTGGAAACTGCAGCAGACTTTATATATATACAGAGAATATGAAACAATACCTCCTCCCACCCCACTGTCCTGCTGGTAATAGCTTATCTAAAGTGATCATCAGGTGGGCCATTTCCAGCACAAATCCAGGTTTTCTCACCCTCCACCCCCCCACACAAATTCACTCTCCTGCTGGTGATAGCCCATCCAAAGTGACCACTCTTTACACAATGTGCATGATAATCAAGTTGGGCTATTTCCTGCACAATTCCAGGTTTTCTCACATCCCCCCCACCCCCATACACACACAAACTCACTCTCTTGCTGATAATAGCTCATCCAAACTGACCACTCTCCAAGTTTAAATCCAAGTTAAACCAGAACATCTGGGGGGGGGGTAGGAAAAAACAAGAGGAAACAGGCTACCTTGCATAATGACTTAGCCACTCCCAGTCTCTATTTAAGCCTAAATTAATAGTATGCAATTTGCAAATGAATTCCAATTCAGCAGTTTCTCGCTGGAGTCTGGATTTGAAGTTTTTTTGTTTTAAGATAGCGACCTTCATGTCTGTGATTGCGTGACCAGAGAGATTGAAGTGTTCTCCGACTGGTTTATGAATGTTATAATTCTTGACGTCTGATTTGTGTCCATTTATTCTTTTACGTAGAGACTGTCCAGTTTGACCAATGTACATGGCAGAGGGGCATTGCTGGCACATGATGGCATATATCACATTGGTGGATGTGCAGGTGAACGAGCCTGAGCCTCTGATAGTGTGGCTGATGTTATTAGGCCCTGTGATGGTGTCCCCTGAATAGATATGTGGACATCTATATATGTATAATATCTATTATATGTCCACATATCTATTCAGGGGACACCATCACAGGGCCTAATAACATCAGCCACACTATCAGAGGCTCAGGCTCGTTCACCTGCACATCCACCAATGTGATATATGCCATCATGTGCCAGCAATGCCCCTCTGCCATGTACATTGGTCAAACTGGACAGTCTCTACGTAAAAGAATAAATGGACACAAATCAGACGTCAAGAATTATAACATTCATAAACCAGTCGGAGAACACTTCAATCTCTCTGGTCACGCAATCACAGACATGAAGGTCGCTATCTTAAAACAAAAAAACTTCAAATCCAGACTCCAGCGAGAAACTGCTGAATTGGAATTCATTTGCAAATTGCATACTATTAATTTAGGCTTAAATAGAGACTGGGAGTGGCTAAGTCATTATGCAAGGTAGCCTGTTTCCTCTTGTTTTTTCCTACCCCCCCTCAGATGTTCTGGTTTAACTTGGATTTAAACTTGGAGAGTGGTCAGTTTGGATGAGCTATTATCAGCAGGAGAGTGAGTTTGTGTGTGTATGGGGGTGGGGGGGATGTGAGAAAACCTGGAATTGTGCAGGAAATAGCCCAACTTGATTATCATGCACATTGTGTAAAGAGTGGTCACTTTGGATGGGCTATCACCAGCAGGAGAGTGAATTTGTGTGGGGGGGTGGAGGGTGAGAAAACCTGGATTTGTGCTGGAAATGGCCCAACTTGATGATCACTTTAGATAAGCTATTACCAGCAGGACAGTGGGGTGGGAGGAGGTATTGTTTCATATTCTCTGTATATATATAAAGTCTGCTGCAGTTTCCACGGTATGCATCCGATGAAGTGAGCTGTAGCTCACGAAAGCTCATGCTCAAATAAATGGGTTAGTCTCTAAGGTGCCACAAGTCCTCCTTTTCTTTTTGCGAATACAGACTAACATGGCTGTTACTCTGAAACCTGCTTGTAAATGGGTGATGTTTAGGAGAATTGATCACCATCAAAATGTGTCCATTTCAGCAGCTGATGCCTTCTTTATTTATTATTTATTTTGCCATAAAAATTAACCAAATTCCACTATCTGAGCAGCAATGTGAATGGGCTGTTGTTGCGTGTGATTTCACTTATTTTTTATTTTTGCAGAGAAATCTTGCCAGTTTTTGCTTTTTAGTTCTTTCTCCCCCTGCACACAACCAAGCACGTGTCAATTTTTGGCTGACCAGGGGTCAATATAAATTGTTGTTTCCCCCCCATGCGTGCGGATTTCTTTTCGCACATCACTGGGTTCCAGCCACAAATCCGCCAGGAGTGTACACCGCAGAGAAAGTGGAAGGAGACAGGTCAGTTAGGAAGTGCTGACACCCCCCTGCTGCAATGTCTGATAGCTCAGGGTTCTGCTGGCACTGGGATCCTGTCACTGCAGCATCATCTGGCTTTGTGGGCATGTGTATCCCTCCCTTAGCATTGCCAATGCCGAATGCTCAGCAATCGTGAGACAGGTCTTTAAAAACCACGAGACTTAAAAAAAAATGTCTTTGGGCTGTTTTGCTTTGTCTTCTGATTTTTGAGATTTTAGGGGTCCCATTTTCAAGCTTTTCTCCTCAACCACGAGGACTAAAAATGTCCTTCTGAGACTCTTACGTCGTCATCTGACTCGGCGCTGGGCACAAAGTATCACAAAAGTCAGTGAGGCTTTCGCTGCCTGGGATTCACCACGTGGTAGGTGGGGGCTCTGAGATCCCAGCTTGCATGCGATGGGGTGCGTGCAGTGTGTTCGGGTGGGCTGTGTGTACGTGTGACTGGCAGGGTGCGTGGCAGTGAGGAGGGGCTGGTGTGTGATGGGGTTTCGTGTGTATCTCTGTCGGGGACATGTGTCAGCGATGGGGCGTTGAGCAAGGATTGCCCTGTGCTTTCATTCATCAGAATGAATTGCATTACAGTTCGCTTCCCTCTCCCCCGGCAAGGGCGGACAAGGCTCTTCACTGAAAATGTACCCAACTGCTGTATCTGAAGTGGAGTCAGCAGGACCAGAACCGACCCAGCACAGGCTGAGCGATACACCATCTCTCCTGAGGCTGAGAGCTTTGCAGCTGCCTGGTATAAAGAGAGTTCCCCAGAGCATTAGTGCTGGGACAGCAAGGCCGGTTGGGGATCGCTACCAGAACAGAACCAGAACTTCTGGTCATCGCTGAGAAGACTGACTTAATCGTAGGGGGGAGGCATAGCTCAGTGGTTTGAGCATTGGCCTGCTAAACCCAGGGTTGTGAGTTCAATCCTTGAGGGGGCCATTTAGGGATCTGGGGCAAAAATTGGGGATTGGTCCTGCTTTGAGCAGGGGGTTGGACTAGATGACCTCCTGAGGTCCCTTCCAACCCTGATATTCTATGATCCCATTGTCCCAAGCATTGCCCGGTGCTTTTGAAATAAGAGTCACTTCCCTGGGGCCCAGCACCAGGAACCACAGGGGATTGGATTGAAATGAGGAAGGGAAATAGGCGCACAGTCCCTTTAAGAGCATAATTTTGGAGCTGGCCTACTGAGTTATTGATTGGCACTATGGTAACGTATATTAGATTATGTATGGCTGGAAATGTGCTGTGGACTGGGAGGCTTGTCTGGGAAGCCGGCGCACTTCTTGGAAGCCAGCTCCCTGCAGAGGGTTTGGGTTAGGAAGGGTTTGCGGCGTGTCAGTTGAATGGTACCTTCGCCTGGGCACCTGGCGTGTGTGCACACGAGAGGTGGAGCGTCGTGGGCAGAGAGGGATCACGGGACAGGCCGTAAGGAGCAGTGGGAGGAAGCCTGTGCGCTGGGCTTGCCAACCAGCTGCTGATTAAAAGGAGGATGGGGCAGCTCCGAGATTGGGCAGCTTTCGGTAAGCTCCTCGGAGGGCAAACGCGAGAAAGCTCTGAGGTGCCCATGTGCTCCAGAGGCTTTGGCCTGGGCGTGGGGGTCCGAAAACATGGCGCCTAGTCCCAGCCCTGCCACTGATCTGCGGTGTGACCTTGTCTGAGTTACTTTGCCTCTGTTCCCTCCCTACTCAAGTCTGCGTAGACTGGACCTTCTTTGGGGCACAGACTGTTTGTACATACAGCGGCTAGCCGACGGAGGCCTTGAGATGCCACCATAATACATGTAATAATGCTCAACTGCTCTGAGCAATTCTATCTGCTTTAGACTGCATCTCTTTCTGTCTCCTGCCCCCCCCCCCCTCTTTTCTGGATGGATGAGTAAAATATTTGTTGTTGTTTTTTATCACCATGGCAAAGAACAGGCAAGTAGGTTTTGTGCCTGGGTTGGTTCGTCAGCAGTTTCACAAGGCAGATTTAAAAGGCTCAGGGATTTATTGTAGTGGCTCAGACACCCAAGGTGTAGCCTGCCTCCTGCAGTGCTTGATGCTTCCAAGGAGGGTGAGTCCCATCCCTCAGAAATGCTCCTGGCCTGGGTTTAGGGGATTTCCTTCCTGATCCCTGTGAAGATCTCATGCCTTGAAGCATGTGAGTTGATTTCCCTCCTCTTATCCAGCTCATCTTAAATCCAGGGGGCCCTTTCTCTGACTGAAGGATACAAATAGCTCCTATTGAGCAGAATGAGAGATGCTATAGGGGTGTACTGGGACAAAGCTCTTCCTGAGGAAGAGTGGCCCACAGGTTAGGGTGCTGACCTCAGACTTTGGAGACTGGGGGACATGTCCCTTTGCCACAGTTTTCCTGTTTGGCCCTGGGCAAGTTACTTAATTTCTCTGTGCCTCTTACAGCTTTGTCTACCTTGTGGGGATGTTGGGAGGATAAAACCCTTCAAGATACTGAGATACTATAGCTGGTTACACCTCTGCTTCTTAATACTCGGGCTGGTCTTGTGGGTGGAACGGAGACACAACCTTAATGACTGCATTTGGGAGGAGCCCCACTGATGCATATGTAACAGACAGAAACAGCCCAAGCCCTGTAACAAAGTGGGTCAGGAATTTTGCAGCCAAATGTTCTCATGACAACATAAACAATGTAACCAGCTGAAATAGCTCAGTGGGGAGAGTGTTAGACTAAAGGTCCCTGGTTCCATCCTGGGTTTTGGCAGATGTTTTCCTTGGTCAGAGGAGGTTAGTTTTGGGGAGAGGGATAGCTCAGTTGTTTGAGAATTGGCCTGCTAAACCCAGGATCGTGAGCTCAATCCTTGAGGGGGCCATTTAGGGATCTGGGGCAAAAATTGGGGATTGGTCCTGCTTCGAGCAGGGGGTTGGACTAGATGATCTCCTGAGGTCCCTTCCAACCCTAATATTCTATGCAAAAATGCCACTCCCATTGAAAGCAAAACTTTTTACAGGAAAGGGTCCATTGAGGCAGATTTCTCCACTTTAAGAATGTTTGAAAGAAAGTTTTGAAATCATCAGAATGTTTCATTTTGAAATTTTCCAAACATAAGATTCCAGTTCTCTGGATAGAAATGACTTTTTACTTTGAAATTTAAGCTAATTAGAGTCCCCCCCAATCTTATTTAAAATAAAAAAGGGTCAACATCAAAAGAAAATATTATGATTGACCTGAATTGATTCTTTTGTCAGCTTTTCAGTTCACCAAAATTCTCAAGATTTTGACTTTTTGTCCTGAATTGGGACGATTTGTTCCCCCTGAAATCTTGGAAATTTTCACAGGATAATGCCCAAGCAAATTCCAAACGCCCCATCAGCCCCTGGTGCATTGTGAATTGGCTACCTGCAGCCTTTCTTTCTGCCTGTGCCCCTCACCCTGCAAAGCAGGGCAGTGGCCCATTGACTCTGTTGCCCATCTCTAAGGATGTCTACCCTGCTGTTGGGAGGTGTGATTGCAGCATGTGTAGATCTACCGGAGCTAGCTTTGATCCAGCTGGTGCGAGTACCAATAGCAATGAAGTCGTGCCAGGCTAATAGTCCGAGTAAGTACCTTGGTCCCGGAGTACCTAGGCTGGTAAGTACCTAGGCTGGGTGTACCGGTTATGTTGAAACCCCTGCTGCCGCTGCTTCACTGCGATTGTTATTCAAGTGAGCGAGATTGACCTTAGCTTAGGTGTGTCCACACTTGCTGCAATCACATGTCTGATTGCAGGGGAGATGGACCCTAAGGAAATCTGCTTTGCACTTGTAGCTTCAGAGGAAAGAAGGGATGTGGGGAGGCCTTAATTACGGACTGTAAAGAGCCTGAGACCACTGGGAGCAAGGACCTCAAGAGGAGGAAAGTAACAATAATAAGTGGGGATGATTCGACTCCCTGACCTCCATTGGCAGGGAGCTCTGTACTGTGTGAAGAAAGATTTCCATCTTCCTTTGCAGGTCGTTAATTTCTTAGCATGCTCTCTTAACACCATCTTACAGGGTAGGGAAAAATGGAGGGAGAGATCAATTTTTACAGTGGCATTTACAGGCAGGTCCATCAGAAACACACAGAGGCAACACAAACCCACCAGGCATGAATACACACACACACACACATGCATGCACCCACAAACATCCTGGGGAGACACATGTGCCACACATGTCCATACACACACATGCCTGCACACAATGAGTCATGTGCCTGCTTGCTGCACACGCAAGAACAGACATGTGCTCACAGACACATGTCATGCATGCATACACACATGGACACTCAAACATCCTTTGGAGGGAAATACATGGTCATGTATGCACTCTCTCTCTCTCTCTCTCACACACACACACACACATTTCAGGATGCCATCAGGGAAACAGCTTACACAATCCCTTCATCATGGGCCGGGGGGGGGGGATGGCTGGAGGGAGAGTGGGGGGATCTCTCTAACTTCCTCTAACGGTTGGGATTAGCTGCAAAGCCTCAGCCCAAGCACTGGTCTCCGAGAAGGCGGATTGGTGGGGAAGGATTTGGCTCCGCAGTGGATTCACCCCATGCTGATTTTCTGCCAGAGGGTCTTTTGGAATAATGAGGGTTGAGAAGAAAACACCGCAAGCCCCCAATCCTGCTCTACGCACCACCGGGCACAGAGATAAACCCTGCATATTGATTTCCCTTGCCTGGGCCCTCCTTCCCTCATGCTCTCTTCGGCTGAATGCAGCCAGCCATCTGGGCAGCTCGGGGGACCAGCGGACCATGCTCCAAGCGCAAGCGGGGTGTCGTGCTGGAGTAATTGGGCTTAGAAACTGAACAGCTTTGAAATCACTTAAGGGGGGAGACAGTAAAAGGAAAGGAGATGGGCAAGGGGAAAGGTATTGAAGGCAGGAGATGGAGGAGGAGGAGGGCTCAGCCAAAGGAAGGGGCATGCCCGTGTAACCCGCTAAACTGTGTGTTTTACAGCCCTGGTTAGGAGCTTTGCTCAAGCTGTAGCAGCTCCTACGCCAAGAGATAGAGGTGTCTGGCTCAGGCCTTGGCATGTCAGCCAAGGTGGTGACCATCATACCAGCTCCACACTTGCCTTTCCAGCCCGCACTAGGCTCATATATCTCCTTTGGGGCATGTGCCTTGGAAACACCTGCTTCTATTGCCCCTGCATGGGCACATTACAAGCCTGCTTAGCCTGCCTGGTGGGTGGGGGAACTAGAGATGTGCAGCATGGCCTAGTGGATAAGGCTGTAGGACTCCAGAGACCAGGGCTCGGACAAGTCATAGAATCATAGAATCATAGAATATCAGGGTTGGAAGGGACCCCAGAAGGTCATCTAGTCCAACCCCCTGCTCGAAGCAGGACCAATTCCCAGTTAAATCATCCCAGCCAGGGCTTTGTCAAGCCTGACCTTAAAAACCTCTAAGGAAGGAGATTCAACCACCTCCCTAGGTAACGCATTCCAGTGTTTCACCACCCTCTTAGTGAAAAAGTTTTTCCTAATATCCAATCTAAACCTCTCCCACTGCAACTTGAGACCATTACTCCTCGTTCTGTCATCTGCTACCATTGAGAACAGTCTAGAGCCATCCTCTTTGGAACCCCCTTTCAGGTAGTTGAAAGCAGCTATCAAATCCCCCCTCATTCTTCTCTTCTGCAGGCTAAACAATCCCAGCTCCCTCAGCCTCTCCTCATAACTCATGTGTTCCAGTCCCCTAATCATTTTTGTTGCCCTTCGCTGGACTCTCTCCAATTTATCCACATCCTTCTTGAAGTGTGGGGCCCAAAACTGGACACAGTACTCCAGATGAGGCCTCACCAATGTCGAATAGAGGGGAACGATCACGTCCCTCGATCTGCTCGCTATGCCCCTACTTATACATCCCAAAATGCCATTGGCCTTCTTGGCAACAAGGGCACACTGCTGACTCATATCCAGCTTCTCGTCCACTGTCACCCCTAGGTCCTTTTCCGCAGAACTGCTGCCTAGCCATTCGGTCCCTAGTCTGTAGCTGTGCATTGGGTTCTTCCGTCCTAAGTGCAGGACCCTGCACTTATCCTTATTGAACCTCATCAGATTTCTTTTGGTCCAATCCTCCAATTTGTCTAGGTCCTTCTGTATCTTATCCCTCCCCTCCAGCGTATCTACCACTCCTCCCAGTTTAGTATCATCCGCAAATTTGCTGAGAGTGCAATCCACACCATCCTCCAGATCATTTATGAAGATATTGAACAAAACCGGCCCCAGGATCGACCCTTGGGGTACTCCACTTGATACCAGCTGCCAACTAGACATGGAGCCATTGATCACTACCCGTTGAGCCCGACAATCTAGCCAGCTTTCTACCCACCTTATAGTGCATTCATCCAGCCCATACTTCCTTAACTTGCTGACAAGAATACTGTGGGAGACCGTGTCAAAAGCTTTGCTAAAGTCAAGAAACAATACATCCACTGCTTTCCCTTCATCCACAGAACCAGTAATCTCATCATAGAAGGCGATTAGATTAGTCAGGCATGACCTTCCCTTGGTGAATCCATGCTGGCTGTTCCTGATCACTTTCCTCTCATGCAAGTGCTTCAGGATTGATTCTTTGAGGACCTGCTCCATGATTTTTCCGGGGACTGAGGTGAGGCTGACTGGCCTGTAGTTCCCAGGATCCTCCTTCTTCCCTTTTTTAAAGTCACTTGCCCTCTGTTTGCCCTTCCCCTACTGAGGTTAGAAGCTCTTCAGGGCAGGGACTGTTCTCTCACTGGGTGTCTGTGCAGCACCCAGGACAGGTCCTGGTCTTGGCTGGGAATTCAAGGTGCTGTGGTACTAAGAATCAAACACGGCCTGCCGCTCTACCTGGGCGTGCGTGTGTAGCAAGAAGACAAGATTGCCTTGGCCTGACTGGCCCAGCCTTTATCTGCATGTGTGTCAGACAGAGAATGGGGATAGAGCCTGCTGCCCTTGGGAGCTGATCTGTTAGCCTGCGCACCCATCAGTTGCCAGAACAGTACCAGCTTTTCAGGGCTTCCCAGCTTCCCAGTGCCACATTGCAGTTCTCTCTCTTCCTCTCCTCCCATTGCCCCTCCTCTTCCTTGCTTACTCTCCCTAAATATCACCAGGCAGAATGAGGCACCACTGGTTGATGCCAACTTTTACCACGTTTGTGGGGTTTCTTAAATCCTCATTTCCTGGCACCCTGGGATTACATGAATATCTCAGCTTGTGTTTCAAAAAATAATCCGCTCCTAGCTCTTGTGGTTGTGGGAAAAAGCTGGGAACCGTGAGCCCCTAAATGCCTCCCAACCAGAGGGCAAATCACTGAACACCAAATGTATTGTTTGTAAAAGTCCCGTGATTTTGAAGCCAATCTCGTGAGTTTGGGGGAGCCGGAATTGGGATGTTTTTAATGCTCGGATGCTGGCAAAGCTGAACTCTCAGGACCCATGAAGGAGATCTGGTGGTGTGTAGTTTAATTCATTGTTTCTATAGTGCTTGTCTTGTGAGCCTCCAGTGTGGGTTAATACCCCCTCCCTCGGCTGACTAGACCCCCTTTGCCAGGCTCAGGAAAGCTAACAAAGGTGGGCATGGGAGAAGGCGGCGCATAGCCACGAAAGGCCAGGAGTTTGCGTGAGGTCAAACAAAAGTGTTTATCCAGCAGCTCTCAAGCCACCTTTCATGTTGCCCTCAAAGCAGCCTCAGCACTGTGCCTAAGCAGCGGCCCTGCCTGGGGAGGGCTCCCACACAGTCCCATGATGCTTCAGGCCATGTCCTCCATTTTGTATTTAGAGCTACGTTTTCACTTGGCGTTTTCTCCTCCATTGGGAGCTGTGGAGAGCCTGGGGGGTGAGGAAGAGGAGGGAAGGAGACTGGAGAGGGACAGGATATGGGGAGAGGATTGTTCTGTGGGGAGAGGGGCAGCGGATCAGGGAGGCCAGAGAGACGCAGACTGAGGATTTGAGGTTCCCTCTCCCCGATCCCCTCAAGGGCACTGTTTCTCTCTTTCTTCCCAGAGCAAAGACGGCTGGGGAAGAGCCTGGACCGTGACAACAAGGGGGTGCTTCTACCACTCAGTGCCCTGGCTCGCTCCTCTTTGAGCGAGAGCCAAATCAATACCCCAGCGAAGTGCAGAATGCTGTCAACGCAGATGCACAGGGCGAGAGGAGGGGGAGAACGGAAGGGGGGTGTCATAAATATAACGGGGAGGGTGACCACCTTTCTGTGTACAGGGTTATAAAATCCCTCCTGGCCAGAGGCAACATCCTGTTACCTGTAAAGGGTTAAGAAGCCCAGATAACCTGGCTGGCACCTGACCCAAAGGACCAATACGGGGACAAGATACTTTCAAATCTTGGTGGGGGGGAGAAAGGCTTTTGTTTTGTACTCTTTGTTTTCGTGTTTGTTCTCTCTTGGGACTGAGAGAGGCCAGACAGGAATCCATGTTCTCCAACCCATCCTAATCCAAGTCTCCAATATTGCAACCAGTCTAGATAAGCCAGGCAAGGCGGGTTAGTTCTTTTGTTTTATGTGAATTTTCCCTGTGTTAAGAGGGAGGTTTATTCCTGTTTTCTGTAACTTTAAGGTTTTGCCCAGAGGAGGATCCTCTGTGTTTTGAATCTGAATACCCTGTAAAGTATTTTCCATCCTGATTTTACAGAGATGATTTTTACCTTTCTTTCTTTCTTTCTTTCTTTCTTTCTTTCTTTCTTTCTTTCTTTCTTTCTTTCTTTCTTTCTTTCTTTCTTTCTTTCTTTCTTTCTTTCTTTCTTAATAAAGCCCTTCTTTTAAGAACCTGACCAATTTTTCCATTGTTCCAAGATCCAGGGGGTTGGGTCTTTGATGATTTTGTAACCAATTGGTTAGGATATTATTCTCAAACCTCCCCAGGAAAGGGGGTGTAGGCCTTGGGGGGATATTTTGGAGGAAGACGTCTCCAAGTGGGCTCTTTCCCTGTTCTTTGTTTAAAAGGCTTGGTGGTGGCAGCATATGGTTCAAGGACAAGGCAAAGTTTGTACTTTGGGGAAGTTTTTAACCCAAGCTGGTAAGAATAAGCTTAGGGGGTCTTTCATGCGGGTCCCCACATCTGTACCCAAGAGTTCAGAGTGGGAAAGGAACCTTGACGGGGGGAAGCTGCTTGGCCAAGAGGGAGGAAAATCTTGGTCTTTGCACGGAACTCAGCTCAGATAAGTGGCGAGGAAATTAGGGAGAAATCGCGGCTTTTTCCAACAGGCTGCTTTTTGTGTCTGGTGAGATTGCTCCCGGCTGGTGATTGTAGCAGGAAACAAAGGCCTTTCAGGCCTGCAGCCGCCAGGTATTGAGGCATTGCACTTGGAGGCAATTATCAGCAATTTGGGCCACTGCTAAATGTGTGTCTTCTTTTTATTTTTTTTTAATGTAACATAAAAAATGTATTGATTCCTCAACGAGTGTTCTTGGATCCCGTGCATGTGTGTGCGTCGGGGGAGAGATGCATTGGTCAAGCTTGGCAGAGATGACATGGAGTCGAAGGGATGACATTTCTCCAATCCAGTACTATCTTAGATGGTGACAAGATGCAGGTTGGCACCATCAGAGTGGATCTGATCCAAGGTCCATCTCACCGAGTGTCCTGTCTCTGACAGTGGCAGGCACCAGATGCTTTGGAGGAAGGTGTAAGAACCCTGCAGGGGCAAATTTGGGAGAATCACAGAATATCACAGTTGGAAGGGACCTCAGGAGGTCATCTAGTCCAACCTCCTGCTCAAAGCAGGACCAATCCCCAATTTTTGCCCCGATCCCTAAATGGCCCCCTCAAGGATTGAACTCACAACCCTGGGGTTTAGCAGGCCAATGGTCAAACCACTGAGCTATCCCTCCCCCTCATCTGCCTGCACATCAGGTCTCATCCTGAGCTTTCATTGTTAGAAACTGGCTTGAGGCCTGAAGCATGAGGCTCAATACCTCTTCCCAAATTTGTCCTCACTAATTACAATAACTCTGGATATCCCTGCTAGCCATAGGTGCTGATTCTGTGGGTACTTCGAGCTCAAGCACTCACAGAAAAAGAAATAGGGGATGTTCAGCACCAATAGGGCAGGATTAATCTTTTGTGGGCCCCGTTGCCCACCCTCAGTCCCAGCCTCTTCCCCCCGAAGCCCACTCACTGCTCGCACGTGGGGGAAGGGGCGGAAAGGAGCACCCACGGGCGAAACCAAAAGTCAGTGCCTAAGCTGATAGCCAGGAAAACACTCAGTCCCTGGCTGAATCAGGTTAAGCTCCAGCTCGTGAGATTGGCTTAAAAATCATGAGATTTTTAAAAATGAAAAATAAATCTTGTGTTATTTTAATTTGCCTTCTGAGTTTTGAGCCTTTGCATTGTACTTGGGGCAAGCTCTCAAGCTTTTCTCTTCAATCTAGGTCCAGCCCCTTGTGCCGAGGCAGGGCCAAGTCAGCCTAGACTGTCCCTGGCAGGTGTTTGTCCGTCCAATGATGGGGATTCCAGAATGTCCCTTGGAAGCCTATTCCAGTGCTAAACTCTCCTTACAGCATATGAATGATCATATTCACATGTTTCCAGGAGCTGGCGCTTTAAGAAACATACCAGATACTGGGAATTGGTGATGAGAATGTGGCATCATGTTTGAGACGTCTCCCAAGGTTAGAGCTGTTCAGATCTGGGTGATTTGGGCCCATCTTGACTTGAGGGTGGATGACTCTGGGGATTGGTAATAAGAGTCAATACGGCCCAAATTTTCTTATGGTATAATGGACAAAACACCACTGAAGCCAATGAAGCTGGTGCCAGTTTACGTAGAATCAGGCCTAAGTACTTGCCCTGGATAGATGGCTGGGATTCACTGGCCACTGTCGGAAGACATGGGCTAGGTGGACCCTTGGTCTGACCCGGTAGGGCCATTCTTATGTTCTTATTTATCTCCAGGTCACTGGTTGCCCAGTTTGTAGTGAATGAAGATGATTATCTGACATCCCGTAGACAGGGCAACTGAACTGAGACATTGTTTTTCAAGAGTATCAGTGATATTCAAATTCAAACATGTATCCCAAAGGCACCTGATATGGGTTTCCATCGGCTGTGCCAGGTGTACTGAACGGCAATTGGCTACTTCTGCCGGCCCTAGTATATCATATTCTGCCTGCAGGTGAGCGTCGGGTAAGACAAGGCTCCCAATCAATCGTGGGCTGGGATGTCTCAGGTCTGCTGAGATGAGCCCCAGGATAGGATTCTCACTTGGAGGCAGGGCCCATGGTTTGCTCAGCTGACCTGGTTGGGAATTTTTATTTTTCCCTAGAGTCAATTTTTGATTAAAGTGAAATTTTATCCATTTTCCTCAATATTATGGGACATTTTAATTGAAAAACTGAAAACTAATTCCCCCCCTCACTTTTGGATACTGAAAAATGAGCATTTTTGCTTTAAAACTTTTAAATTTCAGTCACCAAACCCTCCCCTCGGATCTGGGGGTTACTTTTTATCAGCCTCCCCCCACATTTAAGAAAAATGACCATTTCTTGTGAACATTTCCCTTTTGTTGTAAAAGTCGTTTTCTTCGCCCCAAACCTGCCATTTGGATGGCAAGTTTTTGCCCAGTGCTCTGAAGATGGAAAGTACCAAGTGCCAAGGATTATTTCTGTGTTTGTTAATGATCAGCAGCACCCAATGGCATCAGAATGGCGATCAGCATCCAGTGGCGCCGCTGGGGGTTTCCTTTTCCAGGCGAGATGAAAAACCGAGGGCCGGCTGGTTTGGGGTGATTAGAGGTCCCCTGGAATTTGGGGGAGGGGTGTGTGTTGTATGAGAGTTGTTATTATATTATGCAATTGACTAGAAGGCCCAGTGCAGAGAGGGCTCCATTGTGCGAGATGTTGCATAATCCCAGAGTGAGGACCGGCCCCTGCCCTGAGGAGCTTGCATTCTCAACAGACAAAGGGTGGGAGGGGAAACAGGCCCAGAGAGGGCAAGTGATTTACCCATGTTACTCATTAGGTCAGTTACCAAGTCAGGGACAGAACCCAGGTCCCCCGATGCCCGTTCCCCTGCGATATCCCTCCCCAGAACATTAACTCTGGGCCTTTCCCAGTGTTATGCAGACAAAACTGCACAGGATCGTTTCAGGGGATAAGACAAGATGTCACGTTTATTATAATAACACAATTTGATTTAAGACCAATAACTAATATTGTTATACCTATGTATACACACACACACACACACACACACACACACCCCAAATGTTCTGCAGCTGCTTTATAGTCCTGAATGCAGCTTGAGTTCGTGGCTTGGGTTCGTAGCTTGTGGCGGCTAATTGGCCAGGAAAGCCGGGCACAAGGGAGGGCTGGGTCTCTGTTGGGCATGCACCGATGCCCTTCCATGCTGGCAGCAGAATGTTACCCTCCAAAGTCTTCCATCTCCTACATCCTTTTTGTAGGCTTTAGTTTGAATCCACAGTCTATAGGTCTTGCTGTGTCACGCTGCCTCTGGGTCCGGTGTGATTGATCACCCGTCAATTGCAGACCTGACTTTCAGCCTCGGACCTGGCTTTGATGTTTCTTCAATTGTACTTTTGTTCTTTTCTTTTTAGGGTGGTCTCTTCTTGCTTTGTCAGGGCTGTTGTCTGCATCTTCAGCTGTGGGTGTTTACACTTTATTTCATCAGGACAGGCTGGGGCTGGAGGTTGCTTCCATCATCCATACAGGTTTCAGAGTAACAGCCGTGTTAGTCTGTATCCGCAAAAAGAAAAGGAGTACTTGTGGCACCTTAGAGACTAACCAATTTATTTGAGCATAAGCTTTCCTGAGCTACAGCTCATCCGATGAAGTGAGCTGTAGCTCACGAAAGCTTATGCTCAAATAAATTGGTTAGTCTCTAAGGTGCCACAAGTCCTCCTTATCATCCATACATACCTCATTCACACAGCTAAACTACACTAATCAGATTACAGCAGGATTTTGCAAAAATGAAGTGAGGATTTTAAAATGGAGTTTGGGACAAGTTCAAATGGAGTTTGGGTTACAACATGAACACTTCAATCTCTTTGGTCACTCGATTACAGACCTAAAAGTTGCAATTCTTCAACAAAAAACTTCAAAACCAGACTCCAACGAGAGACTGCTGAATTGGAATTAATTTGCAAACTGGATATAATTAACTTAGGCTTGAATAAAGACTGGGAGTGGATGGGTCATTACACAAAGTAAAACTATTTCCCCATGTTTATTTCCCCCACTGTTCCTCAGACATTCTTGTCAACTGCTGGAAATGGCCCACCTTGATTATCATTACAAAAGTGTCCCCCTCCTGCTGGTAATAGCTCACCTTAAGTGATCACTCTCGTTACAGCTTATGCTCAAATAAATTTGTTAGTCTCTAAGTACCACAAGTGCCACAAGTCCTCCTTTTCTTTTTGCGGATACAGACTAGCTCGGCTGCTACTCTGAAACATGGAGAAGTGTAAGGAATGGCAAACAGGGAACAGAAGTTACAGTGTTGAAGCGTGCAAGTTTCAGTGATTTAAGCAGCAATTGGATTGAAAATAACACTCAATTAGCCAGTTATTGGGGTACCTGGTTTTATGAATGAATGTAGTTTCATTCTAAAACTTTACTTATGAAGTTATATTAATAAAGTGAACAATTTAAAACAATTTCATTGATCAGTTCTACACCGGGAGCCACAGGGTGTGTCTACATTGCAGTGAAAAACCCGCTGCTGGCCTGTGCCAGCTGATTCGGCCTCGCTTTGTGGGGCTGTACAATTGCAATGCAGATTTCCAGGCTCAGGCAGCAGCTGGATCCACCTTGCTGGTTCCTAGAGCCCTGGCTCCAGCCCACGTCCGGAATTCTACACTGCAGTTAAATAGCCCCGTGGCCCAAGCCCCGCGAGCCCGAGTCAGCTGGCATGGGCCAGCCGCAGGTTTGTAATTGTAGTGTAGACATACCCACAGTCACTCTTCTCTTGCCTGTTACTCACCTAACCTGGGCTGCTGACCCGTCTTTCATGGGCACAGCATAGCGGGATGGGGGATTCTTGAGTACTTTGCAGCCCTTTTGCCCACCCATTCCTCCCCCCCATCTTGTGGCTATCAAACCTCAACACACATGTGGGAGGGAACCCTGCTAGCCAGGTGGGGCTGCTACCTGTGACCCAGCCTCTCCGGGGACCTGGCTGGCGTCTCAGCGGGTGGTCGTGTCTAGGTGCCATGTGCTGAAAGGAGTCTGCTAAATGGTTTGGCTGGTGCTGGGCTCTGGCTGACCCTGGCAAGCACAGCTAGCTTTCCCATCATGGCCGTCACAGAATTACTGGAAGGTGGCAGAGGTGTGTGTGTGTGTGTGGGGGGGGGGTCATGGTGGGCCCCAAAAGTAGCAATGGCCAGGTCCAACTGTGTCCACAGTGGGGTTGTTACAGGCCCAGAAACATGAAGGTCCAGGGTGAGTGGACCTGTTTTCAGACCTCAGAATGAAAGAGAAGGCACCTGATCCCAGGAGACATTCCCCCACCAGCCTCCATGGGGTGAATCCCTGGACTATAGCCCATTTCCAAGGGCCAAGCCTCCCTGGCATGGGGCACTGCTGCGTTGTGCCTACAGCTGGGCTTTCAAGAGCCTGCAGACATGTGCTGTGTGGGACAGCCACACCCAGGAGTCGGGGGGTGGGGTAGCTCAGTGGTTTGAGCATTGGCCTGCTAATCCCAGGGTTGTGAGTTCAATCCTTGAGGGGGCTGTTTAGTTGATTTGGGGCAAAAGATGGGGATTGGTCCTGCTTTGAGCAGGGGGTTGGACTAGATGATCTCCTGAGGTCCCTTCCAACTCTGTGATTCATCCCCTGCCCTGTACCCAGACCTTCCCCCAGTCAATTCCCCAGCACATGAAATATTAAACAAACGAGTAGGGCTTCCCTTTGTGCGTGTGTGTTTAAGTTTCCTGATTCTCGCCGGGTTATTGACTCAGGGGGCTCTGGGTGAGTGAGTCTCTTTGAACTCCAAACACTCACACAACCGATTGATTTCTCGCCCTTTCATATTCAAATATTAAAAACATAATCATCTGAATTCAACTGACGGAGAGGAGAGTATATCCCGGGCGTCAAAGAGCAGCTTGCACCAGGCTCTCAGCCGGCTTTTAGCCACTTCCCTGGCTTTTCACTCCGGCGATGGACAAGGAATAATAAATAAAACGGTATGGAAACAAAGCCACCCAACCCCACCCCAAACCCAAATGCACACTCCCGCACGTGGGCGTGCACACCCACGGACACACCCATTGGCACACGTGTGCACACAAACTCACAAGCCTGCCCAGACAGGCACACACACGGCCAAATGCACACGTGTTTATGCAAAAAGGAAGTTCACACTCCTAAGAGGCTTGTCTTCGTATTACTACTACAACAAATAATAATAATAATTAATAATTAATAAATATATTAATTAATCTTTCTCCAAGGTTCTCCCAGCTCTTTACCAATATCAGTCAAGCCCTCCCCCCCGTCCCCCAAACAGGTAAGTGCCATTTCTCAGCTGAGGGGGGCCAGGGATTGCTACCTCCAGTATCTCTGGCCTTTTGCCTGTGTCTTGGCTAAAAACCTCAGGCCGGCATTTTCCAGAGAGGCATCTGATTCTGGGTGACTTGGTTGGTGAATGCCCTGACTTGCAGGGGTGCAGGGCCCCCGCAGTGCCAGCTGAAGCCCAGGGGCCTTGTGTGTGCACACGGCAACCCTGAACATCAGGCCCCAAGGTGCTCCTGCCGTTAGTGGTCACTTTAGAACTGTATGGCCTCAGGGCGGCGTTTCGATTTCTTCTGCACGGGTGTTAAGGCTGGAAGGGATGGTTGTGATCATCTAGTCCAACTGTTCTCAAACTGTGGGTCAGGACCCCGTTTTAATGGGGTCGCCAGGGCTGCCTTAGACTTGCTGGGGCCAGGGGCCGAAGCCAAAGCCTGAGCCCCATTGTCTGGGGCTGAAGCCTGAGAGCTTCAGCCTTGGGCAGTGGGGCTGAGATTACAGGTCCCCTGCCTGGGGCTGAAGCCCTTGGGCTTTGGCTTTGCCCCCCTCCCCAAGCAATGGGGCTCTGGCCGGGGTGGCAGGGCTCAGGCGGGCTCAGGCTTCGGTCCCCTTCCTGGGGTCGCGTAGTCATTTTTTTTGTCAGAAGGGGGTCACGGTACAACGAAGGTTGAGAACCCTGATCTAGTTTGACCACCCGGGTAGCGCAGGGCACAGCACAAGTTGGGCTAACTTTTGCTCTCCTAATCGGTGTCGATTCTCTCTCTACACGTCTGGAAACAGATGGGCCAAGGGAGAGCATTCTTTTGGGATTCATGATCTGGCTGGAGAGCAAGGAGCACCCCAGGTTTGCAGTCCCCAAAAAGACCTGGAGAAAGAGCAGAACTTCGGGTGCTTGTCCAGGCTGAAGCTAGAGGTTCCACCCACCACTAGCCTTCCTGGGAGTTTTCCAAGCCAGGAGGGCTGCGGGGGGGGGAATGTGGGTGTGGTGTGTGTTTCATTCACTGCTCCCCCACTCCGAAAATTCTCATTCAACTCAAACTAAGGTCCCAATCCTGTTCCCATGGAACCCAATGGGAGTTTTGCTTCAGTGATGAGTGACATTTTATTAGCAATACAAAATACCAGGGTGCATTAATTCCATGAATGCGTATAAAGTACACTGAGATCCTGGGAGGCAAGTGCTAGACACTGGGCTAAGTGATTAGTTAAAGTAATTCTGTTTGGTGTCCTAAGAGGGCGGCTCAGCAAAGAGAGAGAGAGAGAGAGAGAGAGAGAGAGAGAGAGAGAGAGAGAGAGAGAGAGACTGCTCCCAATCAGGAGTCTAGTTTTTGCTTTAGAGGAGAAAAATAAATAAAACTCTCACACAGACACACACAGAAGTGCATACACACAGAGCACATAGATACATACACAGACACAGATCCACACGCGTGCTCTAAGGGAAAGAGACATGCACACGCAGAAGAGACACGCCCAACCATGGGACATCCATGCCCTGAAGACAGGCTGGGACATACTTACATGCACATGGATGCACAGGGAGAGACACACGTGTGTATGCACACATAGAAACATCTCCCAAGTGCTGCTTCGCATTTCTTAGCTCCTGTCTGGTCTCTCCTCCAGAGAGCTTTTATCATCACCGTGAAAGAGAAAAGGAGACATTCATTCCACCCGCAAAGCGCTTTAAAGAGGCCTGAATGGTGAGGATGCTGATATGAAGCTACTGCTAAAAACAGAGCAGGGCAGGGATAAGTACAGGAGCCCAAGGTATAAGGAGAGTGTGGCTTACTCAGAGAGAGCCCTGCACCTCTGCAAACCCTGCTCCGCTCCTCAGTTAACTTTGCTGCCTGTCACGCTGCCCTTCCAGCTCCGCTTGTCCCTACAAACCTAAAAGTGCTGGAAGCAACACATTGCCTAGAGCTTAAGGGACGTCCACACACAGACATCCCTGATCTCACCGACAGGCACAAAACCAAAGCACAGATCTCCCGCCCTCCCCACCCCCCACAACAGGTGCCCAGGTCACCGATCACACAGAGAGGTACACACACAGAGAGACACACACCAATCCCATACCTGTCTCACACACCACACACAAATCCCAGATGTGTCTCTCACACAGAGAAGCCCACACAAATTACATCTCTCTCTCTCTCTCCCTCTCTCTCTCTCACACACACACACACACACACACGGAGTATTTCTCCTAGCACAACAATCATCCAACATTGTGCCCCGTCTATGGACATGGAAAGTAAGGAGACAGATGGTTTTTAAAGTCACCTTTTAATCACCCCATTCTGGCATTGGCTCTTTGCCCTGTTTCTGCTTGGCACCTGATCTGTGGGCATGACCTGCCCAGGGACTGTCTGCACTGCAGTGTAAGCCCAGGGATAGCAGAATCCGAGTTAGCAGATCCCAGGTTTGTTATTTTAGGGCGTGAGTGTCTGCACTCATTTGTAACCCTAGGTTAGGAATCGTTGACCCCTGGATCCCAACCTGGGGCTTCAGCATCTACACTGCATTACACGGGCTGGAGTCCAACCACCAGTATCCCAGACTTCCTCACACCCATTGATTTGAGGTTGTCATAAATATAAAGGGAAGGGTAACCACCTTTCTGTATACAGTGCTATAAAATCCCTCCTGGCCAGAGGCAAAACCCTTTCACCTGTAAAAGCTAAGAAGCTAAGGTGACCCCACTGGCACCTGACCCAAAATGGCCAATGAGGGGACAAGATTCTTTCAAATCTGGAGATGGGGGAACAAAGGGTTTGTCTGTCTGTGTGATGCTTTTGCCGGGAACAGATCAGGAATGCAGCCTCACAACTCCTGTTAAGTTAGTAAGTAATCTAGCTAGAAATGTGTTAGATTTCCTTTTAATGGCTGGTAAAATAAGCTGTGCTGGATGGAATGTATATTCCTGTTTTTGTGTCTTTTTGTAACTTAAGGTTTTGCCTAGAGGGATTCTCTATGTTTTGAATCTGATTACCCTGTAAGGTATTTACCATCCTGATTTTACAGGGGTGATTCTTTTACCTTTTCTTTAATTCAAATTCTTCTTTTAAGAACCTGATTGCTTTTTCATTGTTCTTAAGAGCCAAGGGTTTGGGTCTGTGGTCACTTACGCAAATTGGTGAGGATTTTTATCAAACCTTCCCCAGAAAAAAGGGGGTAAGATATGGGAGGATTTTGGGGGGAAAGACGTTTCCAAACAAACTCTTTTCTAATAATAATAATACCGGTGTTAGACGTTTGGTGGTGGCAGCGAAAGTCCAAGGGCAAAACGTAAAATAGTTTGTACCTTGGGGAAGTTTTAACCTAAGCTGGTGAAAGTAAGCTTAGGAGGTTTTCATGCAGGTCCCCACATCTGTACCCTAGCTTTCAGAGTGGGGAAGGAACCTTGACAGGGGTTTACAGGTATCAGTCTAAATTCACTCCTTAGGTTATACTGAAAAACCTTCCTGTGTAGACAATGCCTTGGCTCTTTTGGGGCAGGGCATGCCTTTTATGATACTTTTGTGTGGTGCCCAGCCCATCCTGCCTAGTCATTATTGGAGTATAAATGAAGAATGGAATAAAAAACACCCTACTGTGATGTAGGTACAGATGGGGAAACTGAGGCATGGAACAGCTACATGACTTGCAAGTGAGGGGCAGGGATGGGAATAGAGCCCAGGAGTCTTGACTCCCAGTCCCCTCCCCACCAATTCTAACCACTAGGTCAGTGGTTCTCAATCTTTTTTCATTTGTGGACTCCTAAACAGTTTTAAATGGAGGTGTGGACTCCTTTGGAAATCTTATATAGTCTGCGGATCCCCAGGGGTATGCGGACCACAGGTTGAAAACCACTATTCTATGGTAATAATTACTTTTTGCAGACCCCTTAGACATAGTCTGCGGACCCTCAGGGGTGAGCAGACCAGAGTTTGAGAACCTCTGCACTAGAGGATTCTTCTTGTCCTAACAAGCCAAACGAATTTCACACGTAGCACACAATAATTTCCCTATCTGGAAAGAGACCTTGGGTATTAATACAGGGCCTGATCCTATGGGACGTTTCTGACGGCACAAACAATGACTTAGACGTTGGATAAGCGACGTAGCCTCCCTATCACAGCAGTGTCACCCGAAGACACCAAGCAGCTCGCTGTTTGCTCTTGAGCTTTACCGGGCTAGGACGGGGAGCTCAAGAAGCCGTGAGGTGCTGAGAGCGCTTGACTACCACTGACATTGACAGGAGGGGCCGGCACTCAACTCTCGGCTTGGGGCTCAGTGCCTCGAAGGAACGGGGGTTGATCATCAAGCCGAATCAGCCACAAACCTTAGGAAAATGAGTCGGATCTGGGGTGAGATTCCATGCTGGGCCTCCGAGAGGGGTGTTGGAGACACAGGCGAGAAATTATTGATGGAACAGTTGCCTGTTAGGAAAGGCTGTTTTGTCAAAATCAAAATACTTCCTGGGAATGTGTTGATTGCTACGAGGTTTCCAATGGAATAGTTCCGAAAAGATTTGAAATCAAAATGGCGGAGCTGGGGCTGACTTTCTTGTTTCGTTTTGTTTTGACCGTTAGATTGTGTTCTAATGTTTTGACATCATTGAAAAGTTGCCTTTCAGTAAAGGCCTTCTGATGTTTCCAAACATCTATCTTCAACGTATTTCAAAATTTTTGACTTTTTGTCTCAATTCAGGGCAAAAAAACCCTCCAAAACAATTGAAAAGTCAAATTCCATTTCCCAGCCAGTTCTAGGCTCCATAGATTTGGGAGCGGGAGGGCACAGATGGCTTTCTCCATGATTTTGCCAGGGGATTTCTCCCCTCCTTGCTAACTGTGGGGCTTTTTCAGCTGCTGCAGTGATGTATAGGGGCTGTGGAGGGTAGAATCTCACCTCTGGATCTGAACGTTGTGGCTTGGTTCTGAACTGATCCACTTCCCATGTAGATCATCCATCAAGGCAATCTCCTCCAGCCTCAGTCTGCCCTTGGGTGTGTGTACCCCCCAGGCTGGTGTGCAACAGACCTTCCTCAAGTGCCCTGGAGCAGAGTTGGGTGCTTGCCTGCGAGAAAGCCCTGAGGGTCAGTCTCTAGGATGTTCTGCCTAAGGAGAAGGGCCCAAGCTGTACATTTCAGACTGAGATGCAAACTCGTCCAAGCCTGGGCATGTTTGGGTCGGGGCCTTCAGTTCAGCCCATTTGAGAGAAAAGGGCCCGCTGGGAAGTTTAGATCCAGATTTGGGGTGGTCTGGATCTGGAGGCCAGGCTCCAGCCCATTTCTGATTCTTGGGCCCATCCAAGTGGTGTTTGGGGCAGGAGCAGGGTGGGGGACAAAGGTGGTTGTGTGTTACCTTTGCAGCTCCCTGGCTCTGGGCCTGGTTCAGCTCCTGGTGTCAGAGAAGCCTGAAGGCTGCTCTAGTTTTATGCCTAGCTGCTCATACCCCAAGGAGTCATTCCGGCAGGTGGGAATAGCTGGAGTGTAGAAATGCTCTGGCCACTCCCCCTTCCTTTGGCCCTGCCCCTCTGACAGGGACTGGGAGGGGGCAGTGTTGAGTTGCCATCCTAAGTATCCCACTCACAGATTCCCTGTGAGCTGGGATGATATCCAGGTAGCTGGAGAAGCGCTTGGCGGGGGCCAAGTAGACCTTAGATGCAGGCCCAAGGGGGCAGTGTGTTGCATGCATTCGTGCACCGTTCCCTCTGGAGCCAACAGTGGGGCAGGGGGGCGGAACTGGTCCCAGTGGAAGGAGGAAGCGCGAGAGGGAGAGTCTGAGATGGACCGAGAGGAGATGATGAAGAAATCAAAGGGACAAAGACAAGTGATGGATGGAAGGAGACAGCCACTCTCAGCTCTCCGGCGCATCACCGATATGCAGCTGGGAACGATCGCCTATCCGCTTGGCCAATCAATTAACCCAAGGCCCTTGGACTCCTTCCGATCTATTTAAAGGCTCTGGCTGACTGGCCCTGAAAGGGAGAAGCTGCTAATAATACTCCACCCCCTCCATCACCCATTCCCTTTGGCAAACGAGAGGAAGAAATCAATAAAGCTCTCCTCGTTCAGAGCGGAGGCAGCTCCATGCCCCTCATGGGAAAGGGGGTGAAAACAGCTAATGGGGCACAATCTGGGCCAGGCTGCTTGGCAGGGAGCAGCAGAGTGGGCAGCCTGCTGGGATGCGAGTTCGGGGTCCCACGTTTTCCCTGAGGCAGGCTGTTTCTCCTGGCATCACATCTCCCGGCAGCCCTTGAGACTGAAGCCCTCCTGTGCGTCCTACGGCATGGCAGGGCATGCTTCCCCTCTGCTGCCTCTGTCCCGCTCTGGAGAGATCCCCCTCTATGGGGCAGAGCAGAGTACGCTCGTTTGAGCCTCAGCTGCCACTGACAAAACAGTCAGTTCCCCCCAGGTGCACAGGTGTTCCCGAGGCAACGTGGGCTAGTGGGAAAAGTACCAAGGAGGACTCAGAAGACATAAATTCTAATCGCAGCTAGCCCACCAAGCTGCTAGGTGACCTTGGCCTAGTCACTTCTCCTCCCACCGCGTGTCTACTTAGAGCATAAGCCCTTTGGCACTGTGTCTTCCTGTGCATGCAACTCCTGGCACAAACGATCTCAGTTGAGGGCTACTACTAATAAATGATTGTTGAGATGTGGCTGCTGGGAACTGGCCTGAGACCCCTGACTGGCTTGACAGTGGACAGCCCTCGATGCTCCCAGTTGGGGCTGGGATACCACTAGCACCTAGCGTCCTTTTTACACCCGTGAGCTGCTGGAGCAGGGCTCTGGGGTGAAGGGGAAGCTTTAGCAGCAGCACAAACTGGCAACAGAGGCTGAGGAATCTCATCTGGTGGTGCCAGTGTGGATGCAAAGCCATGGGAGATGCTGAATGTCAAGAGCAACATGGTGGAGAAAGGAGGGTGGGTGGGTTCAGAGGCTGGGTCCAGAGGAACACGGCTGTAATGCTTATTATTCTGCAGGCTGGAAGCTCAGTTCTGATCTCTGGGGTCGGCTAGGGTCAAATTCCTAGATTCCAAGGCCAAACGGGACCATTTGTGATCATCTGGTCTGACCTCCTGTATAGCACAGGCCAGAGACCTGCCCCAAAATAATTCCTAGAGCAGAGCTTTTTGGGGAAAAAAATCCAGTCTTGATTTTAAAATTGCCAGTGCTGAAGAATCCACCACGACCCTTGGTAAATTGTTCCGTTGGTCAATTACGCTCTGTTAAAAATTTATGCCTTATTTCCACTCTGAGTTTGTCTAGCTTCAACTTCTAGCCATTGGATCATGTTAGACCTGTAGGCTGAAGAACCCATTATCAAATATTTGTTCCCCACTTATGAACTGTGATCAAGTCACCCCTTAACTTCTCTTTGTTAAGATAGATTGATTGAGCTCCTTGTGTCTCACTATAAGGCATCAGTCTCGTGGCTCTTCTTTGAACCCTCCCCAATTTATTAACATCCTTCTTGAATTGTGTGCACCACAACTAGACACACGATTCCAGCAGTGGTCACACCAGTGCCAGAAACAGAGGTAAAATAACCTCTCTACTCCTACTTGAGATTCCCCTGTTTATTCATGATCAGTGATGCTTTTATCTTTTCTTCCAGGTCACTGATTAAAATGTTTGATAGCTTAGGGGACAAGAAGCGATCCCTCTGGGACCCCATTAGAAACACACCCTCTTAATTATGGTGTTACAGTTACATTTGGAGACCTGCAGGCCTGCCGACAGCAATTCCGGGCCCCAGAGCAGAACAGTCAATGGGCCCCCAGCCCGTGCGGATGCGGCCTGCCTGACATTTGGGCAGCGCTGCACCTGCACTGGCTGGTGCCCAGTGAGCTGCTGCTGGCTGCGCTGATGGGTGCCCTCTTCCATCACGGCCAGGGCTTCCTCATGCCTGCCTGGCTGCCTTCACCACCCCGCGCGCACCTAGGAGCCCTGGGGCCCGCCCGGGAGATTTAAAAGGGCCTTTGGATGTGATTTTTTTGGCATGGGAGATGAGGCTGCTGGGAACCTCAGGGATTATTCCCTGTTTAACAGTCTTAGCCCTGGGGGACAAGGGGAAGGAGAGATTAGTGGGATTCTGGGAGATGCAGATTTGAATCCTGGTTTTAGGGCATCAGTGTAATGAGTCTGGTGGCCTGTGCACAAAGTATGATCAACACCGGAAGGGTGCAGCACCCACTCCTACCTGTTAAACACACACACAGAGTGGAGAGACCGAGCCATCTGCACGCAGGCCTGGCAGCAAGATGCTCTTGAGTTCTAACCCTGGTGCTAACATCGGTTTCTTCTGTGCCCTTGTGCAAGTCACTCAATGTCTCTGCCTCCGTTTCCCAATCTGTTAAATGGCCAGAAGGATACTCACCAGGGTGCCGCGAGGGTCACTTTTGGGAAAGAGCGGCATAAACGCTAGAATGTCTCCGCAGCTTGCAGTGTTTGGAGGAGAGGAAGTGAGTGGGGTTCCAAGGTGATGAAGACAACATTTGAGGACCTGAGCCAAACCCATTACTGGCATATGTAGGTGCCCGGCTGCAAAGCAGTTGACTGGTGGCAGCTCTGCCAGATGACGGGCCCCAGAGGGAGAGGCAGGGGAGCAGCTCGGTCCCTCTTTTGTTAGAGGAATCATTTGTCTCTCTGGCATGAAGGCTAATTAAGTGCCACTGCGATCGGAAAGATAGAAAAGCTTCTTTAGCAGCAGCCTATTTCAGGGACTTCCGGAGAAGCTTAAATTTTGTGTTTAACTGCACACAGCAACACTGCAGGGTAGGGTGATAAGGACTCAGTCAGCCCGGAAATGTCCCCTCGGGCAGGTGGCTGGCATGCTTGGGGACCTGGACCCAGAGTGCTGGGCACTGTTCCTGGAGGGCGCTGGGAATTTGCTGCCTAGCTGCAAACCCTCAGTGCTTAGGAGGTACAGAAGGGCCCTGCCTGCAATGTGGGGAAGGCCTGCTCAGTGGTTGGGGCACTCATTTATCATGGGGGAAGACCTGAGTTCCCACTCCCTGCTCTGGCACAGGGTCCCTGTCTGACCTTTGGGCAAGTCCCTTAGCCCTTCTGTGCCATCTGGAAAACAGAGATCTGAGCACCTTCCTCCCTGATAGCTGTGAGAATAAATGCATTAAAGATTGGGAGGTGCTCAGCTCTTATGGGAGCGGGGGGCAGGTAACTAAGGCAGATAGCATGTAGGGTTCCCCACCTCTCTGGATCTCTGTCTCTGTGGGGTGTTGTGTCAGGGAGAGTGGGGGTGACTGTTCTGTAAGGCTGTGCAATCCTTTGAGCTTAAGGATACACGGCTGAGTCCCTCGTCTGGCAAGACTGATGAGCTGTAGCTGCCCTCCAGGTCTTGCAGGAAGTCAGATGTGACCCCAAGGGCCAGCTAAACCGGCAGAATGATGAGCAGCTGGGGCACAAACCTTTGTGGACATGAGGATTGCATCCCTGGGACAGAGGGATGTGAAAAGCAAATCCTAGAAAATCCCAGGCATTGAGGACAACCCTGCAGTGGCTGGGAAGGAGTCACTGTGATTCCCTGGCTAGGATGTAGATCAACCAAAGCAGAGACAGTCCCTGAAAACTCCATCCCAGGAGCAACAGGAGGCAGAGAGAGGACACCTTGGGAGTTTGTTTCAGGTGCCCTCCAGCACAGCACCTCTGTACAGCCCCTCGGTCCAGAGAAACCCCCCAGCAGTGTGTGAAGCTGGCTCTGTACCCCCCACCCTAGATCCCCTGGCTTGGGGGATGGTAGGGTGCCAGGACACTGCATGGGGGTTTCTGGCCGGTGCTGGGCTGTGGATCGTCCACGGGCAGCCCAGGTAACTCCAGGCAGCTGCATGGTTCAGAATCTCAAACATGGGCCATGGCTGGGTGCACTGCACCTCCTGGAGGTGCTGTGCAGAATCACGCCCCAGGGGCATTATGGGATGGGCCTTTCTTTTTGCCCAGCTTTTCTGATAGGTACCAGCTACCAGCTGATGGAGGCTGGACCAATGATCCCATCCCACTGGCCAGCATGGAACACACTGTGGGTGCATCATCATGGTACTCCCAAATAAAGGAGGCCTGCTTTGAAAATCAGCCCCTCTTCCCCCACCCGGCCACAACCCTGGGCCCAACCCCGTCTCAGGCATGGGCTTGGAAGAGCGGCAGGGTTCCCCATGCCCTGGTGGGCGACGAGCTCTCCGGTACCCCCCAGCTCCATTGCTCCTCACCCTTCGGTGGTGCATCGAATGGCGTGCTTCTGCCACGCAGCTGATTAGGTGCTTCTGCTGCCATCAAGCTGACCTTGGCTGTGTAAATGGGAATGGATCAGCAGTGGGAGGAGAAGCCAGGAGGAAGGAGACAAAGAAAGGTGTGTGTGTGGTTGATAGCGATCAGGAGTGCCCTGTAAGTGCTCTTCTCCTGAGATCAGAGAGGAATATGGATTTTTGGATCAGGAGTGGCTGGTGCTGTGAAACAGGGGAGGAAAAGGAGGGTGAGTTGGGTCAGCACCGTGGGTCACGGCAATACCTATTGATTGCCCTAAATGTCTGATCTTCCCAAGAAACAGCTCACTCTCTCTCCCTGCTTCTCTCCTCCCTGCCTCTTTCAAAACAGGGGGATGGGGTTAGGAACCTGCTTAGCATCTAGGCCAGAAAATGAACCACCAAGCGCTGAGCCCAGTCCTCCCCCACTAAAGTCAGCAGGGGGCTGTATTAAGGGCTGAATTTGGGCTTTGGGGCCTGCTCCCCGTCTCACCAACGCCGGCACAGCCCCTCTGGCATTACTCCTGATTTACACCAGTGTAACTGAGAGGGGAATGAGGCCCCATTAGACACCCTGGCAGAAGAGAACCGCAAGGCTCCGGGACATCCCTCCTGGCCCATCTCTCCAAACCTCACTCCCCACCCTGTCCCACCTGTGCCTCCCATCCCCTGCTGTGTCGCTTCCCCAGATGGAGTGCTGAATAGCTCGTCAGCAGAGACGGATGCTGTGAGGGATGCACATTAGCTGCTAATGCAGCTGGGAAGACGGCAGCAGGAGTGCCGGCGTGCTCTCTCCACACTGACCCTTTTAGCTCTGGGGTGTCACCTTCATGCTTTGAAAGAGAGACTGAGAGACGAGGATTTTTTCCCCCCGAACCCATCCCCCTGTCTCATTTCAAATGTTTTTATTTAAATACACAGAGTCCACTTGTCAGAGCCAGGCATAGAATCATAGAACTGGAAGGGACCTCGAGAGGTCTCCTAGTCCAGTTCCCTGCACTCATGGCAGGACTCAGTATTATCTAGACCATCCCTGACAGGTGTTTGTCCAACCTGCTCTTAAAAATCTCCAGTGATGGAGATTCCACAACCTCCCTAGGCAATTTATTCCAGTGCTTCACCACCCTGACAGTTAGGAAGTTTTTCCTAATGTCCAACCTAAACCGCTCTTGCTGCAGTTCAAGCCCATTGCTTCTTGTCCTATCTCAGAGGTTAAGAACAATAACTTTTCTTCCTCCTCCTTATAACTTGTATGTACTTGACAACTGTTATCATGTCCCCTCTCAGTCTTCTCTTCTCCACACTAAACAAACCCAGTTTTTTCAATCTTCCTTAAGAGGTCATGTTTTCTAGACCTTTCATCATTTTTGTTGCTCTTCTCTGGACTCTCTCCAATTTGTCCACATCTTTCCTGAAATGTGGTGCCCAGAACTGGACACAGTACTCCAGCTGAGGCCTAATCAGCACAGAGTAGAGTGGAAGAATTACTTCTCGTGTCTTGCTTACAACACTCCTGCTGATACATCCCAGAATGATGTTCAATTGTTTTGCAACAGCGTTACACTGTTGACTCATATTTAGCTTGTGATCCACTATGATCCCCAGATCCCTTTCCGCAGTACTCCTTCCTAAGCAGCCATTTCCCATGCCTGCTCCTTCCGCCTGTCTGCCTCTCGCACTGGTGTTTGTATATTTATTAGTATGGGGCCTACAGGCTCCATCCGAGAATGGGCCCATTGCGCCGGGGCTGTACAGACACAGGCCATGGCTGGACTCCTGCAACATTAAGCTTGTTGGGTTGTCTCTCCAAGCGGCTCTTCTGCATCAGTCTGGGTGCCTCTCCCCCCACCCTTCTAAAGTGTCGGTCTCCGGGCTCGTCATGCAGTTATGATGATCAATTATTATTATTTTTATTTTTTCTGCAGCCCCCAGGAGTCCCAGTTGTGGACCCATTGTACCAGATGCTGTGCACACACAGGACAAAAAGATGGTCTCATTAACACCCCCTTACCCTTGGAGAGGATGCAAGTGATTTTTGAACACACTTAAATGATTGAGGAGCACAAATCCCACTGAAAGCCAACGGCACTTGTGCCCGTATGGGCTTGCCTGCACAGCAAAATTGTACCCCTTTGAATGTACTGGGGCAGTGAAAACTCCAGGACTTCCCCTGGTCTGGATGCATTCCTACCAGTAGAGAGGGGCTTCTGCCAGTATAGCTGAGTCCTGTAGGGGAAGGGGAATAAGCCAGACAGGTCTAAGGCACCTCCGTACCAGTAAGCCTGCCGCCATGCTCGGAGTGACACTGCTCGGACTATATCACTGCACAGCACCGACTGGCATAGTTATGCCAGTACAAAATCCATGGGTAGCCCAGGTCTCTTAGGTCTTTTTGCAAATCCCACCCTCGTTTCCTAGACTCTGTTCCATAGAGTTTAAGGCCAAACCAGCAGACCACTGAGTCTGACCCTCCTGTGCATCACAGGCCAGGAAGGGCTTTTAACGGCACTGGTCTTCGCAGAGTGGTGGACATTGCTCTAGCTAAGCAGGGTGAGGCTAGAGCAGCATGCGGGCTCTCGCCCCTTGGTGTCAGCTTCGGAGCTCTGCCCTGGTGCTGAGTAGTGATGGCAGGGCCTTGGCGAGAGAAGGAAAGGAGAGAGGGATGCCACTGCATGCACTGGGGTGAGTGCCCCAGCAATAGGAGCCCTGTGTCAGCAACCTCTCACGTATTAGTAAGTGAGGTTCATGGGATGAGGAGAGGGTGGAAGACAGAAAGAGGCAGCTGCCATTTGGAGCTCATCAGATCTACTCTGCCCCATCCCCAGTATTCTCTTAGCCCCCCCACCCTGCCTTGATCTTGCTCTTAGCCCCTCCCCCACCCTCATCTACTACTTTCTCCTTCCTCTTTTCCCCCCCCCTCACTTTTCCTTTCCCTCTCTCCTCCTTTCCCTCTCTTCCCCTCCTGCACGCTTGCCTCGCTCTCTGCCTTGATCCTCTCATTAGCTGTATCACAGAAAGTGTTTTGAAACCTTTGGAGTGGGGTCTCTCTCAAACTCCCCCTCCCCCAGCCCAAACCACTTTTCCCGTCATGCTCATTAGGGCTCTGAGTATCAATCAGCCCGGCAGAGATGAAAGGCGGCAGGGGATACATTACAACACCTTGGAAAGGGATAAAAGGGCCTCTTTAGCGCTAACAAACCTCTCGAAAGCGAGATGCATATGGCCATGAGCCTGGCGCTCGCTCCCTTTAATCTTCGTTTCCTCCTTTCGGGCTGTTTGTCTCCTGCCCCTGCAACAGGACGCAGACGGCTCTGACAAGAAGGACTCGGTGTGTTAGCTTGGCATATTGTCTAATAGCCATCACCAGTGTAACTAAGAGACTGGCTTCGTCTGACTCCCCCTCTCAGCGACACGCTTCTTCCCGATGGCTTTGTCGACACCAGGAAAATACACTGCGTTTAGCTCCCTCGCTGTACACTTCAGCCTTTGTCCTCGGGTCCACTCCATCGACCCCAGTGTTGCTGGTGGAGCTGGAGGTAGGTAAAATCTACACTTCAGTAAAAGATCAAGGATCTGGCTAAATCTATGTGTGTTTCGTAGTGCAGCTATTCCGGGATGGCTATTGTGGAATAGATTATTCGGCACTAGCTATTCTGGCCAATTTCCCCAGGACAGCACGTCCTAACTCACCCTCCACTCCACAGCAAGGGAAGCAAGAAGGGCTACAAGCTACCACTAAGGCCTTGTCTACACGCTCCTTGGCTAAACCTGATTTAATTTAAATTGGCTTTTGAATGGATTTAGTTAAAGCACCCATTAAACCGATTTAAGTTGAACGACTGCAACTTCTATGTGTAGACAATGCCAACGGTGGTTTCGGCTAGACTAAATGTGCCGCAGGGCGGGTAATGAAACCAATGGGTCATCACAGAGATTTCACTCTTCTGCTTGGGTTGACCTGTTGGGCTGCCCTGAGTTCGTTGCGTAGGGCCCAGCCATGGTGTCAGGGGCAGGGCCGTATTAACCTTTTGTGGGCCCAGTGCCAAACATATTTGTGGGCCCCCACGGAGGCAATGGACCATGGCGCGGGGAGGTCAGCCCCAGGAGCGAGGGGCCGGCCAAGGGCAATGGGGCATGGCAGGGGCAGCCCTGCTCCGCCCAGCGCGAGGGCACTATTTACAAACCGGCAGTTGCCAGACGCACAGTGGCCCACCCGGCCCCGTGCTGCCAACATGCCCCTTCCCCTTGGGGGCGAGCCCATGCCGCGCCACACAGCCCCCCCACCCAACACCCCCCTGACTCCGCATGGCCAGAGTCCCCCCGGACCCACTATGCCCAGCGCCCCCCCCAGATCCCCCCCCACAAATGCACAGTGCCCTGCACAACACCACCACTGCCCACAGCCCCACCACAACTGCCCAGCACCCCCCACAGAACCCCCACTCCCTAGTGCCCCAACACACACATCTTCCCCGCCCCCTCGCAGCCCAGCACCCGCCCAGACCCCCAAGAGACCCACTCCCACGCCCTGCCTCCCGGCCGTCCTCATCGGCCCTGCTGGGAGGTGACTGTCTGCTGGGCTGAGCCGGCAGCACAGCCAGGGCCGGTCCCAGGGCCGGGAATCGCTCTGGCCCCTCGGGAGTGGTGCGATCAGCCAGGCCAGGGCCGGTCCCAGCCGGGCCCCTTCAGGACCCACTTGCCCGGAGGGGCCCAGCCAAGCCCCCCCCCCGCACTGTTCACCCTCACACCGGCTGAGACTGGCCAGGCTTCTGCACCAGCCCCAAGTGGCTCAGCTCCGGGGAGACGGGTGGGGCCCCACTGGGAAGCAGAGACTGCCCAGAGCCAGAGGTGCACTGGGGTATGGCTATGGGGCAGAGAGGTGCAGGGGGGTGGGGCCAGGGGGTGTAGAGGAGCCGGGGGGTGGGGCCAGGGGGCAGAGGAGCTGGGGGGTGGGGCAAGGGGGCAGAGAGGAGCAGGGGGGTGGGGCAGGGAGTGTAGAGGAGCACGGGGAGTGGGGCCAGGGGGTGTAGAGGAGCAGGGGGGTGGGGCCAGGGGGTGTAGAGGAGCAGGGGGGTGGGGCCATGGGGCAGAGGAGCTGGGGGGTGGGGCCAGGGGGCAGAGAGGAGCAGTGGGGTGGGGCCATGGGGCAGAGGAGCTAGGGTGTGGGGCAGGGAGCGGAGAGGAGCAGGGGGGTGGGGCAGGGGGCGGAAAGGAGCAGGGGGTGGGGGCAGGGGGTGGAGAGGAGCAGGGGGGTGGGGCAGGGGGTGTAGAGGAGCAGGGGGTGGGCCAGGGGGCAGAGAGGAGCAGGGGGTGGGGGCAGGGGACGGAGAGGAGCAGGGGGTGGGGGCAGGGGGCGGAGAGGAGCAGGGGGGTGGGGCAGGGGGTGTAGAGGAGCAGGGGTGTGGGCCAGGGGGCAGAGAGGAGCAGGGGGTGGGGGCAGGGGGCGGAGAGGGGCGGGGGGTGGGCCAGGGGGCAGAGAGGAGCAGGGGGTGGGGGCAGGGAGCGGAGAGGAGCAGGGGGGTGGGGCAGGGGGTGTAGAGGAGCAGGGGGGTGGGCCAGGGGGCGGAGAGGAGCAGGGGGTGGGGGCAGGGAGCGGAGAGGAGCAGGGGGGTGGGGCAGGGGGTGTAGAGGAGCAGGGGGGTGGGCCAGGGGGCGGAGAGGAGCAGGGGGTGGGGGCAGGGGGCAGAGAGGAGCAGGGGGGTGGGGCAGGGGGTGTAGAGGAGCAGGGGGGTGGGCCAGGGGGCAGAGAGGAGCAGGGGGTGGGGGCAGGGGGCGGAGAGGGGCGGGGGGTGGGGCCAGGGGGCAGAGAGGAGCAGCAGGGTGGGGCCGAGGGTGTAGAGGAGCCCTCAACCAGCCAGCAGACAGGCCGAGAGGATCAAGTGGTGGGCGGGGGGAGCCAGCGGGGTCTCGGGGCGCAGGGCAAGCGGAGCAGGCCGGGGCCCCTTCTCAGCATGGGCCCAGCTCCATGGAGCCTCTGGTGCCATTGTAAACCCGGCACTGGTTGGGGGCGTCTGGTGGGGAGCAAGGAAAGCAGGATCTGGTTCTTAGTGGCAGCAGCTCATTCAGGGGCTCCTCCCTCAGTCACCATCACCACCCGCCTTAGTCTGTAAGCCTGTGGTGTCCTAGCTGCTTTTCAAGCATTCAGGAAGGGACACCCCCAGCGCCAAGGGTCTCAGTCCCCAGTTAACGTCAATGGCTGTTTTGGGTGCACAGGATGGGTCGGTCACACTGCTAGGAAATAATGATTAGAAATCATTATATTATTTTATTAGAGCGATCGCCGTTCCTTTCGCTGACGTGCCTCCAGTGTCTCCTGCCGCTCACAGTAGAATACGCTGGGCATGATTCACACGAAAAGCAACTGTTTGGAGGAGGCAGAGTTCCAGGGCTGAGTTATTATTATTAATAAGGGGAAGTTTTAGTCATGGGTATTTTTAGTAAAAGTCATGGACAGTTCACGGGCAAGAAACAAAAAGTCACAGCCCTGTGACCTGTCCATGACTTTTACTGAAAATACCTGTGACTAAATCTTACCTGCTGGGAGGGGGGCGCTCCTGAAGACTGCTGCTGGAGGAGGGGGCAGCTCAGGGCGACTCTTCCATTGGGGGTGGGCAGCCAGAGGCCCTGCTACCGCTGGGGACGGCCCAGGGTCCCTGACACGACTGGGGGGCAACTCGTGGCCCCTGCCACTGCTGGGGGGCGACCCGGGGCCCCGCCGCTGCTGGTCTGGGAGGGGGGGTTGCCCCGGGTCCCACCGCCGCTGGTCCTGGCCCGCTGCTCCAGGGCAGTGCCAGGGACCAGCTGCTTGGGGCTGCCAGAGCAGCAGCCGGTGTGGCTGGCCCTGGGGCTTCCCCAGCTGCCGTGGTGGTCCGTGGTGGTCCAGTGCTGCAAAATTCATGGAGGTCACTGAAAGTCACAGAAGCAGTGACCTCCGTGAACGATTTGCAGCCTTAATTATTAATAATTCTTCTTTTGTTTTATTGCAGTAGCAGCTAGATGCTCCGGTCATGGAGCGGGACCTTGTTGTGCGAAAGGGCTGTGCAAACACAGAACAAAAAGAGGGTCCCTGCCCCAGTGAGCTTCCAATCTAAGGATAAGACAAGAGACAACAGAGGGATACAGGCAGATGGGGAAGCTCAAGGAAACAGTGAGACAGCATTGGTCAGCATGATAGGCTGTGGTCTGAGCACATCAGCGGCTTAACCACTGTCAAGTTTTTTATAGTCATTATGGCAGAGAAGAGTTTTAAGAAGGATTCTGCCCTGGCAGGGTGTGTGTTGGTTTGTGTGTGGATCTTTAGCCTATGTGGAAATGTATTTTCCAACCGCTAGTTGTACGAATGGTCACATTTAGCACGTGTGTTAGATGGATCGATTACCATATTGTGTATTAGGATTCTAAATGGAATTAAATGGGGTTCATGTACCAGTGGATTTTCCTTTTGGGCATGTCCACAGAGCAATGCAAAAATCACAGGAAATAAAATATAAAAGATATTGCCTGAGACAATAGATGCTAATATATACGCTGATGTGTGGACAGCTTCAGTGGGGGTTAGGCTCTTGTCTTACAAATTCTTCCGTCTGGGTGGATCCCTGATGTGAATGGGGTTCTGCATGGCCACAGGGCGTAATGAAATGGCATTACTTTACTGAGGCTAATCTATCTATCTATCTATCTATCTATCTATCTATCTATCTATCTATCTAATCTTCTTATAACACCCATTATCCGCACCCATTGTCATAGCCTGATCCAAAGCCCAATGAAGTCAACTGGAGTCTTTCCATTAACTTTACGGGTATGTCTACACTGCCTCTGGGAGTGAGCCTCCCAGCCCAGGTCCACAGGCTTGAGCTAGCAGGCTAAAAATAACAGTTAGACATTGCTTTGATGTTGCAGCTCAGGCTCTCAACCCCCCAGGCTTGAGACCGCAAGCTCCAGCCTGACCCACAACCTCTGGTAGCGCGAGTCCTGCCTGTGGACCTGGGCTGGGCAGCTCACTCCCAGGTGCCATGTAAACGTATCTCAGTGGGGTGTGGACTAGGCCCCAGGTGACAGCAGCAGGATGACTTGTGTGAGCGAGGCTGGCAGGATCGGGCCCTAAATTATGCTGTGCTGTGCAATGGATTTTTAACTGTGGAATTTGTTCAGATTTGTGCTTTAAAAGAAATCTATTCGGCATTAAACATTTACAGAAAATCAGCAGCTCTGTAAATAATAGAGCGAGTCAATATTTAGAGAAGGGGCCGGTTTTCAATATATTTGAAATTTTTATGATATTGTTATTATTATTTATGGCCTATTTTATTTGTCAGTGTCTTTTATCACCATCCGCATGGATCTTGGTCGTTTACAGTCAGGCAAACGAAGGGCCCGACCTCTGACTGCCCTGGGTAGACTTTATATGATAGTAGCGGCTATCTACACTGCAGCTGAGCTCGGGGCTTTGTTGTGGGGATCACGCACAGTAGGTGACAGTCTCTGCAGTCACGCACAGTAGGTAACAGTCGAAACAGGCAAGGGGCAGGAGAGGAGAGAGAGGGGATGTGAAGTCACACAGCAGGTTAGTGGCAAAACCGGGAACAGAACCTGCGTCTCTGGCTTCCATGCGAAGCTGCCCCCAGAGTTGATCCAGCGAGACTGTCTGCATTATGCTGGGTCAGATGTGTTGGCAGGGTCAGATCGCAGGGCATAACAACGGGCCCCCTCTCTTACGGTGCTGACTGAGGACCCAATCCTGCGAACACATTACCCATGTGGCTAACTTTAGAGTAGCATAAGTGGGACTACTCCGGTGAGTAAAGTTACTCACATGGGTAAGTCATTGTCGGACTGGGACCTTAGGCAAAACACCCCTGTGACGCTGGCAGACCAGATGCCAGCGCATGCCAGGTCCCCCCGTGTCTCCATTAAACACTGGCAAATACAGAGCTGGAACCAGTCTGGCTCACCTGGGTGAGCATAGTGAAAGAAGGGATTAGGATGGTAAGACTGTGTTTGGTGTTTAAACTTCATGGAATGCTCGTGAGTTGCCCCCGGCGTTAACCATCGGTGTCCCATATTGCAGGGAACTGTACCCCGCTCCTGCCCAGAGGGGTTAAAAGCAGCCCTGGGGAGGGCTGTGGCTGGGGAAAGGCTGAATGGGGAAGCAGCCTCAGCTGTGGCCTCACCCCAGTCAGGGCCCAGCTGGCCCTTATAAGAGGGCTGTGGGCGAGGAGTAGACAGTCTTGCTCTGTCTCTAGGGGGAGTGGGGCCTGGCTGCTGGGAAGCTGAACAGAGTACCTCAGGGGAGCAGAGCTGGGGAGCTCCCGCCTAGGAAAGTCCCAGGCTACGGCCTTGTCAAAGGCCAGAAAGGTGCAAGGGTGTGGCCCAGGGTAGGCAAAGGCAGCAGGTCCAAACCCGCCTTGCCTGTGATGAGTGGCTTGTACGCTGCAGTCTGCCCCAGCGAATGGGGGCTAGATAGTGACTGGCAGTAGCCACAGACTGAGGTGAGTTGTGGGATAGAGGGTTAGGGGGCTCTGGGGGGGGAGACCCAGATCTGAGGGGGTACTGACAGGGGGCAGCACCCTGGCATGAAAGGGGCACCAGCGTCCAGGAGGGACTCAAGGTCCAGCGGCAAGCGGGACACTGGCCTGCAGAGGGTGCTCCAGAGGCTGAAAAAAGAGCTAATTCCCAGGACAACTAGCAGGAGGTGTCGCAGGGTGAGTCATGCTCTGCTACAGGAACATTTGAACCTTTGCACTGTGAGCCTCTGTAACTGTAAAACACCAGCCAGGAGAGAGACATTAACTCGTGTGAAAGCTGGTCTCCAGCAGATGTTCAGTCCTGCCTGACACAGCAGATGGACTAGTGTAGAACATTAAAGAGGACAAAATATTTTGTGGTTTACTCTCCCTTGCCCATGAGGTGAGTCCTGCAAGTGAATTCCTCCCATCAGCTGAGTTTGCAGCTCTGAGCACATGGGGAGAAGGGAATAAAAACCCTTAAGAAGAAAGAAAAGGAGTACTTGTGGCACCTTAGAGACTAACCAATTTATTTGAGCATGAGCTTTCGTGAGCTACAGCTCACTTCATCAGATGAAGTGAGCTGTAGCTCACGAAAGCTCATGCTCAAATAAATTGGTTAGTCTCTAAGGTGCCACAAGTACTCCTTTTCTTTTTGCGAATACAGACTAACACGGTTGTTCCTCTGAAACCTTAAGAAGAAGGCACTGTATCTCTATGGTGCTTGGACATGGAGGATCAAGGTTTCTTACGCATAAACAAGAGATCCCCAGTGCTTGGCCTGGGTTAGCCCTAAAGGACACATAGAGCTTGCTTATCATAGATGCTTCTATTACCTTTTGAAACTTAAGACTGGAACTCATTTGTATCTTTGTTTACCTGCTTTAACCTTGTGCATAACTTTCTTAGTTCTTTTTCCCCATATAGTAAACTCTTTTCTTAACCTGTGTACTATATAATTTTTTAACATTAGCTTTAATAAAATTTTTAAATCTGTAGATAGTTTATTATAGGATTGGCTACAAGGGTTGTCCTCGGTGTCAGGTTTAAGGTGCAATTGACCTGGGATAAGTGACTGACCCTTTGGGACTGAGATTAACCTGAATATTGCTGTGATTCTTGGTGGTGTAAGGGACCATCTATCACACAGCCAGACTCACCTGGGTGGCAGGACAGACTGGAGTACCCAAGGGGACAGTCTCTGACTCCATGTTAAGGCTGTTACAGCGCCCGAGAAGTTTATACTCGATAACTGGTTGGTGAAATCCAAGTCTAGAACTCACTACCAAGGTGGGGTTTCTGCCCTGATTCCTGACACACTGCCCAGAGGTTGGGACTTATGCTTTTGAGCCACGGCAGGGCAGCTTGACAACCCCATTGACTTCCATGGGAAAATTTTACATGGGTACGTACAGCTGGACCTGCATAGGTAAGGGCTTGATCTATTAATTAGCAGGCAGTGTTTCCTAGTGGTCAGAGCACAGGAAAGGGACTCGGGACCCCTGGGTTCTAGTGATCTTGGACAAGTCATTTCACCCACCCATGCCTCAATTTCCCCACCTGTAAAATGTTGAGAATGATACTGACCCTCCCTTTGTAAAACTCTTTGAGTCTATGGATGAAAAACACTATGTACGAGCTAGGGATTATTCATAACACGATCCTGCCCCCGTCAGTGAAACAGAAAGGAAGGAGACATGCTACCGAAGGCAACCTCTGCACAGGGCCCTTAACACCAGCCTAGTCTTGCCACTGAGCAATGAGGGGTAGTAACAACCAGCATCATCAGATACAGTTGGGAGGGGGGAAAGCAGGAAAAAAATCTCAAAATGTATTTACTCCCCGCCCCTCAAATTTGATAAAATGGAAATATCTTGACACAATTTTTCATAGAAATTTTTTAGGGTGTTGGGGTTTTTCCTTGTTGAAATTTGATCTCCCTGATGAAAAATTTCTCTAAATTTAAATTAAATTAAATAAAATTAAAAAATCAAAACTTGAACCATTTTGACTACCTCTAATAAGAATAATAAATTAGTTATAAGGAAACAAATAATAATCCCAGTGAGAGGAGGGCTAGTTTATTTATCTCTCTTCCATTTTAATAATTATTGAATAATGTTAGTAGCACAGGTAAGGGACTTTCCTTTGTAATGTGTGGTTGTTATTTTGACAGTGTCCCTTCTAGTTCCAACTATGCTCAACCTTTCAGCTAAGATCAAATGTTGTGCTCTCTCTCTCTAGCCCTTTCCTTCTGCTGAGATCAGAGCACTTGGCAAACATTGACTGATTAACTCTTCCAATTCCCCTGGGAACTAAAGAGACTTCCCATTTTACAGATGGGGAACCTGAGGGGTGGAGAAGCAAAGGGACTTGCCCAAGGTCATGCAGCAAGTCAGTGCCCAGATTGGATCTTCTCTCTAGTTGATGCCTGCTTTATCGAGGGATTGGATCTGATGGATCTCCCATTCGGGGTTATAGCAAGGAGATAGACTTATTGATCCAGTGGGTCTTTTAGCTCTAGCTTCTACGACCCTTCAAAGGAGTTTAAACTCAGGCTACAGACCTTGAATTTTTATTAGAAATGGGCCTGAACTGAGATGCCTAATCTGAACATTCGATCCAGATCCAAGACTTTCCTGCTTCTTCTCTGGTGTTGCAACCAGCTACTTCACTGGAGATAGCTGAACAACCTGCAACAAAGAGATTTTTCTGCTCACAGAGGCTGAGATTTTCTAAGGTTCCTAAGAGAGTTAGGCACCCAAAGCTCCTAGAAGCCTTCCCTGGCTTCTTTGAAATGCAAAGCCCAGTTGTTACCTTATACATTTGTTCATTGTCTGTTGAATACTTTTTGTGAGCAAATCTCAGCCGGTGGGTCACTCCCTCAAATTGCTCCCTGCATTCCTTCCCTTGAGGTTTGGAGTTTGTGAGTCAATATTTGAGTTATATGACTGGTGACCTGTGTCACGTGGCATTTTTTTTCAGTTCCCTGATTGGATGACCTAACCTTTCAAAACTACTCCTACCTCTGCCTGAAATTAATTCCGTTTTGTGATCAAATGAATCTCAGCAACTGGCCTGAGCCATTTTCTTTCCATGGACACACATGTACAAAGGAAAGACCCCTTGGGCAAATGTGATCAAATGAATCTCAGCAACTGGCCTGACTAGCCATTTTCTTTCCATGGACACACATGTACAAAGGAAAGACCCCTTGAGCAAATGTTTGTGAAAAGTGAGTAGAAAGTGTGAGAACATGATGGAAGTGAAATTTAGAAGTCACTAAAATATTGGTGAATAAACTTTTGCAACATGGACTCAATTCAACTCCTAACATTGCTTTAACTAGGGTGACCAGATAGCAAATGTGAAAAATCGGGACGGGGGCGGGGGGTAATAGGAGCCTATATAAGAAAAAAGACCCAAACATCGGGACTGTCCCTATAAAATTGGGACATCTGGTCATCCTAGCTTTAAACTTCTTTCTTTCTTCAAGGAAGAAGCAAAACACCCTGATTATGCAACAAGTGCCCTCTGTATGTGAGTTCACATGCCGGAGTTAAATGATTCTGTTTCACACACACTGTAACGTGTAAATATGGAATGATGGGCTCTTAAGAACATGTGTTATTTACCCCAAACCCCGTGACCGCTTGTACTGAGCAAGCGTGCACAGTTCACTTAGGACGCTCTTAGCGAGTGGTTCACTGTTCTGGTGGACTCCCCCCAACTAGTCATGCTCCATAGTGCCCTGGCAGGACCCAGACATGTTCAATACAAGCACCAGGGCGGAAATTCTTGACCTCGGACTTTTGTGGCATCCAGAAGGGCCAGTGCAGCAGCAGAAATAGCTCAGCTGTGATCAAATTGTTTTTCTTGAGCACCAAGAGCCCAGAACTCATGCCATGAAATATGCCGAATAGCCAAAAGCTCTCTGCAGCATCCAGCAATGGCATGAAACCTACTTGTTCTGTACAGTGCCTAGCACAACAGGATCCTGGTCCATGACTGCAGACCCAAGGCCGCACAACACAAACAGTCATAAATATGGCTAGGGGAACTGTGCCTGCTTTTTCAGTCCAGCTTCCTCTCCCACCTGCCCCTTGGCCCATTCAGAGATCTGAAATCAAGCCAAGACTCCGGTGAGGGCCTGAAAAGGTTGGATAAAAATCTTGCTCCCTCCCAGTTACAGCTGGATCCAGACCCCTGAAAATGGGATCAGAATTGGAAATCAGATTCAAAGCCTGGACCCAGATTAGAGCTGGCTTCTCAGTCTGTGAGAAACTAAGCCAACCCCCTCTGCTCTGGAAATCCTACATTCTGAGGAGGTTTGGAATCTCTTTGTCTACCCATTGCTAATGCATCCAGGGGCTAGATCTAGATTTGACTTGCACAGATGGCTCCGGTATCCATGAACCAAGCCAAAGCCCCATATGCAAGTGCTCCTCCCTCCTCCTCTCCAGAACCTTTGCGGGGCTGGCTGGGTCTGCATCTGTAGCTGGGGCATAGATCGGTGGATCAGCCAGGACTGATGATGGGACGTACCATGGTGTGAGGAGACCGGCTAATCTCAGGGTGCTTCCTGCTGAGACTACAGAATGCCACAAAATCTCACGAGGGGGCCTCTGCCCAGGAACTTGTCTGCCTTCATCTGCAGCCTCATGGCACTGTCAGGAACCACAGAACCCCAACAGAGGCAGCCAGTCTTGGAACCTGGTTGGCAGAATACTGGGGGTCCGGAGTGGGCCCCAGATTCTATATAAACCTGGCACACAAACAGGAAGTTGTTCATGAAATGGGGATCCACCCCGCTCCTGCTCCCCTTGACCCAGCTTGACTCCTGGCATCCAACTTGTGGTTCCAATCTCTGGTTTGTCTCCTGCCTCTGACCCCATGGTATACTGACCCGGCCTGACTTTGGTTACTGATTCATAGTTCTCTTCTCATGTTTGTCTCCTGCTTCTGATCTTCCGGTATCCTGACCTGGCTGACTCTTGACTCCTGTCCTGTGACTGTAGACCCTGGCTCTGACCACTAGGCCTAGCTTCCCACGACGTGGCTGTGACAGGTGTGAGGCGAAGCACCTGGATTTCTGGGCTCAGTGTGTGATCTGAACTGTGGAGATTCCCGGCCTCTAATTAGACAGAGTTTGGGGCTGGTACTGTAGTGTGTGTGTAATCCTGAATTCAGACACAAAGACTGCAGCCTGGGGAAAAAATTCAACCATTCGGAAGCGTGCTACCCTATGCCAGGATGTGTTGGAGGGGCTGCGGGGCGCACTGCACCCGTCAACTGCTCTGCATCAGATTCCAGGGAGGTGAGGTGCAGCTGACCCATAAGGACAGGCTAGAACTGGGAGTCAGTTCTCTACTTCAGTGGCAGGCTGTATTGTATTCTTGCATGTGCTCCCCTGTTTCTGATTGTTTTGAGGCTGGCTGGTGAGATAAGGCTCCACAATTTGTCCTCAGACAATTGACCAGAAGGAGGCCCAGATCTCGCCCAGACACATACAGAGCAGATACAAAGAGCTGCAGAGAAAGCGCCATTTGCAGGGCAAAACAACAGGCTGTATTGGTTGAGCTGAGCGAATAATTTATATACCAATGAATGAATTATTCACTCAGCTCAATATCTTTGCTTTGGGGACAGAACAGAAAAATTTAGAAAAATTTGTTTCCAAGTAAAATGTTTTCTCTTCTGCCATGTCGGGGGGGGAAAAAAATCTTTTGGGTCCACCAAAATGTTCAGTGTGACCCAAAACACGTCTCTTGGGTCAGTTTAAAATTTGGATTGGATCATTTTCATGTGGTTTTTTTACCCTTGTTTTTTGCACGTGTGGGATTTTTCAATAACCAAATTTTGAAACAAAAGGTTATTTTGAAATAAAGTAAAAAGAAAAGGAGGACTTGTGGCACCTTGGAAACTAACAAATTTATTAGAGCATAAGCTTTCGTGAGCTACAGTTCACTTCATCAAGCTTATGCTCTAATAAATATGTTAGTCTCTAAGGTGCCACAAGTCCTCCTTTTCTTTTTACTGATACAGACTAACAAGGCCGCTACTCTGAAACTTGAAATAAAGTGAAATGTTTTATCTCAAAATGCTCAAAACAAAACGTTTTGAAATGGAAAAAGTTGAAGTGAAACATTTTTGACTTTTTTTTTTCCTTTTGGCTGAAACTATTTGCCACATTTGTGATGACTTACGGTGCCTCTCAAAATGCACTTTCAGCAAAAAGACTCTACAAAACCCCAGGACCTATGCTCCATATTCTTGGGCACCAGCAACTAACTATTTACATATGTCCAGTCATGGAGCACTCCTGTAACATTATCCTTCATCAGCAGCCAGCCCTTTCTGAGGGTTCTTCATCATCTCTGCTCCTGGGGAAGCCTGGATTTCTTTCCCACTCTTCACAGAAACATCCAAAATACTTTTTCCTGCTTGATCAGAGAAGGGTGTCTGCTGCACAATTGACTCTTACATCTTTATGTGATGGGTAGTAGAGGAGGGTGTGGTGGGGGGCAAATTATGACCTTAAATTGCTTTTTCCATGAGAAGGACTCTTTTGAAGGGAGGGTGAGACTTGGAGTGGAGTTTTAATTTTTTTTCTCCCAATCCCTTTATGGTGGTAGAGCTGTCATAGAATCATAGAATATCAGGGTTGGAAGGGACCCCAGGAAGTCATCTAGTAGGACCAGTCCCCAATTTTTGCCCCAGATCCCTAAATGGGTCCCCTCAAGGATTGAACTCTCAACCCTGGGTTTAGCAGGCCAATGCTCAAACCACTGAGCTATCCATCCCCCCAAGAAGAAGGTTGACCTAGCAGTAAGGGATCTATCCTGGGCCTCAAGAGTACAGCTAGTTAGGAATTTTTCTAGTGAGATTTTTTTTTGTTGGGAAAATGCCAACTGATTTTTCATGGGAATACCCAACTGTGCTGGGTTTGGCCAACCACCCACCTCAAAATGGCTCGGTTAAAAAAGTTTTGAGATTGTCAGAGTTTGGGTTTCTGATTATGAAAGGATTTTTCAGTTTAAAATCTTGATAAATTTATACACATGCCAAAAAAATGTACGCACCTTTCTATAAAAGGGGATAAAGGTGGAAATTGAAAGGAAATGCTTCGATTGGCCCCAATAAATAACAAAATCGGATTTTTGGTTCACAAAAATTTTCAAGTTTTTGATTCTTCATCTTCATAGACTCCTAGACTTAAAGGCCAGAAGGGACCATCATGATCATCTAGTCTGATCTCCTGCACATTGCAGGCCATAGAACCCAACCTGATTCATGGTGAGAAATAATGTTAAAATATTGAATATTCTTGACCTGGGTGTGACAGAGACATGCCCAGGTGGGCTTATTACACCTACTTCTGACTTGCATCTCGATACTTCATCACCATGGGGGCTGTGTGTGGTCTTTGCTGAAAGCTAAGAACTAGCTGATCATCATGGGTATTGTGCATATTTTAAGAGCGATGGAGAATATTATGGCCTAAAATGGTTGGAGATGAAGCACGTCACCTGAGGTCTCAGCTAACTCAATCAAGAGTGAGAACAACCAACATCTTTCGACCCAGCCCTGTGTTGGCAGTCTGAACCAGATGCCGGGCTGAGCATTTAAAAAGGCCAGGTCTGCACTACAAAAGTTAAGATGAGCCAGTTGCAGCGCTCAGGGGTGTGAAAACTCCCCACCCCTGCACGTAATTAAGCCAACCTAACCCCCGCGATAGACAGTGCTAGGTCAGAGGCAGAATTCTTCCATCAACCTGGCTAGCGTCTCTTGGGGAGCTGGATTAACTATGGCGATGGGAGAACCTTTCTGCTGCGGGAGGGGGTGTTTACACTGAAGCGCTAGAGTGGCACGGGCCGCAGCCATGCCACGGAGCCGTTGAAGTGTACCTGTAGCCAAAGACAAAAGGACCCCAAGAAAAGACTCTGAATAGGGGACCCCCAGGGCTGAGCTGAAGGTAATGAAATGCCCTGATTATGGAAAAAGACTTGCTCTGGGCCTGCGTAAGAGAAGAAGCAAGGGCAGAAGTCGTTCTCCATTAGGGAGGTGACACCCTGCCAGCACGAGCGTTCCATGAGAAGTGGATCCCAGATCGCTGGACTGTACAAGTGCTGGCAGGACTGACCATTGGGAGAGAAAGACCTTATAAGAGTGGAAAGAAGCTGGTTAATAAGTTGTCTACATTTGAAACGCTATAGCCAAGCAGCTGCACCACGGGAGCGCTTCAGAGTAGGCGCTTAGCGCAGCTCCCGGAGGAGCTCTCCCAGTGAGGTAGCAAATCCACCTTCCCGAGAAGCCGTAGCTGGGTCGACAGATGAATTCTTCCATCGACCTAGTGCTGTCTACACGGGGACTTCGATCAGCTTAACTATGTTGCTTAGGGGTGGAGGTGGATTTTTCACACCCTTGGGCAACACAGCTGGGCTGATCACATTTCCTAGTGCAGGCCAGCCCTTCGGGGAGGTCTATGGCCCGTGTGATTACAGCACGTGTAGCCATCCCCGAGCGAGTAACAATAGGAGTGAGCCCTAACAACAGCAGTGAGTAACAATCGTAATGAAGATGAAGCTAGCCCCACCCGCCCAGGACCGTGGGTACATACTCGAGTGGATGCCTGGCTTCACTACGATTGGTAGCTGAGCTTGCGTTGATCTCCAGGCTGCAATCACACCACCCGATTGCACTGTAGCCCGCCCGTGAGTCTCGTGCCTCAGTCGCCCACCTGTAAGAGGCACGGCACCATTTTCTCACAAGGGGGCCGATATGCTCATGGTTGTGAGGTGCTGTCGTACCCCAGTAATAGGGGCCATATAAATACACAGCCTGCAGGAGGTGTCTCTCTGAACACTTGGGGGCCATTCAGACAAATGCACACCTGTGAGATTGCCAGTGCCACACTGCAGCGCCCGTGGAAGGCCTTTGTCACAGGAAGGAGGAAGTGAGTGTGTCGAGGGCGGGAAGTTAACCCAACGACTGCCGGAGAATTTCTGGCTGGGCCACGGTGCTGCACCTGCCCGGCCTGGGGCCTGACGGCCTTTCTGTTCACCCAGCCCAGAGCTGGCTGAAGCCCGGCTCATGTGCCTCAATCGTTGCCTTCAACAGATCCCTTGTGGGAGTGAGAGCCCCTCTGTGTCATTCACACCACGGTCGCTCTGCAGAGCCCACGCCAAATGTGCTGGTGGGTCCTGCGTGGCAAACGCCGGCTCCCTGTCCGCTGGGCTGAGGAGCAGTGCCCACCGGTTGGGAGCAACCTTTGAAAACGGTCCAGCTGGACTTGAACTGGTGAAAGGGTCCCAGCTCCCTCAAGCACGGATTCCCCTCCAGCATGGGAGATGCTTTAAAGGCCCCCTTGTCCTCTTGGCTGACGCCTCCTGCTAAAGCTCTTCAGCGGGACAGCCCTGGAAGCTCCACCAGGAGGTGCTTCGTCCCCCCAGCTGCATTCAGCAGGGCGCAAGCTGTTCGAACCACTTTGCAGCTGGGTGAGATTTGGCTGGGCTGATGCTGTTTTAACACATGAGAGAAATCCGCAAGGGGGCAAGAGGCCAGGCCTGGAGGCCCTAAGGGTTGGGGGCAGGGAGGTGGCGGGAGGGGTGGTGGCTAAGAGCTGCAGAGGGAGAAGGCAATCTAGCACCTTCTCTAATGGGATCCTCTCCACAAGTAATTAAGCCCCAGCTAGTGCTAACCGTAATGTGATGTATGTATGCCTTTAACTAATCATTTATTAGCCTCGTTGATGGTTTGTCAATATTAATTCATTTATTTAAACAACTCCAAGCTGTAATGAAGATGTTTGCTTTAAGGGGGAAGAGGAGATGGAGCTGCTGGGAGATTTTTTGTTGACTCGATGGATGTTGCTGGGCTCTTCGGATGACGAGGCTGCGGTTGGGACGTATCCCGGAACACATCTCCACTTCCATACAGTCGCCGTTTCACCATAATCCATTTAACATGCCCATAAATCTCCTGCCTGCGAGTTAAACCTGGGAGCCCCTCCTCCACCGCTCAGTGGGGCTCCTGGATTTACCCGGCTGGGATGGAGGGTAGAATCTGGTTCTGGTTTATGGGCTTGATCAGAATCAGGGCTCATATGCTGGTACAAACCCACTGTAATTCACCTGTGGAAATCAGATCCAAACCTGGCCCTAACCTGTGGATGTAAATCCGGAGTAACTCAGTGAAAGGCAACTGAATTGTGCCAAGCTGGGGTCAATGAGCTCAGCCTCCACCCTATATACTAAGCATCATACATATATGGAGAGAATATATGTAAAGAACAGGACCGCTGTTATTTTCATATTTATATGCCTGTAGCATCCATATGCCCCCAGCCGAGATCAGGGCCCACGGCGCTGGGAGCTGTATGAACACATGATAAAAGGCAGTCCTAGTCTTTCTCTTTCCTTCCGCGCTCTTCAGACAGAGGGTGTGGAGCTCTCTGAGCATTTACTCTTGGTACAAAATATTTGCCAGCATAAGAACAGAGCAGACCCATCTAATTGTTCTCCTGGCTCTTGGAAATAAAGAATTATTGACCTCTACCTAGCTCCCCCTCCATTGCACCTAGTAATACAGACGGGACTTGTAACGTTCCCCCGAAAGTCCAAAGCCAGGGCACGTCTACACTTAACACGCTGCCTCGCTTTAATGAAGATGCTGTAAGTCGACAGGCGAGAGCTCTCCCATTGGCGTAGTTAATCCAGCTCCCCGAGAGGCGATAGCTCTGTCGGCGGGAGAAGCTGCCCTGCGGATGTAGCACTGTCTACGTGGGGGGCATAGGTTGGTATAACGACATCACTCAGGGTTTTTTTCCTCACCCGAGAGAGACTTAGTTCTACTGATATAAGTCTGTAGTGTAGACCAGACCATAGATATGACTGGGGGCATTTTGGATGTGCCAGGACTGTGGAACTGGAAGAGCAGGTGGTGTTAAAGAACAACGATTATTAGGTGTATATGGTAATAACCGAGATCTGGGCCCTGTTGGGCCAGGAGTGGTACGTGTGCATATCCCTAACCCAACGAGTTTCCAGTGTAAATAGACCAGCCAGATGAAGTGGGGGGAAGGGATCAGCTCAAGATCAAGCCAGGAATAGAACCTGGGTCTCCTGATCCCTTGGGCCGGTTCTATCCACTAGACCACACTGTTTCTCATCCCAGATGATGCCTTCTACTGAAAGACCCGTGTGTCTTCAAGTCACCTCTTCTGAGTGCTCTGCTGCATGGTGGTTTTACTCCTCATGGGCCTGACTGAGGCAGGGGAGAGTGAGTTTGATTCTCTTCTGCCTAAGGCATCGTGAGGGGAATTGGCTGCTGCATTGAGAGGGCAGAATCTTCCTTCGCAGCAGTGATGCTGTGATGCTGGTAAACTGAGTACCAGCTCTGACCCAGGCTGTAGGCGTTAGCTAAGAACTGACCAACTCATAGCTGGAAACCAAACCAGTTCTCCTGTATGTTAGCTTTGTTCAAACCACCAGACTCCTTGTTGTTTTTGTGTTTTCAGACTAACAGAGCTACCCCCTGATTCTTTTGTTCAAACGAGGTATTAGTCTTATAAGCATGGATTTAGTGTCCAGACTCTATAAAATCCTTGTAAATTGTTGCATGCGTTGATCTCACCGGTAATGTCTGTATTCCAGACTATAAGGAAATATGCAAGTTTTGCTTTATAACTTTGAAAATGTTTGCTCTGAACTTATGAACCCAGACACAGGAATTGTTCCTGCCCACGCCAATCCATGAGGACGATCCACAGTTAAGTGGGCCACTGTAGACAAAAGCTTTGTTGATTGCCCCATCCACCCATGGAGACGTACGTGCAGAAGGCCCCATCCCATCAGTCTGAATGCTGGAAAAAGGAAATGAAAATAATTGACATGAAGATTTTTCATCTCTTTGCTGTTTGAACTCTGATGGAGCCAGAAACATTAAACTAAAGCCAGAGACCCCAGGGGTTACCTCTGGGTCCTCCCTGAAAGACACTTTGAATTGACAGATCACTACAGTTCTGTCACTCGTAGGATTTAGATGGCAACTCATGTTTGCCTATGGTTGCTTGCTTTAACCTGGAAATAACTTTCGTATTTCTCTTTCCTAGTTAATAAACCTTTAGATAGTTTATTATAGGACTGGCTACAGGCATTGTCTTTGGTGTGAGAGCTAGGGAACCAACTGATCTGGGCTAAGTGATGGGTCTCTTGGGACTGGAAGCAACCTGAATACTGTGTGATTTTTGGTGTAAGTGACCATTTATTATTAAGCCCAGCTTGCCTGGATGGATAGGCTGGAAAGTCTAAAGGGACTCCCTGATCAGACTGTGATAGTGATCCAGGAGTTCACATTTGCCACTGGCTTGGGGAAATCTAATTATAGAACATGCCACCAGTTTGGGGTGCCTGGCCTGTCTCTGACAGTCTGCCCTCAGGTAGCCACTCATGAGCATGGGCCCCTCCACACAGCGTGACAGATGCCGATGTCAGAAGGGGCCCAGTGAATTCCCCCACCCCACACACCATCGCTTGGCACTGCAGCCTCCACCCCATTGTAAGGTCTGACTCGTGAGGTGTCCTGCGAGTGCCAAACCAGCGAGAGACGTGGGAGAGAGCCGTGGCAATTAGCACTGCCCTGGCAAGCTTGCTGGAGGAATTCACTAACGTCCCTTCATCTGCTGCTTCCATATAGCAGCGATCCTGGCTGTTCCCTTCCCAGCATCACTCAGACACGTTCACATTGGGTTTGCTCAGGGGGAGTATCACAAATACATATTTGCCCCAGGATTCACTTTCCTGTCCATCTCGAAAGCTTTTGGTGGGTGCCAAATTTGGTCTGTCTAAGGTGCTAAGCTGGTCCCCACCATGACAGCTCCTCACCATCTTTAATGTACTCAGCCTGGGCCGTGCTGTCATCCCCAAGGTACAGGTGGGAAACTGAGGCACACAGTGCCTGAGTGACTTGCCCAAGGTCACCCAGGGAGTGTGGGGCAGAGCAGGGAAGTGAATTCAGGTCTCAGAAGCTAGCACCTGAACCACTGGACCATCCTTCCTCTGAAGGTCTTAGGAGAACACCCCATAATACTAGGAACCGATGGTCACTGCTCAAAACACAGCTTCACCCCCACCCCTCCTCCTTTTTTCTCTTCCTCCCCAGACAAGTCCACGTTCATCCTTGACTGGCAGCTGTCACGGGAATAGCAACAGAACAGCCCAGCATGTCTCAAGGCTTTTACCAAATGCAACTGACAAGACCCGGTTCACTTTAATTATAAATAAAATATTTGTGGAGTGGAATAATGGGGATAATTGATGGCAGCAGTAAGTAACTTCTAAACAGCTCCGGGTATTGCACTGAGTGAATGCTGTGGGCTCTGGCCTCAGCCTTTATTAGCTCTGGGGAACTGTTTATAAACTCATATGCTCATTACTTACATCAATTATAGCTCAAATGTAGAGCAGCGGCAGCCTTCAGAGAGAGCTGGATGTATGTATTTGCTCAGTAATGCTGGGCATGCTCCATCAGTGGGTATGGGATAAGGGAGGGCCCGTTGTATGCATGGATGAAGCTGCGGCTTTGGCTGTTCCTTGCTAGGTTAAACAAACACAGCATTTGCTGAAGGCAGGAGCGAACCTGACTCTGCCAGCTCCCTCTGTGGCTGGATTCTGTTCTCATTGCTATCTGCGGGTAAACGCCCCTTGAATTCCAAGGGGCAAGCATGGGCCCTGGGGAGATGAAGGAAGGCCCCGTGGTTAAGGCACTAGCCTGAGACCTGCCTTCAATGCCTTGCTTTGCCACAGCTTTCCTGTGTGCCCTAGAGCAAGTCATTTAGCCGGTCTGCGGGGATAAAAGCACGGCCATGCTGCACAGAGGTCTGATGAGGTTACGTTAATGATTGGGAGGTGCTCACATACTATGGTGATGGGGGGCATGTATGATCTTTAAGCCAGTGGTCCCCAAACTTTTGAGGGTCATGCTCCCCCTTACCCCTTTACCCCTGTCTGTGCCCCCCCCAGCTGAGAGTGGGCTTGCGGTTCCCAGGGGTGGGGGACAGCGTTAAGGGGGCTGGGGCTGGGAGTGGGGCCACGGCTGGAGCAGGGAACAGAGCCCCAGCCAGGGGCCAAGGCTGAGGGTGGGGCCAGGCGTGGGGCTGAGAGCTGGGGCCAGGGCTGGGGGCAGGGCCGGAGCAGGACGGGGGGTGGGGCAGGGTTGGGGCTGGTGGCGCTCCCTTCCTGCCCCCTGTGGAGGCTGGCCTAGATGCACCATGCCCCCCGAATGTTCCTCCTGGCCCCTCTAGGGAAGTGCACCCCCTGCTCTGAGCAGAGGAGTGTCGTGGACGTGGTAGACCCTATATGATGCTGCGCAGCGCAAGGATTCAAGCCACTGGAACCGTCCCACTGGCAAAGCCCATCTCAGGGGCGAGAGAACTACCACTAGCCTGGGACTTGGCACTGATTGGGGCGGGGTCCCCAGCGTCACGCAGCAGCTGGTCAGAGCACTGTCCGCAAGCATTGTGTGCTGTAAAAAACTATCCTTCCTTTGTGCGGTGGGTGCCCGGGCCAGGCAGCTGGTGGGGAGAGCAGGGAAGGGGAAGATGTCAGAGCGCGTGGGTTTTGTTTCAAGCGCTGTACGGCCTTGGGCAAGTCATTTGCAGTCCCTGGGGCAGAATCAGAGGCAAGGGAGAAGGTTGTGGACATGAAAGCAGTGCACCCCTTACCCTAACTTCAACCCCTTTACACTGCAACTCCCTTAGAGCCATTGCGCTGCGGGTGGAGGGGGCTTTTCCTTCCAGAGCCGGACCTTGGCCCACGGAGCGGGGCCAGGTGTTAGCTAGGGCTGCCCCGGAAGGCCGGTGGGTGGGGAGTGCCGCTGTCTGCTTGGTGGATGGTGATAGCTGCAGGGGCCGTAGCAAGCCCATGGTCCGGAAGGCTAGACTGATCCTGGGTGGAGTTTAAGGTGCTGGATTTGAGCTATACAGCCCTGAGGACCCAGTCCTCACTCACGCTAACTGGATAGCCCCCCCTGATGTCGGTGATACTCTTCACGCATGGGCTACTGGTAGTAAGGGCTGCAAAATGGGGTCCAAGATGAACTGGGATTTGGCTTCCTTAGGGTTAATTGATGCACAGACTTGCACTGAAATAACTGAATCTGCTTGAATTCGCACTTAGTTACGTTGATGCCCGTCTGAGTGTGGGCACCCCTCTTTCAGACCCGGGGGAGGCCTATATTGATCTTGCTTTCGTAGGTTTTTTACTTAATGTAAAGGGACTGTTGCCCCCTTACTAACATTCATTGGGGGTGTTTCAGTTGCTAGCTCTCAGTACTAAAAAGGGGGAAGGGTCTATGGGGAATCAGGGCCCTGAGACTGCCAGTCCCTAGGAACAATGGGGAGAGGCCAATGCTCCAGGTCAGCCTGAATGACAGGGCGGGCAGGCTAATCAGGGAGTCAGGAGGCCAGGGAGGTCCTGTCCTCTGTGTGAGCTGGATTTGCCTGGGTCAGACAGAGTGGGGCCAAGCTAAGGAGTAAACAGGGGCCCGAGCTGAGCTGGGGAGCAGAGCTGCAGCAACCAGATCCAGAGGGACCAGAAAAGCAGCCCAGAGAGAGCAGACCCTGCCCTGGGAGCAGAGCTGCAGCCCCAAAGCCAGAGGCACAGCCCAGAGAGAGCAGACCCTGTCCTGGGAGCAGAGCTGCAGCAACCAGAGCCAGAGGGGCCAGAGAAGCAGCCCAGGGAGCTGGAGGCAGAGCAGCAGCGGTGCAGAGACCGAGTGGTGGAGCTGGGGCTGGAGCAGTCCGGAGCTGGGTGCGGTGAGCAGCGGGGGAGAGCGAGGGGGACCCTGGGCAGCGGGCCCAGCACAGGGAGACGCCTCAGCCAGGAGGCTCTGCAGGCCAGGCTTGGATCGTAACCCCGACAGGGCGGGGGCGACACTGGGAAGAAGGGTCCTGCCACTTAGAGCCTGAGAGCGTGTGGCCACCACCAGAGCAAGTGTCCGACCCCCAGCATCCCTGCAGCACGGCCAGGGCCTGAGCAGGAGGCCTGGGACTTACGAGGAACAGACTGTGAACTGCCCTGATGTTCCAGAGACGCTGTTTGTGATGTTCCCTGCCACAGAGCGGGATGATGTGTTTCCTTTAACCTTTCCCATGTTTCCTTATTCTTTTTAAAATTAATTGTTGATTAAATAACTTGCATTTGCTTTAAGTTGTATGTAATGGTCAGTGGGTCAGAGAAGTGCCAAGTGCAGAGAGAGTACCCCGGAGTGGGGACACCCTAGGCCCCTGTCCTAGGTGACCGCAGCAGGGTTGGGGGTCGAGCCCCCCAGGCATCCTGGGCCCAGCCTTGTTGGGGTTACGAGGACTCTGCCAGACAGGAGAGTGGAAGGGGAGTCCTCAAGGGCAGGGAGGCCACTGGGTAAAGGAAGTGGGAGTGAGGACTCGGATCCTTTCACTAGCCCACTTCACGGGGGTAGTGCAGAAGCCAGGAAAGTTCCCCATGACAGCGGGACTATTCCCCGGCTTACATTAAGTTAAATCAAAATAGAACATTTTTCTTGTGCAATAAGAGGCCATGCAGAGACTTGCACCAGAAGGCAGGAATTCACGCTGATTTCGTGATTGCAGGCCGTGCTTGCGTGTCGAGCGGCCCTTACAGGCTACCTGTGGGTGCGTGTGACCCCAGGACAGCCACGATACCTGGACTAGCATCTCTAACCCATGGGGGCTTGCAGAGAAGAGACCCAACCTTCAGCTCCCAAAACACAGGCTTGGCCACTGGAGTTAGAAGGGATTCCTGCTAGCCTATTACAGCAGCAGTGAGCTATTTATCCTCTCTGTGTGCCCCCACGCAGAAGCTGACATCACACACACACACTCATTCCCCATTTGAGTCTCTTTATGCGATAAATAATAGGTAAAGCAGGATCAGGCCCTTCAAACAGCTGCTTCCACATCTCTCTGGCAGCTGCTTCATACCGACTAGATCCCGGCATTAAAGTTAACTTTCTCTCAAACAGACTTAATTAGCTTTCTTCAGACAAACATAAATTAACCCTGGGTCAGCGTGGAGGAGGTGGATGTTTCCCCTTGATCAATAACCAGTCCTGGCTCCAACTACACTTTTTTGAGATCCAGGTCTTGTTTTTGTTCATCCATAACACTGCTCCTGGAAACGGACAAACATGGGGCTGCTGCCTTTTCGTTGTCGTCTGGCCATGGTCCCGCCCCGGGTCAGCTGAGTGGATGTCTACACAGGAGGTGGAGTGTACAGTGATCCCTCACTTATCCCATACCCACTGATGGCGCATGCCCAGCGTGGGTCGCCCTACCCACGCTAGCTCGACTGGGTTTAGCACGCTAGCTCGATTAGAACTAGTGCACGTATGTCCACCTGAGCTGGAAATTACACCTCTGTGTGTGTGTGCAGTTGTGCCCTCAGCCACAGATTGCAGGCATCACGATTGGTCAGGCGGCAAGTGATTGACTTTTCATGGCCCCCACGTCGTGGTGTTGCCAACTGACCTTAGAGCAGAGGACAAGGCAGGTGAGATAGGAGTAAACTAGTATCTCGGTTCTCGGACTGGCAGGAGGGGAGCCTAGATGAAATTGACCAGGGTTATGTGTCTAGTAAGATCTCTGGGGCAGGGACTGTCTTTTTGCCCTGTGTTTGTAGCCCACCTAGAGCAATGGGGTCCTGGCCCATGGGTGGGGCTCCTGTATGCTACTGCAGTACGCATAAATAACGAGAGTAGGAACAGGTGGTGCTGTGGTTACAGGTAATCGACACACCTCCAGAGAGAGAGAGACGGATTGTTCCAAAGGATGTATTTTCCACGAAGCATTCCAAACAAAACGAAACATTGTAACTTTGGTCAAATTTTTTCATGGCATTTCCCACTTCATTTTGATTACATGAAAATTGAAAAATGTTCAGGTTTTGTTTCTTTAGTTTGTCCCCCTTTTCTCTCTTTTGTCTCCCTTTATTTCCACAGGCCAAGGGATGTTGAGGGGTAAGGGGGGATCCCCAAATGGAAAATTTCAACTGGAGTGCAAAATGTTTGTTTCAGTGGAAAAGCCATTTTTCACTGAACAAACGTTGCAATGAATTATTTTTGACAAGCTCTAAAAAATAAAAAAGTAAGAAAAAAAATCCAAACACTCTTTCTTTCTTTCTCTCTACAGGAGGGGAGCAGCAGCTTTATAATCCCCTCCTAGAGTAGCTGACCTTTCCCCACTATGGCTTGAAATCCAAGATTTGGATGACAATGCAGTGCCCCCAAAGCTTGTTTCCAGTGCCCGTTACCATTAGCTCTCTGAGGTGCAGGCCGATCTGTACGGAAGCTGGCTTATCCGTCCCCACTCAAGGAGAAAACACCCTGGCAGCAAAACAGATGCTGGACTTCTTTCCTCCCCCTTTCTCCTGGGCTCTCCTCTCCTCCCCTCCAAGCACTTTCTTTCAGTTCTGATTCTTCTACTTGACCAAAACCTTTGTGTCCCAGTAAATGTGCCCTGAAAGGAACCTCTCGCAGAGTGTCCCGCCCCCTCTGGTTTCCCTTGTCATGGTTTGGTTATGGGGCCAAAGACCTCTGGGGTTGCCTCCTCCTCACCCCGACACGTGCCTCTTGTGGCTGAGTTCCCATTCATCCTGGCTCAGTCACAGCCGAACCCTGGACTCCTCTCTGCTGGAGATGTGGGGAGCAGAATAGGGAGTGGCGGAAACACCAGGTAGAGTTAGTTGTGGTTCATGGCAGTCACACAGAGAAGTTAGATAAAAATGTACATCCTCTTGGCGGAAGGCTGCAGTGTACCACGACTTTATTTCCTAACGGTCACAATCAAGAACTCCAAAGCAGAGAGAGACAAAGCAGGCTGTTTCCCAACACAGCATGGCCTTACTCTATGCTGGCTGTCTCCTGAACTGACTCTGATCGGATGCTTCAGTACAGAGATACCGACTCACAAGCAGGACCAGGAAAACCCCTGAGAATTTAAAGTGACAGATCAAATAAATTGGTTAGTCTCTAAGGTGCCACAAGTCCTCCTTTTCTTTTTGTGAATACAGACTAACACGGCTGCTACTCTGAAATCTGAATACAGTTTTCAATACACCACAGGCTGTTTGCAAGAGGTAGAAAATGAAAGACAATCCAAGCTCCAGGAAGGGGCCTGCAGCAAACTTGCAGATTAATTTTTGGGTTCACAAAACTAATGCAATTGAAAAACTAAATGTTCTATGCACAGCTCAAGCCATGCATGTTTCTTAGGGACTTCGGCCCCAACCAGCGTGTGACCTGAGCACCTCACAAGCATTTATAGATTTTTCCCTCATTGCACTCCTGCAAGGTCGGGGTGCATTATCAACCCTCTATTTCACAGACAGGGAAACTGAGGCAAGGAAAAATCAAGGGCTAGATTTTCAGCACCCCGACTGGCGTCGGATTTTTAGAAGAACTCAGCACCCAATAAATCAAGCTCTTTTGAAAACCATCCTCTCAGTGAGCTGCTGAAAGTCATACAGAGAACTGGTGGCAGAATTAGGAACTGAATCCAGAGCTCCTGGTCCAAAGCCATTACCTTGGCCCAGCCTTGGTCCCATCAGCAGGGGAAAGCCCTCACTCCAAGCTTGTTGGGCCCAGTGGCTGCCCTATCTTTTTATCCAAACTTTTCCTTCTTCTCTCCACTCCATTACTCATTGTTTCCCCCCCCCATTGGACATTTTCTTCTCTCTGCTCCTATTTTCCATCTCCTCCTCCAGAGCAGAACATGACAGCTAGAACATTGGAGTGGGACCCAATTTTCTCAGATTGGAAGCTTTTTGGGGGCAGGGAGCAGCTTTTTGTTCTGGGTCTGTACAGCGACGAGCACAGTGGGGTCTGGTCCGTGACTGGTGCTCCTGGGCGCCCGTTCAATGCAAATAATAACAATAACACAGCTCCAAACGCTACGGCTCAGCAAGCTCCATGTGAAACCAAATAGGTGGGCCCCAGCAGCTCTTTCATTAAAGAGGCTTGTTAAGTGGCTTCCGAAGCCGCAGTCAGTTTCTACAATGGAAACAAGTTTCTCCAGCAGCCCCTTCACCTCAGGTATGCACCTGTCCCTCTCTGGAGTGCCAGCCCCATCTCCAATTGCCCTAAAAACTAGGGCCCTGTGAAATAGCCTGGAGAAAATAAAACTGCTGGACTTTGCCCCGCAGGAACCTTCCCCACCCCAAACTAGACCTCACCGAGCTCAGATCCAGATGGGGGTCTGCATTGGGAACTCCCAGATCAAGGGCAAATGGATCCTGTGAGAGCAAGAACTGGCAAAGGAGAGTGGATGTGTCTCTCTTCCCCAGCCAACCCACCCATTAGCTCCTCCTATATAAATGCCAGAACACATGTAGGGCCCGGCTCTGAGCAGCACAGTGACAGGTTCACTCTCAGCTCATTCTGGAGTCATTCTGGCGGGGGCTGACTCCCAGTTCAGACCAGCTCAACTTCTCCTGCTGTTCGCTGGGCAAACGGGGGTCCATCCCAACTGAGGTGTGGGGTGGGGGTGCTTTTTGGTGGCATTTTGCTCCAGAGACGAAATGTGGCTTAGATCTGCTTCTGGCCTAAGCTGGCATCGACCAGGATTTTGTGGCCCTTTACTCTGGCAGTGAACGTGATCTGGTGTGTAATGGCCACTCCACCCTTGCCAGCCCCTTCCTCCTTTCTAACCTATCCTGGCTTTTCCCCAGCGCCCTTAAAGCAGCTGGCCCAGGTCACTGTTGAGTGCAGCTAGCCGGGCGAGTAGTGACACATGCCTTTTGGGCCAGCTCGGCTGTTATAACGTTAAAGGGATGATCTTGCAAAACGCTCCCTCTTTAAGACTTACTTAGGGCTGGATTCTTGCTGATCGGTGCAGTCTGTCTCCCAGCTGTTCAATCATGGCTTTAACTACCTTAAAGGGACAGGCATCGGGGGCTCACTGCAGTTCACCAGCTGGCTCTCTTGGGGGATCCCTGTAACGAGGGCTGAAATTTGCTCTGCACTCAGTAGACTGTTCCTTCCCACCCCTGCTCTTAGCGCAGTCTGCTGCCTCGTCCTGAAACCTTCAATCCATGCTCTTCGCAGGCCCCTTAAGCGCAAAACAACTGGGAACCACCAGGACTCTGCCCCTGTGTTGCTGTGGGGTATTCTAGGGGCGTTCCGCATGGTACAGAGTCTACCGGCTTCAGACTGTTGTCCCCCTACTCATATCTCGGGATCTGAACTTTCCCTCATGACCTTGGTTCAGATCCAAATCTGGGAGCGGTAGGCTTTTGGGGGTCTGCTTCTGATGTTCTCAGAATCCCGGGCACACACTCCTTGTAAGAGACGAAAAGAGCTTGCAACCTAAACAGACAAAGAGCAGGAGAGGAAATAGATCACCCCAGGCCACCCAGTGGGTCAGCACCAGAGCCAGGATTTGGTTAAGATTGCCACCTTTCTCCTGGCTGTTAACCGGACCCCTAAGACCCCCACCCCCTGCCTCTCCTCTTCCCCCAAAGGCCGCACCCTGCTTCGCCTCTTCCCCCAAGTCCCCGCCCCTTCACCAGGCCCCACCCCCTTCACCTTCTCTTCCCCCAAGGCCACGCCCCTGCATGCCCTGTGCCACTGTGAGCTGCGTGAGCAGCCTGACCCCAGCTGTGGTGGTGGCTGCAGCTGTTGCCTCCTTCCTCCTGCTTAGGGTTGTCAAGGATCAAAAAAACCGGACATCAGGGCTGGTCAAATAGCACCTGGACACACAAGCCGAGACCTGGACTGTCCTGGGTGGCAACCCTAGGTAGGTCCTACTAGAGTGCTCTATCCACTAGACCACACAGCCTCTCTGCACAGCCGTCCGCCTCCACAGATGACAACCATGTAAGGCAGTGTGTTAGGACAACAGCTGTATAAGGAATCCAGTTGTGAACCTCCGGCCCCCAACAGACCCGGCTCGCATAGGAATATAGGAGTGGACGGACCGGCTCAGACCCAAGGTCCATCTAGCCCAGTATCCGGTCTCTGACAGTGGCCAGCACCAAGAACCCCCGAGGTAGAGAATCTGCTCCTCCCCCTCTCCCAGCGAGTCCCATCCTGATCTCTAATAGCTAGCAATTGGCTCGAGTTCCTAAGCAGAGCTGGCTGGACCAGTCACGCATAATTTATTGTATGAATTTGTTCCCATAAGCTGACAAATAAATCCTTTGTGAGCCGTTTAGTTCACCATTTGCCCAGCTCCATAGAGGGTCAAAGAATATCTGTCCTATAAATTATTGCTCAATTTTTCCTATCAATCGGGGAAATAAATGATCATCAATAGCTGTTTTTAAACTCTGACCAGCTCTACCTGTCAGTGGCACACCCGGCACCCAGCTACTGTGGTAATGGGCACGCTGCAAACACTCCAGTGGCTGGATGGGTGAGTGGGTGGCCACACTGAATAGACAGATACCTTCGCAGAGGAGTGTATTGTTATCTTGGTTAAAGAAGAGCTCCAGAACAGGGCTGGTTGGAAAGCAAGAATTCCATTTCAGGAAGAATGTTGAGGTGTTGGAATGGTTTTGGTCTGCATGGGAATGAAACCAAGAGCTTTTGAAACGTTGGGCAAGGAACAAACTTCGTCCAATGGCCCAGCGTTAGCACGCTCCCCTGCAATGTAGGACAGGCCAGGTGACATGCCCGCTCTGGCTTAATCAGAGCACCCCAGGAGAGCACCCTAAGCACCAAGCTATAGAGCCGCGCTCTCCTGTGGGAGCTGTTCCACTTTGTATAGATAACCTAGGATTCACGGGGCTGGAGAGAGATTCATGAGGCCAGATTTGTCCAAGCCGGTCTTTTTCTGCAAAATGGTTCCATTTCACTGAATCTGCATTTTCCAGTGGAAAAACGTTGGGTTGAAAATTTCCCAACCCGCTTTACTACATAACTTTTGTCCTTTACTGTTCTCATTGATTATGTATATTGCTGGCATGCCAGGAGACCCAGCCGTGCCCCAGGGCAACATTGTGCCAGGTGCTGCACAAAGACAGAACAAGAAGTTGGTCCCTGCCCCAAAGAACTTCCAGTCTTTAAAGCTCTGTAAATCTTGAATAGCAAACGTGTAACAAGGAAACCTTCCCCTTCTGGCTGTGCTTGAATAGCGAGGCCAATCAGGGTACAGCCCCCGAATGCCAGGGAGGGCGCCTCTGCCCTATTTCCATCCGCAAAGAGCAAAACGTGTGCTATCAGTCGGAACTGGCTTTTATTTTAGATGAAGGGAAAACATCACCAGGAAAGATCAGAGGGGACAGAGCCTCCCCCTTCATTGATAACAGTTCCACACCCACAGGGGTGTTCTCAGCTGTTTAAAGGAAGAGGCATTTAATCTCAGCTCCCCCCATCTCTGTCATGGGGCCAATAATACTGACCCACTGCCCAGGCTGCACTGCGGCTTCATTAATGAATGAGGCTCCTTGGACAGAACCAAGAGAGCAGTGGATTGTTATTGTCAAGCAATCGACATTTTGCAATACGACCCTCAGCGTCTGCCTTTCAAAGGAGTGATTTAGATTAACCCTTTGGAGCCTGCGGGTATCTACACCGCATGCACCTCATTGAGGATTTTCCCCGGGAGAGGCCCATGTTCCCGTTTGCCTGGGGAGAGAGCAGCGAAGGGGCTAGCAGGATCTCCACCCCTGGTTTTAAATCTGTGCTTTTCAAGATTGATTTTGAAATACAATCCAAACAGCCCTCCCAGTCTCTAGCGGGTGACTCTTCACGAGGCGCTGGCTGAGGGAGTGGGGGAATGGCTATAAGATGCTTGACGACCCAGCAACCTCACCCCCAACCTAGAATCTGCAGGGAGGTTTCCCAAGGGGTTGGTTTGCTTGCTATATATTTTGTTCCTCTGCATCTGATTGTGCAGCTCCAGCTGATGGTGCTGGGGTGGTACCATCCATTGCTTCCCCCTTGCAACTTGTATCCCTCCTTTCCTCCTGCTGGGAGGGCTGGGGGGCTGATTTCTCCTGCAAATCTCTTCTCTCCCCCCATCAAGGCTCCAGGGCACGAAGACATTCCCCTCCCAGGGGATTCTGTGCTGAGGCTGCTGGACACAGACCCACCCTGGGGCTCTCTCTGGCTCTGTAGCTCCCAGGCTGCCCTGTCTAATGTCACCCCATGGGGTCTCCTTATGTCCTGGCCTGCATTCCACAGCCATGGAAGGGGCTGCTGAGTGCGCCACCCATCGCCCAGCAGGGAGGCAAACTCCCCACTTGCTCCCCCAGGGGGTTCTGGCCTGGCACCATGCAGAGCCCGGTTACAGGCTCTTCTCCCGTGGAATATCATGGAGGGGCAGCGAGGCTGAAGAATGCACCACTGCCCCCAAGCTGGGATCATGCCGGTCATTTCCTCTGCACTGGGATGCCGCCCTCTGCTCTTGCAGTGACCCCCAAGCAGATGCCTGAGCACCAAGAGCTCTCCGGTCCCAGTTTGGCAGGATCAGAGAGTTTCACTCTGGCCAAAGTCTTGGGTGCTGAGCAGCACTCATCCCTGATGGTCACCCCATTTCTTTTCCCCTATGCCCCCGGCTTGCAATAGTTAGCTGAAGAAGCCTCGTAAAGAGCGGGGGCTCCAGATACAATGGGGGCTGCAAGGGAGCTCAGCCGGGGCTCGTCCCTCGGTGGGGTGGTGGAGCACCACACCGCCTCCCTGCACTCTCGGCTGGGTTGGGGAATACCCAGGCGATGGCCCAGACCTTCAGGAGGGGCCCCGCAAGCAGTTCAGTATAAGCCCAGGCCCTGGGTCAGGGCGGGGCAGCAAAAACACACAGTCAGGGGCTCGGGCCCTCAGGCAGGGGCTGAGCAAATAGACAACAGAAGCCCAGGCTCCTGGCTTTAGCCACCCGAGGGAGGGGGAGACAGCCACCCGCGAGGTGGGTGGCAGTGGAGACGCAGGCCCACCCACTCCACTGCGTCCCAGCCCGGGGCCCTACAGTGGCCGAAGACCCGCTGCCGGGTCAGCAGGGATCCCGGCCGCAACACACGGACATGGCCTCTTGCAGTGCTGCAGCCAGACTGAGGTCGGCTGCCCCCGGGCTACTTCCGGACTCCCCCTCGTAGGGTACCTGGGTCAGGGTGGTGTCCTCGGAGGGTTCCAGCACCATGGGCTCCTCCGGGTCGCCGGGTAGGCTCGGCTCGGCTGCTCCTCCGGGCCGCCGGCGACGGGTAGGCTCGGCTCGGCCGCTCCTCCGGGCCGCTGGTGACGGGTAGGCTCGGCTCGGCCGCTCCTCTGGGCCGCCGGCGACGGGTAGGCTCGGCTCGGCCGCTCCTCCGGGCCGCCGGCGACGGGTAGGCTCGGCTCGGCCGCTCCTCCGGGCCGCTGGTGACGGGTAGGCTCGGCTCGGCCGCTCCTCCGGGCCGCCGGCGACGGGTAGGCTCGGCTCGGCCGCTCCTCCGGGCCGCCGGCGATGGGTAGGCTCGGCTCGGCCGCTCCTCCGGGTCGCCGGCAACGGGTAGGCCCGGCTCGGCCGCTCCTCCGGGCCGCCGGCGATGGGTAGGCTCGGCTCGGCCGCTCCTCCGGGTCGCCGGCGACGGGTAGGCCCGGCTCGGCCGCTCCTCCGGGCATCAGTCAGCGTCAGGCATTGGCCGGTCCGGCCAGTCCTTGGGTTGGCCACGGCTTGCCGGGGTTTCCCAAGCTGGAGCCAGGCCATGGGCCTCTGGCCTCTCTGGCTGCTGTCTCCCAACTGAGCTCCGGGGTTGGGCTTTTCTACTTCCTGTCCTGCGCCTTGACCTCTGGGGGGCGGGCGCAGGATCCACTGGCTCTGCCCACTTTGGTGTCTGGGGAGGTTCTTCCCTCGGTGGGGTGGTGGGGCACCACACCGCCTCGTTACAGGGCTCTCTGGCTCCGTGCACGGGGCTGCTCAGCTCCTCTGGGGGTAACTCCTCCTCTGGTGTCTTTCTGTCCCTGCAGTGTCTCTGGGCGTCTGAGTTCAATGGGGCAGGGGGAAGGGCCTGTCTTGCTTAACTCATTGTTATACAGCTCTGCAGTGAGAAGTCAGCACTGGTCCGAAGCCGGGGTGCAGGGCTGGGGAATGTCTCATTTGCTCCCCGCTAAGCTCCCCCCCAAAAAAACCTCAGCGTCCCACCTCCAGCAGGTCCTGGGGGATGTTTGCAGCTGTAGAGTGCAGCCCTGCTCAGCAGACAGAACCAGGGAAGAGGTCTCCAGAGGTTGCCATGTGGGTGGTGTCAAGTTCTGATCCGTGAATGTTTCAGTGTATGTGGGGGGTCTACCCAGGGAATGCCCCTGGGGGTTGGGGTCAGAGAACCAAGGTAAGGAACACCTGCTTCCATTGCCTGGAGTCACAATCTCACTGGACAGAGTTCTGGTTCTGATCCAAACAGCATCTAACAGGCTCGGAACTGATCTGGTCTTTAACAGCTTGGAAACCAGGCACATGTGCTGGCTCCATCCATCCAGCTTCCTCATCAGAACCATCAGTGGGTCAGTCCTGTTCAGAACCGGCAGGGGTCCAGCCCACACAGAAGGGGGAGGGCAGGTTCTGATGAGGGCGGAATAGGGAGAGAAAAGGAGAAAAACGGCAAGCCAAGCCCTGGCTCCAGGTCAGGAAGCTCGGCACGTTGCAAGGTGCCGAAGGAATCAATAGCAATTCTAATATCATACAAGTCAATTTCAACCTGTCACGGCCGCATCGGAGCCTCTGACTCAATAGCTGCAGAACCTGATAAATGGGGCTCTCAAAAACATATTTATAGCAAGAAAAAGCCCATAAAATTGAAACAAGGCCAGAGCACGAGGAGGAGTCTGCAGTCCGGCCACAGCCAGCCCATGGAAATGAAAATGAAACGGATATGATGGGTCCCAAGGAAAGGGCTTTTGAATGCCAGACACAACCGGTGCAAGGCTCTGGGAGGGTGGGGAGTGGGAAGCCTCAGGGGGAGTTTATAGGTAGGGTCTTGGAAGCAGCTTCTCCGAGCAAGGCACTGAATGCTAACGTTCAATATTGCAAGGAGCCTTGTGAGGTGATTGCCGAGCGCTCACACTAGGGAGTGCTGTAAGTGGCAGTGACTTGGAGCCTGCCAAGCAGTGGGGGGAGAGGAGAGGGAAGCTGCATGGGGGGTGCTGAGATCAAAGGGAGGAAATGTTTGCCAGCCTGTGCACGGGTAGGGGTGAGTGTGTGATGTCCATGCCATGTCCATGTATGGCTTGTGCATGTACTGTATGTCTGTGGTGGGTGTGCGGGTGTGTAGTCTGTGTGTGTGTGTGTGTCTGGTGTGTGTGTGTAGAGTACGTACGTGCTATGTGCGTGTCTGGATGGTGCATGTACAGTATGTCTGTGGTGTGTGTTTGTGTGTGTGTGTGCGTGTGTGTCTGGATTGTGCATGTACCGTATGTCTGGTGTGTTTGTGTGTCCGTGTGCTGCAAGCATCAGCCGCAGGGGAGGAGCGCAGTGTAACAGCCCACGTAAGGTCGGTGCAGACAGCCTGTGGATTTGCCGTCCGATGGGAACGCACGTAAATGAGAGCAGCCCGGGGCCTGTTGTGTGAGGGTACACGGTGCGTGTGCCTTGGCGTGAGTATACATCGAGACTCCTTGCCCCACATCCACCTAACCCTGCATCCTCTCTCAAGGGAGCTGACGAGAAACAACTTCGGGCTCTGCCATGGGACGGAGGGGCTCAGGGAGGCCATAAACCAGCTAAGATCCAAACTCAGGTCTCTTGGAAGGGAGATGAACCCTCCTGCTTCAGGCCATGAGTGGAGCTCTAATGCTGAGGGTCAGGAGGGAACGTCCCCTGCGGACAGGTTACCCCCCCACTGCCCCTTCCTCTGAAGCAGCTGGCAGGGGTCACTGTCAGAGACAGGAGCCGAGACAGGATGGAGCCAGGGTCTGATCCAGTTGGGCAGGTCCTAGCGTCCCATATCTGTGCAGTGACTCATATTAATCTGGCCTGTCAAATACCTGAGGAATAAAAGTTGCCCCCAGAGTTTGTGCCTGGAGACACGCTGTTCCCAGTGCAGCGCGTGGGAGCTGCCAGCAGCTGCCTGAAGGCAGCAGCCGGGAAAGGGCTGACACAAAAGGCCCCAGGCACTCCTAGCCAGAGGGAACAGGGGAGCCTCTGCGGAGCCCCCCAGATGGAAGGGCTTCGCCAGAGCAGGGAGCTGTTTATTGCGCCTGCAATGTAAGCCAACCCATCGGGCCCCATTTTCTGCAAGCTATAGGAAACTGGCACTTCATAAATATTAAACCGTGACATTACGGCCGGCTGTGCTGTAAACCCAGGAAATCAAAGCCACGGGCCACGCTATCGGCCATGGGAGACAGAACCCCGCAAAGTCCCATGCTGTCACCCCAGGTCTCTCTGCGGACAGCCAAGCCAGGCGCTAGCTGGGATGGAGGAGGAGGGGTCTGCATTAGGCTGGATGCTGCTCCGGGGAAGTTTGGGGGGATGATGTTGGGGTATGCAGTTCTATCTGTGCAATGAGCTGTGTGGGCGGGAAGGGAGGGTTCAGACCAAAGGCCATATACTGCATTACAGACCTGAGCTCTGTAGGACCCACGCCAACACATGCCTGTGCCCCTATGTAGCACCCCTAGACACGTGCACCCCCCCATCATTCACCCACACACAGTCTTAGACATACACCCCCAGCATCTGCAAGCCTCTATTCCCCCATCCAGTCTCACACATGTACACCCCCGCAAGAGACACACAAACACATGGACACACCCGCAGCTCAACACATCCCCTTACACACACTTCCACTCCAACAGACACAAGGCAGACACACACACCCAGGTCCATCACCTCCGTACAGCCACACACCCAGTCATTCATTCATCCATTCAGATTCATCGGCTCCTCCTTTGTAGCCTGTCCCATGATCCAAGAGCATAGGGCCACTTGATTACATTAAATTAAAGGGCAATAGGATATAGAATCATGGGGTTAGAAGGGACCTCAAGGGTCATCTAGTCTAGGAAATATGTAGCATCCAGCGAACCCTTGGGACTCCCCGCTGCAGGATATCTCGCCAGTGACTGTGGCTGGGTTTAGTAACGCTGGCTAACGTTCTGATCATTAGCTCCATGTGAGGATAGGTGAGCAACCAGTGCTCAGGCTTCAGGGCAGAAGGTTAGGAAGGAATTTCCCCCATTGCACAGATTGGCTCAGTGCTGGGGTTAGTTTCCTTCTCTGACTAGCCAGGTTTTGGCAGGGGTGACGGGCACACGGTCTGATCATGCATGGTCTGTACCTCAATTCTCTACAATACATGTGCTCACACACACACACACAAAATCCATAATTCAGAATCACCCCCCAACCACTCACACCTTTGCACAAACAGTCCTGCATCTGCATGCACAAGCCTGCATCTGCTCACACACATGCACTCCACCCAGGGCTTGCTCACATGTATGCACCCCCCACCCATGGACATGGTCTCAAACATAATCACCCCCCAGTACAGAAGCTGAGATCCACGCCTTATGTACATTTGAGTCCATACACAGCATGCACCCACGCACATGTCCACACGTATCCATGCACTCACACTGCTGAACACCTGCTTGTGCCCTTGCACAGATGATCTCACCTTTGCACATCTGCTCACACCCTCACACACTAGCATGCCCACTTGCCAGCACTTATGCAGGTGCACACAATCTTGTGTGTCCACTCACCCTGTGAAGGTGCACACAGCCTTCCACACTCACTCACCCTTGCACAGTGCTCATGCAGATGCACACAGCCTTGCACGTCCACTCATCCCAGAACAGGTGCACGCCACATCACACTTGGGCACATATGCTCCCACCCTCGTGCACCTGCTCACACTTGCTGCCCCAGGCCCCGACCTGCCAAAGTCACTTCTACTCCGCCCCTTGGTTCAGAAGCAGAGCGTATTATTTATGAAGTCTGAGGCAGAGATTAGATTTTAGAGAAATCATCATAGAAGGCCATTCTGTGCTGGGGCTCCTGGCAGACAAGGGGGCTGGGGAGACAAAGGCCCAGAGACTGCAATCTCGTTACACCCCAGCCAGTGATGGAAAAGGATTGATTTTCCAGGCAGAACGAGAAGGGGGATCGACTGCCTCTGAAATGCCTTGTCGTGGATTTCAGCTCAGCAGTGACAAGCTGGGAAACCCACCCCTGTTCCACCCCTCACCTCATCTGCTCCCTGTTAGCTCCCTAGAGCAGGACCCACTGAGGGCCAATGCAAGGGCTCAGGGAGGGGCTCTCGTCCCACACCCTGCTGCAGAGGGGGACAGGGCTGTACTGCCTCCAAGCTGGCTGGGGCAGAATTCCCCTATTGCAGGCATGTGTGGCCCTGCACAGGCCCAGTTGCAAGCTCTGGCCCATGGGCAGCATGTGGGGGATTGTTCGGTGGCCCTGACACCCAAAGGGTGGGTTCTGGGGTTCCACAGGGCCTGTTTCAGCCCCCAGAGCAGCCTGGGAACCGGAGGGCATGAACTCAGTGAAGGCGGCTTAAAGCCCCTCTCTTGAGGGCGCTGAGTTCCGGGCTGTGTCACTCAGCCTGCTGCCAGCTGCTGGAGTGCCCGGCTGGCCTCTGGGTGCTTGCGGCCGGACATGGAGTCTCCACCAGCTGAACCATGGGCACAGACCCCCCTGCCCATCCAAACAACACTGGTGCAATTATCCTGGGCTCCAGGCAGGTCAAGCCACTTGGCACCATGGTCAAGAGGATGCTGAGGCCCTGGGAAATGCCCAACTGTCTGACACAGACACCAGGACACCGTGCCCCTAGAAGTGCCTGAGCCACAGATCCGAGCCAGCTGGTATGATCACAAAAGCCCTAGAGGTGCCAGATCCCCTCAGCGCAATAGTCAGCAGGAGGAGTTCTCTCTGGGCGTGCCTGCCCCCGAGAGCCATAGATGTATAGCGCTAATCACTCAACCCCCAGCATTAACACAGAGGAGGGATGGGGAATCAGTCCCTTTCCTTCCGTCAGATCTGTTCTTGAGCCCCCATCTCCCCATCCCCCTGGTTGTCAGCCCCTCTCCTGGCTGGGCCCCAGTGGGCCCAATAATGCGTCTGCTGCTAACCTCGCCTGACTGCTGACGGGAAGAGAGTTTTCAGACACTCCAGGTCCTTTCCCTCCAGCAACACCACTTCCCCAGACCCTTCTCCCTGAAGAGCAAACCCTGCCCTGCATTTCCAGTAGCTCCGATTCGCCTCGAGGCCTTGATGTGGAAAGACATTTATGAGAAGAATTGAAAGAAAAAAACAACAACCCCAAGCCCAAGCCAGCCCCCACGCTGGGCCTTGCATCAGAATAACGAGCGTTGAAAGGTCCTTTCCCCTCTGCTCGAGAGCTCCTGACTGGCGCGTCCCGCACAGCGATGCAGGGCAAAGCAAGAAGTGGGCGAACTGCCCTTTTTGGTGATCCAGGCCGGGCAGCCGTAGGGTACTCAAGTCACTATGGGTGTGCAGAGAGGCCCTTATTTGAAATTGGGTTTGGGCTAGCAAAGGACATCACACAGTGAAAAACAAATGCCATGTGCATTCAATGGGCGGCCAGTGTATTCCATCAATCCCCACGGGCAGGAGCCCTAGATGGCTCGCTGCAGATTTTGACAGGCCACAGTTTTCACAGCTGGCCTGTGGCTGAGAGTAAGCAGCCAGCCGATAACACCCACGCCGGCTGTAGAGTGGGCTCGGCTGCATGGGCAACGGGTCAATCCCCCTTCAGGGAGGCTAGCCCACCGGGCCCACCCCTTACCCTGAGGTTCTACCCACCAGAGCCCCAAGGGCCCCCCTAGGGGCCGAAGGAGCCCTAAGGTCCCCCCCCTTGCAGCTGGAGGAGCCGTGGCTTGCACGCCCCAGTGGGGCTGGGCTGAGCACTGCCCCCGGCCACCAATGGGCCCGAGCTCCAGGCCACCAGCTGGAGATGAGTGAGCCCCAAACAGCTTCAGGGTACGGTGGGAGGGAGGGCGGGGCCTCAGGGCAGAACATGGGTGGGGCCAGGGCCTGGGTCAGGGGAGGCTTTGCCTGCCCTGGCCTTTGATACCCGCTGCCCATGCTCAGGGGTGCTCTCCGGTACCCCCATTTCCGGGGGAGCTCACTGCTCCCTGCCGTCGAATGACCTCCCGTCTCTGGCCCTGCTCCTCAGGCCCAGCTGTGGGATTCTGGTGGAGAGCGACCATCCAGAGCCCCTTTCTGGGCCGCGGTGTCTGTCTGCCCTAAACCAGGGGCGCAGGGGGGAAGAGAAGACTAGTTAGTGCCTCGGGCTGGGCTGCCCTGGCATCTGGGCTCCCTAGCAGCCTCTCTTCTTGGGCAAACACTGCCCCACCTCCGGCCGCCATCCCAATTCTTGCCCAGCTTCTCCTTTTTAAGCTCCCCCGCTCCAAGCAGAGTGCAGTCTGCTGGCACGCCGAATTGGCATGACCGGAGAGCAGGGATGCTGGTCTGGCAGCGGGATGGGGGCGTTTCTCATCACAGAGCGGGCATCCCGCCAGGATTTGCTTATCACAGGAGAGCAGGAGGAGCCAGTCAACACTTCATTCCTTAAATGAGAAGTGGTCAGACTCCCTAGTTTACCATTAGGGAGGGTCACGGGGGGGCCCGGTTGCCCCTTTTTGACTTTCCAGGCTGTTCTCTCCCCCAGCCCCATCACTTGAAGTGTTGGCAGGAGCAGGGCTTAGCAATTTTTGGATGATGGGAACATTTCCTTGAAGTTTTGCAGCCACAGGGCTTGAGCCCCCATCACCCTTGTGCAAGTCACTTCCACTCCTGCCAAGTGGGTGTGAAACGCTACCAGAGCAGTGGTGTTCCACGCCCACTGGTGTGAAGGACGACACGGGATCTCTCTCCTCTCAAGCTTTGGCGGTTTTCCCATCGCCAGCACTGAAATATTTGCCATTGCGTGTTGGGTGCCGGACCTGGAATTGCAGAGGGGCTGTGGGCTGGGAGTGAGGGTTCTGCAGGGCTGCGTGTCGGGAGGGAGACCAGGGCTAGAATAGCAGGGGGGCAGTAGGGGAGGGTTAAATGAATGTGTCTGGGCAGGCTGCCATCCTGACCCCGGAGGTGCTGCATGTTGGAAGTCACAGGCCCTAGGGGAAATGCATCCGAGAAGATTGCTTCCAGCGCAGGTTATGAGTGACTCCCATCCAGGAAGGATGTTGCCGTATCAGCAATTCCAGTAGCTGGGACATGCCCGGAAGCCCTTGTAATGTGTAGGAATCGGGCGATATCCCTTTAAATGGTTGGTGAGCCCTCGCACGGTGCTCACTGTGTTGCAGAAGCTGCCGGGACCCAGCCAGAGCAGCGGCCTGGGTGCAGCTAGGTGCTGAGTGTCTGTGTGTCCTCACTCAGTGGGGTTACTGGGGACCTGTGTGATTTCTTCCTCTTATTTTGATTATTGTATAAATAGCAAATAAACACAACAGCCCTGCCCGGCTCCCGTCTGGGGGTGTTTGGAGGAGGGAGTGGGCAAGTAGATTGGGAGAGAAATGAGGCCAAAGGAAAACCCAGGCATCCAGACCTCTGAGAGATCCCATAGCCTTCCAGGCCAGAAGAGACCATCCGGATCCAGGGGTGGCCAAACTGCGGCTTGTGAGCTGCATGTTGCTCTTTTACAGTTGGGTGTGGCTCAGGGAGCCTGCCACCCTCCCCATTCTCCGCCTACCAGACCTGGGGTGCGGGCAGAAAGCTCAGGGCTTCTTCCCTGTGGTGGGGCTAGGGGCTTCTGGGACTGGTGCCTGCTGAGAGTGGGGGGGCACAATTTAAAGATTTGCCCCCCCAATAGCCTGAGTCACCCCCCCCAGGCATGCCCCCCTCTTACCCTCCCTGCTGCTCGCAGCTGGTTTCCACTGCCTCTCCCCACGGCCACAGCTCCTGGAGCTTGCCAGCTCCAGCAGCTGCAATTCAGGGAGGGGGTCCGGCAGCACCATGTGACCTAGCTGGGCCAGCAAACCCTGGCAAAAATCAGGAGGGGGCACATGGCATTCCCCCCCACCCTGTGTCACCTCTGGCTTCTGCCCAGCCTGGGAGGGAGGTCCTGGGGCCCAGAACTGCTGGCTGACTTACTGACAACCTCAGGCTCTGATTTAAAGACTTCAGCTTACAGTGAATTCAATGCTTTGTGGTGGATTGTGGGGGGGGGGGGGGGGGGCGGGGGAGGGGGCAGGAATCAGGAGCCCAGCCACCTCCCCTTCTTCTAATGGCAGCTGCTGTCCCTTGACCCTCGTGGTGAATTCCCAAGGGGCCCCTCGGTGTCTCTCTGTGTGTCTGGCGGGCGGAGGCTCAGCCAGGTGAAGGAGCCGGAGGAGAGCCAGCTGGGGCAGACTTTAAGGGCGGGGTTCAGTGTGGTGGCTGCGGGTGGCAGGGGGTGACGAGCTGGGGCGGGGGAGAAGGACCCAGATGCAGATTCTGTGTTCCTGCCGAGGTGCCTTTGGGCACTTGAATAAATTAAACCTGCTGGTGCATCCTCTCTGGGACCCAGGGCGTCCCATTTCCGAAGGCGGCTGCCATTTATTCACGCCATTCATATCGCATTAACCGGGCTGTCAGGCAGGGTGGGGGTGGGAGGGGGACTTGGGGGACGGGCTGATGATCCAGGGTAGGATATGGAAAGGGAAGGAGGGAAGGAGACAGACAAGGAGGGAGGAGAGAGAGATGCAGAGGAGGAAAAGTAAAAGGAGGATGGATGCGATTGGGGCTTGGACATTGACGTGCTGGGGAAGCTGGAAACAGGTGAAAGAAAAAGACACAAAGAGAACAGCTAAAAGGGCAAGGATGCAATTAAGGGTGGTGCAGCATTTAGGGGTCGGGAGCTGAGAGTTCAGTCCCCTGCTCTGCTACACCCTTCCTGCCTGCACTTAGCTGCTCTGTGCCTCAGTTTCCCACTGGTGCAATGGGGATACCAGCCCTGCCTGGCCTCACGGGGATGGGATGAGGGTAAGGCCAGGAGAGCTGGAGAGGTGTTCCAATCAGAGCCGAAACTGTTTCCCTGGAGCAGAGGAAGAGGCAGGCTGGTTTTGCTGCCGTCCTGACCCATAAAAGCCCTTGTGGGGCGCGAAGTGGAGGTTTCTTTGCTCTTGCGAAGCTCAGCTGCTATTTGTGCCCTGAGCGCCCCTCCCTGTTCCTCACTCTCTTAGCCAGCGAGGAGCTGCAGCGCCAGCCAGGGCTCAGCCTCCGCCACCCAGACAGCTCCTGTGAGCCGGTACTTGTTGGTCCTCACGCCCTTCCTGCCTGGACTGGAAGGAATGAGCTTCACTTCGGGGCTGCCATGGCCACCAGCTCGTGTGGCCCTGGGATCCACTGGGACACGACTGGGCCTTTATCCTCCTGATCAGACAGGGCCAGGGAGAGACATCGTCACCTGCTAAATCCTGAACAGCACCTGGGATGGGAGGCTGGGGTTCCCACTGCCAGCCCCTCCTAGTGGGTCCTTTTCCTTCCCTGCCTTATTTCTTCTCTCCCTGCTCTCTCCCCTTTTGCCATCTGTTTAATAAGGGTCCGGCTTAGCCAGCCAACATGGCATCTTTTTCAGCTGTGCTGTGAGCCCGGGGCCCAGGAGGCAGCTAAAAGCAACTTCCTGAACTGCCTGAAGCTGGGACGAGTTTGCCAGGTCTCTGAGTGGCTGATCAGGCCGCAGGCAGGGCCTGTGTCTCTCCAGTAGCCAGGGGAAGCAAGGCAGGAGTGGGGCTCTGGGGGAGCAGCTGAAGAGCCAGCCAAGCCTCCAGGAGCTGCTGTTGCTCCAGGCCCGCCATGCACCACTCAAGAGCAAGACACCCAGTGGGGAGCGGAGGGTGGGGGGGTAGAAGGAGGGCGGGGGCTGGGGGTGGTGGTGAAACAAGCTTTTTGGTATGAAAAGGGGGCAGCGAGAGCTCTCTGAGCTCATGCCAGCCTGCCAGGGAATGTTCCTCAGGGACTGTGCCAGCCAAGAGGCAGCAAAAGCCTGGGGGGCCCAAGGCTGGTTGGTGCAGGCCGTGTGCCCGTCCCTCGGCGCTGCCCTGTCAACTCCTGCAAGTCCCTGGCAGCTTGGCTGGGGATGTGCTCCCACCGGGGCCCTGCCCATCCCTGGCAGCTGGGCAGCAGACCCCCCTGGGTTCACTGCAGAGGGCAGCTGCAGAGGGCGCAGGGTAACTGTGGGCACAGTGCTCCTTGCTTTGCTCACCTGCCCGAAGGCCATGCAGCGCCCTTACTGCAGCTCCATCCCCGCAGGGCTGGGCTCTGAGCTGTGACCCGGCCCTGGAGCCCAGGATCTTTACTGAGACTAAGTGGCATGGATTAACCTACTCCAGGGGGAGGGCTGAATAATTTACTCCCTGGATAAGAAAATCTCTGTCTCCCCCTCTCTCGCAGCCACAAGCAGGAGGTGGCCAGAATTCTGCAGTCCCCTCTGCCCCAGAGGCCTGTTCTGTATTTCATTAATATCTGGATTTAGCTCAGGCAGGGGCTTGGGAAGACCATAAGAACATCCAAACTGGGTCAAACCAATGGTCCATCTCTCTCAGTATCCTGTCTCTGACAGTGGCCAATGCCAGATGCTTCAGAGGGAATGAACAGAACAGAGCAATTTATTGAGTGATCCCAACATCCAGTCCCAGCTTCTGGCAGTCAGAGGTTTAGGGACACCCAGAGCATGGGGTTGCATCTCTCACCAGCTTGGCTAACAGCCATTGATGGACCAATCCCCCCCGATCTAATTCTTTTTTTAATTCAGTTATACTTTTGCCCTTCACAACATCCCCTGGCAATGAGTTCCACAGGTTGACTGTGCGTTGTGTGAAGAAATACTTCCTTAGTTTTGTTTTAAGTCTGCTGCCTGTTAATTTCATTGGCTGACCCCTGGTTCTTGTATTCTGTGAAGGGGTAGATAACACTTCCTGATTCACTTTCTCCTGCAAATACGGTGGGTTTGTGTGTCTGGAGGGGTCCAGTGGTGGGAATGTGTTCTGTCAGATGTTGGTTCCTCCCCACCGTCCACGCCGGCCAGAATTCAGGGGACATCTTGACTTGGATGAGGGTGCCTGGGCAGAAATGAAAAAATAAAGGCTTAATTTCAGGCCTGCATTCCTAAGTGATCCTGATGTGGCATACTCCAGATGTCTTCAAACTCCAGGCATCAGACTATGCGGGTGGAGGGCACACGAGCAAAGCGGTGGGGAATTCTTTTCCTGCTGAAAATGCGCATTTGAAGACAACGAAACGTTTTGTGACTTTGTGCCGAAACGTTTCGGTCCATAGGGCAAACAAGCAAACAAACGCAAATTCTGAAACAGACTCAAAATGTTCGACGCCGACAAGCAAACATTTCGATTGGTCAGTTCAAAACAACGCTTTGCTTCAAATTTTCCTTTAATTTTATTTTTTTAAAAATCAATCAAACACATTTAAACATTATCCTAAATCGCAACATTTCATTTGATCCAAAACAATTGTTTTTTGATTCACTGGAAAGTTTGAGAAATTTTGTGTGTGGTTTGCCCCAAACCATTTTTTCCAGAATTGACGCAAACTGAAAAAATCCATCAGTTTCCCTCCTCTAACAACGAGCCTTTCACTCCAGCCCACATGTTGCAGCCCCAAAAGGTCACAGGTGCAATGAGTTGCTTGGCCACAATCTAGTACCATCTGGAGAGAAGGGCCTTATTGGGAATCCTGGGAGGGGGACGGGTGCAAGCTCAATGAGTTTGATGGCTCTCGTTCCCATCCCTATGTATCTGTCACAGAACCACCATGTAAATGGCAATCTGTGCTTCAGCTATGGCAAGGGGAGGCTGCGGGGCAGGTTGAAGGGGCGCAGGGAGGGCCCGCAGCCTTGGGGAGGCAGGTCATTATCATTATCCCCATTTTATTGATGGGGAAACTAAGGCACGGAATGGGGAAGGGACTTGTTCAACATCACACTGTGAGACGGGGCGGAGCTGGGACTAGAACCCAGGAGTCCTAGGACACCTGCTCTAACTACTAGGCACCTGCGCCCCCAAGATTCCTTCCGAAATCTCCCCTTTGAGGGACAGAACCTCAGCTGGTGAAAATCAGCATCGCTGCAGGGAAGTCAATCCCCCAGGCAGTGCTCTGGCCCTCTGTGCGCTGTGTGAGGAGGGGATGCGTTACTCTATAGCTCTCCAGTGTTGGGGGAGGTCTGCTGTCTGCAGCACAGGTCCTCTCCGCAGCGTCCCTGGCTTGCTGAGCAGAGATCTCGGTGCAGGCGGGTGGGGATATTTTCTGGTGCCTTTTCAAAGTGCAGCGAAGGGAAGGAAAATGCCGACCTTTGGATTTCCTCCTCCTCTTGGTATTTTTTCCCCCCTCCCAGAGCCTTTCTCACCATCCCCTGGGCAGAAAATAAAATGTCCCGGTAACAGCAGGATCAATACGATTTGAGTCAATCAGCCCAGGAGGGGCCCTGCTGGAAAAACATGCTCTAGTTCCCCCCATCCACATCCCCCCTCCTACCAGCTCGAGGAGGCCTGGCGGCACATTTCCCTTCACATCCCTCATGTTTATGGCTTTGCAAGGCTCTGCACTGTGCCTCTGCGATGGCCAAGACGCGAGGTGGGCTGGGGAGCTGGGGCAGGCACTGGGGAAGGAAGGTATGTAAAGGCTGTTACACGGAGGAGGAAGAACAATTGTTCTTAGCTGCTGAGGCTAGGACAAGAAGCAATGGGCTTAAACTGCAGCAAGGGCGGTTTAGGTTGGACATTAGGAAAAGCTTCCTAACGGTCAGGGTGGTGAAGCACTGGAATAAATTGCCCAGGGAGGTTGTGGAATCTCCGCCATTGGGGATTTTTAAGAGCAGGCTGGACAAACACCTGTCAGGGATGGTCTAGATAATACTGAGTCCTGCCATGAGAGCAGGGGACTGGACTAGACGACCTCTCGAGCTCCCTTCCAGTCCTACGGTTCTATGATTTTAATGGCCCGACAGCGTCATCTGCAGCAAACTAGTCCTGGGAATGAGGGTGGAACTGAGCCATGGATCCACCCCCGCCCACCCTGGCTGCTCCCTCCACCCCAGGCCAGGTGTGCCCCGGTGTCACTAAATGACCCTATATTGCCTGGAAGGGTGGCGGGCACGTGTGCTAACATGGCAGGAAATGACTCTGTGGAGTCTCAGCCCCGATCCTGCCCCAGAAGTCCCAACACAAATACCGTCCTCACCACTGGTTCCCTTGTTGGCAACCTGGCACAGAGCTGACCCGAAGGAGCCGGGGCGTCAGTCAGGCTGGTCAAAGCGAGTTTCGTGAGCACACAGCCGGCCTAGTGGGGTGCAATGAGTCGATGTAGAGAGACGTGGGGCACCTGGTGGGCTGGTGCCAGTGAGGACCGCTGCTTAGCAATGCAGGGCACTGGGACACTGGTCACAGGACACACTGTGGGCACTGAACTGGCGCAGTGGGAGCTGGGAGCATCCATCAGGTTGGTCTTGGAGAGCCCTGGATGAAGCCTCTGCCTGGGAAATGTTGCACCAGGGAGCGCCATAAGGTCAGACTGGAGTTGGCTGGCACTGCCAGTCCCCCAGGGGGTGAGGCAGCAGGAAGGGGCCATGGCCAGCAGGACCCTGCAATCCCCCATGCACTAGCCCCTATTCCCTGGCTGGCTTGAGTCATAGCCCCGGGAGCGTTCTCATCCCCAGGAACACGGCCGACAGAGCGGGAGTGAGGCTGGATTTGACCATGCCCTGATCGGAGACTCAATGACTCACAGTCCCAGGGGCATCCGGCTGAGGAAAATTCTAGCCCAGCTGATCTGCTGTTGCTACAGGTCTCTGCTGGGAGGATGCCAGCCTTGTAAACTGAATCTGTTCCCTCCCGCTAAGCAGGGACACGCAATGCTCCCCTGGGTAGCTGGTGTGTGTGTGTACACGCAATACACGCCTTCCCAGGGCTATGTGACAACCTGGCCAAAGTTACCTTGCTGTCATATACAGGGAGAGCTAGCTCTCCACTCCATCTGGTGCCAGGTTCTTATACACAGGGTTGGCCAGATCCTGATCTCAGAGATGGGGGCGTAAATTGGGAGTGACTCCCCTAGAATGAACACTGTTGTTCTGGATTCGCACCTGTGAATCTGAGCTCACAGCCTGACCAAGCACGGGATCCAGAGAGTTCGATCCTATGGACGGGTCATATATCGCATAGGGATGGAGGAACCCCTAGAGATCAGAGGGTCAAATGAAAGGAGCACATTATGCTTAGCACCTGTTGTTGATTGTGCCTGAGGGACCGACATGCTTTGCAGCCACTGATGTAGCCTCTGTGCTGAGGGAGCTGCCTGTAAGGTAGGCAAATGCTATTAGCTCCATTTTACAGATGGGAAACTGAGGAACAAAGTGGCAAATTCCCATCTCTCGCCCACACTTACAGCCCTATCCTTGCAGTCCTTACCCACAGAAGGCAGCACTGTTAGTCCATGTGGAGAATCCAAGTGTGAAACAAGGAAACAAGCCAACAATCACATTGGTTGGTTTCAGGGGTTTGATTCTCATAGGTTAGGGTTAGGGTAATGCAACAAAGAGGGAACAAGGGACACAGGGAAGGGAAGAACAGAATTATCGGACATATAAGGTTTGTTGGGGAAGAATCAACACGGTTTTTGCAAAGGGAAATCATGCCTCGCTAATCTATTAGAAATTTTTTAAGGTGTCAACTAGCATGTGGACAAGGGTGATCCAGTGGATATAGTGGACTTGGATTTTCAGAAAGTCTTTGACAAGGTCCCTCACCAAAGGCTCTTAAGGGAACTAAGTAGTCACTGGGATAAAATGGAAGGTCTTCTCATGGATCAGTAACTGGTTAAAAGATAGGAAACAAAAGGTGGGAATGATCTACTGGTTAGAACAAGACGGAGGGCTGAAAGCCAGCACTTCTGAGTTCTATTCCTGACCTACTGTGTGACCTTGGGCAAGTTACTTCCCCGCTCTGTGCCTCAGTTTCTCCACCTGTACAATGGGGAGAATGGTACTTCCCCACCTTCGTACAGTGCTTTGAGATCCACTGATCAGATGTGCTGAGGGTTGTTATTTGAGCACGGATAGCCTGCTTGGTGCAGAGGGTTTCACAGGTCTGTAAACAATTGTCTCAGCCTGGGCGTGTTCCTCTCCTGCCTGTTAGAGGACCCTGCCCTGGGCCTGACACATGAGAACCCAGCACAGATGGAGCACAGAGAAGGGGAGACGTGAACAAAAGGCGAGAATGCATTTTTCTTCAGAATGTTTCAGGTTTTCATCAAAAACTGAAAAATTTGGCTCCAAACTGAAACATTCTCAGGTTTTAGGGGTTTTTGGTTTCTTGACAAAACTTCAGATATTTAGACAGAAAGACGGCATTTCCTGTGAAGCTTTCCATTTTTAGTGGAGAAAACAATTTTTCTGTTGAAAAGTAGCTTTGACAGATAATGTCCAACCATTTATGATCTGGATCTGTCTGTCCAGGTCTTTCTAACACACCTGCCTTGTGACCTGCCATGTTTGGGGTGGGGACTGGATAGCCCACAGAATCCCATTATGCACACGCAACTCCCACAGCAAAGTCAGCATCAATGCTGGAATGGGCCATGCAGGGGATCTGAGCCCATGACCTGTAGCACAAAGTAAACAAGTTCTTTCCAGCCCATGCCTGGCTCTGACATGTCTTTGACTGAGTAAGAAGAAAGGCTGCAAAGATGAAAGGATAGAATGAGAGGTTAAAAGGAGATGCAGCCTGAAGGGAGCAGAGAGTGAATGAGGGACACAGGGATAGGAAGAACAGAATTATCAGACACATGATAAACACAGTTTGTTGGGGAAGAATCAACACGGCTTTTGCAAAGGGAAATCATGCCTTGCCAATCTATTAGAATTTTTTTAAAGTTGTCAACAAGCATGTGGACAAGGGTGATCCAGTGGATATAGTGTACTTGGATTTTCAGAAAGCCTTTGACAAGGTCCCTCACCAAAGGCTCTTAAGTAGTCACTGGGATAAAATGGAAGGTCCTCTCATGGATCAGTAATGGGAAATAAAGGGTAGGAATAAATGGTCAATTTTCACAATGGAAAGAGGTAAACAGCAGCCCTCTTCCCCAAGGATCTGAACTGGGACTTGTGCTGTTGAAATATGTTTGTTACTGACCTGGACAAGGGAGTGAAAAGTGAAGTGGCAAAGTTTGCAGATGATGCAAAATTACTCAAGAGAGTTAAGTCCAAAGGTGACTGTGAAGAGTTACAAAGGGATCTCATAAAACTTGGTGACTGGGCAACACAAATGGAAGATGAAATTCAGCATTGATGAATGCACATTGCAAAAAATAACCCCAACTACACAGATATAATGTTGGGGTCTAAATTATCTGTTACTGCTCAAGAAGGAGATCTAGGAGTCACCGTGGATAGTTCTCTGAAAACTTCAGCTCAGTGTGCAGCAGCAGCCAAAGAAGCTACCAGAATGTTAGGAACTATTAGGAAGGAATAGAAAACAACACAGGAAATATCATAATGCCACTCTATAAACCATGTCACGCCCACACCTTGAATACTATGTTCAGTCCTGGTCACTCAATCTCAAAAAGGATATAACGGGACTGGAAAAGGTTCAGAGAACTGCAACAAAGATGATCATGGCTATGGAATGGCTTCTATATGAGGAGAAACTACAAAGATTAGGGCTCTTCATCTTAGTAAAGAGATGACGAAGGGGGGATATGATAGACGTCTATAAAATCATAAAGGATGTGGAAAAGAAGTGTTATTTACCCTTTCCCACAATACAAAATGCAAAATGAACCTGTGGAACTCATTGCCAGGGGATGTTGTGAAGGCCAAAAAGTATAACTGGGTTCAAAAAAGAACTGGGTAAGTTCATGGAGGGTAGATCATCAGTGGCTATTAGCCAAGATGGTCAGGGTTGCGACCCCATGCTTGTGGTGACCGTCTGACTGCCAGAAGCTGAGAGGGGAAGACAGGGGTGGATCACTCCCACTGCCCTGTTCTGTACACTCCCCCTGAGGTTCTGGTATTGGAGACAGGATACTGGGCTAGATGGACCATTGGTCCGACCCAGTATGGCAGCTCGTCTCAGACTTTCCCATACTGTCCCAGTGCCCTGCTCCCCAGCTGAGCCCTGAAAACATTGACGATTCCAAACTCAAAACACCAGGTTGATGGCCTCTTAAAAGTGAGGAGCGGGAGAGGAGACCAGATGACTCGAAGAAACACAGAGCCTTTGACCTCAAGAACATTCATTTCTGTCTAATCCGGGAGAGACCCATCCATGGAAGCAAACGCCGGTGTTTCAGCACATGTGCTACAGGGTAATGTCCCAAATATTCAGGAGCAGCATCACCCCAGCCACTGGAGGGTGAGATGGTCATAGCTCGCCAGCTCAGTGTCATCACATGGAGGCTGGTGGGTGTAGTGGGTTTGGTGGGTCTCAAGCCAGCCCTTCATGGTGAAGGTCATAAAATCCATCACGATGGGGGGCACAGATCCCCCCCAGCCCCTGCACGACCCCGTGGTGTTGGCAGTCTCAGCAGAGAGGCCCAGGAAGGACCAGGCCAGTGGAAGGTGAATTTCCCTCTCCCCCATTGAGGTGGCCCTGCCAGGGCAGGGTCAAGGCAGGTTGGCTAGGTAGGAGATGGGGGAAACTTATCCTGCTCCTGCCCAGGCTGAGTCAACAGAGTATACAGGGCTGTCAGTCAACGAGGGGCTAACTTCCCTCAGCCCCATCAAATGAACCAGTAACCGGATGCTCCCTTCTTCCCCAGAGCTATTTGTGTGGCATCAGCTCTGGGAAGGCGAGGGTACAGCTGAGAGCATTGGGAGGCACCCAGGAGGGGCAGCACATTAGGAAGCAACTCAGACAAACACCCCTGCCCTGGGGTGCAAGTCACCTCCTGCTGGAGAAGGACGACATGAGATGCCATCCCCGTGGTTATTCATCTGAAGGTCAATGGCTCTGCCAATGACAGATGAGCCACCACGGACTGGCAATTTGGGCCTACTCCTCCACCATGGAATTCAAGGGGGTTTCCAGGAGCAGGCCCCAGGATGTTGGCGGTGAAAGATAACTGATGCCCTGCAACCACTGATTGCACATCTCCTGCCAACACCTCCACTCCTCTGCCCCAGAATCACCCTGGAGGAGATAAAAGGAGACATTTGGGAAAAGGGGAAGCACTTAGCCAGCCAGATCATGGGCCCTACTGCACCAACAGGCCCTACCCCAGAGAATTCGTGATTAAATACCCAAGGCTAACAAAGGATGTGAAGAAAAGTGACTTACCACAGGTCACTGACAGGCCGAGGTCTCCTGACTCCCCATCAGGTACCCTAATTGCCAGGCCATGATGCGTTTCTTTGACACTGGCGGTAGAAAAGCTCTATTGACTGTCATCTCATCCATTCCCCAACTCTTCAGCCAGTGAGGGATCATTCCCTAATGGTCTATCCAGCCCAGTCTGAAATGTCCCAAGCACTGGGGCTTCCGGCCCTTCCGTTTGGGAGACATTCTACAGCCAGAAGGGTCCTGCTCTCCAAGCCTTGATTTCCTAGACTGATTTAATCCTGTGGCGCCAGGCTGACTGGTCCCTCTGCTCTCACCTGGAAGAGCAGGGATTTAGCTGCGGAGAACTCATGTGTGATAAATAAAGATGGGCCTTTGCAGAGGAAGGATCAATCCTTCCACCCACTTGCTGGGCCCTTATCTGGGAAAGGGAGCATCCGGGAGGAAATGAAGAAGAGCTTAAGAGGACATCTGGCCGCTCGCACCATTGTCCCTCTCACCTGCCGGAGCCAGGCGAAGAAGTGGGCATCCTCTTGAGCGAAGCTAGGCAGAGTGGCTGCGTCTCCAGCCATCCTATCTCCTCGTGAATTGCCCAGCCTCATTGGGCCCTAATGGCCCAGTGCTGATGTTTTATTGTCAGGTTTTAAAGTGTAATTAGTTCAAGTGTAAACAAAAAAACCTTGCTTAATTAAGAATTTTTAAACAGAGCAGAGAGACATTCCGGAAACATTAACGAACCCCAGGCAGGCATCATAAAATTGATCGAGGGAAGAGAGAAAGGGGAGTTTGGGGAGGGGTTGGTTGTGCGGGGGGTGGGAAATGAGAGGGCATTACCGCAGAATTCTCCTTTAGTTTACATTGGCCGCTTAGTGCCGGGAGTGCATTTGGAAGCCTGTGTCTATGGCAATGGGTCTCCATAGAAATGCCTAATGATTTTTTATGCATTAATGGGAATAATGGACAGCGGTAATATATTGTTTAAGGAGACGGAGAGGATCCTTTTAAGTGGACGTGTTATAGATCAAGAGTGACAGGGAAGGGCCCGAGCTGAGATTCCCTGCCCCGATCCAGGTTGGAACCCAAACCTTGGTGAGGCTCAGACGTTGGCCTTTGCCTTTAAGAGGCCATAAAATAAATAAATAAACTACAAAGATACATTTTCCCGCCCCCACGGTGGCCTTTTCAGCCTGCACTGAGGGAAGCTAAATATATCTGCCTTTCCCGTCCGTAGGCAATCAGCAGCGCATATGGGAAAACGGTCCGGCTGCTTCCCATCCTCCCTGGTCCATGGCCTATGAGATGGAACTTATGCTTGGCCTCTGATATGCCTCTCTTTGAGGGGCCTGGGAGCTCCTTGGCAAGAAGGGGGCAATTTGGAGCAGTACTTTGGTGGCCACGCACGGTTGAATCGTCCTTTACCTATTGCCCAACTTTGGGAAGCAGCCAAAGGCCTCAAGATGCTTTGCCCAAACCCGGCTGGCCTTGGCCATGGGAGCCATGGTACCCAAGACAATAGGGCCACTGGTGAGCTAGTGTGCCCCTTCGAGTCGTTTTAATTTTGCAGGCTTTCCATGCATGCAAATGCCCCTTGAAGCCAACTGGGAGGGCTGGCAGGGCCGGCTGCTGAATCTTCCAACTTGTGAGGCAGGAAAACATTATCCATGTTTCACAGGCTGGGTGAAGAGGGCAAGTGCCTTGCAGCAGGTCATGGAGCAGGAGGATGGCACAGCCAAGAGAAGAACCCAGGAGCTTGGGTTGCCAACCCTCTAATGGCTCCTTTGCTTGATTCTGCTGGCTGCTTGGGAAGGTTGAGAGAGCCTAGCAGGGCTAGAAGGGAGAGGCAGCCATGGGCTGGTGCAACACAGATACCAGCAACTGGTCCCAACAAGCATCTCCTGTTTCCAAACGTCTGGCTCCTCCCTCCCCTTCCTTTGTAGAGCAATAGGTGTCATGGCCTCCAGGCTCCCCCAGGCCAGCTATCCCCTGAGCAACAAATCCCGAAGTGGCACAGCATTTCCCCTCTTCTTGCTAACAGTCCTCCGGCTTCCAAACCTCCCTCTCCCAGCAACAGCTCCGTAGAGCCCTGGTGTCATTCCGGAGAAATGCATTCCTTCTTATTTGCCCTAGGAAATGGGCGTCTCGCGCTGGAGGTGTGCTGCAGAGTGGTCGAAAATCCTGGGTGCTTCAATTGTGTCCTTGCTGTTCATTGGAACTCCCAGCTGGAATTCTCTCCTCAGACCTAGGCTGGGGTTTTGAAAGGGCCAGCGGGAGTTAGGAACTCAATCCGAATGGGATTTGTGATCCCCAATGCCCATACTGGCATGGCTAAAATACTCCTTTAATCTCCCAACTTTTCCTCAAAAGCAATCTGGCATTTTCCTCTCGATTTGCTGCTTCTGCCCTTCTGCCTAATGATTAGGGCCCGGCTGGCCAGCTCCAAGATGGCTTCTCATGGACATTGAAGCCAAACCTTCCAGGTGCAAGGGGGCCAGTGAAGATTTGGAAAAGGGCGAGACCTTTGGGTGCCCATTGCTAATCCATACATATCAACAGCTGGCTTCTCCTTGTCCTAGATTCTGCCATCATCAGCCTAGACTCCTCTTGTATGATATGGCCTCTTCTCCCAGCCCTCTGCCTTATCCCACACAAACACTCTGCAGGGTCTCTGTCTATGATCCTGGCAATAGCAGGATCTGGAAAGATCATCACTTGACTGGATAAGCTGCTAGTATTTTTTTAAGTGCCCATGGTGCGATCAGGGAAACACAGGCTGATGCTTGTTGGGGACAGCTTATATAACACATGCGTAAAGCATGGAGCTGTGTTCCCCTGCATTAGCTTGGTCACATAGAGGATAACAACCTACTACTGCTGCTAGCGTTGCTCCCCTAGGTCAAGTGGCTGCACTTTGCTCTTTGGTGCTGAAGAGCCACAGTTCATCTCCTGTAGGAGCGAGTCTACTTGCCATCTAGACCAGTGGTTCCCAAACTAGGGGTGCCGCTTGTTCAGAGAAAGCCCCTGGCGGGCCGGGCCGGTTTGTTTACCTGCCGTGTCCGCAGGTTTGGCCGATCGTGGCTCCCAGTGGCCAATGGGGGCTGCGGGAAGTGGCGCGGGCCGAGTGATGTGCTGGCTGCCCTTCCCGCAGCCCCCATTGGCCTGGAGTGGCGAACCACGGCCACTGGGATCTGCGATGGGCCAGACCTGAGGCCGCACTGATCTAGACCATGGGGAAAGCTCAGTTTTCCCATTCATGGTCCCTGTTCCAGTCTGTGGTCTGTGGTTAGCAAGGTGCATGCAGCTTACCCTGACTGTCTCAGCAGAGCCGTCCCTTGGGTATGGTGAATTGGGGCCACCGCCCTGGGCCCCGCGCTTTGGGGGACCCCGTGCTTCAATAAAATCATGAGAAGGCGGGCGGGCAGGTGAGTCGGGAGTCAGGCGGGTGGGGGGGGGAAAGGAGGAGCCCCTCTACTGGAACCTCTCCCTCCCCCCAGCGCCTGCCCCACCGATCTGCCCCTCCACCTCCCTCTCAGCGCCTGCCGCGGATCAGATGTTTCGCAGGGTCAGGAGGTGCTGGGGGGAAGGGGAGAGGAGCGAGGGTGCAGAGTGCTCGGGGGAGGGGGCAGAACTGCGAGGGGTGGGGATGGAGCAGGGGTGGGAAGAAGCTGGGCAGGGCTGGGGCCTTGGGGGTAGGGGTGGAGAGGGGGTGTGGCCTGGGTGGAGCTGGTGGGGAGCACCCCCCCGGCTGATTAGAAACTTGGTGCCTATGTCCCAGGCCCCACACCCACCTAGGGATGGCCCTGTGTCTAAGGCCCCCTATTGCCATAGTATCTGAGCACCTTGAATTTATTCATCCTTCCAACATCTCTGTGCAGTAGGGCAGCGCTTTTAGCCCCATTGTACAGATGGGGAACTGAGGCACAGAGCGGCTAAGTGACATGGGCAAGGTCACACAGAGACTCTGCAGTGAGCAGAGGCTTGACTCCAGGGTCTCTTAACTCATAGGCTAGTGTTCAAACCATGAGCCCATCCTGCAGCCCTAATACAGTGCATGTAACTCACATTGGGACAAAAAGAACATATAGAAACTGAAGATAGGCTGGGGCCTATGAGATACCTGATAACTCCTCTGCTACCCTTCTTTCCCTTTAGGAACAGCCAGATGGGTTCCCCACTAAGCGGCTGACTGGGGATCCTGCAGCCCAGGGGGCTGCTGAGCAACGCGGGAGGTGGGGTGAATGCGTGCACAGGAGCCAGGTGATTGGATGGGAGAGACGCAAACATGGCCTTGAACAAGGGAAGGGTCTGGAGAGAGCTCCGTCTTTGGGGAGGTGGCTGAAGCCCGGGTTTGCCCTGGCTTTATAGTGAGCTGACTCTGTGGAAGCACCGCAGCATGTGGGGTGTTCCGGCACTGGGAAGGCACGGGGCAACCTCTAAACGATCTCGCAATCATGGACCTGACTCTCCATTGGCTCAGGGGTAACCCCGTTGGGGTCAGCGGGAAGCCAGGGAGAGGAGAAGAGGGCCCAGAAGGCCTGAGCGGTTTTCCATGGGTTGTAGGGAGGGAGGAATTCTTCAGTAGGGACATTTCATCCCCTGCCCTCCTTACCCAACAGGGACAGAGCAAAGGCTTCGGACCTGGCAGGCAGCAGCATGGTTCCTCTCTCTGGGGCACTTCCCCTCCTGGGGGGGCATCAGGTGCTGAGCAGGTCACTGGGGCACTCTCCGCAATAGCACGAGCTGCAACCTGCCCGTGATGCCGGAAGCGTGAGGCGCAAAAGCAGCCCCAGGAAACATCAGACTAAGCATCCGGCGTCGGGGCTGGAGGGCGGTGGGGGAACACCCCAGCTCCAATCACACCTTCACTTGTAACGTCGCCACCCTACAACGCCGAGCACAGGGAGGCCTCGGTCTTGGCTGGGACATTTGGTGCTGCCGTCAGACATATCCTCGTAATACCCTTGGTTCTGCCCTGGTCTCTCTCTTTCTTATTCCCCCTCACATTCTTTCTCTCTCTCTTTTCTTTCTTCCCCTCCCTTCTCCTTCCCACCTCCTCTGTCCCCTTTGATTCATTTTTCATAACTCCTCTCACCCTGTTTTCCTCTCCTCCCTTTCCCTGCCTTTTGTTCCTTCTTTCTTCCTCCTCTCCCTCCTCTCCAAATCCCCCCCCCCACCTCCCCCAGCTCCAATCCCTGCTCACCGCTACCCGGCCTGTGTCAATTAAGTATCGATCACCTGTTCTCTATTGGTGGTCAGCTGGGCTAACCAGTTCTGCTAGGTGCTTTTCACAGCGATGAATAATAACAATAATAATAATGGGGTGGAGGTGGGAAGGAGACGAACTCACTGCCTACAGCCCTTCACCTCTCTCTACCCCCATGCGTCGGTCTCCCCCCCACTCAGAGACACAGCTACAGGCAAAATCAATAGCGCATGGAGTCAGCTATGGAATATTTTTATCCTCTAATTGGGAAATGTGCTTTGACAAAGCCCAAGGAGGGCGGGGGAATCGGGAGCGGGGGGAGGCTGGGAGGTAGTTGGCACCAATCGAGGGGGAAAGAGGGTCACGAAGCTGGCTGCACTCACAATTTGACATTTCCTCTGTTGATATGACAGGGCATTGGAGCTCCATGTCGGTGCCTTTGTCTGGGGTCTGGCTTCGCTGGGAGACAGAATCCAAAAAGGCAGGAGAAAAAATCCAGAAGACCTCGTTTAATGTCATAAGCTGAGAGGGGCCTGGACGCATGAGAGATTCAGTTCCTCCTCCGAGCTGGGAGGGCATCTGACATCTGGATACAGATGTTGCGAATGGGCTGAACCAAACCTGGGTCTGAAAGGGCCATTTCTGCCTCCAGACATTGGGGAACATTTGGGCAGGCGCTCGGCTACAGCCAGAGTGAGGGGCATGGCTCTTTTTCTTCTGTGTTTGTACAGCACCCAGCACCATGGGGCCCTCAGCCACGGCTCGGGCTCGTGCGTGCTGCCCCAATGATGAGAATTATTAACAATCTGAATTTTGCAGCTTCAGCTGGGATCTCTTATAAACACCCCCCTGTGCTGGTCAAACTGTTCCTACTAATCATTTCTGCTTCACAATTACAGCTGGGCAAATTACTGACTTTCAGTGCCTGGGCAAGTCTGAAAAACTGGGGGAATAATCATGTCGGGTCAACCTGAAAACAAATTGTTTTCAAAATGTTCAGCAAATAGAAACAAATTCATTGCAGGGCTGGGAGGAATCAGAAAGAGCACGAGCCTGGCTGTGTTCAGAGCTGAGCACAAAACCCATCTCTGGGTCCAGGCTTCCCTGCGCTCCTCTGCTTTGCGATACAAAACCATAGAACAGTAACAAAGCCCTGAGTCCAAACTCCTGAGAGACACTGAGAAGGAAATAAACAACAATTTAAGAACCTAGAGGAAGAATGAGAGAGAAGGAGAAAGAGGTGTGGGGATAGATAGATCGATCGATCAATCGATAGATAGATAGATGTGTATGGGGATAGCTAGCTAGCTAGCTAGCTGGGTGTATAAGGAGAGAGAGAGAGAGAGAGAGAGAGAGAGAGAGCGATGGCATGTATAGGGTCAGGACATAAGTTAGGGCAGCCCCTTAAGCTGCTCTAGCCTGCATCAGGGTCCAAACAAACACCTGGCAGGGGGGGCACAATACCCGCTTGGGTCCTGTTCTGAACAGCTGTGCTTGTGGGTTCAGAACCAGGGCTAGAAAATGGGGACTATCACTCTGCCAGGACCCTAAAGCTGCGAGGCACCTCCCTAATGGAAGCCCCAGTCTGCCTGGCTTGTGGGTTACTGACAAGCGCAAAGCTCAGGGCAGGTTCACTCACAGCTTTCGCCAGGGCATGGGTTCGAGATGTGAGTGACCCCAGGGGGCAGGGTTGCCGTGTAGAGCTGTGTTCTAACAGGTGGTGCCAGGGTGGGGTTCTCAAAAGCAGCTGAGTGACCGTGGAGCACAAGTTCCATTGGAAGTCCATGGAAATCTTGTCTACATAGCAAAGCACTGAATCCTTGATGACATTCCATAGATCTGCTCTGTTCTGCCAGCAGAGATGGTTCTGCGGCGCTTTCTGGTCAACAGGATGGTAGCCAGCCTCTTAATTAACAATCAATTCTTCCAGGCCCAGTGTGAGCATCAATGATAACATAGTTATTTGTCATTATTTGTATTAAAGGAGCACCTAGAGGCCTCTGCTGAGATCATGGCCCCATGGTGCCAGTGATGTGCAAACATGGAGTGAGAAATGGTCCCTACACAAAAGAGGCTACAGTCTATATAGGCAAGACAAAGTGTGGGAAACAGAAGGGTCACGAACCCCATTTCCGCATTGCCTGGGGAACTGTGATGCTGGGGATAGTGGGTAGAGCTGGTCAAAAATAACCGGACGGAAGGTTTTTCCACTGGAAAATGTCATTTCATCGTTCCCAATCGGAACGAGACGCCGAATTTCATAATTTCATGTGAAACACAATTTTTGAACATTTGTTTCAGGTTCAGCAAATCATTTCATTAGATAGATAGATAGATAGATTTTGAAATGGAAGTTTGTTTTGAAATGAAAAGCCAAAACATTCCGTTCTGAAAATGTCAAAACAGGCCGATTTGATATTCACTTTGAGGGAAACTTCAAACTGTTTTGTTTTCATTCCAATTCATAATGAAAACAAAATTTTGAAATGTTAGACTGTCCCCTGGAATGGAAATTCCCAGGTTCAACCATCTCTAATGATGGGTCAGGTTTTCAGAAAAGCTCAGCAGGTCAGATATTGAACTTTTCTGAAAAAAACAAACAAACAAACAAACTGGTGATCAGTATCACAATGGGAGCTGAGCCCTTTTGAAAATCTGGCCATATTTAGATGCTCCGAGTTGTGGGTGCTTAGCCCTTGAAACACAGGCTTTAACTGATCCAAGATCACACAGGAAGTTAGTGGTAGCCCCAGGAATTTTACTTAGTCCAGTGCATTTTTCTTCTGTGTTTTGCCCGTTTCTTTTTGGCCATTGTAGAATCTCAAACTCATTGCAGTGTGTGTGTGTGTGTGTGTAAAGACCCCCAACAGTCTATGTAAGTGTTCAGACAGGGAAGAAAGACACTGCTAAACCCTAACTTTACCTGTTCCCAAATACCCTGCTCCAGTGCCTGAGGCTCCCCACCCTGCCCCGGGATACAGCACACTGCCGTGCCCACCAAAGCAGCGGCTGGCTCAAGGCATATGTTTAGCTGGGATTTAGCTAATCATCTAGGAACCAAATGAGCAAACAAAGACACAAATCAGCAGCTTTGGCTCCCACAGCAGGATGATTGATGAATGCTGTTACCACAGCAGTGGGCAAAATCCTTTCCCTCCATCCCTCCCTGGGGCTACTCGGGCTTGGAAGAGACTTTTTGTTCTGGGAAGTTATTTTCCAAGAAGTGACTGGGGAGAAACCACCAAGCTGGGTTCTCCTTTCCCCCATCTGACACGTGAGTCTATACAAGAGCAGAGGAGACGGGACTCTACATTGGTGATCCTTTCGGTTAATCAGGCAGAGACATTGCAAAGGGCAGAGTACTGTGGGTTTGGCGGCTGGTGACACTTAGGTCAAGGGAAAGCCAGAGGCTGGGGTTTAAACAGAAGGGTCCATCTCAACACATGGCTGGGATTATCCTTCCTGTTTCATTTCACCTTGATGCTTAATAAGAGAGCTAGAGGTAAGGAGGGGACAGAGGCATGTCCAGGGCAACTAGGGAAGGATCGTGGCTAGAGCTGGTTGGAAATTGGAATTTCCATTCTGCAGCAAATGCCAACGCTGCAAAATGTGTTTTCGTTCCGAATCGGAACCAGACCCTCAATTTCAAAATTTCTTGTGAAACTCAAGTTTTGGAAATGTGTTCCAGCATAATCCAATCAGTCCCTTTTCAAAGGTATAATCAAATACGTTTTGAAATGGAAGGGTGTTTTGAAATGAAAAGTCGAACCGCTCTGTCCCAAATAATGTCGAGCCAGACCATTTTGATATTACTGAAACACTTGGTTATGATTTTTTTTCTAAATGAAATTTTGTTGGAATTGACATGTTGCCATGGAAAGGTTTGATTCTGACGAAAAAGCTTTTTCCATCAGAAAAGTTTTGACCAGCTCTAATCATGAGGAAATGGACCAGATGGGAAACATAGAGACACTTTGCCCAGGGGTTGCGTACAGCAGTTTGGTCAATAAATAAATATGAATAGCAAGAAAAAAGATCTAACTCAAAAGAAGCTTCAAAAAAAGCGCAGGTAACTGCCTTCAGTCTGTGCATCTGTGTTCATGGAGTCAACGGAGCAGGGGCTTGACCCAAATGAGAGTCTTTCCATTGATTTTAATGGCCGTTGCAAGAGGCCCCAGGTCTTTAGCTTGAAGGTGGTAGCAGACTCTGACGCGTCCCAGCTACTAGTGAGGGACTAAGACACTCTGGCAGAGCTGGAAAGAGCAGCTGTCAGCCCCCCAGCCTCTGGGGGAGTTTGGATGTGGGATCTCGACTGCGCAGCTTGGTCCCAAACTCCATAATAGGCTGAAACAAGAACCTAGATCCTAACTGTCCCAAACCTTAGAAGAGTTCTGAACTGGATCTGAAATTCACCAGACACAAGTTTGTAAAGCCACCACATACACGTCATAGGACAAAACCCATTGAAGTCCTAGTAGAATCGTCTCCTGTCACTCCGCCTCTAGTACATTCATGCAGGATTCTAGCACAGAGGACTCATGAGCCTGCTGGATCCGTTTTGGCTCCAAGGAGGGGTGGGGGCAGGGCTTGCTCCTTTAGGGGGGGTCACCCCATCCTTCTGCAGCAGGTGTCTGCGGGCACTATCTGGATGGCTCAGGACCCCCTAGCCCTGCCCTGCTCCCCACTAGCCCCAATGGCAGGACTTTGCCCCTAAATTTAGGACCTTCAATAACGTTTCAGTTTATTTTACAGAACCTTTCACTGTTTGCCTCCATTTCCCCCAAAAGGGCTAAATGTTCAGTCCCATTTTTAACACTGCTCTGGGTCTGAAGCAGAGCCCTTTCCCTGACTCCCCCACCTGGGTAACCTGGATCCAAACTGGTGCCCCGTTGACATTCCTCAGCTCTAGCCCTGGCCGAACATCCTTAGGAGTGAGACAGGACTTCCATGTGTAACACACTGGGGAGTGTGTGCGACAGGCCCTGCTCTGCGCCAATCTGAGGAGGATATGAGTTGTTACAGCCCCACCTCTTGAGTGCTGGTTCTTGGGCTTTTCACTCTCGAGATCTTCTGTTCAGTCCCCGGTGTGTTAGCCAAGATGTTGGCCATCACACAACCATGCCCCATTCCAGACTGCGAGCATGGTGACCAGTTAGCAGTGCCTGTGATGCACCTGCCCCCATGGAGGTGGAGTGAGCCAGGTTACTTCACCTCTAGGGGCAGGAGGGTGGCTCGATCTCCAGGCTCCATCTCCTGGCGGGTGCCTCCCAGGACTCTGCCAACAAAGGTGATAATTGTGGGAGGTTGTGCTCAGATTTCATGACTGAGGAGGCTGCGGGTTTCCAGGAGAAGGCAAAAAGTTGAACACGTCCCCAGGGGTGGGACTTGCTCAGTCGTTGTTAAAGCATCATTTTAAACTCTCTGCTTGACCCCAGGAGGTCCCCTTCTGTCTGCTGCCTCTGGTTCTTGGGCCTGTCATTGTTCCAGAGCGAGAACGGGAGTGAAAGGACATTGGGGAAAGTCAGATCTGGGTCCAAACCCTGGGAAGGTCAGATCTTGGTCCAGCCTCTGGGGCAGGTCAGATCTGGGTGCAAAGCCTGGGAAGGTCGGATCTTGGTCCAGCCTCTGACTCCTCTCACTCTCACTGCCAGCCCAGCCTCCTCCATGCCCCTTTTCCATCTCGCTGCTGCTCTCTCCTCATTCCCTCTCCTCCCCTGCTCCTCTCTTCCCTCCCCGGTCCCCCCCCTGCTCCTGAACCCCTCTGCTCACAGCACCTCCACTGCAACATTTGCTTTGGATGCAGTGATTCCCCATGTTGCGCAGTCAGCAGTGCCAAGATGGAGGAGAAGTGCCCAGTCCCCCTTGCACTCAGGCAGGGGGCTGGAGTGTGGGTCCCACACACGCTCTGAGACGTTAGCACGAGTTTCCTCTTTGCCTTGCCCAACTCTGCATATCCCCCTGCATTTGGACAGGACTTTCAGTCTCTCTCCTGACTTGAGTTCCCCATGCAAATGAGCATCCTATGCAGTCTCATAGTTGCTCCCTCCAAGATATAAGGGATAACAATGTCTCCCTTCATCTTCCTCAGAAATATTTGCTGCAGGGGGACAGGAATCGAATTGTCTCACTCCGCTTCCCCTTTTTGAGGGAGTTACTGCCTCCCGCTTCCCATCCTAAAGCCCCACTTCTCCAGGATCGTGTTGGAACTCACCCTATTGCCAAGAGGGCAGACCATCTTTAGTACAGCACCATGACCAGCCGTTAGAGGGCACCAGAGAGGAAAAGATGAGACCACGGAGGGCTACATTGTACACTGACAGAGACTGTGTTCCTGACAGCATGTGACCTTAGGCAGGACCTCAAGGCCACACAAAATCGCCCATCAATTTTCTCCCTTTCGTTGGCAAGAGAAGCAAAAGCTGATATATTGCTAGATTTCCAGTGCTGCAGAAAGCAAGGGGCCTGTCTTTTGTTCAATCCCTTTCCTGCGCACCAGCCTACATGCAGGTCTGGGATTAGCAGCTGGGCATGAACTGCTTTCTCCAGAGCCTGTAGGGGGAGCTCACCTATTATTTACAGTGTGGTACACCTCAATGGTGAGGGTGCCACAGTGTTCAGCAATCAGAGCATTTCTCTGTGGTGAAGATTTTGCATTTAAGAAAAAAAGAAGTGCAATTGAAATCACCTTTTAGTGTCTAGTATTAGGGAAAGCTTAAGCCCGAAAGTTTTTATTTTAGGTGCTACGCTATCTGGGTGATTATCTTGAGATGCCAATCCCCCTGGAAAACTGGCCTATGAATCTGTTTTTACCCTTGCTTCCTGCTTTTCATTCATGAGTAACTTTCTGCAAAACTCTTCTGTGGGGCTGAATCTTGCCATGCTTGGTGCCAAGCTACATCTGAGTGATTTGACTGATCTTCTTAGCATATGTGCAGCATGCCTCAGGTGGCATGTGACCAAGATTCATCATCGAATTTGGTCAGCTGGTTGGACAGATGAAACAAACAAACAAAAAACCCCATCAGTTGCTGTCACGGAGTGTGGGGGAGTCCAGGACCTGCACCCCTCTTCCTCGGGATTCACCATGACTCTCAGCCAGCCAGTAAAACGGAAGGTTTATTGGACAATAGGAACACAGTCTAAAACAGAGCTTGTGCGTACAACCAGGACCCCTCAGCCCAAAACTGAAACCAAAAACCCCCCTCCCCCAGTCTCACTCCTCCTTCCCCCAGCTCCTCCTCCAGCCTTTGTCCATTTTCCCAGGCAAAGGTGTCACCTGGGTCCAACCCCCTCCCAGCTCAGGTGACAGGCTCAGGTCTCCCCACACCAGTGGAGTCAGCCCCTGCTCTCCCATCCCCCGTGCAGACAGACCCAGCAGAACCAGATGGCACTCCCCGGTCAGTCCACCCCACTCCCTGCTGCGTCACATCTCTCCTCCCTTTGAGACTGAACTGAGGGGAGTCACTCTGACCAGTGACCTGGGGAAATTCAGGGTCCCCTCTCCGGGACAGCGCATCCGCTATCATATTAGCACTTCCCTTCACATGAACCACGTCCATGTCATAATCCTGCAGGAGCAGGCTCCACTTCAGGAGCTTGGCGTTGGGGAGAGTGGTCGGTGTACTCGGTGAAGTGTCACCCGAAGAGATATGGCTCTAGTTTCTTAAGAGCCCACACCATGGCCAGGCACTCCTTCTCGATGGCCGCATAGTGTTGCTCTCGGGGTAGTAACTTCTTGCTCAGGTACACGATGGGGTGTCTCTCCCCCTTTTCATCCTCCTGCATTAACACCACACCCAGCCCCGTGTCTGAGGCATCGGTGAACACCATAAAGGGCTTGTCAAAGTCTGGGTTTGCCAGAACTGGGTCACTGACCAGAGCCTCCTTCAGCGTGCAGGGCACTGCTTGGTCCAGACCACCTTGTCTGGCTTCCCCTTCTTGCATAGCCCAGTGATGGGGGTGGCTATGGTGCTAAAGTGGGGCATAAATCTTTGATAATACCCTGCCATCCCAAGAAAGGCCTGGACCTGCTTTTTGGTGTGGGGAGCGGGCCAGTCTCTGATCACCTCCACCTTAGCTGGTTCCGGCTTTAGGTGGCCGCTCCCCACCCGATGGCTCAGGTAAGATACTTTCGCCATCCCCACCTTGCATTTCTCTGCTTTTATGGTCAGCCCAGCCCCCTGGAGTCGGTCCAGCACTTGTCTAACCTGGGACACATTGTCCTCCCAGGTCTGACTAAAGAAACACATGTCGTCAATATACCCCACAGCAAAACTCTCCGTCCCCCTCAGTAGCTGATCCACCAGGTGCTGGAAGGCGGCCAGCGCTCCCTTGAGGCCGAAAGGCAGGGTCAGGAACTCATAGACCCCAGAGGGGTGATAAAGGCCAATTTCAGCCTGGCATCTGCATCCAGTGGCACTTACCAGTAGCCCTTTGTAAGGTCCATGGTGGTAAGGTACCGGGCTCCTCCCAGTTTATCTAGGAGCTCATCAGGCCTGGGCATGGGGTAGGCATCAGATACAGTGATGGCACTGAGCTTCCGATAGTCCACACAGAACCGGATCGACCTGTCCTTTCTGGGGACCAGCAACACCGGTGAGGCCCAAGGGCTAGAAGATGGCTGGATCACCCCCAAAGCCAGCATGTCCCTGAACTCTCTTTCCAGGTCCTGAGCAGTTTTCCCTGTGACGCGGAAGGGGGAGCATCTTATAGGGGAATGTGAGCCTGTCTGCACCTGGTGGACAGTCAGATTAGTGCGTCCAGGCTGGTTGGAAAACAGCTGTCGGTACAGATGCAGCACCCCTCTGATCTCAGCTTGCTGGGCAGAGGTTAGCTGATCCGAGAGGGGAATTGTTTCCAGGGACGAACCAGCTCTTGTCCCAGGGAATAGATCTACTAAAGGGTCATCTCCCTGCTCCTCCCAATGTCCGCACACGGCCAACACCACATTCCCCCTGTCATAATATGGCTTCATCACATTCACATGGTACACCCGGCGGTGATGTGCCCGGTTCGACAGCTCCACCACATAGTTTACCTCATTTAGCTGCTTGACAACCTTGAAGGGACCTTCCCAAGCGGCCTGTAGTTTGTTTTTCCTCACGGAGATGAGAACCATCACCTGATCCCCGGTGGCATAGGTGCAGGCCTGCAATGTGCGGTCATACCAGGCCTTCTGCTTCCTTTGGGCTCTGGCTAAATTCTGCCTGGCCAGGCCCATGAACTCAGCAAGTCTTTCTCGGAAGGTCAGGTCATAGATTCATAGATTCATAGATATTAAGGTCAGAAGGGACCATTATGATCATCTAGTCTGACCTCCTGCACAACGCAGGCCACCAAATCTCACCCACCCACTCCTGCAATAAACCTCTCACCTATGTCTGAGCTATTGAAGTCCTCAAATCATGGTTTAAAGACTTCAAGGTGCAGAGAATCCTCCAGCAAGTGACCCGTGCCCCATGCTACAGAGGAAGGCGAAAAACCCTCAGGGCCTCTTCCAATCTGCCCTGGAGGAAAATTCCTTCCTGATCCCAAATATGGCAATCAGCTGAACCCTGAGCATGTGGGCAAGATCCACCAGCCAGATACCAAGGAAAGAATTCTCTGTAGTAACTCAGATCCCACCCCCTCTAACATCCCATCACAGGCCATTGGGCCTATTTGCCATGAATAGTTAAAGATCAATTAATTGCCAAAATCATGTTGCCAAAATCATGTTAATTGCCAAAATCATCATACCTTCTCCTCCATAAACTTATCAAGTTTAATCTTGAAACCAGATAGGTCTTTTGCCCCCACTGCTTCCCTTGGAAGGCTGTTCCAGAACTTCACTCCTCTGATGGTTAGAAACCTTCGTCTAATTTCAAGTCTAAACTTCCTGATGGCCAGTTTATATCCATTTGTTCTTGTGTCCACACTGGTACTAAGCTTAAATAATTCCTCTCCCTCTCTGGTATTTACCTTTCTGAAATATTTATACAGAGCAATCATATCTCCCATCAGCCTTCTTTTGGTTAGGCTAAACAAGCCAAGCTCCTTGAGTCTCCTTTCATAAGACAGGTTTTCCATTCCTTGGATCATCCTAGTAGCCCTTCTCTGTACCTGTTCCAGTTTGAATTTATCCTTCTTAAACATGGGAGACCAGAACTGCACACAGTATTCCAGGTGAGGTCTCACCAGTGCCTTGTATAATGGTACTAACACCTCCTTATCATAGAATCATAGAATATCAGGGTTGGAAGGGACCTCAGGAGGTCATCTAGTCCAACCCCCTGCTCAAAGCAGGACCAATCCCCAATTAAATCATCCCAGCCAGGGCTTTGTCAAGCCTGACCTTAAAAACTTCTAAGGAAGGAGATTCTACCCCCTCCCTAGGTAACACATTCCAGTGTTTCACCACCCTCCTAGTGAAAAAGTTTTTCCTAATATCCAACCTAAACCTCCCCCACTGCAACTTGAGACCATTACTCCTTGTCTTGTCATCTTCTACCACTGAGAATAGTCTAGAACCATCCTCTTTGGAATCACCTCTCAGATAGTTGAAAGCAGCTATCAAATCCCCCCTCATTCTTCTCTTCTGCAGACTAAACAATCCCAGTTCCCTCAGCCTCTCCTCATAAGTCATGTGTTCCAGACCCCTAATCATTTTTGTTGCCCTTCGCTGGACTCTCTCCAATTTATCCACATCCTTCTTGTAGTGTGGGGCCCAAAACTGGACACAATACTCCAGATGAGGCCTCACCAATGTCCAATAGAGGGGAATGATCACATCCCTCGATCTGCTGGCTATGCCCCTACTTATACATCCCAAAATGCCATTGGCCTTCTTGGCAACAAGGGCACACTGTTGACTCATATCCAGCTTCTCGTCCACTGTCACCCCTAGGTCCTTTTCCGCAGAACTGCTGCCTAGCCATTCGGTCCCTAGTCTGTAGCGGTGGATTGGATTCTTCTGTCCTAAGTGCAGGACCCTGCACTTATCCTTGTTGAACCTCATCAGATTTCTTTTGGCCCAATCCTCCAATTTGTCTAGGTCCCTCTGTATCCTATCCCTACCTGCCACTGTATCTACCACTCCACCTAGTTTAGTATCATCCGCAAATTTGCTGAGAGTGCAATCCACATCATCCTCCAGATCATTTATGAAGATATTGAACAAAACTGGCCCCAGGACCGACCCTTGGGGCACTCAACTTGATACCGGCTGCCAACTAGACATGGAGCCATTGATCACTACCTGTTAAGCCTGACAATCTAGCCAACTTTCTACCCACCTTATAGTGCATTCATCCAGCCCATACTTCTTTAACTTGGTGACAAGAATACTGTGGGAGACTGTGTCAAAAGCTTTGCTAAAGTCAAGAAACAATACATCCACTGCTTTCCCTTCATCCACAGAACCAGTAATCTCATCATAGAAGGCGATTAGATTTGTCAGGCATGACCTTCCCTTGGTGAACCCATGCTGACTGTTCCTGATCACTTTCCTCTCATGTAAGTGCTTCAGGATAGATTCCTTGAGGACCTGCTCCATGATTTTTCCGGGGACTGAGGTGAGGCTGACTGGCCTGTAGTTCCCAGGATCCTCCTTCTTCCCTTTTTTAAAGATTGGTACTACATTAGACTTTTTCCAGTCATCCGGGACTTCCCCCGTTCACCACAAGTTTTCAAAGATAATGGCCAATGGCTCTGCAATCACAGCCGCCAATTCCAGCCAAATCACAGCCGCCAATTGTGCACGTCCAGCTTTTCTAAATAGTCCCTAACCACCTCTTTCTCCACAGATGGCTGGCCACCTACTCCCCATGCTGTGTTGCCCAGCGCAGCATTCTGGGAGCTGACCTTGTTTGTGAAGACAGAGACAAAGAAAGCATTGAGTACATTAGCTTTTTCCACATCCTCTGTCACTAGGTTGCCGCCCTCATTCAATAAGGGGCCCACACTTTCCTTGGCTTTCTTCTTGTTGCCAACATACCTGAAGAAACCCTTCTTGTTACTCTTAACATCTCTCGCTAGCTGCAGCTCCAGGTGCGATTTGGCCCTCCTGATTTCACTCCTGCATGCCTGAGCAATATTTTTATACTCTTCCTTGGTCATTTGTCCAATCTTCCACTTCTTGTAAGCTTCTTTTTTATGTTTAAGATCTGCAAGGATTTCACCGTTAAGCCAAGCTGTTCGCCTGCCATATTTACTATTCTTTTGACACATCGGGATGGTTTGTCCCTATAACCTCAATAGGGATTGCTTGAAATACGGCCAGCTCTCCTGGACTCCTTTCCCCCTCATGTTATTCCCCCAGGGGATCCTTCCCATCAGTTCCCTGAGGGAGTTGAAGTCTGCTTTCCTGAAGTCCAGGGTCCGTATTCTGCTGCTTACCTTTCTTCCCTGTGTCAGGATCCTGAATTCGACCAACTCATGGTCACTGCCTACCAGATTCCCATCCACTTTTGCTTCCCCTACTAATTCTACCAGGTTTGTGAGCAGCAGGTCAAGAAAAGCTCCCCCCGTCATTGGCTCCTCCAGCACTTGCACCAGGAAATTGTCCCCTACATTTTCCAAAAACTTCCTGGATTGTCTATGCACCGCTGTAGTGCTCTCCCAGCAGATATCAGGATGATTAAAGTCACCCTTGAGAACCAGGGCATGCGATCTAGTAGCTTCTGCAAGTTGCCGGAAGAAAGCCTCATCCACCTCATCTCCCTGGTCCGGTGGTCTATAGCAGACTCCCACCACTACATCACTCTTGTATCCTTACCTCTACTGGAAATACCTCACCTGATGCATCCCAAGACCGCATTAGCTTTTTTCACAGCCATATCACATTGGCGGCTCATAGTCATCCAGTGGTCAACCAATACTCCAAGGTCCTTCTCCTCCTCCGTTACTTCTCACAAAAACTTATGCTCAAATAAATTTGTTAGTCTCTAAGGTGCCACAAGTACTCCTTTTCTTTTTGTGGATACAGACCAACACGGCTGCTACTCTGAAACCAGCTTATAACTAAAATTCTTGTTATTAATCCCTAAATGCATGACCTTACACTTCTCACTATTAAATTTCATCCTATTACTATTACTCCAGTTTACAAGGTCATCCAGATCCTCCTGTATGATATACCAGTTCTTCTCTAAATTGGCAATACCTCCCAGCTTTGTATCATCTGCAAACTTTATTAGCACACTCCCACTTTTTGTGCCGAGGTCAGTAATAAAAAGATTAAATAAGATTGGTCCCAAAACTGATCCCTGAGGAACTCCACTGGTAACCTCCCTCCAGCCTGACAGTTCACCTTTCAGTAGGACCTGCTGTAGTCTCCCCTTTAACCAATTCCTTATCCACCTTTCAATTTTCATATTGATCCCCATCTTTTCCAATTTAACTAATAATTCTCCATGTGGCACTGTATCAAACACCTTACTGAAATCTAGGTAAATTAGATCCACTGCGTTTCCTTTGTCTAAAAAATCTGTTACTTTCTCAAAGAAGGAGATCAGGTTGGTTTGGCACGATCTACCTTTTGTAAAACCATGTTGTATTTTGTCCCATTTACCATTGACCTCAATGTCCTTAACTACTTTCTCCTTCAAAATTTTTTCCAAGACCTTGCATACTACAGATGTCAAACTAACAGGCCTGTAGTTACCCGGATCACTTTTTTTTCCTTTCTTAAAAATAGGAACTATGTTCGCAATTCTCCAGTCATACGGTACAATCCCTGAGTTTTTTTTGAAAGTCAGCCCTTTAGAAATCAAAAACCCTAGTCGCAGATTTATTTTTGTTTATCCTTCCATTCAGTTTGAAGTGATTTAGCTCATGATCACTTGAACCAAGGTTGTCCCTGACAACCATTTCTTCTGTGGGGTCCTCACTATTCACAAAACCAAATCTAAAATGGAATCCCCTCTTGTCGATTGAGCAACTACTTGACGAAGGAATCCATCAGCTATCGCATCTAGGAAAATCTGAGCCCTACTGTTATTACTAGCACTTGTCCTCCAGTCTATATCTGGGAAGTTAAAGTCTCCCATGATCACGCAGTTTCCATTAGTATTTACTTCATTTAAAACATTAAAAAGGGCTCTATCCATATCCAGATTAGATCCCGGCGGTCTCTAGCACACCCCAAGCACTATCCCAGGGCAGGCTCTAGTAGTTTTCTTCCCCAATGGGATTTTTGCCCAGACAGACTCTGTCTGATCCATTCCATCGCTTCTTATTTCTTTACAGTCTACCTCATCATTGATAGACAAGGCTACTCCACCACCTTTGCCTTTATTTCTGTCTTCCCTAAACAGCACATGCCCTTCGATACCTGTAGTCTGGTCACGACGACTATTCCACCATGGTTCTGTTCTCCCTAGAATATCTGCTTTCACTTCCTGCACCAGTCGCTCTAGTTCCTCCATTTTGTTACCTAGGCTCCTCGCATTGGTGTACAAACATCTTAGTTTTTGCTGTTTGGCCTCGCTCACATTCTTTACCCGATTAGGCACGGACATTCTACAGCCCGTATGACCTATTGGACTGGTATCCACACTGCCCTTCCTCTTTATGTCCATTCTCCTACCCACGGCTGTATCCTTTCTTACTTTGTTTTCTTCCCTCTCAGTGTTAAAATCCGGTGTGGAGGTTACCTGGACATACTCCACCATGGATTCTCCGTCAGGCGTGGCCTTCACCTCCCATTGTCTCTCATCAGGTCTAGGGGCCCCCTTACCCTCCTGCCATATAACAGTTTGAAAGGTGAAAACCCGGTAGACTCCTGGGGTACTTCCCTATACGCGAACAGCAGATGAGGTAAGTAATGGTCCCAATCCTGCGGGTGCTGGTTCATAAAGGTTTTCAGCATCATCTTTAGGGTTCTGTTGAACCTCTCCACCAGCCCGTTGGATTGGAAGTGGTATGTGGAGGCCCAGTTGTGCCGGACCCCACATTTCTCCCACAAGCACCGGAGCAGGGCAGACATGAAGTTGGACCCTTGGTCTGTCAAGACTTCCTTGGGGAACCCCACTCGGCTGAAATGGTCAGCAGCGCATCTGCCACAGTCTCTGCTTCAATGGAAGCTAAAGGCACTGCCTCGGGGTAGCAGGTGGCAAAATCTACCACCACCAGAATGTATTTCTCCCCCGACCGGGTCGTCTTGCTGAGAGGTCCCACTATGTCCATGGCCACCTTCTGGAAAGGCTCCTCTATGATGGGCAAAGGTCTCAAAGCCACTTTCCCCTTGTCCCGGGCCTTCCCCACCCTCTGACAGGGGTCACAGGATTGGCAATACTGCCAGACCATGGTAAAAACCCCGGGCCAGTAAAAGTTCTGTAGCAACCTCTGCCGGGTGCGCCGGATTCCCTGGTGCCCCAAGAGGGGGATGTCATGGGCCAGGTACGGTAACTTGTGGCAAAACTGCTGGGGGACCACCAGCTGCCTCCTGATCCCCCATGACTCCATTTCCCTTGCGGGAGCCCATTCTCAGTACAGGAATCCCTTCTCCCACAGGAACCTCTCCTTGCAACCTCTCATCATGGTCTATACCACACTGAGGTCAGCCAGGTCCCTTAGCTTCCGCAAGGAGGGATCTTTCTGCAACTTGGCCTGAAACTCAGTGGCTGGGGAAGGGATGGGGACCGGTTCCCTCTCATTGGCCGGGTCTGAGGCCACAGCCTCTCTGAGCCGTGCCCCTCGGCGCTTCCTCCCCTCTGGGGTAGGGTCCTGTGCTCCCTCCCCAAGGTCAGGGTGCAGTGCCCCTCACCAGCACTGGCTATGGGTCATGACCAGGGCACCCTGGGGTTTTCTTGGCCAGTCCTCTAGGTCCCCCCTCATTAACACCTCAGTGGGAAAATGATGGTGCACCCCACATCCTTGGGGCCCTCCTTAGCCCCCCATTTCAGGTGTACCCTCTCTACGGACACTTTGAATGGGGTCTCTCCCTTCCCCCCATCAGGGTCAGGTAGGTGTTGGGCATCACCCGATCTGGCACCACCACCTCGGGCAGGGCCAGCATCACCTCCGCACACGTATCCCAGTATCCATTGACCTTCCTCCCATCCCCCTCCAGGGGAACAAGGCACTCGCTCCTCAGGGACATCCCCGAGCCCACCCTGTAAACTGAGAACCCTGAGTCCGGGGCATCCAGGCCCCCAGAGGAGCTGGCCTGGGGCTCTCCCCCCTCCTGAGCAGTTGATAAGCTGCCAGCCCCCATTGCCTGGGAAGCCTGCCCCTCATCCGGCTGGGTCTCTATCCAGTTAACCCTGGGTGGGTTTGGTCTGCTCAATCTGTCCCTGAGCTTGGGGTATTGGGTCCGTATGTGGCCTCTCTGGCCACAGTAATAGCAGCCCATGTCCCGTTGGTCCCCTCGAGCTGGTCAGCTGGCCCTGACACTGGATGTTTCCCCTGGGAAGGGGTTCTCCATATTTCCCCGCTGGGAGGTCCTATGGTGACTCTCTCTCTGCATCGTGGTGGGCCTGTTCCTTTGGGACTCCTCCCTGCCACCCCCTGTCTGGCTCTTCACAAACTCATCGGCCAGCCGCCCTGCGTGTCGCAGGTTCTCTGGCTTTTTGTCCACCAACCATAGCCTCAGGTTGGATGGGCACCGCTCACACAGTTGCTCTAGTATGATCAGTTTAAACAGGTCTTCCTTTGTCTGGGCCCCCTCTGCCCACTTGGTGGCATATCCCTCCATGTGGAAGGCTAGTTGCAGATAGAGGCTTCAGGGGTTTTATGCTGACTCCAGAACCTTTCCCGATACATCTCAGGAGTCAGCCCAAACTCGCAGATCAGGGCCTTTTTGAATAGTTCATAGTCCCCTTTCTCTGCCCCTTCCAGTTGGCGGTACAATGACACGGTCTTGGGGTCCAGGAAAGGGGTGAGAAACCAGAGCCTGTCTGCAAGATCAACCTGGTGCAGATCGCAGGCCATCTCAAAGGCATCCAGGAAGTCATCCATGTCCTCCCCCTCCTTACGCTGGGCCAGGAGGCACTTATCAAAGCTCCATACCGTCCCTCACCGCAGCCGGGGGCTCGCTGCTCCTCAGCCTGACCAACTCCAGCTCATGCTGTCTCTGTTTCTCCTTCTCCTCCAGCTCATGCTGATGCTGCTTTTCCCGCTCCTGACACTGCTTTTCCTGCTCTTCCCGCTCCTCCTGCAGTTCCCGGTGCCTGAGCTCCAACTCTCTCAGTTTTAGCTCCTTTTCCCATTGCAGCTGCCTCAGATCCAGCAATGGGGGGCTCTGCCGGGAGGATCCCCTGCTGGTTGCAGGGGTCACAGTGTCCTCAGTATTCTCTGGGCTCCTCCCAGCCCTTCCCCTAGGCATAGGTAGGAGGGGTCTCTGGAAGCCCTCAAGAGCGGCCTGTTCACTCCCCGCTGGGACAGACACCGATGCCTGCCTGCGCTGCATCTGCCAGGCTGCTTCCCTAAGAGACAGGGATCAGTTTGTTTGAGAGATCTCCCTCCTCCAGCTGGGCAATCAGCTGTTCTTTGGTGAGCCTCCCAATGTGCAGCCCTCTCTGCTTGCACAGCTCCACCAGGTCACTCTTAAAGTGCTTGCTATATATCTCCTTGCTGGCCACTCACAGGCCTGTGAGCTCGCCACTCCCCACAGTTTCCAGGGAGAACCCCTAAGGTGCCAGCCCTTCTTGAGGTCACCACCTCTTTGCCAGGGTCGAGCTGCAGACTCCTCCACCCCTGGGACCACTCACTGCAATCCCCAGGGGGACCCTATTACTGCAAAAGTCCTTCTTGCTGGTCACACAATCCCAGGGGTAACCGTCCCCCACAAAACTGCTCCCCTCTGAGCCTTCAGCACGCCTGGTCCTCGTCAATCCCCCTTTGTTGTACTGCTCCCCAGTCACTTACTGCAGGAAGCGCCATTCACGGGGTGCAGTACATCCCACCACTGCCTCCAGTTGTCACGGAGTGTGGGGGAGTCCAGGCCCTGCACCCCTCTTCCTCAGGATTCACCATGACTCTCAGCCAGCCAGTAAAATGAAAGGTTTATTGGACAATAGGAACACAGTCTAAAACAGAGCTTGTGGGTACAACCAGGACCCCTCAGTCAAGTCCTTCTGGGGGGCAGGGAGCTTAGACCCCAGCCTTGGGGTTCCCTGCGTTTGACCACCCAGCCCAAAACTGAAACCAACCCCCTCCCCACCCAGTCTCACTCCTCCTTCCTCCAGCTCCTCCTCCAGGCTTTGTCCATTTTCCCGGGCAAAGGTGTCACCTGGGTCCAACCCCCTCCCAGCTCAGGTGACAGGCTCAGGTCTCCCCACTCCAGTGGAGTCAGCCCCTGCTCTCCCATCCCCCGTGCAGACAGTCACAGCAGAATCAGACGGCGCTCCCCGGTCAGTCCACCCCACTCCCTGCTGCACCACAGTTGCATTGTTTGCATTGTCTTAAGCTCAAATATGGGCACAGAACTCAGGAGTCCTGGCTCTCAGTTCCTTGTTCTAATCACTCCCTCTTGTATAACATATGGATACTCATTAGGTTTGAAGACTAGGAAGCCATCCTCTCTAATGGCTGAAATATGTTAGTTGCTCTCACACATCTCCACCTGCACTGCAGCCATCAGGAGCTGAATAAGACACCCTGACAGTAGAAACTGAAGGCCTTTGTTAAGTAGTACATTCATATTGATGGGACCATGCTCTGGAAGTTAGAGCAAGGGCTCCTGGATTCTGGTCCTAGCTTTGGTAGTATGGTCTAGAAGTTAGAGGGGGGAACTGAGAGCCAGGATTTGTGGGTTTTATTCCCTGCTCACTCACTGCCTTATGTGACTTTAACATGTCATTTAGCCCCTCTGTGCCTCAGTTTACCCATCAGCAGAATGAGGAAGATTGCATCTATCTACCTTGCAGTAGGACAAGCAAAGCTTAGGCCATGTCTACACTACAAAATTAAGTCGACCTAACTTACGTCGGCATACAGCCCTCGCAGTAATTACATCGCTTGAAAGTGTCTACACTTTGCTCCTTGTGTCGGCAGCGTACGTCCTCACCAGGAGCACTTGTATTCGTTGTACTGTCAGTGCGGGATGGCTCCTGAAAGCCAGGAACAGTCGATGTAAATAACGAAGTGTCTACACTGACACTACGCTGACCTAACTACATCGACCTTGCCTCCACGCTGCTCCAGGAGGTGGCATGATTAAGCCAGCGTAGTGGGGCTCTCACATCCGTGGGAGTGACATTTAAGTGTAGATGCTTCCATAGTTAGGTCGCGATGTCACTCTGTAGCATAGACCAGACCGTAGTGACGGAGCATTGGGAAGATGCTGAGCAATCCCCGGGTGAACGGTGCTTGGGTGGGGTTACGTGCTGGTGCTGTTACTCCCATCGGAAGAGGGTCAGTTAATTCCACCATGCTACATTGTCTTTCGGTGGCAAACAGTAAAGCTCAAGGTGAGCCTCACCTCTGCCCTATCGCTTAGATTCTCCTCTCCACCATCCATCCATCACGTGCCTGCTCTCCTGCAACCGATTGCAGACAGCCTGCATCAGCTATTGATTTATTGACAGAGGCTGGGCCTGGAAGATTCAGGGAAGCAGCTCCCCACAGAAACGCTTTTCAGAAGTAGAGGTTTGATTTTTTATTTATTCTTCTCTTCAATTTATGGATTTAACAAGCTCCAGGGCAACAAAGAACTCACTCCTCCTCCACGCAGGCTTTCCCACTCCCGCCGCTGCCTCTCCGTCTCTTCCCTTCTCCACCGGTAAAATCGTCATCATGGTATTATGCTTTTAGGAGTGAAATTCACCGCTGTCCAGAGAGCCAGCCCACAGCCCATGCACCAACTCCTGCAGGTTTAAAATATGCATAATCCTTGCATTGACCCTCTGCATGGGGTAAACTTCACCCCAGCTTTCACCAGTAATTGTGTGTTTTACAGTAGCACCTAGAAAGCCTCATCTAAGATCTCTTTTTGCTAGGTTCTGTGTGACAATCCCTGCCTCAAAGAGCTTCCAATCCTAATAGACAAAACATACAGAGAGTGGAAAAGGAAATAGTGGCAGCTGGAAGGGGAGTAACTCATCCAAGGTCAAACAGAGGCTCAGTAGCAGAGGAGGGAATAGAATCCAGATCTCTGACGCCCAGCGCTCCTGCGTCTACATTTTCCATTAACAAGGCATCGTAAGGAAGCCAAGGGGAATTGCCTGAATTTGTTTGTTTTCTCTCCCTCCTCATCGTATGAGCTTGGAAAGATTAAAAAGAGGAGTGACTGGGACGTGCCATGTGCCACCCTAGCATGGGGACAGCAGGCAATGCTTGGAATCCAACAGCAAATTAAATAACATGAGGGCCACTGAGCTGATCGTTATTAATTTTCATACTCACGTCTCTCCCGGGGGTGCTATGAAGGGAAATCAGCGAATGTCTGTGCAGTGCCTTGAACGTACAAAGTGGTACGTGACTGCTCCGTGTTGTTACCGTGCAGGGTGAAGATACTCTCTTCACTCTGAGCAGGACTGACTCTCCTTTGCCAGTGCAAAATCGGTATAAAAGGTTCCCGTTGTGAGTTGGTGGCACTTTGCACTGGTCTGGTGGGCATGAACTGACCTGGGTTCTACTCCTGGCTCTGTCATAGTCCTGCTGTACAAACTTGAGCAATTTTCTGTTCCTCTGTTTCCTCACCCATCCTTTGTCTGGTTACACTGTAAGCAATCTAGGGCAGAGGCTGCCTCTCACTCCATGGCTATGGCTACATTTGGAGCTGGGGGTGTGATTCCCAGCTTGAGTAGACATACCCCAGCTCCAAGTGTAGATGCAGCCTGTGTTCACACAGTGCCTGGCACACTGGGACCCCGATCTCTGTCGATTTCAAAATAATGAATCAGAAAGGGAGCAGTTTCACAGCAAAGAGGCAGATGAGTGTCTGGAGTTAAATTCTGGAGAAGCATCCAAACCAAACCCCCAGCACACCAGTGTAGACACTATGGGTATCTCTGCACTGCAATTATAAACCTGCGCCCTGCCCAGATCAGCAGACCTGGTCTCACAGGGCTCTGGCTAAGGGCTGTTTAATTGTGTTTAATAGATGTTCAGAATCAGGTTGGAGCTGGAGCCCAGGGACCCTCCCCCCTCACAGGGTTTGGTATTGCTGTCTACACAGGGACTTAGGTTGGCTTAAGTACGTTGCTCAGGGTATGGATTTTCACGCCCTGAGTGACGTAGATGGGTCGATCCAATTTTCAAGTGTAGACCAGCCCCGGATCTCAAAGTTGTGGCTGCTGCTAAGGTTCCCTAGAGGACCCAGGTCAGGGTCTCTTTCCAGACCCAAATTAAACCCCCTTCTATCTCTGCTCTTCCCAGCTTCTGGTCCACCCTGGCTGCCAATGAGGATTTATTGGGCCGAGCCTTTACAGACCTCTCATTTTGAAAAGTTAATGATGGGTGATTTCATTTGTGGTTGTATTTGCTGTCTGATTACTTTCCTGTGGAAGCGTAATTTACAGACAATGGAGACAAATGCTTCCCAAACTATCAGCCAAAAGGCCTAATTCCGGCCCAGACAACTTTAATTGACTTCCTTGCTGATTAAAAAAAAATTTTTTAAACACTACGAGGGCCAATCCACTCCTGACATCCATACCGATGAAGGCCTTTTCAGCATGCTCTGTTCTAGGGGCCCACAGTGGTCAGTTTTTCTCTTCTAGGTGATACACTGCGGTGAAGACGAAGGGCAAGGGTCTCCATTTCCCCACACCTTGTGCCACCATTTGCTCCAGCACAAAGTGGGTGGGTAATATGCCAGTAGATCAGAGGGGAAGCGTTTCACACACAAATTAAATGAGGCGCAATGGAGAACCAGGCCCTTGGCCTACTCTAGTCTACACCAGGCCTTGTGAGTCAGGTTTTTTTGGGTGACATTTCTATACTGGCAAAAGCCCGAGTGTAGACGCAGGTAAACCCGCAGAAAAGTAGAGCTGGGCAAAGAACCAGTTAAATAATTTGATGAAAAATGCAGCTGCAAATGAACCGGACCGATTCGTCAATTTGACACCAGTCGTTTTGGCCGTTCACAAAATGGCCAGAAGAAGAAGAGGAGGAGGAGGAGGAGGAGATGGTTGGGGTAGTGGTGCTGCAGCCCCCCCGCCCCCAGCACTGCACCCTTGCCCCCCCCAACCTTTATCCCAGTGGGTCGGGCCATCACCTGGGCGGTGAGAACTCCTGTTTTGAATCCCCCTCTGGCACAAACCCCAAACAGACTTTTCAATTCACTGCAGATTCCAATTTAGTTTATTTAGTTTAGCAAATTCAGTTTAACTTAAACCATTTGTAAAAAACATATAGAGGTATGTATGTTTGTTTCAGCTCTGTCACTGAACGGGAAAATCAGCTGTTTGCACAGCTCTACCTAAAAACACTGCTGCTGGTTCAGTGCATTTTGCTCACCAAAACGCTGGCAAAAGCCCCTCCACCCTTTTTTTTTGTTTGTTTTTGGCCAGTATCAGCTGCATCGACACCAGAAAGGTTTGCCAGGGCAGGTCTAACTAGACCGGCAAAGCTCTTCTGGTGCAGACTGGCCGAAGAATCAGTCTCCTTCCTCCTTGGTGGCAAGAAGCGACACAGAGGCAATCCCGGTTCGATTCTAGCTTGGGTCAGCAGCGACTCCCCGACACAACCATCTGCTGCTGATTCTGTGAACCCATGTGAAATGAGGCGCCACAAAACCCACTGCTCCTGCTGGCACTAGTTGGTATCTCAGCTGGCAGCATCAGCAGGAAGGAGATGGGCTGGTGGGGTGGCAGGAATAAAAGTTGGAATGTGGAGAGATGAAAGGTCCCAATCTCTCTCCGGCTGCCAACCTAGCACCTTTCACGAGCACTAACTGGAAATAAACCTTTAATCCCACCCCAAATTCAAGTCTGTTTTTTGGATGACTTCACCCCCACATGTCTCCCACATCCTGTTTCTTGCTGGAAGGGCAAATGGACTCTGCAAAATACAGTGAGAAAGGTGGTTCTCCAGCCAGCAATGGAGGCTGGAAGCTCTGAAACTTCACGGGGAAGCCTGTCCTTCCTCTGTTCCCAACCTGGAGGTTCAGGTGAAGTCCGGAGAACCACCTGACTTTCTGGGGTGCTGTTCCAAACTCTTAAAGGATCATGAGTCTCTGGCGGTGAACGCCCTCCCAAGGTCACACGCCTTCTGCAAAGGACATTTGCTGCAGTATCTCTCTCGGCTTGGCCTGCATTCCTAGGCAAGGCTTTAATGATTACCCTCAGATAACTTTATTGGCTGAGAAGTATTGGCTGGCTCTGCAACAGTCACAGCATCCTGCCTCACTCTGTTCAAAGCAAGCCACAGGTAAAACACAAAAATCATGTAGAACCCTGAGGAGCCAGGGGGAATGGAGAATGGCTCATGAGACACCCCTCCAGAGCTTGCAGAATGGGCAGCCCAGAATATTGGGGGTATATTGCACAGTGGAACCTTTCATCCATGGAATTAGGAGGTGTTCAGTACATAAAATAATAATGATAGCTTCCTTCTTTGCTGTGCAACATCGGGGGTGGTTAAGGATTCTGGCCACTGCTTTTCATTGTCAAAGCACTTTAAGACACATTATCTCATTAATCCTCTCCAACCCCATGGAAAGCAGGAAGGTAGATAGGTAAGGATTGTCATCAGAGCTGGGCCCCAACAGCCACATCTGGATCCAGAGCCCACACTCATCCTCTGAAGTTTCGAGGAGTTTGGATGCAAGATTTTGGACATAGACTGTTGCAAAGGGAGGAAAGTTTAGAGCCAGATCTGCATTCGGACCGCCACCTCCAGCAAGCAAGCAAGAATTAGCTGGATAGTTAGTTAGTTCAGAGGGACTTAGGTCTGGGCATTGGTTCTTTCTAATCCACTGGGGGATCACCCCCATTTTATCAATAAAGAAAACAGAAGCAACTTGGTTAAGTGACTTGCCCAGAGCCACCAAGTCAGAGACCCATGTCTCCAAACTCCGTGTTCTTCTACAACCGCTAGACAAAGCCCCTCCTTCATTTCCTGCAACCCCCTGTCCCATCCAGCAAGAAATGCCTCTGTCTTGGCCAGGACATATTTTAATCAACTCTCTTGCACTGGTCAGCAATCTGGGCCCAACGACGAGGTAACTGGGAGTTGTTGCTGCTGGATGCGGTGGTTACACCCCTCCTGTTTTAATCCAATACCTTTATCAGTGCTCCCAGTGGCCTCTCCCATGCCCCGTGCTGCATCCCTAATGGTGAGAGATTGCCGCACCCCTGCTGGATCCCACTGAGGAGGCTCGTTGATGCTAATGAGTCATTGCTCATCCCACCCCCACACCTATTACCTGTCCAGTAAGAAAGTGCTGAAGGGTATTCTTCATCTCCCACACCTACTGACAGCAACAATGCTTAATGCTGTCTCTGAACACCCGCTCCTGGAAGATCAGCCATTCGGGGCCCCCGCTGGTACCACCGTCAGGGCCTGGCTGGAAGATATGGAGAATCCTCACATCCCCGCCCAGGCTTGGCCTCCTCAGTCACCTTCCCCAACAAGACAGAGGGAGGTTCGAGACTGATCAGGCAGGGAATGGTGCGGTGAACGGAGGCCAGACCTCAGTGGGTTTCAGCCAGGCTGGTACCTCCTCCCCTCCATTCATGAGGCATGATGGGAACTCTCAGCCCCAAGGGAGCGTGCCTCACCATGGCAGCCAGGAGCTACAATGGGCTTGGCCTTGTCTCCCCCAGGGCACCTGTGTACATCAGGGAGGAGACACAGGAAGGCCTAGAGGGCACATCCCCCCCCCCCCCCGGGCTCCTAGCCAGGCGGGACGTGCTCCCATAGAAGAGCAAATGCCGAGATGGGTGCCAGCTGCATTGTAATGCCAAGTCCAGCATCAGGGTATGAGTGACTTTGGCTGTGCCAGGATCGTTACTGCTTTGGACCACAGGATGGGTTTTGCCACCTCTATAGCAGGGATAAAGGGCCCAGCTCCATCCCCAATCCCTGAGCCAGACAGGAGGATTCACCCCTGCAGGCATGGCACGGATTCCGCCCTCCATCCGGGCCGAGGAGTTCAGCCATAAAGCACATCTGTTCCCAAGGGCACTGTAGGAGCCAGACTACGCTGGTGTATCCCTCCATTTGGCCCGAGCCAGCACTGGGTGTAAAGGGAAGCTTGGGGTGGGGGGCAGGGAGGAGAGCAGCCCCATTGCTATGGAAACGGTACATCCAGTGGCGATGCTGAGCCTGGTTTTTTCCCTTCTGTGAGCCCTCGGCATTGATTCGGGAACGTGCTCTTTGCATGTATGATCCATGCAAACACTGTGTACCTATTGATCGGGCTTCCATGCTGCTCGGGGCCTGCGCTGCCGACAGAAACAAAGGCAGGAGGAAGGAGGGGAGAAAATTGCCCAGCACTGCACCAAATAAATCGCTTATACCTGTGTCTGCAGCTTACCCAGGGCCTTTTCTGTGGCCATCTCGCCATTCTGCCTCCTCCTTTCAGTTCACCTCCCTCTCCCCTTCTCCTCTCATTTATTCCCTGTCTTCCTCCACTTCTGTCTCCCTGGTTCATTGTTTCCCTCTTCTCTTCCTCCATCTCTCTCTCTGCTTCCTTGCGTTCTTCTATTTTGCCATTCCATCCCTTTCTCTGTCTCTCCCACACTGCTCACTGATGTCAATGGGAAATGACCCCCGCTTTGCGACCTCCTGTCATGCTGTCATATCCTTTCAGATGCCCAGTCACCAGGCCGTGGGCGCTAGTCCTTGAAGACTAACCCTGTGGCTGATTATTGGAACTGGGCACCCATATCCCATAGCTGGCTTTGGAAATCTCAGCCTTCAAAGGGGGAGCCGTGATAACTGGGAGCAGTGAGCCAGGGCTGGGGAGCAGCAAGGTGGCCAAAGGAGAGGGGGACCCAAACATTCCATTCGGGGGGCCCCCCACAGAATAGAAGTTGCTCTCAGGTGAATGGGAGTCAACTTCTGTCATGGGAGGGGAGGAAGCAGGGCTCAGGATGCTAAACCCCCGTGACCTGGCCAACACCCCTCACTCACTAGGACAAGTTACAAAGGTTCATTTCAGAGAATCACCCCCATATCCTGCTGTTCATCTGGTTCTGCAAAATTAGGGCCAGGATGCTGGGGAGAGTAGGGCCTCTTGTGGGACTTCTGGTGTGCCCTGCTCGAGTTAGAAATGCCCCAGGAACAGCCTCTCTCACTGCCAGTCAGGGCTAATACATCCCAAATGCCTGATCACAACAGCCCTGGGCCCTCCTTTAGCACCTCCCCGCCAGCTGTCCCCAACGGCTGCACAGACACTCGGCCTGAAATGAGCTCACTAAAGCTGGAGCCAAATCCTGACCACCCCAGCACCTGGGGAGGGTTGGGGCAAATTCAGGCGTTTACCTAGGGAGATGGTGGAATCTCCTTCCTTAGATATTTTTAAGGTCAGGCTTGACAAAGCCCTGGCTGGGATGATTTAGTTGGGGATTGGTCCTGCTTTGAGCAGGGGGTTGGACTAGATGACCTCCTGAGGTCCCTTCCAACCCTGATATTCTATGATTCTATGATTCTATGATTTCAAAGACCTCAAGGAACATGGGGGGATGGAGGTGTGTTTAGACCAGGCATGGCTCTAGAACTAATCCTCACAAGCAGCCACATGGTAAGGCAGTCATCCCCACTTCACAGATGGGAAAGCTGAGGTACAGAGAGAGCAAGGCCCAAATTTTCAACAATGGCCACTGAGCTCAGGAGCACGGCCTCAGACTCCTTAGCGGCTCTCCTATTGGGTTCCCAAGCCACTTGTGATGGGTGCTTAACCACTAAACCAAGCACCCTACCTAGGCTGAGACGACGGGGGTCCTGGGGCTGGGGCTTCCCCTGCTGCCCCCCAGCTTCTGCTAGGGACGGGGTCAGGGGCGCTGCGGGCTTCCCCTGCCACCACGCCCGGCGTGGACGGCAGGGAGTGGGGTCGGGGTACAGGGGCTTTCCCTGCCTTCCCAGGGTTCTGGGCCCTGGGCACGGGCCCCATAGGACCAGTGGCTAATCTGCCCTATTGTCCATTCACCAGCAGGAGTGGGAGCTGGGTCTGGGCCTGTCGGGGCAGTGTGGGGAAATATGTTCCCAGGGAGGAGCAGTGACTGATGTCTACCACTCTGGGGCTACAGAGCGGCGCTTACCGCTCCTGTTACGTCCTGCCATGGAAATGCACAGCTAGTCAGCTCCTTCAGTCTCATTACCCCGATGCCCTCTGTCCCCCCAGCACACAGGGCCAACTTGGTTGTATCGCGGGCCCCACCAGCAAAGCCCAAACTGGCTTGTCTGCCCACCCCTATTTCCCCCAACCCACCTAGTGGCTTTGGTCCCCCCACAGCCTGCCAGCAAAGCTCTGTATGACACTTCATAATTACAGCGACGAGTCAATAACAATTAGGCCTAACAGCCACTCAGCAGAACTGATGCAAATTATTTTCATTTTATGTTTTTATTGACTTGGCACCCTACCCCTCTGCTGCTCTGTTCCCCCCGCTCCCCCAGTACATGAGTCTCTTCCCATCCCCGGTCCAGGTCTCGCACTCAGGCCCAGGGGGAAGGGAGATCTGACAGTCCATTCTCGCTAACTCAGCCGAATACCCACTGGCAGATAACAGGCCATACACTCTTGCAGCCTCAGCTCACCTCACATGCAGCGAGATGCCCACTGGAGGGAACGCTTCGCCCTGAGACACCCTGACCTCATCCACCCACCTGCTCAGTGGCCTATAGTTGCCCCCGGGCAGGCACAGGTCTCTGGAGTGTGGTCTAGTGAGTAGAGTACTGGGTTGGGAGTCAGGAGACTGGGGTCCTGCGCTAGGCACTGTACTGGCCGAACACGATGTGCATTGGCAGTGCCCAGCACAGTGGGGCCATGCCTTGCCTCTAGATGCTGCCCCAATGCAAAGGTTAAGGGGCTGCTGCCAGGAGTGGGCATGGCTCGTTTAGCACATTCCTGCCACTGCCAAGGAGATCCTGCCAACACCTACATCTCCTCCCTCAGGTGACAGGTCAAGACACAAAGGCTGGTTGGCAGCTGCAGCCTGTGTTGGGGTGAAGGCTGCCGGGCCCAAGGATGCCGCCAAGTGTGATTTAACCTCTCTGAGACAGTGTGGTTCGCTCTCGATTGGTGTCAATGGGGCTAGTAAGTTAGGAAGACTTGCCCTGGACTGGGAGGGGACCTCAGAAGGCTCAGCTTGGAGGATTTCTCCTCTGGCACCTCCAGCTTCCAGCTGGAAGAGAAACTCCATGAGGGAGTCTCGCAGTCATTTTGCCATCAGCTGGGACCAGACAGGGCAGGGGAGGCGTGTGTGCAGGGCAGTTTGACAGCTGGTGCTCCCATCTCATTTTATCTGCTGAGCACTGTTGAAAATCTGGTACTTCACGTCTGAAAGTACCTGACTGGTGTTTGAGATTAAGGAAAATAACAACACAAAGAAAGAACAAAAGTCAAGTCCCCAGGGAGACAAGAGCGCAGCATGCATGTGGCAGGTCTGAGAACAAAATGGCGGCTGTCTCCGGCCACAAGCAGAAGTTTTAGGCAGAGCTGGTCAAAAAAATTTGCTGAATAAAGTCAAAACCCAAACGATTTGAGGGAACGTCAATTTTCACAAAAATTTTCAATGAGAAAAAGTCAAAATGTTTCGTTTTGATGACTACATTTTGTGTGGAAGTGAGAAGATTTCCAAGCCCCAGAGGAGGGAGGTCCTGGAGCAGTGGGGGGCAAACATGTCTGGTTTTAAGATGGAGCGTGCTAAAGTTTATGAATGGGATTATACAATGGTGTACCTGCAGTAGCCGGGGACTAGACTCCACGATGCAGGAGGTCCTTTCCAGTCCTGTTCCTATTTCATTTAGACTTGTAGATATTAATATATGAATGTTAATATGATATCATATGTCTAGATTGAATGCTGTGTATATAGAATACATATTATAGTTACTATGTTAGTATAATATAAAAGCCTACATGAAATGAATCAAAACGACACTATCGAACAAAATGTTTCATTGGTCCCGAATCAAACATTTTCAGATGTTTCATTTCCCAGGAAATTTTGCAATTTTGGCTTTTCATTCTGAATCAGAACAATTTTCTCCCCGCAATGTTGGACTTCCCCACGGAGCAGAAATTCTGGTTCTGACCCAGGGGCTCCAGTTTTAGGCCTTGCCCGCTAGTGAGAGGCTCCCCCTTCCCCGTGCCTGTTCCGCAGAGGATATGTGTCTGTTAGAGCAACCTCGAAGCAGCTGCTCAAGCCTTTCCCCCTGGAAAGGCCCGTCTCTGGTGTGTTGCTCAAGATGGCACCATGGGGGCTCTCTAGTGGTAACACGTCCATATCCTCTGCGACTGGGCAGGGCCGGGGGCCTTGTAACACTCGCTTGCCAGCGGGTTACTGTAGCCCAGTGGTTCTCAACCTATTTTCCATTGTGGGCCGCATCCAATACTCATTGTATGGCCCTGAGGATGTCACATGGGCCGCAGCTCTGTGCTGATTGGGCCGCAAGCGGCCCGTGGGCCACAGGTTGAGAACCACTGCTGTAGCCAGATTGATAATGGGGTATTTACTTTTACATACTATGAAGTAGCTTGAAATGGTTCTGCCTCTGGATCCCGCACAGCAGTAAAGTTGTCAGTAGAGTGAGGGCCTAGAGGGGCACAGGAGAAACAGTCTCCCATGTATTCTTTGACCAGTGATGTTATAAACTTTATCAGCAAAACAAACAAACTCACAAACACTGGTATAGAGCACAGGAGACGGAGCCAATATGAAATGGCCGGCACTTACATGCTTATGTTGTCCCTTCTGGGGAACCCCGGAGTAGGTGAGGCAATCCACATTTGGTCTCCAGGCCAATGCGTTCCAGCATATCTGTCTGCCCTCGGGCTGGGTCTTAACTTGTACAGGGGGTTATGCTAATACCCACCCTACCTTATACATTTTAATGATGGTTTCAGCCTTCTTTTCTGACATGTACTCTCACACCTCAATAATATTGGGGTCCCAATCTTCGTACATCAATTAGTCACTTCTGGGATCCTCATAAGCATTTAGGTCATTTAGTTGTCAAGGCACACCTGCGCTTGGTTTTGGTTAAGCTCAACATCCTTGTAAACTTTCCCTAAAACTCCCAAAGTATATTTTGTGGTACCTTCCTTCACCTTTCCCCATCAGGTACCACTCTCGTTTACTGTAATACTCATCTTGTGACTTAAGGTCAAACAATCAGTTAAGTACAACTTACCTAGTAACTACCTACATAATAACAACTAGTTTAGCCTTAGCTGTGCTAAGCTAACTGTCATACAGGCCTGAGATCCTTGCGTTACAGCCTTATGCTTTGTAAATGGCTCTTACCTATATGGCTGGCTGCATTACGTACACTACCAATAAAAGGCATCATAATGTAGCTACACACACATGAGGCTCTGCCAGTTGACCTTCTGACTGTGATGCTCAGTGCTCTAACTGGAGAGCCATTCCCTGCAGCAATGCACGCATGGGGTGGAAGAATACTGCAACTGGGAAAACAACCCTGGCACCTTTCTCCTCGTTCGTGTGAAGAAGGCAGAAGCGGAATAGGCCACTGACTTGGCACCCATCTCCTCCTAGGCAGGCAATGCCCAATATTGGGCTGGCGTCAGGCTCTCCACTAGAGCAGGGATTGTTTGATCCTGAGTTGTCCTGGGAGTGACTCAAGAATGGGATATGGAGACTTAAACTCTCCAGCAAATTGCTAATATGGTACAGGTGGGCAAACCCTCTCCACCCTCAAAAACTCATACCCCAAACTCTGATGGAAACTTGTCTTAGTTTTGAAAAAGTCTAGTTAACTTCCCCTCTTTTCTTCCTCCTCCTTCCCCCATTGGCTTGCATTCCTCACTGCAGCCCTTGATGCTGCTAGAAGCCCCAAAATACCCAGCACAGGGCTGTTCTCATGCTTTTTGCGGCATGGCAGCTGGCAAGAATGGTGGGAAGGGGCCTAAGAAAGCCTCTTCTCGATGGATTTATAGCCCACAGCTTCAAGGTATCAACAGGCTTGAATAGACCAGAGAAGATTGGGATGAGTGCTGGAATTTGGGGGTGAAAACTGGAACTTTTGGGGTAAACCTCAGAACTTTGGGGACAGACACCAGAACTTTGGGGATGAAAATTGGAATTTTGGGGAATAAACCTCAGAACTTTGGGAATAAACCTCAGTGCTTTGGGACGTGATGTCAGATCTGACATTGGAACTTTTGGGCTTGCCACTAGACTTTGGTGAATAAATATCTGACCCTCCAAACCGTTTGAAGTTCTGCCATCACTAAAAAGTATTGGTTAATTTCCCACAGAAGAATCCTAGCTGGTGCAGGGAGCCGCAGGGAGCCTTTATTTCCCTGGCTCCAGTCTCTTTCTATATCTATCTATATTTATTTTTTTAGGGCTTTGTCAGATCTCTGCGCGGGGCACTGCGAAGCAGTAAATCGCTGGGTCCCTAATCACTGCTGAACTGCCTCTTTTCTCTGCTCCTGTCATTAGGGTGATGCAGCCTATTCAGTTAGTGACAGGTGCTCAATTGCACTTAAGTGGCTCCCAGATAATTGTGGATGTCTTTAGCTTCTTGTAACTTTCAATAATAAACAATAGAGGGGGAAAAATATTCACGCAGAGCACTTAACAGATTTCTCAGCCCCAAGGAGGGGACAGCTTACCTGTCAAAACAGTATTAGACTCGGTGCATGTGATTTTCCATTGTGCCAACTAGGCATCACCGACATGGGCATTGCTGGTGTAAAGTTCTGCCATTCGGACTGGGCAGCATTTTACTCTCCCTTTGCACAGTTGTAAAAGACAGCACAAGGTGTAGGGTAATGGAGGATGAGACCCCACGTTGGAATCCATGGCCCAGCCCCTCCAGTGGGGGGGCATAGGAGCCTTCAAGAACTTCCTAGTACAGCTGGTGGGAAGTTTTTCATCTAAATGGTTTTTTGATGAAAAACACTGTTTTCATCACAGTCAGAACGCTGAGCTAAATGGGTTGGTTTTGACAAAATTTCATTCAAAAAAAAAGAAACTCGGCATTTTGACAGTGCCCCTTTTTGACATTTTTAGAGCGGAACGTTTCAATTTCCCTCCCCCAAAACCATTTTTCAAAAAAAATTATTTTTTATATTAAACAAATGTAAACATTTCAAAGGGTCCAAACTGAAATGAAATTTTTCAATTCTAATCAAACAAAATGTTTCGATTGATCTGAAATTAAATTTTTTAAACATTTTGTTTTGCAGTAAATTTCAATTTTATTTATTTTTTTGGTTTCTGTTCATTTTGGAAAGGAATTTTTTTTTTCAAAATTGTGGCATTTTCCACAAAATGGAAAATCCATTTCCCTCCCAAGGCCCTGAGTGATGGGAGACTGTGCCTAAAGCCCTTCAAACCTTTTGTTACAGAGGACCGTTGGATCCAGATCTGAGTTTATAGTCTGAATCTCTCACAGTACAGGCTGAATATAAACACTGAATCTAAACCCATCAAACTCTTGGTCAAGTTCAGAGTTCTGATCTAAATCCTAACTACCCACCCCTTCCACCCAGCTCAGGAGAGCTTGAAACCAGAATTTTGGGTCTGGTCCCTCTGTGATTGATTAGATACCACTTAAAAAGCCCCATCTGCTTCAGGGTCCATAACTCTTTAAGTTAATGCATTTCCCCTCATTGCTAAGAGGTCCCTCTCAAAAGGCTTGAGGTATACTTACAGTGAAAGCCACCCACAATACTTTAGCCACGCTGCTGTGTTTTTCTACACACAAAGAGCTGCCAGCTACGGTCAGCTTGAATGGCATACTTTTGATGAAGGGAAAAGGAGAAAGCAAGAAAGAGCCAAAATAAAGTCTCCAGGAGAGCGAGCACAGTGTGTGTCTGGTTTCAGAGTAGCAGCCGTGTTAGTCTGTATCTGCAAAAAGAAAAGGAGGACTTGGGCACCTTAGAGACTAACAAATTTATTTGAGCATAAGCTTTAGTGAGCTACAGCTCACTTCATCGGATGCATTCAGTGGAAAATACAGTAGGGAGATTTATATACACAGAGAACATGAAACAATGGGTGTTACCATACACACTGTAAGGAGAGTGATCAGGTAAGGTGAACTATTACCAGCAGGAAAGCGGGGGGGGGGGGGGGGGGGCGGAGGGAACCTTTTGTAGTGATAATCAAGGTGGGTCATTTCCAGCAGTTGACAAGAATGTCTGAGGAACAGTGTGTGTGTGTGTATGGGGGGAATAAACACGGGGAAATAGTTTTACTTTGTGTAATGACCCACCCACTCCCAGTCTTTATTCAAGCCTAAGTTAATTGTATCCAGTTTGCAAATTAATTCCAATTCGGCAGTCTCTCGTTGGAGTCTGTTTTTGAAGGTTTTTTTGTTGAAGAATTGCAACTTTTAGGACTTTACTACCAATGTGATATATGCCATCATGTGCCAGCAATGCCCCTCTGCCATGTACATTGGCCAAACCGGACAGTCTCTACGTAAAAGAATAAATGGACACAAATCAGACGTCAAGAATTATAACATTCATAAACCAGTCGGAGAACACTTCAATCTCTCTGGTCACTCCATTACAGACCTAAAAGTTGCAATTCTTCAACAAAAATCTTCAAAAACAGACTCCAACGAGAGACTGCTGAATTGGAATTAATTTGAAAACTGGATACAATTAACTTAGGCTTGAATAAAGACTGGGAGGGGATGGGTCATCACACAAAGTAAAACTATTTCCCCATGTTTATCCCCCCCCCCCCCCCCCCCGTTCCTCAGACGTTCTTGTCAACTGCTGGAAATGGCCCACCTTGATTATCACTACAAAAGGTTCCCTTCCCCTCCTCCCCCTTGCTGGTAATAACTCACCTTACCTGATCACTCTCCTTACACTGTGTATGGTAACACCCATTGTTTCATGGTCTCTGTGTATATAAATCTCCCCACTGTATTTTCCACTGAATGCATCCGATGAAGTGAGCTGTAGCTCACGAAAGCTTATGCTCAAATAAATTTGTTAGTCTCTAAGGTGCCACAAGTCCTCCTTTTCTTTTCACAGTGTGTGTGTGTGAGAGAGAGGGTGTGTGTGTGTCCTCTGTAATACAGACATGCCAACTCATGAATATATGATGAGTGATCCAATTTCTAAGTAAAATTAAGCCTCACTCATGATCTTGCGATAGAACTATCAAATGTAAGGATATTTTTTTCAGCCGTGGCTGAAATCATGAGTGAGGCTTAATTTTACTTAGAAATTGCTGTCAGCCCTGGGGGGAGAGGACCTCCCACTGTCAGCCTCCCTTGTCCCCTCCTCATGGGGCTGACAGCCAGAGCCCCTCCTCGCAGGCTCAGACTGTCAGCCCCAGGTGGCTACGCTCCGGCTGTCAGCCCTGGGCAGCAGGGCTGTGGCTGACAGCCCCAGGTGGCTGCTCCTCTGCCAACCTGGGAAGTGGGAGAGGGGACCCCACTGCAGCTCCCCTCCCCAGGCCTGGGGAGGGTGAGGAACCCTCAGAGGAGCAGAGGTGAGGCTGGAAGGGCTGAACTATGGCCTGGGGGCTGAAGGGGCTGATGTGAGGAGGGTGGGGGCTAATGGAAGGGGCTGTATTGATGGTGGGTTCTGAGCAGATGGGGTGAGTGCTGGGAGGATGAACTGAGAGCAGTGGGGCCTGATGGGACAGAGGGGCTCAACTGATGGGGCAGTGATGATGGGGGTTCAGGGGACCGAACTGGGGGGGGGCAGGAAGGGCTGGGGGACAGGATTAACTGCTGGGCAGGAGACAGGCAGGTGTGGGGGTGAGAGCTCCTGCCTCAGGGGCCAAAATCACCTTATCCAGTACATGTGGGAGCGAGGGCGACGCTAATTATCACATGCACACGCCTTGGGGATGGAGACGGGGAGTTCAGAAATCAAGAGACTGGCTGAAAAAACACATTATAAACTTTTTTTTTTAATCTTGCGATTTTTTGGGTCAATCTCAGGATTTTCGGGGGGGTCCGATTTATAATTTTTGATCCCGTGATGTTGGCCATCCCGATAACAGAACACAAAATGTAAGGAGCCTCTGCACAAAGGGGTGGGGAAGGAAATGTCTCTGGATTTTAAAGGTGCTGGACGCAGAAAACAAGTCCTAACAGGGCCAGATTCTCAGCTCGTGTAAATCAGGCATTGAAGTCAACAGGGTGATGCTAATTTACACCACCTGAACATCTGGCCCCAAACTTATATAGGACATGCAAGCCTACGCTAATCAATATACACAAAGTAATCCCTGGTAGGCAAGACATCCGCACCTCTCCTTCGGGCATGTCTATATAAAGCGCTGCAGCACATCTGGTGAAGACACTCTATGCCGAAGGGTGAGAGTTATCCTGTTGCAGAAGCTGTCGGCAGGAGAAACTCTCTGGCTGACAGAGTGCTGTCCACACCGGCGCTTATGTTGGTGTGACTTACTTCGCTCGAAGGGTGGTTAATTCACACCCCCTGGACAACATAAATTCTGCCGACATAAGCTGCAGCGTAGACATGGCCTTGGAGAGGCTCCGTTTTGGAGCGAGTTTGATGCAACAGGGCTTGCTGCATGCCCTGAAAGTCAACAGATTCAGGATCTGTTGGCCATATAAAGCCAGCAAATTCCAGAGTTGGGAGCCCACCCCACCCCACTGCAGCGGCAGCTGCTGTGAAGTATTTCAGTTCAAGCACAAAATCCCAGTGCCTCTGAAAACCTGGCCCAAGGTGCATCAGGTGGAGCCATCCAGAAGCAGTGGCCATGTTTGATATTATGGCTGGAAGTAACTTGCTCAAAGTCAAACAGTGAGAAAAAACCCAGGTCTTCTAAGGGCTTGTTCAAACATGGATTTATTCTGGAATAGTTGAAATTAGATGAAGCTAAAGGTGGACTATAAGGTGGATAGAAAGCTGGCTAGATCGTTGGGCTCAACGGGTAGTGATCAATGGCTCCATGTCTAGTTGGCAGCCAGTATCAAGCAGAGTGTCCTAGGGGTCGGTCCTGGGGCCCGTTTTGTTCAATATCTTAATTAATGACGTGGAGGATGGCGTGGATTGCACCCTCAGCAAGTTTGCCAGATGACAGTAAACTGGGAGGAGTGGTAGATACGCTGCAAGGTACGGATAGAATACAGAGGGACCTAGACAAATTAGAGGATTGGGCTAAAAGAAATCTGATGAGGTTCAACAAGGACAAGTGCAGAGTCCTGCACTTAGGATGGAAGAATCCAATGCACCGCTACAGACTAGGGACCGAATGGCTCGGCAGCAGTTCTGCAGAAAAGGACGTAGGGGTTACAATGGACGAGAAGCTGGATATGAGTCAACAGTGTGCCCTTGTTGCCAAGAAGGCCAATGGCATTTTGGGCTGTATAAGTAGGGGCATTGCCAGCAGATCGAGGGACGTGATCGTTTCCCTCTATTCGACATTGGTGAGGCCTCATCTGGAGTACGGTGTCCAGTTTTGGGCCCCACACTACAAGAAGGATGTGGAAGAATTGGAAAACGTCCAGCGGAGGGCAACAAAAATGATTAGGGGGCTGGAGCACATGACTTATGAGGAGAGGCTGAGGGAACTGGGACTGTTTTGTCTGCAGAAGAGAAGAATGAGGGGGGATTTGACAGCTGCCTTCAACTACCTGAAAGGGGGTTCCAAAGAGGATGGATCTAGACTGTTCTCAGTGGTAGCAGATGACTGAACAAGGAATAATGGTCTCAAGTTGCAGAGGGGGAGGTTTAGGTTGGATATTAGGAAAAACTTTTTCACTAGGAGGGTGGTGAAACACTGGAATGCGTTACCTAGGGAGGTGGTGGAATCTCCTTCCTTTGAGGTTTTTAAGGTCAGGCTTGACAAAGCCCTGGCTGGGATGATTTAGTTGGGGATTGGTCCTGCTTTGAGCAGGGGGTTGGCCTAGATGATCTCCTGAGGTCCCTTCCAACCCTGATATTCTATGATTATAAACAGGGAAAAAGCATTTTTATTCCAGAATAAGACTATCCAGACATAGAGTTATTCTGGAATAGTTATTCCACTTTAGATTCCCACTCTACTTTATTCCGGGATACCTGTCATGTGAAAATGAGCCCTTACTCCATGGGCTCATTCCTACATCTCTTAAATAAGTGAACTAAGATTTAAGGACATATTAACTAATGCTGGGTAAATAACAAATGTTCAGTTCTCTGGCAATTCTGGAAAAAAAATCTTTTGACATAAAATTGAAAATGAAATTTTCCAATTTTTTGACAAATCAAAAGGTCACAAATATGGTTGTGGGTGAAACAAATTGTTTTTGATGTTTTAAATTATTTTCAATAAAATACAATAATTATAGTAAAATGGAAGGGAATTTGGAAATGAAAAGTAATTTCAAATAAAAAATTTGAAAGATTTCATTTTGAAATGTTTAGATTTTTCTTAATTTCTTTTTTAGTTTTATTTATTTTACTGAAACAATTTGGCAAAATCAACACAGATTTGCCCAATGTTTTGGTGTTGCTGAATCTGCATTTTTTTCACCAGAAAAGTTTTGGGCAGAAAATTGAGCCCAGCCCTAATATTAATCCATTTTTTACTCTGCAGTATTCTCGAGACCAGTGGCTCTCAATCTTTCCAGGCTACTGTACCCTTTTCAGGAGTCTGATTTGTCCTGTGTACCCGCAAGTTACACCTCACTTAAAATCTACTTGCTTACAAAATCAGACATAAAAATACAAAAGTATCATAGTGCCTATTACTGAAAAATTGCTGACTTTCATTTTTACCATATCATTATAAACTAAATCAATTGGAATATAAATATTGTACTTACATTCATAGAATATCAGGGTTGGAAGGGACCTCAGGAGGTCATCTAGTCCAACCCCCTGCTTAGGACCAATCCCCAATTTTTGCCCCAGATCCCTAAATGGCCCCCTCAAGGATTGAACTCAGAACCCTGGGTTTAAGCAGGCCAATGCTCAAAGCACTGAGCTATCCCTCCCCCTGGTGTATAGTATATAGAGCAGTACAAACAAGTCATTGTCTGTATGAAATTTTAGTTTTTACTGACTTCACTGGTGCTTTTTATGTGACCTGTTGTAAAACTAGGCAAATATCTAGGTGGGTTGATGTATCCCCTGGAAGACCTCTGTATACCCCCAGGGGTACGTGTACCCATGGTTGAGAACCACAGAGATAGGGCACATTTGGGGAACACATTATTATCAAACAACACAATATCCTTCCATCTGGGGCAACGTTTCAGAGGTCACTCCTTTTAGTCTTTGCTAGGGGTGTATGTGTCTGTTCTTGTAAGTGCTTGTGCCCTTGAGGTCACTAAATACTACAAAACAAAATACCCCGCTAGACTCAGACATGTGGGTGCCACGTGTTCACAAATGTGGGAACACCGTTTCATTCACGTGGCTGTTCAGCGCGTGGCTGTTCTTTGTTTCCATCATCTGATCAGCAAGCAGAAACGATGCCATTGTGACTTAGGTGACCCATCCCACGTTACGAACAGCAAGCAGCCCGTGGCCACAGCGCGCAGCTTGCAAAGGACCCATCCATAGGCTGAAAAATGCGTGTCCCACCAGCTGGCAAATGGTCCCAAATAACAAACAATGCAAAGCATAAATCAGGATTGATTCATGAACAGAAGAAAAGGGCAGCAAGAATTATTCCCGATGAATAATTCAACCTGCCCTAATCCACGTATTGCATGTTCATTGCACTTCAGGAGAACCGAGGGGATATGGCTCGAATGTCCATCTAAAAGGAGTACAGGAAAGGCTATTTTTAAGGTTTGTAGAATCCCAATAAGCCACACAAGGAGTGGTTCTGTCTTGGGCTGTAGTGGGGTTCACTTTGAGGATGTTTCATCTCTGAGCTCACACTCTGCTCCTCTGTCTCTCTGAAGCTCTGTTAAAATAAGAAAGCACCTAAAAGTGTTGTTTGGTGGGAAGGATCAACTCATTCTCCTTTCTTCCTCTTTGCCCTGGTCTACACTAGGACTTTAGGTCGAATTTAGCAGCGTTAAATCGATGTAAACCTGCACCTGTCCACACGACGAAGCCCTTTTTTTGACTTAAAGGGCTCTTAAAATCGATTTCCTTACTCCACCCCTGACAAGTGGATTAGCTCTTAAAGCGGCCTTGCCGGGTCGAATTTGGGGTACTGTGGACACAATTTGACGGTATTGGCCTCCGGGAGCTATCCCAGAGTGCTCCATTGTGACCGCTCTGGACAGCACTCTCAACTCAGATGCACTGGCCAGGTAGACAGGAAAAGAACCGCAAACTTTTGAATCTCATTTCCGGAGACTGCGGGAACTGTGGGATAGCTACTCACAGTGCAACACTCCAGAAGTCGACGCTAGCCTCGACACTGTGGAAGCACTCCGCCAAGTTAATGCACTTAGAGCATTTTCTGTGGGGACACACACACTCGACTATATAAAAACGATTTCTAAAAAACCGACTTCTATAAATTCGACCTAATTTCGTAGTGTAGACATACCCTTTGAAGCTTTTAGGGATGAGAGCACAGTAAAGCGCTGGTTTCAGTCTTTGGATGCTGAGCAGCGAATTCTCCCCCTCCTCTCTCTCTCTCTGTGTCCACAAGTCTGCCTGTGGGTTCTCCACATACACAGAGCACAACCCCTTGCAAACTTTCCGGAGAAGATGCATGCAAATATTCACTGTCTAGAGTGATTTTGTGCCTCTTCAGTGTGATTTTTCTATTGTCCTGCACACCAGTCCAAAGTAGATTGGTCTGTGGTATTTGAGCACCTTAATCTTTAACGAGGTGCTCTTTACAACACCCCCATGAGGATTTACAGATGGGAAACTGAGGCACAGAGAGACCCAGATTCTAGATCCTCAAAAGGTATTTAAGTGCCTAACTCTCATTGATTTCAGTGGGAGTTCGGGGCCCAAATGCCTTCAAGGACCTGGAATAGAGAGAGCCTACATGACTTGCCTAAGATCAGACAAAAAGCCTGTGGCAGAGCAGGGAATTGTATTCTAATCTCTCCACCCAGGTTAGCACTTTAACTACTGGACTAGCTTTCCTTTGGGCCTCATCCTAAGAGTAGCATTTAAACCCATGACGCACCAGTGTAAATGCCATCACCAGGTGAAGTACAATATTAAACCAGGCCCTATAAAATTTGACTACATTGCTATTTGCTTTTTTTTTTTAATTACAAATATAAGAAATGTCATAGTTTGATTTTCCAATTTCCAAGTCATTTAGAAATGGGAGCAATTTTTCCTGGAAAAGGGATCTTTCCCTCCCTGATGTAATGTAAACTGCCACCGCTCGCAGCAGTGGGTGGTGGGAGCCTCAGGGAAGGGGCGGAGCAGGGACAGGAAGAGGCGGAGCACAGGCGGGGCCACCACGACCACCACGGCCCGGGCGTCTGGAGGCGGGTCGGCAGGGGCTGAGCTAGGGGAGGCTTATCCTCCCCTGGCCTATTATACCCGCCGCCTATGACCATGGTCCTTTCTGGCCTTAAAGTTGATGAGATCTGGGACAGGTTCCTGGCTCTACCAAAGACTGCTTGTAGGACCATGGGTGTGTCATTTAACCTCCCTGTGCTTCACTTCTCCTTCTGCGAAATGGGGATAATAGTCCATATCAACTGTTTTGTCTATTTCTATTGTAAGCTTTTCGGTGTGGGGACTGTTACTATGTACGGACTCCATCTCAAGATGCTACTTAATATAAATAAAAATACGTTTGATAGTTTCACCTTCGATTGCAAATATTTCACACACCTAATCCTGTCCAGTGACACTGAGCAATTCTGTGTAGTTAAGATTTTGACCAGTTTTACAGGGATTGTCCAAAGTGGAAGGAAAAGTCAGATACGTGAAATTTTCCATGGGAGGGACATTTTCAAAAAAATTCCATGTCAGGTCTTCCAAAATGGAATTTTCCAAAAATCTCCAGTCCCAAGGCTTCCCACCTGCTTGACACATTGGCAGTTTCTGTTGGAAAATTTCCAGCCAGCGCTAGTGAGATACGCAGACTGCAGGTGGTAGAGAAACGCTACGGGGCTGAGAAAGACCAAGACACTGGAGGATGAGAATTGGAAAGTCCAGTCCTAGAGTGGGGCAGAGAATATTTTCTGAAAGTACTTTTCAATGTCTCATAAAATATTTATTGCTGCATTTCAATCAATTAGGTTGTATTAAGTTTCACGGAGGGCGAAGAGCCGTCATTCCAGGTGAAGTGTTCGGTAAGGGAGGGATTGGTCATTTAGGCTCATTAATAAGTAATGAGATTTTTGTGGCCATACAGGTCCCCCTGGAATCGTCTGGGTGCTGAGGACTTTTGAAAATCAGCCTTTATTGAGAAGCCTAAATAGGGTTGAGCTCATCTGAAAAGCTGCCCCTGTTTTAGGTGCTGAGTCCTTGAAAATCTGCCCGGGGCTCTTTTGAAAATCTAGCATCATGTGAATTAGAAAAGGGAAGGGGTGTCTAGTGGGTAGAACTGAGAGAATAGTGGAGGGTTTTTTTGCTCTGGGGACTGAACTGAAAAATAAAATTAAAAAAATCCAATTCTAGCTAAACACAAAACAATTGTATCCATTTATTTTTGATTGAATCAAAGAAACATTGCATTTTCAATTTGTTTCGAGATGACCAAAACATTTTGGTTGACACAAACTTTTTCATTGTAATTCAGCAGTTTGGGGCTGGTTTTCACCCTTTTGGGGGTGTTTTTTTGCATAAGCAGAGGGAAACGTAGAAAGTGTTGCCAACTCTCATGATTTTATCATGCATCTCACAATATTTGGGGGTTTTCTAGCCTTAGACGATGACTCTATGGTACTGCTTAGGGGAGCAGCATGGGGGGAGGTACAAAACTAGGGGAAGGGTACAGAAAAGATGGATAGGCAAACAGGTGGGAGGAGTGTAGGGAGAAAAAGGGAACATAGGAAAGAATTAGAGCAAGAATTAGGCTGAGGAGCAGACTAAACCCCACAGCAATGTAAGTCAATTGATGGCAGTGGAGTCACTCACTGAGCAGGGACACAGCAAAATTTGTCCTTCTGTTTGTAGTCGTAATATTTCATGGCCTTGTGGAGCAGCGATTCTGTCGGATTATCAGTGCAAGGATCACACGGTTGCAAACTTTCTGCTGAACCAGATTCTCATGTGCAGGCAGAGTAGACACTGATGCATTCCCCAGAATACAGGACAGGCAGGGACTTCCTGTCCCCACCTCTGCTGGTGTGATCTCGCACACATGATGCGTGTGAGGTCATGCTGCACGGTGGATGCCACTTTGCAGAACGTGCTACCTCACCTCCTCCGGCATGCATGCAAAGTCACACCATGAGGGCAGGGCAGCCTGCGCTGCAAAATGGCATCCTCCATGCGTTCATGATAATACCAAACTAAAACCACATGGACAGGGACAAACTTTACAAAAACAGGATCGTCTGGCTTAAAACCGGATGAATGTGTAGGCCAGATATGATTTCTGACTCCACAAAACTCAAGTATCCCTCAATGTGCCCCTATAAACATGTGAGCTGAGTCCCTAACTTGACTGAGTAGTCAGTGCAGCTCCACTGAAAGGATTCAACATGCTCTATCGATTGTCTTGTGATGAACCGGTTAGGGTAGGCTGCATGCACAGCGCTGCCCTTTACTAGATGGAATCAGAACTGCCCACGTGTCATAGTCTCCACACTACTAAAAGCTAATGGAGATTCTCCTTTAGCTTAAGTGATGGGTCTTGTTCTTTTGTTAACAAGAGGATCTGAGTTCTTTCCCTGTGGTTATTCTGAGTGACTGTGTTACGAAACATAGCGACAACTGTGTTCAGAGCTATGGATTTCCACCCAGGCCTATCTCTGAGACAGATACTTTGAAAGGAGCGTGGAGGTGCATAAACTGAAACACACCAGTCAGGGAGTGAGTTTCCCAGAATAACACTAACTCGTCTGTGTTGTACACTGCGCTATGCGGAAGTAGGCGTACAATTTTAGAGTCTAATAATTGAAAATATTAGTACAACATGTGCAAAATGGACCTTGTTACCAGAGAATTTTAGCACAGGATTTTCAAAAGCACTCAGACCCCGATTGTCCAAGGTATTTCCCTTTGATTTCACTGCAGATTTGATGCCTGACCTAAATACCGTGGAAGATTTGGGCTTCAGTGCTGACCTAACTCTGCTCTCATTGAAATAGGGGGAATTTTACCATTAAGAACACAGGATATAAGAGCAGCCATACTGGGTCAAACCAATGGTCCATCTAGCCCAGGTTCTGTCTTCCAACGGTGGCCAATCACAAGTGCTTCAGAGGGAATAAAGAGAGCACGGGAATTATCAAGTGATACATCCCCTGCCATCCAGTCCCAGTTTCTGGCAGCTTTAGGGACACCCAGAACATAGGGTTGCCTCCCTGACCATCTTGGCCAATAGCCATTGGTGGACCTACTCTCCATGAAATGATCTAATTCTTTTTTGAGCCCAGTTACACTTTTGGCCTTCACTGCATCCCCGGCAATGAGTTCCACAGATTGGCCGTGCGTTGTATGAAGAAGTACTTTCTTATGTTAGCGTTAAACCTGCTGACTACTAATTTCATTGGGTGACCCCAGTCTTGGGTTATGAAATAGGCTCATGATTTTTGAAGGTTTTGGCAATAATGAAACCCCACCCTACATTTATTTCATTTGTTGAGCTGACCACATGTATGGCTAGATTGTGTATACAAATACACCCCCTGGGGTTTCTGATTACTTTCCTCCCAGCAGGGGTGGAGCCTTGGCTCTGCCTTCTGCCCTGTCTCCCCTTCTTCCCCACCCCCTCCCCCCAGCCATCTAGCACAGCTGTGCTGGCATGGTGGGTGGACTGTTGTAAATTGATGCTGGTATTGGCCAGCAGCAAACTACTACACCCCAGAAGCAAACGGGAACCAGGGAGGGAATTGTGCCTCAGAGCGGTGTCTCTGGGTAAAGCTTCACAACAATCCAAGGTTGATTGTGGCATAGGTAGACATACCTGCGACTAGCATGGCTAAAATAGCAGTGTAGATGCGGCGGTGTGGGCTGGAGAAGCACGTTGGGGACCCTAGGTCTGTATTTGCCTTGCTAGACTCACCAAAGCCCATGTCTACACTGCTACCTTTTAGCAGTGTGAGTGTAAGTAAAGCGAATGCGGGTACGTCCACCCGCTGCAGTCACAGCTTGGGTTGCAGTGTAGACATATGCTCGGAGTCATAGTCCCTCCCTGGACCACGCCTGGAGCAGAGCAGTTCCTGCACCATCCCCTGGCCGAGGGCTGAGCCCAAAGGCACCGACTTATTTGGGGGCAGCCTCATTCCTTCACTCAATGAGCAGCTCTGTATTCTGCAAGCCGCCTCCCGTTAAGTCAATGGGGCCACTCGTGGCATTAGATGCTGTTCAGTGGCCGTGTATCAGGATCTGTCCTTTAGCCCCGTCCTTAGGGCTTGCCACCCTCACTCAGGCTGCAATTGACTCCCCGAGTAGTTCCAAGGTGCCACCCTCCATCAGGGAAGCAGAACCAGCACCTCAATGTTGCATTCGTGGAGCCATTAGCATTTGAGGTACATGCTTCTCAGGGCTTTTTCTCTCATTCACACTAAGGCCCCTTTATGCCTCTTTGGCAGCATGAAGAGGTCTTAGAATGGGCCCCCGTGTAACTGATGTCCACTTTATGGTCCCTTTATGCTGCTGACAGGGTGCAAAGGCGCCTGGACATAAATGAGAATCAGGCCGTAGAGTTTTTTCAGGGCCTAGGGATGCCTTGTGCCTGCCCTCCCTATAATCGGCACCTTTTTGCGACAGGCGTGACTCAAATGGCAAACATTGGCCTCCCCCTGCCACCAACCATATGTGTGTCGTGCTCAGGCCTCGGCTGTCTCCATTCCACCTCCCCCCAAAACGACGCTGAGCTAAAGGACTGATTGAGTGGAAGGTGGAAAAGGTAATTAATCTACAGAGAAAAAAGTGTTAATACCTCTAAGACACTGGGGACGCTGGCTGTCAGCTTCCACCAATTAGTCACCTAAAACCCTGCGTGTATGATCTCCATGGTACAGCTGAGTTGATTACTCTAATTAATTTTGCATTGATCTGCATGGATCCGCAGCACCAGGGCCTATCAAGGAAGAAGCAGGAGATGGATGCGTGGGCTCTGCTGAAGGGTGGAGGAGGGAGCGAGTGCTGGGGACGCAGCTTCCTTTCAGCAGCCCCGCTCTGATGGCTCTTCATAGTTTCAACACCTCCTGGGGTCCCTGAGCAAGCTGGACTGCCAGTGGTGAGGGACCCAGGAAGTCACTGGCCTGCTGTTTTCCAGCCTTGGGGGTTCAGTGCATAAGGAAGCCACAGGGCAGGGGGCAGCATGTTTGAATGGAGGCAAGAATGGCAACGGGAATGAGGAAGCTCAATCCCACGGCCAATGCCGGGTCTGAACTTAGTGGCACAGGCCCAATGCTGCCGACCTCCATCTCCCAATCGTCCCCCACCTCCCGCAAGAACCTCTGTGCTCTCTGCCCCGCTGCCCCAGGAAAAGCTCCCAGGCAAAATCCCATTCAGCCCCCAGTCTCTGCGTCCTCCTCCTACAAATTTGCGTACCAAATACTGCCGGCTGGTAACCGCTCGGCTGCTGGCGAGCTGCGATCACAGCCACTGACATGGTGAAAACCAGGTACGCACTTAGTCTGGGCAAAAGCACCCTGTTATTTTGGTCACCCCCATCTTTCCCTCCCTCCAACCCCACATACCCTCTCTGTCTCATCCTCTTCTTACGGCTTTTCCAATGGGAGCTCTGTGGGGCAGGGCCCGGCGCTAGCTGAACGTAAGGAATAATCTTGAGTAGCCATCGTGTCCTCACCAGTCTGGAGCGCGCAGGCCAGGACCCGAAGAGCCAGAGAGAACCACAGAGAGAACTGTCTGTGCCCCGCTGCAGCCTCCAAGGAGAATCCCCTGTCGATTCCTTACAGCCCCGCCGTGTGTCTCTGCTACCCTGAGCGCCGCTGCACTGTGCCCTGCCCTCTCCCCATCCTAGCACCACTGCCGTAGGGAGACTCCTCACTGCAGAGCTGTCGGCTCAAACAAGCGACTTCTCCCTCCCTCCCGCCCGCCTGGTCTTTGCAGCAGCACACCCCGGCCCGGCCCCCATCTCCATGCCAGTGCTTGATCTTCCGATCCCCTCCAGCTAACATGGTGGGTCTCACGCCCTTGTCCCTGCAGGCTTTGTGGGAGGCACTTGGCAGCACATCAGATAAGGCAGCGAGACCCAGAGTCCCCATGGGAAGGGAGGAAGGGGATGGCGCAGGGCAGATCTTGGCTACCACCTTGCCCTGAAGAGGTTCACAACATCTGAGGGAGCTCTGGCTGGCGTGGGTGTGGCCTCAGCCTTGGAGGGTGATGATACTTTTGCAAGCATGTAGCCTCTCTCAGGAAGCATTTTAATGTGCTTTTAACTCTTTCCTTGCATTACACACACACACACACACACCTGGGTTACAGTACATGACCTTCCCCCTAACAAACACACCCACAGGCCCTGGCTACCATGGAGACATTGCCTAACAATCTCCCACGCTTGCTAGCCCACTGTTTGCAATATTGGGAGCCAGATTTTGCTGGGAGGGGGCCCTCAAGTTGGGGGTGTTCAAATGGTGGAGACACTTTAAAAGGCTCTGGCTTTCAGAAAATGCTGCACACCCTACCCTCGGACAAAATGAGACACTGAAAATCACTGGTCCCTTTGGGAAATCCAGGCCCTAGTGTAGACAGGGCACTGCTGGCCACCATTTCAAGCACCATGTTGGTTTGGTGGTGACTGGTTACACTAGAGCTCCCAAGGTTTCTGGAACTGAACTGGTGTCAGCTCTTTGGGAAACTGGGTCCGAGGGGCCACAGAGCTACACACACGATATGCACCCCCTAGAGCACATACACTCCTAGTGATAACTGGGACATGCTGGCTAAAAACATCATGTTCCCCTCTACTGGTTGGCCCATATGGAGGCTAAAAGCATGCTAGTGCTGCCTGTTAATGGGGTTATTTCATCAGCACATGCATGGCAGAGGCTGGTGTGGGACCTCCTGCACCAAAAGCCTAGACTTCTACTTGCTGTGCTGAAGAAGTAACTTTGCTGGCTGGTAGAAGTAGTAGACTATTATCTTCTGTGTGGAAGAGCCGCTAGAGGGAAACGTGACACACTCGACCAGGCTGTTATAGTCTTAGTGTTGTTCTTATTCTTACAGTAGTGAGTAGAGGCCTCAACTAAACTGGGGCCCCATTGTGCTAGGTGCTGTACAAGCAGATAGCAAGAGACCGTATCCTGAAGCGCTTACAGTCTAAACAGCCAACAGAAAAGAAGAAGACTGAGAAAGTAAGAATTCCCCATTTTACAGTCTTAGAGCCTGGGCTCCAGCTTGGGCCCGGACATCCACACTGCTATTTTGATCCCTGTAGTGAGAGCCCTGCTAGCCGAGGCAGTTGACCTGGGCTCTGAGACTTGCTACTGTGGTGGGGTTGGTTTTTTTACAGTATAGATGTATCCTGAGGCACAGAGATTAAGTGACTTCTCCAAGGTCACACAGAAAGGCATCACAGAGCCAGGAATCGAACCCAGAGCAGCATAGAGATCGCTAGCTAGAGAGAGGATATACACACAGTCTATATATATATATATATATATAACATAAGTATATTATCATATCATATCTTTCTCTCTCTCTCTCTGATTCTGTCTACCACTCTGGTTTTGTTTCCTGGCTTTACCTTGCCTTCCTGTGTCACCTTGGAGAAGTCAATCTCTCTGTGCCTCCATTGCTCATCTGTAAAATGGGGAACTCCTCCCTTGCACCCACAGGTGTGCGCAAATTGAGTGTATATATCTGATGTACCTATATCTATATTATCATATGGGGGGGGTGCGTGCGCCTGAGTGTCTGTGTGTGGCCAGTGTGAAAAGGGTTAACCATCTGCTTCATAAACATAATTTCCTGACATTATTATTAAAAATGCTCCTAATGGTTTCAGGCTTGTTTACTAAATGACCAGCAAGAAGATAAGTTATCAACCTTGGCTATAATCCAGTATTAATCAAATATTTAAATCAGAACTGCGCTCAGCTGCAGTGAGACACAAACATAATTCTTCAGCTTCGGTAATAATTAATCTTCCCCCCCCCCGCATTTTTCTTCTCTTTCCTTTGGACTCTTGCAAATACCTTTTGGTTTTAAGAGTTCCCCAGAGAGGCCTGGCTCTAAATGAGGTGTAAAAATCTAAGCTGCACAAAAAATAGCATGAAACTGCAATCGATATTCTCTTCACAGCTACATCGATTAACAACGATATTCTTCATTTATTAATTATGAAGGGGAATTTTGCGTCCTTCCATCTCATTCTGTGCTTGTTGCATGGGTGTTTTTTCCTTATCAAATGTTCCCTTTCACTCTCCACCCACCATTCTCTACTTATTCACCCCCCGACCTGCAAGTCCTCTGCACATTATGGGTATGAGCCAAGCCCAACCAGACAGCTGTGGTGGGAGTATTACACACAGTTTGGTTAGTGCCGGACTGTTGGGAAGGGGAGTGGCTTGCTGGCTTTTGGGGTGTAAAGAAGTGTGTTAAAATCATCAGCTGTGACTTTAAATTTCAGGGTTTTTTCTTCATCTTGCTTTCAGAAAGGGAGTTCTGTGCAATGTGGGCCTACCAGCAGTCAGTTTTCAGCCTACCTGCGTAGAGTAAATGACATGAGTTGTGCATCTCTGTTTTAGGGAGCAGCCTGCTTCATCTCTCTCTGGTTTTGGGTTCTTGTGAATTATCGTTCTGAATTCTAAGACATAAAGTAGGATTACATTGCAACCTTCCAGCAAGAATGAGTATGATGAGATTACTGGTTCTGTGGATGAAGGGAAAGCAGTGGATGTATTGTTTCTTGACTTTAGCAAAGCTTTTGACACGGTCTCCCATAGTATTCTTGTCAGCAAGTTAAGGAAGTATGGGCTGGATGAATGCACTATAAGGTGGGTAGAAAGCTGGCTAAATTGTCGGGCTCAATGGGTAGTGATCAATGGCTCCATGTCTAGTTGGCAGCCGGTATCAAGTGGAGTGCCCCAAGGGTCGGTCCTGGGGCCGGTTTTATTCAATATCTTCATAAATGATCTGGAGGATGGTGTGGATTGCACTCTCAGCAAATTTGCGGATGATACTAAACTGGGAGGAGTGGTAGATACGCTGGAGGGGAGGGATAGGATACAGAAGGACCTAGACCAATTGGAAGATTGGGCCAAAAGGAATCTGATGAGGTTCAATAAGGATAAGTGCAGGGTCCTGCACTTAGGACGGAAGAACCCAATGCACAGCTACAGACTAGGGACCGAATGGCTAGGCAGCAGTTCTGCAGAAAAGGACCTAGGGGTGACAGTGGACGAGAAGCTGGATATGAGTCAGCAGTGTGCCCTTGTTGCCAAGAAGGCCAATGGCATTTTGGGATGTATAAGTAGGGGCATAGCGAGCAGATCGAGGGACGTGATCGTTCCCCTCTATTCGACATTGGTGAGGCCTCATCTGGAGTACTGTGTCCAGTTTTGGGCCCCACACTTCAAGAAGGATGTGGATAAATTGGAGAGAGTCCAGCGAAGGGCAACAAAAATGATTAGGGGACTGGAACACATGAGTTATGAGGAGAGGCTGAGGGAGCTGGGATTGTTTAGCCTGCAGAAGAGAAGAATGAGGGGGGATTTGATAGCTGCTTTCAACTACCTGAAAGGGGGTTCCAAAGAGGATGGCTCTAGACTGTTCTCAATGGTAGCAGATGACAGAACGAGGAGTAATGGTCTCAAGTTGCAGTGGGGGAGGTTTAGATTGGATATTAGGAAAAACTTTTTCACTAAGAGGGTGGTGAAACACTGGAATGCGTTACCTAGGGAGGTGGTAGAATCTCCTTCCTTAGAGGTTTTTAAGGTCAGGCTTGACAAAGCCCTGGCTGGGATGATTTAACTGGGAATTGGTCCTGCTTTGAGCAGGGGGTTGGACTAGATGACCTTCTGGGGTCCCTTCCAACCCTGATATTCTATGATTCTATGATTAATAGTTTCTGTTTATCTAACTTCTGTGTGTGTGTGTGCCACCAAGCCATCGCCTGATGGGCCAGAATGACCTGACTACCACAGAGAGAAAAACAGGGAGGGGAAACAGAGCTAAAGAATACATAGTATAAAAGGATATATCAGAATTTTGGTTGATCATCAGCTGCATCCAAAAGTATTTAGACTTATTTCCCCATCTTACCTCTATGGCAAATCCACCGTTGCCTGGGGAGGCAGGCCTCAGCCTGTGACCAACTCGTCCCAGACTTTCCCCCCCGCCCGCCCCCAGTTATTTTTCTCTTCTTTCGTTTCTGGAGCTGTTGCCCCCCCTCCCCCCGGGTTCTGTTTCAGGCTGCCAATCTTCTAGAGTGCTGCCACATCCTTCTCTCTCTTTCTGGAGTGAACTGAGTCTGGTTTATATAGGCCCAGCCCCCTCCCACTGGGCACTGAGAGAGCTGCTTAATTGGAATCAGCTGCCTGCTCCGCCCCCACCTGCCCTTGTGACACTCCACTATGTCACAGTCTGCCATAAACGTTTCTGACCTGGAAGTTTGGATCCAATGTCCTTTTGAGGTGTCCCAAACTCCATCACCATTCACACGGCAGGGGAAATTCACCTCTGTGCAAAGGGCCAGAGCAAGGCCTAGATATCACTCAAGTCCCATGAAACCCTCAAAATTTCACCCTGTGCTTTCTGCCAGTTACCTGATCAATTTCACATCGCTCAGAGGCCACTCAAGACTCAGTGTTGCCTGCAATCCCATTGTTCTGAATAACTCATGTATTTTCATGCTTGCCTTTGTTTTTCCCCTTGTAAGGCTCTGATACTTCAAAGCAATTAAGCACATGCTTAGTTTAAGCACAGGAGCACTCCCAGTGGGTGCTTTACAGGATTAGGGCTTAAACCCTTAAAAATACCTGTTAGATTTTGAGTTCCTTAATGACTAATTTATAACTCGTCCGAATACAGTCAAAAGACATAGATAGATAGATAGATAGATAGATAGATAGATAGATAGATAGATAGATAGATATTAAGGTCAGAAGGGACCATTATGATCATCTAGTCTGACCTTCCGCACACCGCAGGCCACAGAATCTCACCCACCCACTCCTGCGATAAACCTCTCGCCTATGTCTGAGCTATTGAAGTCCTCAAATCATGGTTTAAAGACTTCAAGGTGCAGAGAATCCTCCAGCAAGTGACCCGTGCCCCATGCTACAGAGGAAGGCGAAAAACCCTCAGGGCCTCTTCCAGTCTGCCCTGGAGGAAAATTCCTTCCCGATCCTAAATATGGCAATCATCTGAACCCTGAGCATATGGGCAAGATTCACCAGCCAGATACCCAGGAAAGAATTCTCTGTAGTAACTCAGATCCCACCCCATCTAACATCCCATCCCAGGCCATTGGGCCTATTTACCATGAACATTTAAAGATGAATTAATTGCCAAAACCATATTATCTGTGACATACTGGGCTACAGTCCAGACCAGGGGGCAGTGTCACCCCTGCCCTGTAATCTTGGGTACCTTGCATTGCTTTGCTAAAGTAGCTCCCACTTGGGCTGCTCACAAACAACCTTCCAGTATGCAAGCCACACCCTGATGGTCTGTGTGTAACTGCAGCCAGCCAGCCACACCTGGGTTACACTCTGGCTCTCACCAGCCTGGGTTATACTGCAGGGTGACCCCAACACATCCCCAGTCTGGATCTGCCCCAAGAAATATATGTCCTGTACTGCCTGGCCTTCTGCTGGACAGGACAAAATAATTTAAATCCATTATTCCTTAAAGGGAATAACATGCCAGTTTATCTCAAATAGTTATTCAGACACTTTAATTTAAACACGCTGGCTCAGATAAAAGAGTAAAACAAGTTTATTAACCACAAAGAGAGAGATTTTAAGTGAGTACAAGAAATGAGGCATAAAAGTCAGAAATGGTTATAAGAAGAATAAAGACAGGACATTTACTAATGCCTAACTTAACAAACTGTATTAGATTCAAGCAAAGTTTCTCAGCATATGATCCAGTAGATTACTGACCAAACTTTCAGGTCGGAACCCCACCCACACAGTCCAGCACCTGCTTCCTTTTTCTCATCAGGTTCAGTTAATGCAGTAGGCAGGGAGAGAGATAGGACCTTTGGACTGTTTGTCCCTCCTTTTTATAGTTTCAGTCCTCCTCTTGAAAAACGTTTAAAGTCTATGTGGAAGGATGTTCCCTGCTGGCTTTTTCTCACCTGTTTGAGCTTTCTTTGTTTCCCTCCCTGCTTGATGACTCTGTTTATGCAAACTAAGCAAAGTGCATATTCCTTTTCTTAGGACAGGCCTATTTGCCAACTTCTGTTTGGGCAGGGCTGTGGGGTTTGGAACTTGTGTTAATAACACAATACTGGGAAATCGTATAACTTTACATACAATGTTGCCACACATATTTTATCAGGGCAATACTGACCAGCAAATTATGAGTTTTCATATGCCTTATAAGACATATGTTGTACAAAAAATATTACAGTAGTGTGTAGAGTGTGAATACAGGGGTGTATTCCGTCACAGTATCCTTAACTCTTCAGTCATTGACTGTTTCTAGTAGACTCCAGTCATGGCAATAGGCCATTCTAAACTAAGGGGTTCCTCAAGGAGATCCAGGAAATGTTCAAGGATCATGTACTTGAGCATCCTGAATCATGATAGCCTTGTGTTTAATAAAGTCCATCCCTTTTCTCTCATAGCTCCAACCCATGAAGAAAGAATAGGCAGTTGCCTGAGGCAGCAGCTCACGAAAGCTTACGCTCAAATAAATTTGTTAGTCTCTAAGGTGCCACAAGTCCTCCTTTTCTTTTTGCGAATACAGACTAACATGGCTGCTACTCTGAAACCTGTTCAATCCAGGAAGCTGAGTAGCAAATACCGCCTCCTCAGCCACCCCGGAACCTGCATGGGGCATATTAAAAGTGTCTTTGGGAAGCCCAGGGCAGCTTGGGATCTGGGGTGGGGAAGTGTGGCAGCGGCTGGCCCAGGGCTCCTCCGGGCAGATGAGGAGGTGGACTCAGGGCACCTCGGGGCACGTTGGGCGGGGCTTTGGCCAGCCTGGGGCTCCTCCAGCCAAGGGGAGGGGGGCACTCGGGGTTTCTCCAGGTGAGGGGGGACTTGTGGCTCTGGCTGTGGCGGGGAGCAAAGGGTCTCGGGGCTCCAGCCGTGGGGCCGGGGGGGGGGGGGGGGGGAAGAAGATGATAAATGGAGGTAGGAAGAGGGCATAACAGTCTTCAATTGAGTTACAGCTGCCCAGTCTGATCGATTTACCTCTGATCTAGGGATTATACTACTTACCTCCTTCGCAGGGCTCTTTGATATTTAAAGATAAAAAGCACTCTATTAGCACCAGTTATTTTTGTTGCTGTATTATCAGGAGTCACCTGGTGGTGGCATTACACATAGTCTTATAAGTTCTGTGTCTTAGCATGTGAGCAGTGTACAGACAGTCTTGGAAGAAATGCTGTGCTGTTGTTGTTTTTGTGATGGTGATTCTTTGGGAAGGAGCAGTTGCAAACAGCATGACTCTCTGCCTTAATCTCCCTAACTGAAGTCCATTTTTGGGGCAGAGTTGCTCCCTGGGAACCACTGGCATTTGGGTTGAGATTTCAGAAAGAAGAGGTTGCCTCTGTGCTGTTTGTGACCACCTCTGTTCCAGAACTGCTGTATATAGTGTAAACAAACAAGTTGCACAAAGAAAATACCCAAACACCGCATCACTGATGTCACCTCCTACAGCAGACCTGCCTGGGTCTGACATTTGCTACCTGTCAGAAGCAGGGTGAAATTATTAACAAGGGCTAATCAAGACATCCTGTTTTAAACACATGTGCGCACACGCACCTATCTGTCTATCTCCAGTGTATTTTTAAGTGTGTAATGGTTATTTAAAGGGAAAATTACCACAGAGCTTTATTAGACTTGAAAATAAAAATTACAGATTTTTTAAATAGATTTTCTCTAACGAGGAGCGTGACGGATGGGCGTATCGGAGACAGTGCAATCTGAATGCTGCTAAGTGAAATTAAATGCCATTAGGTGGGATCCTTCACCCTCCCCAATGCTCTCCCTCTCTAAAATCTATACCGGCTCTGTCCTCCCGAGGTTTTATTAGGACAAGGCCCAGAACACATTCTTTCCACGTGCTAAGTGAGCTCCCTGGCTTCCTGACTAGATAGATACATTCCCTTCCAGCCTCTAAATCAAATACAGTGTAATAGAGACAGAACTCTCCATTTTAAACCGTGCCCGCCATATTCCCCAACCATCCACCCTGGAAATGGTCCTCCAACATCCCTGGTTCATATCCTCAGCTAGCAGATGTGTTTGTAAGATCACTGTAACTGGGTAGGCCCCTTAAATCACACTGCACAGTCCCCTCCACCCCAAAATACCTCCTCCATTAGCCATGTCCCCTACACTATCCTCCCCTATAAATGCTCCCCAGCCGCCTGCATGAATGCCCTCCAGCTTCTGTCCCCATCCAGAGACCTGCCCCAGTAACAGGACATGTTTTCAGGCAGGCACTGTCAGAATTTGGGGAGAGGGGGTGCTAGGATTAGAGGGAAGTGCAGCCGCCCAGGGGTGTGTTGGACCTGGCTGTGTCTGGCATGATTGGTAGGATCATCTATGCCTGGCTCTGCCCCCTTTGCATGGGGATAGGTAAAGGCCACCTGGGTGAAGCCCGGAGCTTGCCGTGACACCGGCAGCAGGAAGTTGGGGAAATTCAAATATTTCATTAACAAAAAATGATGAAACCACAGAAGTGCTGACAGCTGGAATGGGAGAACAGGGCCTTGTCCCAGTCTTAGCCACATGACCTGAGCTATCGAATGGCTGAGGGGGGCCAGCATCAGCCCCACTCTAAATGGTTACAGAAGCAAATGAAATCCGGCAAGTGGCTTAACTCTTCCACACCCAGTCTTCCTGGGTAGGCTGCCATCCCACTGAAATCCACACAGCTGGAGCATCCCCTCTGGTTGGGCTGGGTATGTCCGGCATCAGCTGAGGGCCATGAGGTCATCCCGGCTGTCTTCAATGGCATTAAAGTCGCTGAAAGCAACAGATCTGCACTTCCCCTGCCCCAGAGATACCAGAAAGAGGGCATGATTAATGCCCCACTGACCTAAGCCCTTTCTCATGTGAATGAAGATACAGTAAATGGCGCTTATTAGTATGTCGGTTTTTACACAGGTGCTGGTATCCAGCAATTGCCGATATGTGGAAGGCAGGTTTGCAGGGCTGCAGTCAGGGAAGGCTCAACACGTCCGAGTGCTCCCTTCCCTGGCTGCAGCCTCACAACCCTGCCTTCAGTTGGGGCCTTTCTTCCCAAGATGTGGTTACTCAGCAGCAGGCCCTTGCCAATAGCCAAATCCCATTAACACTAAAGTCAATGGGACGAGATTGCTTGGGGGCAAAATGCTGCTGTTAACCAGGAGTTGTCTCTACCTGGGTTGCTACTGAGTGGGATCTACAGTAACTAATAGCAAGGGATGAACCAGTTTGGATCAAAAAGGAACGGGCCCCAAACCAGAATCCAGAACCAAAGCAAAGCCTTGGTGAGGTTCTGAAAAGTCTGTCCAGCCTTTCTTCACCCCACTCCATTGTTTTCTATTTGCGTGGTGGCCTCTGCACTTCTGGCCCCAGAAAAAGCTCCCAGACACCATGCTCGGCTGTCTGCGGTCAGAGCTGAAAGTCCCAGCAAAATGCAGGAGTTTCTTCTGCTGCAAAAAACACCCTGATTTTTTGCAGAACTAGAAGTCCCAGTATGACTGGGATTAAGCATCTGAATTGTTTGGGTGCTTGTCCACACTGCACCTCTGAGCTCATTGGCCTTCATCCTCCACCACCAGCATATCCAGTCTTTTACAGAAAAGGGACTAGCCGTCAGGCTAAAGATGCATGGATGACGGAGAACACAAAGATTATGCAGAAATACATCGGGCAGAGTCTGACTGTATTTGAGAATGCTGGTGCATCCTGTGACAACCGCTTGAAGCAATGCAGTGCTAGGCGTAAAGGCCACCCTGAGGCTTACCTAGTCTACTTCCTGTGTGAAGGCCAAGATCACAGAGGATTCCTAGGCACCTTTGGAGCAGTAATTGACTGGCTGGAGTTGAGGCATCGGAGCTGAGCCCACAGCAAGACATCTCTGTGCATGTGCTGTGTGCTTGGAGCCCCCGAGCCTCCCTCGCCCAGGTGGACACGCCGCTCTCTGTAGCAGTTTGGATATGCTCTCTCCCCCAGGCCTTGCAGCCCCTGAGATCCCTGCCAAAATGGAGTTATCTAGAATGCCGCGGGCTGAGCCTTGCACAAGGACAAGAGAAATGCCCCTGTTCCTCCTAGTCTCCGGAGATCCCAAGACTAGAGCTGTGGCTGGAGCCAGACCTTCTGATGCAATTGACCATTCCTGAAGCAGAGGAGACTGTGGGAGCTAGTGGCTAGAGCAAGGGATGGGCAGCTGGGGTCTGGGCTTCCAGCTCTAGATGAGCTGCTGACACCCTACATGCAACCGCCAGTGAAAGGCATTTGAACTCCCCTGGTTGTGCATTCAGCCCAGCTACCAAGCTGCCTTGAACTAGGACCCAACAGAATATCAGCCATAAGAACATAAGAACGGCCATACTGGGTCAGAGCAAAGGTCCATCTAGCTCAGTGTCCTGTCTTCCGACAGTGGCCAATGCCAGGTGCCCCAGAGGGAATGAACAGAACAGGGAATCATCAAGTGATCCATCCCCTGTTGCCCGTTCCCAGCTTCTGGCAAACAGAGGCTAGGGACACCATCCCTGCCCATCCTGGCTAATAGCCGTTGATGGACCTGTCCTCCATGAATATTGCCTCATCAGGACAACCTAAAACCAAACCAAGCGGTGCAACTTTCAGCAATGGGAGAAATTCTGATTTGCAGTGACTGGAGCAGAAAAGTGGGAACCAGGACTCCTGGGTTCTTCCATAGATATGCTGTGTGGCTTTGGGCTACATTATTTCATCTCTCTGTGCTTACTCGCCCAGATGAAAAATGGGAATAGAAATTAGTGTCCTATTTTGAATATTTGCAAGTGGGATTTTTAAAATTTTGGCCTACCTAGAGCAATGCTGAGCACGTTGGAAAATCCCAACTGTCAAAATCTGAGCTCCTGGAATTTTTCTCAGAAACAATTATTTTGGCCAAAAAATTACTTTTAGATCAGTTTCCCATGAAAATTTTCACTTTGGGCAAAATATTTAAAAACAACAACCTGGAAACAGAAAACTGAACATTTTGCGGGAGAAAGCATATTTCACTAAAATTTTTCAGTTTTTCTTTTTTATAAAAGTTTATTTTCAGGTCACTGAGGGTTTTTTTTTTTTTTAGCAAAACACATTTTAACATAAAATGTTTTTTGAAAACCAAAATGCTTTGGTTTTCATTTTTTGTCAATGAAGAATTTTCATGGGAAATTAAAAAAAAAAAATCCTAAAAGCTCCTATAAAAAATAAATAGTATTTTCCCACTCAACATATTATTTGAATATTAAACTTTGAAGGAGCACAATCAATAGAAAACACTTATTAATAATAGGATTGGTGGAAATTTGTTTAAAGTAATACTTTTATATTATTAAAACTAAGCTTTTTATGTGGTATATTTAAATGTATTCTTATGGTTTTAATAATCTAATTAGCTGTTCCCCTTGTATGTTGCTTTTCATGCTTGCTTGGCACTCAGTTTGGCAATACCTACAATATCTAACTTTCTTGCCGCTGACTTTTGATTAGAACTAGTCAGAAAATAAGGTGTGGGGGGGGAGATGTTCCTGTGGAAAAGGCCAACTTTTTGCCCCAAAATCAAAATATTTAAAAATGAACATTTTTGGCTAAAAACTGTTTTCAGTTTGCATTTTTTAAATGAAAAGTTGACTTTTTCCATGGGGAAACAACGTGAAAAAATGTTTAATAGAAAACCCAATTTTCCATCAAAAACAATTTCTGCTGAAACTTTTTGACCACCCTTGCTCTTGATGCGTTTCTGGTTCAGAGTAACAGCCGTGTTAGTCTGTATTCACAAAAAGAAAAGGAGGACTTGTGGCACCTTAGAGACTAACCAATTTATTTGAGCATAAGCTTTCGTGAGCTACAGCTCACTTCATCGGATGTAGCTCACGAAAGCTTATGCTCAAATAAATTGGTTAGTCTCTAAGGTGCCACAAGTACTCCTTTTCTTGTTTCTGGTTCAGTTGGTCTGTTTCTATACCCTCTCTCACCCATCCATCCGTCACTGTAGTGTGTCCCTGATTCAGCAAAGCTTTTAAAGCATGTGCTTAAATCCCATTGACTTCACGCACGTGCTTAAATACTTTACTAAATCAGGGCCTATCTGAGCACCTCACAAACATGAATGTATTTATCCTCGCAACCTTCATGTGAGGCAGGGCAGTGCCGTTATCCTCATTGTATGGACAGGCTACTGGGATCTAGAGGGGCACAAGACCAATGGACCGAAAGCAGATCTCTCACGCTCCAAGCTAGTGCCCGCACCACAGGGCCATCCTTCCTCTCAAGCGTGGAGAAGAATATCAGATAGTAGAGGAGGATAGATAGATAGATAGATAGATGAGTAAGGGGATAGAGACAGATAGATATACAGAGAGGGGGCGTAAGGGGATAGCTAGATAGTGCGGGTGTATGGGGTTAGAGAGATATAGAGATGTGTATGGGGATAGATAGATAGATAGTGGGAGTGTACAGGAATAGATAGATGAGTAAGGGGATAAAGAGATATATAGATGTGTATGGGGATAGAGAGATAAATGAGTAAGGGGATAGAGAGATAACTGAGTAAGGGGATAGAGAGCTATACAGATTTGTATGGGGATATAGATAGATAACAATTTGAAGCAGTGGGGTGTCATGATGTATGTGGTAGCCTAGGGGATGGTTTTCCCTTTTCACCTCAGCTACCCAATCTGCCCTCTGGACTATTCGCTCCCTGGAGCAGACATCTAAGCCTTTCTTCTCCCTACTTGCTGGAGGAACCTGGGCCTTTGTTTCCACTCCAAGCAAAGCCCCTTGTCCAGACACCTTCACCGACTTCCCCTTCCACTCAGGAAACCACATTCCTGAATGTGCATCATGTGAGTTCCCTTGGCAATGGCTATGTTGCTGGCCCAAGTGTTCTCTGACAGGTGCTGTTTAAGCTTCCCCCACCCACCTGCTCCTACATCGCAGCCCTTGTAACTCTGATGGGCTCCGGTACATAATTCTGGCCCGTGGTTTTTTCTAATTGCCCTGACGTTTCCTTCTAAGTTATTCGGCTTACCGGGAAGGACCAATCACACCGTGAATCAATGGTGACAAGAGAATGTGCCGATGGGTGCCTAAAATTCCCCTGTCCCGTGACCAAACATCAAGTGAAAAATCTTCTCAAGAACCTCAGTAGTGACTCAGCTCTGCAGGGCCTCTTAGGGTAAGTCTGTACTGCAAAAAACCCAACCCACAGCAGCAAGGCTCCGAGCCCGGGGTCAGCAGACCCAGGCACACAGTTCTCACATACTGGGAGCATTTGTTCCAGCCTTCCCATCTCCAGGTGACAAGGAGCTGATGTGAGGCGTGAGAGGTGGCATGTGGTTCCAGGGGAAGGGTGGGTGAGGGGCATGTCACGAGGTTGACTGGCCTTGGGTGTGTGGGTGTGGGGGATGGCTTGGGGCTCAGGCTTGTGGTTTGCACTGAATCCGCAGAAATCACCGTAGCTTGAAAGGTGCTCAATACGCCTATTGATCAGCCCTCCTGCCTTGATCGGTTTGCCAGTATGTGCTGCCGCAGTGCTGCTTTCGGGAAGGGAGGGAGAGGCCGAGGAAGAAGGAGAGAAGAGGGGGCGGGGAGGCGAGAAAGCCAAACAAAACTTTCCGGGGTAAACTTTTTTCTCTCCCCAGTACTTGGGGGGTGGGGCAGATTTAGCATATTACTGCTAGGAATACCAAGCTGGAACAGCCCATGCGACTCATCCCTGGAGCGCAAAGCACTTCAAGAAGCTGGATCAGTGTCAGTATCCCCCTTTTACAGAAATCAGGGCAAAGAGGAGTGCAGGGACTTATCCAGGGTGCCAAGCAAATCAGTGGCAGAGCAGGGAGCTCATGACTTCCAAGTTGTCCTGGGTGAGATTAGTGCTTGAAAAAGCGAGAGGTTGACAGATCCGGGATGGGGTGATTGTGATGGTAGATACATTAAAGATGGTGAGGTGCTCAGATATCAGTCATTGGGGCCATCAATGTACTTTTAAATAGAGAATAACAGGGGGGGACAATGTTGCCTAGTGGTTAGAGTACCAGCCTGGGCCTCAGTTCTATTTCTGAGTCTGTCACTGACCTACTGGGCGACCTGGGCAAGTCACAGGGCTGCTCTGTGCCTCAGTTTCACCGTTTGTAAAACTGGAGATAATAATTCTGACCTTTGTGAATTGCTTTGGGGTGGTCTACACTGAAAACTTACCTTGGCATAGCTGCATCTCACAGGGGGTGAATCTGTGCCCCAAGAGATGTAGCTATGCTCACCTGAGCCTGGTGTAGGCAGAGTTAGGTCGATAGACGAAGTCTTCCATCGACCTAGCAACCACCTCTCAGGGAGGTGGATTAACTACAGTCACGGGACAGCCCCTCCCGTTGCTGTACTGAGTGTCCACACTGACGATCTACTCATGAAAAGAGTGACAGAAGAGCCAGGGATGATGATTTCATGACAGCGGGACGTTTCGTCGTCAGAGAGGCCAAGGGCGTGGAGACTAACCTCCTCCCGGGCCCTGGCTGGAGACTCGTTGCTGGGCAGCGTAGGGGGAATTCCCACAGCCAGTGTCTGTGCTGGGACTGCTCTGTCAGTCCCCAGCGCTGTCGATCCGCTGCTGCTCTCACACAACAACACAGCACTGACACATGCCGCACTCGCTCTGTGGGTTCTGGGATGAACATAAGAACAGCCAAACCAATGGTCCCTCCAGCCCAACAGCCTGTCTTCCGACAGCGGCCAGTGCCAGATGCTTCAGAGGGAATGACCAGACCAGGACAATTTATTGAGTGATCCATCCCTTGTCATTCAGTCCTAGCATCTGGCAGCCAGCAGTTTAGGAACATGTATGGGGCTGCACCCCTGACCATCTTGGCCAATAGCCATTGATGGAACTAGCCTCCATGAATGGAGGGTGTGGATTGCACTCTCAGCAAATTTGCAGATGATACTAAACTAGGTGGAGTGGTAGATACGCTGGAGGGCAGGGATAGGATACAGAGGGACCTAGACAAATTGGAGGATTGGGCCAAAAGAAATCTGATGAGGTTCAACAAGGACAAGTGCAGGGTCCTGCACTTAGGACGGAAGAACCCAATGCACTGCTACAGACTAGGGACCGAATGGCTCGGCAGCAGTTTTGCGGAAAAGGACCTAGCGGTGACAGTGGACAAGAAGCTGGATATGAGTCAGCAGTGTGCCCTTGTTGCCAAGAAGGCCAATGGCATTTTGGGATGTATAAGTAGGGGCATAGCCAGCAGATCGAGGGATGTGATCGTTCCCCTCTATTCAACATTGGTGAGGCCTCATCTGGAGTACTGTGTCCAGTTTTGGGCCCCACACTACAAGAAGGATGTGGATAAATTGGAGAGAATCCAGCGAAGGGCAACAAAAATGATTAGGGGTCTGGAACACATGACTTATGAGGAGAGGCTGAGGGAACCGGGATTGTTTAGTCTGCGGAAGAGAAGAATGAGGGGGGATTTGATAGCTGCTTTCAACTACCTGAGAGGTGGTTCCAAGAGGATGGTTCTAGACTATTCTCAGTGGTAGAAGAGGACAGGACAAGGAGTAATGATCTCAAGTTGCAGTGGGGGAGGTTTAGATTGGATATTAGGAAAAACTTTTTCACTAGGAGGGTGGTGAAACACTGGAATGGGTTACCTAGGGAGGTGATAGAATCTCCTTCCTTAGAAGTTTTCAAGGTCAGGCTTGACAAAGCCCTGGCTGGGATGATTTAATTGGGGATTGGTCCTGCTTTGAGCTGGGGGTTGGACTAGATGACCTTCAGGGGTCCCTTCCAACCCTGATATTCTATGATTCTATGATCTAATTCTGTTGTCAACCCAGTTATACTTTGGCCTTCACAACATCCCCTGGCAAGGGGAAGAAGTACTTCCTATGTTTGTTTTTAAACCTGCTGCCTGCTAACTTCATTGGGTGACGCCTGGTTCATGTGTTATGTGAAGGAGTAAATAACACTTCTGTATTCACTTTCTCCACACCCGTCATGATTTCATAGACCTCGATCCTCTCCCCCTTTGTCATCTCTTTTCTAAGCTAACAGTCCCAGTCTTTTAAATCTCTCCTCGGATAGAAGCCGCTCCATACCCCTAATAATTTTTGTTGCCCTTTTCTGTACCTTTTCCAATTCTAGTATTTTTTTTTTTTGAGATGGGGTAACCAGAACTGCACGCAGCAGTCAAGATGTGGGCAGACCGTGGATGTATAGAGTGGCATTATGATATTTTCTGTCTTATTATCTATCCCCTTCCTAATGGTTCCTAACATTCTGGTCGCTTTTCTGACTGACGCTGCATATTGAGCAGACGTTTTCAGAGAACTCGCCACTATGATGCCAAGATCTTTCTTGAGTGGTAACAGCTAATTTAGACCCCATCATTTTGCATGGATAGGTGGGATTATGTTTTCCCGTGTGCACTACTTTGCATTGAATTTCATCTGTCATTTTGTTGTCCAGTCATCCAGTTTTGTGAGATCCCTTTGTAACTCTTTGCAGTCTGCTTTGGATTTAACTATCTTGAGTAATTTGGTGTGATCTGCAACATTTGCCACCTCACTGTTTACCCCTTTTTCCAGATTATTTATGAATTGCACTGTTGAACTGCACTGATCTAGTACTGATCCTTGGGGGACCCCACTATTTACCTCTCTCAGTTGTGAATACTGACCATTTGTTTCCTGTCTTTTAATCAGTTACTGATCCATGAGAGGGACCTTCCCTCTTATCCAGTAGCTCCTTATTTTGCTTAAAAGTCCTTGGTGAGGGACCTTGTCAAAGGCTTTCTGAAAGTCCAGGTACACTATATCCACTGGATCATGCTTTGTTGACCCCCTCAAAGAATTCTAATGGATTGGTAATGCATGATTTCCCTTTACAAAAGCTGTGTTGACTTTTCCCCAACATGTCATGTTCATCTGTGTGGTCATAATTCTGGGCTTTACTATAGTTTCAACCAATTTTCCCGGTACTGACGTTAGGCTTACCGGCCTGTAATTGCCAGGATCACCTCTGGAGCCTTTTTTAAAAACTCAGCATGTGGTGGCCAGCTATCCCCGTTCTCCTGGGCCTGGATGGTTTTGCTCATGGAGTGACTGCATCTTCATGGTAGGTCAGGCTGACAATATAGCAGCATGGTACGGAGGTGCACACAGCTCAGCAAAGAGGAATTGGGTTGGAAAGGAAGTAAAACTGTCCTTACTGGAGAGACCTGGATCCCAACTGTCCCAGTTGGCTCCCCAGAACTGGTGCTGTCTGGCCAGCTTGAGAGTAGTGCTGGACTGGAGCTGCAAAAGTATAGGCACCTGCTGGGGTAAACTGAGGCAGGATCCATAGATCCACTCACCTGGGCCCTGGCAGAAAGGGTGCCCATTCACCCAGGAAGCTGGGTCTGAGGATCAGTGGGTGGAGGCCCTCTGCCAGAGAGGTGAAGAAGCAGGTGGTAGCACTAGTAGAATAGGGAGACAGGATGCCAAGCGACCAGATGCCACAGTGATGGGTGCAGTGTGGCTAGAATAGACCAAACGAGAACAAAATAGAATAGAACAGAATAAGCACATTAGCAGACAGAAGTCTTTGGATTTGGGGTGTGTGCATTTGCAGAGGTGTGCAGGTATATTTGTGTGTGTGTGTGTGTGTGTACACACCAGAGCAATTGCAATGGGTTAGTTGCGGGTTCTTAGGATGGATTAAATCCAGGCCCCACATAAGCCACTGGTCACTGGGAGGTCTAGATGAGGAGAATGGGATTTTGGGAGGAGAAGAGACGTGTAGAGAGCTCCCTCCTTCAGCTATACCTGTGCCTTTCTGTCTGCATTTAAAGGTACAGACACCGGGCAGGGTCCAGAAAACTCCCTCCCTTGACAGCGCTGTGTCATCGGCTGAGTTTCTCCTGGGTAGCAGCCCTGTCTTTCTCCATCTTGGAGTGGAAGTTGTTTGACCTTTCCCGGGGGGAAGAGGATCTATTAGAGTTGAATGGAGCTGGACTCAGGAAAGAGGAGGGAGGGAATTAAAACCCAACCCAAAGGTCAGGGAGTTAATTTCCAGCCCATGTCTCCCTCTCACACCTCACTGATTAATAACTGAAGAAAATATATTTCTTTTCCCATCTCGGTATAAATCAAAAAGTAACCACAGCATCCATATTCTGCCTCAGGGAGCCAGTGGGCTCATTGGCTGGAAGACGCTGAGAACATGCTACATCAAAGGGACCTGATGCGGCTTTGGTCTAGTTCAAAGACGGAAGGAGGGGATTGGAGGGGGCAGTCAGTAGGGGTCTTTCAGAAGTACTCAGGGTTGGCCTCATTCTGCTCCCAACAGGGGCAAAACGCTCACTGGCATGAGGTTTGGACAAGGCAATGAGACAATAGAAATGCGGAGGCGGCCCAGCACCCAGGTGCAGGAGAGAGATTGGTTGTAAAGAGGAAGGCTGGTGCCAGGCCTTGTGCCACCCACCACTCCCCACTTAATGTTTTTTTTTTATATTATTTCCAGTTGTTTGAACACTGATTTATTATGAACTTGTCCCCCCAAGTCCATCTCCCGAGTGTTTTGTAGGAGGTTGTGGAGCAGTAGTGGGGCGGTTGCCCCGCTCCTGAGAAAGCTAGGCGGATTGGGGAAGCAGCCACAGCTGGGGCCACGCCCCAGTCAGGCCACACCTGGCCCTGTTATAAAGGCTCAGGGAGGAGCTGGGTGAGTCTCTCTCCAGACTTGGAGGAAGGACATAGCTGCCTTGGTGCACAGGGTGTCTAGGGCAGGGCAGGGGAAAAGCAAGAGGAGCTGGGGAGCTCCAGCCTGGCAACTCCCCAGGCTGCTGGCCTTGTTGAAGGCCCAAGGAAGGTACTGGAGCTAAAGAGGTGAAGCCTGGGGTTAGGCAGAGGCCTTATTGGAAAAACCTCCTTGCCAATGATGAGTTGCCATTACGGACTGCAGTCTGCCCCAGTGAGAGGGGGCTAGATGACGACTGGCAGTAGCCACTGAGGCAAGGTGGGGTTAGAGGGCGGGGAGTTCCCCTGGGAGGGGAGACCCAGAGTGTGGGGGGACTGCTGTGGGGCAGCACCCCGAGGTAAAGGGCACCGGGGTCCTGGGAGGGACACGGGACCTGAGGCAGACAAGACACCGGCCAGCAGAGGGCGCTCTGGAGCGGGACATGAGCTAATTCCCAGGACAACCAGCAGGAGGCGCCGCCGCGGTGAGTATCACTTCGCTACAGGAACTCAGCTCTTTATCCAGAAGAAGATTATCATGTCTTGCTTCACCTAGGCATTAAGCCAAGCTCTGACAATTCTTTAAAACGGAGTGGGGGGAACACATAATGAACCGAAGTCTGTTATGGATCAACCGCTTGGGAACCTTCATGCTCTATTTAGTGGGTATAGACACTACTGTGATGGTTGTGTTAGAAATACCTAGGTAATACAGATCCATCCTTTTCCAGATACAGATCTTCTATATTAGTTGTTCAGTAATTGTGTGTGGGAGGGGAGGTGCAAAGATCTGTGCGTGTATTTTTCCACAGAGTGGGGCACCAGTTACAGCTCCGGAGCTAAGGCGGAGCTGAGTTTTACACTAAAGCAGAGTTTCAGCTTCTTTATGTCTGAAGAATGCCCCATATATTTATAATGGTGAGTGTGTGTGTGAGAGAGAGAGAGAGCTCTAGGGATGAAAGGGGCTATATAAAAGCCAAATATTTATATATATATATATAATGTGTGTGTACACAGATGCATGCATGTACACATCTGTATACGTGTGTGTGAATCCGTGTGTGTGCATACACATTTGTGTATGTAATATATTATGCCTGTGTAGCTCTTATATTTTTAAATAAGACAAGCAAAAACAAACCGGCTGTGAGTGGCCCTTATGAAATATGCTTCCTTTGTTTCTGGCCGCTGTAACCGAGATCCTTCCCCTTCTGGTTAAATAAAGCTTTGGGCTGTGAGGAAACCCATTAAAGTCAGAGGCGAAGGTGTGGGATTGAAATGTAGGACAGCGGCCGCTGCAGAATGTGGTTGTGTTGGATCGATGGGAAATCAATACCAAGCTTCTGTTGTGTGGGTTCCCGCCAGGCCTTTCAGTCCTGGCAGCTCCCACACCCTCCGGCTGGTCTGGTCCCCACACATCTCTCCAGCTGCCCCACCTGGTCCAGTCCTTGTGAGACCAAGTTTGGCCATGTCCCTTCCTGTAGCCAACCTCTTTCCCCCCCCCCCCCCCCTGCATACACATGCTCACACATAGCTTTTGTTGACCAGGCGAGATGAAGGGTTTCTGCAGTAATCGAGTTCCACTCTGCACAAACATCTCCTTGGACCAGGGTTCAGGGAGATGGTGCTGAGAGTCCATAGGAATAAATTCAGGGGTCGAGCAGAGGGTTCTGAGTAAGATGAATCTGGTGAGATCCTGTGTGTGTGCTGGAAGCCAGACCAGAACTTCTCCCAAGCCCATGGTGTTTGGAGAAAAGCCAGGGCAGATCGGAATTTCAGCTACGCACTCAGACCCGAACCCATCCACAGGGGTTTTCTTTCTTTCAGAGCTATTTCTAGTTCAGATCAAATTAAAGCAGACCTTCAGGCCCGGCCCACAACTTGAACTGAACCTTCCTGGTTTAATTTGTGTGCTGTCTCCCAGCCTGATCTGCACCTGTCTTGGACTGAGAGAGGAAGGAGGGAACCTCAGCAAAGAGGCAGCTCTTGCACTGTGGCGAATGGAGCTGCGTGGAGCTTGGTGCTTGGTTCTCCTCCGCTGTGAGTTCTCAAGCCCTGAATCCCAAAAGAAGAAAGTCAAAGCCACTGGTTTTCAGGCATGATGGTAAAACAGCCCCAGCTTGGGAACCTGGCCTGAGTCTGTAACTGAGCCAGCTGGAGTTGGGTGCATTTTTCACAGCTCTGATCTCTGCCCCAGAATTTGACTGCCTGCTGCCGCAGGATGGAGTGAGAGAGACGAACAAGGGAAAACCTCTGCAGCCAACCTGGATGGACTAACTGAGGTGAGGACAGAGCAATGGCAGTGCATTCCTTCCGCCCACGGTTCCTTAGCTCTGACCTAGGGGTGAGAAGGTTGACCAGGCTTCCGGGACCATCCTGCTGAGTCTGCCAGAAAAGGAGGGAAGTTAGTCTGAATTCTGTGGGCAGGATCCGAGAGGAGCCCCTGAAGCCTCCCTCCCTCAATGGTCACTGCTGGTTTGAATTAGCAGCCTACAGACGAGGAAGACCCGCATCCAGACCCAGGCCTCTGAGCCAGCCAGAGACAGGCAGAGAGTCAGAGACACAAAGGGATCTATCGGAAATGAGAGTTTAATTGGAGCGAGGTGAGCACAGCAGTATTTAGCCACAGCTGTGCATTGATGGATTGATCCATGTCTAGTTACTTTATGTTCATGACATTCAGAGGGCTCCTAGCCAGCATCTCTCAACTGTGGTGATTTCTGCTGGACCAAAGCATTCCTGGCTTGAGCTGAATGGTCCAGCCGAAAGAACAGGCTCAGATATTTGGCAGGCCTATCCAGTATGGTCCGGTTTGTAATGCTCTCCCTTGCTTCTCACACAGACATGCCTGATGTTCCATACTAGAAGTTCTAGGCCATGACTTTCCTGCTCTGCAGAGCCAACACTTCACAATCCCATCCCCTAAGAGACAGGAGCGTTGTGAAGAAATGGATGGGCACAAAATCTCCATGCACCATGAGGCCTTATCAGAGGTGCTGGACACCTTCAGCTCCCACTAACTCCAGCTGGAGTAGAGAGCGTTCAGTGCCTTTAAAAATCTAGCCACAGGAGGCCTTCTCTGAAGCATGATGATAAACCCAACCGCTTCTCCATGCAGCCTGGCCTGGTCCCATGCTCTTGGGATGGTGTCCTGGAGTGGCAGCATAAGTCAAGTTTGCTGAACATGGTGGCTAGGAGGTGGATGTCTCCAAGACTTTCCTGGGGATGGGGGTGGTGCCTGAATCAGATACTGAAGCTGTGGATCGTATTCAGCTGTGTAATAGCAGTGTAACCCATCAAGCTTCGTGGAGCTGCTGCAGAGTAGAGCTGGGTGAATACCTGCTTTTTTTCGCATCACTGATGGTTCCAAAAAATCAAGGGGGGGGAATTGTTTGATTTGACCTGAAACACAATTCATAACATTTTTCAATTTTTTTCAAAATAAAATTGAGGGAAATTTAGAAACAAAGTCATTTTGAGTCAAAAAAATAAAAACGTTTTGAGTTTGTTGGAATTTTGTTTTGACCAAAACAAGTCTGCAAATTCAGCATGAATTCCCAAAACATTTCAGTCAAGCTGAATCTGCATTTTTTCCCCCAAAAAACATTTTGCTCAAAACATTTCACCCAGATTTACGCTGCGGTCTCATAGGAGTGGGACTCAGACCCTTGTATTCCCCTCGCAGAGATCTCCAAGCAGCCAACTGAGGGTTGGTCATTGCTGGGCCTGCTATATTTAAACCAGGGATCTAAATATGACAGTCTCTAGCATGCCAGGCCTCCGAACCACCCTGTCCCCTAAAAGAGTAAAGCACTTTATCTGGAGGATGGCGTGGATTGCACCCTCGGCAAGTTTGCAGATGACACTAAACTGGGAGGAGTGGTAGATACGCTGGAGGGTAGGGATAGGGTCCAGAGGGACCTAGACAAATTGGAGGGTTGGGCCAAAAGAAATCTGATGAGGTTCAACAAGGACAAGTGCAGAGTCCTGCACTTAGGACAGAAGATCCCATGCACCGCTACAGACTAGGGACCGAATGGCTAGGCAGCAGTTCTGCAGAGAAGGACCTGGGGTGACAGTGGACGAGAAGCTGGATATGAGTCAGCAGTGTGCCCTTGTAGCCAAGAAGGCCAATGGCATTTTGGGGTGTATAAGTAGGGGCATAGCCAGCAGATCGAGGGACGTGATCATTCCCCTCTATTCGACATTGGTGAGGCCTCATCTGGAGTACTGTGTCCAGTTTTGGGCCCCACACTGCAAGAAGGATGTGGATAAATTGGAGAGAGTCCAGCGAAGGGCAACAAAAATCATTAGGGGACTGGAACACATGACTTATGAAGAGAGGCTGAGGGAACTGGGATTGTTTAGCCTGCAGAAGAGAAGAATGAGGGGGGATTTGATAGCTGCTTTTAACAACCTGAAAGGTGGATCCAAAGAGGATGGATCTAGACTATTCTCAGTGATAGCAGATGACAGGACAAGGAGTAATGGTCTCAAGTTGCAGTGGGGGAGGTTTAGGTTGGATATTAGGAAAAACTTTTTCACTAAGAGGGTGGTGAAACACTGGCATGCATTACCTAGGGAGGTGGTAGAATCCCCTTCCTTAGAAGTTTTTAAGGTCAGGCTTGACAAAGCCATGGCTGGGATGATTTAGTTGCGATTGGTCCTGCTCTGGGCAGGGGGTTGGACTAGATGGCCTCCAGAGGTCCCTTCCAACTCTGTTATTCTATGATTCTATGAATTTCATGGGGAAGATACAGCTCCCCTGCAGGTTTTGCTAGGAAGTCAGGCAGACCAAATACCCACAAGTCCCTTGGGTCTCCACTGGTTCAGAGAAGAAGAGCATTGTAACTCCCCAGTATCTTCCTGCTTGTCACTGTGCTGCACTGGGAACATCATGTTGACAAAGGAAGAGATCCCCCCCCCCACCCCGTAACATGCACTAAAAGAAAACCTTCATTCCCTGCTAGCAGTAGAGGGACTGTGGCTCACAGCTGCACCGTTCTGATTCCTTCCAGAAGATGGCAGTGGTGCACGGGCCTATCAGCCAGCTCATTGCACCATTGAGAAAAGCCAGCATTAAGGGACAGTATATATGTAAAATTATACAGGCGCATCTAACATCTGTCACCCAGCCGCACGCATCCCGCCGTTGCACCCTGGATCCCTGCAGCTATAAGACTTTGGAATATTAACTCCTCAGGTAGCAGCAGTCATTACCCTGCTTCATGGGGCTGGCCAGTAAGAACTGAAGCCAATCCTCCCAGCTGAGGTTCTTGTGCAAGCTAATTCCCCCTCCACCAGCTGGTTGCTTTGATTTTTTCATGGGGATGCTGGGCTCTTTTCCTCCCAGCCGGAGCAAAACCCCAGGGATGTGCTGGGAGTGGAAGAAGCCCGTAAAAGCTCCATTAAACAGTCAGTTTTATCAACCCAACTCACACGAACATGAGAAAACCGTGACATGATCAATCAGGTCTGAAAATTAATTATGATTACACCCTGTAATCTCGATTATGATTGATTAATTGATTCACCAGCCCCTTGCAGCTGCAGTCCCTACATAGGAATTTTAAGACGCAGCACAATGACCAGCTCTACTGCAGTTTGGGATTGGAGGCCTCGAAAGAACAGGACTGCCTTGGAAGGGATAGATTTCAATCCAAGGCAGCTTCTGTAGCGCTGCTCCCAGTTTGCCATCCCTGTCCCTGCTTAAACCCTCACCAGCCCCTAACGAGGGCCAAGCTGCAAATGAAGCTGGAAAGTGAAAGGGAGTCTAATGTGTCTTTACACCTAGCTCTTATACAGAGATTTTCATCTGTAGAGTTCAATGCTGTTTACAAAGAAGGGCAGTACCATTACCCCCATTTTACAGATGGAGAAACTGAGGCCCTGAGCAGGGCCGTGACTTGCTCGAGGTCACGCAGCCAGTCAGTGAAGCTGGGAATACAGCGCAGAGCTCCTGAGCCCCAGTCCAGTGCTCCACCCACTATAGACCACACCGCCTCCCAAATCAATTGGAGCTGGCTCTGGTTCTGAGCTCCACATCAGAACGCTGCATCCCTGAGTTGGCCTCACCTTGACTTTTGATTTTGCCCTTGCCAAAGAAATGTCACAGTCAAACTGAGAGGAAACAGAGGCATGAAACAAACTGCCCAAAGTCACAGAGTATGTCAGCGACAGAGCTGGAAAGAGACCCAAGGGTTCTCGATTATTAATGCAGGAGCTTACGCAGTAGAGCACATTTCCTCTCCGAGTCAAGATGCTTGGATTCCAACCATTGCAGAGAAGTTTGAGCTGCACAGTCAGTTCCAGCCCAGTTGTTCTCTTTTAGCCTGTGACAGTGAACAGCAGGTGCCTGAACTGTGATATGCTTCACGTTTCTAATGGTGCCTTCCCTCCCACAGGATCCTAAATGCTATATGTATAGGAATGGCTCTTCCTGCCACTGAAATGCAGCCACCTCTGATATAGGGACCCAGCAACTGTTCAATGGTACGGAGCAACCGTATACAACAGAAAGCTTCCCTTTGAAACGGCAGGGGGAATTTAAGGAAACAAAATGTAATGCCAAGTCTAAGACCCCTGCTGTTATGCTGATGAGAGAAAGACAGTCTAAGCCTAGACAACACTGCTTTGTTGCTGAGCCTACATGCTTACACACTCCATATTCCTATGCTGCTGATATTAATTGACTTTCTATTTCAATCAATGCATGGAACGTTAGGATGTACCAATCCCTGCACTGGCAGGGGGGATGGACGGGATGACCTAATAGGCATTCACAAAAAGAAAAGGAGTACTTGTGGCACCTTAGAGACTAACCAATTTATTTGAGCATGAGCTTTCGTGAGCTACAGCTCATGCTCAAATAAATTGGTTAGTCTCTAAGGTGCCACAAGTACTCCTTTTCTTTTTGTGAATACAGACTAACACGGCTGTTCCTCTGAAACCTAATAGGCATTTTGCATCTTTAGATTCTGTGACTTACGTGCCCAAGGGCTCGATGCACTCAGTATGCGCAGCAGCAAACAGGTTAGTCTGGTTATCAAATACAATAGGCCAAAGAGCTCATCTGCACCATAAAAACACACCTACTTCAAAGACCCGCAAGGTCACACCAGTGGGTGGGCCTGCTAAGCACAGCACCAGAGTTAGCTCTGTCTGCTGGACTAGGGCTTCAAAGGGGACACATATGTATGTACAAAATATCTGAATGGTTATATAGTTTACGATAGCTTCTAGCGACCCTGACCCCATTGTGCTGGGCACTGCACATAGTGAGGAAAGCTGGGTGGGAAGTGCTTTCCCCATCCGGCAAACAAAGTTGGGATATCAGAAAATCATCCCGAATTGAATCTGGAACGTTCTGACAAAGTTTTCTGTTTGAGTCATTCGAGATGTTTCGTTCCGAGCATTTCAAAACATTTCATTTAGATTTCGACCATTTTATTTATGTGTTTATTTATTTTTACTATAATTAGGTTAGATTTCTAAGCAAAAAGTAGATTTGAACCAGAAAACTGGAATCTTTTGTTTCTAAAATATCAAATTGAAAAGTCGATAGTTTCTAAAAAAATTTCTTAATGGATATGAAAAATCTGTCAAACCCACCTTTTGTGGCAAATGGTTCTTGTTTCGACACATTGGCACTGTTTGACACTGAGTGAAATTTCCCAACCTGCTCTGACAGACAGAGATTCCCCCTGCCCCTGCCTGCCATCGAAATAAATAAGATGCAAAAGCAGCATAGAGAGTGGAAGCATCTTGCTCAAGGTCACACACACCAGATCAGTGACAGAGCTGGGAACAGAACGCACAACCTCGGCATACGAGCCCAGTGTCCTAACCACTACCTAGCACTGCCTCTCCTTAGTTGTGCCACTGTACATAGACTGATTACAATAGAGATGGATGAAGGGTGGGGAAAATGAAGCCTGCTTGACCCTATTTTGCAGATGTGAAAGTGAGGGACAGAGATTAAGGGACTTGCAAAGGGCACCGGTGACAGAGCTCAGAATAGAGACTATATACCTTGGACCCAGTCTAGTGCATTGGCCACTGTCCTCTCTGATGCACAGCTGTCGAATTAATTGGAGACATAAGTCTTCACAGGTTCAGGCCCCCGATCTGCAGAACCTCCAATGCTGACAAAGTTACAGTCTGGATCTGAATTTTCCATCTGATCTAAACTCACCGGGCAGCCTCCCCCACGTCCCCTACTCTGCACGGCTCCCCCGCCCCCCCGCCAATCGAGCCATCTGCATTCTGCTCAGCCGCAGTCTCCATTTGGAATCATTTCCTGGGGGCAGCCAAGGAATTGGAGTGGTCAGAAAACAAATGATTTCAAATAAGCCAGTATTAATAGCATATTGATAAACAGAGTGGAGCATTGATGAGGTGATGCGAGCAGGAAAGGCTTCCCAGGGAATCTCCAGGGGAAATTTTCCAAAGGCTTAAAAAAAAAAAAAAAAAAAAGCATGTTTTTATTGTAATTTTTTGTTTGCCATCCCAGTCGGAAGCGCTGAGGTTATTGACAAAAGACCTGTAGAGGTGCCAGCTACCCTGCTACCTCCACCCTCCACCTCTGCAGCCAGCTACTAATCCTGTGATTTATTTACTATCCATGAATACTGAGTGAAATCAGAATAATGGGGCACTTAGCCATGTTACTGAGAAATCACTATTGTGATGCAATTCACTCCAATTAATTAAGCCTTTTTTGTTACCATTATTCCTTGTTTTACATTTTGTTTTAAAGTTCCAACGATTGGGTGCATTCACTGCATTGTAGTGAGGGGCTGATAGCTCTGGCAAGAAGACATACACATGCTCGGAGCTCTCTGCACACAGCTCCACGGCGGCACCTCAGTCCTACCTGGCACCCCTTTTTCCCTGCTGGTCCATCCTAGGTTCTTCCCACATGCCACTCTGCCAATGCGACCCGCTCTTGCCCTCCAGCTCCACTGCTGTTCAACTCCTGGGGACTCCACACGCAGATCTGCCCACGCAGTTCAATCCTGCCCACCGTCCCCACTGCTCTTGCAGTCCTAAGCGTCTCAAACACATTGGAAAAGGCCCTGGGGGTTTTCGCCTTCCTCTGCAGCGTGGGGCACAGGTCACTTGCTGGAGGATTCTCTCCACCTTGAAGTCTTTAAACCATGATTTGAGGACTTCAATAGCTCAGACATAGGTGACAGATTTATTGCAGGAGTGGGTGGGTGAGCTTCTGTGGCCTGCATTGTGCAGGAGGTCAGACTAGATGATCATAATGGTCCCTTCTGATCTTAATATCTATGAAAACACATCTCAACAAATATCCCTCAATCTTGACTTCCTGTCCCCCCAGCTATTCCAGTCCTGGGCTTCCGCCATGCAGCCAATAGGGTGACCCAGCAATTGCTGGCTGCAGGCCCAGTCCCTTGGAAGCCTCGGTCAGATGGTGTATGTTAGAGCAGCCCTGGGGGTGCACCGAGAGACCTAGCTGATGCAGATTGGCCCCAGAAACCCAGAGCCACATAGGTGGCTTAGCACTACTTTCCTCTCCCACAGAGAGTCTGACCCAGCTCTATCTGTGGGGAGGGGACGCAGATGAGAGTTTGGGTTTTAACCAAAATTTGCCTGTCCAAAATTTAAAAGGTAATTTTTATATCTGGGGCAATAGGCTATGCTTTTCCTGGTATATATCCACCTGTCCATCACCGTGGTATCTGGGACATGCTGGTTTGAAAAGAGAAGCCTTAAGTACAGAGTGGGAAATATAACTATTTAATCAGATGTGGACTATTGCTTTTCTCTTGGGTTGGGCAGGGCAAGTTTTTTCAGCCTTAGGATCTCTCCTTTCCACTTCCCCGTCCTTCCCTAAGCCTGATCACCTTTCCCCAAGATTCAGATCTTATCCCTGAGTCCATCACCAACACTCAGGCCTGGTCTACACACTACTGAATTAAGTCAATGTAAGCTGCATCTCTGTAAGTATCTGCTCTAAAACGTAGCTCCCACCGACGTAACTCGCCCACTACACCGACTTAATAGCTTCCCCTCTGCGAGAGGCGAAGAACCAGTGTCAATGTAGTTAGGTTGATGCAATGTCAGATTGGACATTGTGTTGCTTATGTCGACTGTTGCTGCCTTTCAGAAGCTGTCCCCCAATGCTCCACCCCCCACATTGACAGTTCAATCAGTGCAAGCGCTCCTGGTGAGAACATCTGCTGCTGCCACAAGGAGCGTAGCGTGGACGTGCAAAAGTGATCTAATTACTGTGGTGGCTTTACGCTGACGTAACTTAGGTCGACTTAATTTTGTGGTGAAGTGCTTGGTTGGGGAATATTCTCCAGCAACCTGGTTTGTGCAAGCTGGGTGTGTTTGTCTCTTGGAGTCTGAGAAACATTTTAACACTGGCTCCTGGGCCTGTCACTAACAGTGACAATACTTGGCGCTTCAATAGGGCTTTTTCAGCTGGAGAGCTCAAAGCGCTTTCCATGGTGGTTCAGCAGCATAACCTCCATTTTATGGATGGGTAAACTGAGGCACCAAGTAGGTAAGTGACATGTCCCAGGACACTCAGCAAATCAGTGGCAGAGCCAGGAAAAGAGGCCAGGTCTCCTCACTCCTAGTGCTGCACTCAGTCCGTGAGCATTGGCCAAGGCTAACTTCACTGCTATCTTTAAAGTGCTCTGAGAATCTCTAACAAAAGTTTATTATTCTTCATCTCAGGATGGTCTGACCTGCCTCACATCCCTTGGTTTTATTTTCAATAAAATGTATTATTTACGCGAGATCAGATGGCTCAAGAGAATGGACAGCCTCTTTTGCTCTATGATAGCAAAACCCACTAGGGAGTGTGTATTTCAGACCCTCCTCTGGGCGTAGCTATAGGGGATAGAAGTTGTTACAGCCGCACTTATTATGCTTGAGCTCATGCTATATGCGTGCAGCCTGGAGGTCCCTGGTTCAATCCTGCTGCTAAAATGACAAGGTGGATGAGGTCATAAAGGTATTGGACTAACTTCTTTTGTTGGTTAAAGAGACAAGCTTTCGAGCGCCACAGAGCTCATCGTCCGGTGAGTGGGAAATGTACTCGGGGTGCCACAATTAAATACAAGGTGGAACCGATTGTTTAGCATCAGGAGTTAACACATATTTCAAGGGGCTAGGTGGGTGATAGGCATCCAGATGCCTAGAAGAAAGCAGTAGTCCACATGCCCAGAGACAGAAACAAAGGCACAAAGGGAACTTTTCCCCTGGAAAATTTAGGCACGGAGTGAATTTAGGCACCTACAGGGTTTAGCAGGAGTTTTGTGGATCGCTGGGGAGCCAAAACTGGGACTTAAGCACCTAACTAAGGGGTTCAGAAAGCTAAGAACTTTTGTGGATCCCTTCCAACATGCCCTGAAAGAGACTTATTTTTCCTCATTTGTTTTCTCCTCACACTTGTTCAGTGTGAGCAAATTTCAACTTCCGACCGTGACTCTCCCCTCAGTTGCAGCTGTGTAAATCAGGAGTTACTTCCCTGAAGTTAATTGATTCGCATTTACTTAGGGGAAGTTTACCAGCCTAGTTAAAGCACTATAATTATATATCTCTAGTTAAACCAGTATAACTCCCTATGTGTACATCTTATTCCAGAAGAAGTGTCCACTGGAGGAGTTGGTTTAACCATAGAAGTATAATTATAGTGGTTTAATTAGGCTGGTAAATTTCCGCAGGCAACCAAGACAAAATGTGGGGTTGAGGCTAGCCAGACAAGTCAGCAGGATTCAGCGCAAAGAGGTTTATCAAAAGATGGTACCAAAAATTATTTTAACCCCCCCCCCAAAAAAAACGGTCCAAATCCATAACATCAGGCCATTTACCCATCCAAAGTTCTCCACATGTCTTACAGATCCAAGTGACCCTGCCTCATCAGTCCTGCAACCCACCTCTTTGGGTGGGAGGGACAGGAGTTTTATAAAGGGCTTCCCTACCCAGAACCCAGTCACTTGCTGGAGGATTCTCTGCTCCTTGAGGTCTTCAAACTACAATTTGAGGACTTCAATAGCACAGATATAGGTGTGAGGTCTTTTTTAGGAGTGGTGGGTGAAATTCTGTGGCCTGCATTGTGCAGGAGGTCAGACTAGATGATCATAATGGTCCCTTCTGACCTAAATATCTATGAATCTATGAACCCATTGCAGAGAAGTGAAGTCCCACCCCTGTCTCTCTCACTGATTGACAGTTTATCTACCCAATCATTCTTAGCTGTACAAGACTTTCACCCCATCACACCTTAAAACTGGTTTAAGTGGGAGGAGTTGAGTTGTTGGCCAGCTGTTCAGGTCAACTACTTACTATTCATGGTTCATACTCCACTTACAGTATATAGTATATATAATGATACTGTACATATCTATCTATCCCCATATACATACCCTCTTTCTCTCTCTCCATACACATATTTATTTATCTGTCCATCTATCTGATATGCCCATTACAACTTTACCTACATACTGCAGTAAATAGAGCTCAAAGTGCAGCACAAAGGTGGACAGGTGTTATCCCTGTGTTACAGGCAGAGCAGCAACAGAATGGAGGGGCTAAGGCTAGAATTTTCACAGATTGAGATTGGCACCCATAAATCACATGGTATTGTGTCTGTTTCCTGGTTGGTTGTCGGAAACTTTTCAGCAGGGGAGATAGTGCAACCGACTGTTTGGTGTGTGTGATAACGCATCCCTGCCTGTGCTTGATCCATAGCAGATACAAGTCTGTTAAAGACCCAGTTGAGGGCTTTACTCAAGCTACACAGACTCATGGGTTAGCTTTGGAGGTCCTGGGTTTGGTTCCTTATGATCTCTGTAGGATGATCAGCAGAAGGGGAACAGTGAATACTCTGGCCCACACGTAGGTAGTACATTAGTACAAACAGCAGCCATTCCCTCATCTCCATGACCAAAAATCTACCAGACAGCTGTTCAGAATTCAAGCTCATATTCCCAGATGCTTGTGACGGGCAGGACTCACCCCTGCGGCACCTCCTACTGGTTCCTGGGAATTAGCTCTGTTTCCAGCTCCGGAGCACCCAGGCCAGTGTCCTGCTTCTGCTGGCCCCCCTGTCCCTCCCGGCTCCCAGTACCCTTTCTCTTGGGGTGCTGCCCCATGGGAGTAACCTCCACACTCTAGGTCTCCCCTCCCAGGGGAACCCCCACCCTCTACCCCCATCCTCATGTCAGTATAGGCTACTGCCCAGTCACCATCTAGCCCCCATTCACTGGGGGCAGACTGCAGTATCTAAGCCACTCATCATAGGCAAGAAGGGGTTTGGACTTGCTGCCTCTGCCCACCCGTGGGCTGCCCCCTGCAAGCCCAGTACCCTTTCTCGCCTTACACTAGGCCTGCAGCCTGGGGGGTTTCCAGCCTGGAGCTCCCGCAGCTCCTCTGGCCTTCCCCGAGCCCTGCTCCACCTTAGGAACACAGGTACGCTCCCCAGCAACCAGGCCCTTCCCTCTCAACATCGAGACTGAGACTGACTGTCCTCCTCCTTCTGGCCCACTGCCCTCTTATAAGGGCCAGCTGGGCCCTGATTGCACTGGCTACAGCTGTGGCTGCTTGGCCAATCAGCTTTTCCCTAGCAGCAGCCCTCTCCTGGGCTGCTTTTAACCCCTTCAAGGCAGGAGCGGGGTGACCACCCCGCTACAATGCTGTTATGCAGGATCTCAGCACCTTCAGTCATAAATGTCACCATAACGCAGTTAAGTAGATGCAAGGAACTGGTTAAAAATAAAACAAGTCTGTTGCTTCACCCACTGCCTAGCTTTCCTTCCAGCTCCTTGGTAATAGTGTTCAACCTCGTGTCAGTTTTATCCCGGATATAATTACACCCACTGTTCCAGTATAACCCTTTCCCAAAAGGCATCACACACTTCCTGGCTGTGTTCACCAGTTGGAAAGAAAAGAAGGCAGCTGAGGAAAAGGGGGAGGGGATGTTCTGAAGACCCACAGGAAAAATCAAAAATCCAACAAAAACCCTGACTCCGTCCCTCTGGAACCAGTCCCCCCTTTGGGGTGTGCTGTCCAGCCACATGGCTTGATGACTTCCCCAATGCCCACCTCCGATTAAAGCAATTGACACACCGTTGAATTAAAATGACACTATCTCTTTAACAGAGAGAAGACAAAAATTATTGGTGCCCTGGACCCCACTGGGAGTAAATTCATACTGCCGTATTGATTAGATTTTTTCCCTTTTGCCTGATTCCCACAGCCTCCTGGGTAATGAAGATTAAGCTTCAAGCCCTTCTGATATTACTTTGAAATGCAGAAACCCTCAGAAAAAGAGATTATGTTTGTTCTCTTCTTGGGAGACCAGCAAATATCGTTAGGGATGGACCAATATCTGCCTATTTTCCCCCTTGCCACTTTTTTGAGCAAGCAGGCTATATCTGTGTGTGTTATATCTGTCTCTATGTCTCTATCTATCTAGCTATCTATCTTTAATGGTAAGGACTCATTTGATTTGACTGGTGTTAAATTGCAGTGGAGAGCTCGGGTGAATTCAGGAGACAGCCACCTTAATACCAGACCAATTAATTATCAGCACTGTTATGACAAAGGCTAGATGGGATGAGTGCTAGCAACAAGGCTGTAATTCCTAGGATCCTGTGTGACTCGGGAGTGGTCCCACGTATTTAATTTGGGTCACTTGGGATTTCCCATGGCATAATGAGTTCAGAGTCTAGTCACTAGGCCTGAATCTTTTCTTGCTTCTGCTCATTTAATACCATTGACTTTAATTATATTAAACCAGGTGCAAGCCCGTGCTGTAGGTGTAAAATAGCCTAAAATAGCTGAGGATTTAAGAATTGGACAGTAACAGACCGCGAATCCCAGGGGTGACGGAACCTGGTGACATACTAAACAAAAAGAGCTCTCCGCCCTGCTTGTAGCTTTCCATCGCTTCACACCGACTCAAAACTAGTTTTAGGTTTCAGCGGGACACACAGACAGAATGACTATCCTGGAATCCGATACCACAGATTGCAGTAATAAGATTCCAGCGGCATCCAGGAGCCCCCCTGAGCTAGGGGCTGTACCTAAACATAGTGAGAGACTATGCCCCAAAGAGCTTCCAGTTTAAATAGACAAGGCAGTGGAGTGAGCAAGTATTATTATCCCCACTTTACAGATGGGAAACTGAGGCACCGAGAAATGGAATGACTTACTTGAGGTCACACAAAGAGGCAGAACTGGCAAGTGAACCCAGGTCTGCTGAGCCCCCAGGAGCTGCTACTATGCCAAATTCAGCCTTCCTTTCAATGGAGTTACTCCTGATTTACACCTGTCCAAGGGCTCACTCCTGCAAGGTGCTGAGTGCCACCAGCTTCCACGGAGTTTATGTGGAGTTTAAGGTGCACCGTGCTCCCAGGAGGTGCTCAGCACTTTGCAGAATAAAGCCCTTGGGTGGAGAAAGAATCAGGCCCATTGACTCCACTGAATTTCCTCCCCTTTCGCACCCGTGCAACTGAGAACAGAATCAAGCCCTCAGTGGGCAGAAATTACCCTTGGCCCCCTCCGCCCCTACCGCCTGCGGCTTTCTCATTGCAAACAAACATACCCTTGTTCTTAAGATAATGAGACAGCCCGGGGTGAAAAAAAGATTTATGGAATTTGGAATATTTGCAAACCAGCTTAAGCGAGCCAGATGCTCAGCTGGGGTAAATAGACAGACATTGCTCCAGGGGCTTCAATGGAGCTGGACCCATTTGTTCTGGCAGAAGAACTGGCCCAAGAACTGTCGGTAGCTTTGGCTCTGCAGGCAAGTCAAGTAATGGAGCCTGACTTGGCTGCTCCTTTGGGTCTTGGCAGGGTCCTGTTTAATTAAACCTCTGAGGACCCAGCCAGAAGAGCTGATCCCCTGCAGTGAACAGAAATAAATCCAAATGAGATTGCCTGGCCAGAGAAGCTGCTGGAAGCAGAAGCTCTGCCACGGACTTAAACCTAGTTTGGCCACAGTTTTTAGTATTATGTGTATCATCCGAGCTCCCGCATTCCGAGCTGAAGTCAGGGCTCCCTTGTGCGGGGTGCTACACGGACACATAGTAAGAGGCAGTCCCTGCCCTAAAGGACTCACAAGCCAGAGAGACAACGTGTTGGAGGAGAAGCAAAACAAGGAAGTGACCTGCCCTGGGTCACCCAGCAGGTCAGTGGCAACGCTGGGAATAAGACACAGGTTGCCTAGTCCAGCAGTTACAGCTCTGCTTTTGGCTTTTGGAAAAACTTTTTCACTAAGAGGGTGGTGAAACACTGGAATGCGTTACCTAGGGAGGTGGTAGAATCTCCTTCCTTAGAGGTTTTTAAGGTCAGGCTTGACAAAGCCCTGGCTGGGATGATTTAACTGGGAATTGGTCCTGCTTTGAGCAGGGGGTTGGACTAGATGACCTTCTGTGGTCCCTTCCAACCCTGATATTCTATGATTCTATGATTCTATGCTGTTCCCCCAGCACCTCTGAGGACTGAGCCCTGCCTGGCTGGAGCAATCACTGCAGCGGACAACACTCCCTGCCTTGGGCGAAGCCAAAGCTCATGTGAGCGACAGCTGGCTAGAAGACCCTGGGAACGGTCCACAGTTGACACACTGTTGCAAATAATGTTCTAGTCTGCACCAGTGTTTCAACTGGGGTGGAGCCTGAGAACTGAGTGGCAGCTTGTAACTAAGGCTGCTGTTTTTCTCCCTGGGGTCCTTTTCTATGTGTAGTGACTGTTATCAGTTGTGTTCAGGGAAGCCACGGGAGTCAGTGGCCGCAGACAGGAACATCCCAGCTGTGGCAGAGACCAATGGGATCTCACTGGATGGGTTAGGGTGCCGGGCAGGCAAGAGGGGCTAGAAAGAGCATGTGCGTGCACTTTATAGATGGAAGTCATTGCTCTTATGTTCAATCCGGAATGCCTTGCTCAGGCAAAGCTCTCCTTGCAGTGAATGGGCCACAATCTAAGGTCCCTGCTCCTGCAAAGGGCCAGGCAAGCAGGGACACTTACCCCCATGTGCAACCCCATAAGATTAAAGGGGTTCCACCCAGGACTAAGGACCCACATCCCTGTGGTTCCCTTTGTAGGGGTGTAGCCTCGGTTTCCCCTTCTTCCTCTCAAGTAGCCTCTCCTCTTACTCTGGCCAGCTCCTTTAGATGTACAAACTGAGGGCCTGATTCTGCTACCCCGCACTCACATCCAGTAGAGCCTCCCCCACCCCCAGCTTCAGTGGGACTCTTGTGGAATAAGCTGCTACCTCAACATAGAATCATAGAATCATAGAATCTCAGGGTTGGAAGGGACCCCAGAAGGTCATCTAGTCCAACCCCCTGCTCAAAGCAGGACCAATTCCCAGTTAAATCATCCCAGCCAGGGCTTTGTCAAGCCTGACCTTAAAATCCTCTAAGGAAGGAGATTCTACCACCTCCCTAGGTAACGCATTCCAGTGTTTCACCACCCTCCTAGTGAAAAAGTTTTTCCTAATATCCAATCTAAACCTCCCCCTCTGCAACTTGAGAACATGAGTTCTCCCCCACTTGCAACATGAGTGAGGCTGTCAGAAAAGGTCCCTGTGCAAGGAGCCAGGGGTTTCCAGAACTGGTGGGAAAACAGAATTTCCATCCCAGGGAAAATTCTGACATTTGGACATTTGTTTTCATTCCAAATCAGAATGAAAAGTCAAAACTTCTCACAGGACAGAGGTTCTGAACAATTTCAATTCAGAAGCCTCAAAACGTTTTGTTTCGATCAAGTGAAATGTTTCATTTTGATAATGTCAGAACGTGATCTACAATATTCCATATAAGGCACACTATTAAATATAATATACACCTATGGTATGATCTATTAAATGAATATTATAATCTGCTATAAAAGTTGACATGCAACTAAATGATAAAGTCAAAACAAAGCATTTCTACTTGATAAAAACAAAGTATTTTGACATGTTCGCAATAAAACAAGAAAATCAGAATCATTTGTACTAACTTTATCCCTTTGAGAATTTCATCGAAAACTACGTGTTCCCATGAAACATTTTTATTTTGGTGACGGAAAACTGCTCCCTCTAAGAATGTTCAAGCAGCTCTAGGAGTTACATCATCCCCATTTTCAAATCCTGGGCCACAGTGGACCATAGTTTTTTGGGGGTTTATTGTAGTAGGGAGTTCTGTTTAAAATCTGGTGGCGCAATGGGCCCAGTTTTCAAGGCAGCGCCACACGCTGACTGTTGGGCTATTGGACAAAATCTAGCCCTGGGGTAGTAGCCTCAACGGGAGCCGAGCTCTTTTTGAGATTCTGGCTCTGGTTACTGGTGCCAGGTGCTCAAAAGTCTGGCTGAAGATGACCACCTGGAGAATTGCTGAGCGCCTTAGAACTCCATCTCCCTTTAAAATCAACAGGAGTTGAAGCTGCTCTCAGAACCTCTCCAGAGCTGAGCCATTATTGCCTGGGCAAATGATACGTAACATCCTTCTCGAGTGCCCTTCGTGTTGACCCTCATAGCAAATCTCTGTTTTCTTCCATACCCACTCTTCCCCAGCTCTTTGTTGCTGTGGTTTGTTGACATCCGATATGCTCAGAGGGATTTATGTGTTAGGCACGACTCACAGGTCATGCCCACTCTTGGCCCCGTGCAGTCCACGGGGGGAACCTCCTTCAGTGAGACAGCCCTTCTCGGGGGTCCCTCCACCTCCTGGAGCCACACCTCTCTGAGCCTTAGCACACCTGTTTTTCGCCCTGGGCCCCCTCAGGGAGTCCACTTGCTCTGGACACCCAGCACCTCCACTCCCAGAGGGAATAATGCATCCCTGTTCTCTAGACTGCAGTGATACTCAGCTGGCATAAAACAGGAGGGTTTACTGAGCGTTTGACCACCGCATAGGAAACTCTCAGGGCCCTCAGGCCTGGCCTCTCTCAGCACAGCACATCCAAGCCTCCCCTGCATCCAGGCGGGGTCTACCTGCTCTCCCCCACTTCATCACACACGTCCATTGTTTTGGGTCTTTGTCCTACATTTAAGTCTCTAACAGGTTGAGACCAGAGGATTTGAGCAAACTAATTCTGAGATTGTGGCGAACTCTTCTGTGACCAGCCTGTATATGAATTCACTGCTGGTTAAAGGCACCAGATCCAGGGCACTGGAGGCTGGCGGGGACTACTCTGGGCTTGTGGTTGTGCCAGTCGTCTTCCTTTGGGTTCATTACAGATTTACAGGCCCCGGTCTCCTGTTTAGACCATCCCATCGCTGGCCAGGGTGGAAGCCTTTGAAGCAGGAAGATGTGCATGGAAGAAGCTTATTTGCGTTGCGTCCACAGTGGCTGGATTTTCAAAGATGTCTACGGGAGTCCAGTTCTCAGATCCAATCGCATTGCAGTTGGAATTGGGTGCCTAACTCCCTTGGGTTCCTTTGACAATCCCAGCCAATCTGGACACTGCACAAAGAAGCTTCCTCCACACACACGTCCCTGCTCCAAAGGCAGTGATCAGAAGGTCATTTGGTCACGAAGGGCTCTTGCCAGCCATGGGGCCAAACCCACTGCATTTGGAGACCCCCCTCAGCAGGATGCTGGGATGAAAATAAAGTGGGGAAGCTCCCGCCAAGCCTCCCAAACCTTCCCCAAGCCTGACTCATCTGAGCAGTGTGCTGTCCAAGCCCATCACGCGGGCTCGGCATTCTGCAGGGTCTCCTGCTTTTTTCGGTCTTAATAGGCTGGCTCTAACCATGTATGAAGTGATATTTTGACTCTTTATTTTTCTATCAATAAACTTTATTGTCCTTTTCTTGCAAACCCTTCAGCAATTAAAAAAAAAAAGAGGAAGAAGAAGACAAAGGGAGTTGATGTTTGACTGCTGGGCTATCACTTAAGCCCTTGTTCCTGTTTACTCAGGGCTTATTAGAGCTCATTCAATGCCTATAGCAGGGCTAGATCAATAGCTGCTGGGAGCAAGAGCAATTCCGCTTGGCCACTGTAGCCCATGTTGCAGAATTGATCGGCTTGGCTGCTGCAGTCTGAAAATCCATCTCTTTTTGCTCTCCCTTGCCAGCCGGGTTGCTAGGCAACGGGGGCTCCTTTGGGCAGTCATTGGTCAGTAGCAGCGGACAGTTCTCCATGTCCCTCAGTGGTCAGTTGGTCAGTTTGGGCTGCAATCTGTCCTCCAGGGTGGCTCCAGGCTTGCAGGGGAGATGGGGGCGTGTGGGGGGGGAGGAGAAGAAAAATCAATAGTAACTCACATTTAACCTTTCTTTAAAAAAATCTTTTAGAAAACTATATTGACCCATTCCTTATCACTTCGTACCATTGCTGCCTGGTCTGCAGGGTGTTTGGTTTCCTGAACATATGTACTTTAGTAGGCAGTTATTGCTTGATTCTTTTTCAAGGTACAGCACTTTTCTTTCTTTCTTTCTTTCTTTCTTTCTTTCTTTCTTTCTTTCTTTCTTTCTTTCTTTCTTTCTTTCTTTCCACACAAGTTTCACTGGTTTAGCTAAAGGCATGCTTTTAAACTGATTTGGTTAAACTGGTGCAAAACTCATGCGAATGCTCTTGAATTGATTTAAACCTGGTTTATGTCCATTTAACATAGTTTGGGAAGGAATCGACTTAAGCAAACCAATATAAGCCTGATTTAAATGATTTAGTAGTGGCCAGACAAGACTGATTTTACTTTGCAACTTTGTGTGTAGACAAGGCTTTCTTTTTTTCTTTCTTTCTTTCTTTCTTTCTTAGATCCATTAGGTAAAACATATCACTCTAGCTACAAGGATCCTAAGTCAACCATTCTTCTGGGTCCCATGTACGTCGGTGTCTTGCTTTCAGTCTTCAATATTTGATCCTAAAAGTGGTTCTCAGAATCTGAATTCCTATTTCAAAGTCCATCAGATAAATGCCTAAGACACAGGGTGTGAGTTAATTGTGCAAATTCTGTCTGCCAGGGTCTCCTTTCAATGAGATAACTCTCTCCTTTGCAAAACAGGCATCACAACAGAATGATTCCCTTTCTTCTTCCAAGGTGGTGTGTTCCTGATTATTTGGCTTGGCAAGAGCTTTTGAGATGTCTCTTAAAACTGCTTAAAACATTTAAGAGTCAGTGCAGGTGCTATTAGGTTTTACACAATGGTGGGGCAGGGGAAGAGTCTCAAGGGGATGAGGCAAAGGGATTTTCCACACTCTTGTATGTCAGAAACAGAACAGAGCTTGGAGGGGCCAAAGGAGGGAGTGAAAAAGGAGAGAGCATCATTGTCATATCTCTCCCCCTCAGAATCTATCCCAAAACATTTGTAATTACACGAAAAACTGAGTGTGACATACCACCGATACCATATTGTGTGTACAGAATACCCATGACAGCTATAGTTACCTGAGGTGATGTCTATATGGTACACTCCACTTACAGTATGTAGTATATATAACACTTTACATATCTGTCTATCCCCATACACCTACCTTCCTTCTCTCTCTCCATCACCTCTTTATTTATCTGTCCGTCTATCTGATATTCCCATCACAACATTATCTATATACAAGAGTGTTTGGAGTTCAAAGTGTGGAGCAAAGGTGGGCAAGGTGTCATTTTACAGGCAGGGTAACAAAAGAAAGGAGGGGCTCAGACCAGGATTTTCACAAACGGGTGCCTAACGCTGGGCACTTAAAGCCAAGTGCCTAAAGCCGTAATAAGGCATCCAAATTAAGTCTTCAGGAGTGTGGATGACCCATAGCTCCCACTGCAGCCAATGAAAGCCATGTGTGTTCAGTTCCACTGTAAATTAGGTCACTTTTATTAGCAACCCCTCCCCCCCCCCATGGATTTAGATGTTTCTCAGCTGGAAAATGTTAGGACGAATTAACTTAGCCGAAGTCATACAGCAAATCAGTGGCAAAACAGAGCCTGAATACTCTGACTCCTAGCCCTGGGCACATTCCATTTGACCACAGCTGCTTTAAGGGCCATATCATATACAGTTTGACCATGAAGTATACAGCATACTTAGATCATAAGCTCTTTGGAGCAGGGACTATCTTTTTGCTCTGTTTGTACAGCACCTAGCACAATGGGGTCCTGATCTGTGACTGGGGCTCGTAGGGGCTACCACAATATAAATAAATCATCATCAGTGGATAGGACACTGGATTGGGACTCAGGAGACCTGGTTTCTAGTCCTGGCTCTGCCACTGATGTGCTGGGTGACCTTGGGCAAGCCACTTTCCCCTCTGTGCCTCACTGTCCACGTCTGAAAAATGAGATAATAGTGCCGACCGCATTTAGAAAGCACTTTGAGATCTATTGATTGAACTGGGCTATAAAAGACCCAGGGATAATTATTATCATTATCTAGTACATGCACTATGCTTACAGTAAACCATGTACAGGAATAGACACATATGATATGACGGCCTGCACTTTGATGGACATGTGCATGACAGTGCATATTCTAACATAGGTGTTCGGTGTCATACAAGCTATGGGAAAGTAATGACAAAGGTACTTCCACTAGACCAGTGCCTCTCAACCTTTCCAGACGACTGTACCCCCTTTCAGGAGGCTGATTTGTCTTGTGTACCCCCAAGTTTCACCTCACTGAAAAACGACGTGCTTACGAAATCAGACATAAAACATACAAATAAGTCACAGCAACTGTTACTGAAAAATTGCTTATGTTCTTATTTTACTATATAGTTATACAATAAATGAATTGGAATATAAATATTGTACTTCCATTTCGGTGTGTAGAGAACAGTATAAAAAAGTCATTGGATGAAATTTTAGTTTGTACTGACTTCACTGGTTCTTTTTATGGAGCCTGTTGTAAAACTAGGCAAATCTCTAGATGAGTTGATGGACCCCCTGGAAGACCACTAACAAGGGGTACATTGCACCGCTAACAAGTTCTCCAAATAGGGCTTAAAAGATGCAGAGTCCATGTACTGAACCCCTGAACAGGGGTGAATTTAGCCCTTGGTCCATATCATGCCACAATGTATACCTAGGATCCAGGTCCTTTTAAATAGAGCATATTCTTGACCCTACTGGTGACAGTTTTTCTCCTGACAAGTAATCATCTTCCCTAATTTACTTAGTAGCAGCCGTGTTAGTCTGTACCCACAAAAAGAAAAGGAGGATTTGTGGCACCTTAGAGACTAACTAAATAAATTTGTTAGTCTCTAAAGTGCCACAAGTCCTCCTTTTCTTTTTCCTAATTTACTTGTAATCCTCCTTCTCTTACATCTAATTCTCTTCCTCCTGCCTCAGTCACTCAGTTATCCATTTCCCCACATCCCATGGCTGGTAATTCTTCTCCTGTAGAAAGAATTTTAAAGGAACAAAGAGGGGAGAGAGAAAAGAAACATCCAGCCCCCGATTTTACTTGAGAACTCAAATCTGTTGGTTTCTTGCTGCAGAATTGGATTGGTTTGCTTAGAGTCATTGCCACCGTACTAGTGACTAACAAGCTTTGCAAGGACCAGGGATGGATGGGCTCACACTAGTGGTTCCCATGTTGTGGTTCGTGGGTGTCACTGGCCCATAGACATGGGCAGCGGGTATCATAGGCCAGAGGAGGCTAAGCCTTCCCTAACCCAGGCTGTGGCCCCACCCACACTGTGCCCTGAGGCAGCCTGGAGCTCATGGCTTGGGCCGGATGGCAGCCTGGGGGTTGGGCTGGTGGCCAGGGGCAAGTTGGGATGGCCCAGGGGTTGGAACGGGGGTTGGGACAGCTTGGGATGGCCCGGGGCGGCTTGGGCGAGTGTTTGGGCTGGCTGGCGGCCCGGGGGCCGGGATGGCCTGGGGGTTGGGCTGGTCGGTGTGGCTGGGGTAGGCTGTCTGGGGGCGATTGGGCCGCGATTCCTCCAGCCGTGGTGGGGGCTCAGGGCTCAAGCCATGAGGGGGGGATGACTCGCGGCTCTGGCTGCAGCGAGGGGGAGGCTTGGGGCTCTGGCAGGCTGGGGGTGGGGCCTCGGGCAGGACTGGGGGCTAGCCTCCTTGAAGGGGGGTTCACCCACCACTCATGCCCAAAGAGCCGTTGCTGGTGGTCCATGGAAAACTGACTGGTCACTTGGTGCTGGCTTCTCCCCATTTCTCTGCCTTAGTCCTGCCATGAGTGCAGGGGACTGGACTAGGTGACCTCTCGAGGTCCCATCCAGTCCTACGATTCTGTGAGTCTATGAACTTAAAAAATACATTGATTGCTTTCCTTAACAAATGCACACACTTGCTTGGGGCATCACAGGGAGGTAATCTGATCCCTGTCTGGAGAGGGTAGGGCTGGGAGAGGGGGAACAGGAGGGGAAGTGGGGCCAGGTGAGGGGAATGGAATGGGAGGTAGGGCCAGGTGAGGGGGAACGGGAGGGGAGGTGGGGACAGCTGAGGAGAATGGGAGGGGAGGTGGGGACAGGTGAGGGGGAACGGGAGGGGAGGTGGGGACAGCTGAGGAGAATGGGAGGGGAGGCGGGGCCGGGTGAGGGGAATGGGAGGGAAGGTGGGGACAGGTGAGGGGGAATGGATGGGGAGGCAGGGCTGGGTGAGGGGGAATGGGAGGGGAGGTGGGGCCAGGTGAGGGGAATGAGAGGAGAGGTGGAGCTGTGTTAGGGGGAACAGAAGGGGAGGCAGGGCCAGGTGAGGGGGAAGGGAGGGGAGGCGGGGACAGGTGAGGGGCATGGGAGGGAAGGTGGGGACAGGTGAGGGGGAACGGGAGGGGAGGTGGGGACAGGTGAGGGGAACAGGAGGGGAGGTGGGGACAGGTGAGGGGGAACGGGAGGGGAGGTGGGGACAGCTGAGGAGAATGGGAGGGGAGGCGGGGCCGGGTGAGGGGAATGGGAGGGAAGGTGGGGACAGGTGAGGGGGAATGGATGGGGAGGCGGGGCTGGGTGAGGGGGAATGGGAGGGGAGGTGGGGCCAGGTGAGGGGAATGAGAGGGGAGGTGGAGCTGTGTTAGGGGGAACAGAAGGGGAGGCAGGGCCAGGTGAGGGGGAAGGGAGGGGAGGCGGGGACAGGTGAGGGGCATGGGAGGGAAGGTGGGGACAGGTGAGGGGGAACGGGAGGGGAGGTGGGGCCAGGTGAGGGGAACAGGAGGGGAGGTGGGGACAGGTGAGGGGGAACGGACGGGGAGGTGAGGCCAGGCAATGGAGAAGCTCCTCACAGTCATCTGAAAAACTAACTCATTGTCTTCCTTCCAAACCCTCCTTAAAACTTTTCTTTTCCATGGTGCCTACAAAAAAACCTTGACAGCAGGTAAACCCTTGGTGCGCTGAGCCCACTGCTTACCATGCCGACCAATATTCTCTCATTATTTCCTTCTCCTCCCCCATTTGTCTGTATCTATCTGTTGCCGGTTTGTCAGCTCTCTGGGGCAGGGACCGTCTGTTTGTTTGTCGAGTGCCTAGCACCGTGGGATCTGGTCCATGACTTGTGCTCCTGGGTGCTACTGTGAGAAGACAAAAATCTGCTCCCCGCTGTGACGCTGGCAGACCAGGTGCCAGCTCATGCCAAGGTCCCCATGTCTCACTGAACACTGACAAATACATGGCTGGGACCGGTCTGGCTCACCTGTGTTAGGGTTGTTACAATCGGTATTAGAGTGACGATGTGTTTAGTGTTTAGACTTCATGAAATCCTTGTGAGGGGCTGCCTGCATTAATCTCACTTGCAGCAGCGGTATCCCACATTGTGAGGTAATACCCGAGGGCCTGGCTACGCTGCAGATGTAGAGCGCTGGGAGTTAACCCCGCCTTCATACAGCGCAGCAGGGAAAGCACTGCCGTGTGTCCACACTGACAGCTGCAAGCGCGCTGGCGTGGCCACATTTGCGGCACTTGCTGCGGCATTGGGAGTGGTGCATTGTGGGCAGCTATCCCACAGAGCCCCTCTTCCCATTCTGGGGCTGTGGCTTGTGGGAAGGGGGCGGGGAGTGCGGGGCATTCTGGGTCCCGTCCCAACGCCCCGTGATGCATCGCTTCGCATCCCAGCATTCCCTTTGCTTCCGTCCACATTTGGCTTTCAATGGTTTTTGCACTGCGCACTCTGTCTTCCCTTTCGGTCTGCGGGAATGGAGCCCGAAGTGCTGAGGAGTCTGCGGACGAGTCTCACCAGCGCGTCACGTTTGGCAATCGAGTTATTCCTTAAGATCCAAAGAGACAGTGAGGACTCCGACAACGATATCGACTCGAGTAACGCAAACGACACGAGTTTGCTTGTGGCATTCACGGACATGCTCACCACCGTGGAATGCCACTTTTGGGCTCGGGAAAGAAGCCCTGAGTGGTGGGATCACATCGTCAGGTAAGTCTGGGATGACGAGCAGTGGCTGCAGAACTTTCCGATGAGAAAAGCCACTTTCATGGGACTGTGTGCTGAGCTCGCCCCCACCCTGCGGCGCAAGGACACGGGATTGAGAGCTGCCTTGACGGTGGAGAAGTGGGTGGCTATTGCAGTCTGGAAGCTGGCAACTCCAGACAGCTACCGATCGGTTGCTAACCAGTTTGGAGTGGGGAAGTCGACCGTTGGAATTGTGTTGATGCAGGTTTGCAGGGCCATTAATCGCATCCTGCTCAGAAGAACCGTGACTCCAGGTAACGTGCATGACATCGTGGCTGGCTTTGCACAAATGGGTTTCCCTAACTGTGGAGGGGCGATAGATGGGATGCATATTCCAATTCTGGCACCAGCCCGCCTAGCCTCTGAGTACGTTAATCAGAAGGGGTATTTCTCTATGGTTCTCCAGGTGCTTGTGGATCACCGTGGGTGTTTCATTGACATTAACGCAGGCTGGCCCGGAAAGGTGCATGAGGCAGGCGTCTTTCATAACACAGGCCTGTTCAGGAAGCTGCAAGCCAGAACTTTTTTCCCAGACCAGAAGATCACCGTAGGAGAAGTCAAAATGTCCATTGTGATTCTTGGAGACCCTACCTACCCTTTGATGCCCTGGCTCATGAAACCCTACACAGGGAGCCTTGACAGCAGCAAGGAGCGGTTCAACAAGAAGCTGAGCCCGCAGAATGACTGTGGAGTGTGTTTTTGGCCATTTAAAGGGTCACTGGCACTGTCTGTATGTGAAGCTGGACCTCGCTAATAACAGCATCCCTGCAGTAATATCCGTGTGCTGTACCCTCCATAACATTTGTGAAGAGAAGAATGAAAGATTCACTCAGGCATGGAACTCGGAGGTTCAACACCTGGAGGCTGAATTTGAACAGCCAGAGAGCAGGGCTATTAGAGGGGCCCAGAGCAGGGCTGCAAGGATTAGGGATGCCTTGAGGGAGTAATTTGAGGCCGAAAGCCAACAGTAATGTCTGGTGTGGTGCCCTGCACAGGAGTGAAGTGTGGTAGGAATCTGTGTTTGCTACATATGATACGCTGACTTGCAGTGCCTGTTGCTTTCCTGGGCTAAGGTTTCTTTTACGTTCTGCAATAATAAAGAATGTTTTCAAAGCCAAAAAATCAATTTATTGAAAAGAAACACAACACAACTGCTGGGGAAACACAAAGGGCAAGGAGGTGAGATGGGGTGGGGTGGGGAACGGAATGGTACAATCACAGATTTGCGTATGTCCTGTCTGGAGTGCTGTGCAATGCGTGCTTCACTTCAGGATGGCTTCACCGCCTGGTGATGGGGGCTGAGGGCAGTGGATCAGGGTCGTAGTTTTCAGGGCTGGGTGGTGAAGCTACAGGTGTTGGAGGCAAGAATCCGGACATTGGGGAAAGTGGTTTGGAGGTGACATGGTGGCACAAAGGAAAGTTTTGGGATAAAGGCTGCGGGGGTGGGGGGCAGGCACGGTAGTGCTCTGCCTGCATGGCTACGAGCGCCTGGATCGAGTCCGCTTGGCTTTCCATGATGCTTATCAGCCGCTCTGTGCTTTGGTGCCAGCGATCCGCATTCTGCTGGCGGACCCTCCTTTCACTCTCCCGCCACTCCTGCACTTTTTTATTTTCATTAGTTGAATGCTGCATGACTTCATGCAACATGTCCTCTTTGCTTCTACGTGGCCTCTTCCTGATTCTTTGCAGCCTCTTGGCCGTTGATAACACGGACGACTGAGATCTCAAGGTTGCATATGTAAAGGCAAAATGCAACACTTAACAGAGGCGGCATTGTTCACACCAGACAGAGCAATGATTCCCCCATATTCAAGGCCAAGCACAGTCTACACAATAGCATAATTTGCCTGTCCCAAAGCGAGTGCACATAACCCGCGGGAGCCCCAAAATGGTGCGTAAACACAGGGTCACGCATGACTGTTTCATGGCTGTACTGCCCTCTGCCTTGGGGAGAGCCAACAGCAGCAGGAGGCCCCTATACTGAACACTGTCCCCATATTTTCCACAGGAGTTCGTCCTGGAAGAGATCTCGCTGCTGAGGCAAGCAAGGGAGGGTCTTCTACTGCAATGCGGCTTCTGCCCTGGCTCATATGCAGCTTGCCTGTGTGCGGCAATGGTCCCCCCGCCCCTCACAGCACCGTGGCACGGACAAGTTAGCCTGACTGGGACGAGGACAACAGTGGCTCGCCCAAGAAACCTGTGCAAGCGCATTGCCCAAGTTCTGGCTGAGACCTTTGAAGAGATCACTGAGGCCGATTGCCGCGATGTGAAAGTGCACATCAACATCCTATTCCGCATCTTCGCATGCATGCGGCCCTAACCCTCCTCGCCCCAAGAGCCCCCACCAAATAACTTCCTTCCCAAAATAAAAGCCACTTACCGGGAACCTCCTCTGGTGTTTGTCCTTCCCCAAGCACCAGCCGCCGCAACTGGCTACCTTCCTCCTGGCTTGAGAACGGCTCCTGGCTGCATGCATCTAGGAATTCCGCCGGAGCACCTTCGCTCCCACTTTCCTCCTCCTCCTCCTGCCTTGTTGCACTGGCCTCTGAGGTGTCCATGGTGATATTTGGCATGGAGGTGGGATCGCCCCCAAGTATCACATCCAGCTCTTTGTAAAAACCTCAGGTCGCAGGGGCAGCACTGGAGTGGCTGTTTGCCTCTTGGCCTTTGCAGTAGGTATTTCGCAGCTCCTTCACTTTAACCCTGCACCGCTGTGTGTCCCAATCATGGCCCCTTTCCAGCATGGCCCTTGATATCTGCCCGAAGGTATCGTAATTCCTATGGCTGGACCGGGACTGGGACTGGACAGCTTCCTCCCCCCGAACACTGATGAGGTCCAGCACCTCGCCATTGCTCCATACTGGGGTTTGCCTGGCGCGTGGAGGCATGGTCACCTGGAAAGATGCGCAGAGAGCACTCCACGCCTGGCTGAGCAAACAGGAAGGGGATTTTCAAAATCGCCAGAGAATTTAAAGGGCGGGTCTGATGGTTGGCCACCTGAGGGCAGGGCAGTAGAGTTCAAAGTGATGACCAGCGTGGCTAGAACAGGCATCGTGGGACACTTCTGGAGGCCGATCAGAGCGCACTAACAGACCAGGGCGTCCACACTGGTGACACGGCACTCCAGCAGGGGCGCAGCAAACGTTATTCCACTCGCCGAGGTGGAGTACCAGCAGCACTGTAGCCGCAGAGACAGAGCGCTCTACGTGCCTTGCCAGTGTGGACGGGGAGTGAGCTAAGGCGCCTAGGGCTGCTTTAATGCATGGTAACTCGCAAGTGTAGCCAAGCCCTGAGCAGTTGTATTGTAAGCTTCCATGACTGTGTAAATCACCAGACAGAAGAGAGTCGCTGACTAGTATGAAGGGCTGATCTGCAAGAGAAGGTTTTACGCCCTGCCCGACAGGAAAGGTCCATTGACATCAGAAGGCTATTGTGGGATGTTAAAGAGGACAAAAGATGTTTGTTGTTCTGCTATCCCCCATCTCCACCCGTCTGGTGAAGATGAGTCAGGCAAGGGGATTCCTCCCATTAGTTGAATTGCAGCTCAGAGCACAAAGCAGGAAGGGGATAAAAACCCAAAACAAAAGGAACTGAGTATCTTTATGCTGCTTGGACAACGGGGGAGCGGGTGTGGGGGGAGGGCAAGGTTTTTCCAGGCATAAGCAAGAGATCCCCAGATGTTTTGCCTGGGTTAGCCCTAAAGCATATTTGGAGCTTGCAGATTATAGAAGCTTCCATTACCTTTTGAAATTTAAGATTATAACTCATTTGTGTACTTATGTTTACCTGCTTTAACCTTGTAAATAATTTAATTTCTTTTCCCTATTTTATAAATCTGTATATAGTTTATTATAGGGTTGACTACAAGCATTGTCTATGGTGTGAGATCTGAATATTGCTGTGCTTCTTGGTGTAAGGGACCATCTATCACAAAGGCAGGCTCATCTGGGTGGCAAGACAGATTGGAGTACTCAAGGAGACTGTCTATGACTCCATAAGAACAGCCATACTGAGTCAGACCAAAGGTCCATCTAGCCCAATATCCTGTCTTCCGACAGTGGCCAATGCCAGGTGCCCCAGAGGGAATGAACAGAACAGGCAATCATCAAATGATCCATCCCCTGTCACTCATTCCCAGCTTCTGGCAAACAGAGGCTAGGGACACCATCCCTGCCCATCTTGGCTAATAGCCATTGAAGGACCTAGCCTCCATGAATTTATCTAGTTCTTTTTTTAACCCTGTTATAGTTTTGGCCTTCACAACATCCTCTGGCAAGGAGTTCCACAGGTTGACTGTGTGTTGTGTGAAGAAATACTTTCTTTTGGTTTTTTTAAACCTTCTGTCTATTCATTTCATTTGGTGACCCCTAGATCTTGTGTTATGAGAAGGAGTAAATAACACTTCCTTATTTACTTTCTCCACACCAGTCATGATTTTATATACCTCAATCATATCCCCCCTTAGTTGTCTCTTTTCCAAACTGAAAAGTCCCAGTCTTATTAATCTCTCCTCATATGGTAGCCGCTCCATACCCCTAATCATTTTTGTTGCCCTTTTCTGAACTTTTTCCAATGCTAATATATTGTTTTTGAGATAAGGTGACCACATCTGCACGCAGTATTCAAGATGTGGGCGTACTTGGACTTATATAGAGGGAACATGATATTTTCTGTCTTATTATCCATCCCTTTCTTAATGATTCCCAGCATTCTGTTCGCTTTTTTGACTGCCACTGCACACTGAGTGGATGTTTTCAGAGAGCTCTCCACAATGACTCCAAGTTCTCTTTCTTGAGTGGTAACAGCTAATTTAGACCCTATCATTTTATATGTCTAGTTGGGATTATGTTTTCCAGTGTGCATTACTTTGTATTTATCAACATTGAATTTCATCTGCTGTTTTGTTGCCCAGTCATTTAGTTTTGTGAGATCCTTGAGTATCACTATCTTGAATAGTTTTGTATCATCTGCAAATTTTGCCACCTCACTGTTTGCCCCCTTTTCCAGATTGTTTATGAATATGTTGAATAGGACTGGTCGCAGTACAGACCCCTGCGGGACACCAATATTTACCTCCCTCTATTCTGAAAACTGACCACTTATTCCTACCCTTTGTTTCCTATCTTTTAACCAGTTACCAATCCATGAGAGGACCTTCCCTCTTATCCCATGACAGCTTACTTTGCTTAAGAGACTTTGGTGAGGGACCCTGTCAAAGGCTTTCTGAAAATCTAAGTACACTCTATCCACTGGATCCCCCTTGGTCCACATGCTTGTTGACCCCCTCAAAGATTCTAGTAGATTGGTGAGGCATGATTTCCCTTTACAAAAACCATGTTGACTCTTCCCCAACAAATTATGTTTATCTCTGTGTCTGACAATTTTGTTCTTTACAATAGTTTCAACCTGTTTGCCCTGTACTGAAATCAGGCTTACTGGCTTCTAATAGCTGGGATCACCTCTGGAGCCCTTTTTAAAAACTGGGGTCACATTAGCCATCCTCCAGTCATTTGGTACAGAAGCTGATTTAAATGATAGTTTACAAGCTAGAATTAGTAGTTCTGCAATTTCACATTTGAGTTCCTTCAGAACTCTTGGGTTGATACCATCTGGTCCTGGTAATTTATTACTGGTTTGTTTATCAATTTGTTTCAAAACTTGCTCTAATGACACCTCAATCTGGGACAGTTCCTCAGATTTGTCACCTAAAAAGAATGGCTCGGGTTTGGGAATCTCCCTCACATCCTCAGCCGTGGAGGCTGATGCAAAGAATTCATTTAGTTTCTCCGCAAAGGACTTATTATCCTTGAGTGCTCCTTTAGCATCTCGATCGTCCAGTGGCCCCACGGATTGTTTAGCGGCTTCCTGCTTCTGATGGACTTAAAAAAAACTGCCATTACTTTTTGAGTCTTTGGCTAACTGTTCTTCAAATTCTTTTTTGATCTTCCTACTTATATTTTTACACTTCGTTTGCCAGAGTTTATGCTCCTTTCTATTTTCCTCACTAGGATTTAACTTCCACTTTTAAGGGATGCCTTTTTGTCTCTCACTGCTTCTTTTACTTCGTTGTTTAGCCATGGAGGCACTTTTTTGGTTCTCTTACCATGTGTTTTAGTTTGGGAGTCTACATTTAAGTTGAGCCTCTATTATAATGTCTTTAAAAAGTTTCCATGCAGCTTGCAGGGATTTCACTTTTGACGCTGGACCTTTTAATTTCTCTTTAACTATCTTCCTCGTTTTTGTGTAGTTCCCCTTTCTGAAATTAAATGCTACAGCGTTGGGCTGCTGTGGTGTTTTTCCCGCCACAGGGATGTTAAATTTTGTTATATTATGATCACTATTACCAAGCGGTCCCGCTATATTCACTTCTTGGACCAGATCCTGTGCTGCACTTAGGACGAAATCAAGAATTGCCTTTCCTCGTGTGGGTTCCGTGCTAGGATTGTTTCAGTGCCTAAGATGCTTACACTTGGTAATTGGTGAAATCTAGGTATAGAACTCACCGCCAATGTGGGGTTTGGGCCCTGGTTCCTGACACTCTGCCCTGAGGATGGGACTCACGCTCTTGAGCCGCTGCAGGGCAGTGTTACATCCACTATGTACAACTTGAAGCGCTATAGGCCTGGCAGACAGTCATGCCTCCGTATGTAGATCACCATACACAGCTCTGCTGCTGTAGGAATGATACACAATAAAAACGAGATGAATCAGACACAAGCGGTCACTTCGGCTCTTTTCCTGGGTTTACAATGCGTTGTTTGCCTACAATGTGGTTCACGGGATTTAAATCCAAATCTGGGATTTTCCTCTCATTCCAGTCGCCTGGACCTGGTTACACCACAGTCATCACTGATTTTAAAAGGTAGCAAAATCCTGCTTGTCTCTTACTAGAGGAGTCCCAAGGAGGTCAATTATTTATGTGATTAAGACAAGCAGGGTTTGGTGATAAATTTCTTATTGATGTGAAAAAAAACAAAAAATCAGTAGTCATCTTCAGAGCAGGTGGCCAGAAAAACTATGACGACACAATGGAAAGATACACACACACACAATCACATACCTCCACTGTGTATTCAGTCTCTGGGATCTGCTGATCTGAGTTATGGTTTGTCATAAATATAAAGGGAAGAGTAAACACCTTTAAATCCCTCCTGGCCAGAGGAAAAACCCTTTCACCTGTAAAGGGTTAAGAAGCTAGGATAACCTCTCTGGCACTTGACCAAAATGACCAATGAGGAGACAAGATGCACTACACAAGATGCACAAGATGCACTACAAGGTGGGTAGAAAGCTGGCTAGATTGTCAGGCTCAACTGGTAGTGATCAATGGCTCCATATCTAGTTGGCAGCCGGTATCAAGTGGAGTGCCCCAAGGGTCGGTCCTGGGGCCGGTTTTGTTCAATATCTTCATAAATGATCTGGAGGATGGTGTGGATTGCACTCTCAGCAAATTTGTGGATGATACTAAACTGGGAGGAGTGGGAGATACGCTGGAGGGGAGGGATAGGATACAGAAAGACCTAGACAAATTGGAGGATTGGGCCAAAAGAAATCTGATGAGGTTCAATAAGGATAAGTGCAGGGTCCTGCACTTAGGACGGAAGAACCCAATGCACCGCTACAGACTAGGGACCGAATGGCTCGGCAGCAGTTCTGCGGAAAAGGACCTAGGGGTGACAGTGGACGAGAAGCTGGATATGAGTCAGCAGTGTGCCCTTGTTGCCAAGAAGGCCAATGGCATTTTGGGATGTATAAGTAGGGGCATAGCGAGCAGATCGAGGGACGTGATCGTTCCCCTCTATTCGACATTGGTGAGGCCTCATCTGGAGTACTGTGTCCAGTTTTGGGCCCCACACTTCAAGAAGGATGTGGATAAATTGGAGAGAGTCCAGCGAAGGGCAACAAAAATGATTAGGGGACTGGAACACATGAGTTATGAGGAGAGGCTGAGGGAGCTGGGATTGTTTAGCCTGCAGAAGAGAAGAATGAGGGGGGATTTGATAGCTGCTTTCAACTACCTGAAAGGGGGTTCCAAAGAGGATGGCTCTAGACTGTTCTCAATGGTAGCAGATGACAGAACGAGGAGTAATGGTCTCAAGTTGCAGTGGGGGAGGTTTAGATTGGATATTAGGAAAAACTTTTTCACTAAGAGGGTGGTGAAACACTGGAATGCGTTACCTAGGGAGGTGGTAGAATCTCCTTCCTTAGAGGTTTTTAAGGTCAGGCTTGACAAAGCCCTGGCTGGGATGATTTAACTGGGAATTGGTCCTGCTTTGAGCAGGGGGTTGGACTAGATGACCTTCTGGGGTCCCTTCCAACCCTGATATTCTATGATTCTATGATTCTAAGATACTTTCAAAGCTGGGGGCGGGGGGAGAAACAAAGGTTCTCTCAGTCTGTGTGTTGTTTTTGCCGGGACCAGAGCAGGAATGCAGGTCAGAACTCCTGTAGAGGGCTAATAAGCAATCTAGTTAGATGTGCATTAGATTCTGTTTTGTTTAAATGGCTGATAAAATAAGCTGTGCTGAATGGAATGTATATTTCTGTTTTTGTGTCTTTTTGTAACTTAAGGTTTTGCCTAGAGGGATTCTCTCTGTTTGGAATCTGATTACCCTGTAAGGTATTTACCATCCTGATTTTACAGAGGTGATTCTTTTACTTTTTCTTTCATTAAAATTCTTCTTTTAAGAACCTGATTGCTTTTTCATTGTTCTTAAGATCCAAGGGTTTGGGTCTGTGTTCACCTGTGCAAATTGGTGAGGATTTTTATCAAGCCTTCCCCAGGAAAGGGGGTGTAGGGTTTGGGAGGATTTTGGGGGGAAAGACGTTTCCAAGCGGGCTCTTTCTCTGTTATATATTTGTTAGACGCTTGGTGGTGGCAGCAATAAAGTCCAGGGGAAAAGGTAAAATAGTTTGTATCTTGGGGAAGTTTTAACCTAAGCTGGTAAAAATAAGCTTAGGGGGTTTTTCATGCAGGTCCCCACATCTGTACCCTAGTGTTCAGAGTGGGGAAGGATCCTTGACATGGTTTTTCACTGGTCTTTGTGACACCAGCAGCTACGATGTACAATTGGAAATCTAACCCTCAATAGTTGATTCTAGTTGCAGGGGTTCTTCTGTGTAAAGGAAATCATTTGAATTTCTACCTGTTGGGTTAGAACGTGTAGCCCATATTCTGCTCTACATCGCTCTGGATTTACACAGCTGTCCCTGACAGCAGAATATGTCCCTGTGTGTTTGTTTTCTACGGGCCTTCCCCTGTTCAGGTACCAACCCATGATAACTGGCTGAAAAAAGAGCCAATGGCTGTAATTCTCCTAACTCAAGTGCTCTCAGACCTGCCCCACAGTATCTTCTCTCTTTGTGGCAAGGAAGCTGCAGTATCCCAGTGATGTCTTTTCTCATGTGTTTGCCATTATTTGTCCAAGTATTTTTATAGTATTGTCTGTCCAACCTTCTGTGGCCTGGGTTAAAGGACAAGGGTCAATTCTAGGGTTGACTCATCACCCCCATAAAGATTTTCCACTTTGCACTCGTGATGTCAAGAGGCATCGATTTTAAGTCATTTTAAGTCATGATCTTCCAAACTCCACCTTCTTCCACATATAGCTGGGAGAACACATCAAGATCAGATCCCCTGATGGTTCCTAATCTCGTAGATGGTAGTTTTATGGGTTAATCTGACAGTAGAGGAAAGGTAACATCTAGGAAAGAAAGACCCAGGGGCAAGTCCAAGCAAGTCTGGTCTGTCATGTTCACAGTTGACTATAAGAGAGCCTTGGGATCAATGCATTGTCTCCTCTGGAGTCTTACGTTCTTGCTCCCCTAGAGTTCGAGGAACAGCGTCTCATCTCACAAGTACTTCAAGCCAGATTCCCGTCGGCATCACACCAGTGTAAATCCAGAGTGACTTCACGGGCGAGCTACTCCAGATTCACACACATGGAAGTGAGAGCAGAACCTGGCCCTATATGCATGGACAAGTCAAAGCAGTGAGATCAGAGGCAGACTGAGAAAATGATTGATTAATTTTTTATTGTTTTTTGGTTTGGTGGCCAAACTGAAAAATCAGGGGGGAAAATCATTTTGAGTGGAATGAAACATTTCGTTTCATCTTGGGGTGTTTTTCTTTATCCCCAGCCCCTTTTTAAAAAATTTAATCTCAATGAATTCTGAACGAAGTGTTGTTTTGAAATGAAAAGTCAAAACACTGAGACTTTTTCAGGTGGGGAGACCGGAACTTTTCACTGAATTCTACATGGATTCGCAAATAGTTTTGGTCGTTCTGAAACCACATTTTTGTGGCAAATAAACTATTTGTCCAAAAAAAATCACCCAACTTTAATCAGAACCTCCTCCCCCGACCCCAGGCACTAACAAGGGGAGCACATAGACTATGCCTAAGGTTAAGGTTTTGTCATAGTTATTTTTAGTAAAAATCATGGACAGATCGCAAGCAATAAACAAACCTTCACGGAAGCCCGTGATCTGTCCATGCGGGAGGTGGGGGAAGGATCTGTTAGTCCTAGCCACGCTGCATGGGAGAGGGGAGAGCGGGTGGCTGACAGCTCACACCCTGTCACTGTGGTGGGAGCTAAAGCTGCAGAAGTCATGGAGGGCCATTAAAGTCACAGAATCTGTGACCTCCATGATGAAATCATATCCTTAGCTATGCCTCTCTGCCAGGTAAGGCAGCATGCACTTCACACTCACTCCCTTGGGGTCCTGAAGATGTCATGGTTTCTGCAGCCACAGTAACTCCCTCCACACAGACCATGTGCTTTCCCCTGTCCTCCCAATTTACACCCTCTGGTGCACAAAGCTTACTCAGGGGCCTGGTTCTGATCTGCCTCATACTAGTGTAACTTGGTAGAAGCCAGCAAACTCAGTGGCATGAAATCAGCATCAGACTCTGGATTAGGAACCTAAATGCTTTTCAGAATGTGATTGCTCCAGAGAAGCGGACGAATCAGAATCCTCCATTCATCAAAATGTATCCATATTTTTAAAAAACAGGTGAAAGTCTGTGTAGTTCAAGGTAGGGTGCAAACTAACTAGTCCTGAAGTTATTAAAATTAGAGGGGAAGTCACTACACAGCAAAGAATGCTACCTTCATTCTGGCATTGCCTGGCTTATGGGCACTTGACTTCATAACCTGAGGTCCCAATTCGTTATAGTAATGAAAGTCCATCCCTATACTTTAGAGCTGGTTAGGAATTTTCCTATGAAATTTTCTTTTTGTTTGTTTTTTAGGTGGGTATTTTTGGTGAAAAAGGCTGATTTGTGCAATCTGGCACTGCGGGAAAAGGTTGGTATTGATTACTCTCTCGATTCAACATTTTGAAGGGGGGAGGGATAGCTCAGTGGTTTGAGCTTTGGCCTGCTAAACCCAGGGTTGTGAGTTCAATCCTTGAGAGGGCCATTTAGGGATTGGGGCAAAAATTGGGGATTGGTCCTGTTTCAAGCAGGGGGTTGGACTAGATGACCTCCTGACGTCCCTTCCAACCCTGATAGCCTATGATTTTATTTTATTTTATTTTTTTTTAAATTCTGAAATTGTCAAAATGTCAACACTCCATCACAGTCCCATTGAAGACAATGAGGTCACATATCGGATTGAAAGGTAAGGGTGGGCAGGAAATAGATTTCCCGTATGTGGGGGGAACATTTTCAAAAATAAGTTTCATTTTCTCTTTTGAAAGAACTTTTTCAAAGCTGTAGTTAATTTATGCTAAAAAAAAAAAGTCTAAAAACATATAAAAGGTGGAAAACAAAATAAGCTATTTTGCAATTACCAAAACAAAACATTTCCATTTACCTGATCAGAATGTTTTTTAGCTTATCCGTTCACACACAGTTTTGAGATTTTGGCTTTTTGTCCTGATTCAGATATGAGATGGTGTGATGGAGTGTTCACCCCCACACCGGCCCTGAGGGGGCTAAGGGGCCAATTAACATCACCGCGCCACCTGACAGGAGGCCCAGGGACATATTAATACTAATTGCTGATGAAGCACAGCTGGGGGAGAAGCTGGGTAAGGATTATAAAGGGAGGAAGTTTGTAGCTGCAAGTGGCTGCAGGGAGAGAGTCTTTAGTCACTCTCTGGGAGAATAGTGGTGAGAAGGATGAAACTCAAGGGGAAGAATAAGTCCTGGGATCTTAACCCTGAAAGAAGGGTCAACCCCAAAGGAGCTGTGGGGAAAGAAAGCCTGAGAAGGCAGGGTAGGAAGAAGCCCAGGGAAACAACAGCACGGAGGGGAGAGTGTAAACCTTGGCAGATGGCTAAAGGGTCCTAGGGCTGGAACCCAGAGTAGGGGCAGGGCTGGGTCCCATCCCCCCCCCGCCACTGGTAAGTGGTGAGGGCTACTGGAGGGTCCACTTGGACAGCTGGTCCAGCGAGACTTTGATACCCCAGAAGGGGGGACTATATAGGGACCTAGCCAGAGGGCTGAGTCATAAAAAGAGAGCCCTGTGAATTACAGGGAGAGAGACCACCACAGTGGCAGAGTGACCATCGGCAGGGGGCACCATATGGGAGAAAGCTGCTACTCCATGGCTTGCCAGGAAGAGGTCTCTTGCAATGAATGAACCCTGTTACAGATGGGAAAACGATTTCCTGCTCACCCCTACCTTTTGGTCCCATTGTCCTCAATGGCACTGTGTTGGGGAGTTCACCCCCACACCATCTCGGAAGGGGTTAATGAGGCTGCAAAGGGGCCAATTAACTGGATAGGCCACAGCAGAGGGGAATTAGGTGTTTGAGGAACCCCTGAATGATGATGGAGGGGGACTAACTATAAAGCCAGGAAGCTGGCAGCAGAAGAGGGCAGCAGTGAGGGAGCATGTAGCTTCTCTCTGGGCATTAGAGAGGGAAAGAAGGAAACCTAGGGGAGAGGGTATAGGAAAAGGCTCAGGGAGTTTAAGAGAGTTTAAGATCGTGCAGACTTTGGCTGCTGATTAGAGGGTGTCTGAGCTGGAAGCTAGAGGAATGGGCAGGCCGGGGTTCTCCTACCAGCCACTGAAGGAGTGGCATTGCCTGGATAGTGGGACCAGAGAGACTTTGTACCCCAGAAGGGGAAACCAGGCCAGAGGACTGAGTCACAAAGAAGAAGCTGCAGCTCCTGGAGCAAGAGAGAGGCTGCAGATTGAGGGAGAGAACGGACAGGAGAAGGCACCACCTGCGGTGAGTAGAGCACCCCATGACGGGGACATGAGCACATGCATAAAGTTAAGCACATGCTTCAGTGCTTTGTCGAATATGGATCTTCCCAGAAACAGGGCAATAACATTCTTTCCCCATAGGTTTGGGGGAGTTTGGGGGTCTGTTTTATGTTAATGGCTGTTGAATGATCATTTTACTAAACACTATATCAACTCCTTGTGAACGCTGTCTACTCCAGGCTCTGTGAGAACTTACCATGCCAAGAGGATGTCTCAGGAAGACCATTAACGGATTTTTGTTTTCACTTAGAGCTAGCAACATTGACATGTCTGCTCAATATTTGACACGCTATCCGCTGACCCTGCCAGCTGCTGAGATCTTAGCAGTATCTGGGTAAAATATTCCTCTGTTCTTCACCACCACATAAACCTTCATTTTGATCCCAAGCCTCAGTAATCAAACTCTTCTAACGAGCTGAATCCCACTTTGTCAAGCTCGTGGCTTTCTCCCGTATTCCAGCTCTAAGCGGGATCCCTTTAACTTTGTCTCAGGATTGTCCAAGACAGTCTGAACCAGCCCGGATGACCTCGGTCTCCACTGTGGTAGCAAGCAGCAGCTATGTGGCTTTGCCTCTATGGGCCTTGAGGAATGATGTCAGAGAAGCAAGTGACTTCCTCGTCTTCTGATTTCAAGCCATTTCCTCACTCACTCTAACCCAGCCATAGTCAGGACCATGGACAGCTCTGGTGGCCATGACAACACATTGCCATTTACTGGGGGCATTCTCCTCCAAGGCAGAGCATTCAGCAAAGCCCACACTGGTTTTCCCTCACTCCCCGCACACGCACACAATGAAAAAACCCCCTCTTCTTCCTGCCCCTTATTCTGCTTTATTATGCCTCTTTTAATGCACACTTACATAGGATAATGCACTGGCCAGGGAATCGGGAGCTGTAGATTCTATTCCTGGCTCTGCTACTGGCCTCCCATTTGACCTTGGACAAGTCACTTCTCCTCTCTGTGCTTCCATTTCTCCATCTGAAAAATGGGGTTAATGATATCAAACTCCTTTGTAAATTGCTTTGAGATTGACTGATTAAAAGTGCTCTGTAAGATCTAGGTATTGTTCCTTAATTCTGAAGACGTACAATTATTTGTATTACAGTAGCACTTAGCTCAGCTGTTCTCAACCAGGGGTCCGGGACCCCCGTGGGGACATGAGCAGGTTTAGGGGGTCCACCAAGCAGGGCCAGCATTAGATTCACTGGGGTGCAGGGCAGAAAGCCGAAGCCCCACTGCACAGGGCTGAAGCCCGGGGCCCAAGCCCCGCCACCAGCAGCTGAAACCAAAGCCTGAGCAATTTAGCTTTATGGAGCCTGGGGCCCTGGGCAATGGCCCTGCCTGCTGCCCCTAACGCCGGCCCTGGCTTTTATATGCAGGAAAACAGTTGTTGTGACACACCAGCTGGGCCATGGAATTTTTATTGCATGTTGGGGGAGGGGGCTCAGAAAGAAAACGGTTGAGACCCCCTGGCTTAGATGACCCATATGCAATCAGGGGAGTGATAGCTCAGTGGTTTGAGCACTGGCCTGGGTTGTGAGTTCAATCCTTGAGAGGGCCATTTAGGGATCTGGGGCAAAAATTGGAGATTGGTCCTGCTTTGAGCAGGGGATTGGACTAGATGACATCCTGAGGTCCCTTCCAACCCTGATATTCTAAGGCTCCTCATGCTTGGGTCTGTACATTGTAAAAGACAGTCCTTGCCTGAAAGCACTTAGAATTTAAATGGACAAAGGAAGGACTATTATCCCCATTCAGTAGAAGGCAAACTGAGGCACAAAGGAATTAAATGACTTGCCAAGCTAATGTCTTGGAAGAACTAGAAATTGAACCCAGATCTCCTAACGCTGGCTACAGGGCCTTAACCACAAGCCCAGCTGTCTTCTCTGAAAGGGCCATTGAGAGCTCGCCAGAGAACCACGTGATTCCTACCTTTGCTCTGTAGACTCCCCTCTCTCAGGATTGTTAGCTGAAGTGAACTGAGCCATGATTTCCTCACCTGGCAGTCGAAACCAAGATTGTCAAGGGTGTTCGGATTCTTTCTGTTGGCTTGGTCTGAAGCCAGAATTTTTCATACACTCCACTGGCACTTGAACCATTAGAACATCTCAGGTCAACGGATACCAAGAACTTTAAGAGCTATGTTCCATTTTAAGTCCCTACACGAGGATCACGGGCTCTTCAGCCTAGCAGAGAAAGGTCTAACACAATTCAATGGCTGGAAGTTGAAGCTAGATAAATTCAGACTGGAAATAAGATGTACATTTTTAATAATGAAGGTAATTAATCACTGGAACAATTTACTAAGAGCTATGGTGGCTTCTCCATTATTGGCAGTTCTTAAATCAGTATATGCTTTAGTTCAGTGGGTCGGGACCCAAAGTGGGTTGCAACCCCCTTTGAATGGGGTCACCAGGGCTGGCTTAGACCTGCTGGGGCCCAGGGCTGCAGCCCAAGCCCCTAGTGGGTTTCAGCCCTGCATGGCAGGACTCAGGTTGCAGGCCCCCTGCATGGGACTGAAGCCCTTGACCTTGGGCTCCCCTCCTGCCCACTGTGCCTGGAATGGTGAGGCTCGGGCTTTGGCCCCCCTGCCCCCAAGGCACTGGGGCTTGGGCAGGCTCAAGCTTCAGTCACCCTTCCTGGGGTCATGAAGTAATTTTTGTTGTCAGAAGGGGGTCACTGTGCAAGGAAGTTTGAGAACCGCTGCTTTAGTTCATAAGGAGTTATTCTGGGGAACTTTTATGGTCTGTGTTATACAGAAAATCATATTAGATCAATGGTCCATGGACTCCTGGGGGCCCGCAGACTGTCTGGTTTCCATTGGGGTCTGCACTTCCATTTGAAAATGTTTGGGGGTCCCAAGGTTGAAAACCACTGGATTAGATTATCACAATTGTCCCTTCTATCCTTGGAATCTAAGAAGTGTTTCCGGTAGGATCATTCTTAGCACTAGATGGGCGAAAGCTGATGTGGATATGAAATTCATCAAAGCTTGGAATGGTTCTAGAGACTCCTTTCTTCTTTCCACAGCTCACTATGCTATGATTAACCCACCATCCATCCAGTGTTCACCGTTCTCGGCTTTGTTTCCAGGAAAAGCTTCCCAAAGGACTTCAATCATACCGCCTGAAGGCCAGTTATTATTGTGTAACACACTGATGTCTGGTCCCCTTCAGTGCCTGATTGGCAGAAATCTAAGTCAGTTACAACCCTACTTGAGAGCTTTAGCTTAAGCTGTTTCAGCTCATGCTTGGTCTCTTGCACCATTGCAGTCACACTTTAATAGGTGTTAACATGTTTACATGTTAACATGCAGGTTTACCTCTCAACTGGAAACTTCTGGCTCCTGCCCTTACACCATGCCGTACATGTGGCAAGGCTGCGACAACTGGAAGAACAGGTCTTTTAAATGACACCGCAAACCAAGGTCTCATTTCAGGGGAAAGGAGAAGTCCCAGGGTATTTGGCAAAAGTGTCAAGGAGAATTACTAGAGTTGGCTGACAAAAGCTTTTCCTCGTTTTTTGGCCATTCAGGAAGCTGGTCAAAATTTTTCAAATTTGAGTCTCATTGACTTTGATTAAATTAATTTAAGTATGTGTTTAAGTGCTATCCTGAATGGTGATATTTGTCTGAGCCCGATCCAGCTTCTGTTGAGATCAATGGCAAAACTTCTGCAGAACTTGGGGACAGCAGGACCAGCGCCTGTTAGAACTGGGTCAGCAATGCAAAACTTTCTGAGTTTTCCAGGGAATTGGCCCTCAGCCCTGCCCCTATGCCCCCTTTTGTGGTCACTTTCCAGGTGCATGCCTGTGTTTTGCTGCCCAGGGAGAATTGCAAAGTGTGTGAGGATATCAAATGTAAACTCACAGGTGGGTGAATTCACATTTCTCATCCAATCAGGGAACAGGGACCAATCATCGTTAAGAAACTAGCTCAAATTGCTGGTGTTTGTGCTCAATCCACAGAGAAAACACTCTGGAAAACGTGTTTGGCAAATATATTCAAAGGGGGCTGAATTCACCTTCAGGCAGGGGGCTCACCTATGACCTGTATGCCACTACATCCCATGTAAACCAATTAGATTTAAATGGGGCTTAATCCACCAGCAGTGAATTTCACCCTGAGAGATGGTCCCATCCCTTGCTTAATGGTTTCAGGGCATTCACTGATGATACCCATTAAATCTTCCCAGCTAGTCACCTTCCCATATTCCCTAGAACAATTATCTTGTAACAATTGTGTTCTCCTATTGTACAAGCTGTCAGGACATCCAGTATCTTTCCCTGGTGGCTGGTCAAGCAGAAAGTTTAGGGAGCTCATGATACTAAAATGACCCCATGACATGTACCGTTCAGGGGGTTCCCTGTGATAAGGCATGAGTATGGAAGTCCCTGTTTTTTTAATGTCAAATGGATTCAGGATTCTAAGAGCACCATATGTAATATTTTTTAAAGGGCATGCACAGACAAATCAATTGAGGCCTTATGCCTGACCCTGCTCCCACCTGGAATCAGGAGCAAAACCAACATTCTCTTCAGTACGAGCCCAGTCAAGGCCTTTCTTTGTTAACACAGGAAAAACAAATGTTTTAGACTCTCCACAGGTGGGGACATGAGAGAGGGATTGTGATGCCATGATTCAAAGAGAGGCAAAAGAAACAGCACTCCTGGGTTCTCTTCCTAGCTATGTATGGAGCTGGTGTGTGGTTCTGGGATAGTCTTTTAGGTCAGTCTGCTCAAAGTGGCTGCCCTGAAATCAGTGGGAGAACATAAGAGCGGACATACTGAGTCAGACCAAAGGTCCATCTAGCCCAGTATCCTGTTGTCTGACAGTGGCCAAGGCCAGGTGCCCCAGAGGGAATGAACAGAACAGGGAATCATCAAGTGATCTATCCCATATTGCCCAATCCCAGCTCCTGGTAAACAGAGGCTAGGGACACCATCCCTGCCCAATCTGGCTAATAGCCATTGATGGACCTAGCCTCCATGAACTTGTCTAGTTCCTGAGTCTAGGAGCTGTGGGTAATCAGCACATCTGAAAATCAGGCCACTTAGTTTGTTCCCCAAGGCCCCGATCCTGCAAAGCACTTCAGCTCATGAGTAACTTTGCTCATGTGAAATTAAAGGAATTACTCACATTGAGCGCAGTGATGTACGCATGTCACCGGATTAAGTATGGATTTAAGAGCCTAACTTTTGTGGATTGGTGGATTCCTAGATGTTAAAGCCAGAAGGGACTTTTATGATCATTTAGTCTGACCTGCTGCATAGCACAGGCCAGATCACTGACTGTCTTGAACCCAGAACTAGACAAAGGCACCCAAGTTTGGCAGTGTTGGCCTTCATTGCTCTGTGCCTCAGTTTCCCCATCTGTCCCATGGAGATGATGATCCTGTCCACATGTGTCATTCAGCAATAGTGCGTAAAATACTTTTAGATCCTTGGAGGCAAAGGAGGTTGATGGAGTGTCACATTCTATTAAGATCATGGCTCCTAGGCCACATAATATTTGTTGGTGGCTTTTTTAAAGATCCCTAGTCATTTTGGGAAATCTCAGCTCATCTATCCATGAAACTCTCTTGGATCAACCAGATTCCTGAGAGTTCTTTTCACCCCTCCCTACCTAAAGGGCATTTGCCCTGATCTATGACATTGACCTCGTGACAAAAATACAAACCCCTGACGTAGGCGGGCTGCGTCGGCACAAAGCAGGGCTGACCTCGGGATATGACAGGGTTAAACCTCATGGTTTAATCCACGCTGCTATGGATTTTAATGCAGACAGGGAGGACTGCTTGCTGCTTATAGCCGGTATTTGCTGATGAAACAACAGGATGATCGAGAATAACGGGAGAGACCAATCATCTTGGAAAAGGGAACGGAGCCTGTTCACACGGCTTCCGGTTCAGCAAAGCATTTCAGTACATGCTGAAGGCCGTCCCTGTGCAGCCAGGCCCCAATTCAGCGGAGCATATGAGTAGTTCCATCGGGGTCAAGAACATGCTCAAATTTAAGCATGTGCTTAAGTGCTTTGCTGAATTCAGGCCCCATGTACTTAAGCACATGTCTAACTTTAAGCACATGTTCAAGTCACATTGAAGTCAATGACCTGAATGCTCAGTAGCTCTAAGGCCTTGCTACATCCTTCTGATTTACATACGCTCTGAGCCTCCTTTACACTGCAGAGCCATGGAGAATTAAGGCCATTCACATCCATGGGACATATGCACATGCTTACATGCTTTTCTGAATAAGGATGCTCTGCTGAGCTGGGGCCACAAGCAAAAAACAAAAACAAAAAAACACCCATGCACAAAGCAGCAGCAAGGGTATCCAAGTTTCTTCTTTACAGATCCCGTAGAGACTTGGTGTCTGGAAGCCAAACCCTCAGCAGCCACTAAAAACCTCAAGTGTTGAACTGCCAAGGATTATCTGTTTTTTTCACTCTCTGCTTGATTTCTACTGGACATCCACTGTGGGCAGGAGAGAGGGAGAGACCGAGAGAGAGGAAAAAGTCAATTGACAAAGCAAGGTTATTAATTTTTCAGAAAAGAAAATGCATTATGTATATTTCAGGAGAAATATTGATAAGAGGTTTAATGCTTGCTTTCTTTGCCGTTTTATTTTTGTTCTCCACACCATTACATTTTAATAAGCCTCCATCTTTTGATGCTCATATCTTGTGCATTAAGCAAATACATTTTCAGCCAAACTGCAGGGTTTTCATTTTCTTCTTCTTTCTTTGTTTATTGAAAAAGGCGGTTACCAGTTAATGTCATGGGATGATTTCACAGGCATGTTGCACATACACTTGCTTAGCACCTCACAACATACCTGCTGAATGATTTTATTTATCCAGGCAGAAAAGTGGCAAGGGGCAGGAAATAATGAGAGATCCAAAATCTGGCAGCTTCTGTGCTGGTGCATTTCAATGCTATTTCTTCCAGCATTCCTAGGGTGTTTCTGGAGTGAGTGACCATGGAAGCAAAACACCCAAACATGTGAAAGCTCCTTTTAAAATTTGTCTTAGCGTTGTTGGTTTTCTTTTGCAGTAAAAACAAGTGAGCCCCTCTGTGCCCAGGGCTATTATTATTGTTATTAATATACTAGTGGAGACTACAAGCCCCAGTCAAAATCAGCGCACCCATGTGATAGGTGCTGTACATGCCCATCGTGAAGGAAAGTGCCTGCTCTAAAGCTCTTACAGCCTAAATAGACAAGACAGATAAAGGGACCAAGGGAAAAGTAGAAATATAACTCACTGGTGAGTGGGTTTTTCAGGGCCCCCTTTTTGCTGATCCACAGAGGGTATGAGTTGTTCCAATGTAAGCTACAGCAGCTGGGCTCAAGCCATGACAGCTCCTACTTTTGGCTCTTGAGGTCCCCAGTTCAATTACTTGTGTGTCCAACATCATAGAAAGTGCAGAGGTCAGGGAGGACAGAAGCCAGCTCACCTGAGTCCTGCTCCATTGCACTATCCGCTAGGCAACACTGACTCCCAGCAGGTCACTTCTGTGAAGAGGACCCACAGAAGTCCTCTGCACCACTGAACACTGAGGGTTTAGACCCCAACCCTACCAGGAGCTTACTGTGGGCAGAAGGACCGTAACACTCATGTGGGGCCTTATTGCTTTCAGGGGGCTCCTCTCAAGCACAGGTGTCAGCCCCCATGCGCCTCTTGACAGAATCCAGGCTTCTGCACAGGGATAAAGGTATTGACAAGTAAAAGGGAATCAGTGGTTCTTTCAAGGGATGGATGGGCAGCTTTTAACATAGGGCCTGATCCATCTCTTGCTGAAATCAATGGAAAGTTTGTCCCCGCTTTCAGTGCGGATGCATCAGCCCTGTCGCGGAGGGGCTGTCCTTTCTCAGTGTGTTTTCAGTTGCAAAGGTCCCTTCTCAAGGCAAATAAAATATATTAAAAGAAATCCCTTATGCACACTATTAACAACACCTTGTATTATTAAAGGGACAGCATGACCTTATAAATCAGATCTGTCTAGAAACAATTGTCACCTGTTGTTACAACTAACCCCTAGATAATTTTAGCAGAAAGATATTAGAGGAAGGGGAAAAAATCCTTTCTTAATCCTGGTGTTTGTGTGAATTCTTCACACCACAAAGACAAAGTTTAAAATAGACAAATTGTACCAAAAACCCACAAAACTTGGCAGAGGGAACTCAGGGGCACTTGAAACTATTTTAAAATCATTTTAAAGATATGGATTAGATTTCAAGTTGATTGTGTCCCTTTAAAATGGAAAGAATTTTTAAAAACTTTCCCTTTCCTTCATTATCATCATCAGCATTATTTCATTCCACTTAACTTGAACATTCCCAGGGGTCAGTTTCCCTTCATTTATGGTCAATTTCACTTTTCTGAGGCTCATGTACCAGCCCCCTGAGGTTACTGTTGCCATGAATGTGTAGGACACCCTGCAGACAAGAAAGAGCAGCTGTGTTTGTGTTGACAATACCACACAGCACGTTAACACTGGAGGGGGGGAGCACTTATTTCCAGTGAGAGTTTTTTAAAGATCATGGAAATACCCTGTGGATCTAATACATGTAAAGAGTCAGCATGGTCCAATAGGTAAGATACTTGACTGGTAATCTGGAGACTTGGGTTCTGTTTCTAGCACTTGGGTTAGTTGCTTCTTGGGTTAGTTGTCCTTGGGTTAGTTGCTTCTTCCTCAGTTTCCCCTCTCACCCCTTGTCTATTTAGATTGTAGGTTCTTTGCTGCAGGAATTGGGTGTGTTCAGTGGACTTCAATGAGAGTTTTGCCTAAGTAAAAAAAAAAAAGAAAGATCTGGCCCATACATTCCTCTGTGATTTATGAAACTTCATGGGGTATGTCTACAGGGCAATGAGCCATGCCCATTGGCTCGGACCCTCGGGGCTTGGGCGAAGGGGTTGTTTACTTGCTGAGTAGACGTTCAGGCTCAGGCTGGTGCCTGGGCTCCAGGACCCTGAGAGACGGGAGGGTCCCAGAGCTTCAGCTGCAGCCCAAGCCCTCATGTCCACACCACACAAAGCCTATGGTGTAGGGTTACTCAGCACTTCTGGGGACAGACCGTCTGCAGTCCTCAGTCCATGTAGCTCCACTGAGTGATACTGACTTACAACCCTGAAGTGGCACCTCCTTTAACCCAGGCCAGCACTGGCTTAAGCTCTGGCATGCCAAGGCAGCAGGACACGTTTATCTCTTGGACTTGTACCGTCAGAATGTTCTCTGGTTCCCTTCATCAGGTCAGACCTGACCTTTCATCACCTTGCTTATTGCAAGACATGCCCTCACCTTTGCAGCTAAGAGCTGAGCTACATTCCAAGAGCTTCCCCAACCCCCTTCTTTCTTCTTATGCAGCTTTTAGTGGATCCATGTAGCTGTTCCTCCAGATGGCCACAGATTTATGTTTTTGCTCTGCAGTCTCTTCTTTGCCTCCCTTTCCGCCTCTCTCTCCCGCTGCTATTTACTATTTCACTCTGCGTTATTTAACGTGGTGAAGATTTTTGTGAACACACCCATTTGGGGTTAGGGGAGGAGAACCTAGAAGGGTCCAGCCAGTTCCTATAACCCCCACACTCCAGTGCTGCAGGCCTGGAACCTACCAGAGCCTTGCGAAAAGGGAGTTGGGGGGGTCCACATGGCTATGGAGAAATGGCCAGCACAGAATAACTACCTCCTCCCAAAGACACAGGCTCCCTCCTGCACCAGTGAGAGACATCAGTGGGGTTCCTGGCTGAGGAAGGTGTTACTCAGCGGGAGTGGAGGTGGCAGAATGAAATATAAGATACACAACTGCAGGTCATGAAAATACAACCTCATTCGGGAACAGGAGGAAATGCACTCCCAGCTCCTGATCTGAGGCCCCAGTTCAGCTAAGCGCATGCTTAACTTTCAGTCAATAGGACTTAAGGACATGCTTAGGGGACCTCACAGCTTAGGTTTCTACAGAGCAATATGGGGCTGACACACGTTACGGTGGCGACTGGATGTATGGATTAAGGGTGCCATAAACAGTGGAGAGATTCTGTTTAAACAATCGTTTGTTGACAAGACTGTTCTAATCCCATCGAAGCCCTAAGTGATAGATGTATGTTGTCTTTCTGAACCTCATGCTGCCTCAGCCATTGATTTTTTCAGCCTGGATGCTAAAGTAACCTTTACCTGAGAGCTTAGGCAGAAAGTGATAGGTGTGTGTGCTCATGCTACATCCCCTTGTTTGCACTGCGGAGGGAGGACAAAAAAGGGGTGGTGGTTGCATTTATCCCCAGAGGAGAAAGGTGGCCTGGCTCGGCCCTTTTTAGGACCACCACCGGGGGAACTGGTCTCAGCTCGGATTGCCTGGTGCTACTGTGTGGCTGCATATGGTTGCTGCAATGCACACAAGGTACATATATATGCTGAAGTGAGGATTCTGCTTGGGGATATTTCCCACAAAAGGCCTTTTCCTGAGCAGGGGGTTGGAACTAAGGGTGCTGGGGGTGCGGCAGCACTCCCTGGCTTGAAGTGGTTTCCATCATATCCAGGGTTTCCAGTTTGGTTGACTGGCTCTCAGCACCCCCACTCTACACATTGCTCCTGGGTGCCATGTTCCATGTGGCATGAAGCTCAGGTTAGCATTTCAATGTCAGAGGGGTCCAGGTGAGATTCAGATCTCCTGGTAAGAGGCTGTTTCTCTCTCACACACTCACTCACTTCCTCCCAAAGACACCCAGACATAAGGGTTTGTAAAACGGGAGGTTTCTGGAGGGAAGGAAGCGAGAAGCCTGCAAAATGATGGACGCACAAAGGGAGGCATGACCCCTGTGCAATTGATTTGATTGTTTTCTCCTTCCTCTTGGTACTTAGATTTGGAAGTCCTCCCAGCCTGGTTACTTCAGATCCCATTTATGTACCAAGTCTGCTTCTTGACTGAGCACACAGGTGTGTGTGTGTGGTGTGGGGGGGGGGGTGTATACCACCCATGCACACAAAGAGAGAGAGAGTTAACTCCACAGGAGACCGCAAACACGGTCACAATCAGCCAGGATTGTCTGTGCATCACAAGTTATTTCATAGAATAGCAGGGTTGGAAGAGACCTCAGGAGGCCATCTAGTCCAACCCCCTGCTCAAAGCAGGACCAACCCCAAGCTAAACCCAGGGTTGTGAGTTCAATCCTTGAGGGGGCTATTTGGGATCTGGGGCAAAAATTGAGGATTGGTCCTGCTTTGAGCTGGGGGTTGGACTAGATGACCTCCTGAGGTCCCTTCCCACCCTGATATTCTATGATTCTAAATCATCCCTCACCACTGCCCCACTCAGCCCAGCATCTGCCCCCTTGTCCTCTTCTTTCATAACACCCCAGGGACTGACCCTATGTTACCCAGCCAGGAAAGCAGCCCAGCCCGAAGCCGGCCAACCTGGGCGATCTGGGACAGCCTAGGCTGGGACAGGCTTGCTGGGCGATCTGTTTTAATCGCCTTTCTACAGGGGAACCAGGGGAAAGGAATCTATTGACAGTCTGTCTTCACATTGCTGTCAATTCTTCCGCCGACATCATTAATCCAAGAGTGGATCTTAATTTAAGGGGTTAGCTAGCGGATTACGTAATGAGTTTTCAATATTTAAAAGTAAAGAGACCCGAGTGATTTATTTCAAAAACAAACCAAACCCAGTGATCCCCAAGAAGCCGGTTTCCGGCTCTGCAGAGACAGTCCCGGGAAGAAATCTCCCTGCTCCCTTTCACAAGCGCAGAAACGACCCCTGCTTACTTTTCCCCCCTTCTTCTCCCCACTGTGTTCAATAATAAATGAAAATGGTAAAAAGCAATGCCTACGCCGGCTCAGCGTCTGGGTTTCTTATCAAGACAATTACATCGAGGAGAATTCCCGGAAAATTACTCTTCGAAGAAGTCTTTCTCTGCCCCCCCCTCCCCGCCCCCCAGTTGGGATAAATGGAATAAAAAATCATCGAGTTTAAGGCTCGAAGTGACACCAGAGGGAAAGCAAATCGCACGGGGGGTTTGTTTTCTGGATCACAGGTGGAATAATAAGCAGACCCCCCCCTCCTCATAGGGCCCAGGATTCCGCCTTCTGCTTTTTAGGGCACATGGGTTTTGCAGGGCTCCCGCGTACATCTCTGAGCTTCGCGCGGTGGTTTATTCTAATCAGTGCGGGTGTGTGAAAACAAACACAGCCGCCATTGGCATACTGGGGGTGCAGAGGGCCATTGAACCAAACTGCAAACCCTGGGTATGATGGAAACCGCTTCAAGCCTGGGGGGGGGGGAAGCACCACCCCCAGGATCCCTCGTTTGGAAGGAGGAAATACATGACTTCCCTTTCCCCAGCACCCCCCAAAAAGCTACCTTCAGTTGACCCTGCAGAAGCTGGGCGGCTCTTCGCTGTCATGAAACACCTGGGCGCGGTGTTGCTTTTTGGGGGCTGCTTTAGACACACACCCTCGGGTTGTCGCGATGAACGGCCGCATCCTTTTGCATGCAACGAACATCGCACCATTTTAACTGCCGTGACAGCGCCTTTGTGCCCACGATCTAGGAAAGTCCCCAGCGTTGTGTCCCTTGGAAGAGCACGGGGCCCTTCCAAACCCCTGGTTTGAAAAGCTCCGTGATTCTGAGCACAAGCAAAATGGGTTCCGGGGGCTGCGATAAAGGGGAAAGAAGCGCGAACCGACGTTGCTCTTGCTGGGGTGGAAAGACGGTCTCCTCTTTCTAGCCCACTTTGCAGGGAGGCACGGCAACCCCCTGCAGATTTCCTTCCCAGCCCCTCTCTGCTCACGGCTTTAGGCAAGGAAGTTGGTGCAGAGGGGTTCCCTAGCTAGAGAGCAGCTTTTCTGGTTTAGGAGCAAGTGGCATAATAACAAGCTTTAGATTTTCCAGTAGAGAGAGAGAGAGGAGCGTAGAGGTGCCCACGTCCCTACCGTGCTTGTCTATTGCTCCGTCTAGCTTGCCCAGGGGGGGAAATAAAATATTTTGTATTATCATAATATAGCTATGATTTGTCCCCCGGGGCAACCTCAGATCTGAATTGCTTGGGCAGTAGTAAGTGTGTGTGATATACAAACACATTTACTGTTTATATATAATTTATGGTAACGGTATTTTCAAAGCTAGTTTCTAGAACCTCGACCCTGTTCCTATGAGAAGCTTTTTAAAATACATCTGTGGCTAAAGCCTCTGTTGGAGTCTATATCCTGACATGAAGCAGACAGTAAATAACGCCCAGGGACCATATCGAAGTCTGGGGGGGGGGGGGGTAACACTGTCTCTCAAAGGCTGCAGGATCGGGACCCGCGCACTGATCCTCCTAACCGTGACCCGCCACTGCTCCCTTAGGACAGGGGCATGGTCAATAGGCAGCTATTTGGGGTCCGATCAACCAAACTCCCAATTCCAATGCACCAGTGGTAGCAGGATCGGGCCCTCAGTCGAAGGCACCAGATAAACTCGGGGGAAGGGGGGGGGGCGCTAACAGGTGAAAACTTAAGTCAGCCTCGCTTGTAGGGCCGAGACGAGAATCTTTTCTTTTGCTTTTATCCACAAACACCCCCCACCCACCCCGCCGCCCCCGCCCCGCAGGAGCCATTAACCCTTTAATAGCAAAAGGAGAAATCGCCGGGAAAATATCCTGTCTAATCTTGCCTGGTTTGGGGGGGGGGGGGGGTTAAAGGACAGAATCGCCCGCCTTCTTTGCCACCTGATTGGTTACAAAACCATGAAAACAAGAGAACTGCCCAGGAAGCTCCTTACTGTGGTCGAGAAGGGGTTTGGAGCAATGGGCAATCGATAGACTTTAACGTATTCGCAGACGTGGAATACCTGTGTACTGTGTAAATACTCCTCGCGGCGGCACATAAATCTCCCCCCCCCCCCCCAGACCTTGCTTAGAATGGTTGGTGGTTTAGTGACTAAACACCTTCTAATGAGCTCTTGCCATTTGCCGGAGCATCTGTAACTTTCGTATGCTAGGGAGGCAGCCTCCCTTTGTCAATATCAGGTGTGTGATCACAGCACCTGGGGGGGGGGGGGGGGGGGGAAATGGCCCACCTTGATTACCATGCACATTGTAGGGAGAGTGGTCACTTTGGATAAGCTATTACCAGCAGGAGAGTGAGTTTGTGTGTGTGGTTTTTTGGAGGGGGGTGAGGGGGTGAGAGAACCTGGATTTGTGCTGGAAATGACCCACCTTGATTATCATACACATTGTGAAGAGAGTGGTCACTTTGGATGGGCTATTACCAGCAGGAGAGTGAGTTGGGGGGGGGGGCGAGGGTGAGAAAACCTGGATTTGTGCTGGAAATGGCCCAACTTGATGATCACTTTAGATAAGCTATTACCAGCAGGACAGTGGGGTGGGAGGAGGTATTGTTTCATGGTCTCTGTGTATATAATGTCTGCTGCAGTTTCCACAGTATGCATCCGATGAAGGGAGCTGTAGCTCAGGAAAGCTCATGCTCAAATAAATTGGTTAGTCTCTAAGGTGCCCCAAGTCCTCCTTTTCTTTTTGCAAAGACAGACTAACGGCTGCTCCTCTGAAACAAATTATTTGCTTCCCATTGGGTTTGGTGCGCCACTGAACAGGAAAACTTTTTTGTTTTCAGATTTCACACACACACACCCCTCGTACAATTGCCAAACTACACAAATAGTAAAAAGAAGCAGTAGCTCGACTCGGAAACCTAAAACACACACTCACAATGTATCCTAATACTCCCAGATCTTACACACACTGGAAGGTCAAACCGAATCGCAGAAGGGGGAGGGAGGATGTGTGTTAAGAAATAAACCTCAGTAATCGTTTTTATAAACCATTCCTGTTGTTACAGGGTTTATATTATATTATATTTAATTCCTATATAGACGCATATCACATATATAGATATAGATATAGATATATAGATATGTATAGATATATATACACACACAGAGAGAGATATACCTCTCAATATACCCCATATCATCCAGATTCATTTCTGCTTTTAACTGTGAGCTACAGATGATAAATACTCCAGGTTTCTGACAAACGAAACCCTCTCTTCTGAGTTGAAATGTTTTAGTTACATAAACAGCTGAAGCCGATCGGGTCAATGCTACAGTCCCCCATCTAAAGAGCTTTCCATGGGTCGCCCATTCAAATCGTCTGCTCGGAAGTTCATGTCTGTACCTCTGGCAGGGAATGTGCCTTGCATGTGAGACGAGAAAGACGAGAAAAGAGAAGAAAAAAGTGGACAGATGGAGGAAGAAGAAGGAAGGGCGAAGGGATATTTTTACAAAGAAAACGTGTTCCCCGTTTTATGACGACAAAATGTTTTCCTGTGTCCCTAAGCAAATGGTTTCTTGCTTTCACGAGCAAAAGCCTGCACCCTGTGAAATCCGCGGTTTGCTCATGGAAGAGTTTAAAGTTCAAGGGTTGGGCCCCATTTAACTTTTCAAAATAAATTGCGAATTAAAAAGGCTCTCAAAGTCTGCCACTGGGTTTTCCCCCTCCGTCTTACTGGGCAAATGCATTTGTTTCAATTGGTGGAATGGGATGCGCCCTCGACTATGATTCTGTGATATTACACAAGCACAAAAGTGGATTTTGCTGGATTTCCAAGTCGCAGAGGGAATGGAGACACCAACATCTGGGCTGGACGTCACCCCTGGAAATGTAACAAAGGTTTGCAGTTCGGAGGGCTGTGAAAAGGCGTTTAGATTAGATACTCTTTTTAAAAACGTTATTTCTCTCTCTCTCTGTGTGTATAGAGAGACGCTATGTAAATTATAAACATAGGCTAATAATAAGAATAATCTATAGCCCCTAATGGAATAAATTATATATCTAAGAAAACATCATATGATCATATCGAAAATATCATATAATTCCCTTACATTTAAATACATTGTTTTCTTCCACGTGTTCATATTCTTTCTTTCTTTCTTTCTTTCTTTCTTTCTTTCTTTCTTTCTTTCTTTCTTTCTTTCTTTCTTTCTTTCTTTCTTTCTTTCTTTCTTTCTTTCTTTCTTTCTTTCTTTCTTTCAAAACAAGGCAGTCGTAGACACCTGGTAAACAGATTATTTTTAAAAGACTTTCCTCTGGTCGCTCTGTTCTTATGCCATCCGTCCTTGTCAAAATGTCGTGAAAATAGAAAGTTGCGAGGCAGTTGGTATGAAATGAGAAAATATCTCGCAGACATAAGTTCTACATGGGACTGCTTTTTGAAGCTCAGAACTGGAGACGTATCCAGCTTTGAAATCGGAGTGATCAGCGTATAAAAATAGAATGCATGTTGCAAAATGTTTATTCCTGTAATTACTGTACTTTTCCTTAAACCTCATCCCTTTCCGGTTTAAAATATCTTCTTATGGAACCACCTCCCCAGTGGATTCATAACTGAGCTTTAACAGAGTATCGTCCTACTAGACTATTTGGGTTTTTTAATTTTTAATTTGAAAGTAAACAGATTATTTTCATGGATTTGAAAACTCGGTTCGGATTCGAACCGGAGGAGCAGGCAAGAAGTTTTTTGTCTCTCTGCAGTAGATTTGAAAATAAGAACCAAACGGGCTATATAAACTCCGAAAATAGAAAACGGTACAAATTCAGCTTAAGTCCTGCTACGGACTCATTTTTTAAAAATCCCCTTTCACCCTGCAATTCCTCTGAGAGAAAAATATTTCCCACCTCTAAATGCTGAATACTTCAATCACAATAATGCAGGATCGCAACGCAGTTGATTTACCACGTGGAAGGGGAAGCTAGGAATAGAAATGCTGAAAAGAAAAACCCAGAAGTTGCAAGCGGTTAATGGAAAGTTATGCTTGTGTGTCACGAGTGTCGTGTGTGAGAATTTAGTAACAAAAGGAAAGACGGGTGTGCTAGGGGACGTGGCTCTGTGTATAATGTTCGAAATTCTTTTTTTCGGAAAATCTTGAGACAAAGAACAATCTATAATATATCAGGAATAGATAATCACAGGGATAGGTACATTGATAGACACAATAGATATAAATAGGTGTTTACACATTTACATATGTATCTATATCTTTATTCATATATATCTGGTTGTGTTTGTATATGCCCATCTATAATTGCTGTGAATATGTGTGTGTGTCTACATGGATAGGTGTGTACATATATCTGCATGACTATCTGTATATACATGCTAGTCAGATATATGAGGGTATACATACAATATGTAGAGAGAAGGGTATTTTTATTTACTAAGTAAGTTTGAGACCTTTAGCACAATTCCAAAGATTCAAGATAAATGAACCCAAGTTCTAAAGTAACTTTCTCAGCTTAGATTTTTTGTTTCGGTTTGGTTTGGAGGGGAAAGCTTTTGAAATCCCTTCAAGAACGACTATCAAAGTCTCCTTTCTTTTAAAGCTATTGATTGTAAAAGTCTTATTTAAACCAACACATTTTAGTTTCTCACATTTTAAAACATCATCTGGGGCCCATTGTATGGAAAATCGATTAGCAGAAATTGCCACGGTGTTTGCCTTACAGTTAATTGTTGTAAAATCGAGACATCTACACGCGCGGGCTGGGTTATAAAATATTTGGAACCGAAATGAAAGGGTCTGCAAAGGGATCTTTCAATAGCCACTAAATAATTCACCTGCACGGCGATTCTGTAGTTATTCTGAAGCTTTAAGGAACTTTAAGTAACTTGATTTTCTGTAGGAGACATACCATAAACGCTATGGCTTCCTATCTGCATAAAGGAAATATTCCCTCCCTCTCTCTCTCTTTCGACCTTGCAAAAGAGATTTGATATTTGTGCGTGTAAGATTAGATGATTGACATAAGATTGACATATCCCCTACAAAGGTGGCCAGTGAGTCCCTGAGCTGTATTTTTAGCCATATAACTTTTGCTTTGCAGCTATTCCTAAATGAGAAGAAACGTACAAAAACGCAGAAGAAAATCGCAACAAAATAGCAGCATTGAACCGCTCCTTACTTACAAGGGAGTGAGAGTTATAAACGGGGAAATGCGTTGATAATGTGTCCTTCGTGTTTTTTCTCTTAAAATTAAAATATTTTTCAATACTCGCTGGCTTATCTATTCCCAAATTCTAAGAAATGTAAGACAGACAGACAGACAGACAGATAGATAGATAGATAGATAAAAGGGGTGGATGGGGATAGATAGATAGATAGATAGATAGATAGATAGATAGATAGATAGATAGATAGATAGATAGATAGATAGATTAGATTAGATAGAAAAAGCTATGAAGCAAACATAACATTCTTAGGAATACATCAAAGCACCTCAGTATCCAGCAGTCTTTCAAAGGAGATCATAGTAATTAGAGCTGCAGACATAAACAGTCTCTCTGAACTGTACGTGTGTATAGACAGATCTAAGCGCCATCTGTGTATTACAGAATTATTTCTGCCTGGGTTGGGTACAGGTGAACATAATAAAATAGGTCGCAAACTCAGCTAACCCTTCCAGAGCCACATTTCAAAGGACGTTTTATTAGATGGCTGCAAATTTGCCATCCCCATAAATCTTCTTCACGCCTGAACAGCTTCGAAGTCAGAGAGGAAGTTGACAAACAAGTTTAAATACAGGGCTGATGGGAAAAACGCCAGGACTCAGGGTCCCTAAGATACAGTGACCTGCAGTTTGATCAGCGACCCCCTTTACTCAGCCCTTCGCAGTAGGGCTGTTTCCTGCTTATTCTTTCAAAGGCAAGTTGGAACCCAGGGAACAAACTTCAGACGGTAACAAGGCTTAGTGAGTCTACAGGTTCCCTACCCCAATGACGGTCCGAGAGAGCCTGATCCCATTCATGACATCCTTTCTGTCCCTGAACCCCCAACTTGCCGTTTTGTGTCCCCCGCCCCAACCTCTCTCTCTCTCTCCTCCGCAGGCTTTTAGCACTGGCGCAGTGAACCCCCCAGCCCCCCTCGCTCCTGCTGGCCCTGGGTGAAGCTGACCGGGTGGCTTCGGAGGAGCAGAGAGATGAGGATTAAATGGAGAGAGGGAGCTCAGGGAAAAAAGAGACAGAGAGAGGGAAGGGGATCAATAGGATACAGCTGTCGAATGGAGAGAGAGAAAGGAAATCAAACCCGCCTTCCACCACGGCAGCTCAACTAATTGTTGGAAGGCTCCGAGTGACCATCGGAGAGACCGGGCTGCACTCGGAGCCCGTTCCCCAAACAGCCGGGCGTGCAGGGCCAGGCTAGTGACTTCCCAGAGGTGACATTTGAATGCCCATCAGGAGAAACAGGAAAAGATTGTGTGTCAGATGCCGCCGATCTATCGTCTATCCCCATCCACCCCCTTTATCTATCTATCCCCATCCACCCCCTTTATCTGTCTATCGCTATCCATCCCTTCTATCTATCTATCTATCTATCTATCTATCTATCTATCTATCTATCTATCTATCTATCTATCTATCTATCTATCTATCCCCATCCACCCCTTCTATCTATCTATCTATCTATCTATCTATCTATCTATCTATCTATCTATCTATCTATCTATCTATCTATCTATCTATCTATCCCCATCCTCTCTCTCTCTCTCTCTCTCGTAAAAAAACACCACAATACTGTTGCACTTTTCCCCCCAGGTGTTGGGCAGTATCCACGTTACATTATTTGATGCCGGCTGCAGGGTTTCCTTCCGTGTGTTAACTGGGTTTTTGAAATATAACTATTTAAAGAATCTCTGGCTCAGAGCTGTACATGGGAGCACAGATGCCTGGGCGTTGCAGACTGGAAAGGGTTTCCAATGAAACCTGTTTGCAGCAGGGAAATCGAATTAGCTGGAATCCATTGGAGCTGGGAGGGCCGGAGGGTTAGATTGTCCGGGTCACTGGCTGGAATACACCGTTCAAAGAGATCCCTTACAGGGGGCCTGATCCTGGGGGAGTCTGGCTACGGAGAGCAGCCACAGTCTGGCCCACCCTGCAGCCTTTGAACAGCTACTCTCAGCCCAAGGGTCTCCGGAGCACGACGTCTCTGTCCCACGAAACACGGCCCTGAGCTCTCGGCCCCGCCAGCCCAGCCGCATCCTTCTCTTCCAGAGGATCCGGCTCCAGGAAGGGGTCTCTGGGCTCAGCCCCCTGTGGTTCACCAGGCGATCGCCTCCCGCCGTGCCGTGCTGTTTGAACATCCCTGGCCGTCCCAGGTACAGGACAAGACCCCGCTGTCTGGGAGGGAGGAGAGGGGGGAGTCGTGTGTGACCGCGGACGTGTTTCAGAAACTGACAGAGTTTTCCGAGGCACATTCAAACCCCCCCCCCCCCCCCAACCCAAAGGAGAGCAGCGCCGGATGAATTAGCTGTTCCCAGAAAGGCGGAAGTGGGGGGACTTTCCCCCCTCACACTGCCTTGGAGCCAGGCTGTGAACGGCCGGGGAACCGGCCTGTGCCCCGCAGAGGAGGGAGGGAAGGGCAGTCGGGGCGGATTTCTGGATTTCTGTTATGAAAAAATTTCCCTTTGACCAAAACCCCACCGGCTGATCACCCCAGACTTTCCAGCGCCCTGGACAACTTCTGGTGATCGTTTTAATGACTCCAACCCCGCCCCCGCCCCAGGTTACCAAAGTAGAACTCCCCCAGACTCGGGCACCCCCTGTGACACACACCCCAGCCCGCGTTCCGCCTCTCCTGGGTTGCCTTTCGGGGGCAGGATTTCACGGTGTTGCAGAAATCCTGCTTCTTCCTAAAGTTCCCCTCTCTCTCCTCCCCATACGTCTGAGAACATTTGCCAGCCTTTCGCCTAATGAGATTGTATTGATTGTGAAGGCGCGATGGGGTGTCTTGCAGAGTGGAGAGACGCGCTAGTATTTCTCAATTATATTTTACTAATTACTAAAAGTCCTCTTGTGAAGCTCCAGCAGGGGACAGATCCTTGACGAGCAGTCCCGGAGTAAAATGAAGAGGTTTGTTGTGCAGAAGAGAAGATCCCAATTTCTGGCTTCCCAAGATACCAGGAATTTGCAGGAGTCTGTTTGCAGCATTCCAGGGAGACTCTCCAGGCGATTAATTAAACAAGCCGTTTGTCCCGTTGTGTACCACCATGCCTAGCCACACACGTCCGGACGTATAAAACACACACACGAGATGTTTAGGGCCAGATCCTCCTGTGGTTACTCAAACAAAACTCCCATTGAAGTCCATGGAAATTTTGCAGGAGTAAGACTGCAGGTTTGAACCCGTGCTAGACAGAGACATAGATTTGTTATTGCTGTTGTATGATACTCCATGTTTTCAAAACACTGATATGTTTTGGTTTTTGTAAAGTTTAATAAAACCCTCCTTCCGGAGCTGCTCTTGAATTAGGTTTTGGATCTTTATGTGTCTTGCGTTTATTCCGATTTCCCTTTCCCTCCCTCCTCGTTTCTCACTCCTGTCTCTAGCTCTTTTGCATGCTTGCTAGGAATTCATTAGGCTTCCAATCAAAGTTTGCCATCTCCCTGGCTAAGGGGTGTAATTACGCTGCCTGGGAAAGGTTTTTCTTTCACGGGAAAAATCTCTGTAACTAGCCCTGAATGAAAAGGGGGGAGGCTGTCAAAATATTTGCATAATAAATAGAGAACCTGTAACAACTCTCAGTCTCGCGGGCCACTCTCCTCCCCCCACCCCCATATTCACACAATGGCCAGAGACTCAGTACTGGGTTTTGTCCCATATTCCTTCTCGTTGGGGTGAGGATACCCCCAACTCCCCAGATCTACCCTTCTCCCTTCCCGTCTCTGAATCACAAGCTGGCCGTTTGGAAAATCTTTCTGTCTGAAATCCATTTCAAGATCAAAACGTGATCTCAGTATGTGTGTGTGTGTGGGGGGGGATTGTATTTCTTTATGCTACAAATCCTCTGTGTTGTCTCCTTAAAGCAAACACCATTTCATGCCGGATCCACGGGATACAAGCGGCATTTCCCTGAGGACCTGGTACTCCCTTTGATAACAACAACCGCACACCTCTTCTACAGGGCAACCTTCAAACGCATCTGAGATGCTTCCGTTGTTCCTACAAGAGTCAGAACCTTTTGTATCCAGCTCCTACCCCCTTGCTAACAAGGATTCCCACAGGACTCTCCTTGCATTAATAAAAAAGTAAATAATAGATTGATGAGATAAATAAATAAAAAGGAAAGTGAAATTGATGATAAACAAATGGAAATTGACCAGCCTCACACCCAAGTTAAGAAACCAGAAGACTAAGAATTACAGGTGACTGGGAACAAGTTGGAACAAGGCTGAGGAAAGTGACTGGGGGTTTTCAAATGAAATTTACAGACTAAAAGTAAAGCTTGCAGGTGGCATGAAAAGGGGAAAGAGATCGGTGGCCTTGCAACATGGTGATGGGAGGCAATGAGAGTTATTCATTGATTATTAGTAGTAGTTTTATCTCATGCACAAACGTGACAATCTTGCACTCTGCATGGTCTCCAGCTAGCCCTGGACTTGCCAACCTAAGGCAAGCTTCGCAAGTGTTTTCTTTCTTTCCTCTTCTCTTTTAAACGACGCTTTATTGGCGAGAGGAGGAAACACCAAAGCAACTGTCCAACGAGCCCTCTGTCCGCGTTCAGAAAAGACGGGGTTGGTTTGACCTTACTGCGTTTGCTGGTTGGCTCTGCTCCACCAGAAAGGAGCTTCAGAGAACAACAGGGACAGCGCGCTGTTCTGATTCGGAGCACACTGGTGTCAATCCGCATTTAGACCAGTAACGGACCAGAATTCGGTCCAGAGCCCTCTCAGCCCCACAGAGCTGTGCGCGGAGTGCTCCTTTTGCGAGACACACTCATTAGAAAGTAGTCCCTCCTCAGGTCTCCAACCGCCAAGATGTCTCACCGCCGTTCATTTCCCTTTGGCTCCGAAACGGGGAAGAAACGCCCAGACCGGCTCGCCGAAAGGCTTAAGCGGCTACCCCGAGACCACGTGAAAGCCTGAATAAAGATCCGGGGCGGAATGATCCGTTCTCTGTCCCCAGCAGGTAGGCGCGGGGCACTTTGCGCGGCGGGGCGCATGCTGGCGGCTGGCTTTGCAGCGTGCGGAGGGTGGTTCTGGGTCTCACGGGCATTAAGGGGCCCTGGACTTTCCCACACAGGCTCCTTCAATAGGAGGGCAGCTCTCCTGCTTCTTCTGCTCCTCCCCCAGTCTTCGGAGGGAGGATCGGAGCTTTCCCTAGAGCAGCCTGTCTCCAGCTGGGGTCCTGACCCAAAAGGGGGCCACAAGACTGTTGGGAGGGGGGGGGTTGCGAGAGCGGGAGCAGCTGGCTGGGTGTCCAGGTCTGAAGGCAGCGCTGAAGTAAGGGGGCATGGTATGGGGGGGGGTGTGTGCCTGAAATATTTACAAAGGGTGTTCCAGCAAAAAAAGGTTTGAGAACCCCTGTCCTAGAGTTATAACGTGGGGAGAGCAAGCCCAGACACCAGTGACCACCTGCTTGTGACCACCCAGACAAGGGCCTTGGGAGGCCTGTGGCTCTAGGTGGGGCCTACATGCCTTGCCTTGCAGGCTGGAGAATTGTGGGGAGAGGTGGCATGCGCTTCCAGGACTGTAGACCTCCCTGCTAGATCTTGGGGACTTTCCAAATGCCCTTCTGCTCACACACCTGGTGCTTCAGTGTCATGACCCTGACATGTTCTCCAAGACTTCAACACTCCCACTTCTTGGTGGGGGGAGAAGAAAGTCCAAATCCTTGAGTCCCTGTTTCATGATGTCTCTCTGGGCCACCACTGACACCCTTGCTCTGGATGGAGAAAGGATGCAAGAGTTGTTCCACACACCCTTCCCTTGTCCACAACCAGTTCTAGGGCACAGCGGGGTTCGGCCACCTATTAGGCTCACACCAGTGGAGTGGGAGGGGTCTTGGCAGTCGGTGGGTTGTAGGGAAACCATCCTTCCTTGATGCCTGGTCTCAAGGACATTTCAAATGCTTTAGGGACACCTACAATGGGGGTGGGGAAAGGGATGCAAAATCATGCTCTGAAATGACTAGTCTCTTGTTTGCCAGAAGCTGGGAATGGGCGACAGGGGATGGATCACTTGATGATTCCCTGTTCTGTTCATTCCCTCTGGGGCACCTGGCATTGGCCACTGTTGGAAGACAGGACACTGGGCTAGATGGACCTTTGCTCTGACCCAGCATGACTGTTCTTATGTTCATTCTACAGGACAAGAAGTTACCACTTCAGTAATGGGGGGCGGGGGTGGGAGGAGTGCATGAACCAGTATCTCCTTTGCCCTTTGAGGGCATCTCCTGCCCAGCTGAAGAGTAGAGATTGATGGTACAATCCATCTCAGGTTTCTTCCTTCTCAATGAGCTCTGGAAAACAATGAGCCTCCCTACCACTTCCCTCCAGGTTGCTGCTGCTGTTTTGCAAGTAAGTGGCCTACCAAGGACTAAGAAAATGGCTGGCTCTGGGATTGATTTTATATTGCAATCTCAAAGAAAAAGAAAAGAAAGAGTTGTATTCAATCTCACAGGTTCTATAGTGAAAGCAAAAGTATTTCCAGATGACAATTTATAGCAAGAAGGCTTTTCCCTTTTCTCTATACAGGGAAAAAAATAAAGCCAGAGTCTATTCATACTTTCAGTTTTGAATATTTTGCCTACAAAGTTTGGTATAAAGTGGTAATTGAATATTCATGAAGCTTCGGGAGTGGCTGCACTGAAGCAGAGGTTAATTTTATTATTATTATTATTATTATTATTAATAAGATGAAGACTCCCTTTGCCATTTCTGATCAACACTTGCATGCCATAGATCAGCTCTTGCATGAATTCAGTCATTTCCTGCTGTGGAAGATGAAATGTCCCTGCAGCTCAGATGTGTCTGGAGATCTCTGGAATCCCGAAGTCGAAAGGGAAGGATGCAGGACCCGCAGCAGGTGCAGGCAGGAAACGTGCCGTTGGGAGCTTTTTGTCAAGGTATTGTGGTGACCTGGCCAGCGTATTACCAAAATCGCTGCAGGGATATGCACCTTAGATGAACGCAAGGATATCTGGGGGCTCACAGTCACATAGGTGCTTTCAGTGGACATGTCTGGGGGATTCTAAAGCTCATGAAACATGCAATCGACACAATGTAACCCCTAATCTCTGGGTGCTTGCTTATCTTCTTTTCACTTCTCAGAGAGAAACTGACCAGGGATTCCAAGGAAAAGGACTGGATCAAATGAGAGAAACTGGCAATGATGAAAATAAAATACTGCCTGTCAAAATGACTTTTCTCCTACATAAATTGCATTTGTGGTGTTGGTTTGGGAGGGCAGTTGGTGCACTGCATCTGGGTCAATAGCAGCTAAATGGAGACCTCTATTTCCCCTCCCCCCAACTCATTACAATGATTTGGTCTCATGCAGGCTACGGTAATAGATTTAGAGGGTTGGAGGATGATTTCCAAAGGAATAGGCGTGTTCTTTATTGATGGCGCTTATTAAATCCAAAGCTTCAGAAGAGTTAGTAATGCTTTAAAAATGGTAAGCCAGAGATTTTTTTTACCTCTTCCAATGAAGCTTTGGAAACCAGCATATATTGACCCGAGAGGACTCAGAACAGACTGAAAACACTGGAACTGTCTCAATATCAATTTAAATATTAACCAGAGGCTCCATGGAAGCTAAATTCTCTGTTCTTTTTTTTTTATCTGCTCTTTCTCTCTTTTTAGCCAAAGAATGTTCTCAGATTTCAATATTGCTTTTTCCCTAGAAAGGCGAGAGATGATATGTTGTTGTCTGCCCGTCTGGCTAGAGCTAAATGTCTGTGTTTTATTGTCTCTCACCCACTGTCTCCCTCTCTCTAAGATTCTATTGAATGCATGTGTCTGATCTGAATGTAAAGATCAGGAGTTTTTAAAGGGAGAGAGGTGTGGGAGTTGTTGCAATGTCTGTACAGTCCGTTGGTTCCTTCCAGTCTTTGATTTCCAGAGAGCAGTCTAGTTCTGCGGCGGAAATATTGTATTTTTAATTTTGCCAGCTATCGTGCTGTTGGTGGGGGTCACACATAAGAGTCTGTAATATTTTGCAAGTAAGTTTTAAAGATGATCAAAACACTGATTGGATCCGGAAAACCAATTGCCAGCCTGCCTTCCTGCCTTCCTGCCTTCCTGCCTTTCTTTCTTTCTTTCTTTCTTTCTTTCTTTCTTTCTTTCTTTCTTTCTTTCTTTCTTTCTTTCTTTCTTTCTTTCTTTCTTTCTTTCTTTCTTTCTTTCTTTCCCCACACACCCACTCTATCTATCTATCTATCTATCTATCTATCTATCTATCTATCTATCTATCTATCTATCTATCTATCCTTCCACACACCATCTATCTATCTATCTATCTATCTATCTATCTATCTATCTATCTATCTATCTATCTATCTATCTATCTATCTATCTATCTATCTATCTATCTATCTATCCTTCCACACACCATCTATCTATCTATCTATCTATCTATCTATCTATCTATCTATCTATCTATCTATCTATCTTCTCTTTCTTTCGTACAAGGCCAAAAACCCGATTACCCCTTGGATTCTGTGGCGCAAAGGCGTCAGGAACTCTGTCTGTAAGTAGTCTTGAGGAAGTCCGTAGGAATACTCACCTGAGTAAAATCACTGCTGTTTGCAGGTCGCCTGATGGTATGTGTGATATGCATGCACATTATACATGTGCGTGTCTGTCTATACATGTGCGTGCGTTGCAATCTCACACACAGACACACACCCCTGTGCAGTCGCCGGGCGCTTCCAGGTGAGCCTATGCCATGGCAGTCACCAGGGATTTCCTGACAGTCACATCCCAGTGCGGGTCACCACGTTCCCTAGCCGGTGCCCTGAGAGTGTGAACACCCCTTTCTGCCTCGGAGCGAAGCGGAGTGGCGCTAATTGGCAGGCCAGCCCGAAGAAGAATCCGGTGCCCACAGGTGCCCAGAGAACAGGAGGTGACCCGCTCCTTTCCCCCTGGCTTTCCCCAGGAAGCCTTTTGAGCTAACGACTCAGAGAGCCAGGAGGTATTTCTCCTCCCCTCTTCATGTGTAGCGATCGATACCTTTAGGGATCAGACCGGTTATGGGGACAGAGCCGAGACTGCCCGCGAGCCTGCAATCCCCAGAGGGCGAGCTTTAAGGGGGTGAATCTCTCTGCAGAAAAGCCCAGGTGGGACAATCCTCTTAGCCTGGGGTTGTCAGAGGGCACCACGGTGCGTGTTTTTCAACGCCTCCCCTTCCGCACCAGAGCCCCGCCCGCCGCCCCCGAAACACACGCAGGGAAAGAGACCATGAATGCATGTAGACACAGACCCACACACTGACAAACACACACACAAACGCACACACACATCTCTATGTAATTGCCTGCATAGCATCTATCGATCGATCGATCGATTTAGAAATTAGCTAACGTAAAAGCTATATATATGATATCCAGTTGAGTCTGTATGATCTATAACAAACAGGGAACGACGCTAACTAAAACGGTGCCCACAATTGTTAACTGGTTTTCTCCCCTGCACCTCCCTTTAGAATTATTTTTCCCTCCTCCCCCCTTTGCTTCCGGGCATTAACCATCGATTCATCGTGTGTGTGTGTGTGTTACACCAATGCAGCACGTGTGCAAACGGTCTCTTGGCGATCTACATTTTTCTATACGTTTCAAAGCCGATCCGGTCTCCTCTTTGACACACGGCTCCGGGTTTGCACTCAGACAGGCCTGGGCTTTGTTGCACACGGCGGCGGGGCGGGAGGCGAGGCATGAAGTGTGCATGGCTGGGGGGAGGAAGGGTAGAGCGCTAGGTGTCCAGGAAAGCAGAAGTTCATTTATTTTCCAATTGCACGTTGCCACCAAGTTATAGTTTCACCGGATGAGCTGGGAGGGAGAGAGGGGGGCTGGGGGGGGGGGAGGAGGAGAAGGGGGGGGCTGTGTGGCGAGCCAGGAGCTGCTGACGTCAGGCCCGGCTGGCTGTGAGATTGAGGCTGGCTGGGGCTCGGGGATTCAATGCGATCCGCAGCTTTCCCGGCGCCGGCCGCAGAGCGCGGAGAGCCCGGGCTGCCACTGCCAGCGGCCGGGGGAGAGCCCGGGCGAGCGGCGCGCACCCACTGAGGCCGGGCGTTGTATGGCGAGGGGGTGGGGGCGGGAGGGGGGGCAGCCCGGCGCGCGGGAGGGAGGCCAGGCGCCCCAGCAAACCATGCTGGATTGACTGCGAGCGGGGGGCGGGTCGATGGCTCTGAATTAAGCCGGGCAGCGCGGGCGGCGGCGGCGGCGGCGGGGGGGGGGCCAGCATGGAACTTACCATGGAGAGCCTGGGCAGCCTGCACGGGGTGCCCCACTCGCAGGCCGGGGAGCTGATGAGCCCTGCCCACGGCCGGCCGGCCGCCCACCGGAACCTGGTCCCCCACGGGCGGCCGGCCGTGGTGCCCAGCATGGCCTCGATCCTGGAAGGCGCCGGGGACTACCGGCCGGAGCACAGCCTGGGGGGCCCCCTGCACCCGGCCATGAGCATGGCGTGCGAGTCCCCCTCGGGCATGAGCCTGAGCAGCACCTACACCACCCTGACCCCGCTGCAGCACCTGCCCCCCATCTCCACCGTCTCGGACAAGTTCCACCACCCGCATCATCACCCGCACCAACGCCTGCCCGCCAGCGTCAGCGGCAGCTTCACCCTCATGCGGGACGAGAGGAGCCTCTCCTCCATGGGCAACCTCTACGGCCACTACCCCAAGGACATGCCGGCCATGGGGCAGCCCCTCTCCCCGCTGCCCAACGGCCTGGGCCCCTTGCACAACGCGCAGCAGCCGCTGGCCCCCTACGGCCCCGGGGGGCACCTGGCCAGCGAGAAGATGCTCTCCCCCAGCGGCTTCGACTCCCACGCGGCCATGCTCTCCCGGAGCGAGGAGCACCTAGCCCGGGGGCTGGGGGCTGGGGGCGCCGGCATGATGCCCCCTCTGAACGGCATGCACCCTCACGGGCACCACCACGGCCAGCCCAACGGCTCCCTGCTGGGCGAGCGGGAGAGGCAGGCGTCCGCCTCGGGCTCGCAGGCCGGCAGCTCCGGGCAGGTGGAGGAGATCAACACCAAGGAGGTGGCGCAGAGGATCACGGCGGAGCTGAAGCGGTACAGCATCCCCCAGGCCATCTTTGCCCAGAGGATCTTGTGCAGGTCTCAGGGCACCCTGTCCGACCTCCTGAGGAACCCCAAACCCTGGAGTAAGCTCAAGTCCGGCCGGGAGACCTTCCGGAGGATGTGGAAGTGGCTGCAGGAGCCTGAATTTCAGAGGATGTCGGCGCTGAGGCTCGCAGGTAGGGGGGCAGAGGGGGCGGGGGTGTTAGAGGCATGGGTCTGTGCAGGGGGGATTGCTGGCGGCACTAGAAACCCCGAAGGACCGGTGCGGGTCTGCACGGGCACCCTCTGCACGCGCAGCAGAGGTGTGACACATCGGTACACACATTGCAAAAATCCAATCCGTGCTTCTCTTTGGACACACACACACACACACGGTGTGCTCTCCTTTCAAGGCTCTGCACTGGGTAGCTGTATCCTTTATTTTTCCTCTCTCTCCCTCTCTTTGTGTGTGTGTTATCGGTTGTTTCAAGTCTTTAACAGATCGCATGAAAAGGAAATCATATTTATCATAAACCTCATCCTTTCCCCCTCCTCAAAATCCCTCCCTCCGACCAGTCTGAAATATAAAGATCCTAGGTCAAAGGGATCAGGGGTGCAGATCCTATAGGTTACTTAGACTCCTCTCTATCTATCTATCTATCTATCTATCTATCTATCTATCTATCTATCTATCTATCTATCTATCTATCTATCTATCTATCTATCTATCTATTCACATACACCCTATCTATCTATCTATCTATCTATCTATCTATCTATCTATCTATCTATCTATCTATTCACATACACCCCTTCTATCTATCTATCTATCCTCATACACCCCTTCTATCTATCTACCTATCTATCCTCAGACACCCTCTCTCTCTGTCTCTCTGTCTGTCTATCTATCTCTACCCAGCTATTTAGCTACCTACCTGCTTTTCTCAGCTTTTTTTGCTCCATTGGAAGGGCTTAATACTGAGCTGGATTCGCCACCCTAAATACATAGCGGTAAATCAGTTACCCCAGCCAGGTCTAAAAGGTCTGTATGCACAGAAACCCCCAAGGCCTGCTTCTTCATGCTGCTGAATGAGTCAAAACTCAGCTGTTCCCCTCCTCCCTCTCCTTCCCAATGGATCAATATGATAGCTCCTTCATTTTACAAATGGCACCGCCAATCAATTCTCTATCGCCCGGGCAATGATTTGCATTTGGGATCTATCTGACGCGGTCCTCTCCCAGTCTGGTTTTCTTTTGCAAGCAAAGGGGGCTTTGCTAGCAGGGAGATGCTGCTGTCTGGCTCTGAAACCGAGGGTACCCAAACCATCACGGCTCAGATGCTGACTCAGTCCTGACTGTATTTTAAATGAATGGACAGTCACCGAAAAATAAATGCACCCACACGGAAGCGGGAGGAAAGGCCTGGTTTTAGGACGGGGGGACAGGACACTTTGCCTCTTGCGCTCCAGGGCACTATAATACTGAACAGAGAGACCCCAGAGACCGAACTGTAAACTCTGAAGCATGTCTGTATACCCTGGGAGAGGTGGGGTCTGGTTCTCTGGGTTAAGATTTAGGTTAAACATTACGCTGATAGCATTTCTCCGCATTCCCCTCCCCACCACCACCCCCGCGAGAGTGAAACTCAGGAGTCCAGTCTAAAGCCCGGTGTGAATTTCATGATTATAAATATGGCTGTCTAGAAAAATACCTACACACGTTCTGTATAATATAGATCATACATGATGCATACAGCTAAACATACAGTCCCATGAAACGTGTATTATAACTGTATATGCATATTTATATGCATCATGTGTTATGTACATTATACACACACATTCTGTATACACACTCACACTCACACTCATAGTCGTTGTGTGTTTATAAATGATACAGTATGAAGGCAAAGTGTGGCTAAGTATTCCTCTCTGTTCTGCATACACATATATGTCTCCTTAGATATGTCAAGACAAACAGAGACAGTTTCTTTCTCTTCTGCTTGTGTGTCTGCATAACAGAACCGTGGGTTTTATGCTGTATGATCATTTATAATGCCACCTAAGCACAGATGCAATTCTCCTGTTGTTCGCATGGAATACAAGGTGAAATATATTTACCCAGATCGATTTCCTACATATGGAAACACAGTGATCTCTTTCATATATCCACAAGTAAGATGAAAACCTCCCTGTGTATCATCGACTTTCGCTTTCTCTCTTCGTTGTGTGGAGAGAACATTTTCCACAGGGGCTCGGGGTTCTCTGCAGTCTCAGGAGTATTTCTAGACATGCTGAAATAAGATGCCCTCGGCTGTGGCAGCCATGGGGATGCTATACACACCTGCACTCACCCCCCCTCCGCAACCCCCTCCCCCCGTTCTGTATACTCAATATTGCTTCTGACCATTTTATTTCCCCGTGTCCTGTAACCCACCTGCCTTGCTGCTAAGGGAACAGGGTTGCTTCATAGACTAGATAACAAGCAAGTCCTCTGGTCTGGACTTCAGAACCGCCAGACGCTGGGACTGGACTACAGGGGGGATAAATCATTGGAAACTGCCCGGTTCTGTTAGTTCCCTCTGAAGCACCTGGCACCGGCCACGGCCAGACAGGAGACTGGGCTAGATGGATCATGGGTCTGACCCAGTAGGGCCGTTCTTATGGATATTTTGTGTCTGGTGGGCTCAAAGGGGGTGGATTGGGTTATTGAAACAAAATTCCGCATGACCTGTGGGCCATCTAGTGTCAGTGTATCTGAGCTCCAAGCAGATCCTAACAGAGCCTGGGCGAATGGGATGAAGCACTCCCCACCTATAGCAAGATGTCTGGGGTTATTTATGGGGGGATAGTAGTATTCATATGTATTTAGTGTAATTCAGTTGCTCTTTAATTAGGGCAAGATAGTGGCATCCTTTAGTTCCAGTCGATGCCCTATTGAAAAGCAGTTAATAGAATGCAAATTGTTCCTGCCTTTACAAGGTTCTGGTAAATAAAGATTTAAACAGTGCCACAATTGGCTTTTTAAGTACCCCCGTTGTTCAGTCTAATTGAGCAGTTGGTTGTTTTATTTCTGACTCACCAAAATAAAAAAAAAAAAACAAATTCAAAGCTGGACGATTCAAGGGGGAGTCTGTGAGTAGACATATGGCCGTGGATTTTACCTAAAAGACTCAACAAAAACCCTCCACTAAATGAACTCACAATATTGTTGGGACATGGTCACTCTTTAGCGTTGTGTTCTGAAACCCTTTTCTGAATTTTGAGTTGAAATGAGGTTTCGAGTTCCTCTATAAACTTTGGGGGGGAACTAGGAGGTCATTTGCCCTGGGTGATTTTAATTGATTTAAATCAAAATCTGTTGGATACACGTTTAACGACCGTCTCTGTTGCATATATTAGAATATAGTCCTGCTCAAAGGAAAAGATGTGGTGCAAGATATGCAAAATGTTGCACTGGATTTTAAAATACCAGGTATGTTACATATATAATACAGCGAGAGGAAATGAGCACGTCTGTATTGCATGACTCAGAAATATCAAACATTTAAATATCAGGTATGTTACATACCTAAAATAAAACACACGAAAGAAGGGGGATTACAACCAAAATGCTTTGCTTTGAGCAGGGGGCTGGACTAGGTGACCTCCTGAGGTCCCTTCCAACCCTGATATTCTTTGAAAATCCTGCATCATAGTAAATGCCATGAGTTGTAAATATACACGACAATTCTAAGAAAGGGTTTTTTTTGTTTGTTTGTTTTTTTCGTGAAGGTTTTGGTTTGTTTCCAAATTAGCAGGAAAGTGCCATGTCGTTTAAGCAAACAAGTAAAACTCACTGGGTGTTTCTGGAAACTAGAATATGAAAATCGCAACCCAAAGGCGAAATGGAATGGCTCTCTTGCAAATGGCATTTGTCGATCAGCTAGGGAAGGGATTGTCTTTGTCTGCGTTTGGGGACACTCTGCCAGCGGATTTGGGGATGTGCAAGGGATCTGGGGAGAGCTTATTAACCAGTTCTAAAAAGGGTGAGACACGGAGTCGCTGAAAATGGCAGCCAGCGCGCGGCAGAGGCATTGTGTACTTAGAGGGCGAGGGTGTAATTTCAAAGGGCACCTTTCCCCTGCGCGTGATTTCAAAACGATGTTGGAATAATTGTCGGGCTCAAGAAAGGAAGGGCTGAAAGAGAGTTACTGATTTGGTACTTGTTTGGGTGGGGGGGAAAGAGAACCCAAGTTCCTATATGTCAAACGCTGGCTAGACAGATTAGACCGTGCACCAGGTATTGGGGGGGGGGGGGGGTATAAAAGAACACACCCATCTAGAGCTTCATTCTGCATTCCTAGTACTGCCAAAGTTCCCATGGAGGCCAGTGGGGCTTAGCGTGACTACCTATGCGTGTATGTTACGGGCACATGAGTGTGCAAAGGCAGGAGCAGGGATCGTGCCCGCTGAGCGGGAGATCGACCTGCGGTGGAGAAGCACGTCCCCCCGCCCCCAGGGGTTGTTTCCGTTTCTACGGATTTCCCCCGTGTTTTCTGGTCGGTCGGTCGGTTGGCCGTGAGGTTGTTTTATTCTTTTGTTCAGCAGTAGTGACTTTTGTCCCTCCTGGCTTTGCTTCCCCCGAGGCTGATCTGCATATCGTCTGCATGCGCCTGGCACACATTACCCTGATTGCCTCTAAAAAGCGCCATTATATGGCAAGAGGACTTGGTCGGGGGGAGGGGGCGGCACGCCAATCGATGCCTTCGAGTTACTGTCCCCAGTTCATCACCGGCACCCCCGCCCCATTGCGTTTGTTTAACGGCCTTCAAATATTGTTTAAATCGCCGCTCCAGAGCACACCTACATTGGGGGGGGGGGGGGGCTGTGACATTGAATCACACGTGGCTGAGAGCTGCGAGCTACAGGGTATAGAAAATCAACAGCGGAGCCAAAGTACAAAGCAACAGACATTGCACCGGGCTGGGGAAATTGCAAACAGGGGATCGAGATATTCCAGATCCCGGGGGGTAGGCAGCGAGGCCCCTTCGAGCCGGGACACACGAGGCGCTTGGGAATCTCTATTTCCCCTCTGCCCCGGGCCAGAGCTCAGCGCGACCCGACAGCCTCCCCCTCGCCCCCCGGGGTGGCCGCGGACCCCGGGCCGAGGGGCGAGCCGGGTGCTTGGGGCGAGACCCGCAATCGGGGCAGGGCGGGAAGGCAGCAAGGAACGAATGTGGCGGGGTTCAGGCACCGATCTGTCGCCTGCCACTTGTAGCTAAAGGGAAGAAAGACCCAACTGAGCACAGCAACCCAAGGAGAAAGGAGGGAGTTAGATGTGGGCGGAGAGTGGGAGGCAGAAGGAAAGAAGGGTAGATGGAGAGTTGGGGTGTGCCTTGGTGGTGACAGAGGGAGGCACAGATGGTGTGCATTGGCGGTGACAGACAGATGCAGGGTGGGGTGTGCATTGGTGGTGACAGAGGGAGGCACAGTGGGGTGTGTCTTGGTGGTGACAGAGGGAGGCACAGATGGTGTGCATTGGCGGTGACAGACAGATGCAGGGTGGGGTGTGCATTGGTGGTGACAGAGGGAGGCACAGTGGGGTGTGTCTTGGTGGTGACAGAGGGAGGCACAGATGGTGTGCATTGGCGGTGACAGACAGATGCAGGGTGGGGTGTGCATTGGTGGTGACAGAGGGAGGCACAGTGGGGTGTGTCTTGGTGGTGACAGAGGGAGGCACAGATGGTGTGCATTGGTGGTGACAGACAGATGCAGGGTGGGGTGTGCATTGGCGGTGGCAGAGGGTGGCACAGGGGGTGTATTCGTGGTGTGAGAAAGACACAGTGGGGTGTGTTCTGCTGGTGACAGAGGGTGGCACAGGGGGTGTCTTGGTGGTGACAGAGGGAGGCAGAGTGGGGTGTGTTGGTGGCGGTGACAGAGGGAGGCTTAGTGGGGTATATGTTAGTGGTGGTCACAGAGGGGCGCCTAGAAGGGTGTGTTTTGGTGGTGGTGACGGAGGGAGGCAGAGTGGGGTGTGTATTGGTGGTGACAGAGGGAGGCAGAGTGGGTTGTCTATTGGTTGTGACAGGCACATGCAGGGGGTTGTCTACTGATGGTGACAGACAGGTGCAAAGTGGTGTGTATTTTGGTGGTGACAGAGGGAAGCACAGTGGGTTGTGTCTTGGTGCTGACAGGGAGGCAAAGCGGGGTGTGTACTGGTGGTGACAGGGGGAGGCGCAGTTGAGGGTGTGATGGTGGTGACAGAGACAGGTGTAGTGGGGTGTGTGTTGGTGATGACTGACAGAGGCACAGTAGGATGCGTATTGGTGGTGACACCCTGAGGCACAATGGGATGTGTATTGGTGGTGACAGATGCAGTCACAATGAGATGTTTACTGGTTGTGACGGAGGGAGGCACAGTGGGATGTATGTTGGTGGTAACAAAAGGAGCCACAGTGGGGTGTGTATTGGTGACAGAGGGAGGCAGAGTGGGGTGTTTATTGGTCGTGACAGAGGGAGGCAGAGTGGGGTGTTTTGGTCGTGACAGGGGGAGGCAGAGTGGGGTGTTTATTGGACGTGGCAGGGGGAGGCAGAGTGGGGTGTTTATTGGTCGTGACAGAGGGAGGCAGAGTGGGGTGTTTTGGTCGTGACAGAGGGAGGCAGAGTGGGGTGTTTTGGTCGTGACAGAGGGAGGCAGAGTGGGGTGTTTATTGGACGTGGCAGGGGGAGGCAGAGTGGGGTGTTTTGGTCGTGACAGAGGGAGGCAGAGTGGGGTGTTTATTGGACGTGGCAGGGGGAGGCAGAGTGGGGTGTTTATTGGTCGTGACAGAGGGAGGCAGAGTGGGGTGTTTTGGTCGTGACAGAGGGAGGCAGAGTGGGGTGTTTTGGTCGTGACAGAGGGAGGCAGAGTGGGGTGTTTTGGTCGTGACAGGGGGAGGCAGAGTGGGGTGTTTATTGGTCGTGATGGAGAGAGACACAGTGGGGTCTGGGGTGTGTTGGTGTTGATAGATGGGGTGGATGGGGATAGATAGATAGGGAGAGAGAGAGAGAGAGAGAGAGAGAGAGAGAGAGAGAGAGAGAGAGAGATGGGAGGAGACAATTTACCCAATACAAATAGTGAACGAAGGGGAAGGACGGGCGAGCCGGACACAGACCCTGGGAGTCACCCAGCCCCGGGGAAGTGCGTGAAACCGGCCCCTTTAACGCCTCCCCAGCAGAAGGAAGCTGCGCCGGGGGTTTCCATCTACCAGGCCTCTCCCTCCAGACCTGCCCCGCGCCCGCCGCCGGGGGACCAGTCCCCGGGAAGGGAAGGGGGCTCTGCCATTTGGGGGGAGCGGGAGCTTTGCAGCGAGCGGGGCAGGCCCTGGGCCGGGTTCAGGAGTCCATCCTGGTGTATGAGTTAGAGTCAGTAAATAGAAGATCAATAAACAAGCTGGGCCGCCTATAAAATGTCTGTTGGTGCCTTTCTCTTCTTTCCACTCCAGTTCCCCCTTCAGGCCGCAGCGCCTGGCCAATGTGGAAGCATTAATTATCCAGCCGGGCTCGAACACATCCCTGGTCCCAGCCGCGGCTCCCAGCGCCAGCCGGGGGGTTTGTTTGGCTTGCGGGGGAGCCAGCTTGCCAGGTTCGTCTCCACTGCCAAAGCAGGTTGGACTCCTGGCCAGAGCGACTGGAGGAGAGGTGGCTCGGGGTGTGTGTGTCTAGCTGCGGCTGTTCCCCCCCGCCCCATGGGTGGTCGGTTTCTTTTAGCCCGATGGACACTTCGCTCGCCTGCCCATCCATCTCTACCTCTGCCTGTCTCGTGGAAATCTTCCCCCCGAAAGACCCCTTTCAAACTTCTGTCTTCTCTACCTCTCCGCACTTCCCTGCCTCGGTCAGATTCAGACTCTGCTTAGGAAGAGAGGGGTGGGGGATAAGGGGAGAGTGGGACCCTGGGTAGTCCTGGGGGTAGGTGCATGTGTTCTGGGCATGGATGCCTTGGGTGTACCCCCACACAGCCACCCTGGCACTCACCTGCCTCGGGGCACACAGAGAGAAACACACATGCACAAAGAGCAGGGCTCCCAGATACAACCGCCCAAGCGCTCACACACAGGTATAGCGCAGTTCCACAGAGACACAAGTCCACCCCCCTCCTCCAGAAGCAGATTCACTTGCAACAGACCCACAAAGACGCGGAGCCTAAGACCCAAGGATACAGACACACACAGAGGCTGAGCAGTGTGGAAGTTCTCTCTGTTGGGCATACGTGTGTACTTTCTGAGTGTGCACATATGGATGTGTATGTGAATATGTGCGCATGTGTGCGTGTGTAAGAGAGAAAAGGTGGGGGTGGTAATACCCTTATATTGGACCAGCTTCTGCTGGTGAAAGAGACAAGCTGCAAGGCTTGAGGAAGATGTAATCTCTGTCGCCAACAGAAGTTGGTCCAATAAAGACATGCCATCCCCCGCCTTGTCTCTCTCAGATCCTGGGACCAACACTGCGAACAACGTGAGTCGAGACGGTAAGAAGAAACATTTCCGTAAGTGTAAACGAAATGTGAACATTCGTGCAGGCCAGCACGGAACAGACACGGAGAAGAATGTTACGCACAGAGAACACGTGTGTGCGCGCGTGCCTTTGTGTGTGCACTTGCAGGTGTGAATCCGAGTTGTGCAGCATGGCAATTGTAGGATGGTTTCATCAGGGTACATTTGGAAATGTATTCTGTGGGAAAACCTCAAGTGAATTTTCCAGGTCATCCTTAATGAACGTCCAGACGACATGGCATTTTCTCTGTGCATTTGTTTCGATCTTTAGAACCCAAATGTCAAGCTCTGGGGGCGCCTTCTAATGTTTAAAACAATCCGAAAATCAAGTTAGGCGGAACCACCAAAATCCACAGCTGGCTCCCGGTGTGATCATAATTCACTCCCACCCCATCCCTGCATTACACCACCCCTATGAAATTAACAACCCTCCTCATCCCGTCCGCTCCTCGAATGCTATCCTGTCATGTATGTTCTATTTGTCACACATGTTACAGGAAAATATATTTGAGAGCGGAGATTACTTTATACCGAGGTCAGGCCTTATACCCCTCTGCCCCACGGAGCCGGTTGTTTTAGGGATGGTCAGTTGGACTGTATGGGCGTGGCAGGAGGGAAACAAGTACAAGTAGTTATTGGGCTAGATCCGCACCTGGTGTGAGTTAACAGACTTATTCTGGTTTACACGGCCTGAGGCTCTGGCAGGAAATAGCTACGTCCCCTCTCAAAAGGGCCCCACCCCATCTGTCTGGACCCACGGATGATACCGATGTCCAACATCCGGGGGCTTCCCGAGACTAAACGTGGGCACTGTGTGTTGTGGCCAATGGGGAATCTCCCCCTGGCTATTGTATCAAGACCCCCCCTCTGAAGGGATCCGATCTTACACCGAGAGGGACTCGAACCCAGCATGCCCTTGGCAATAGATTCCTTGGGAGGGGCCCTTCTGCATTGGGATGGAAAGGAAGAAAACCTGGACCCTGGCCGATGGATTAATTTGCTTTGAAGCCGCTCAGAGGTTCCGGGTCTGGAGATAAGTCCCAGGAGACGGATGGGTGAGCAGAGGGTGGGGGCTCTGATGCTGCGACGAACCAGAATGAGAGGAGATGTTCACACGTGCTCACCTCCCACAGTCTGTCTGAACCCCCTTCGCCGGGGATCGCCTTAGGGGCGCAGCTCTGCACGGGGCCCACGGCAGGAGGCAGGGCCCTCGCTCCTGTAACCGAGCCTCCAAAGGCGAACTGGAGAACTGGGGCCCCTGTGCGCTGGAGATTAGCAGTGGCGGGCAGGTCGCCCAGCTAAGGTGCCAGGGGAGGGGGCTTTCCAACAACCCAAGGGTGGGGGGGGGGAAAGGTCTCGCAGTTGAAAGCACCCCTAGTGCCGAAGCCGAAGCCCATGGAAGTAACCGGGGTTCTGTCAGGACATCCGCACAGAGGGCAGTGGCCAGTGTTAACCTCCGTGTGGATGGACGTCTGTGTCCACAGATGACTGTGTAGGTCGGGCAGTGTGTCTCCAATAACCGGGGCCTCTGCTCCCCTCCGCCCCTCACAGGCACACAGAGTCAGGCCCTTAGCTGCTCGTCTTTTGTCCTGTAGTTCTTCGCTACAGCTGCATTTCCCAGTCACACACCTCCCCCCAGGATGCCCCTCTGGGGGCAGGGGGTGGGGGGCAGGGTGCTCAGCAGGAAGGCCAGAAGCAGCCCCCGGCCCATAAGAACCACCAGTGGTTCCTTAAAGAGCAAGGAAGCTTCTGCCTTTGATCTCAGCCACAGATGCCTTCCCACTTGCCTGTTTCAGTGCCCAGTAGAGAGCTAGGCAGGGCCGAAGCCTGTAAATAGCCATAAGCAGTGTGGAGGAGCGGCCTAATCCACACTGGGGTGTTTTCCATGCAGCATATTTAACATTTCCGAAAAAAAATATCTTCCCCCCCCATACACACTTTATGTATCATCTGTCTGTCCACTTACACATGGATCAATCGATCTCTCTAGCCCCATACACATCTATCTATCTATCTATCTATCTATCTATCTATCTATCTATCTATCTATCTATCTATCTATCTATCTATCTATGACAGGTTTCAGAGTAACAGCCGTGTTAGTCTGTATTCGCAAAAAGAAAAGGAGAACTTGGGGCACCTTAGAGACTAACCAATTTATTTGAGCATAAGCTTTCATCTATCTATCCCCATCCACCCCTTCTATCTATCTATCTATCTATCTATCTATCTATCTATCTATCTATCTATCTATCTATCTATCTATCTATCTATCAGTTACTTACTCATTTAGTTAACTCGCTCAACGCCTCAGTGGTCTTAGCTGGACCCTGTTGAAAACCCCAAATCTAATCATTCGCCTTCATCTCTTTCTCTCCCCCTCTGGGATCTATCTCATTGTGTGTCCGCAGAAGTACTAATGTAGCAGTCCGTGGTCACACCAACTCCCCCAGGCCCAGTTACAAGCACGCTCAGGGCGTGGGCTGGGCTGGGCTGGGCTGGGGGGCAGCGGAGAAAGGCACCCCCGAGCTTGTTGTCCCCGGGGCTGGTCTCCGGTTCGGCTGGCGCTGGGTGCTGGTGGCTTCCATTGGCCGACCCAGCCCTGGCCGCACTGTGCGTTGTGGGGGAGCGGATCACAGAGCTGGTTTGAACTGACGCTGTATCGATCCCCAGCCCGGGCTTTGCCTTTCTGTTGGTAAGGCAGCTCCTCCCGCCCCCTCTCCACTCCCTGCCCCAAACCACCCCAGCCACAGCCTCAACTGGCATCAAAAGGCCTGAAGTCCCAAACCACTGCTTATTACACAGCTAGCCCGGGATGTGCCAGACATCAAAATACAGACAGGCCAGGGAAATTTATAGACTCCTGCAGTGGACTCATTAAGGAATGTGGGATTCCTTTGCCTTGGGAGGGGGAAAATAACAGAGGTCAGTAACACAGAGAGAGAGATTTACATTTATGTCTCTGCTAAAATTTAGCTAGCTAGCTGATCTGTATTGGTGACGGTTGATAGACCACCATGTATATGTATCATTACATATAGATATGGATTGTATGTAGTAAGGTGTTATTCGCTTGTAAGCATCGTATAACGAAAGATCTAGGCATGTGTGAAGGATAGTTTCATATCAAACGACAGGTCTCTGATCTCCCCTCTCCCTCCCCCTATTGCTCAGAAGCCAAAGTGTCACAAGTCTAAAAGCAGAAGCGATTTCTCTCTCCAGGTAGGGATGTTTCCCCGGCACTGCTCTCTAGCAAAGAGCAAAAGCCTCTCTGCGGTGGGTTTGTTTGTAAGCCACGCGAAATGAAACCACGAGTGACGGAACCTAAACGCTGGCCGGACTCCGAGTTGGGCATCAAGCAGCAGGAGCAGATATGGACAGACACCCGTTCGACCCCCCACACATCTGGGAGTGGAGGAAAGAAAACGCTGGTTTAACAGGGCAAGTAAATCCGTAGCTGAAAAGGGGGGAATAAGGAGCGAGGCAGAAAGAGATTATACTTCAGGGTGTCTACCATTTTACCGGGGGGGGGCACAATTTTAAAGCAAACTCATAAATCAAATACATTTCCAATTCAATATCTCTCCGTCAGCTCCCCCCTCTCTCCATATGCATCTATGGAGCGAGAGAATTGGAAATGTATTTTACGTCTGCGTTATATTTTACTTTTGGGCTTCCTCGTAAAACTAGAATTTGCTCCGTATTCTGTCTGTATGCCTGTTCACAAATACCCATTCATATCTAGGTAGAGTCATGCCGATGTTACTGTCTCTGCAATTTGATGTGGAAGGATAGTTTTGAAATACAATAGGTCAATACAATGCATTTCCGATGCCATCACAGTTCCTATCATTTCCAGTTTGGTTTGTTTTTCTGTGGGCAGGTTTGGTGGTTACAGGCAGGTATCGGTCATGTCACGGCGGCCCTTTGCTTCTCTGCGATAGGGAGTTTCAGGGGGGCTGGAACAATTTGTAGAGTGGGGGTGCTGAGAGCCATTGAACCCTGGATGTGATAGAAACCATTTCAAGCCAGGAGGTGCGGCAGCACCCCCGGGACCCCGAGTTCCAGCACCTATGGGTGATTTACCAGAAAAGCATCAAAGCCATTCTGGCTAAAGATTTATTAATAGACCCAGAAATAGAAAATTCACTTGCGATTATTATTGCGGGGGGGGGGGGGGAAAGTCAATAACACGGTTGTTTCCGTTGAGCTACACAATCAGTCCACCGTCTCCTTATTTATTTGTCCTTAACTTGAATTAGCGCTCAGCTAATAAATCATCGGGCGTTTTCTCTCCCGCTCCTATGAGATGCACTTGCACGCAAGAAATCAAAAAAGGCTTTCTAAACCATCTGATCTGCAGATCGGATTTATGAGCAAGTCAATAGGGTTTTTTGTTAAAATGCCAGTGCTGGAAAGAGATAGTCCGGGCTTTTTATTGGGTTCTCTTTATTGTCCCGGTTTCTTTTTAAGAGGGTGGTTTTGAAGTTGATGATACTGAATAATACTTGAAAAAAATTAAATTCGATATATTGACAGGTCATATTCGCAAATCATTAGCGAGCCATCGAAATGTGCGTATTACAGAAATATACACTGGCGGTGTGCGTTTATACAAAACTTAGATCTCCTACTTACATGCAGCATAGTTCCTTCTCATATATGCATGTGAATTGGATCACATGATATGGTGTAGGCCTCTATGAAAGCGAAGTACTGTGTACATATTAAAACGGTGTGTGTGCAAACTATGTAATTATATCTAGGTAACTATCTATTAAACTCATATATTGTGAAGTATATATAATTATATATGGCACATGCCATTAAATCATGTATATACCCATACACGTATATACTCGCTCTCTCTCTCTCTGTGTTTTATACTCTCGGGAATGGCATTGATTTTGTTTATGTATACATATTCCTTCAGTAGCCTACGGTACATTCATGCGCGTTTACCATAAAATAGACATAGCCAGGGGAAGCGGTTAGTCTGTCAAGGGAGAGAAGCCTGCTTCTATTAAAGGAAATACTTTACTTAGCATATTTCAAAGAAAGAACGTGGAAAACGTGAGTTAAGAAAGAAAGAAAGAAAGAAAGAAAGAAAGAAAGAAAGAAAGAAAGAAAGAAAGAAAGAAAGAAAGAAAGAAAGAAAGAAAGAAAGAAAAGCAAGCAATATTCACGGACCTCCCTCTGGTAACACTCTGATGCATGTCTACTTCCTGCTTCACTTTAGCCCAGCGGGATCTTTACCCGAGCTCACGAATGATATATAATACGACATAATAACCCCCTTTTCAAAATGCTCCGTTCACCTCTGGGCTTGCCGCAGCAACGTCGTGGGTGGGCGATTGTCAGCACCACAAAGCAACACACACGCACAGCGCGGGGAAAAAAAACCACCAACTCCCAGCCAGGAAAAGCCGGTACTTGGGGAAACTGAGTAACGTTAACACGAGCCTATTGCGCGCACACTCACACGCGCCATGTGGGCACGCGTGTGCGCACAGACAGACCGCCGCCACCTCGACCCAGCACACGACCGGGCTCCCCCAGGAAACACGAGCGAGGCTCTCGACCCCAGCGGGCTTCCCACGGGAAACACTTGTGTGTCCGCAGTTGAAAGTTGTGGCACGGTTGGCTACACGTGTGTGTAAGGGCTGGTGACGCGGGGGGCGTTTGCACGGGAATTGAAAGGAATTGTGCGTGTGATCTGTGTGTGTGATACATAGATTTAGATCAAATATTCCACATGACCAGTTATTGCACACACGAGAGTGCGTGTGTGTGTGTGAGGGGGACGAGCTAATGCACGCAGAGCGATACATATTTCGAATTTCGCTTTTAATTAACGGTGGCCTCCGATCAATATTTCCAAAAGGGCGTCAATTTCTGTGCTGTATCCTACAGGCTCCGCCAGCTGGGAGAGGAGGGGGGGCCCCGAGGGGCTCTGCCCGCTTTGACAGACCAGGGGGGTTGCCTGCACTTTCCCACCGGGAAGACTGGCAAAAAAGACTGACCCTGCAGCTGAAAAACCCCCAGCACACCCTGTTGGCGTGTGTCCTCCGGCTTACACACCAACAAACCAGCACACAGAGTAAGAAAGGAATAAGCAGCTACTCCGATTACCGTGTGAACCCAACTACTCCTGAAATATTGGAGTCGATGGCCCTAAAGAGGCCCCCCCCCCTACACCACTTCCTGTGCTCTAGGAGGGTAATGTTCACTCCTATTTTCTCTAATCCAGTCCCTTTTGGGTTTGGGATTTCACCAGCCGAGCCCCAGAAAGCCGCTCTTACATTTCCTACCCCGGAGCCCCTTCCCGCTGCGCGCGAAGGAGCCGTCCGCGCAGGCGGAGGGGGGTGTTTTTGAAAAGATATTTGACTCATTGAAAACGGAGAAAAACACCTGTTTTGATCGAATGCCGGTGTAAACGAGTCTCCCAGTATCATCCGGATAGCGAGGGCGCAGTTACCCAATTCGTGTGTATGGAATCTCGGATTGCTACCGGCTGGCCAAGCAAAACGTAAACGGTGGGGTTGCAACAGATTTTCAAATACCAAGCGCTTCTGTATGTTAGACATTTTAGTTTGAGATGGGGCGTGTATATATGTAAAACACACACCACAGACCATTCAGTGGGTTGAAAATATATTTCTCACATATACACACACGTTTATATATATATATATATATATATTTAAACGTGTGTGTATTGTGTGTATATGTGAGATATATATAAATTACATATATACATAAATTATATATATATAATTTTATATATATCACATATACACACACACGTTTTAATATATATATGTAAACGTGTGTGTGTATATGTGAGATATATATTATATATTTGCAACCCATTATATATATGGCATTTATATAGATCTAGACACACACTTTTTTTTTTTATCGTAACAGGTCCATTACCCCAGAAATATATTCTTGTCCTTTTATAGATTTTTTATTATAATTCTATATTGAAATATGGGCTTCATCGCACAGGTGTGTAAAAATGTGATCGCTATATGTAAGCGGATTAAGGTATTCTGTAATATAATTCTAATTAATATAATTCATGCCATTTTCCTATTTCCCGGTGCAATTCTTTATGCATCACACGCCCCCCCCCACACCCCCCCGAGCTACGTCGCAGTGTACCCCGGTAGCCCCAGAACTGTGTTCCGACTCTGTATCATTCCACCCCGCCGCTGAACTTTTGATCGAAATAAGCTCAGCCAAAAAGGAACCGGGCTCTTCGGGAATCGCTTCATTAGGCCTTTTCTTCATTAGCTGACGCTGCACTGGAGAGCCCAAGGTTTTATGCGCCCCTAATAAACGCAAGCCCGGGTCCTGGGCTGATGGCGGGATTTCCCCCGGCTTTCTGGACGTTTTAATTTGGCGGCTCTGGAGGGAAAAGGTCGCTGGGCGGCGTGAAATATTTAATCCACTTTCCAAAAAAGAAAGGAAGGCGAGATTTGCCAAAGCGAAGCGGAGGTAACCGGGGCGCGGGGATCTGCTGCTGAGCCGCAGCAAGCGCGCACGGTGGGAAACGTTTCGCTCCTGTTTCCTCGCTCGTGCCATTTACAAGATGCCGGAATAAGCCCCAAGATTTTAAATCTGCCGATTGCAAACCCGAGAGTCCCCGAGCCTGAAAAAACCAATTCACCCACATCGCACTTTTCTATTTTCTTTCTTTCTTTCACCCACTCCCCTTGCAGCTGTGGTGGCTGATTTCTTCAGGGAAATAATAACGAGCAATATTCGCTGGTGTTTTTTTAAAACGATTTTCAAGCGGATATGGATCCATTTCGCCCCGATGCCGGTCTCGGAAGAATAAAATACTGAAATCTGCTCCTTTTCCTGCCCACTGCTGTGGAAATAGACCGATCAGACCCGTAGAAATGTTGGAACATAATTCACCATAACTGATAAATAATTAAGAGCGAAACCTCTTTATTTAGACTGGGTCAGTCTCGCCGGAGGATTCGCCCTACATTTCCCTTCAAGTAAACACACCGTAGGTCGGATCCAGAGCCGCGAATCTGCCCCCAGGTTTTTCTGTACATTTTATCTTGTTAGTTTCAAACTCCCGTCTTCCAGGGCCAAAGTATTTTCTGTTTGCTGATCACAGTGGCCAGAAGGAGCCCAATAAAAGCTACTGTGAGTTAAATATTAAATTTCCCCCCCCCCCTACAAGGAAATCGGCTCAATCCCCCTAAAAATAATCTGATCTCAAGCCTTTTCTTCCCCTCAGCCTGATGTGTGTTGGTTTAAATTAGAATCCACGCTATGCTTTTTCAAATGTCATTGTTTCCTGAGAAGACTGGTGGTATTCCCCTGCTTTGGTATTAATCTGAAAACCCAAATATTCCACCCAAAACTTTCATCTCGTTGGTCACATTTATTTGAAGCAGCCCTTTCATTTACTGCTTGTCTCAAAAAGGAAACACATTCCCAAAATGTGCCAGAAAAGTGGATCCGAATTCTCCACATTGTATTAAAGTCAATGCAGATTGTTTTGTGCTGCGTCATTTTGGGGTGCAGATTTTTACAGGTTGTTTGGCTTTGTGTGGTTGTGAGGTTTATTTTATTTTATTTTCACCGATTGCCACTGAAACCTTAAGGGAGAGATAACAGAGAAGAGAAAACTCTCTGAGTGACCTTTGAATCAATTTGAAAAAGCTCATTTAACTGATAAGTCTTGAAAGCCCCAGAACTAATTTGAAAATACGTCTATTAAAACCCCATTGCTGGTGCCTAAATACTGGTGTGGAAGAGTTGCAAGGCAGACTTCCTGGGGTCTGGGGATATCTGTGAACAGCTTTAAGCAATGGTCAACAAAGAAATTGCTTCATGGCATGACAAATTATGAGGCTTAAAAAGAACAGTCCCTCCCTCCCCCCACCCCAGCTATCATGGAAAGGGAGGTAGATTTGCAGGGCGAGGAGCATTTCCCTAGCATAACCATCGAATCAAAAGCGACAGAGGCTGGAATCGCAGACAGAATATTGGATTTTTCTCTTGAAAACAAGTCCAATATTTTCTCGTTTTGTTCAGTTCAAACAGCGAGGCAGGAGAGTCTGAGGTTCTCAGTATGGGAAGCAGTGGCCTGAAGAAGAGGTGGGGGCTCTGGGTTGGAGCTTTTCGTTATTTTCATATGGCTTTATCTCGCATGATCCGGGTTTGGTTGGGAAACGTGGCTACCCGAGCAGCCGGGGATAACGGACAAAACAGGGTTATGTCGTCGTTATGTTTCCTGCATGGTGCCAGCCCTGACTGGGCAAACAGGTTTTACTCATGCGAGCAGCCTCCTGGACTTTAACAGCAATTGTCAAATTCAGGTCGGTTGTTAACTCTTAGGACCAGGGACTCTCACACTGTGTCTGTGCGGCACTTGGCATAATGGGCCCCTGATCCTGACTGCAATCCACTGTCATCCAAATAACACATAGGGATAAAGGTTGCGGGATGGCATCTATCTGCTGCAAGAGGAAAATGCAGGACTTTTGCCAAGACCAGCCCTTTGATTCTGGCCTGTGGGTGGTTTGCTGGTCAAAATAGAATCATAGAATCATAGAATATCAGGGTTGGAAGGGACCCCTGAAGGTCATCTAGTCCAACCCCCTGCTCGAAGCAGGACCAATTCCCAGTTAAATCCCAGTTAAAATGCCCTTTTAGTTTTGGTCTGGCAGGAGAAGTGATATGGCGGGGCAGTGCTATGGACGGGACTGCAAGAAGGAGTTTTGGTCCTTGTTGATTTCGAAACACCCACTACAGTAGTGAGCTGGGAGGGAGATAAGGACTTGAGACAACAGGAGAGGACCAGGAGATGAAGCTTTCTCAGGACAGGCCCAAGATTGTGCAATGAACTCCCCCAGGAACTAAGGATCATCACAAACCTCAGCACCTTCTGCTCCACAGGCCAGACCTTTGTTTGATCTTGCCTTTTCTAACATAAATATATAGCAATGTGTATGTACACACCTATCCACCTACCTATAGATATATATAATCCAAACCAAAACACTGCCCGGCAAACCCTTGTCCCCCTGGGGAGAGGAGGAGAGAACAAACATGTGACAGATCTTAGGCACATTGCTTTTTGTTATGGCTCAGATACTATGTGCTCTAATAAATTGGTTAGTCCCTAAGGTGCCACAAGTCCTCCTTTTCTTTTTGCGAATACAGACTAACACGGCTGTTACTCTGAAACCTATGTGTGATGAGTGTGGTATAAGAACTGACAGAATAGACTAGAACTAGGAGGGGGCGGTCTACTGAGCCGCGCACAGGTTTCTCGCGGGTCCAGGAGCCAGTGAACCGGCCCGGATGGACACACTGCTTGTTGCATGGGGACAAGGGCCATTTTCTTGTCCTGTGTACAGCACTTACCAGAGAGGAATCTGGCCCATGACCCGTGCGCACAGGTGGTTCCTTAATGCACATAATAAATAACAATATAAGGACAATGTTATATGGCCTGATCCAACACCCCCTGATGTCAGTAGGCATCTACCCAGGGAGCCCCCAGAAATTTTTCACATGGTATAAACCCCCTTGTGCCTGCCCAGGCTGGTTCCCCCACGCGGGTGCTCACCGCAGCTCCCCTCCCGTTCCGTGAGCACAGCAGAGGAGACATGGGCTGGCAGAAGCGGGACAAGGCCAGGCAGGCCCTTGGGGCGGGGGAGCCTCGATGCAGGAGCTGGCCCCATGGCAACAGCAAGGAGGAGCAGTGCTGGCCTCTGCACTGGCCACTCAGATTTGGCCCAGCCCCTCCCTTGTGATGGGTCGGTGGGGCCAAAACTGAGTGAGTGGCATTGCAAACTGGTGCACGGGGGTCCCAGCACCTCGCAGGTCTGGCCCTGCGGCCCCTCTGTCGTGACCCGGGGCCCAGGCTGAGTGAGCAGTGGGGCGGCCAGCACTGCTCCTCCTCGACTTGCCAGTGGTACACATCTTGTGTAATGTGGCGGGTGCCCCCGAGTCTTGCCAGTAACTTCAGTGGGCTTTGGATCAGGCCAATAAGAACTAGCTTCGGTAGCTTCCATAGCACTCTATATTCTTTTTTCCCCCTGAGATTAGTCACAACACCAGAAGACTGTGGAGTAGCTCATGTTAACCTCTGTCTTTACACAGTGGGGTGTGGGGGAAGGTGCGAGAAAGGAAATGATGAGCAAGTTGATCTGTCTGCAGTCGCAGGTAAAATTCTAGGCCACCATCATGAATAGATCTATTGAATGGTGTGAAGGTGTACACAGGAGTAATGACAGGGAACCAGCTGGGATTTGTGTGAAATAGATCATGCCAGAGGCTCTTGCCCACCTTGAAAATATTGGGTTTTCAGCTCCTTCCAGGAAGCAGGATTAATCCCAAAGGCAATTCAGGGGATATTTTGCAGCTAGACATCAGTAAAGCTCTTTCCAGCAAAGTACCACCTAATCACTTGGTTCTGAGGCTGGGCAGTTTGGGACACAAGTCTATACGTTTGTTAGCAGACTGGCTAAGCCAAAACAAGCAACAACTGAAAAAAACTTGTATATGGCAATGGGCTGCAGTGAGAAGGAGTCACTAGAAGGGTATTTTAATGGCCACTGCTTTTCAGCGCATTCGTTAATGACTTCATGCAGGGCTGTCCCAACAGAGGGGCAGGATTTGCTGATGAAATGGAAATTGGAAATCTTGTTAATACCTCAAGTGATATAGCTCATCTCCGGAAAGATTTAAACCCAGCCAGGCAATGGCCTGCACAACAGATGATGGATTTTTTAACACATGTTGGGTCTTTTTTAAAAAAGAAAGAAGATAAAGTGGGATGTTGTCATGTCTAGGAATTGGGTAGTGCCCCTTTAAATAGACAGGGGACCCCGGAGGAAGAAACAATATTAAAGGTAGGAAGAAACCACGCTGACTCATCGCTACAAATAGACATGGCTGCTCTGATAGGTTCTGGGGGCTTGCACAATAGAAGACAGGGTTGCCCACTAGAGGGCTCCCAAATTATTTAAAGGGGTGTTACCCAATTCCTAGACCCTAGAGAGGTGCATTGCGAGGTGGAGTGCAGTAACAACAGAAGGAATTCATTGTCAGCTGCAACAGGGGAGGGCCCTTGAGGACATCCGAAGAACATGGCAAGGAATATTGTTCTGCCTTTGCCCAAAGCCAGCCATAGCCTGGCCTACTGGACTGTGTCCAGTTTGGGGCACTGCACATCTGAGAAGGTGTACAAATTGGGGAGAAGATCCAGGGAGAGCTACCAAATGGATCCGAAGTGCAGAGGGGGTCTTAGGTTTGCTGAAAGGCCAAAGCACTTATGTCTGGGTGTTTCTGAGAAGAAGACATAGCTCTTTGATCTCAAAGCGTGTGATGTGATACAGCCAGAAGTAGGACCCAGGTCTGCTTAATCCCCATGCAGTGCTAATCACAAGGGAGGGTGCTCAGCACTTTCTGAAAATCAGATCTCAAAATGGGCACCCAAAATCAATAGTTGCTTTTTGAAACTTCGGTCAATTACCCCTGCTTTCTCCCATCCTTATCTGTGTTGTCTGTTTAGACTGTAAACTCTGCAGGGCAGGGACTCCTGCTCACTATGTAGCTATGCAGCACCTGGCACAAGAGGGCTCCGATCTCAGCTGGGGATTTTGTACTCAGATTGTAAGCTCCGTGGGGCAGTGACTGTCTTTTTGTTCTGTGTTTGCACAGCACCTAGCCCAGTGGGGACTCGGTCCATGACTACGGCTCCTCATTGCTTTGTGCTCACAAAACTAACTCAGAACTTCAAAACACACATAAATCACCAGGCCCCAATAGCTAGCATCCTAAGATACTGTACACTTTGAGGAGCAATTAACCATATCAGCAGATACCTTCCCCTGGTAGCAGGGAGAGCACCAGCGGTTTGGGGAATGTTCATGTTACTCCCCATTTTAAACAGGGGGAAAGATGTGAGCCAGGAAATTATAATCCAGTGAGTCTGCCAGCAACCACAAGAAAAATTCTGGAGATTGCCATGGATTCATAGATGCCAAGGCCAGAAAGGACCATGGTGATCATCTGTATAACACAGGACAGAGAATGTCCAGATAATTCCTAGAGCAGATCTTTTAGAAAAACAGCCAATTTTGGTTAAAAAATTGAGAATCCACTATGACGCTTGGTAAATTGTTCCAATGGTTAATCACGCTCACTGTTAAAGGATAGATAAGTTTATTATTAGTGGTGCTAGACTATTATTATTTACTAGAGCTGCTTGATTATTTCTGAGTTTCAAAGTACTGAAGACAAATTTAATAGATGCTTCATCAAAAATAAAACAGGGTGAATTTTTCAAGCAGGGATTGTTATTTATGCAGTAATTGTGTTTATAGAGGCCCTAGCCAAGATCAAGGCCCCATTGTGTCAGGTGCTGTACATGCAAACCCCTAAAGAGCTTACAGTCTAAATAAACAAGAAGGACAAAGAGCAGGAACAGAAGAGGAGTGACTTGCCAGAAGTCATGCAGCAGGACAGTGGCAGAGATGGGAATTGTATCCTGGGTGCCTTATCTCCTAATCTAATATGATTGTCCTAGAATAGCCTCATAGTACAGGGGTTATAAATGAGAAATAGCAGAAGAAGAAACAGATCATGCAAGAAAAGGGGAAGACAGCAGTTGACCAAAGGAACACGTACAATATCGCTACAAAGGGCTCATCTATGAAGACATAGGTTTTTCCATCCTGAGAATATTTTTGAGACTTTGGAAATTCTTCCTCCAAATTGCAACAGAAATTAGAAAAATTGAGAAAACTGAATATTTTCTGGTTCAGTCGATAATTTTGATATCGCTTGGTTTGATTTTGACCATTATAAAATATTATTTAAAAAAATTGTACTGTGATTAGCTTATCTTTAGAAACACAAAGTTCTTTTGAACCAGAAAACTGCAATTTTTTGTGTTTCAAAACTGTCAAAATGGGGCATTTCAACAATTTTTCTTTTTTTTTTTAATTTCAAAATGTTTTCAAGTGGAGAAATTTGTCAAAACCAACCCTTTCCCCCATGGAGTTTTGGTTTTGACAAATCAGCATTTTTTCAACAAAAAACATTCTGTCAAAAAATTCCTGCCCAGGTCTAATTTATGTGTAGCATCCAAGCACTTCACCAGCATAAATGAATTTATCCTCACAGGAGGTAGGGAAGTATTATCCCCATTTGGGGAAACAGGCATGACAGAATTAAGTGATTTCCCCGGGCTGACACAGAGAGTCTGTGGCAGAGCCAAGAACTGAAGCTAGATCTCTTAGCTCTTAGCCTGAGGCACAAGACCATCTCAGCACCATCTCCCTACCAAACACCACTGCAGCGGTATCTAGTACATCTATCCCTGGAGAGGTATCTAATATCCACTTCCCATGTAGAGACACGAAGTACCCTCCCTCACTCAGTTCCTCTGGCTGGGAATGGCTATTTTGGCAGCAGCAGGAAGGGGTGTCTCTCTTTACAACCGTGGGGCTTCCAGTCCCAGGAGAACGTGGCTTCTGGCTGCTCGGCTCATCAATGGCAATCACAGTAATAGATCCCAAGAGAAAAATTTAAAGGGCAAGGCTCCCCTTTCTTCATGCCTCTCCTGAAACTTCTCCCCCCGCCCTCACAAAAGAACTGCATAAAGGGCCTGAGCCAGAGCCCATAGAACAATATGGCCTAGTGGAGAAAGCCCTGGAGATCTGTGTTCTGTTCCCAGCTCTGTTCCTGGCTGGCTGGGTAACTGTGGGCAAGTCACTTCCCTGCCCCATGCCTCAGTTTCCCATCTGCAAATTGGGGATCATGACACTAACCTCCTTTGTAAAATGAATTGCTAAAACCACCGACAAAAAGGATGATTATTGGAAGACAATTGACTTCAGTGTACTTTGAACCAGGCTCAAAGTTCCTAGCCCTGGATTCCCTCCTTGGTCAATTCACCTTTGTGTGAGGCAGCCCAACACCAAACAGATTGTCTGTTGTGGGTCCTGAAAGCAGGGGAGTGAATAGCAATATGCAGGTGCCCAGGAGTGCATGTGTGTGAGATATGCTATAGACTTAGCTATCCTGCTCGATTCTTTTATTTTAATCATTCATAGTATAGCCACGGTGGCATCAGGATGCATCACACACAAACGTCAATGTATAAAAGTCTGCCAAGGGCAGGAATGACTATTCATGGTTATTATTTATTTATTACTTGTATTATAGCAGCACCTTGAGGCCCCATCAGGTCTGGGTCTCTCTGTGCCAGGTGCTGTACAAACACATAATAAGAGACAGTCCCTGTGTTGAGAGCGTACAGTCTAGGTGGAATGGGGGAGGGGGAGAAGTGGTCTCTTCATAGCCAGGTGCCAGAGCACCATAGCGGTGGGTAAATTAATCTAAACACCTGGGAAGCAGATGGGGGTGCCACTGGGTTTCATGAAGCACAGGTCTGACATGCCCAGACTGCCTAGTTCTGCTGAGCAGCGGGGCTGCCATCTTCTGCTCCAGAGGCAGCTGCTGAGTGCGGTCAAAGGTGGTCCCTGACTAGGTGCAGATCACCAGTGCATCCAGCTGGCTGCAGTGAGGTCTCCTTCTGCAAAGAAGGCCTGAACCCTCCAAGGGGACATTGCCCCGTGGCCACCAATTGTGGCTCTTTGTCCCCCTCTAGTGGCTCAAGCACATATCAATATTTAAGCACGCTACTACCTCCGTAGCGGTGGACCTTCGCCATTCAGCTCGAGCAGCAGTGGTCCGAGCTGTTAAAGCCGGAGGGCTGGGGTTTAGTCTTCACAAGTGACCTAACCACAGTTCTCACTGAATAATTATGGTTGGGGGGGAAAAGCACATGAGAGTCATTGGTTCGCTGTGGGCATCCAAGAGGCCTCAGAGTGCCCTGAGACTGAGCATGTGTGGGGGGGGTTTGGGGGTGCTTCCCAGGGTGTGGAATGGGGTGAGCCCATTTTAGGGTAAACTTGAAAGGCAGCCATATGTATTAAGTACAAGACCCCACGCCTACAAGTCACAGTAAAGAGATTTACTGTATATACAGTAGTATTAGCCCCATGGTGAGTGGGTAGCATGTGGGGTTTGACTAGGAAGAATCCCCCAGTTGAGTTTGTTAGCATCACCAAACCAATGTTGCCATTCAGTTGGCAGTTACCATTGTGAGTGAAATCTGATGAAAGGATGGATTGGAGATGACAGTGGTGTTTGAGGAACACTCCCGTGTAATTCACATTGTCTTTGAAAGGAAGGACATCCCAGTGGTTAGATGCTAGCCTGTGGCTTGGTGTGGAGTACTGAAAAATATTGTGATCTATCACTTTAAATTCTCAGGGTTTTCCTCGGCCTGCTCGCAGGCAAGGGGCTCTGTGGAGAGGCATGTGATATGAGCCCAGCAGTGGCTGCAGTCAGTTCTGCAGCCAGCCAGCTTACAGTTGGGGTGGGTTGTGCAGCTGTTTGAGGGAGCAGCCTGCTTTGTCTGTCTCTGGTTTGGGGTTCATATGTGTTACTGCTCTCAGTGCTAAGAAATAAAATGGTTATGATGTAACCTCCCAGCAAGAGTATTTGACGTTTTTTATCTACTGTCTCTGCATCATGAACAGTTGGGGAGCCTGGGTTCAATTCCCTGCTCTCAACAAACTTCCTGCCATGCCCTTGAGCAGATCACTTCATCTCTCTGTGTCTCAGTTGCCCATCTGTAAAATGGGGACCTTCCTTCCCCACAGGGATGCTGTGAGGGATGGGGGCTGTCTGAGCCCCAAGGCGATGCACGATAAGGGAGTGGAAATTTTCAAACTGGGGTGTGAAAAGTGAGTCCCCCAAATCCATAGTGACACTTCCAAGGAAATGGCTCATTTTAAAAAGGCCCTGAGTACCCACCAATCCCACTGATTGTAATGGGACCCTGGCAATGACTCTTCACGATGTCCATAGCCCACTGCAGGGTGACGGCTATTTTCAATTGGGCCCCCTTTCCTGGCTAGAGGGTGCAATGGATTCATGGTGCCGGTTCCAGGAAGTCACTGGGGCTTATGCCGGAATGGCCAGAGGAGCCACGCCTTGTACCTGCCTATTCCCATTGCAGCAAGGGGGCTTTGAACTTGTGTGGTGTGGGCTCACAACATGCCCTCTGCTGTACAGGTTTGGGGGCGGGGGGGGGGATAAGCACATGAACGTGAGAAAATAATGGCCCCCACTCCGCACCTAGTCTAATGAAGGTGGGTGCTGATGCACCCCAGTCCTAAGCTATAGCCTTCTCCCCTCCCCCTCACTCTCCCAGTCCTGGGCCCCCTCCCACATACAGTTCTGCCAATGCCCCTCAATCCCAACCTGCAGCCCCTTTGCTCTGCCAGTCCTGGGCTCAGACAGGCATGCACACACATGCACCCCCCTCTGATGGCTGAGACCCTCAATCCTGAACTGCAGGGCTCCTTCCTGGCAGTCCTGGAAGCCCCAAAGAGCTGACAATGTGCACGAGGCCTCCCTTGTGACGCTCCATTATATTCTGACCCTGGGTTTCCTTTGAGTCGTGACCACCAGCACCAATCAAAACCAACGGCAAGAACTGTTCTGAGAGATGAGACCCACCCATCCTCTGACAGTTCCTTCCTTGCGGACCTGTCCCAGGACACCTGTTCCCACGTGCGATCTTTCCTTTGCCACCCCCTGCCCCACAGCATCAGCAGTATTTATATCACAGTAGCACCTAGAGGCTCCAACAGAGACTGAGCCCCCATTGTGCCCCAAGGGCCTTACACTCTAAATGGACAAGGCAGACAAAGGAGGGGAGAAGAAGCCAATTGCCCAGGATTACCGATGGTAGACCTGGGACCAGATCCCAGCTTTCCTAAGTACTATGCCGCTGGCTTCTCCCCCCGACAAGAGGATGTTGGGAATCATTAAGAAAGGGATAGATAATAAGACAGAAAATATCATATTGCCTGTATATAAATCCATGGTACGCCCACACCTTGAATACTGTGTGCAGATGTGGTCGCCCCATCTCAAAAAAGATACATTGGAATTGGAAAAGGTTCAGAAAAGGGCAACAAAAATGATTAGGGGGATGGAACAGCTTCTGTATGAGGAGAGGTTAATAAGACTGGGACTTTTCAGCTTGGTAAAGAGACGACTAAGGGGGGATATGATCGAGGTCTAAGAAATCATGACTGGTGTGGAGAAAGTAAATAAGGAAGTGTTATTTTCTCCTTCTCATAACACAAGAACTAGGGGCCACCAAATGAAAGTAACAGGCAGCAGGTTTAAAACAAAAGGAAGTATTTCTTCACACAATGCACAGTCAACCTGTGGAACTCTTTGCCAGGGGATGTTGTGAAGGCCAAGACTATAACAGGGTTCAAAAAAAGAACTAGATAAGTTAATGGAGGCTAGGTCCTTCAATGGCTATTAGCCAGGATGGGCAGGGATGGTGTCCCTAGCCTCTGTTTGCCAGAAGCTGGGAATGGGCAACAGGATGGATCACTTGGTGATTCCCTGTTCCGTTCATTCCCTCTGGGGCACCTGGCATTGGCCACTGTCGGACGATACTGGGCTAGATGGACCTTTGGTCTGACCCAATCTGGCCGTTCTGATGTTTTTATGTAAGACCATGCTGCTTCTAGATTTGCCTTTAAGCTTTTCATCCTCACCTTCAAGGCCATGCGCTGCTCCGCCCTGGCCTGCACCTTAGCTCTTGTTTCCCATCCCTGACTTCAGCTTCCATGCCAGGCACAATGCCAGGACCCACCACCCCAGTGGTTTCCCTCTCTTGTTCAGGTGTTCACCCGAGGGCAGGGAGCCGGGTTCCAATTCAAGGACGCTCTCCCTTTAGCTCAAGTGGCAGGGCCCTGTGCTCCTGGAAATGGGCGTCTAGGCTTACCCTTTGTGACGTGATGTTCTGAGTGGTGGTCAGGCATGAGCTGGTGTCTCATGCGTAACTCCTAGATATTTGTGAGACTGTTAGGGAATGCTTTGCTATTGCAGATCTCTCCCCCGCCATGAGCACCTTTCATTCAACCGCAAGGCTGTAAAGGGTCCTAAGCTGAATGAGCCAGAGACATGCCAGGGGTGAGCTCCCTGGGTGTGGCTGTGTCCCAGGGCATCTGGAATGGCACAAAGTCCAGATGTGCACTGACTGTGTCTGCTGCACAGATGTTGCTGTTCTCTTGTATTCAGGCAACGCCGGGGTGTGGGGGGGGGATATTCTGAGTCCATGGTAACATTTATAGAGACAGACATTTGAAGGGGATGATGCTGATGGTTCCGTTATTTATTTGGATTGCGGTAGCTTCCAGGAGCCCCATCATGGACCTGGATTTCATAGTGCTGGGTGCTCTACAAACACAGAACAAAGAGACAGTCCCTGCCCCGGAGAGCTCACCAAGCATAAGGATGGGTGGGCGCTGGTTGGAGAGAGACAAACAGAGGAATTACCACCTCCCTCCTGGCCTGCCTCAGTTCCTGAATCAGTCGATGTTGCATTCTTATCACTGGTAGATTACTTTGCCCCGCATTTCCTCTCTCCTGCATGTGCCAGGGAGAGAGACAAGGGGAGAGAATCTGCTTCCTGTTGTTATCCCACTTCAAGAAGCCACCAGCTGCTTGCAGGAGCTTCTGTAGCTCGGAGAGCAGCAGATTCCAGTGCATCAGAGCCAGCAGCCATGCTCTGAGACGTTCCAGTGGGGAAGGCAGAGCATACAGGGGTATCCGATGCTCCCCTGTCCGTAGGGCTGCTGTCGCTACAGTAACTGAGAGCCTCATGGGTGCTGATGAGGCAGCTTGGTCCATTAGAAAGGCACTGGGCTGGGATTCAAGAGATTAGAGCACTCTGACCCTGTGACCTTGGCCAACCACTTCTCTCTGTGCCTCTGATTTCCCGCCTGTCCCTATTTCAGTCTGTGAGCTCTTCACAGCGGAAGCTCTCTCTCACCATGTGTCTTTGCAGCGCCTACCACAATGGGCCCGGATCTTGAAGGGGCTACCGTAAGGCAGTCAATGCAGCTTGTGAGGCAGGGAAGTAACATCCCCCACACCTTACAGTTGAGGAAACTGAGGCATGGGGAAGGAAGCTGGCAAAACTCCAGATCCCAGCCCACATCTACTAGTTCAGGTCTGGGTCAGACACAAACCCAGAGAGGATCTGTTTTGCAGAGATGGTTCAGCTGCTGTTACCCTCTCTTTTTCCATACACATCTCTCTCTATCCCCGTACACATCTGTCTGTCTGTCTAGCCTCTCACTCAGCACCGTGGTGTCTGAGCTGCCCTGGAGGTTGGAAATCTCATGACAGCAGCTCATGAAGTTTCAGCCGGGTTACGCTCCGCTCCCCAGCCCTGGTGCAGCCTCAGACCTGACCCCCAGTGTCTGCCTGTTCCCACTCCAAATGCTGCTTTCTCCATCCATGTCCATTCATGAGAAAAGAACTGTGATCTCAATTGGAAGGGAGGGATAAGGCTGGATGGGACTAAGCCTGTAGTATGTTATGGAGGTAGGAGTTTTCTTTGAGTTAGGGCTTGCCTTGTTTCGTGTGTGTGTGTGTGTGTGGGCATCATGTTTGTGAGAGTATCTGCATGTGTGCTTGAATGCCCAGCATGTTGGCATGTGGGTCACGTGCATGTGTAGCTGCACGGGTCTTTGTATGGGAAGGGTGGGAGTAGTATCTGAACGCATGTCGGCATATGAATGTGGACGTCTTCCTCCATTCGGGTTTCTGCCCGCTGGTCTGTGTGTACACGCTTGTGCGTGAGCATGCCTGCACGCATGCGTATTGAGAGGGTGGGAACTGGGTTTGCATGTGTGCATCAGCATGTGTCTTTCTGCATGTGTCACGTGTCGGCATGTGTGGGCGAGACTCGGGGTCCGGTTTCTTACACAAGGGGACGTGGGCTGCTCAAGGTGACTCAGCTGGGGCCATTTATAACATCACAGAATACCGCCCACTTTGTTATTTTTCTAAAAATTGTCAATGAAATCTGTGACAGAAAGAAAGAAAGAAAGAAAGAAAGAAAGAAAGAAAGAAAGAAAGAAAGAAATGCCATGGGTCAAACTATTGCCTGGAGTAACAGGTGACTTCAACGCAGTGACACCATGGCTGGTTCTGGCCCCTGATATGTCAGTGCCCTGAGTCTATCATTCTGAAACTGCAGGAAGGAGCGGTATCTCTCCCTTTTTTCACACTAGAAGTGGCTGCTAATCGATAGAGTCAGGGAATTGATCTTTAATCATGTGTTCTGCATTCCAAGCAGTGTGATTTCTCTTGGAAAAGTGATGTCTGGAGGAACATTTTCCCAGTCTGGTGCCTCAGATTTTCCCCTCGGAATGTTCTGCTTGGGGATCTTTTTGAGAGCACTTTATTTGTCTTTTATATGATCTCTTTGAGATTGGTCTGGGTGGCGCTCGATCTACAAGAGGCTACATCCTGTTGGGATTTGCCATGATCGTGATGATAATTTGATGATGTTCTAATTCTTTCAGGTTAGTCTCGTTTGTGTGTCTTCTCCTAGCACCTCAGTGCAGAGGAATGGGGAGATTTAGAGATAATAGGGAATATACCAGTCAACTGTAATGTTACTTGCTTAGTGAGGGAAGGGTCTGAGAGTCAGGACACCTGGGTTACATTTCTGGCCCTGCTGCTAACCCTCTGCAAGGCCTTGGAATCATTTCACTTCAGTGTGCCTCAGTTTCTCTGGAAAAATAGATTTTGGGTTTGTGTTTTTTTCCCCTTCTGTTTTACTTTCCTTTTCCCTTTTCCTGTAAAAAAAAGTGGGAGGAGGACAAAAAGAGATGGGGTAAGAAAAGGAGAGAAAGCAAGGAGGAAATAACCCCAGAACATTGAAAACCAAGAGCCAAAATTTCTTACATTTTTTAGTAAAAAAACCCACAAAACCCTGAAAATTTCTACCAAAATGAAAACATTTCATTTTGGTTGAAAACCCTCTTTTCTTTTCTTTTCTTTTCTTTTCTTTTCTTTTCTTTTCTTTTCTTTTCTTTTCTTTTCTTTTCTTTTCTTTTCTTCAAAAAATGTTTCCAGGGAAAACCTTCCAACCAGTGGTAGATTTTGGTGCACTACTTTCTCCACCCTTTGGGGGAGCTGTGAGGAGAGTGGGGAGCCCCCAGGGCAGAGCCAACAGGATCTTTATACGCAATCATAATCGAACCGCTCCCCTTTCACTCCTGGCCTCAGCTGCCCCCCACCCCCTACGCATGCTACATGCATCCCATCCGACTCCATCGTTCAGACAGAAATACCCATCCCTAGAAGCCACTTTTCTCTGCCTGCCTCGTTACAAACCTTGCTGCCCGCTTTACAGCCAGTCACGTAACTATCAAACCAGTGTGCCAGCAACGTCCAACACGTAGTTAAAGCTACTCAAGGAGGTGTTCAACAAATTCAACAGGCTCAGGGATCAATGAGCCGCCCCAGCTTCTCCCTGCCCCCAATACACACAGAGCATGAGGCAGAGGGGAGCGGGAAAAATACAGCCAGGCCTGTGAAATGCATGCCATGGGAAGGGAGGCAGGCTAGAGATCTGATTACAAATCTATCACAAACTTCCCATGATTAATTGCTTCTTTACCAGAAAAAGCAGTGTGCACGGGGGTCATTTTTTAAAGGTAGTGCCGGGCTGGAAGTTTCTTTCCAAGCTGCATTTACGACCCTGATTCAATAAAACATATATCACCCGCAGGTGAGACAGAGAGAGAGCCAACCAAACAGAGAGGGAGGGGAAATGAGAGGCTGCATGGAAAAACAAAAGAGAAGGAGAGTGGTTCTGAGACCACTGTAACTCGGAATTATTCTGGATATATGCCTGTGTAAATAAAGTCGGAGAAGGCGAGCAACTGCGGAATACCGAGATAACTCTAATGGCAGGTCCACTCCAGAGAGTTTTGCTGATTTAACTACGCAGGAATAATACGTAAGGTGACCATACGTCCCATTTTTAGAGGGACAGTCCTGTTTTTTGGGACTTTTTCTTATATAGGTACCTACTACCACCCACCCCCGTCCCGTTTTTTTACAGTTGCTATCTGGTCACCCTAATAATACGCCATCAAAACCCTGCTCGGGTAGACACAGTTATATTGTCAGAAAGGTCGGTTCTACCCATGTCGTTTATTTCAGTTCAGGAAGTGGAATAACCTGGCCAGTATAAGCACTGATACAGATGTATTCACACTAGAGCTTTTATGGATGGACAGAGCTATGTCAGCGCAAATAGTCGTGTCCCTCACTGGCATAGCGAGAGCAGGAAAACTTTCAAGTGCAGAGCAAGCCTAGGAAGCCCTAAAGTTCCGTGTGCATATCAAGGGGTCCCATGGCAATCGGGGTAGTCATGACACCAAAATCCAAGGGAGCAGCTGGAGGAGCCAAAATCAGAGTCCAGTTGTGCAAGGTGCTGTACAAACACACAGGGAAAGACATTCTCTGGCCTGAAGAACTCTGACAGCAATGGAGTGTGCCTTGCACCTGGAAAAGAATGTGAATCAGTCACTCCTTGATCTGCACAATCTGGCAACTGACAAGAATGACCCTCATTTGTGTGGCTTCTGAAGAACTTTCAAGCCCGAGCGCTTCTCTACACTTGAAATACGACAGTACTTCAGTGTAGACACTGCCTATGCTGGCAGGAGGGGGTCTCTTGTTGGCATAGGCAATCCAGCATCCCGAGAAGCAGCAGCCGGGTTGCCAGAAGAATTCTTCTGTCTGTCTAATGCTGTCTACACCAGGGCTTAGGTCAGCTTAACTGCACTGCTCAGGGGTGTGGATTTTTCACACCCCCGAGTGACGTATCTGGGTCAACCTAATTTTTTAGTGTACACCAGGCCTGATTCAGAGCAGGGACTTGAACCCCGGTCTTTCACAGACTAGGTGAGTGCCCTAGACACCTGACTATTGACTCCTCTAGGGTGGGCTTCCTGCTCTTTTATTTTTCACAAGAAATGCTGAGAGGTCTTGTTTTCATTCCAGGGAAGAATGGGAAAATTTCTTGAAAGCTTGCAAATTTTCCCAGGATAGGAAAATTTTTTCCAGGATAGTTTCCTATCCGGCACTTGCTAGCATCCATTTGTGTGGGTTCCAGAGACAAGTCCTGAAAGTCAGAAAGTGTTGAACTAGAGCTGGGCTTGAGTGGCAAAATTCAGCTGGAACACCCTCAAATTGTTTAGGGTCCTAGGATCCTTCTGGGGGAGGGTTCAAGCCTGAGTCCTGCTGTGACTTGGGTCCAAGCCTGGTCATTCTGCAGCGTGGACGCAGACGGTCCGTGTGCAGTAAGGATGAATTAGTACAGCTGCAAGACCCAGGTTCTGCAATTGTAAGCCCAGGTTTACAATCATAGAATCATAGAATCATAGAATATCAGGGTTGGAAGGGACCCCAGAAGGTCATCTAGTCCAACCCCCTGCTCAAAGCAGGACCAATTCCCAGTTAAATCATCCCAGCCAGGGCTTTGTCAAGCCTGACCTTAAAAACCTCTAAGGAAGGAGATTCTACCACCTCCCTAGGTAACGCATTCCAGTGTTTCACCACCCTCTTAGTGAAAAAGTTTTTCCTAATATCCAATCTAAACCTCCCCCAGTGTGAATCCAGTGTGAATGTTCACACATGGGCCTGGAAAAACACCAAGTTCACAAGCTGAGGTCCCACAGACCCAGGTTTATAATGCAGTGTAGACATACCCTTCATCTCTCTGTGCATCTGTCACCTACCGCACAGGGCTGTTGTGAGGATAAATACATTAAAAAGGTTGTGAAGTGCTCAGATATGATGATAACGGTGGCCAGATAAGAACCACAGATGGATTTTATGTGCTCTTGCCCTCTATACTTAGCCATTATCTCTATGTGGAATACACATTGGATACGATTTTCAAAGCAGCAGAGGCCATTTGGACATCCAGTTACCATTTTTTTTAATGGAAACTGGGTATGCAAATCTCTTAGACAGCTTTGAAAATATCAGTTTATATCTCCAGCAAGTCTGATTGGAAAATGCCAAGTATTTCATGCACAAAAGGAATTCCTGCAACATGTTACATGGAATTTTTCAACAAAATGAATCAGAAGAAAATTTTTCTTTCAGTGCACATGAAAAGTTGTTTTGGTGTTCTGTGCCTTCCCCCCCCTTCCAATCTCTCCCCCACATTGGAAATAAAAAAGAGGTAGGAGTATAAAATATTGAAACAAATTCACTTTGAATTCAGCTGAACCAAAAGAATTCAATTCAAACCTAAAAGAAATGAAATGTTAAACATTTTGAAAGAAATGCAAACTTTTTGCAAAAAAAATTCATCCTCTTAACCCTCCCCTTAACGTTTGGTTAAAAAACGTGTAGGCAAAACAGTTCATCCAACTCTAAGCTGCAGTTTTGGAATCATAAATTGCATTCTAGTTGATGCTAAAGATAAAGAGATGATCATTTCTGTGCTTACTTACATCCCAATGGAATTGCACGAAGTGTAAGCCAGGGCATAATTTGGCCTAGTGTTTAAAGAAATTTTCAGGGGGCTTGCTATCAGTTTCTACATATAACATTCCTCTCTTCCATATATGACAGGCAACCAAGTCTAATTACCGGCTGTGGCATTACACCCCATATTCTTCATAGAAATATGGTTATGATATGCATATGGCATAACTAAGATATATTTAATGCAAGAAGAAAAGGAGTACTTGTGGCACCTTAGAGACTAACCAATTTATTTGAGCATGAGCTTTCGTGAAGTGAGCTGTAGCTCACGAAAGCTCATGCTCAAATAAATTGGTTAGTCTCTAAGGTGCCACAAATACTCCTTTTCTTTTTGCGAATACAGACTAACACGGCTGTTACTCTGAAACCTGTCATTTAATGCAAGATGGCTCATGTAAGGTATCATTGGAAAGGTTGTGATTTACTGAATGTGATTATCCAATTTGTAGGCATGTATCATTTCTGTATCTAAAGTTAGGAATATTGACTATGTAACATTACAACGGTGTGTGTATTTGGGAGACACGCACCAGACAACCAGCCATCACAGCCTTGATGTGCCATTAGGAAGAAACAATAAGACTGTGAAGATACTAAACTCTCAGGAGAGACCAGAGACCAGGAGAGATGGCTGTATTTCAAGGAATCCCTGTTGAGGTTACAGGGACAAACCATCCTGATGTGTCGAAAGAATAGTAAATATGGCAGGCGACCAGCTTGGCTTAACGGTGAAATCCTAGAGGATCTTAAGCATAAAAAAGAAGCTTACAAGAAGTGGAAGGTTGGACATATGACCAGGGAAGAGTATAAAAATATTGCTCGGGCATGTAGGAATGAAATTAGGAGGGCCAAATCGCACCTGGAGCTGCAGCTAGCGAGAGATGTTAAGAGTAACAAGAAGGGTTTCTTCAGGTATGTTGGCAACAAGAAGAAAGCCAAGGAAAGTGTGGGCCCCTTACTGAATGAGGGAGGCAACCTAGTGACAGAGGTGTGGGAAAAGCTAATGTACTCAATGCTTTTTTTGCCTCTGTCTTCACGAACAAGGTCAGCTCCCAGACTGCTGCGCTGGGCATCACAACATGGGGAATAGATGGCCAGCCCTCTGTGGAAAAAGAGGTGGTTAGGGACTATTTAGAAAAGCTGGACGTGCACAAGTCCATGGGGCCGGACGAGTTGCATCCGAGAGTGCTAAAGGAACTGGTGGCTGTGATTGCAGAGCCATTGGCCATTATCTTTGAAAACTCGTGGCGAACGGGGGAAGTCCCGAATGACTGGAAAAAGGCTAATGTAGTGCCAATCTTTAAAAAAGGGAAGAAGGAGGATCCTGGGAACTACAGGCCAGTCAGCCTCACTTCAGTCCCCGGAAAAATCATGGAGCAGGTCCTCAAAGAATCAATCCTGAAGCACTTGCATGAGAGGAAAGTGATCAGGAACAGCCAGCATGGATTCACCAAGGGAAGGTCATGCCTGACTAATCTAATCGCCTTCTATGATGAGATTACTGGTTCTGTGAATGAAGGGAAAGCAGTGGATGTATTGCATCTTGATTTTAGCAAAGCTTTTGACACGGTCTCCCACAGTATTCTTGTCAGCAAGTTAAAGAAGTATGGGCTGGATGAATGCACTATAAGGTGGGTAGAAAGTTGGCTAGATTGTCGGGCTCAACGGGTAGTGATCAATGGCTCCATGTCTAGTTGGCAGCCGGTGTCAAGTGGAGTGCCCCAGGGGTCGGTCCTGGGGCCGGTTTTGTTCAATATCTTCATAAATGATCTGGAGGATGGCATGGATTGCACTCTCAGCAAATTTGCGGATGATACTAAACTGGGAGGAGTGGTAGATACGCTGGAGGGGAGGGATAGGATACAGAGGGACCTAGACAAATTGGAGGATTGGGCCAAAAGAAATCTCATGAGGTTCAATAAGGATAAGTGCAGGGTCCTGCACTTAGGACGGAAGAACCCAATGCACAGCTACAGACTAGGGACTGAATGGCTGGGCAGCAGTTCTGCGGAAAAGGACCTAGGGGTGACAGTGGACGAGAAGCTGGATATGAGTCAGCAGTGTGCCCTTGTTGCCAAGAAGGCCAATGGCATTTTGGGATGTATAAGTAGGGGCACAGCAAGCAGATCGAGGGACGTGATCATCCCCCTCTATTCGACATTGGTGAGGCCTCATCTGGAGTACTGTGTCCAGTTTTGGGCCCCACACTACAAGAAGGATGTGGATAAATTGGAAAGAGTCCAGCGAAGGGCAACAAAAATGATTAGGGGTCTGGAACACATGAGTTATGAGGAGAGGCTGAGGGAACTGGGATTGTTTAGTCTGCAGAAGAGAAGAATGAGGGGGGATTTGATAGCTGCTTTCAACTACCTGAGAGGTGGTTCCAGAGAGGATGGTTCTAGACTATTCTCAGTGGTGGAAGAGGACAGGACAAGGAGTAATGGTCTCAAGTTGCAGTGGGGGAGGTTTAGGTTGGATATTAGGAAAAACTTTTTCACTAGGAGGGTGGTGAAACACTGGAATGCGTTGCCTAGGGAGGTGGTGGAATCTCCTTCCTTAGAAGTTTTTAAGGTCAGGCTTGACAAAGCCCTAGCTGGGATGATTTAATTGGGGATGGGTCCTGCTTTTGAGCAGGGGGTTGGACTAGATGACCTCCTGAGGTCCCTTCCAACCCTGAGATTCTATGATTCTATGATTCTCCTTCCTGAGAGGCACCCTGGGACATAGCTGTGACACTACAAGGTCAGGTGATAATGTCACCTGATGCAAAATACCACCTTGGACACCGCTGGTACTTTTCCTCTGTAGGGGGATGGGGATCAGACAAAAGTTTCCCGCCTTAGGAAAATCCTTTTTAAGGCTTGGGAGGGGGTTAATCTAGGCTCTCCTCCATTGCCTACCCAAGAAGAAAGACTGCTGAAAGTACAGGAAGGGACAAAGGAACTAACTTGAGGGAAAAGGCAGGGGTGAGTCCAGACTGAGACAGGGGTCCAGTCTGTAAGAAGAAATAACTGGAGGTCTAAGCTACAGAAACTCTGCAACTTGCCTAAAATAACATTTCAGGTGAGAAATTATTTCTTAAAACCAGTTTCTTTAAGATCTTTAGTTCAGTATGAGTGTTTTGTTTTATTTGCTTGGAAATCTGCTTTGTTCTGTTTGCTATCCCCTATAATCACTTAAAATCTACCTTTTACAGTTAATAAACTTGTTTTTGTTTAGTATTAAACCCAGTTTGTGCAAGCCATATCTGGGGGTGCAAGAAGCTGTGCGTATCTCTCTTCACATTGAGGGAGAGTGCGGATTTTTATGAGCTTGCTTTTATGACCTTTCTATACAGTGCAAGACAATATACCTTTTGGTCTGCACTCCAAGGGAGGTGGGCACCTAAGTACTGGGGCAAATCCCTTAAGATGAGTCTTCCCAGAGCTGCTCTCAGTGTCTGTGCCTTTCTGCAGCTGGGTGTGGCCCTGCTTGTTTGTGTGCTAGAGGAGGCTTAAGAGCCTGGCTCAGCAAGACAGGGTAAAGGGGGCCCAGGCTGGTGGAACAGGTGGGCTCAGTGGTATCCCAGTACATCAGGGGCAAAGGATGTAGTTTCTTTCTGCCTTGTGGGGGGACCTTAATGCCAATACAGCTGTCTGTTCTTCCTGTATGAAGCATGTACTTAGATCTTCAGAAAATGCACCTACAGATAATTCAACTGACTTAGTCAGATCATAATAATTTCAAACTGGTGAAATGGTGATCAATGTATCTAACTGCTCCAATGCCTGAATTCTCAATGCCAGGCAATGTCAGTTTGCAGTCCCCTTACAGGCTTACTGACCATGGATGGATTTGGAGTTAATTTTGTCAAATAGTTTATCATCAGCATAAATCTCTGAAGAACCCATTACAAGCAGTCAGCCAAAAGGGCTAAAGCAATCCTGGGATGCATAAACAAAGGTATCTCGAACAGGAGTAGAGAAGTTACTTTACCTCTGTATTTGGTACTGGTGTGACCGCGGCTGGAATACTCTGTCCAGTGTTGATGTCCAAAATTCAAGAAGGATGTTGCTCATTTGGAGAAGGTTCAGAGAGGAGCCACAAAAACAGTTAAAGTATTAAAAAGCCTGTGATAGACTCAAGGAGCTCAATCTATTTAGTTTAACAAAGACAAGGTTAAGGGGTGATTTGATTGCAATCTATATCTACTTGGGGAACAAATATTTATTAATAGGCTCTTCAGTCTAGCTGAGAAAGGTACAGCACGATCCAATGCCTGAAAATTAAAGCCAGAGAAATTCAGACTGTAAAAAAATGTGTAGATTTTTAACAGTGACGCTAATTAACTATTGGAACAATTTACCAAGGGCCATAGTGGATTCTCCATCCCTGACATTTTAAAATCAAGATGGGATGTTTTTGGAGAAGATCTGCACTAGGAATTATTTTGGGGAAGTTCTCTGGCCTGTGTTACACAGGAAGTCAGACTAGATGATCACAATGGTCCCTTCGGGCCAGGGAATCTATGAATTGTAAAGCGGGCATTTCAAGTATTGTTTTTGTTTTACCTGAATCAGCAATCAAACCATCAGGGTGAAGTCCTGACCCCGTTTTAGTCTTTAGCAGTTTTGCCATTGACTTCAATGGGGCCAGCCTTTCACTGTCTGTGCTTAAGAGGTTTCAGAGTAACAGCTGTGTTAGTCTGTATTCGCAAAAAGAAAAGGAGTACTTGTGGCACCTTAGAGACTAACCAATTTATTAGAGCATAAGCTTTCGTGAGCTACAGCTCACTTCATCAGATGCATATCGTGGAAACTGCAGCAGACGTCTGCTGCAGTTTCCACGATATGCATCTGATGAAGTGAGCTGTAGCTCACGAAAGCTTATGCTCTAATAAATTGGTTAGTCTCTAAGGTGCCACAAGTACTCCTTTTCTTTATGCTTAAGAGGTAACTTATAGAGGTAACTGCTGGTAAATCAGCTGAGGACTTTTTAAATTTCAGCTTAAGGTGTCTTGCTCGCTGTAAAAAATTGCCTGTGTCTTCCATTGTGTTCTTTAAGGTCCATAGCCCAAACTAAAACATCATCCATTATAACTTCAGCATTTTGTAAATCCTTCACAGATCTGTGCAATTACTCTTTGAAATACCTTGGGAGTAGAACCAATAATGTCAAAACAGTATATTAAAAGTCCCTAGCTTAGAGCTTGACTCACTTGACTGGCCAGCGTGTATGTCCCACACCTCACACCTAGAATAATTTTGCTCTTGAGAGTTCAGCTTTCAGTCCCTCAACAGGTTTATCAGACAATGGTCGCATTTTCTGGCTTTAAGGAAATCATGGAGATAAATGCATATCCATTAGTGCGGGTCAAAAAAAAATTAATTAAAAAGTAATTTTGAGCAAAACCCAAAACTGTTCACGGGAAAAATTTGAAAAATTCAACAATTGCCAGGCTTGGGATGAAAAATCAGAAAGCAAAACCCCCAAATTTTTAATGAAAATGGACGATTTTTACCAAAATCAGGTTTCTCAAAACAATTTTTTCCATTTTAGTTTTTTAAATTGAAAAAAAAAGGAGCCAAAATGAAAAAAAGGAGATTTTTTTAAAAAGATTTCCTGAAAAAATAATTGGCATTTTTTGATCCGCTCTAAAACTTGGACCTTTATTTGGCTTTTCAGTTCCACTCCCACAAGTGAGCCGGTATGATGGTTACTGGTGTTATAAATGGCAGTCGTGGCCAAAGGCTCCGGTCAGGAGCAGGGCTGCACTGTACTCGGAGCTGTTCAAACACAACAATAAGGCCTGGTGCCTGCCCCGAGGATCTTGCAATCTCACTAGACCGGACAGGCAGACAGTGACAGACAGACACCGTACAAAGTCTCACAGGATTGTAGCTTGTTAGTTATTTTTTTCTTTTGACTCCCCTCTAGCCATCCACCCCACTCCAGTCTACGCCTCTGTCCAGGTAACCTGCTACAGCACTGTTGAACCAATGGGCCATCTTCCACCAGGCCCAGCCCAGAGAAATGGGTATATTGTTCAAACACGTCCTATTCTATTGCCAGCACTTTTTGTTTGATCGGGGTGCCTGTTGTCTCGTGCTTTCCTGAATCTCCCCCACTCACATTTCAGCTCTAATTAGCCCCCACTCCCATACCCCGTCACAGTTCAGTCCACATGTTCTACTGGCATCCGAGCTTCTGAACAGAGCTGGTCAAAATTTTTTTTGTCCAGTCAGTTTTCCCTAAGAAATGGGGAATGCAAAAGGCCGAGGCAGCCCCTGGGTTGATGTAAATTTGATGGAGAAGCTCAGTAACGTATGTGATTAGATTCTAAGCCCAAATCACCATAATCTACCAGCTGCCACTGCTGAGATCTCTCAGGTAGTGTGTATATGTGACTAGTCCAGGACTATTACATCCACTTCACGAGGGTGAATGGTCAAGAGGACCTTTGGGAACTGCCATTGCTTTCTCAGAGGGGATTAGCTTCAGACAAACATAAGAACACAAGAACGGCCATACTGGGTCAGACCAATAGTCCCTCTAGCCCGGGTTGGGCAAACTTTTTGGCCTGAGGGCCACATCTGGGTATGGAAATTATATGGCGGGCCACGAATGCTCACAAAATTGGGGGTTGGCGTGTGAGAGGGCGTGAGGGCTCCAGCTGGGGGTGCGGGCTCTGGGGTGGGGCCAGAAATAAGGAGTTCAGGGTGTAGGAGGGGCTCTGGGCTGGGGCAGGAGGTTGTAGTGCCGGGGGGGCGTGAGGGCTCCGGCGAGGGATGCTGGCTCAGGGGTAGGGCTGGGGATGAGGGGTTGGGGGTGCAGGAGGATGCTCTGGGCTGGGACCAAGGGGTTTGGAGGGCAGGAGGGGGATCAGGGCTGGGGCAGGGGGTTGCGGCGTGGGAGGGGGTCATGGGTGCAGGCTTCAGGCGGTGCTTACCTCAAGCATCTCCCAGAAACAGCGGCATGTCCCCCCTCCTGCTTCTACGCAGAGGTGTGACTGAAGATCGCTGTCCCGTCCGCAGGCGCCGCCCCTGCAGCTCCCATTGGCCGTGGTTCCCGGCCATGGCATGCATGGAGTGGGGCAAGCCCCAGACCCCACTCCTCAGCTGGAGCGCAAGGGCTGGGTTAAAACGTCTGAAGAGCCAGATGTGGCCCCCAGGCCGTAGTTTTCCCACCCCTGCTCTAGCCCAATAAGCTGTCTTCCAACAGTGGCCAGTTCCAGATGGCAATTATTGAGTGATCCATCATGCCCTGTTGCCCAGTCCCTGGCAGTTGGAGGTTCAGAGACACCCTGAGTATGGGGTTGTATCCCTGACCATTTTAGCTAACAGCCGTTGATGGACCTATCCTCCATGAACTGATCTAATTCTTTTTTTAACCCAGTTATACTTTTGGCCTTCACAACATCCCCCTTCACCCACAGTGACTGGGAACTGCAGGGTGACCATATTTCCCAAAGAGAAAACAGGATACTCCCAGCCGCTTGCCCAAGGCACCCCCTCCCCACCCACCTCCCACACACGAGGCTGTCGCCCATTGCTGGAACCCTGAGGAGAGCCCCTTCAGGAGGCTTTCTCATGTTGCTGGAACCTTGCAGGGGGCCCCATGAGGAGGCTGTCACCTATCGCTGGAACCCTCCTAGGGCCCTGCTGCCTGCCAGCTCCAGTCCCTCGGCCCCTGGGCTGAAGCAGAGAATGTCACGGAGGTCTCTGGAAGTCTCAGATTCTGTGATGTCCATGACCTCCATGACATAAAAGTAGCTTTATTTATGAATATGTTGAACAGCACAGATCCTTGGAGGACCCCACTAAGTACTTTCTCCATTATGAAAACTGACCACTTATTCCTATCTTTTGTTTCCTATCTTTAAATCAGTTACTGACCCATGAGAGGACCTTCCCTCTTATCCCATGGCTGCTTACTTTGCTTGAGAGCCTTTGGTGAGGGACCTTGTCAAAGGCTTTCTGAAAGTCCAAATACACTATATCCACTGGATCACCCTTGTTGACAGGGTTGTTGACTCGCTCAAAGAATTCCAATAGATTTGTGAGGCATGATTTCCCTTTACAAAAACCATGTTGACTCTTCCCCAATATATTGAGTTCATCTGTGTGTCTCATAGTTCTGTTCTTTATTTTACTTTCAATCAGTTTGTCTGGTACTGAAGTTATGCTTACTGGCTTGTAATTCCCAGGATCACCTCCGGAGCCTTTTTTTTAAAAAAATGGCATTACGTTAGCTATTCTCCAGTCATCTGGAAAGAAGCTGATTTATGCAATAGGTTACATACCACAATTTCATCCAAGACCATATTCCACAGAGAAGCTGCTCAGAACAGGGAACATTAATTTTTCATTATGTTCCGTTAATTACAAGTAATTATTTCACATGTATATATTTACATATCAAATCAAATTTAGCATCGCAAGGGTCAGCAGCCTTCATCTCAATTAGCTCCTTTCCATGCAGACGAAGCTTAGCAACTCTAATTGCTCTGACTTGCCCGCATTGTTTGGCCTTGGGATGGTCTCTGTTGGTAAATAATAAAAAAGCATTGATTTCCCATGTAGATGAATCGCTTTGGCTCTGAGTATTTCCAGTTTGATATCCATCCCATGTGCAGATTTACTGGGAAGCCCGAGTGTTTGAGTAGATCGTTTCCCTTATGCCAGGAGTAAATATTCCCATTAATCTTGTTAGTAGCGTCCCAGCCAGACGCCCAGATAGCCAGCTGCTAATCCTTTTACCGTTATGGGTGTAAATGACCCACATTTGTTTTATAGACACACATCAAAGGCCAGTTTATTATTCCTGGCACCCAGAGCAGTCCAGGGCTGCCAACCACATTAACACTTGTTTTCATGTTGCGCCGTGAATGCAGGCTGGGCGACCAGCCAACCAGTGCTCTCCATTCCACGGTGCTGTCCCAAGATTCTATCATCTGTGTTGGAATAGGGGATATCTTGCATGGGACGTTTACATCCACTGGAATAGAGGCTGCTGATTGGTTAAGGCTGGGGGCCAAACCCAGGCATCACCCCACAAGCCCCTCAAAAATGTATGCGAAATGGACCATTCCATTCTAGTGTGTCATGTAGGGGTCTTGGTTAGAATGGTTCATTCCCTTGCATCGTGTGGGGGATGTCAGCAGTAATATTCCATTCCATTGCATTGTGTAGGCCATGTTGGCTGGAATACTCCATTCCCTGGTGTAGTGTAGGGGGGTCAGCTGGAACGCTGTAATCCCTTGCATCATGTAGGGGTGTTAACTAGACTGTTCCATTTTCTTGAATCGCGTTGGGGTGTTGGCTGGAATGCTCCATCTCTTGACAACATGTAGGGGTGTCAGTTGGCATGCTCCATCCCCATGCGTCGTGTAGAGGTGTTGGCTGGAATGTTCCATAGATTTCCTAGATTCCAAGGCCAGAAGGGACCATTGTGATCACCTAGTCTGACCTTCTCTATAACACAGTTCATAGAACTTCTCATTACTTTGTATCGTGTATGGGTGTCAACGGGAATGCTCCATTCCCTTTTGTTGCATAGGTGTATTGGCTGGAATGTTTCATGCCTTTGAGTTGTGTAGGGGTATCAATTGGAATGCTCCATTCCTTTTTGTTGCATAGGGATGTCAGCTGGAATGTTCCATGCCTTTGTGTCATGTAGGGGTATCAGTTGGAATGCTCCATTCCCTTGCATTGCACAGGGGTGTTCCCTTTACCAAAATAAAATTAAGAGACAAGAAAAAGCCAAATATAGTGATTTCTAACATTAATTAATTTAGTGCATTCAAGCATAGTAATTTTGCCGAGTGGGAGCAACATCTGTTCTCTTCACAGAGATGGATTTGAATGGGATTCACTGGAGTTGGGAGCGTTATATCAATAAGAACCTTACTAGGAGGGAGCAGAGCATCTAATGCTACCTGAAATTGATCATTGGTCATCTGTTGTTACAGGAGTACTACATAAATTATTCACACATTAGTGGGTTGGGAAAATTGTTCTTATGACCCACAGAATAGCTTCCAACATCCCGCTCTTAACATCTATTGGCTCAGATCAGGCAACCCCAATGACTGATGTCAAAGGCCTCATAGTTACATACATTTACAAATGAAGTAGGAAGAGTTTTGCCACCAAACCTCTTTCTGTTTGAAGTCAGTTTGAAATCAGGATTCATCTTCACTTCCTTCCTAAATTCTTGTGTGGCTTTGCAGCTGTTAAACAACCCCAGAGGTGGTTGCACTTGATTGGTAAAGGGACGTGATCCTTCTGTTTGTAGGTCCAACTCCTCAAGTTATCACTCAGTCTTATGACATTGAAATGAATCGGAGTTTGACCAAAATAAGAACCGAATAAGGCTTAATAGGGATGTGTTCTACAGTGAGTGAAATGTTTTGAGATCCTTCAGGATGGAGGGCACAATATTAGGGTCAGCGTTATGGTTATTTCATGTTAATGCATTAGGTTTGCTTCACCAGTTTTACTCTTTCAGGACTGAATAGCTGCTTTGCCCCAAGCCTGAGGACGGAGAAGTGCACAGGTGCACTGCCCCAGCTACAGAGGCACAGACATGCATAATCTCACCCTGGGTTCCCCCTTTGCTCCAGGGCAAGGATTAATCCATGCCAGCCTTTACTATTTTCTGACCAACTCCACTCCCCAGCTCATCCCCTCCACACCCACTGAGGCTTCTGCTTTCTTTGTACAGCTTCCTGTTAAGGTTGTTAATTCTTGTAGCGAACTCTCCCGGCTTCCAGTCATCCCCCTGATAAACACCTAGTCCCCAGGAACTTGTGGTTATGACCAGCCAAATCTGCAGCGGGACTCTTTCGGGGCGGGGGGAGTCAGCAAAACCCCAGACAGCCTCCTCTGATCACGCTGTCCTTTGAAAAAATAAGAAAGGATACAACTGGAAACAGCCCCTCCCCTGCCACACATGCCACGACAGCATTTACTTGTGATGACCCACTGGGGTATGTTTCTCCTGTGCTGGCGGCTGCTTCCTCACAATGTGACATTGCTATTTGTCATATATAAATAACAAAGTGGAATTTCATTATGAGCTTATATGGGTTGTTTAAGCCTTTGAGGTCTTGGCTCCCAATGGAATGGAAACTTGATTATAAGCCCCTGGGGCCAGACTCATGCCACTTGTAAGCAGGTCTGGCTCCCATGAAAGAAGTCTCAGGGACAAACTCGCCGGCGATCTTATCAGTGCAATGAATGGAACATGAGGTGCTCCTGACCTCGCCTTCAGGGGTATAAATCAAATGGAGCTGATCTGAAATCGCAATTCCCATCCTGAGGGAGAATGCTGCTTGTCAACACTTGTCCTTGTCCAAAACTGAGACGAAAAGTTGAAATTTCAGATGTTTTCGCAGAATTAAATTTTCCCAGAAAATGTCCATTCCGAAATGTCAAAATGTTTCATTCAAGTCAGGTTGGCTTCATTCTAGTTGCTGCAGTGTCTCATGGGAGTTGTAGTTCAAGTGCCTCATGCCTCCATTCTCCCATTGGGCCAGCCTCCTTGGTCGGACTACACCTCCCATGATTCTCTGCTGTGACACCTCCAGAATGCATCATGGAAGATGTAGTCAAGCAAGGGAGCCTGGCCCATAAAGGACATGAGGCCCCTGAACTACAACTCCCATAAGGCAAAATGACAATTTTGCACACGCACAAAGTCTCCCTTTCATTCTGGGTGATTTTTATGCCCCTGAACTTTTCATTTTCTTTAGGGGAAATGGGGGGAATGAACAGTGAACTGGGTACAAATGTGAAAAGCCATTTTTGTGCATGACACTGCACTGGTGAAATCGTGAGCAGAAGGGAAAGTGGGGGAAAGCACCTGCTCTTGAAATGTGGGGTAAAGCATAGGTGCTGACTCTGTGGGTGCTCTGGGGCTGGAGCACCCACAGAAAAATAAAAAGGATGCTCAGCACCCATTGGCAGCCCTGTGCATCAGCGCCTTCCCCTCCCCCCAACACCTCTCACCCACCTTGATCAGCTGTTCAGCGGCATGCAGTAGGCACTGGGTGGGGAGGGAGAGAAGCGGGAGCAGGAAGAGGCGGGGGAGGGGCAGAACAGGGCTGGAAGAGGTGGGGCAGGGTGGAGTGGGGCAGGAAGAGGCAGAGTGGGGGTGAGGGCTTGGGGGAAGGTGTGGAGTGGGGGCAGGGCCTGGGGCACAGCGGGGGTCCAGTACCCTAGGGGAAATCACAAAGAGAAGGAAAGGGGTAGCTTGAATCGGGACAGAACTATAGGTGGGTTGAGATTTATAGAGGGCCTTGCCGGTGAAGAGGAGGCAGATGCAGTATGAAGGAGGAAGCCTGAGAAAGAGGAAGTTTTGTAAGGGTTATCAGCTGTTTGCATGCATCCACGCAGGGCCTGACCCAAAGCCCATTGCAGTCAATGGGCGTCTTTCTTCTTGACTCCTGTAGGCTTTGAATCAGGCTCTTGGTGTAATACAGCTTTAGGAAGCTGCTGAATCCAAACCCACAGCTCCCTCATCCCCATTGGGGCCAAAAGGCATCACAGAGGATGAGGTGTCTGGGGATCCCGCTGCCCCAGGACAACATCCCTGCCGCCGTTACCTTGCTGCCCTTAAGTCTGCATCACCGACAGACGTGTTTTAAATAGCATAAGGCCAAAGTGGAAAGCCAGCTGTGAACCTTGGACCCCTTCTGGACACAGGGATGTTGTGTGTGACCTCCTGTGTTCACAGAGAGCTACCGCACCCGCCAAGTCTTTTACAGAAGCCTGTAAACTGGCTATGGGTCTGATTCCGCTGCATGGGAGCCACTGAGTTCGGTGAGAGCAGGATTAGGCCGTTATACAAATGAGCCCAGTGACAGGAATACATCCATTAGAGAAATGCATCAGACAAAACCTACAGGGTAGCTCAGCTGTTGCCTTTTCAGATTCACTCCTGATAAGTCGGCCTGGAAAGATTAGATATTAATCAGGAAATGAGGGTTATCGTCAATTTCTCCCACCACCCTCCTACCCTAAAAAAAAAAAAAAGACACAAATGTTTCCTTGATTGATAATTGAAAGGTGCCAACCCTGGCTGCCAGTTCTCCCCAGAGATCAGTTCAGAAGGACTCAATATGCTGTAGCAATATTAGAATGAAATATGATTATTTTATTTCTCAAGTTGCTATGGCTCTCAACTCCTATCGGGTCAGTAAGAAACAAATCTTGGTGCTGTTAAAGTCAGCCAGACTTTTGCCACTGGCTTCAATGAGAGCAGGATAGTTAATGTTATGACTGCTCTAGCAGTGAGGAACCCCAGTCCTGCACTGTACAAACACAGAATAAAACGGGCCCTGCCTGAAGGAGCTTGGAGTCTAAGTAGGGATGCGAATCAGAGATCAGGGCCCCACTGCTGTACACGCACTTAATGAAAGGGTGATCCCTGCCCCAAAGAGCTTACCTGAATGTGTCAGAGGAAAGACCCAAGGTCAGAGCTTGCTTATACACACTGGCTGAGTTCATCATAATATCCTTTAAAGCACTGCCAGGTATGGCCAAGGTTAGTTTTTAGAAGCTATTTTTTCATGCAGCTCCACCTAGTGACTGAGCAGTATAATACAGTTTAGCATTCCATTACATCTCCCCCTTTAAGTTCTACATTTACAATATTTACACTATCACCCTGTCTTTGAAGTTAGTACATATCTGTCTGGTAAGTCTCTCTGAATCATCCTGGTTTCTAATTACATGACCTGAACGTATAACAACTTGGTCATCTGGCTGTCCATTAGATGCAACAGCTAGTGTTGGTCGGTTTGGAATCCCTTAGGCCTGGTCTACCCTGGGGGGGATCGATCTAAGTGACGCAACTTCAGCTACGTGAATAGCACAGCTGAAGTTGACGTACTTAGATCTACCCACCGCGGTGTCTTCACTGCGGTGAGTCGACTGCTGACAATCCCCCGTCGACTCCGCCTGCACCTCTCGCTCCGGTGGAGTGCCGGAGTCAACGGGAAAGTGCTTGGCGGTCAATTTATCGCATCTATAAATCGACCCCCGCTGGATCGATTGCTGCCCATCAATCCTGAGGGTAATGTAGACAAGCCCTGAACTGTAGTTTTCTTGTTCTGCATCTGCCAGAGTTTGTTCTGTTGCTTGTTCTTTCTGAGGAACAAACTGTAGATGTCCATGGTTTGCTGCTGAACTCTCCACTGTTGGTCTCAATCACATATGATCTGGGCACTGAATTCTTTTTCTTTATGAGAGTTTTCAACCCCTTTTCTCCATCCCATTTGACATGAAGACAGTCACCAGGTTCTAGACCCAGCAGTTCTTTAACTGAGTGACGTCTGGCCATGTTGGAGATAGATTCTTTTCCAAAGTTGGAACAGTAGTTCTGAGTTGCCTTCCCTTCAGGAGTTGTGCTGGACTATATCCCGTAGCTGCTATTGGTGTCAATCAGAAGAGCAAGAAATGGATCTTCCAGCTGTAGGATTTTCTTGGCTGTTTGTACAGCTCTCTCAGCCTCTCCGTTTGCTTGTGGGTAATGTGGGCTGCTAGTAATATGATCAAAATCATATTTTGTTCAGAATGAGTTAAATTCTACTGCCGTGAACTGTGGTCAGTTGTCTCTCACTAGTTGTTCTGGAATATCAAAGGGAGCAAAAGTGCTCTTCGGTTTCTCGATAACACGGCAACATGTGATGTCTTCCAAGTACATTATTTCTTTATATCTGGAAAAATAGTTCACAACAACCAGGCATTGGTGTCCTCTGAATTCGCATCAATCTGCACCTGTCTCTTCCAAGGTCCGTCTGGGAGGGGTGTTGTTATTAAAGACTCCTTGTGTTGTGTTGTTCTTTTAGTTCTGCAATGTTCACATGCCGATACTCTATTCTTTATGTCCTTGCTGATGACCGGCCACCAAACTGACTGGTTGGTCCATTCACAGCATTTAGTTAATCCCCGATGTCCTTCATGGAGGAGGTTTAGGATTTCTCCTCTCATTTCATTTCGAATTACGATGCAATTTATCATGAGTGCATTTGACTTGCTTAATTGTCCACACGCTGCAAAGTCATCTCTTGCCACTTCCTTAGTGTCCTTTAGATACTTGGGCCAACCACCCCAATGTAACTTAGAACTTCTTGAAGTTGCACGTCTGTAGAGGTTGCTTTTTGTAGCCGGAATAGTCTCATTTCTGACACTGGCCTGTCTTTGTCCACAGCATCTTTTATGTCATCTTTGAGCTCACAGGTAGTTGAGTGCGATGCTGGAGTCCATGACAGAGTGTCTGCTACTACCAGATGTTTTTCCAGGAACATATTTAGCAATTGGGTTAAATCACATTAACCTTAGTAATAGACATTGGCATCTTAGCACTGCTTCATGCAGGTCTTTTCCTCCGTTGAAGGTTACAAGTGGTTTATGATCTGTTATTAGTATAAACGAATCCAGTCCACACGGATAACTGTAAAAGTTCTCACATGCCCATGTGCTTGCCAGGCACTCCTTTTCAATCTGTGCAGGGCATTTTTTTAGCTTCTGTAAGTGTGGGAGAGTAAGATGTGGCTGGCTTCCACTCAGAGCCATGTTGTTGCAACAATACAAAACCTAGGCCATTGCTGCTTGTGTCCACACTTACCACTGTGGGTTCATGCACATCGTAGTATTGGAGAACTGGATTGGCTGAGATAATTTCTTCTACCTTTTTAAAGGCCCAATTTTGATTTAGCCCCCATAACCAAGATGTGTTGGATTTTAGCAATTCATTCCATGGTTTGTCACTGTAGGAAGTTCTTATAGATATTCACCAAGGTAATTTACCATCCCCAGTATACGTTTCAGTTCTGGTACATTAGCTGATGCATTCAATTCTGAATTGCTTTTATTTTCTGAGGGCTAGAACTGATTCCATCTTTGTTTATCATCTGTCCCAAAATCCCAATTTGGGGTGGGCAGAAAATGTGTTTTTCCTTGTTTAGCTTCAGTCCAGGCTGATTGATTAGGCTTAGGACTTCATTGAGAGTTTTGTTGGAGTGTCTCTGCATCGAAGATCCATATATTAGAATATCATCCCTGAAAACTACAACTCCATTTGTGTTCGTTAACAGTTCTGCCATCTTTCTTTGGAAAATGTCAAGAGCCCAGGTAATCCCAAAAGGTAATCTTTGAAAGCAAAATCTCCCAAACGGTGTGATAAATGTAGTCAGTTTAGCACTTTCTTTGGTTAAAGAAATTTGGCAGAATCCAGATTGGGGAATCCTATAACTTCTTTCACTTTGGGGAGGAAATCATCCAGTGTTGGGAGAATATATTTTTCTCTCACTCCTGCTTCATTAAGTCTTTTAAGATCTACACAGATTGGTATTTTTCCATTTTTCTTTATAACTGGTGCCATGGGGGCACACCAGGCTGTTGGCTCAGAGATTTTCTTGATTATGCCAATCTGCTCCATTCCCTTTAACTCAGTTTACACTTTATGAAGTTATGGGATAGGAATTCTGACACGTGTTTGTACACTGTATGGTTCACATTGTCTCTTAAAGTTATTTGTACTGGATCTCCTTTCAAAAATCCAGTATCACCAAGTATTCCATCAAGTTCTTCCACCTTTCTCACTAGGCCCATTGTGGCAGCCATGCTGAGAAGCCTACTGCTCTGTGGTCCTTTGATCACACGCAGTCTGAATGCAAAGCTTTTGTCTTTGTAAATGTATGGCCCCACAGGTGCAGAACCCAGGAATGTAGAGCTACCAGCCAAGGAACATCTCCAAGCTACCACCCAGCAGTAGCCGTAGCCTACTTGGGCTCCACTTCCCATGACCTGCTGTGGACACAGACCCTGAGAAGTTCCACCTTAAGGGGATGACAGACAGCAGCCCCATGGCTCTGATTGGCTCCCTGCCCTATATAACCCCAAGAGGCGTTCCAGGAAGCGTCCAGGTAACAGTGTGGATCTTCTGTAGCTATCATGATTGGTCCTTGCTCTTGAATTCCTGGCTTGACCTTGGCTTGATTTGGACTTTGCCTCCTGATTCAGGCTCTGACCTTTTGTATCAACCCTGGCCTCGACCTGAGTATGAACTCCTCTGCTACTCCCAGCCTCAGGTTTGCCCTGCTCTGACCCTTGGCCCTGACTGCCCTTGTTGGGAACCTGGCAGTAAGTTGTTTCTGTGGTGAACTGGCCCATGCAGTTCAGAATACCTCTAAGGCTAGTCAGTGACTTCACCTCTGAGAAGGGTTGAAGGTGACTGTAAGTCCCTTCTGAAATGACTGTGATGTCACTTCCTGAGTCAGTTTTAAAGTCATTAGTCTTGCCATGAATATTCAGTTTCAATCTCCAGGTAAGTTCTGTATCTTCACAAGTGATAGTTCCCAGAAATAATGGCTCTTGATTCTGTAATATGAGTTAACTTCCCTGACTACTTTGGTGAGGGAGCAACAGCAAAATGTTCATATTTCATACATTTTTTACACCTTGTGCCTCTGGCTGGACATGCATCATCTCTTGGGATATGACTTTCTCTACACCTCGTGCATTTAGGCTGGAATTTGGCCCTCTTAGACTGGGAATTCTCTCTCCTTGCTTCAGGGATTTTCTGATAATGACTTTTAATACACAAGTGTCTGTTTACAGCTTCTAAGCTAGTTTCAGGTTTTTCAAGTTTTTCAAGTTTGTTCTGTTGTTTGTCTAATTCTGACTTCTTTGTTATCTGTATAGCTATGGATAAGGGTGAATCTCTCTTCAATTGTAGCTGCTGTGAAAGGTTTTTATCTCTTAACCCAATAAGCAGCCAGTTGCCGATATTTTCATGTTTTGCATTCTCAAAATCAGTTTTCAACCAATGGATGCAGAGCTCTTACAAAACATGCAACATTTTCCCCTGGTTCTTGAATTCTCTGGTGAAAACATAGTCTTTCATAAACCTAATTTCTCTGGGGTATAAAGTATGCATCAAACATAGCCAGAACCCTTTCATAGTCATCTTTGTGACTGTCTTCAGTAAAGTCTAAGGATTTAAAGATATGCTCTACCTTCTTCCACATACCATAACTTGAAGAAGATACCTGTATATCTCCAGTGCCCTTGTGGAGCTTGTTTGCAATTTGAAATATTGCAAAACACTGCTTTCAGTCTGTCCATTGTAAAGGTTTGTCAGAGGCATATTGCAAAGGCATATTGCAGAGTCGCATGTTGATGAGATCCTGCAACCTTTGTAGCTTTGTTCCTTTTGTCTGCAACCTTGATTGCTATTTTCCTTCTGTTTCTGTTCTTAGTTTACTCCTGACACCATGTCATGTTCCTATACCAGAGGTGGGCTGGCTACCGAGATTGCTTATACACACCAGATGTGCTCATCATCAGATCTTTTAATGCTCTGCAGGGTATGGGGAGGTTTATTTAAATAAGGTATTTTAAAACCAGTGCCACCTAGTGGCTGAATAGTATAATATGGTTTAACGTTACATTATGGTAGCTATTGTGAAATAGAAAGGGGATTCTCGATTGAGGATACAGGATAGAGTCATGTTTCTTGACCCCCCAGTCCTGTGCTTGAACTATTAGGCCAGCAGTTCTTAAGGTGGTTGGAAAAACTTTGATGGAGCCATTTTCTGTCAGAATATACAGTTCTCTTGAAATGGAAATGCATCACAAAATTGTGTTGATTTTGCTGAAATTTCCTTTAGGAGAAAAGGCTCGGGGGCCGGTGGTGAGGGGTGGGGGCGAAGATCCCATTTTGACATTTTCAGAATAAACTGTTTTGATTTTTTGTTTTGAAATGGTTTTTCTGTAATATATATTGTAATGGAAAATTAAGTAAAGGTCAAAATCAAAACAAAACATTTCAATGTTTGTCAACCTGAAACATTTTGATCAATCTTAAACAAATGTTTCCCCCAGAATTCTCTTTGGCAGGCAGTTTTGCAATGTTGGGGCTCTGGTCTGACAGGGACTGAGAACAAATTTTGAAATCTCAGAATCCTTCGCGAAACAGAATTTCTGTCCTTTGGACAGCTCCATTCTCAACCTTTCCCATACCGTGACCCCATGTTACAACAGAAGAAAGCTTCAGGCTCCCTCTCCCAGTCCAGACATAAAGAAAAGGAGGGTGGTCCCAATCTCCCAGGAAGGTCAAAATCCACACACTGTGTCTATAGTGACCTTCGTCCCAATATGATACTTTACATCCATCCCCAATAATCCATTTCCCAGGACTTACCTGGGCTCACAGCAGGGGCTGATTTTCCCCTGTAGATTCCGACATGTGTTTAGCCATCCCAGGTCCTGGCAGGTATCTTTCTGGCACCGATGGACTCAGCCTGCCAAGTCAACTTACTCCAGCACTTTATTAGCACCAATTTGCTCTTCTGACGTTAACTAGCACTGACTGGGAAGACGATAAAGAGGAAGAGTTCAGCCAGCAATGGATACAATGGGAACCTCGATGCAGCTCCCTTCCCCAGTGCCGGGGGATCACTCCACAATGGGGGTCACAATGAGGATTAGTCAATGAATGATTACACTAGCCTCCCCACCTGAGAGCAGGGCACCATTGTGCTAGGTGCTGGACAGAGACAGAATGAGAGACTGTCACTGCCCTGAAGAGCTCACAGTCTGTCTAGACAAGACAGACAAAGGGTGGGACAGGAAACTGAGGCACTGTGCGGGGAAGGGCTAGCATTTTTATTTTTATTTCAGGGCCGTCAAAAAGGTTTGTTTCAATTTTGACTCTTTAAATGTTTGGGTTTATAATACAGCGCCAACCGTTAAAAAAAATTGACATGAAAAATCATTTCCAAAGGAAAAATTGAAGCGGTTCATTCCCACAGTGTAGAAATGGGACAGGAACCTCCTCTCCCCCCACACCCCGTTTCCTTCCTAAATGAAATTCCGATGAAATTGACCCCATGTGATCTTGACAGAACTGCATATTCCGCCAGGATGCAGTTCCACCGAAGTTCCTGCAAGCCAGCTCTGGTCCCAGTCCGGCGCCCTCCTGAGTAGAGGTGACTCGGCCTCTGATCTTGGGGCTGCCGGTTGCTCACTGTCCATGCAGATCAGAGAGGACTTGCTATTTCATTTGCAAACATTTTCTTCTGCCACAGTTTACACATTCCCCTGCAGCCCTGGAGACCCAAACACAACAGCACTGGTGCTGAACCGCTCCGTGAACGGGACTAAATAAAGAGAATGGGAAAGCAACCGACCTCGACCCGCTGCTGAGTTGAGTGATGTCCAGAGAAGTAACCAAGCTCCGTAACTGGTTAAAAATCAGCACCCTGGATTGGCACATTCCTTTTTGTCAGACAGTGTCATTGGTAAGGCAGGGAGATAACCTGAGGCCTGCCTGGCCCTTTGGGGGGTGCAGATGGACAAGGAGATCCCTTGCATAACTTTGGTCCTCACTCCCACACCTATGCTGTCACCTCTCCATCACACTCCCTATCCAAAGTCCAGAGACAATAGCAAAGCTAGGAATTTCTCCCTCCCAGTGCCCCGGGGAGGTGCATCCCACCCCAAAGGGGCTGCAGAGGGGGCAGGCTCCTGGCCTTCCCTTTCCCCTCTGCAACAGCCTGGAGAGCAAGCTGCACTTTCCACAGGGGTGGGCAGGTGTCAGACTCCCCCCTGCACACAGAGGGGTCAGGGGAGGGGACTGTACCTCCATCCTGATGCACAGTCCACCCTGATGTTCCTGTGAGGTGCTGGAGCCCAATGCCACAACTTGGCCCATTGTGTTTTGAGATCTATCTGGGCCTTTAATGCCCCGATCTTTAAAAGTAACCCAGTACAGCAATTCCTTCGACCCTAAGAAGAGCATCCTTCATGAAACTCTCCCAGCAGAAGCATGCATTCAAAGCAGCGAAGTTATTCCTTGGGGAGACAAAGCATCTCTGACATGACTAGACTGGAAGAGCACTTGTTTGGATATGAGGCCTTCTGGTCTGTTACAGGGGGCCAGACTAGAGAAGCTAATGGCCCCCTCTGGCCTTGAACTCTGTGAAACCATGAAACACCACATCAGCAGCAATCGAAAGATGTTACCATCTCACAGCTCTTTGGCCAGCTGCTTTTAACGAGCTTGCGGGTCTCTGTGTCACTCCTCCACATCCTAAAAACTCAGGGGAGCTGGCACTGTCTGGCATGCTTTGTGCCCAGCTCAGCAAGAGGCTAAGGACAAAATGGGCCATGCAGACCAAAGTCCCCTCTAGCCCTAAGGTGAGACCACAGATGAGGCACCTTGGCAGGGCAGCATGATGTTGGGGAATCTTGCCCTGTCTAGGCTGCATGGACAAATGGAGGCCTTCCCTTTCCAGCGTCTTCAATTCAGTGCCTTTCCCCAAAGACTAAGTTCATCTTAAGGAAGAGACAATACCCACGGCGATGCACACAGGAGCTTTGTGTATCACCTTACACCCTAATTTGCGGAGTTCAGCGGGAGATTTAAATGCTGCCAATGGTCTGCTGGGGAGAGCAAATTGCCCAGAGCATGCAGGCTGCACACCAGTGACCAACGGGCCCCTGCAAGAATTGGGGCCCAAACTTCCACCACTCCCGGGAAGTGAAGGGAAAATCCCGGGCCCTCACATGCAGGCTGCACAGTTAGAGACACAAGCTCAGGCCTCCTAAACGTTTGGCTTCCTAATTTGGGTTTCCCTCAGCTTGCAAAGAAGTTGTGGTGGATCAATGCTCGGGCAACTGTCTCACACCAAAGATCCCCACAACTGGAGAGACTCATGGGACCAGATCCTTTCACCCTGATCCAGGACTGGCTCTAGGCACCAGCAAAGCAAGCACGTGCTTGGGGTGGCACAATTCCAGGGGCGGCGTTCTGGCCACCCTTTTTTAAAATTATTATTATTATTTATTTTTTTGCTTGGGCAGTTGCACTCTCGGAGCTTGGGGTGGCAAATTCTTTGATTGGGGTGGCAAAAAACCTAGAACCGGCCCTGCCCTGATCCTCATCTGCTTTGTACTGATGGTGCGACCAAGGGCCATTAACTGCCCTCCCCCCCCCCGGCCCCGGGAGTTTTTTGCAAGCGTCCCTGTTTTCTGAAAAGGTGCATGCAACTGCGTTCTGCCTCCCCCAAAACTCCTCCCTCTCTTTAACTGGATATAGGATTCTTCCACCTATCCCAATGTAAGGTCTTGTACAACCTTGCTACATCCAGTTAAACAGCTGTCTTGATCCACCCTGATGGGGCCACATCCCAGTGATGAGTTAAGCGATTCCTTTGCGCTTACCTAGTGTGCAAAGGGCTTCAGAGTGAAATACACTAACCAGATGAAAGATGTGTCTCTAGGACTTAGACACCGCAAAGCTGGGCAGTGCTGCCACCCTGAGGACTTGTGAGGTCATGCATTTGAACTGCAAAAGTGACCCCCTTTACAGCCTTCACATCTGAGACGCTACGTTCCATTTGAAATATGCAATGATCTGGTTTTAGCGTCATGAGACAGGGTCAGATGGTTGAATAATCAAAATTCCTTGCCCTTCTCTAGAGTTTTGCATCTGACGATCTCAAGCTATTAAGCAAGTGCAGTGCAGTTACAGGGCACTAGACTGGGCTTCAAGATTCAGCCATTCCCCTGTAAGGTGAACCTTTGAGTCATTTCACCTCTTGATGTTTGTAGCTTGTACTGCCCCAGAAGTTATCACACCTTGCCTGCTCCTTTAAGATATTTATTTTTTACTGTCAGATTAATGATGTGTGTGTCAGATTAATGGGTGTGTGTGTATGTGTTGAATTAGGTGCAGAACATTTGCCAGGGTTAATCTTCCAGATAGAAGAAGCCAAACTCCATTGTTTAGAAGCTTTAGGAACATCATGGCATCTGGAGTTTGGTACCTTTTTAGGAACAGCATGAGTTTTGGGGCATTTTTGAATGGAAGCGTTCTAGAATTCGGAAACTTTTTAGAACTTCATTGACTGAAGTTTGGAAGCGCAGAGGTTCTAGAGTTTGGGATCTTTTCGAATGTTATGGATTCTGGAGTTTGGAAATGTTTGGTACATTCCATTCCACTGCACGTGTGCGTGGGGGGGAAAGCACGTATTCATTCTAGACATAAATAGTTACAAAATCCCAGATTTCTCCAAGTTTTTTTCCAAGCCCCCAACTTGGTATTTTCCTGGGCTACTTCAGCTGCGCTGCCATGAGGGAAATCTTGTAAGAAGGCAAGAGTTGAACTATGTTTCCCAAATCCCAGGTATCTGGCAGCCCACAGAGTCTGAGAAGAAAGTGAGGGGGGTAGACGCCTGGCTCTGTTGAAGGCAATGGGTGTTTTGCAGAGTTATGCAGAAGCACGGACCCTTGGGGACCCAATGGCCATAGGTTGAACTGATCAGAATTCTTCATCTTTCAAACAACACTGTCACTATTTAAAATTTTTCAAAAATAAAAAAGCAGGAAAAAGTTGGGGAAAAAATCATTAATTTTTTTTCTGGGTTTCCCCCTCCCCAGCTATGGAGCTGGTGGCAATATTTCAGGTTCTGAAAATATTCATACAACTTTGAAACCATTTTCAAAACAATTTTACTGGGTTGTTTTTTTCCCAGCCAGCTATAGGAAGTACCTCCACGAGAGAGGCAAGCTGGCCCAGTGGTTAGAGTGCTAGCCTTAAACTTAAAGCTAGCCTGGGTTTGAGTCTTTGCTCTAACACACTCTTCTTATGTGGCCTTGGCCCAGTCACTTAACCTTTCTGTGTCTCTGTTCCCCACCTGTAAAATGGAGAGAATAGCAGTGCTGTCAGGAGGGTTGAAAACGTTTAGCCCCAAAGCATATAAGAAGCAGAGGTTGAGTTCAAATGGAATAGAGGCTGCCCAGTGTTTCGGAAACCCAGCGGACCGATCCAGGCCTGCCTTCCTATTAGTCACAGAGAGAATCAAATTCACTGCAGGCTACCCCGGGGGCCCCAGTGTGTTACACTGAACACACATTTGTGTGGGTGCTTTCACTGGGTACATCTCCACTGCCAGAGACACCCTGGGGCAGCGAGTCTCGGAGCCTGGGTCAACTGGAAGCGCTCAGACTACAAGGCTGAGATAGCAGTGTAGACGTTCTCACTAGCTGAAGGCCCATCCCTTCGCTGGGTTTCAGGATCCAGGCCAAGCCCAACCCGTCTACATGGCTCTTTTACCTCCATAGCCCAAGCTTGAGTCAGTTGAGCCGGGTTCTGCAAATCTCTGCAGAGCTGTGTGGCTTTTTGGCTGCCCTGATGTAACCACTGGCTTTTCTGTGGCAGAGGAGGACTTTGCCAGCACCGGAGAGCAGTACAGTGGGGCATCAGCAAGCAAGATTTCCCCCTGCCCTGGATTCAAAGACAGAGTCTTGCCAATTTTTTTTAAATGGAAATTTTTTAAAAGAACTGGGGTTTTTCTTCAAAATTCCCCGTGACTTTTGATTCTTCATGGAAAGAAACAAAAAAAAATTTCGTCAAACAAAAAAACCCCCACATTTTACATAAACATTTCTTATCTGTGGAGGGAATGTCTCCGAATGTAGAGGAGGGGGCAGGGAGCCAGGACTCCTGGGTTTTTGCATGGTAGTCCCTGGTAGGAGTGTGTAGCCGAATGATTAGTACTGGGAGCTGGGACTCCTGGGTTCTATTCCCAGATCTGCTATTGACTTACTGTGTGAGCTCAGGGGAAATCTCTTAAATTTCTCCATCCGTGAAATGGGTATAATGATACACTCACATCTTAGCGGCCTTAATTCACGTGCTTTGGGAGGCATGGATGGAAGGTACTGTCTGAGAGCAAAAATGTGAATATACTGCATATAGTGATATGTGAAATATCCATCCGCAACCTACACTGTCCAAACCCCAGCCCTAAACCATGTAGTGAGAAGCAGGACTGGAGACCAGAGTGCAAGCTCTCTAGCTTATTATAATTTATGCAGTATTATGATTGCACAGAGATGCCCCGGTCATGGATTCATTGTGTTAGGTGCTGTGCAAACACAGAGAAAAGATATTCCCTGCCCCAATGAGCTGACAATCTTGTGGTTTCCCTCAGGTTATGATGGATAGACATTGAAAATACTGCCATCAAATACGTGTGTGTGTGTGAGAGAGAGAGATGGGATTGCAATGTAATCACTAGTCCATTGCATGACTGATGGGACCTATCCAGGACTTAAGGAAACTGCGTGTGCCAGAAATTCCCACAGGTTGTGTCTGTGTCCCGTAGCCTCAGTAAGGAATCTCCATTCATAATCTATTACAACCCAATGTGGTCTCTTTACTACGAACTAAGGCGGAAGAGCCAAGCTAGTTAGCATACGCTAGAGCTGTTGATCCATCGGTACTATCTGCTCCCAGGTATGTAGCAATTACCGTGTCTCTAGACAGATGTGAAGGATGACTGTCTATGCTCTTCTTCAGAGGGAGGTTTATTACTAGTGATGGCTCTTGTGCACTCAGGGACTGGTCAGTTTTCTTGACTGAAATCCTTTTCCATCAAAAAAATACAGTTTTGTTGAAATCGAACAGCCTTGCAAAAACAAGCCAATTTCAACAAAATGTGCATTGTTTTACCAACGTAATTGGAGGCGGGGGGGAGAAATAGTTTCAAATTGCATTTTTTGTTTCATTTTTTTGAAAACTGGGGGGAAAAATCCAGTGGGTTTATTTATTTGTCTGGATTTTAACTAGAAATCGTAGGGATGGGAAGTCTGGTCTGCCTGGGGTTTGCCAGAGGACTTCTTGGAGGTAATATGTGAATTGTGAATGCTCTGAATCATGCCATCATTCAAAAAGAGCAGGAAGGAGGTGTTGCATCTTCAACATGGACTCCTTTTCTCAAAAATGTTTATTAGTTATCGCAGTTAAATATGTTTGAACAAAAAAACAAAATAAAATAATAAAGTGTTTCAACCCATCTGACTAAGAACCCCTTCCTCTCTCAATTGCTTTCAGTTCCTGGCCTCTTGTGATGTCACCATTTCACTAGCTCTCCAGTCATTATAGTCTTCTAGGGAGACAGGACCTGAATTTTACATGTAAAAAAAGCATATTTAACAAATCTTTTCAGGCCTTCTTGCTACATCATCAGGCAAAAAGGGGCACAAGTTGTTTTTCCTTTGCAGCTTCTCTGTTCACTAGCGCCTTTAACCAATCTTGGACTCTACATTTTTTGTAGAAATGCAGATCAAGACTCAAATTTCCCCCAAAGCTCAGGGATCAGATCTGGGCCGGGGGGGGGGCGGGGGGGGTGAGAAGGAGGGAGAGAGTTCATGCAGGGCAGACACAAAGCTTGGATTTCAGATCCAAAGTCTGGTGATCCCGTCTTGGGTTTTGGTTTAGCTCATTTCTAGCATCCAATAGGACCCAATTTTGGCTGGAACAAACCACCAAAATACCCATAAGGAAGGCAGGTCTCCTAGTACAGTCTAGAAGAAATCTGGTCTTCCAAATCACTTAGGTGACACGAGATACATTGGCATTGAGTGCTCGCCTTATAGCAGAGTGGGACACGCTGGCAGCAACTCGGAAAGGCCAGTCACATAGCTGCGGGTTGAGCTATTTGGGATTCCGCTGTATTTCTGAGCGGGCTGTGCCAGAAACCTTACCGGGAAAGCTATTCCCAGCCTGATTTCCCAACAGAGATGTTCCGATAAACCCCCCTGAGCTTCCGAACACTCATTCAAACCGAAGCTCCAAGGAGATTTCCCCCCTGGGCAAGTTCAAGCCTATTTGACGGGGAAGAGAAAAGAGAGCCCGGTGTTTTTCTAACCTCACTTACAACCAGCATGTGGGCCCTGAAAAGCTCTGCCGGTCTTTTGTGACTTCAACAAATCGCCAGCACTTAAGCAAAGTGGGCAGAAAATTACAGGTTGTATTACAGATGAATGGAGAGGGAGAGAACACTGGGGTTGAGAAAACAGAGGCCTGGAAAGCCACCAGGTATTAGTTAAATGCTTATCAGTGCCCATGTTGGGAGGCATAATCTGTGCTTCTGAACAGCAGCCATTGGATTGTCTCTGTTATGTCCCTTTAGAAATGATTTGGTGGCTATTTTGCTTCGAGTGGTCAAGGTTAAATCAAGGAAAAGGCTCCCTCCCCCTGTCTCTGTGACACTCACCCAAGAGCAGAAACCTGTCTGGGGGAAACAGGAGGCAGGTTTCTCTGCCGTTCGTCTCATGGCACTAGTTCTACTCTGGAAGTTGACTATGGAAATGGCTCCTTCGGACGTGCTCCCAGTGTGGTTTTCACAGTCAGAGCTGCAGATCTTAATGCCAGAAGTTAGCTTTTACTTTGGAGGGTGGGGTTACATCTGTTAACCCTGCAGAGACAGCTCAGCTTTGGGAGTGGGAGCCGGCTCCTGTTCCTGCTTGAGCGTGGTCAACAGCACGGCTTGCTAAGTCCCAGTCAGGGACACCTAGCCGAGGGGCTACGGAGGGGTCATGAGGGGCTGATTAGCCCCGTAGCAGATCGTTAGTTACATGTAATGATGCAGAAGAACAGAGGCTAGCTCGGCATGTGGAGCCCAGGGGTGTTTGCAGGGGTGGCATTTGGACAAAATATATTTTACTGGTAAGCTGAGCACACTCGATCTGGAGTCACTAGGTGACCATAAACATGGAGCCTCCCAAGGCCATTTTAGAGAGTTCTTTTTCCAGGGGAAAACCACCTTTGAAGTGCTCAATTCTTCTCTCACTTACCCAGCTGTAGCTCAGCAGCATCACTTCTAATTTCCACATTGGTAAGTGAGGTGAAATCCAAATCTCATATTTCCATACTGAACTGCATTGCCAAAGGAGGGTTGTATCCATGTCAGGGCAACTACTAGTAATATCCCTAGCTCTTAGCATACAGAGATCTTAAAGTGCTTCACAAAGAGGTCAGTATCCTGAGGGGGAAACTGAGGCACAGATTGGTGACGTGAGCTGGCCATGATCATCCAGCAGGTCAGAGGCAGAGTTGAATAAAGAGAACCTAGGTCTTCTGAGATTCAGTTAGTGATCTAGCCACGCTGCCGCCTTATTCTGCACTACCATTGTTCAAGTGATTTATTTTGATACAAATGAAACTGTTTTATCCGTTGCATTGAGAAGCCCATTGATAAATATGTGCCTTTGCATAGAGCAGGACAGGTCAAAGACTAAACGCCCCAATGGTGAGATTATTCACCTACAAAGTAGTTTCCTGGGGAAAGTGGAGGAAGTCTGGTCACCGTAGACTTTTAAAACAAGACCAAACCCAACAGCAGACATGCTAGCTGAGTGGGACTAGGGATCAAACAGCCCCGGGTACAGCATGGGTCTAGGAACTAGGCTGGTGGGTCATAAACATGGCTCAGCCATGGACCTACTCTTTGACCTTAGACAAATCACTTCCTCTTTCTATTTATTTTCCCTCCCACCCTTTTTCTGTCTTGTCTGTTTTGACTGTAAAGTCTTTGTAGACGGGACTGTCCCTTACTATGAGTCTGTTCATCACCCAACATGATGGGGCCCTGATCTTGAACGGATTCTCTTGGTGCTACTATAAAAATAAGGTATTTTCTCTCTCTGTTTTCTGAAAAAATACTTTCCTCTGCACCAAGCCAAAATCATCTATGGAAAGAGTGAAACTATTTGAATAGAAAGACTAAACTTCCCATAGTAAAGAGACCAAGTGGGTGAGATAGTATCTCTTATTGGACCAACTTTTGCTGGTGAAAGAGACAAGCTATCGAGCTTATGTAGAGCTCTTCAAGTCTGGGAAACTCACTCAGTGTGTCACAGCGAAATACAAGGTGGACTAAGATTGCTTAGCATAAGTAGTTAACACACATCTCAAGAGACCATTCAAGGAAAAGAGGCCAGTGAACAGTCCTGCAGTCATAGGACAAAAAGGGGCTGGCGGGTTAGTGGTTACAGACTGTTGTAATGAGACATAAATCCAGTGTCTCTGTTGAGGCCATGATTTTTTAGTGTCTAGCAAAGTTATGAACGTAAGCTCCAAGGCTCATCTTTTGAAGGTGTTGTGCAGGTTTCCTTTGAGGATGAGGACTGAGAGGTCTGCCCTAGAGTGATCGCTTTGTGAAAAGGATTTGCCCCCAGATGAGCTGCAGGTTTTGTCTTTTTCCTGCACGAGTCCATTCAAGAGCACAGTGTTTGTCTTGTTTCACCCCCTAGTTGTTGTTGGGGCATTTAGTGCACTGGATGAGGTATACCACATGCTGTGATGCTGCCCATATGGTAAATAGAAAAATGCAATGGGAAATCTTTTGTGCAGATATTTTTGTGTGCGCCACACTGGAGTATCCTATCTATGGTCCTTACATAGCCCCATTGCTGCAGCACCAGGGCATCTTGCAATTTTTAATGCATTTTGCTTCGCAACCCACACCCCCAGTGAGATAGGGCCATGCTATTATGCCCAGTGTACAGATGGGGAACTGAGGCACAGAAAGAGTAAGACCTGCACAAGGTCATACAATAAGCCTGTGGTAAAGCAGGGAATTAACCGTGGGTTGCTTAGGTCCCAAGTTTGTGCTCTAACCATTCTACCATTCTCTCACGTAGAAGAGCAGCGCTGCTTGAAATGAAGACGTATAGAATGGACACCCCTTGTCACAAGTAGCTCTCGGGTGTGACTCTCCCTTGCCCTGCACCTTGTCTCATCCCTTACACCAGTGCACTGTGTCTGTAAAACACTACCATTGTGACACAGTAAAAGCTAGGTATTCTATTACTTGCCCTGTGTCTGAATAGAGAACTTTAATCTCCAGGGCTGCTTGGTTTTTTCTTTTAAAGAATACAGTTTTGGTGCAAAGGGGGTTTCCTGTCCGTTCCTCTCGACGTTGTCTTGTAATCTAGCAAGTGAGACGCATAAACAGCTAATGGCCAGTGCAGACCCCTTGAGCTTTAAAGCCAGGGTCTGCTTGCTACTAAAAGTGATTGGGGGGAGGCAATCATAGGGCTGCATGTTTCTCCTGCCTCGCTAATTACGATCTCAGTCTCAAATGCACTCAGCTTAAAGGAAGAGGATGTTTTCCTACCTGCCAGCCCTGCAGACTCCCCCTGGGATCTGAGAACCAAGCTGGGCTCGTTCCTTCTCATGCTTCACCACCCATAATGCAGGGTCACCAATGCCCTCAGTGACACCCCAGTCCCTGCAACCTTAATGTCTTCCAATTAATCCCTCAGCGACACCTGTGGTGTCCCACTGCCAGCAGCAGATCTGCACAGGTACCGCTGACTGGAAGGTAGGAAAACATAGCATAGAGTCCAGCTCCCCTCCCAGAGTGCTACTGGCAGAGCTAACAGCAGTAAAAAGCTGCCGGAGCTTAGATTTCCAAAGGCATCTCCATGTGAGATCCTCTCTTAAATTAGCATTTATTAGGGGGCTGGCTGGATGTTTCATTTGGTCATGGGTTTGAATCCAGCCTACCCACATAGGGACTGAGTGTTGTTCCCCTCTAATGGTGGTGTGGTGGCATCCATGAGATGAGTTTGGTGGGTCTCAGTTCCAGCTCCCACATTCCAAGCTGTGCGCTAACAGGCAGGCTCACCAGACAGTCAGAGGACTGCAAGGGGGATGGAGAGTGACCTGCCCCCGATGGCGCCCACAGGAGGTCCCGTCCCCCCTATATTGTGCATAAGGCATGTTGACAGGGGCGGGCAGCCTTCCCTGAAGACATGGAGAGCGCGTCCTTCACCAGGCCACTGCCTTCCGCCACCACTAAATCCACACTGCTTTTTAAAGCTGATGTCTATGGCTCTACACAAACTATGTGAGGATATGCAAATTGGCTCCTTAAATAACGTGCCTATAATGTCACCCCATGGCCACAGGAACATGTGGTTTAATACCATCCACATGCCCTAAACCTGAGCAGTGGAGCCTGACGCAGGTGGGGTGGGGGTGAGGTTGCAAAAGGGACGGGGAGCAGGGAATCCTCTCCAGCCAGCCCGTGGCGGGGGGGGGGGCAGAGCCCCTGAGGCTACAGCACCGAGGCAACCGATCCCAGGAGGGGTGGATCCACCCGCCAGCCCTAGGCTGCCACCCCGTCTGCCCACAGGTAGCAGCGCCATAGAGAAGGGGCCTGAACCCTCAGGGAAATCACCCCGACACACACTTAATCAATCCAAGGCTAGAACTGTGCGTCTGGTGTGGAACGCGCCGTTGCTCGTCTTTTGGAGAGCGGGTTAGGGGCTGTTTGGTAAATGTCAGTGCTGATGAAATAGAGGCAGGGCTGAGCCAGGGACAGTGCCGGGGAAAGGCTGTACGCACAGAGCTCTGCCCCAGTACCCCTCGGGCCTGACCGCAGCCCCAGACCTGGAGCTCCCCGCCCTGTTGGCAGACCAGTTCTGTTGTGTAACGCTCTTCCCTTCTCAGACGCCCACACTGCTCTGCCAGTGCAGGGCACTTCTGATCTTGCAGGGTCTGTGTACGCAGCCCACGGCAGCCAGCCCGGGCGAACAGGCTCGGGCCCACTCCGCTGCACTAGAACCAGCTGCGTAGACATTGCGGCTCACGCTGGAGCAGGGGCTCTGAAGCTCGAGGGGGTGGGGGGGGCAGGGTTTCGGAGCCCCACCTCAACGTCACACAGCTGTTTTCAGAGCACGAGCGCCAGCCCCACTAAGCCATGTCTGTCAAGCCCGGCTGGGAGCCTCGCTGCCATGGGCTGTGTAGACGTAGCCCTGCCGTTCATGCCCAGCCATGGGGTGGAGCCACAGGAGACCGACAAACTCATTGCACAGGTGACCACACCCTGATAAAAAAGGTCCAGGTCTAAAAAGAGCACGAGGCTCGAGAGCCACCAAGCCGCCGTCCCTGAACTGAAACCATCTTGTTCGCTGGAATTCAGGGACCCCCAACATGCTGTTACTCAGACTGCAGAGACTCAGTACCCTAGTGGCTAGTGTAGTAGGTTATGAGACCAGCAGTGCTTAGTTTGTGCCAGGGCTGAGTCCTGGCACCTCTGGGCTTGGCAGTTCAGAGCCCCGGCACCTCTGGCCTTGCTGCGTCAGTTATGAAAGTAAAAGAATTACTTGAGCCCTGGCACCTAATTGCTTGAGCTTCACAAATGAAGCACTGGAGACCTGGGTTCAGTTCCTCACGCTGCTAGTAACCTGACATGTGACCTTGGGTGAGTTACTTCCACTCTAGTTCCCCTCCCACCCAGTGTCTAGTTAGGCTCTTTGGGGCCAGAGACTGTCTCTTGCTATGTACAGCACCCACCACAACAGCACCTGTAACGCTAAGAAACATAACAACACTTTGAGACAGGAAGTGAAGAAGAAGCAGAATGTATTCAACCGCAATTGCAGGTTGGTAAAATATAATTCATTACCCAGACTGGTTTCAGAGGAGCAGCCGTGTTAGTCTGTATTCGCAAAAAGAAAAAGAGGACTTGTGGCACCTTAGAGACTAACCAATTTATTTGAGCATAAGCTTGATGAAGTGAGCTGTAGCTCACGAAAGCTTATGCTCAAATAAATTTGTTAGTCTGTAAGGTGCCACAAATCCTCCTTTTCTTATTACCCAGACTGGAATTTGGCCACAGCCCTCTGCTTAAAGCCCCAGTGTTAGAAATTATTATTATTATTATTTTATTATTGCATTAGCCAGCAAAAGCTTCCATCAAGATGGGACATCATTGTTCTAGGTGAATATACACAAGTTGACATATTCTTGCAGCTTTGAAATGGAACTTTAATGGCCACAAGTGGTCCGGACCTGAGTTTTGATTGTCTACCCAAAGGCACCCTTATAAAATAGTGCTGTACAGTACTTATGGGAACAATCCTCTTCCCCACAGCTTGTGTCAGAGACTGGAGTCAAGCAACTAATTCCCAGCAAATAATGGATTCCATGAATTTTGCTCCGTTAGGTGAGCAGTTTGCAGTTTTATCAAATGAACTCCTCGTTACAAGCTATTCTGTGAGTGGCACCAAGTGGCTGATATGGTAACACAGGATCAGCAGGAAAGTGCTGGCTATTGTCTCCCCCCCCCCCCCCCCACCTCCCATGCCAGTAGCAAGGGACCCTAAATCCAAACAGTTCATCACTATTGTTAGAATTGCAGTAGCATCCAGTGGCCCCTGCTCAGGTCCTGACCCCCTTGTGAGAGGCAGGGCCTAAAAGCGATAGTTGGAGATTTTCCAATGGAACCGTTTCTGTTGGAAAAGGCTGATTCATTAAAAGCCAAATGTTTCATGGAAATGGATCCAGTTTGATGAAATTTCATTTTGGGGGGAAAAAATGTCTTGAGAAAGTTGAACAGAAAAAACGAAGACACTGCAGAATTTCCTGCAAAATGGACAATCACGTTCCCACCCAGCTCTACTGTGGACACAAGAATGGCCATAGTGGGTCAGACCAAGGGTTCATCTAGCCCAGTATCCTGTCCTCTGAAAGTGGCTGGTACCAGATGCTTCAGAGGGAGTGAACAGAATAGGGCAATTCTTGAGCGATGTCATCCAGTCTCAGCTTCTGGCAGTCAGAAATTTAGGGACAGCCGGAGCATGAGGTTGTGTCCCTGACCATCTTGGCTAATAGCCATTGATGGATCGATCCTCCATGAACTTGTCTGTAGGAATATAAGTATGGCCATACTGGACAAAACTGCCAGCTCTCGCAATTTTATTGCAAATCTCATGATATTTGTCTTTTTCTTAAATCTCCAGCTCCTGGAGTTAGATGGAAATCCCAGCATTTAGTTTTTTAAAAGTAAGTTTCTAGCCCTCATGATGGTTGGACCTGAAACCATGACCCCATAACAGTTCAAAAAGCAGAAGGTGAATAACAGGGAACAAAATCTATTTCTTTTTCAAATCTCATTATTTTAAGCCAATCACATGATACTTGAATGCTTGGGGTTGGTAATACACCATGATGCCACCCGCTTGGCCAGCACACCGGGCATTGAACCAGATCTAAAAGATTTAGCTCCTACCTCTTGAAATGAAGAGCCAAGCAGCTAGAGTAATGGGGTGCAACGATTCAAATCCTCTGTGGAATGGCACCAAGGGGGACCTAGAGCGCGCACACCAGTGGGTTAAATATACACGTAGAACCCTACATTCCCTGTCCCAAAGAGCTTACATTCTAAAGAGATGAGAAGGAATAATATCCCCATTTTATAGATGAGGAGGAACAGTTATGTGCTATAAGGAGCCTGTGATAGAATTGAACCCAAAGTACTCACAGCTCAGGCCACAAGACCATCCTCTCGCCACATACTTGGATTGTCCCCCATTTGTAAGGCTGGCGAGAACATTAGAGCCCCAAACCCGTCCCAGTGTTCTGCACCCCCCTCGCCTGTGCTCCCAGCCACCTTCTTCTGCCCAGGGAAATGGACCGGAACAGCGACGGCAGAACAAGCTATTCAGCACTAGCTATTCTAGAAAGGCTCCCCCCCGTGGACATTGTATTCCAGAATCATAGTGATTTTATTCCAAAATATTTACCCCACTTTGTTAGCACAAATAATTCCAGAATGAAGGGGCTTTTATTCTGGAATAGGGTGTCCACTCAGGAAGCTTTTCTGGAATAGCTGTTCTGCAAGAGCTGTTCCGGTCAATTTCCCCCTGTAGACAAGCTTTACCTTCCTTGTGCAATGACCTCTGTCCTGCCCCCACCATTCCCAGAATGCCACATTTTGGGGGATGCTGCAGCATCCAAAGGCACCGATTGGCTGACCAAGAAGCCCCACCTTTGTGAGAGCTGGGCTTTGTTCCAGCACAGGTTGTGCAAATGTGGCAAACCTCTCCCACTCCCATTTCCACCGTGTTGGTGCGGTATTAGGTCAGGGACTCCTTCTAGACAGAGGATGCCCAGACAGCTCCTGGCAGACAAAGCCTGCCTGGGAAAGCAGCTGCGAGGGATGAGAAATATGAAAAAGATCCATCAGCTTGGGGTTTAGATAGCCATTGTAAATAGACCTGACTAGAGTCACTATTGATTTTTCTTGCATGGAGCTGTAATTAGATTGAACTGGGAAGAGGCATGTTAAGCTGCATCAGCAGAAAAGAAAGAAAGAAAGAAAGAAAAAGAAAGAACCAGGGAGGTTCTTTACAGAACTGCTTCACTGCAGCGTCCCTCCTGTCTGTGACCACCCCTTTCAGCATGATAAGTCTGGAAAGTGCCTAAGCTGTCCAAATCCCAAAGAAGGCAGCGTGATCCTCTCCACAAGGCCCAGTATAGGCAGTCAGGGGAGCACGATTCTATCCCTGGCTCTGCTACTTGTTCCCTGGGTGACCTTAGGTGAATCACTATGCCTTCCCATGCCTCAGTTTTCCCAGCTGTACAATGGGGATAATGTAAAGCACTTTGAGCTCTCTGGGTGAAAAGTGCTATATCAGCGCTAAGAATCAAATGCCAGCCTTAGTGACTAGAGGCGGGAGATTTTTTTGACAAATCATAAGCTAGGATTTGGCTTAATTCAGGTTGCCACTATTACAGCCTCCCAGTCCTGTATGGGTTGGCAGCAGGATTTGAACCAGGGACCTTCAGCCCGTAAATGGTAGGCTTCTTTTGAGAGAAAGAAGGTCTCCCGGTTGAAGGAGTGGACTAAGACCCTGGAGATCTTTGCTCAAATCTCAGCTGGGTCACAGACTTCCCTTGTCTTTCAGGCAGTCACAGCATCTCCTTTTGCCCAGCTGTAAAATGGGGAGAACCAGCCCTTCATTGTCTATTTAGATTGTGAGCTCTTAGGGTCTGGCTAGACGGCAGCTGGGCTTGCACCTCCCAGCCTGGCTAGACTGACTCGTGCTGGCAGCACAGACATTATAGCTCAGGTTCTTAGGCCCAGCCAGGCCCGAGACTTTCATTGTCTATAAAAGGACGTTTCTAGCCCTAATGGTTCATAGCATCATAGAACATCAGGGTTGGAAGGGACCTCAGGAGGTCATCTAGTCCAACCCCCTGCTCAAAGCAGGGTCCCGAACTAAATCTGGTTGCCTGGAAACGTGACCCCAGTGTAACCTACGAACCTAATGAACGTAATTTTTTTTTCTGAATCTCATGATTTTTAAGCTGATCTCGTGATTATCTGAGGCCAGACTCAAGATTTTTGAATGTTTGGGGTGGCTAATACCACACCCGGGAAACACTGCCATTGTCAGAGGGCCTCAAGGATTAAGGGTTCTTCCGGGCTGTTTTGAATCTGTGCATCCCTGAGCCAGTCCTATCCAACCACAGGTCGGCAAATCAGCCATCTTTATTCAACTGTCTGTACTTCACTCTTGCCACTAGATGGCAGAATAACATCGGACACCATTCCCTCTAGGCCCGGCTACCTGTATCTCCATGGGGCTGCCCCCATAGTTCAGGTTCAGTTAAGATGCAGAAGAGGTGAGATGCCCGTACTGCTTCCCCAGTGAGTGTAAATCCACCTCAGGGCCCAATTTTTAAATAAAAAGGCCCCAGAAGCGATCCTGGCAACTACAAGCCAGTAAGCCTAACCGTGGTATTAGGCAAATGGGTTGAAACCATAGTAAAGAACAGAATTATCAGATGCACAGACAAACACAATGCAGCTTTTTCAAAAGAAACTCATGCCTCGCCAATCTATTAGAATTCTATTAGAATATCAACAAGCATATGGAGAAGGGGTGATCCAGTGGATATAGTGTACTTGGACTTTCAGAAAGTCTTTGACAAGTTCCCTCACCAAAGCCTCGTAAGCAATCATGGGATAAGAGTGAAGGTCCTCTCATCAGTAACTGCTTAAAAGATATAGGAAGCAAAGGGTAGGATTAAATGATGAGTTTTCACAATGGAGAGAGGCAAATAGTGGGGTTTCCCAAGGGTCTGTACTGCAACCTGTGCTCGTCAACATATTCACAAATGGTCTGGAAAGCAGGGTGACGAAATTTAGAGACAATGCAAAATTACTCATGACAGTAAAGTTCAAAGCTGACTGCGAAGAGTTTCAAAGGAATATCACTAAACTGGATCTCTGGGAAACGCAATGGATGAAATTCAATTAATTCAGTTCACATGAAATTCAGTGTTGATAAGTTCAAAGTAATGCACATTGGAAAACATAATCCCAACTGTACATACAAAATGGTGGGGTCTAAATTAGCTGTTATCACTCAAGAAAGATCTCAGAGTCATTGTGGCTAGTTCTCGGAAAATATTCCCTCAATGCGCAACAGTGGTCATAAAAAGCGAACAGAATGTTAGGAACCATTAGGAAAGGGAAAAATAATAAAACAGAAAATGTCATAATGCCACTCCATAAATCCTTGAATGCTGCAAGCAATTCTGGTCGCCCCATCTCAAAAAAGGATATATTAGAACTGGAAAAGGTTCAGAGAAGGGCAACAAAAACGATGAGGGGGATGAAGAGCTTCCATTTGAGAAGAGATCAATAAGGCTGGGACTGTTCATCTTAGAAAAGAGATGACGAAGGGGGGAGATGAGAGAGGTCTATAAAATCATGACTGGTGTGGAGACAGTGAATAGGGAAGTGTTATTTACCCCTTCACATAACACAAGAACCAGGGGTCACCCAATGAAATTAATAGGCAGCAGGTTTAAAACTAGCATGCGGAAATACCTCTTCACACAACACACAGTCAACCTGTGGAACTCGTTGCCAGGGGACGTTGGGAAGTTCAAAAGTATGACTGGGTTCAAAAAAGAGTTCAATAAATTGATGGAGGATTGGTCCATCAGTGGCTATTAGCCAAGATGGTCTGCAATGCAACCCCATGCTCTGGATGTTCCTAAACCTCTGACTGCCAGAAGCTGGGACTAGACAACAGGGGATGGATCACTCGATGAATTGCCCTGTTCTGTTTATTCCCTCTGAAGCATCTGCCACTGTTGGAAGACAAATACTGGGCTAGATGGACCACTGCTCTGACCCAGGGTGGCCGTTCTTATGTTCTGGCAGAGAGGAGAAATGATGAGCCCAATGTCACACAGACAGAAAAGTATCTGCACCAGAATGAGAACCCAACTCTATTTCTAACCTGCTAGATCACAACAGACCATGGTCCCCCCCGTCCTCAGCATATCACTTCTAATATTGTGTATGGCAAATATATTCAGTAGCAATACTAAGGGTATACTTTGCTTTCAACAGCAGCCCTGTTTGTAGCCAACCAATCAGACCACCATATCTGAGGTCTTAGTGTCCAGCGGTGCTATTAGTAATTAATGATTGCATATTGCTATGATTATTAATAATTACTCCTAATAATTGTGTTTGGAAACAAATGCTGGGTTTAAAAACTTGAAATACCGAATAACCGATGTTGTCTATGCTTAGCCAATACAGCTTGTCTAGAGGATAATCAATACATGGGAAATGTAATAGCACAAATTCATCCCTGCAGGCCATCCCAGTTGCTTCACCCAGGGTTAATACGGCCTTTTAACTGCCTATGGGAGAGCACACCGACCTCACACATACCACTTGGGAGTTCCTGTGCAAACCACCGAGCTACTGTAGACCCATCACATGTAGCCAGAAGCTGGAGGTGTTTACAGCCATACCACACGCAGCAGGAGACACGAGCTACAAGAGGCTGCACAGATTTTCAAAGGCTGCTGGGCATTTTGGGTGCCCTGCCCACCTGGACACACTTTAGACAGACCTGATTTTCAGAGGGTGCGGAGCAGCTGCCTTCTGAAAACCAGGCCCCGAGAAGGGGCTGAATGCTGGGCCCTGAAAACCCACCAGTCTCGTTTGAAATTCTAGGCCCTGCCATGTACAGAAGTATTTGCAGATAAAAGATATGGGCAGTTCTGCAGCTCTGCCACGTAAAGGACAAGGAGCAAAGAGGTGCTGCAGACATATGGTACTCAGGAGGTCAGACGAGAACAGGATCAAGTCCCTCGTGACCTAAAAATGTATGACTCTATAGCCCAGACAATGGAGAGCAGGAGATATGACCCATAGCAAGAAGCTGGAGCTATGTCACACACCAACAGAGGGCGATGCCGCTGCATTTATACAGTGGTCACTAACAGAAAGTCAACATTTGCCATGCTAGTTAATTCCTACTCTGAGCTCAGGGAAGATGTTACATTAGCCCAGAGATTGCTGGGGAGTAACTGCTGGCAGACGGTGACCATTCTATCACAGGTAGCAAGAGGCAGTAAATAGCCTTGACATGCCTGTTATGTTTTTGCTTTCTCCACAACATTAACAATTCCTATACACTCCAATACCACATTGTTATTGCATTTGCACTGTCCCAAGTCCTTTGCACACACCAGTTTGACCTGCTGCACACCTTTGCCTCTGGCTCGTGATGGTAACATTGTGGATGGTGAGTGGAGGATTGGACGAACGCGTGTCTTGCAGCCAATGGGGAGGTGACGGGGGTGAAGGTGGAGGAGGGAATATTGTCGTAGCAAACATATCACTCACTGTTCCGATTGTGCACATCTGCGGGTTTTTTGTTTGCTTGCTTTGTTTTGGTTTGTTTTTTTTTTTAATTGGTGTCTGGAAAAAAAGTCAAATTTTCTATAAAAGGTTTCTTTTGTTTGTTTTTTTTGCAAGCATCTGATGGTCATAGGGTAGGTTTTTCCACTACAACATTCATCTGCCAGTTGTTTGACTGAGGTACCTTATGGGATACAGGCTCCACCTGGTACCACAAAGGGTTAAAAGTATCTTTGTTGTGTAGGATGTTTGTTTCCACTGAAGAAAGAGCATCTGGATTCAGGGCCATTTGCAAGGGCCAGGAAAATTATTTCTGTTAACCATTATTACCAGAGAGAAAATGGCTTGAACTGAATATATTTGCTTGGACAAATCTATTGTCTCCTGTAAACCATCTGTCCTAACTAGAGCTAAGCAAATATGGTGCACTCAGCCAATCAGGGGACAGAATCCACGCCATGGGATTTATATGACCAATCAAATCTCTCTGACGGAAGCACTGAATGCATACAGAATCCATTTGGGAGCAGTCCATGGAGCTAAAAAGTGCCTAAAATTAATTGATTAATGAATGAATTTGAGGAAATTACAACCTGCTTGTGTCTATTCCAGGCAGTAGGCAAAGAGGCTAAATCTGTTGGACAAATGATTTGTGACAAATGATTCGCTCAACTCAAGACCTGCCCAACTTTGGCTGGAAGTGGAGGACCTCAGAAGTTAGTTTGATACTGTTAGTTCAAGGTGGCTGTAATCTGAAGAGGATTCGTACATGAACGCGAACTTAGAAAGCAATTCAGAAAAAGAAATGGGTTTTGCCAGTAATTAGGAGGAACCGATTTGCAATTAAAATGTACTCTCACTATTCCTCGTGTTAAAGGCCAGGGTTAGAAGCAGCTGCATTGAGGCCCGCAATTTCATTTAAACTGGAAACAAGAAGCTCATTTTTAACAGGAAAGGTAATTAACCACTGGAGCAACTTATCCCGGGGGTGTGATGGATTCTCCATCATCTAGATCTTTAAATTGAGCCTGGATATATTTTAAAACAATATTCTCAAGCTCAGTCACAAACTATCAACCTCAAGGCAGGAATGACTAGGTGGCATTCTCTGGTCTATGCTATGCAGGAGATTAGACTAGATGATCACAGTGGTCCCTTCCGGCTTTCAAATCTATGATTTTTGCTCCCTCAATAAGCTACATGCAGAGTGCGGAGAGCTCTGCATGCCTGATACACACAGTAACGTTTTCAAAAGCAGCTAAGGGACTGTTGGCGAGCAGGGCACAAACCCCAAACTGGTTGCAAGATCTATACTTAGATTTCACCAGTCACATAACAAGTGTAAACTCCTCCGCCACTATACAGCCTTGCCATGGAGTCCCAGACAGTCCGCAGCCTATCTTGCCACCCTGGCAAGCTTGATTCTGTGATAGACAGGCACGTTACACCAAAGATCTCAAAAAGGTCAGCTTACTTCCAGTCCCAAAGGACCAGTCACTTACCCTAGGTCCATTTACATCTTAGATCTCACACCAAAGACAATGCTTGTAGCCCTGCCTATAGTCAACTAACTAAGGATTCGTTAACTAGGAAAAAGAAATGAGCATTATTTACAAGGTTAAAGCCAGGAAGCAAACACACACAAACGAGTTGCAGTCAGGTGTGAAAAGTTAATAGTAACGTCTCTAGTAAGCAGACTCTGAATATCCCTTAGGGCTAACCCAGGCAAAACAGGTGGGGGGCTCCCTGCATGTGCTTAGACATCCCCGCCTCTCAGAGTTCCAGCAGCAGCAAAGGAATAATAAGTTCTCTCTGACAGGCATTTTAATTCCCTTCCCCCAGCGTTCATGCTGTGATGGGATGGCTTGGGCATGTACCCTCTTCCGGGCTGGGTGGGAAGCAATCAGCAAAGTGTCTGTTCCACAATGGCGCCTTTGCATTCACTAGTCCTTCCTGATGGGCAGGAGATAACGCCTCCTGCAGGCATCCAGCACTAGGTGAGTTTCCCTGTTTGGTGAGTTATGTAATTTCAGAACAAACATTTTACAGTAACAGAACAAGCACGTGAGTATTACCTTATAGCATGGGAAATCAAGTTTATGCGTGAGATTAATGCATGCAGTGATTTACAAGCATTTCGTGAAGTCTAAACAGGATACACTATATAAGTCCAATGCCTAGCTTAATGATACTAACGCACAGGTGAGACAGAAGGGTGTCCACCTATTCATTGTTCAGTGAGGCCTAAAAGCCTTGGCATGAGCTGGCACCTGGTCTGCCAGTATTACAATCCCCATTTTACAGATGGGGAAACTGAGGCTCAGAGAGGAGAAGGGACTTGCCTGATGTGACCCAGCAGGCCAGTGGCAGAGTCTGGAATAGATTCAGGGCTCCTGAGTCCCCATCCAGAGCTCTGTCCACTAGAGTCATAGAATCATAGACTTTAAGGTCAGAAGGGACCATTACGATCGTCTAGTCTGACCTCCTGCACAACGCAGGCCATGGAATCTCACCCAACCGCTCTTGTAACAAACCCCTAACCTGGTCTCCCCTATAAATGACTCTAATTTTTACATATACCCCCACCTAGGGTTGTTCTCCAGTAGCCACCACAAGGTTAAAAATGACAGTGCGTGTTTTATATTGAGATCGCGTTGCAAGGTGGCTAGTTGGCTTGATGTGAAAACACAGCTTATTTTTTGCAATGGAGACATAGCCTTAGGCACATTTAAAATTTTTACCCAGTCAGGTAGTTAGATGTCTAAATGCAAGTGATCTCACCTGCAAAATGAAAGGCTCTTTTCCAAAATCAGTCCCTAAGCCTCTACAAATCTTTGGAAGGTGAGCTGGGATCTGAGGGCAGGTCTACTCTTAAAACGCTGCATCAGCACCGCTGTAGCATGTAAGTGAAGACACTCCTACGCCGACGGGAGAGACTTTTCACACCCCTGAGCACCGCAATTATACCGATATAAGTCTGCAGTGTAGACCTGGTCTCAGATAATTTCAGTTCACCTTTAAGTCGGCCTTAATACAGAGTAAAATCCCATTGTGATTTTCTATCGCTCTGATCTTTGTTGGTGTAGAACACTCCTCTACTGATCCCGTGGCATTTGACACTCACTTTGTATGGGTGTACGTGACCACACACAAGGTGTATTGCAGTGAAATATCAGCTTCACACCTCTGACCTTTTTCCTGCACTCTGGATCCCTTTACGTCACGAAGCCTGACACAAGGGAGTGCTTGGGACCGGTAGATTAGGGCAGGGGGCAGATGGCTTCAGAGTGATGCCTTTACATTGGGACTGACCGTATAAAATGAGACCCTCCCTTTCCTTCCCACTAAATATCTCCCCATTTGCACAGCAAAGCTGTTGAGGTCTGATAACATTTCTATTTGACATTAATATATGTATACATATATATATATATATTGGGGAAATTTGTGAGGCCTTTTTTTTTTTTATGTTTCCCCTGTTTTCTGACCAAGTACAGAGGTGATCAAAGCCGTTTTGAAATTTTATTTGAAATTTTTGGAAATGAATTTTGAAATAAAAACAGGCAAAACTTAAAAAAAATCTTCACAGGTCCCCCCTCCCACACACACACACACAACTTTTTTTAAAATCCAGGTCACCTACCAAAGAGCCAAATCCTCAGGACTTTATTGATTCAGTTTTTGTACTTGCTCGGGCCAAACTACTACCGAAGTTAATGGTAGCTTTGTTGCAATGAGTAAAGCATGAGTAAGGACCCTCAGAATTCAGCTCCCAGAGAGCTCACTGCTAGGACAAAGGTGATGTGCATCATTAAGTAGAGATGCCAAAATGCAGAGCCACATGTCTGTTATGATGCGATACCTTGGGAATTAGAGAGCTGGTACTGAAATGTGTTGCCCTTCTCACACGATAATCCTGCTTGTTTGTTAGAAGCTCCCGAAAAACAGAATATATTCAGGGTTCTGGTGCTCATGACTCCCTCTGACCTGGATTTTGGATGATGGCTCCATAAATGCCACAAGCTAGCGGGTAGTTTTTAGAATAGCATCATGACTACATTTCTGGAGGACGCTGGAACTCTAGAAATCAGATGTTGCATTCATTTACATGGCTGCAATTCTAGAGTAATTCTAGAGTAACTCCTACACTTAAATATTTAATCATGTTTTTAGTCATGTTTTACCACATGTTAAAGAACACAATTGTGAATTCAGGGGTAGACAGGACAGTTTGGACCAGATTCTCCATTGCCCTGTACCTTGTACAGTCTTTTACACCAGTGCCACGTGGCGCTAAAATCAAAATGGGTTTGTTTTACACCCACTATGCATGGGTGTAAATAACCATTCAAGGTACAGAAGAATGGCAAATCAAGCTCAGAATGTGCAACTTAGGGCTAAACACAACTAGGAACAAATGTGTGTCATGTCCACACTAGAGTTTACAATCATGTTAGTTAGCACGTGGGAAAACATGACTAGAAATTCCAGTGTAGACAAACTCTAGTAGCGTTCCCTGACATAAGATCCTCGCCAAAGTATTGAGACCAATTCCCAGTGTCCTCAGAAGGTGCCATTCTGCTGACATAATAGCGCTCCTGAACTGACCCCATAAAACTCTTAAATAACAGGCAAGGAACGCTTTAACCTTTACCTTGTGTCATTGGAAATAAAGACGGATTGGGCTCCTCATTGTGAATCATCGGGAAAAGGAGAGGATACTATTTAAGAGTGTTAAATGGCAGGTGGGCAGGGCAAAGAGGTGAAAGTACCAGACCAGCCTTGCAGGACCCATGATAAACGAATCTGAAATGGCCTTGGAATCCTGGACACAAAAATGGAGCTTCTTGATGAGCTGTAGGGGAAGTCATACCCATGAAACCCAATGAAACGCACCAGTCTAATTGGTATCCTCTGTTCCTCCTTATTTGGGGTTGGTTTTTAAGCGGTTTCCATTTCACAACAGCCGTAGGACACAGTGGGCTGTGCATTCTCATGGGCCTATCTGTCCTCTTAGGCAGTCCAGCTCCCACAGAGTTTTTGACTCATAGACTTTAAGACCATCCTGATCATCTAGTCTGACCTCCTGCACATTGCAGACCACAGAACTTTCCCCCCCTCCCCCGCAGACCAGCTCGGATCCTTGCAAGTGGAACCAGGTGTATCCTGTCCTTCTGCTCCAGCTGGCCAAAGTCTGTGAACAAACCACTCCTGATGATGCCAGCGACACCCAGATATTTTTGATGTGAGGCTGGCACAGGGGCTGATGGCATCTGAGCTCTGTTTGCCTAGGAGCTTAAGGCATGAGCAGAGAGTATGCACATTAGCTGAGCACAAATATCCCATCAGGGAGATCCTCCAGCTGAGAAGGTGTTGAGTGTGTGTGATATCGCACTCACAGGGCTGATCCACAAAGGGCCTGGTACAGCTACAGAAAGAGAGCTCGCCATTTGGTAGTGACCTGGGGCCAGATCAGCAGCAGCAGGAATTGGTCACAGCGCCATTGACTTACGTCTTACCCAAGTTCTGGCTCTCGTGTGGAGCGAGGTGCGCCCCCGCCAGCTCCGACTCACCCCACTCCTTTGAGCCCCTGCCCTGTCTTCGGCATTTCCGATGAGCTAGCTAAGGAGGGTCCCCGCGCCGTGTGCTGGCTTCCATGAAGGCCTTTTTTAGGCACCTTGCTCTACCCATGCATTGTACAGGGAGCCCGGGTGCCTGGCTCCAGGCTGGGTATCCCAGCTGGCAACAGGACACTGCAATGCTGAATCTCCGGGTATGTCTACACTTCCAAAAAAGACTCGTGGCAGCGAGTCTCAGAGCCTGAGTCTACAGACTCGGTCTCGCAAGGCTCATGCTACAGCACCGAAACCAGCCGTGTAGACGTTCCCACTCGGGCTCTGAGACCTGGCCAAGGGGATGGATCTCAAAGCCCAAGCGGGAACCTCTGCATGGCTATTTTCAGTGCCATAGCCCGAGCCAGAGTCCCAGGCTCTGCAACTCGCTGCCACGGGGTTTCGTTTGCAGTGTAGACACACCATAAGTCCCCTTTGTGAATCCCACCCAAAGGGACATTTTAGAAAAAGGCACTTAGGGCAGGTCTGCACCTACAAAGAGTATCAGCATAGGTACCTCTCTCAGGGACATGAAAAATCCACTCTCCTGAGAGATGCAGCTTTGCCGACCTAACCCCCAGTGTAGACAGGGCTAGGGTGATGGAAGAATTCATCTGTCGACCTAGCTACTGCTTCTCGGGGAGGTGCATTACCCCAGCGATGGGTGAACCCCTCCTAGGTGACCAGATGTCCCGGTTTTATAGGGACAGTCCCAATTTTGGGGTCTTTTTCTTATGTAGGCTCCTATTACCCCCCACCCCCTGTCCCGATTTTTCACATTTGCTGTCTGATCACCCTAGCCCCTCCTGTTGCTGTAATGAGTGTCCACATGGCAGTGCCCTGGCTATGCCGCTGTAGCGTCTGAAGTGTAGACGCACCCTAAGACTCCTAAATCACTTAAGCGCTTTTGAAACTCCCAGGTAATGTTAACATATACCGCAGAAAAATGGCGACCAAAGCCACGTATTCTGCTTCAACAAGGGTTTTTTTTTTTTTCTCTTAAAAAAAACAAACCAATGGCAAAAGCCAGGGGCGGCTCTACCAATTTTGCCGCCCCAAGCAGTCGCCGCCGAATTGCTGCTCGTGCAACAGTGACGGAGCTGCCGCCGAATGGCCGCCGCGGGACACGGCCGGCCGCCCCTTTCTGAAGGCCGCCCCAAGCACCTGCTTGGAAAGCTGGTGCCTGGAGCTGGCCCTGGAGAAAGCTTTCCCCAAAAGAGCAAAATCTGGCCATTTGTGCCAATTAAAATCCATATATTTAGTCACTGCCTCAGCCCCCGTGCAGAGTGTGGAAAATTTAATGGGGTTTTATTTATTATTATTATTTATTTTATTATGGTGGGACCACCTGGGAGCTCCAGTCATGTCCCAACCCCCTGCCCATGCCAGGCACCACACAAACACAAAAAGCGAGAAGACGGTCCCTGTCCAAGGAGCTCGCAATCTGCTCATCCCCTGCCCACAACTTCCATGTGCCACCTGCAGGGGAACGCACCTCCTGGCGTGACCTATTGCTCAATGCGGAGACTGGGCTGTGGGAGGATTTTTAACTATGGAACCTGGTTCTGTTGGACTGAAATGAACCAGTGACATGTTGAGAATGGGCTTGAATCCAGCAGGAGAGGGAGCGAAGAGAGTAGCGAAGGCAGTTGGGGAAGCATAGATTTCCTGGACTGTCACACAGTCCATTTCACAGACAGAGGGGAAATGAGGGCAAGCCCCATGACAATCTATTCTGGGAGCTGAATGATGGTTGCCTCATTTTGCCTTGAGAACTACTGGTGCAGGCCAGGAAATGTAAGCAGACGTCACAGAAAGTCCATGTAGAAAATTTCAGCTGTTTCCTGCTGGTTTAAGTTGGCATCTGGGCTTAGGGGCAGAGCCACGGGTCTGAGGATCCACTGGTTCACGGGCTTGTTGGTTGTCCAACTGAGGTCAGCAGAGATCAGCAAAAGCCAATGGAGAGCAACAGAAGGTTTCCAGTGGGGCCTACTGGAACCTCTGGTATAGGGCTGCAAGCTTGGCAGAGGATTGCATGCATCCCTGTATTAGCCCCACTCAGGATTTAGGAATTAGGAGGTCCCAAATTGCCAGAGGGTGAGGAGGGCAAAATCAAGGCATGAGTTTCCTCCAGTTCCAGCCTGGCTGCCAGAAGGAGATATTGGAGTGACCCATGAGTTGCAAGTCTCCAAGGGCCTTCCACGTGGTCACTTGCATTGCATGTCTTAGGCAGGTGGCCCCATCTCAAGAGATGGAGGCAATCGAGAGGAAGGAGAAGGAGACACCTTTGGTCCCATCTCAAGAGACAGAGGCAATAGAGAGGAAGAGAGAGGTGGAGAGGTGGCAGAGAGGGATGGGCCGAAAGTGAGGGCGGAAGTAGTGAGAGAGGAGCGCTGGGCACCATGGGCCAGCACCCAATTAATGGCCATGTTCTTTCTTTTGAACGTCTAGCCTGCAAACGCAAAGAACAGGAGCAGCAGAAAGACAGGAACCTGCAGCCCAAGAAGCAGCGGCTGGTCTTCACGGACCTGCAGCGCCGCACCCTGATTGCGATCTTCAAGGAAAACAAGCGTCCCTCCAAGGAGATGCAGATGACCATCTCGCAGCAGCTGGGCCTGGAGCTCAACACCGTCAGCAACTTCTTCATGAATGCCCGCCGGCGGTGCATGAACCGCTGGCAGGAGGATGCAGGCGCCAACCCTGGGGTTCCCTCATCTTCTACAAGCACTTTCTCCAAAGCATGACGCCCCTCTTCTGTCCCTCCCCGATCCCCAACCACTCCCTCCTCACGACAAAGCCAACCACATCCGTCCCCCGCCCACATCCCACGACAAGCCACGCCAACATTGGCCATCCAGGTGGGTGCTTTTGGGTGCTGCAGGGAGACCACCTCACCAAACCCATCGTGTGGAGATGCTGTGATTTGCCCTCTGGACCTTGGCTTAGTCCCATGTCTCGCTGCCACACACGAGCCTTGGAAGAAGCTCGCTTCAAAGGGGAACCATTCGGAACAGGGCAGTTTCCTTCCCTTCAGAGCTCTGAGGAATCTCCCCCAATGGAGTGAGTGACCCCCAGGCCATTGGGGGGAATGGGGGCTCCTGCTTTTTGCAGCGGAGGAGACTGTGCCCCACCCCTGCCCCCCACGCGCTGCCGCGTTTGCCAGGCTCATCTTTCCATCACACGTTATTGGCCTTTCCCCTCCCCCTGTAAGATACAAGATTTGAGGGGCAAGTTTCAGCCCCACGCTCTCCACATTCAATCCCTAAGCATGTCGGGGGGGAGATTCAAGGCATTCAGGCCCAGCCTGTCGAAGGCATGTAGCACTGAGGTGCCTGATTCCCATTGATCTCAGTGACTGATTTCATCGGGAGTTCGGATCCGAGGCCCTTCCCAAAACCCCACGAGGCACTTCTCTGCAGCTGTAGGCACCTACATACATTTAAAAATCTGGCCCCTCGACCCCAGGAGGCAGGTGCCAAGGCACCTGGAGAGAGGGTACACATTAAAGGTAACTGAGCACCAAGGCTGGGGAGAGGGTAGGTGCTCTGCTCCCTTTAAAGTGTTATTGCTCACAGGGAGAGCAGGGCAGTGTTACCTAGCAGTGAGAGCACGACAAACGGGCAATAGGACTCCAGGGTTCTAATCCCAGCTCTCCCGCTGCCTTGATGTAGGGCCCTTGGGAGAGTCCCCAAGCTCTCCGTTCACCTCCAACACCTGGTGTGCAAATGCTTCCTCGGGGACAGGAGGCTTAAGGGTGAATGTTTGTGTCAAGAGCTTTCAAGACCCCGAAATGGCCAGCGTGAGTGGAGAGCAAAGCACTGGTAGCACACGAGCTAGCCCAGCGCAAGCGGTATCTCTCCCTGGGGGGGCCGGGTACATGAGGATGAGACCTGTAGGCTGTGAGGAAGAGATCACCTCTCCCACCCCCATTCACTCCATCCAGCCCCACCTTGCAGCCAAGAGACCCTACATAGGGAAGATTATTTGATCTTCTGCGGAGTGTCCAAGAGCATCCGTTGCGGCCACCGGTCATGAAGCCAAGTGCACAAAAGAGGTCCAAAAAACCCCAAAAAAACCACAAAGAAAGAAAACTCCCAAGAGGAGATCCTTTTCTCCTAGGATTCCTTCCAAAGATATTCCACGCCCAACGGAAACCGTGGAGATGCTAATGTCACAACACTCCCCCAACCCCTGCTCACCTTGCTCCTAAAGCAGGGGACTCGGGAGCCAGCACAGGAGGCTGCTACATTGAATTGCACTGTGTCACCTAGAGATCAAGCAGGTCAAGAAGCACATTTTAGCGACATAAATCGGGTATAAAAATAATCCTTGGAAAAACCCAAGAGGAAAGACTTCGCCTGAAGGATCTGCTCTTTCCTGGGGACTGGATCGGTGAGGCCAGCCTGGCTCAGCCATGATCTTCACCTTTAGTTCAGTTTTGGTTTATAAGCAAACCCAAACAAAGCACTGTTTTGACTGCTTTGTGTCTCTTCTCCCCATCCCCAACACATGCACTGTATCCTCCGCCCCCTCCCTCCCCGCCCCTTTCCTCGTCTCTGTTACCAAAGAAGGAAAATCAAAATCATCACGGAATTGACACTGGTGCACAGTGGAAAACCAAAAAGATATGGATCCGTTTGCAATATATCTCTATATATACACACACGTTTCATATGTTTGTGTGTGTGTGTGTATATATATTTATATATAGCGGGGGAGAAACTGAAAAAAGAAAAATAAACCAAATAGGAATTAAAACCAAAAAAAAAAAAAGAAAGAAAAAAGCTCACCTAAAAACCCCCCGGCAACTTGCGAAAGACGACAGATTTTTTTGTGTGCCAATTAACAACCTGCCTTAAAAGCGAAATCCTAGAGAGATGGTACTAGCTTCAAAATTATTGTTTCCTCTGAGCTCTCGATGGTGACTTGTGCCATATACAAAGCAATCACAAGGGAAGACGATTAAGATCTGCTATGAAGCAACTAACCCTCCCTCGCATATGCCTCCATGAAAAACTCCAGTGCCTCCTTGGGGAGAGGAGGAGGCGTGGGAGGGAACAAGACGGGGTGGGGAGAAAGGGGAGGCTGCTCCCCACACTGGGAAAAAAAAATTTTTTAAAGGGACAATATTGAATTGATGCGGGTAAAACAGTACCATCTTTGATCTAGCGTTACGGTTTCTTCTATTCACTTTACTTTGAAACATGATCTGTTGTGCAACAGCGAGGCACCTTGTTGGAAAGAATGAAAGATGGGGAAAATATCTAGCTATCACTAGAGAGACAGCTCTAGACACAAAAATGGTAGAAAGAAAGAAAGAAAGAAAGAAAGAAAGAAAGAAAGAAAGAAAGAAAGAAAGAAAGAAAGAAAGAAAGAAAGAAAGAAAGAAAGAAAGAAAGAAAGAAAGAAAGAAAGAAAGAAAGAAACCTACAAATAAATAAATAACCTATTGGTATTAGAATGGTCCCCATAGGCTATCGGGATGCCTTGTGACAGTCACACCAAAGCAATCATTGGAAAAGGTGAGGTTGGGACAAACCAAACGCGGGGGGGAGGGGAGGCTCAGATTGATATGGTTATGACCAAATCATATGTAACAATTTACTACGAGAAAAGAGTGAGCAAGCGCGAGAGCGGGAGGGACGGAAGGCAAAGGCCAGGCACCACATCACGTTCTGCCAACCAAAAGTCATGGAAAAGCCAACGTCGTTTCCCTCCCTCCCCTGCCACCGAGACTCCCCTAACGTTGTTTCTTCTTGTCTTGTCGTGAAGCGGTGATGGTGATGGATTCCTGAACCCCATCTAGTAGTATTCAAGGGCTGAGAAGCCAAGAAGGGGCCTTGGTTTGGGAAGCGACAAAAAATTGAGTAAAGCAGGCCCCAAAGATGCAAAGACATTTCTAGTGAGAACCCGAGAATAAAGGCTACCTCACTTGAGTTTTCAATTTCTGTGATTTGAAAATCACGTCTGATACCAAAGATTTTGTTCCCCTTGTCTGGTCTGCGCTGGAAATGCCACTTTCCCTGCTATCTTTGCGACAGGTATACGAGGAAAACCTTCCCCCCCTTTCCCTCCATCCCCACCACAGCCTTCTGCTCCTTTTCTGAGCCCTCCCGTGCAACCCTTCCCAGCCCCTAGCGAGAAAGAGAGAGCGAACTGGATGGTAGCATGGTAGACGAGTGCCTTTTTCTTGTACCAAAGGTGTGTGGCCATTTTTTTTTTTTTTTTTTTGCTTCTTTGCTTTTGTCCGAGAGACTCACTATTACCTCAGCTCTCTAAGCAGATGGATTCTGGCAATTCTTGCAGCCTTTGGGTGTTGGGACAGAACAATACCCCACCCCCTGTTTCTGCTCCTCATGGGCAGAAACCCCCCCTTACCTCCCCTTCTCCCTGAACTTCTCCCTTGCCCAACCCAAACTCCCTCCGCCATCAACTCCCCCTCACTTATCTCAGGCCATGATCACCACCCCTTGTGCAGGCCTTAACGTGACGTCAAGGGATGAAATGGGAGCTAGGTATGTTTGAGGCTCTCTAGTAGCCTGGCAGATGCCAAAGAAACATAAATGTGTTTCACTGTTAAAAATTCCCTTCCTCCTCCTCCTGTGTGGGACAGGGTGGTGCATTCCTTGACCCTCCCCGGTCAGAGCCCAAGGAGTAGCCGTTACAGAACTTGGCAGGATGAGGCTCCCAAATACCAAAGTTAAAGACAGAAAGAAAGGAATGGGGGGGTGGGAAGTTCTCTGCTCAGATCCATCCCATCCATGTTTTCACTGGGAGCCTCCATACCATTGCAGAGGATGCTATACGGGACACAAGAACATCCTTCTAGCAGGATGCTTAGCCTTGTGCCTTTAGCTTTCTCTGAACCTCTCTATTAGTACATGGGCTGGAGCCACGAAATTCAGATCCTGAACCATAGTATGTGGGTCAGGAGATCCCACCCAGGGTATCCTCCTTTCCATGGCTCCCCGTTTCTGATAGGAACCGTTAACAATCGAAGCAAGATGGCGCCAAACCTGGGAGGAGTGGAAGGAAATTTGAAAATGAGCCCACCGTTGCATGCGGGCTGGGCAAGGCAATTCCACCCCCTCGCCATCCTGCCCTTGTTCCTCATATAATGCCATGCCCCCGGGCAACGTTCCCTCTAATTTTTGACAGGCCATGTGCACAAAAAATTTCTTCTCCGCAAATTGTTGTGCTTCTGTGCAAATTTTTTTGAGTGCAGTGTTTCGCCGTGTGCGCAGGGTTTAGGATCTGTGTGTGCGCACACGCACAACTTAGAGGGAACAGTGCCCCCGGGCTGGTCTCCAACTGGTCTCAAACAGAAGCCCTCCGGGTCTAAACGACCCGGTTCATCAACCCCAGCCACCACTAGAGGGGGACAGAGATACTTACTTGTGACCTCACAGGAAGCTCCAAGTGTACAAAACGGTGAGCACTCTATAGGCAAGCACTAAGCGAGGAGGAGAATTTTACCCTAATATTTCTTAGCTCCGTAAAAGAACCACAGCAGGAACACCCTATCCTGGCCTTACCCCCTGCCTCTTAAAGCAGCAGCGCCACCAGACCCAAAAAAAAAAAAAATCACAGCCCAGATTTGCAAAGGGGCGTCAGTCATTTGGGTACGTTATACTTTCTGGGGAGATGATAGGGCCAGACCCTGATCCCTGGTGTGTTATGCAAGAGATCAGACTAGATAATGGTCCCTTCTGGGCTACTACTCTAGGAGTCAACTAATGACACCAGCATAAATCAGAATAATTCTCCACTCACTTCAGGGGGTTTACACCAGGGTCAGCAAGATCAGAAGCCGGCTCTTAGATTTCATTTGAGGTATTACTCAATGTACTAATATTACCCATGTACTAGATGGGGCATAAAGGCATGTGGGGCCTGATTTTGTTCCCAGGCACACCGGTGGAAATCAGGCGCAACTCTGCCGCAGACACTGGTGTACGTGGGAGTAGAATCAGTTCCAGAGGGTGCATCTGCCAGGGCAAACAATGAGCATTTGCACAAGTTCAATATTCCCTGGCAAGTCCCTTTCAGGGTGGTCCCCTCATTAAATTACCCCCTTTCACCCACATTTTTCATTGTGTAAATACCCCTGGAGACTTGGTGCCATTAATTTCATTGGCCTCTGAGGATCACTCCCCACCCCTCACTCTGCTTTGACCAGTGAGTGAGAAATAATGTGTTATTTCCCCCCTTGGCGCTATCAAAATCTGCAGCACAAACGCTCATGCTATCCCAGGTCACTTGCGACGAGGCCCTCGCTGGTTGAATGTCTCAGGTCAGTTGCACGCACAGTTAGGATGTTACAGGTCTGTGACTCCCAAAGTTCCATCCCCAGCGGGGTGGAAATGTCGGCTTCAGTTCAGGAGAAAAATGCAGCAGGTGCTCAAATCCACTGACTTCAAGTCAAAGTCAATCACGGGCTTATATCCTGTCCTGAACAGCGGCACCCTCCTGAACCAGAGCATTAAACTGAGTTCCAGCATGGTGCTAGAAAGACACGGTTACAATTTGCGTGAGGCCAAACTAGATCAGAAGCGAAACCTCAACAGGGATCGAGAAGGTGGTTTTTAAACATGGTCCTGCTAACCCTGTATGGTTCAGCTGGGTCCGGGTTTCCAACCCTCAGTTCTTAGCCCAGGGAAGGAGAGGCAAAGACCGAGGCTGAGATATTATCAAAGCAGGCTAACAGATTTAGATGCCTGTTCCCATTGACAGTAATGGCAGCTTTGGAAAAACACAGTCCAAAGCTAATTTTCCCCTTGACCCTCCCAAGGGAAAATGCAATAGGAAGCCCTCAAAATAGGCAGGTTGACTGATCAGCCTTGTTAAGCCACCCACACCCGATACTTCCCCAACCCCACCCCCTCCCTACAAATCCTTCCCCTGGCCCTACCCATCCCAGACCTCTTCCCACCAGCCTTCTGCCCAATACCCACATGGCTTTTGATACCAAAGACATTTTTCCATGCACGGGAAAGCCCTTTTTAGGCCCAGCACAGACCTTACAAGCTTTTGACAATGTTCTCTGAAATACCTCAAAATATTTAATGTATAGTTTATGTGATAAAAAAAAATTACTTAGCTAGTTTTTGGAATTTGTGACTTGAAGCTTTATACTGTTAAACTATAATTTTGCAGAAGACGGCATGTTCTTATTTCTTTGATGCGTTCAATGGGAGACATATTGAATGTTAAGGAAACGAAAGCTGGTTAGTTTCACGATATAAAAAGAGAGAGAGAGAGAGAGAGAGAGAAAGATTTTAAAAAAGGACCCGTGGAGTTTACAGATTTCATATTTAAACAAGTCCTTTTAAAAAAAAGAAAAATGAATAATGATGAGGACGATACCTTTGCGTTGGGATGTGTTACTTTTCTCTGAGTCATGTCTTACGAGAGTATTTATTATATGTGTTCTGTGTTCTAATGTAATTTAAGAAGAAAAAAAGACAAAAAAAAAGACAAGATGAAAATTTGATTTATGCATGAAAAATATACTCTTTCTTGAAGTAATGTAATAATTATTCGTGGGGGGGAGGGGGGGTACAATGTGCGTTTTGTCCACCAGGTTTTATTTGACTAGGACTTCTCTGCATGGATCATGTTTTTCAAAATCATGCGCTCATGGGAGACAATTATTTCTTTAGTTTTCTTCTTCTCTTCCTTTCCTTTGTATATAATTGTGTTGTAACAACACCAGGGAGTTTAGAAGAAGCCCCTCCCCCACAGTGAGGGGTCGGGGGGAAATACTGATCGAGGATGGGGTTTGGACTGAGTCACATGGCGGATCCTAGTGTCCAACAAACAGGGTAAGAGTGTCTGGGGCACAAGGCCTAGAGCATCCATGAGTGACCATCATGGCAGTCCAACCCATCTGACTCCCCACCCCTCCAAAAAAAACAAACAAACCAACAACTCTGAAAAAAACCCACATTGTCAAAGTTTTTTCCTTGTAATCTTGAGTCACCTTGTTTTGTTTTAACCAGATCGGTTTGCTCACTTAGTAGCAAATCACAAGTGTCTTTGTGCAGAAGAGAGAGAGAGAGACAATCAGTTACATTGACTCCTGGAGCTTGATCAGCAAGACCCCTGCGCTCACTGAGACAAGGGAAACAGCCCAGCCTGGGCCCAAATCAATGAACACAGCAGCAACGGCATCCCCTTTGTTTTAGCCACTTAGGCTCCGATGCCAGGATCTAACCAGGCCAAGAAGACAATTGGGCTGAGATGTTTCAAAGCAACCTAAGTGATCTGGATGCTCAGATCCCATTAATTCCAAATCCCTTGGCAGCTTTAGAAACAAAGGGAGAAAGAGGCTCTCCCAGTTCAGCGGGCTTGGAAAGCATTTCGATGTGTTGCAATGCGCAGTTCCGCTTTCATGCTCCAGGATGGACTAAAGAGCCAGTTTTATTCTATTTCAACAGGTTCAGTACTTCTGTGGCCCCATGTAGCACACTATCAGAGCACCTCACAAGCTTTAATGCATTTATCTTCACGCTATCCCTGTGATAGGCAGGGGTAGATGGGGAACCTAAGACACAGAGACTTGCCCAAAGTCACACAGGAAAGCCCTGAACCTGGGTCCACTAAGCTGTAGTTTCACAAACTTCTCCCTCGCTACCCATCTGTATTCTCCTGATGTTCCTATACCAGGCCTGTTACGCTGGGGTGTGCGTACAATCATTCTTACATAGCTGTCTCTTCATTACTCATTCACACCAGGAATTATAACCGTGAAAGCTGGGTGGTTGTCTCTTTGTTTTGGTTAAATCTAATTATAATTGTCACTGTTTAAACTGATTGCTCATTTTTGTCCTTAACTCAGGGTGAAATTCACACCCCGGTGCCAGCATATGACCCAGATAATACTTAACTCCCTGGGAGGAATTCAGTGCATAACCCTGGTCAGTTTCTAGTCAATTTCCTTTGTGTTCCCTTGCATTAGACCCTGCCACTGCTGTTCTCTTTGGGTGACCACACCCCCCGGGAATGTTCTAATCTGCTTTAGCTGGTATTTTTTAAACCCTTTCAAACACTCCTGTTCTGGTTCAGCACAGCGCGTAAGCACGTGCTTGACGTTAAGCAGGTGGGTCATTGCATCAAAGTTACAGCTGAATACCTGCTTCGCTGCATCGGGTCTGACAACACTTGACAGTGGAGTGAGCCATGATGGGGCCCCACCCACTGCAGTGGGAGCTGAGGGAAATAGTCAGCTTGCACAGTCCCGCTGGCCAGGGGAAGGTTTTAAAAGGCTTGGGGAGAACTCACTTCCTATCCCATGGGGCAAAATATAACCAGCTCGCTGTCCCCGAAATGTGTGCAGTGCAGCCTGCTTTGCCTGCCTTCCCCATCCTGGTCTGCTCACCCAGCCCCACCTGTCCAGAGATGGGGGTGGAGGGTAGGAATATCCAGGGGAGCATGAAAAGATGAGGAAATAGCCACACCTGGAGGGGGGGGAAAGAGTATAAACTACCTCTTTCTGCTTCTCAAACGCTACAAGAGACAATGCCTTAAATGACTATTCCCCACCCTCTGCAGGCCCCTCTTCACCCCCAGCCCGGAAGACGGTCCCTCTGCCCTGAGCTCTTCTGAACTAGGTCTCAGCTTCTCTGCATTCCACTGTGGCGGGCAACGGACAGCTTCTCCCCAGACGGGAGCTTATTTGCAGACAGTTCTTAACAGTGCCCCCTATAGGCAGCATGAGACAGCATCTCCGCCACCCACAGGCTCCGGGACCCTGCTGCCTTGTCACGTCTCCTGTGCCGTACAAGGCCCAGTGGCTTGTGCAGAACGCCGCAGTCCCAACTTCTAGGGGTCGCGCTGGCCTCTGTTGTGGCTGCCAATGGATTCTCGTTCTTGCTCCCCAGTCTTTTCAATGCCAATTGTTTTCCCTTCCAGCAGCCCCGCTCACTGGAGTAACTCTCCGTTTGCTGCGGTGGGGTTGCTCTGGATTTATGCCAGTGCAAAGGAGATCAGAAGCTTCCCTGGGTGCCCACATGGTCTGGGACTATTGGCCAGAAGGGCGAGTGGCAAACCATTCTCAGGGCAAAGGGGAAAGCTTTGCCTTCCATTTGCAGCCCACCAGCGATTCCTACCACTGCTCCCCGTAGTGGCAGAAGCGGCCTTCCTGGCACCTTGGCCTCACTTTATTTCTTTACTTGTTAGCAGCTCTTCTGGCAGGAGAGGGGTTTGCTATCCCCAGTCACACAGAACACATCTCCCGCCCAGTCCCTCTGGCTGTGCAAGATAGCATGGTCTGCACCGAGATAGCAGTCACTGGCCCACACGGGGTTCATTAGGCTGGCTGAATTCCTTCTAACAGGGATTCCTTTAACAACCCCAGCCCATCAAGCGAAGCTCCTCTGGCCTTGATGCAGCCTAGAGGATTCAGGATCGGTGCCTCCTGGGTTTGCCTTTCCGGCGATTTGCCTAGCACCACCCAGAGAGCTGGCCCTGATGCTCATTACTGGAGAGACTGGCCCGGCCCCCCCAGCTCTTGGGCTCTTTAAGGGGAGGGGCACTCAAAATATTTTCCTTCCGGCAGCCCCACCCTCACCTTGCAAATAAATGGGATTGTCGGCATCACCGCTCTGCCCCTCCTTCCCTCCTTTCATCCCCTGATATCCCCAGATTCCTCCCCATCCCCACAAGCACCTTCTCCATGCATAGGACTTTCCCCCACAAGATCTCATTACCACTTCAGTCCATGTTTCCATCCGCAAGCCGTCCTCACCCGCAGCACAGACAAGGAGTCGTCTCCGAGGTCACTGAGATGCCAGCTGCTGGGCAGGAATCTTGTGTCCAGAGTTGCTTGGGACACTCACGGCCCATCCATCCTTCCTGGAGCAGGGGAGCCTCCCTGGCATTGCCTAAACTGGGGTCCCTTTGGCATCTTAGTCCAAGCCCCCATTGCTTCCATGGGGTTAATGGGCCTCCCACATTCGACAGCTCAGCTGGTTCCCACAGCCCGGCATCAAGCAAGTGGCCCCAACAAAGCAGAGTGACGGGCCCAAGGGGGGATTTTGCAGATGTGCTCAGAAGCACTGCCTTTATTCCGCTTGACTCGGGTGGGCGCCAGGGGAGGCCAACGCCGAGCACGCCGGCAAGTCTAGCCGCCGACTCTCTCCCCTATTGCAGCCGGTGTTCCCGGCTTTGCCTGGGGGAGGAGAGGCTCTTGTCCTGTTTGCCCAGGCTGAGCCACAGAAGGTTAATGAAACCCGGCACCAGTGCCCTGCTGTCTCCCACAGGGTTCCCCTTGGCGCTGCCCGCTGCCCAGACAGTCACCAAAATGGCTTGAGGAACAACCTTTCCTGATACCAAAGACTCTTCCGTACAGGTAACGACAATCCTAGCTGTGTCCTAACGACAATTCTCTCAACCAGGGGTGTCCCTGAAGAACATTTCCATGCTGCGGGAAGCAGGCGCAAGTGCTGGACCCTGTGGGGCAGCCCAGCAGCAGCCCAGGGAAGTGCAATGGGCGGTGACTAGCGTTATATCGTTCCTTGCGGTGGAATTCTGCTGCTGAGAGACCTGTGGCTCCCTGTTGATCAAACACCATCCCTCCTTCCAAGCTAGTTGTATCCAGGATTACAAGCCGAGGGTGCCACGCAGCAAAGGGCGCTAGTGATTTCTAAACCTGCCACTGGTACTGGGTTGGGAGCCAGGAGACGTGAGGTCTATTCCCGGCTCTCCCCACTGACCTCTGGGCAAGTCATTTCCCTGTTCCACTCCCCTGTTCTCCACTGTAAATTGGGGCTAATGATACTGTGTGCAGTGCTTTGAGATCTAGGGATGAAAAGTGCTCAACGGGGGGAGAGCCGAGTGTTGGCATTCCTGGGTCTGGGATCCCCATCCAGACCCTCAGAGAGCAAACAGCTGGTGCAACACGCTAGCATATACCATACTCGCCATATACCATTGGAGGATGGGCGGAGTGTGGAATTCTAGGGGTGAAATCCTGGCTCCGCTGAAACTCAAGCCACTGATTGCAATGGGGAAGGGGGACAGGATTTTACCCTATGCAGCTCTCTGATTCAGTGGCTGCTGGCTGAAGCACTCTTTCCACAGCGGGAATCGAGTGGGGCTTGCTTTTGATCAGCTAATCCCTAGCTTCCAAAATTGCAAGGTTTGTCCTTTTCTGGTCCAATCTGCCCAAGACAGGCGTCCACGTAAGAGTTTCTAGTCTGCTTCGATTTGGGCCAAATTTCTGCAGTGAAAAGGTTTTTAGTAGAAAAATGGGGGTTTGTCAGAAACTTTTTGTATGTGTGTGTGTGGGGGGGGAATATCGTTTGTGACATGAACTGAAACATTTTGAAAGTCAATTTCTTTTTTAATTTTCAAAATTGTTCATTTCAAAAGGGTGAGGGAAAAAATCCCATTTTCTTAGTTATTTCCCCCTTCTCTCCTCTGTAACACGGGGGGGTGGGAGGCATGGAAGGTTGGGGAGGGGAATGCAAAAATTTGAAATGAAATTTTTTAAAAGGAAACAAAAAATGTTGCTCTGTTTAAAATGAAAAACTGAACCCTGTAAAAGAAATTAAACCCTGTTTTCTTTTGAAAAGGTTCGTTTAACGACGTGGCCAGCACGGATCCTGCTGTGCCGACTGTAAAAATCAGAGTGCAAGTTCCCCTAGGTCATCCGATTCAGTTCTACCCAGGTCATGCCCGAACAGCTCTTTTGTGACCATGAGTTTGCTAGTTCTCAGTCCAGTTCCCCATGAGAAGAAACTCCCCAGCAGAAAGGCAGGGGTACTTGAGGGGTCCTTGAGCCAGCAGGGTCCTGGACCGGGTGCCTAACTTCAAGCACCTGAGTAAATGGGACTACTAATGTCCTTCAAGTTAAGCATCTTGCTGAAGCGGGACCAAAAAGCGTGACCGCACCTGGCACCCCAAGCCCTGATTCAGCAAAGCATTTGCGTCCAGTCTAGTCACTGGGATCTGGCCCACAGAGAGGAGCTCTGAGCCTTTGTAGGGCCGCAGGAAGTGGGGGAATGAGTCAAAGACACTTCCAAAGACCCCTGATTCTAGCAGAGCGTCAAACGCGTGCCTCCAGCAGAGCAGGGAGTCCTGGCACTTGCTGAGCATGTTTGACTCTCCCCAGCGATCCAACAAAAAAGCCCCCGTGCCTTCCCAGATGACGCAATGCTCCCCAGCCCTCGTGTCTGTTGCTTTGCTGCTTGTTCCCGGGCCTGGCACCCATGTCGCTGAGGGGGGTGCAACTCAAAAGCGTTGGGGGTCTGGCTTTTGGCTGATAGTTGTTGTGAGGGGCTTGGCCTACACACTCACCCATGTAGCTGTTTGCTCTCGGTAGGTCTTGGGCAGTACCGGCCGATGCTGGCACCCCATTGGAATGGCAGATGCCCTGAGTCTAATTCTCAGGGTAACTTCCAGAGCAGCACTTCTCAAGCCACGGGATTCAGGCCCTTGGCAGAGGGTGCGGAGCAGGGAACCCAGGCAGGAAATGAAAACCAGGAATCATTTTCACTTCAGAGCCAGCAAAAGCAGGGAGAACTGCCACTGGACGTGGGGAGGGGGGTGCGGGGGGGGAGCATGGACTCTCTTTTTGGAATTCATTCTCAGGCACGGCTTCACCATGTCGTGCCTCAGTTTCCCCCACCTATAAAATGGGGATAGTGATCATTCCTCTGCCCTATGGTGAGAGTGAGGCTAAATTCATCCGTGTTTCTAAAGCACTTTGGCTCAGATCCACATCGAGGGGCTGGGCCTCTGAGAGCCTCCTGTGGAAGGTGCTGTAGGAGGGCAGTTCCAATTGTCATTGCCCCATGAGCTTATAGATGGTCCTGCTTCCGTTGAGCACTGCTTAGAAAACCTAGCAGCCAAGGAGAACTCCCCAGGGTACCCTGCCCCCATGGCTTGACTGCTAATACGCCTCCAGTGGTTCGACTTGGGTGACCACCCCTGGTCTGTAGAGCTGAGGGGCGGGCTATAGCAGAGGAGGCCTGAATGTGTCTTCTGTGCAGGGGCCAGTGGGAGAATATCTCCAGCTCTGTCCATTTCCAGCGATCAAGAAACTTCTAGTCGTCAATCACAGGCCTGTTCCTGATGCCCCTAAGCCAGTCTGGATAAGGAGGGCAGGTTCAGACTCCCAACTGCATCTCAGGAAAGCAACGCAAAATGTTTAGCAGTTACAGGCCTGATTCCCCCGCGGTTTAAAACCTGTGTAACTCCATTGATTTCAGGGAAGGCCTGGTCGAAACCTGTTGAAGTCAATGGACATATTCCCATTGGCTTTAATGGGCTTTGGATCATCCTCCCCACACATACTCTAGATTTACTCTTATGTAACGTCTCATCTGCCTGCAAAGCTGCCAGAGTGATTTTAAATCGGTTTAGTGAAACCGATGCAAACCGCTGTGTGAACCCCCTTAAACTGGTTGACACTTGGTTTGGTTTGCTTTGGAAAATGTATAGGCCCAGCCAGACTGTTTGGCCACGCAGAGGTTCACACTGGTTAATTCAATCAGTTTTTACACATTCTAGTTGTAGAAGTGAGTGACAAGAGAATCAGATCCTGTTTTCTATGCCTTCTGGCTTTGGGATCTATGAATCTAGGACTCATTTCCCTTGTCTCAGGGGACAATTACCCCAAGAAGGCTCTGAGAGCCAGGGTCAGTTCTGGATCCACACAGCCCTGTGTGGAATCCAATTCCTCTTACCTCTGTCTTTCTTCCTTGGGTTTTGTTTTGTTTTTTAAATCAATAAAAAAAATTTTTTAAATGTTCCTTTTTTCCTGAAATTTAAAAACAAAAAAAGACCAAGTCAGCCAGAAATCATCCCAAGAACAACCAAAATGGACTATCCCAAACATCTTGAAAAACAATCACTTGTCTTTTTTCTACAGCAATAGGTGACGCTCACCCTGGTACTGCATGAACTTTTTTGGGGGGTGGGTGGGGGGGATTGCATCTCTTTCATTTTTAAATGGCTTTTTCAGTTAATTGAATTGATTTACTTTGCTACTGTGTCACTGATAATCTCATGGGATCGGGTCTATTCTACAGCGAAATGCAATTGGTACTCCTCTGTGTCTTGCAATTATGTTTGTTTAAGCTATTTACAAAGGTTAAAAAAATAAAAATAAAAAGAGTCGTACGTGTTAGGCACTTTATCCAAACTGTGCGGTGTCATCTGGAGTTGCGGGGCTGGGCTCCTTGGGTGAGTCATGCAGAGGGAGGTTACTGGGTATTCTTAACTCCAGCCTGTTAGCAGATTTTAAAAGGGAAAAAAAAAATCTCTATTTGTTCATCTTCTGCTGTTCATGACTGTGTTGTAAGTTTCTGCAGCTTTCTGTTTCTTCAATAAATTATTTTCTAGTCATTCACCCCGGAGCATGTATGTCAGACAACGACACGGCTTTACTCGGCCTTTGGAGGGCGCTGTGCGGTCTTGTGTACGATTTAATTTTCCTCTGTCTGGTTAAAAAAGGAGTCTTTTAAAACTCATGGGCCAGATCCTCAGGTGCTGTAACCTGACTAGATGCCATAGACTTTTATGGTTTCCTGAGAATCTGCCTGTGTCACCACTACCCCCTCCGCTGGATGGAGTCAGAGCCACTAATCCGTGTATCCGAAATTCCGTAGTCCTGACAGAGAGCCCCCTTTCTTTGGTCACATGCTTGGGACTGGGAGGACCTGATTTGGTCCCTGTTGCCATGGCATGCTGTGATAAAGGGAAGGTCTTGGTCCATGTGCATGGGAATCATAGAATATCAGGGTTGGAAGGGACCTCAGGAGGTCATCTAGTCCAACCCCCTGCTCAAAGCAGGACCAATCCCTGATTATTATTTTTTGCCCCAATCCCTAAATGGCCCCTGCAAGGATTGAACTCACAACCCTGGGTTTAGCAGGTCAATGCTCAAACCACTGAGCTATCCCTCCCTCCAAGATGAAAGAGAAACTGACTAGAATCAGAAATGAAACTGACTCAGCTAAAATAAATTTGTTAGTCTCTAAGGTGCCATAAGGACTCCTTGTCCTTTTGTCTCAGCCAGACAATCCCCGCCCTCCCCCCGCACACACACACACACAGGATCCAAATGGAAGGAATAATCCAGGTATTTTTCACCACACACAAAGCCCTATCTCAAAATAGTCTTCCCTATGCAGTGAAAAACAGGGGATTATTCATTTCTCTTGGGTGGTGAAACCAGATGAGTCCATTTCACTTTTGATTCTAGTCAGTTTCCCATGGGGGGAACCACAAGGGGAGTAAGGGGGCAATTTATGCCTTGATTTGGGGCCAGAGGTTCAAAGATATTTAGGCGCCTTGAGGGGTTTTCAAAGGTGCTGAAGTAGGTTAGGCACCTAAATCTCATTGATTCAATAGACATTATGCCCCTAAATACTTTGAGGAACTGGGTCTTAAATATCTTGCAAATCTGGTCCGTGCTCCAAATTTCCAGATGTAGGGGGATGTTTACAGGGAATTGTATTTAACAAGCGAGTGAAAACATTTTATCAGGTTTGTCCAATTGTTTTAAACGAACATTTATGGGCTCAGGCTTTTGGCTTTCCAATAGCCAGAAGCTGAAACGAGAAAAAAATCAAACCAGAATAGGGGGACCAGACAGCAAATGTGAAAAATCGGGACAGGAGGTTGGGGTGGGGGTGGGGGTGGGGGTAATAGGAGCCTATACAAGAAAAAGACCCAAATATCGGGACTGTCCCTATAAAATCAGGACATCTGGTCACCCTAAACCAGAAAGCAGCAGCAGTGGGTTTGAAGAGACAGGGCTACTCATCAGTCAAAGAGAACACCGGGATGGGGTGGGTCTTTAATTAGCACAAGCGAGGACATACAAACAGTGGCACCTTCCTCTGTGCTCCAGCTGACTCAGAGGGACAGGTGCCACCCCCTCGGCCAGCGGGCAGATCTCCCCTTCAAACGCCATTCCGGACCAACGCAGCTTGGTTTGGAAGATCTAACAGAAGCGTGGCCCGGGACGGGGGGCGATGCTTAATGCTGGGGCAGTTAAAATACACACACACACACACTCTTCTGGTAAGTGCTCCTCTTATTGTGGACACAAATTTGCCTTTGTGGCCTGTAAACCAATTGATGTCTGGCTGGTGCCCGCTGATCGCTGACCTCAGAAATGCAACTGAGGCTTCAGAATTCCTTAGATCTCAACGAGAGGCAAATCTTGCGTTATTCCAGCCTCCCTCACCCTATCCTGGGCTATTTATTTCAGTCCCTTCCATTTGGGAGACGGATGTCCCACCCTTAAAAAAATCCCTGTGGGCCATAAGAATCCATCTAGTCCAGGAGCCTTTCCCCCATAGCTGCCAGGTCCAGGAAGACACCCTGCCGAAGCAGCGGTGGGCTAACGTGCTCCCGAGAGAAAATCCCTTCTGGCTCAAGTAAGAGAGGGCAGCTGAGGCCCTGAAGCATCTGGGTTTATCTCCCTTCCAAAGCTCTTGTTTATGTTTGAATAGTTCTTCTTCCACCTCTGGAAGTTCCTTTAATATGGAGATATACCTATCCTATCTCATAGAACTGGAAGGGACCTTGAAAGGTCATCGAGTCCAGTCCCCTGCCTTCACAGCAGGACCAACTACCGTCCCTTATTTTTGCCCCAGATCCCTAAATGGCCCCCTCAAGGGCTGAACTCACAGCCCTGGATTTAGCAGGCCAATGCTCAAACCACTGAGCTATCCCTCCCTGTGCGGCTTAGAAATGTCCGAGCCTTCGCTGCCCCTTGTGAGATCCCACAGCCTTCCCATTGGCATGGAAGGGGCAGTAAAAATAACACTTTAAACCCCAGCCCAGGGGCATTTTGCTTTCTTTAAGTACAAGGAGTCAAATTTGCCTGGATTTTTACCTCGCTCCCCCAAAGGCGCAGCCCCATTGCAGCCCAGCTCTCACACCCAGCTCCCCTCTTCCCCCCAAATGAGGAGCTGCAGAATTTAACCTTTGCCCCCATGGAGCTGTTGGATGTAATCCAGACTAACCCAGGATGGCTCTTTGCCCCTTCTAGTGGTTAGCGCAGGTAAAGAGATTTTGGAGTTTGCAGCTGTGCATATTCCCATAGGCTTGATCTTTTTGCTCAGGTACTAGAGGGCAATTCAGAGGTTGCAGGTTCAATCCCTGCCCGTGACCCTTCCAGCGGCATTGCCAATCCAAAGGGGATCTATTGTGGTTGTTGGACACAGACCCTGTGGTGCTTTCTAGCTCCCAGTTTTAGTACCATAACCTGGGCTTTCGAGGGTCACAATACGCTGCGTGTCTCTAAGTCCCTGGACCCCAGTCACAGAGTGACCTGGCAACTAGACCACAGGATCTAGGTTTGGAAGAACTCGGAGTTTGGGGTTGTTTGAATCAGGAACTTGGGTTTAGATCCAAACACTCAAACTGAGCCAGATTTACTTTATCTCCTTCCACTGTTTTTAACTTGGGGGACGTCTGTTGCCTCATCAGACCCCTGCCGAGAAGCAGCAGACTCAGGATATGGATTGTGGATACAGGATGGGTATTGGGGGTGCAATCTGACCGGCAAGGTTCTCCTGTTGTTTCGAGCTCAGCTCTGCAAAGCCAAGAGATGAAATGAGGTTGGATGGGAAGGAAGCTTTGGTTGAATGTACCCTGTCTACCATGCTGCGTGTTCCTGGTTGTGTCCCAAAGAACACGGTTTAAGTCTCACACAAGGGCACGCCCGTTTCCCTGCATACAGGTTCCAAAATGCTATTCAACACCACGCCCAAGGCTCATTGGCTGGGGGCAGCCCGAGCCCGGCTGTTCGTTTGCTGAGCAGTTTGCAGTGAACCAAAAGCCATTGCCTGGAAAATGAAGCTAATGTGACTGTAGATGAAACCACCCCAGGGGAGCGTGTCGCTGTCTCCCGCCTTACCGGCTGGTCCACACAACTGGTTAAAGAGACTGCTCCAGGTAGGGGTAGGATGGGCAGGGGGAGGGGGTCACTGCTCTGTACTCCCTGGCCCGGGCACACAATGTCAATTACCTGCAGGTATCAGCCAGCACTTGATTATTAGCCCCTCCTGCCCTGGTGCAAAATGGAGGCATGGAAGATGTTGCCACTAAAAGGGGGGTCGCTGAGTTGCTTCTCCCAGGGTGCCGTTTATACACCAAGCTATGCACAGGGCTCTGCCTACAGAACGAGCACAAGTACCGTAAACTGACCTGAATAAAAAGTTTCCATGTTAGGTGTTTCTAGGGTGCCAGCTAAGCGGGATTTTGAAGATAAGGGTGTTGTGTAGGTGTTTGTGTGTGTGTGAGAAACACACACATACACCCTTTCCGCTCCTTTTGCCCACTGGTAAAATCAAACCCTCCATTTAATTTGAGTGGAACCTCAGGAATTGCAAGACAAAGAACACAGCTTCCCCCCCATTAGTGTGGATGGCGCTAGCTGGCGGGGGGGAGAACCATAATGGAATCAGCTAGGTAAAAGCTGCCCTTAGAGGCACAGAGAGGCCAAGGGACTGTTCAATGTCACACTGGAAGTCAGTAGCAGAGCAGGGAATTAAACCTTGGCCCTTAAGTGCAGGGCTAGTGCTCTGACCACTGGAGCAGCCTTCCACTCCAAGCCCAGCCTCCCCATCACCTCATTGATGACAGGATGGGCCACAATGGGGGAGGGGGGAAAGAAAATCGAAGAGCCTCATAAACACCGAGTGCCATGCAAAGCGGTGAGCCAGTTTGCCAGTGATGTTAGGCAGGCTGTGACATACGTTTTGTTTGGTAAACACAAAACACATTTCCATTTTCAAATGCGGATTCCCTAGGGAGGTGGTGGAATCTCCTTCCTTAGAGGTTTTTACGGCCCGGCTTGACAAAGCCCTGGCTGAGATGATTTAGTTGGGGATTGGGCCTGCTTTGAGCAGGGGGTTGGACTAGGTGACCTCCTGAGGTCCCTTCCAACCCCGACAGTCTATGATTCTATGAGCCCTTTGTGGCCATATGTAAAACACGATCAGCCGCTTCATTAATCCGCCGTTAGAGACGGAGGTCACGGAGATAAGGGCCTGTGCGCCCCGCAGTGAGTGTCCAAACTGTTGTTTAGCCTGGACTCGCTGCACTGCTGATCCTCACCACGAGGGGGCAACAGCGAACCCAGCTCCGGGCTCACACTATTGACAGTGGCTCCTTTATATTCCCCCCCTGCCCCCCGCAGAGGGAGCCTGCCACCCCCGACACGGCCCTGTGGGGGAGACGCACGACACAGGGGGGGTTGCCGGTGACAAGCACCCACGTGGCTGGATTCCCGGGGCTTGGGAAGAGCCCAGGGAGGGGGTTTCCCCAGGCTGCTCCACCAAGGGCCTGCAGAGCAAGAGACCCCCCCTGAGAAGGGCTAGAGAAGCCTCCTTCGCCAGCCCTTCCCACCGACTTCATTCGTGGACTGGGGCGGGGGGAGGGGAGGGGGGGTTCATGCCAAGGGCTGGGACCCTCCCTTCCACCCACACCTGACACCGCTGCCCAGATCACCCAAGTCGCTTGTAGCCTGCGACGCGTCCCCTCCCCCTTCCCCATCTCATCAAACCGACTGTTACTCGCCCAACGCCCAGGAGCATCGCTTACGAAAGATCGTGCTTTGGAGACGCTCCCTCCTATGGGACAGTGTTGAGAGAGGGGGAATTTGGAGATGTGCCCTGGGGGTGGGAACACCCATGGCGGGGTGCAGCAGCACCCTACGGAAGCTCTGCGCTTTGCTTCATTCCTCTCCGTCACTGGTTTGTTATTTAACGAACCGCAAGGTCGTCACAGGTCGGGAGCCCCCTAGGCCCAGCCCTGCCCCAAAGAGCTTCCAATTGCTGTCAAAAGTGAGAGATGGGGCCGTCAGTGAAACACTTCCCAGCCCTCGTTCTGTGCCCCACGCTGACCTGGCCCCCCAGGGTATTTATCCCCACACTCCCCCATGAGCTGGGACGGGTTATCATCCCCGTGCCACCAAGGGGGGATCGGAGGCACAGAGAGGCCATGTGACTATCCGAGGTCACACTGGAAGTCAGTAGCAGAGCAGGGAATTGGACCTCGGCCCCCTAAGTGGGGGGCTAGTGCTCTAACCACTGGACCAGCTTTCCACTCGAAGGTCAGCCTCCCCATCACCTGCGTGTGAGATGCTGACCGCCCCCCGCGCCCCTTGGCCAAGCTGTCAGTTTACCCCGCAAGCACCTGGGAGCTTTCTCCCATGCTGCCCCTGGTGCATAGAAAGAATCCAAGTAAACTTCACAGGACACGGCCCTGTCCTCCCAGCTCCTTCCGGGCTCAGGGCCTGCAAGGCACTCCCTATGGCTAGGACAGCTTGGGAGCACAAAGCATTGCTCATCACGCTGACCGGGACCGTCCGGCTGGCACCGTGGACTCCCTTCCCGGTCTCATCTCAGACTGGGGTTGCCAGCTCTCTGTGGTAAGGGCAGCCTTTTCAGTGCATGCTCGTATAAGGGCCCCGATCCTTGGCTGGACCCCTCCGCTCTGCAGTAACCCAGATAATCAAACCGAACAGCAGAACACGAGCCCAGGGCTGGGCGCTCCAGCCAGGCCACTGCCAAGGAGAAATACAGCCCCAGGTTTGGAGCATGGGGGTGATCAATGCCTGGAACGTGGCGGATTTGCCAGTTCTTGGTGTCTTCAGATCCAGTCCGGCTGCCTCTCTAGAAGCTGCTTTAGCCCAGCCCCAGTTACTGGCCTCCCTCCAGGGAGCGATGAGGTGCAATCTAATCGCCTGTATTGTGCAGTGGTCAGACTGGATTGAGCTAAAGGCTCCCTTCTGGCCTCACAAACAATAAATCTCTGCACAATATTAGGAATGGAGAGGAGCAGGATCCCCAGCTCCCTGGGAATCTCCTACCCAGGAGTCAACCCACCCTTCTGGGGGGGGGGGACAGTGTGACAGGGTGTGGGGCCCCATCCAGTGCAGGGTGAGTGCACCCCATCCTTCGAGCTGCCCTCTACCTCAGGGCCACAAGGCCCAGTGGCCAGAGGCAACGGGGTGGCAGGCCACCATCCAGGGATGGGTGGCAGCCAGGGTAGGGGGTCCCAGCTCTCCCTGGTCCCAGACCAGGGCCCTGACAGCAGCAAGTTCACCACTGAGTCCGCAGGGATCCAGCCACAACATGCCAACTACACTCAGGACTATGGCTAATCCCTCCCCTGGGCTACTTCCTACCATGACTCCTGCAGTCATGGTCGGGGTGTCTTCACGGTCACCAGCCCGTGCTGTTCTCAGTAGCCATGAATCCCCTGGGGCATCAGCAGCTATCTGGGCATCTGCCAGAATCTCAGCACCTCTGGCTTCCACAGTTGGGGGCTGTAGTTGCTTTCAGAGTGGAGCTTGCAACATGCATCCGCCCTCTCCAGCAATCAGCCTGGATTTTCCAGGGTTGCTCCCTTTTATACTAGCACTTCACGTGGGGCATGCCCAGTAGGGATGTGGGGGCGTGGCTTCCTCAGCCCACCATGAGGAGTTAACTCTGTCCTGTCCAGTGCAGGCTGAGTGCACCCCCATAGCGACTGCAGCCATATTGCTGGAACATGAATACAGATGGGGGACGGGGGGGGGGTGTGCATATGAGTCCAGTCCAGTCTGCTCAACACAATTACAAAGGGCCCAGCCCCATGAGGTTCACAGTTACACCCTTCGCTCCCAAGGGTGCTAACGGGCACCTAGCATCTAGCAACTCAGGGCCTGCTGCGGCTCCCGTTGACTGCCAGGAGTGCAGGCAGGGTCAGGCTTGTGGGAGATGCTAAATCAGATCGGACCCGGGGGCCAAGTAATTCAAGTAATTCATGGCACAGAGGACAGTACAGAGCAATCCTAATGGGCAATTATGAAATAATCCTCCCCTGTGGGAAGTTTCTTCCTCACCCCACCAGTTAGTAGCTGGTAGTAGTTTGTGCCTGGTAGCAGGAAGGTTCATCTACTTAATCAGTGTTCTCACCTATCCTGCTAGGCTCCTTGTCTCACTGAGAGCCAGGGGTGGGGAGTTCCAAAGGTTAAACACCTGTTGTGCACCAGACTATTGATGGTTTTTGAATCTGCTGCCTTCCAGTTCCGTGGGACACCTGCTTGTCCTGGTCTTACGAGAGAGGCTGAAGAGCAGCCCAGGTTTGAGGACTTTGCTCCTCCATCAGCCCGGAGGAGCTGATGCAGCTGCAGAAGAGCACAATGGAGTCTCATCCGCTTCACACCTCAGCAGGGAAATGTCAGATCAGGCCCCGATGCTGCGAAAGGATCCACCCCACATGACGTCTCAATGACACCCAGACAGGCCTTGTGCCAGATCCAGGCCTTGAGTCAGACTCAGAACATGGAAATGTTCTAATCCTTCGGTTGGTGAGCAGCAGCACCCGGGCCTTTGGGTCCAGAGACAATACCCCTGACAGCATCTTTAAAGGGTCCTGGCTCTAGCCTGCTACCAATCCCGGTACCAAGGGGTGTATGGGGGAGGGATGCAAACAGAGGAGAGGGGAGTCATAAACCTGCAAGCGGTTTCACCTCCAGCCTCCTCCATTTTTTTCTGCCTCTGCCAGACCTGGTGCACCGGTGGGCTGGGTCTCCTGTGCCCCACCGGTATTTCTCTGGCTGTTCTGGGCACCGCCACCTGGGCTTCTCCAGGTATTTTATTCTCCGTGACCCACCAGGGTTTTACTGCACCACAGAATAGCAGTGGCCTTTTCCCCAGACAACCCTTCAAGAGGACCCATACGGCATTAAATAGCCAGATCCACCACGCCCGTTGTACTGGGTACTTTATTAATTCAGAACACGGAATATACCATAAGAAGCTGGGGCCAGACACCCCCCGCACACACACTTACTCTGCTGCACGCACTGGCTGTCTGCACATTCACAGTTGTAGCAGATACAAGATCCATATCCTCCTGCTCCAAAGCCACAGGCCTTAGTCTTTTAAGGTCAGTAAGAATCCCTGTTAACAGTATAGGGCCTATGACCCATAGTTGGAGCAATTCTGAGTCCATCCAGGAGAGGGCCGCTGAGCACACAAGCACTAGCGAGTTCCTCACAACACAGAGGTTGTTTTAGTGAGCTCGAGAGGTGAGAGATTTGGGGCAGAAAGAGACCACCATCCTTCCGCTCTGTGTACTCCTGCCAAGTTAAGAGAGTCTGAGCACAGTGTATGAAAGACTGAGTTGGTCAGAGCATGAATAGTCCTTGCCTGATACATCAGTGTAGCTAATCTTCCTTCCCTTATTCCTCCCTGACACAGCAGCTGGCATGACGGATTAACCATAACCTGGAACATCAATGAGGATCCCACAGACAATTCATGCCTGCAAATAACACTAGTGGCCACCAGGTGTCACTGTTGCTCTTCAGAAAGGCTGGCAAAGGAGTACTTCTCTGGCAGTCAAAAAATAGAAAAAATTACCCTTAAAGGAGCCATGCAGCTAGTTCAGTGCCTGGCTAGCACTCATGGTCCGCAGCCTCCAGACCCAGCTGGGAAGCAGTCTCCTAAGTCCAAAAGCAGCGTGAAACTTAAAATCTCTTTAATTGTATTCCTTTAGGAAAACACTGGGGCCTGAAGCTACGCTGGGGGTGGCGCCCTCCCTGGTGGGCAGCCGGATGCTCTGGTAGCTGCTGCCATTCACCGGGACTCGGTTCCTGGAGTCCTTCACCCGCAGGCTGGCGCCCCTGGTAATGAGGTCGGCGTAGCCCTCCTTGTGGGAGAAGGCATAGCTGGAGCGCCGCTGCAAGGAGCCCCTGCGGAAGTGCGACTTCAGCTCCACGGTGCTCTCCGCCACCCGCGTGTCCCTGAAGCGAATCTTCTGCAGGGGGGCCAAGGAGAGAAACGTCACCACCACCAAAGGGAGAGAACACTCGGGCTGAGAGAGGCAGCTTGGCCCAGGGGTGAAGGCACCAGCCTGAGAGATCTGGGGTCTGCCCCAGCCTCTCTGTCTGGCCTGGGACAAGTGTCTTCAGCTCTCAGGTTCCCATCTGTCACCTGGACAGAGCAGGTCCCCTGCAGTGCAGGCTGGCTCCCTCCCACCCGGCCAGCGAGCAGAACCAGGGGAAGGCAGCCTCCCGCTAGCGCTGCTCAACCCGGAGCCTGAGGGGGACATCGATTCAGCTGGCTTTGCTTCTAGGCCAGTGGGGAGCCATCAGACCTACCCCCAACTAGGAGGGGAAAGCAGGGGGTGCTGGCAATGTATATTCCTGCTCCTTCAGGCACAATGGGGGTGAACGGGTAATGCTTGGCCATTCCCACCACAATGCAATGAGAAAAGGCCAGGAGATTTCAACTCCAATGAACATACAGGATCTTGTTGCCAAGGACGGGATGGCATCACACTGGCAATACAGAAAACCAAAGGGCCCTTTCATAGATGCCATAGGACATGTCGAACAAGATCAGACTCCAGCCCAGCATCAGGGCTCCAATCATGGCCAGTACCTGACACTTCAGGGGAGCCTGTATCAATGTATCTTGCCGTGCCCGTGGTGGGTTGGCTCATTTCTTCCTGACCACCAAGGTGATCATCTGGTGCCCTGAAGCATGAGAGCGGATTGTCCTTACCCCAGCACGTACGGCAACAGCCAATCCCTTTAATAAATCCAGCCACACCCAGGCTAGAGACGTGCCTGCTCAGCGTGGCAATGGACCCTTCAAGAATAGCCCAGGGCCTGGATTGCGAGGGAAGGGCCTTCAAAGATGCTTGTCTCCCACCCCATCGCCCAGAGCCACACTTACATGCTGAATGGCGCTGGTGCCTGTGATAACGCGGAGCAAGCGGACGGTGAGGGAGGGGACGGTGTTCACCACCACACACAGCAGGATGACGGACAGGACATACGGATCGGTCAGGGCGTTCTGGGAGGCATCTGTCAATAGGACGCAGGCCAGGGTGAGTCACACAGGAGATGGGAAAGACCATAATGACTCTACCTATCTCCAGGGCCCGGTTGGCGGGGATAGAGGGTCTGAGACCGCACCCTGAGGCAACTGCAGCGTCCAATGCATCATCCCAGCTCACACGGCATCAGTACGCCGCTCTCCCAGCACAGCCCACCGGACCATGCGGAGGCAGGGATACAGCAGGAATGGATCAGTCATGGATTTAGGGCTCTGCCCAAGGCCAATGGGATCATGACTCAGATCCGCCGGGGAGAGAGGACTGGCATCTCCAAACACTCACAACACCCCCAGGATGTGGAGGGAAGCCTGGGTCCGACTTCCTGCTTCTGACACCGCTGAGCAGGGGGCGAGAGAGGAGGGCTCAGGATAAATGGGGCAGGAGTGGGGAGAGGGAGCGACCCCAGATGCGAGTCCCTCCACCATGGGGTCCCTGGGAGTGCCCTTACCTGGAAAGCGGAAGATGGTAGGGGCTTCTCTGAAGACCATGAAATTTTGAGTGAGGAAGGAGAAGAGGCAGAAGAACAGCAGGCTGCCTGCGACAGTCAGGAAGGACAGAATGGTCCAGAACTTAATGTCCATGATGATCTGTCCAGGAAGAAGCAGAACTGGCAGCCCGTTAACCCTTTAGACTCTGCAGCCAGCTCTGGGATTGAGTCCAGGAACCGGCAGCCTCCACTCCCCAGAGCTGCTCGCGTAGCCTTCAACCTAGGAGAGTTCTCCCAGGCCTTTGACACAGCAGGTGGGACTGGCCCCTGCGCTCGGCCCTGGCCTAATTCTTGGCCCGTTAACTCTCCTGCTGATTGCCAGGGGAGCAGTTAGGCCATGGCTGAGCGCTGAGGAAAGTCACTGCTGCCAAGTGGGCCAGTCCGGTTGGTGGTAGCAGGGATGGGCTCTAACGGTCAATGCAAGGGGGCACCCAAATCCAATTCGCCCTTTGGAAAACCTCCCTCCGCGCCGATTAGACCCACTCTGGAAAAGGCTGAGGGCGGGTCTACATCAGAGATGCAGCTCAGGCAGACATGCCCGGGGCAGCCTGGAGTGACCTAGTGCATAAAAACGCTGGGGCAGCCGCAGGGGTAGCAGGAGGGGAAAGCCGCCCCGAGGACACGCCTAGCATCTCAGCGGGGTTCGTCCTGGGGCGCTCACCCCTTCCTGCCACCCGCAGCACCAACTGCTGCACTTGCTCAATCAGAGCTCCTGCCGTTGGAAATTACACCTCCAGGGCCAGTGTAGCTGTTCCCTAAGAACACAGAGCTTGCCAGGGGGGCTTGTCTGGTGCTAGCAGAGTGCGGCCAGGGCTAGCAATGGCTGGGAAGTGTTGGTGTCACCCCCTGGCAGGGGTGTAACCAACAGGGGAGATCTCCAGCACTTCCCCTAACGGAACACAGGCTCATCTGGCTCATCTTATGTGGGGAGGGGTAGCTCAGTGGTTTGAGCATTGGCCTGCTAAACCCAGGGTTGTGAGTTCAATCCTTGACGGGGCCATTTAGGGATTTGGGGCAAAAATTGGGGATTGGTCCTGCTTTGAGCAGGGGGTTGGACTAGATGACCCCCTGAGGTCCCTTCCAATCCTGATATTCTATGATGATCTCCTAGTCTGGGAGGCTCAAAGGGGTTGAAAATGTTTTCGACAGAGGAGCCCACGAGGGAACGCCGTTTCACCAAAATCAAAACGTCCCACGGGGACGCGGTCATTTCAGTGACACTTTCTACGGGAAAAGACTAATGGGATCGTTTTGACTTTCTCGTTTCATTTCAATAACGCTGAAACATCTCCCTTTGCCACGGTCACAAGGGTTCAACTTCCTCACTTCAGTTTTACTTTTAGAGTACATGAAAAGTTCAGTGCTAGTGTCACATTTAACATTAGACGTGTCTATGGACTCGGATGCACTGAGGCTGGAAATGAGAAGGTTTCCAGCCGTCAGAGGGAGGTTCTGGAACCGCCTTTTAAGAGGAGCAGAGGGGGCAAACATCCGGAGCTGGCGATGTTTATGAATGGGGTTATTTGCTGGGCTTCCTGCAACAGCATGGCCTGGAATCAATCCACAGACAGTCCCTCCCTAAGTTCCTATATTTAATATACTAGAGTTGAAACGAGCAATAACCAGTAACGTGGAAATGACACGTCTGTACTTCTCAATCCCAAGCGTTGGACCGTTACTGGAACGAAACGTTTCGCTGGCCCTGACTAGAAATGTTCTCCGGATTTTCATTCCAGGGGAAATGCTGGTGTTTCACTCCGATCCAGAATAAACCGTTTGCCCAGAATTCTGGGTTCCAAACAGCTGTACAAAGCAGCTTCCTAACCCGGTGCCTCCTGGCTGCAAAACAGCCTCTTCTTCCTCGCCAGAGCCAGCCCCTTCCCCAACTCACGCCAGCCCCCCGTGATGGCTCATGCCAAGCCGAGCCAATCTCCCTTCAGACTGCTGCGCCTCCCCCCACGTGGCCAGTGGCTGTCTCCAGGGAACCCGTCCAGCCACAGATGGTTAGAACCGACCAGGCCAGCTTCAGCCCTTGACTCTGGTGGAACGACACCCGTTTGGTCCCCGTGTGTCAAGGCCTGGAAACTTGGGGTGCTTTTTAGGCCAACAACCTCAACAGTAGCCCACATGGTGCTGCTCAAGGTCCTACATCTGCTGAGATGCTGCTCCAAATGAGGCGCAGTTTATCCGCTTCTGCCCTGCTACATTTGTCCTGGAGGGTGCCCCCCCCCACCCCCGGCTCCTTGCTCTGAGATGGGGCAGGGGAGCCCGTGGCTCACCTCAGCAAGGACAGACAGGAAGGCCGAGGTGGCCACTGTTATGGCGAAGGACTGGTAATCGCCGACAACCCTGCTGCCGACCCTGTCTTCGAAGGCCCACAGGGCAATGAAGAAGCTCCCCAAGGAGGTGACGGTGCCATGAAGGAGGGTCACGCAGAAGACCCGGTAGTTGAAGAGCTCGTCTCTCTGGCCCACTTTGTAGAGTTCGGGGAATTTCAGGCTCTTCTCCGCGCTCACGTCCTGCCGAGCAGCCAGAAGAAAGGGAGATGGGGGTCTCTGACATGCAGATGCCACCCACATTAATGAGGTCACCCTCCCAGCCACGTTACACGCACACGTGATGAGCCTGGGGTGAGGAGGAGCCCACCCACATGAGCTTGGTAGAGGGGGGAGGAGATATAAAGGAGGGGCCGGTGGGGGAGCCAGCCATCCACCCACATGTGCCGGAGGGAGGGCATGAGAGTTTGCGGTACTGCAGCACCAGGGACACATGTGCAGTCTCTGTGTGTGGCCTTCATACACAGCTAGGAGCTCAGAATGCTGAGGCCTAGATCCCAGACCCCAGCAGATGGAGGAGAAGCAGGCTGAGAGGCACAGGGGAGATGGAGCGCAGCCCCCGCTCACAAACGGGGTGGCGTGAGCCCTTGCTACCATTTCCTAGTGGGGAGAGGTTCAGAGGCATGGAAGTACCATGCACAATCTGATCAAGGACACTTAAGAGGGACACAGCCAAGCCTGAAGGTAGACTGGGCCCTGCCTCAGCACAGTGGGGTGGACTAGATGACCTCTCAAGGTCCCTTCCAGCACGACCTTTCTGAGATTCTAAGTCCCATGGAGCATCTTGGAGGAAAGAAAGATGGAAAGACCGAGCCAGCGACGCTGCAAAGAGCTGACCCCTCCTTGGAGGGTCCATAACCAGGTTGACTGTGTCCTCCTCAAAAGTGACCCGCAAAGGGAAAGATCTGAGTTTGTGCCCTGCTTTGCTTCGCTAAGATTGCCAGTCAGGAGACTTGAAAGGTGCTTTTCAAAACAAGGTGGGGGGTTTCTGCCTGGCTGTTCACTTTAGGAAATTTCTGCTTTTTCTGGCGGTCTCATAGGAAGACCAAGAAATGGGGATGAGGAGTTTTCTTGGCCCTTAACTGAAGGTGCAGGAGGTGCTGAATCTTTACCATAGAGTGCTTTCCTCCCAACAGCTGGTTAGGTGTTTGAGTTAAAGAGAGTATCAACCAAAAGCAACGCGTGTTACTCAGTCCAGGTGCGATTTTCAGACTCCCATTGATGTCAGTGAGCATGGATTTAGGATGGCACTGAGGGTTTCTGGAAATCCCTCCTTCTGACCGCAATTCCCTTCCCTAATCACCCAGGGTCCGTTTCCTTGGCTCTTGCCCTGTCGTGCCCGGCTAGCTTCTCAGGCAGCTGCAGAGCTTCTCAGGAAAAACAGGGGAGGCAAGACCTGACATCGGAATATAGCGCCGGATTAATCCCCCAGCGTCCGGCCGGTGGCCCCACCCTCCCACTCTGCCTGCCCAGAGGCCCCTTCCCTGCTCAGCCTCTTCCCCCAAGGCCCCGCCTGCCGCTCGCAAAGGGGGGAGGGACAGAGAGGAACAGAGGGGTGGGAAGGGGGAAGAGGCCATGAGGGGGCAGGGCCTTGGGGCAGAGCGTGGGCGGGGCCTCGGGGGAAGAGGCCAAGAGAGGATGGGGCCTCAGGGTGGAGCAGGGGGGTGGGGCCCCTTCTGCATGTGGGCCTGGCGCCATGGGCGTCACTGTGAACCGGGTACTATCAGCACGTAAAAACAAGCAGGAAAAAAATTAGGGAAAAAAATCAAAAACATTTCAGTCTTTGTTTGTAAGCCAGGTAAGGGCACTAAGCCAGCATCAGCCATGTCCTTTGCAGGTCACCTTTAGCAGGGACTAATCCATCCGTGGTGGAAAGAAGTGTAAACGTCTAAAACACGAGTAACATTGCAACCAGCGTTTGCTATTTAAACCAGAGACAGCGAGGGTCACCCCTGCACCTTCCTGTGAGATACACACTGGGGAACTACGATGCCCAGGAAAGGAGGGATTATGGGAGCTTGATCCCATGATTCCCCTGGTGTTCCTGGGATATCTTACGATGCCAATCCCAGAGTGCACTGCTGCTGGGAGCTGAGCTGGCCTCTCTGGGATACACACGCAGAGGCCATTGTGGCTGGATAGGCAGGGCAGAGGGCTAGCATGCATAATGTGCAAATGTGCTAGCATGCATAATGTGCAGGGGTATTTAATGGGATTGAACACAGTCAAGTGTGGGCAGGCAGATCCCCACACGATGCAGACCCACTGAAGTCAGCGCCAGAGACACTGATTTACTGCAGCTGAGCAGCCTGCTCACAATCTGCGCTACGCAATGGCAAACACACGTATTCGATCCAAAGAATGGGTGGAATGAACCAAGGACCCCCACCCCACAGCCCGGCTGCAGGGCTGTCCCTGGCAGCATGCAGCAAGATGGAAAACGTTACCTGTTCCATCAGTCCCATGGAGAGCACGGGGTAGGCAGTGTAGAACACATTGTAGAGTGCAAGGAACCAGCCCTCATACAAAGGCTAAAGGGGGAGAGATGGGAGAAAGCAATCAGCACAAACCCAGACAAGAGGGACGTAAGAGGAGTCTCATGGGCCCCACAGCCAGAGGGATCTAAAAGAGTCTGATCCAGTGTTCACTGCAATCAGCACCAAGTCCCAGTGGACTCTGGATCAAACCCAAAGTGCCTGCAAATCTGTAGCAGAATGGAGGTTGTGCACTAGCTTCTGACACATTTAAAAAATTAAGGATTAACTATGAAATTGACGAGACAGTGCAGCCAGAGGCCCCAGGGTTGTATGATCTGAGACTGGTCTCCATTTCCTTTATCCTGGTCCTAAATGTTTAATTTTCAATTTGCCGCAGCATGCTGGACTCAAAGGCAGAAGTGGTTGGTAGAAGTTGTCAGTGGGGGAGGCGGCGGGTTTGGCCTCTGGGAAGGCGTGAGACGCCGTTTGGCTTTGTGGGATTAGCACTTTAGCTGGATCAGGATTAAGAATGTTGGTACATAAATGGTCATCACTAGGTTTCAGAGACAACACACCCGTTGAGCTGAATGGGGCAGCTCTCACTTCTCAGAGCTATTGTTTCAGACTCCCTGCGGGCCTCACTGCATCAACGGGCCCTTTGTTCATGTTTGGGAGGTTTTCTTCATGACCATAAGAGCTAGAAATTTAGCTCAAGGTTTTTGAAGGGACTAGTGGTTTTGGGGGCCCAACCTGAGACCCCCTCAAAGGGGCCTGATTTCCAGAGGGCGGGTGCCCAGCCCTTGCTGAAAATCAGGACCCTCTGCAGCATCCCAACCTGGGCACCCAAAGTTCAGGAGTCATTTTTGTAAACTTCGGCCTTATTGTTTTCCAGTGGAAGCAGAGATTCCTAGTGGACAATTCTGTAGCAGATGCTGAATGCTGTAGAAACTCCAGGGCCACATGGAACCCTGGGCACAACCTGGCCTGGATTTCTGTGCCCACCTGGAATGGATTCAGGGAGGCTTTCACCCCGAGGGGATTTTTCACTGCTGAGATGTTGCCCGTGGGTACCTTTGCTGGATGCTCAGTCAGCTGCCTTCCAGGTCTAACATTTAGCCCACTCCAGAAACTGTCCTGGGTCACCTTTCCATACCGGCAGCAGAGTAGTAAAGCAACAAAGCCAAGTGCCCTGTTACAGCAAAGCTGGGCAGCGCAGAAAGGGGCACATTACCAGGACAGAGACAAAGGATACACGTCCACCCCCTCGCAGGTGCTAGTGATGCCAGCCTCAGCCATGGCATGACAGCCCATCCTCCTGTGAGGAGAGGGAAAGGGCTGGCTAGGGTGGCAAAGGGTAGGAGGGGGAGAGAGGGTGCACGACGTGACCACACCCTCCCAGCACAGCCAGGACTGCAGCCTGACCTGGGCCGTGAAGCCGCTGTAGAAAGCAAACCAGATCTGCACCATCATGCCGGCGAAGGTCTTGTAGAAGAAGTAGCGGAGGAACTTGCAGATGCGCAGGTAGGACCAGCGGCCATGCACGAGCAGCAGCCGCTGCAGGTAGCGGAACTGGGCCAGGGCATAGTCGCTGCACTGGACAGCCTGCATCCCCTCCTGCCCGCTAATTCCAACCCCAATGTCAGCCGCTGGAGAGGAAGAAAGAGAGAGAGGCAGGGCTTAAGGGCCTCAGGGTAAACACTATACACGTCCCCAGGTGGGGAAATCAGCCCAGGTCCTGCGGGGTTGGGTTAGACTGCTTTGACTGACCTGCGTCTGCCCTGAGACCTAGCCCCTGCGGGTGAGCTCAGGACCGATCAGCAACAAAAGGGGAACCCCAGGACCACCTGGAGGAGCACGGATTCAGCCTGTGGCTGTAACATACTGGCAAAGTGGCTTGGCCACTAGAGGAGAACAGCTCACGACTGTTACCATCTGACAGAGTCACCCCTCTAACTCGAGTGACCGTGACCTGTGCTGAGCTGCAGAAGGCTACAGGGTGAAGTCCGGCTGATGACTTGTGGGAGGGGTTGCTATCCAGGGAGCCGGAGAAGGTAGGAGCCTGCATGGAGGAGGTATCTGTGCTGAGCATGCAGGGCTCCCTGAGCACACACAATCCCCGACCCGCCAGCTTGAGGCCTCACTCTTGATCATGTTCACGTCGTTGGCTCCGTCCCCGATGGCCAAGGTGATAGCACTCCGGTGCCTCTTCACGAGCTGCACTACGAGGGCTTTCTGCTTGGGGGTGACCCTGCAGCAGATCACGGCCTGGCAGCAGGTGGCCAGGTCTACAAAAGCCTTCTCCACCAAGCTGTCTGCCACTGGCTGGGTCTGAGCCTTGCAGCAGACCAGCCGCGCCCAGAAACCTTCCTTCCTCTTCACCTTCTCCGCAGTGCCCAGGACTTTCTCCTGAGGACAGAGCAGAGACACATGAGATGGCCTCAGACCAGCGGCGCCCCAGGGGCAAGGGGTGCTAGCCCTGTGCCCGAGCCAAACCCCACTTGGCTGGTGGGGACGGGGGAGGATGATTATGAGGTTCTGAGGCTAAGGACCGAGAGTTAGGACTCCTGGGTTCTATTCTCAGCTGCAACACCAAGTCTTTCCGCAACCTCCAGAGAGTCACTTCCTCTAAAACAGGGTAAGAATTGCCCACCATAAAGCAGAAGGGCTAGATTTTCCAAAGTGACCCCGCAATTTAGCAACGTGAGGCCCACGAATGTACAATGGGATCTGTGCTTCTAAACCCCTTGGGTACTTTGCAAACTCTCCCCCTCATTCAGCAAGCATTTTGAGACCCTCAGACTGGAGGCACGATAGGAAGCACAAAGTGTCCAATCCACAAGCCACTGCCAGCATCTCCTTTAAATGTCTCTTCAAGACCCCCTCTCCCCTGCTGCCGAGGAAAAATCTGCCAGGGACCGGTGGTTGGAGGGGCTGCTGGACACTTACGTTATTTATTTACAAAAAGAAAAGGAGGACTTGTGACACCTTAGAGACTAACCAATTTATCTGAGCATGAGCTTTTGTGAAATTGGTTAGTCTCTAAGGTGCCACAAATACTCCTTTTCTTTTTGCGGATACAGACTAACACGGCTGCTCCTCTGAAGCCTTTATTTATCTAGTTTTTTTAATTGCTAGTGTCTATAAGCATGAGTTAGATTGGCCTCCCTCTTCCTCATCCCCACCCCTCCGCTCTTCTTAAAGCGTGAACTCTTCAGGGCAGGGCCAGGAGCCACGCCTTCTCGTGTGTTCGGAGCATCACCAGCACAATGCTGAGACTGATTGGAACCGCTTGGTGCTACCGTCATATAAATGTTTGGTAAACATAACTACATTTGGCTTCCTTCCATTCCCGCTGCAGGGCCCGGTGGGGCCAGACCCATCTTCACTTCCAGCCCTAAACTGTTGGCTGGCATTGCTGTGCATTGCTAAACAGCTGCAGTGCTGCGCCCCAGAGGGAGCTGCATTCCAGTGGCAGGTGGGGTGATCCTGGGATCATTCGGGACGGGGAGGATTTGCATAAATTAAGCAATAACCTTGCGTTCGCCATGGGCCCCACCCCAGAATCCACGCAGGGCACTTGGGGTTGGGTTCCTGGGTTCCATCTCCCCCAGGCTTCGCTTAGGCTGTTTTTACCCCCTGCTTTCCTCCCTGCTGGACTCCAGTGAGATAACTACGGTCCATCTGGCACTGCACAGCAAAGGGGAGGGAGCGGCGAAGCATCACCTACCAGGAAGTCTCCGGTGACGACTAAGGCCATCTTCCCCTGGTGCAAGCCCCCCGAGTGCTGCTGGAACCTGCACAGGGCTTCCCTACTGCTGCCCAGGTTGTTGGTGCTCACCCAACAGGCTTCCAGCATCTCACTGTGCAAGAAAGGGGCAGGGAGGGGATGGAACGTGGGGTCAAAGCCAAGGCAAGCCCGGGGGCCACCCAGGGGAGGCTGGGCAGCTCTGGGCATAGGCTGCTGAACCTTCCACGTCTACACCCACACTAGCTGTGACTGTAACCTGGCAGCCAGGGTGGTCTGAGCTGCAGGGGAGACCAGCCACCCCAAGTATTACCCAGGGAGGGGATTGTACTTGGCTGGCGAGCCCCTCCCACCACTCCAGCGACACCTCTCTGCTTCGCACAAGGGCGCCATCGGAGCCAGCCGGGGTCCATCTCCCCGAGCGGGGAATTCACCTTCCCGCTCCAGGGCGGACGTCCGCGTCTGAAGTGCTCCCCCGTGGGAAGGCAGGCGATGGCTGCAGTTCCTAGTCGGCACGATGCCCCCTTCTCCAGAATCAGCCCCCTGCCTGGCACGCAGCCCCGCCCCGAACAGGCCATGCAGACGTAACTCCTAGCCCCTGGGGAAGGGGTGGCTGGGCGTTATGTGGGCTCATGGGGTAGGAGCCCTGTGGCTGCTTTTCCTGCTCACGTTCTGCAGGAGAATAGTGGGCTTTAGTCTCCAGGGGGGCTGCAGGTTGAGAGTGAGGGGCATCGCAGAGCTGTGGAGTGGGGGGGACCCCAGTGCTGGGATAGCAGAGGGCTGGGGGGGGGGAGTGAGGGGCATCGCAGAGCTGTGGAGTGGGGGGGACCCCAGTGCTGGGATAGCAGAGGGCTGGGGGCGGGAGTGAGGGGCATTAGCAGAGCTGTGGAGTGGGGTGGGGGGACCCCAGTGCTGGGCTAGCAGGGTGCTGAGGGATATTGTCAGAGCTCTGGAGTTGGCAGGGAGCCCAGGGCTGGGCTAGCAGGGGGCTAGCCGGGGTCAGGACTGAGGGGAACTGGCAAAGCTTGGGGGGGCTGGGGGGGCTGGGAGGAGCCCAGGGCTGCAATAACAAGACAGAGGCTGGAGATGCTCTACCATGGCTCTGAGTGTGGCTCCTATCACCCAGTGAGCGCTTCATCTCCCGCCTGCCACTCCACAAGACAGGCCTTGGGAGGGGCCGGGAACCCACTCACCAGATCTCCTTCTCCTCCAGGATCTGCATGTCGTCCGAGAGCAGCCGGCAGGCGAAGCCAATGTTCACCGCTGTCTCTGAAACGCACAAGTCACCAAGCTGCGGCTACAACAGGGGCCCCCTGGCAGCAGGGGAATACCCCAGCACTGTCCCCACTCACACTCCTAGCGCTTGCTATGCCACTCCCAGCATGGCTGAGCAGCTGCCACTTGCATGGGCAGCAGGAGACATAGGTTCTAGTCCTGCTCTTGCTGAGTGACCTTAGGCAGGTTGCTCCCTCTGCCTCAGTTTCCCCCTCTGTACCCATGGAAAGTGCTACATGTTACTGTCCCAGAAAGAGACCAGCAATGCAGAAGAAATTCAGGGAAGTGGGGGCCCTTGTAGGGGAGTATCCTGCCCCAAGCAAGAACAGGGGGTTCTAGTCCAGCTTTGAGGTTCCATGTGGCTCGTACCTTGTTTATCTCCAGTCAGCACCCACACTTTAATGTTCCCCTTTTTTAGCAGCTGGATGGTCTCGGGGACCCCATCTTGCAACTTATCCTCAATGGCTGTGGCTCCAAGGAGCTGGAGAAGGAGGACCGCAGGAGGGTTTAATGATCTGTGCACGCAGGATGGAGTGAGGTGGAGCAGGATGGGAAGGGGACCAGGATTCAGGGGTGGGGCTTGCTCCCTGGTCTACCCACCCACCCAGAAATGATCTCTCCATCACAGTTCTCCTTGCCACGTCCTGCAGACTCCAGCCCAGGTGGGGACTGACCAAAAGCCATTCCCAGCTGGTGGCTGTTCGGTGGCCCCTACATGAAATGAGTTGGTGGATTCTCAGCCCAGTCTCCAGGGGGCAGATGCCCAACATCACAAAAAACAGCCATGACGACTGACCTTGCTGTGGGCAGAGGGCCATGGAGACCAAGCGTCCCTCTCCCTCCTCCAGGTAGGCCCTGCAGGTCAGCATCAAGCAGGGGAGGCCTTTCTCCCTAAGCCCTACGCTGGCAAACTGTGGCACCATCAAGACCCGTGGAGTCACACCTGGGGTAAGACTCTGCAACAGCCATGCCAAGCCAGCCCTGGATCCTGCCTCCTCCCTCCCCTACCAGGCCCCCACTGAGTTCTCGGCCCTCAGAGAGCCTGATCCTACCTGGAGATCCTGCTCCATCTCCTCGTACACCTTATCCAGCTCTTGGGCACGATTCTGCAGCAAGACACTGGCCTCATGGTGCTTCTTGCTCCACTCAATGTAGTCCTCCTCCTTTACCTCCTTGCTGGCCAGGCACAAGGTCCTCAGGGTCTCCTCTGCGAAGCTCTGCAGAGGGGACAGACGGGAATACAGCAGGCAGGTCAGTTACACTGCAGCTAGATCAGCGTTAACGAGGCGACGGTGGCCGTCACATGACTGCCACCACATCACCACTGCCAGCTGCAGTGCTGAGACCTCTAGGAGGCTGCTCAGGTACAGTAACTCCTCACTTAGCGTCCTCCCGCTTCACGTTGTTTCAAAGTTACGTCAATTAGGGAACATGCTCGTTTAGAGTTGTGCAATGCTCCCTTATAATGTCGTTTGGCTGCCTGCTCTGTCCACTGCTTGTAAGATTTTGTGGAAGAGCAGCGACTTTACAAGGGCGCACTGCACAAGTTCCTCTTCTCCGCTTCCTCCCCCTCCCTCCCAGCGCTTCCCCCAGCTTCCCAGCGCTGCATCTCCGCTGCTCCCGCTCCTTCCCCCTCCCAGAAAGTCCTAAGCGCGAAGTGCTGGGAGGGAGGGAGAGGAGCAGGGAAGCGCCCCGTTTGGTGTTTGGTGGCGCTTAGGACTTTCTGGGGGCGGGAAGGAGTGAGGATGCGGCGTGCTCCGGAGAGGAGGTGGAGTGGGGGTGGGAAGAGGTGGGCCTGGAGTGGAGTGGCGACGGGAAGAGGCGGGTCTGGAGCATCCCCCAGCAAAGTCAGCCCCTGTTCTTCTCCAGGTAAGCTGCCACTGCTGCTGCGAAGGTGCTTCCTAGCGTCCTTGTCTGAAGCGGGCTGTGCCTGCGTGAGGTAAGCCGGGGCACTTCCCAACCACAGTACAGCACAGTATAGTCTATAATGCCTTTTGTCTGGCCCCCCAAAATTTCCTTGGAACCTAACCCCATGCATTTACATTAAATCTTATGGGAAAACTGGATTCGTTTAACATCTTTTCACTTAAAGTTGTGTAAGCAGAGTCAGGATGAGCTCCACCCTGACATCTGGTGGTGAGGTGTGGCAAGTTGTGGAAAAGAACTTCAGGGGCTGATCTCATTTGCATAGGCACACCCACCCCGCCTAGAATGAGGCCATAGCTGCCCAAATGGTCACTTTGGCTGCTGTGGGATCCCCAGCATCTCTGTTATTGGGGCAGGAAGAATAAATTGTTATTACCCTGATTATGGGAACTGTGCTTGGAACTGTACGTGGCCTTTTGTTATGATGGAGGGACTCGCCATCAACTAAGTAGCACTCGCTAGGCAAGGGTCATGGGTTCCAAAACTCTGTGAATTGAGAGAGGTTGGGGATAGGTATTTATACATGATGGCATAGTGTCCCTCCCCCTGTGAGGGCTTTACAGGCTAATTGCACTTCTTCCTCTCTCCACTGTAGAATATCAGAGCTAATGTTGATTCCATTAGGAGTCTAGTTACAGGCTGCTGAGCTGAGTTCACTTTGGGCTAATGGTGCACCAGCGCTAAGGCTCCCCTCCTACAAGCTGAAATCACAAAAGAGCTAAAAACTGACTAAGAGCTGAAATCACTGAGTGTTGTGTTAAGTAGTGGGGGAGCCTGACTATATATTGTGGAGCAGTTTGGGGGAGGGCTGGAGCAGCTTGTGGACCGGCTGGTGGAGCAGTTCATGGGATAGTAGGAGCTGCTTGTGGGGAGCAGAGCGGAGCGGAGCCGTTCATGGTCCGGCTAGCGGAGCAGTTCATGGGACGGTGGGAGCTGCTTATGGAATGCTGAGCGGAGCAGTTTGTGGACTGGCTGACGAAGCGGAGCGAAGCCCTGTGGAGCTGTGGGGCAGTCAGCTTCAGATATAAGGTGCCCCCTTACCTCTTCTTCCTCCCCCCCCATCTCCACCCAGGTTGGGAGGTAAAACTCTGCAGATAAACTTTCGAACTCTGGGGCTGCCCTGACCAGGGACAGAGACTTCTGGGCCTTGGGACTTTGCGTGATTTGGGGTTGCTGGACTCAAGAACCCAAGGGAAAGGACATGCCCCAATTTGCTTGGGGTGGGTTTTTGCTCATGGGTTGTGTTATTAATCCTGTTCGTGGTGTTTCCCCAACATAATGCCACATTGTTTATCTCTGTTATTAAAAGGCTTTTTGCTACACTCAGACTCTGTGCTTGCCAGAGGGGAAGTATTGCCTCTTGGAGGCACCCAGCGGAGGTGGTATATATTTGTCCCAGGTCACTGGGTGGGGGCTCGAGCCGGTTTTGCATTGTGTTATTGGAATGGAAGCCCTAGATACTGAACCCAGCCCTTGTTGCTGCCAACTCTGACGGGCAGAAGGGTTACAGTTGCATTTTTCAGGAACAAAACTACAACGTTAAGTGAGGAGTTACTGTACAACAGGATGCTCCAGAGGTCCATGCTGAAGGACCCTTCTGACCCCACCGGCGTCCGAACAGCCTGAGTCAGGCCCCGGAAAATCACGAGCGTGGCTCCAAAGTCATGAGATTTTTTTAACCAGTAACTCTGGGGTTCTCTTTCATGTGCCTTCTGGGTCTGAGCCTTCAGGGCCCCGTTTTCAAGCTTTTATCCGCAACCAGGAAGACTAGAAAAACTTCTTCTTTTTTAAATGAAAGCGGAGCTTCTCCAGTGGCAGATTAGCCACTGGGCCAACAGGGCCCATGACCAGGGGCCCTAGCCACTTGTGGGGGCCCGGAAATATGGGCACCCCCATACCCCGACCCGCTCCGCCTGGCACTCCTGCCAGGAAGCGAGGTCAGCACACAGGGACTTGCCCTGCTCCACCCACCTGGTGCTCTTGCCAGGGACCAGGGGAAGCCCCTGTGCCCCGACCCTGCTCCCCAGCAGGAGTGCCAGCCAGGCGGAGCCAGGGAAGGCCCCACGTGCAGACCCCACTCCCGGCGGGGGTGCCGGGCACGGGGATGGGGCAAGCCCCCACACCCCGACCCCATTTCCCCAGCACAAGCGTGGGGAGGGGGGACTGCAGGCAGAAGAGTTGAGGAGGGGCCCCCACTTGCTCTGGCCCAGGGCCCGACAAAAGCTTAATCCGCCTCTGAGTGTCTCCGCTAATCACATGACTCCAGGAGCCGGGAAAACACCAAATACCACGAGAGCTGCCATAAAGTCACAAGAATTGGTGATGCTGCTGTCAGAGTTCCAGGGTAACTGCACCTGTCACCCCTGGACGTGGACGCACCGGGGGGAGCCAGGAGCCAGCTCTGGGGAAGCAGAAGCAAACTGGCAGAGGCTTCTAGGCCTCGATCGCACTGGCAGCTTTGGGGCCCTCATACCATGCACGGTTGAGACATTAGGCTGAATCAAATCACATGGAGCTAGGGAGACAGCGAGAGTGAGATCACACCCGGGCCGCAGGGAAAAAGAGAGAGCACTAGCAGCCGTAAGCCCACCCCTTCTAGGGCTGGTCCCGCACTCACATCCAGTGCCAGCTGGGTGAAAGCCCTGGTAGGCCCATCTTCATGCAGCCTCTCTAGGATCACCACGTCCGCCCCCTTCGTGTAGAGCCGGATCTTCCCCTCGGGGTCTCTCACTGCGGGGAATGAGCCTGCTTAACCACGGAGCACTCTGCGTCTCCCCCTGCCCTGCGGCCCCTCCCCGGCTGCCGAGGAACCTGGGGGCGGAGGGCAACACCATGGGGGTTGGGGAGACATGGCAGCGAGCAGACGGCGCCGCCCTGAGATTATTTCCTCCACTGGCAACGCAACGACATCACCCGAGTTACTCCTGATTGTCGCTGGCGGGGCAGGGGGGAAATGGGTCCCAGGGACCCCTCTTTGCTCCGATCAGTCTCCTCCAATGGGGCAGCCCCTTTCTGGCTATCTCGGCCCTTGAAGTGGCAGCTCACAGACCCCCGCACCCTTAAAGGCCAGGTTTGCATAAAGGCACCAGAGGCGACCAGCAAAGCGAAGGGAGACTCTCAGGGCTGGTTCTCGGTGGCCTGGCGCCTTTTGCCCCACCGCACCCCCTAGGATGACCGCTGAAAAGTGCCACTCCCATTCGGAGGTCTTCACAGGTGGGAGCGATGCTGCCCTCCAGCGGCTGGGCCCGCAGCAATCTGCAGTGACCAGCAAGTACCTAGCCCCCAGCCGGCCGGCTCACCCAGGATGGACATCCTCTTGCGGACGCTGTTGAAGTCCAGCATGGCCAGCAAGCTGTACGTCCGCTCTGTGCCCAGCTCGCTGAGGGTGATGGTGTCCTGTGTCCGGGAGAGGAAGACATACCCAAGGTTCCTGGCTGCCATCACCAGGGCCTCTTCGTCCGGCGAAGCTGCCTGGTAAACCAGCTCACCTGCTAAAGGAAGAGAGTAAGAGACAGACAAGGCTCTTCCCATTAGGCTTGAGCTGAGTCAGCACTCAGAAGGAGACTGGCTTTGCCTACAGGGCCATGGTCAATCTTCAGCTAGGGCTACAGTGGCTTCAAAGCTCCATGCGAACGGCTGTGTCTGGCCTGTTCATTCCCCTGGCTCCTGGATGGCACCATTTGGTTGCCTCCCCCCTCCACCCCCCCGAGTAAAGCAAGTTCTGCTCAGGGTTGCAGGGATTCACTTGGCCTCACGCCATGATGGTTCCCCAGAAGTCAGAGGATTTGCCCCCCGACGCCTTTGTTCCCCGGCTCGTTACTTCTAAATGAACACCCCAGTGTGGAGCTAATCCCCTGCTTCAGGTGGGCAGAAATGCAGCGTGGCACATGCCGGGCACTGTGCTGCTTCCTGGTCAAAGCTCGCTGCTCCTGCTGCTCGGAGGAGCGCCCCCGCAGGCCCTTGGCCCAGGCTACGTAAGGCTTTGGGCCACTGGAGCGGCTACATTGATGCTGGTGCAACCCACTAGTATTGACATGACCTGGACCAGTGCCACCCCCTAGTGTAGACGTGACCTGCCTCAGCACCACCCCCAGCATTGACGTGACCTGCTCCAGCACCCCCTCAATGTAGAGGTGACCTGACCCAGTGCCACCCCCCAGAATAGAGGTGACCTGACCCAGCGCCACCCCCCAGCATAGATGTGACCTGCCCAAGAGCCACGCCCAAGCGTTAATGTGCCTTGCACCCCAAGATCAGACTACCCCGTTTCACACTGCCATGCTGTGATGCTTTGGGGGAAAAGGTCTGGGTTTTCTTGACTGTTGCTAGAAAAAGAGTTGGTTGTTTTCTTCCACGCAGCAGGAACCTCAGTCCAGAGCAGAGCCCCGTTTCACAAGCCGAGGCGAATCACCTGCCCTCTAAGTCTCTGGAGACACCCCCTGCCTTTGCATGCTCTTGCTGAACGGTGTGTGTTTGGGAACAGTGCACAGAAAGTACCAGCTCTAATCAAATCCAACCAGGGTGAGAATGCTCTGGTGGTTTCCCCTTTCGCTAGGCTTGGCATCAATTCCGTATTTGGTGTGGGGGGTGATGAGTGACTGCCGCGATCAGAGGAACCTGGGCAAAGCCCACCCACCACCCAGGCAAGGGGAGGGCTCCCACCGTTCCTCCCCCACTTTGCGGCAGCATTCCCCCTCTGATCTGCCCTGAGGAATCTCTTATCCCGAAGGAGGCACTAAGCCCTCAGCTGGGGCCAGGCGCTGTTGGACCTGGAGCCATGCCCCCCATGACCCCTTCCCACCCCACACAGAGCTCTGGTGCACAGGGGGAATGGGCCTAAGGTGAAGATCCAGGGGATACACTGGGTCTTCCTTTAGATCTGTGCAAAATGGGGGGCGTGGTGTGTGTGAAACAAGCACAAATCAGAACTCGCCACTCACTCACACCAGTGCTGACTGTCTCCCCGCCCCCGCCCCTCATCCTGCACATAGGCAAAAGGCCACGCGAGCTCCTGCCCCAACGTATTATCTCCTCGACCGCAGTCCAGGCTCATCTTTAAATGCACCGGCCTCTGGCTTCGGACACGGTTGCTGAAAGCGGCTGAGTCTGGGCAGACGGACAGGCCTGGTCAGAGCCTGGGGCCCTGTCAGAATTCTGCGGTGCTCCCTGGCCAGCAGGGCGTCATTTTCAGACCCAACTCACTGTCTTTCTCCTCCACCATGACGGTGTGGCAGAGGGCCAACAGCCTCAGGAACTCCCTCATCACCGGATCGTCGTTCTGCAGGACGGCCTCCAGGAGTGAGGGGTCGTGAAACTCAGCCGTCCTGTCCACGTAGGGGTTCCAGCTCATACTGGCTTTCTGCAAGAGGGGCAGGCCAAGACGTTCATAGGAGGAAGGAGCAAAATCAAACAGCCAGGCAAACCCGGCTCAGCACTGCAGGGAGCACCTTTCTCCAGAAGGAAAAATGGAAGAGCCTGTCTACACTAGGAGCTGGGGCTGGGATACCCAGCCCGAGGAGAAAACACCTGCGCTAGACCAGATTGCACTAAGGTCCTAAAACTGGAGCGTAGCTTCGGCAGCTCCAGCAGCGGGACGGGTTAGCCACGCTGAGCACGAGCCTGAAGTCTCAGACGGGTACGTACTTGGGGCAAACGAGTCCGTACTCTGGTTTCAGCACCTTGGCTCAATCAGAGCTAATGCAGGTACGTCTCTTTGAGCAGGAAATCACCACCACCCCCCGCCCGGCTCCAAGTGCAGATGGACCCTAAACTGGTTCCATCTCCCTTAGCAACCTGTCTCCTACCATCCATTTCCCCTCTAATGGGCGAAACAGGCCAGTATCTCACCCTTTATATTAAGGACCTGTTTATAACGCATTAATACATGATTAAGAGATGGTTTTAATAACCGACTAATCAAGCGTTCTAGAGCCCAACTGATCAATAACTTATAACTGTGGTTTATAACCATTTTATAATCCACACTACTCATGCTTGTTACATGTAACATGCCTATGACACCTATTCATTGTTTATTAACCCTTTATAACCATTAATAAATGGAACCTTACTGTGAAGTGTGATGCTGGTTAGCACAACATTGTGATTAGAAGATATTTACAGCAATGGGCCCCATTCTCCATTGCTTTGCACCTGGTGTCATCGTTCACCCCTGCGCAGAATGGGTGTAAAACGCTGCCATTCTGAGCTGGTACAATTTGAGGGGCATTTTCACAGGTGTAAATGACTGTACCAGGTGCAGGGGGATGGGGAATCAGGCCCCAAACCAGCTATGCGTTTCCAAGCCCTCTCTGCACCCCAGGACTACTGACCAGTCCAAAACCACCATCAGCCCACGTGATGAACCAGGTGTGTGGAGACAGTTATTTCCTGTGCTGGCCAATGTGGGGCTAGGACAGGGGCGGACAAACTTTCTGGCCTGAGGGCCACATCGGGTTTCTGAAATTTTGTGGAATACCAGTTAGGGGAGGCTGTGCCTCCCCAAACAGCCAGATGTGGCCCGTCCCCCGCCCTCTATCCAACCCCCCCCGCTTCTCACCCCCTGACAGCCCCCTGGGACTCCTGCCCCATCCAACCCCCCCTGTTCCTTGTCCCCTGATGCCCCCCCGGGACCCCTGCCCCATCCCCCCTCCCTGTCCCCTGACTGCCCCCTGCCACCCCCTCCTCTCATTCCTGACTGCCCCCCAGGGACCCCTGCCCCATCCAATCACCCCTTCTCCCTGACCACCCCCAGAAACCCTGCCCCTGACTGCCCCCTACTGCCCCATCCAACCCCCCTCTCCTTCTTGACTGCCCCTCCAGGACACCTGCCCCCATTCAACCTCCCTGTTCCCCATCATCTGACCGCCACGACCCCTATCCACACCCCTGACCACCACCCCTCTATCCAACCCCCCTGCTTCCTGCCCCCTTATCCCGCTGCCTGGAGCACTAGTGGCTGGCAGCATGGCACCGGTACAGGCAGCCATGCCGCCCAGCCGGAGCCAGCCATGCCACCGTGCAGCACAGAGCACCGGGTCAGGCCGCGGCTCTGCAGCTGCACTTCCCGGCAAGAGCTTGCAGCCCCGCAGCCCAGAGCATTGCGCCGGCAGCGCAGTGAGCTGAGGCTGCGGGAGGGGGGATGAGCCTCCCGGGCCAGGAGCTCAGGGGCCGGGCAGGAGGGTCCTGCGGGCCGGACGTCGCCCGAAGGCCGTAGTTTGCCCACCTCTGGGCTAGGAGCATCCTCAGAGATAACCCCTGAGATTGACAGGCCCAGTTTCCTCCCATTCCCTGGAAGTGGACAATGGCTCGCTGTTACTGTGTGAAACACTGGGCAAAGGAACAGCTAGCACAATAAGGAGTGTACGGCTCTGCTGTGCAGAGGATTCTCGGCTCTGCACATATAACTACTAAAACTACGCATCGGATAGTTACGCACCGGAGCTTTGTTTTCACCATTTGCAGATCCTGTTGGGAAAAAAAAAACAGTTAATAAATAGTCTGCACTGAACGCTTCTTAGCGGGTGCTCAGGCCGAGATGGTCAAACGTGACCTGTGATTTTGGGGACCCAGCTGACGACACCTTGACCTGACTGTCAAAAAACGAACTGCGTCCACCCTCTGGAAATCAGGCCCTTTTAGGCATCTCAAGTTGTGCGCCCAAAAATCACTAGGCATTTTTGCAAATCTTTCCTTAATTCATTAGAGAACAATCTTCTCCAGCACTGGCCACCTGCCCTCCCAGTTCTCCCACCTTCATCACTGCTTTGTGGGAGTCTTGATCTCTTCTGGCTTCTCACTGCCAAGCTCCTCCTTAATCTCCTTCCCGAATACCCGGCTGAAGGATCCAAAGAACAGCCAATCCCTAAGCTCCACCCACTAGCTGTAGAGTTTCAAGGTGACTTGAAAAAGGAAAAATCTGTGGACTTTGTCCTGTTATTCGCTTGGATTTTTTTAATTGGGTCAAAAATAAGGGGCGTTTTTGGTTGGTTGGTTGAAGTTTTTTGTTGGGTTTGGGTTTTTTGCATATTTTTAGCATGAGAAATTCAGTTCTCACCTGACCTACTTTCCCTGGGAAACTTGGGGCTTTCCCCCTGTCTGTTTTTGTCAACAAACCTTTAACACAAATGCACTATATGCAGTCAGGAGAAAAGCTCTCTATGCTAAAGATTCAATACTCCCTGCCCTGCAAGTCTCATCAATTAAGAGTGGAGCCAGAGAAAGCTCCCAAAACCATGAGAGACTTCCAACTAGTCATCCAGCAATACAAGGGGAGACAAGACCTGACAATCCTGATATTTCTAAGGGTTAAAAAAAGCATAAAAATAACTTTAAAAAAGAAAATGGGGGGGCTTCTTCATCATAAAAGAACAACCACTTTTCTTTCCCTCCTTTGCAGGCCACATTTCAGAAGAGCTCTTGAAGTAAAGCAGGGGAAGGCACATGAATGCATTCTGGAGTGTCACAGGAGAGCTGCAGGTGGCTGGAAGGAATTTACAAAAAGCAATCATTTCTGTGCTAAACTCCCCTCAGCACTCCAGCTGGGAGGGACACAACATTGACCAAAAAGGCCTTTTCAAGCAAATTGCAGAAATTTCTGTTTCTGTTGAAATTTCCGGGGGAGGGGAGTTTGTCAAAAACCTGAAACCCAAAAACTGTTGAGTTTTCGAAAACCAGAACTGAAAAACACAGGGTTTGCAGGATCTCAATGACCCCCTCCCTCCCCAAATTCTGTGAAAAAATTCATTTCCTCTCAAAATGTTTTGTGGGAAATAAGATATGTTTCCAGCTCTATTCAGCTCCCAGTGGGCCTACCTCCTTTTTCAATGAGCACCTTTGCCTGCCACCTTCCCCGCAGCCTGCCCTAATCAGGTCACACGTCATGCCTCAGTTCATCGAGTGTCACTAGGCCAGCCGAAGGCTGCTGTGCCAGAACGGAGAGCAGCCAGTTGCTGATGGGTCTGACAGGAAGTTCAAATCTGAAACGCACCCCTGCTCCCCTCTCTCTGAGGGAGGTGCTGAGGTGGATCCTAGGCAGAGCTTCGGGGCTTGGGCCCTCTCTAGCGACTGTATGCTGACAGACATTCCCCAGCCCGTGTGGGGCTGGCCCAAGCCTTGACCTTCCTTTCCCCATGCAGGGCGGGCATTGCTGCTTGCCCGAGCCCTGCCTCCCCACCACGAGGGGCTGGCATCGCCGCTCCGTCCCCCTGCACGTTCCTCCACACCCCGCTTTTTTGACAAATGTGCCTTTGTCCCGTAGTTGGCAAGAGCAAACAGGAAAAATGCCCACTATTGCCAAAAAAGTCGGGACAGCCAAGACAGGGCTTTAAAAAGGGTCTGTCCCGGCCAACACGGAACGTATGGTCACCCTAAGCCACAGATGCACCACGCAGTTAGGAAGATCACGAGCAAACAATGGGACAATACTGACCAGCATGAAAAGCAGCAGCCCCAGCAAACCAGCTGCCCAACGACATCTGACATAACTGCATGCTGAATTTCTACAGCACCTGCTACTTGAGGACCTCAATGCACCTTGCTAAAATTAATGAACTGGATTAAATTACTTGCTATGGGTTGCCCAGCGGGTCTGTAGCAGAACAAGAAATAGAACCCAGGTGTCCTGCAGTGCACCCCACAACTATTCAAGGTCAGCCTCCCCCAAGAACCTATAGAAACCTGCTTCCACTCAGAGGTACCATAGGTGATCCCGTTGATGCAACATTTCTTGAAGGTCATAATGTTCTGCGTCAAGGTGCCCGTCTTGTCCGAAAAGATGTACTCAATCTGGCCAAGCTGGTCATTGAGGCTGGTGCTCCTGGCTTTTGCTGGAGTGTCCTTCGCAGGGTAGTACATCTCCAGGTCCCAGTCAATAAAACAGCTGTTCACCATGTAGATGAATTCAAACCTAGGAGACCCAGGGGAAAGAGACACAACAGGCATGATAGTTATTTTAGCCACAGAGCTAGGGGCATTTGGGAATCTGACACCCCCCGCCCTTTCTCTTTGTCTTACAGCTCGGAGCCTGCTAAAATCCAAAACAGTGCAGATCACTCAGGGTCAGAATTTCATGGCTCGGCATTCTGGGTTGGGAGCAGGTTGGGGGCTAAGCTCTTTTGAAAATCTGCCCCTAATGGAAGGTGCTGAGAACATCTGTCACTGAGCACCTTTGAAAATCTGGCCCTTGATGACAAACCTCAAATGTCTGAAGGTTCAGGTAAGGGCCAAAAAGTTTGGAAGCTGCTTCTGACGTATCAGACCTCTGGTGTCTTCCTAGCTGGGCTGAGAATCTCAAGTCACTGGGTGAGCAAGAGATTTCAAATCATTCCTGTCTCTGGTCAGGATGGAAACAGAGATGTCCCAAAGATCTTCATCGCTCCTACTTCCCCGGGGAGTGAATGTGCAAAGTAATGGGCAGAGGAGAATGTTAAACTCCTCCAGACTCAGCGAAAGCTCAGGTCAGGTTTAGAGGGGGAGGGAGAGTCTACTCTCTCCTATCCCTAGCCCTAACCAGCTATCCCATTCGATCCTCCTCACCCTTCAATCTAACATCCAGTTACCGTACTAATGATTACCGAGGGAGGCCCAGGCAAAGGAGTGGGAGCCAGGAGTGCTAATCCTGACTTGGTGCCTCAGGAAAGTCACTTCTCTCCTGTGTGCCTCAGTTTCCCCACTCTGTAAAGTGAGGTTAAGAACACTGACCTCACTGTGACAGGGGAGGATTCAGTATCTAATTTCTGTAAAGTGCTTTGCACATCCACAGTGCAGCACGTTATCTGTATTTAGGCTCACAGTTGTGTCCTCATCAGAATCACCACGCTGACATTTAGTGACCAAATATTATCTTCGTCATCAAGCTATCGCCACCAGCCTAGCCATAACTCCAGACCATACAGCCTCCTGGGCGCTTCTCTAGTGACTTTCATCTGAGGATCCCAAAGCACTTTACTAACATTAATGAATTTGAGCATCACAGCCCGTCCTCTGACCTAGGTCAATATTACCCCCCCTTCCACGGATAAGCAAACAGAAGTGACTTGCTCGAGGTCAAGGCAGAGTAAAAAACAGACCCCTGACATGCTGACTCCCAGTCCCAGAGGCACCGATGTTCCCCGCTGCACCGAATGGCAGGCTGACCCAGGAGGACAAAAGGGCGAAGTAAAAGACAGCGACTATTTATAAGCAGCACAGAATCCACTCTGAGGATCTTACGTTATGTACATGGACATCGGTATGATGATGCTCAGAAGGATCATGAAGCCCCAGAAGGTGAAAAAGGCCTGCGTGGCAGGGCTTGTGCCGACATACAGAGCGGAGAGGTAGCTGTGCTGCGTGTGGAACTTCACGGCCCAGAATCCGGCGGCAAAGGCGAGACATAATGACGTAATGACCAGCATCACGAAGATCTGGGGGCAGGGGAAGAAATCCACCTCTCAAGGCACTGTGCAGGATTCCACCAGGCTTTTCTCCAAGAGGGTTCATGGGCCAAGCAGCGCCACCCAGGCTTCCAGAGAGGCAGGAGTGAGGGCCTGTCTGCATTAGCCATTTTAGTAGCAGTGTAGCTAAACTGATGCTCTCCCCGGGTAGACAATGGGCTACACTGGTGTGAAGCAGGGTAGTTACACGGGTGCAGACAGGCCCTTCTTTGGTGTGAATTTAAACCGCTAGATCCTCGGCTGGTGTGTCTTGCTCACATGCCCTGGTCATACATGGCCAGATTCGATGTCAGGAAGGAATTTCCCCCTAGGTGGCGAGCCTGGGGTTTTTTCACCTTCTTCTGCAGCCAGGAGTGTGGATCCCCTTTTGGGATCATCTGGGCATCTGTCACCTAATCAATTCCCTGCCATTGCAGGGCCTTGGGCATGGGTGGCACCTTGGTCTCTCCTGTTCTCGCTCCTGAGGACTGAAATGCTTTAGTCTAACTAAAGTCTTTGGGCTCAGTGCAGGGGTTTCTGGGTGAAAATTAACTATGCAGGGAGCTCAGACTAGAAGTTGGATGAAACCATGAATCCTGGTATAACCTTTGTGTGGACACTGTTATTCTGGGCCTTTTTTCAGGTTACTGTATGTCACTTGGGAAGGGGTTTAAAACTAAACCGAAAAGAGCCACTCTTATACCGGAATAAGAGTGTCCACGCATCGGAGGTTTATACCAGTATAACTAGATTTGGATAACTGGTAAAATGTTCCCATGTGAACAAGACCTTCGACACAGAGCCTGAGTTCTCCAGCTTTGCCCTGCTGGGGGAGCATATTATACTTAGATGGGAAGCTCTTTGGGGAAGTGACTGTCATTTTGTCCTCTGTCTGTACAGCGCCTAGCACACTGGGGCTCTGGTTCATGAGTGGGCTCCTCGGTGCCACCGGAATAAAATTAATAATAACGTAATAATAATTACACATAACAGAGTCAATAATAATAATATAGATACATCTCATGGGCCCCTCCCTTCCCAATTGCTATGGCTTAGACCCACCCCTGCCCATCCATAGTCACATAACATCCCCGCAGCAGGTGCAGCCAGTGGCAAAGCACCGTTAGGAACGTACTTAATGCACCTTTCGTTTCTCTCAATGCACCTGGAAAGCAGGAGGAGGAGCCGGTGCCACATGACCATCCACAGACCTCCCCCCCAAAGGGCCACAGAGCATCATGTGGGAGCCACCGACAGAGGATGGAAGGACGGAGCCAACAAGGCATCGTAGCTAGAACGGGTAACTGAGAGTGCTGCCTTTAAATAGAGACTTCAGGGCAGACAGGATGGTCTTGTGGCTAGGGAGATGACTCTGGGGAACTGGGTTTTGTCCCGTCCCCCCCGAAACCTTGGGGACAAGTCAATTCCTCACTCTCTGTGTGGCAAAACCTAATTCGTTCCCGTTTCTGATGTACAATGGTGCTGAACACCCGAGATGGTACTATAAATAACCGTGGACCATGTTATCTCAGAGATAAACACAATACAAGGCCCCAGGGGTAGCTGGTATCTCACCAGATATCCACGAGGAATAGTTGCTGTTTCTAGGGTTGAGGTAAATAGGCCTGATGGGTCATTTGGTTGGAAAATTACAAACACCTGAAAGCAGGAGCTTAGCAAGCCACTGCTACAGCTCATTTGTAGCTATCAACACAGCATCATCAGCACCATGGTCCTACAGCCACGTTCACCCATCTGCCTGCTGATTCCTCTGCAAACATATGTGGCCACAGTTCTTCAAGACAGCAGGACAAGAATTAGTGTTTAAATTAGAATCTACAGCCAGAGGACCTTTTAGTGGCTCTACACTAAGGGCCAATGGAACATGACACTACGTTCTCCAAGCCAGATCCTCAGCTGGGGTACACGGGCACAGCTCTACAGGGAAGCTACGGTCAATTTCCACCAGCTGAGAATCTGGCCCCTTTGACGTCAATGGAGCGAGGTCGATTTATACTTGCTTAAGACCTGGTCTTCTTATTTAATTTAAACTGCAGTGCTGGGGAAAGGGGCTGGTCTCTCTGTCAGAGTGGGTGGGCAGAGCCCACCAGGACAAGGTGGGAGGGGAGGGGCCATGGGGAAAGTGCCACTTTGACCGCTGCTGAGAACGAAAAGCAACGCAAGTGTCCCAGCTGCACTCAGAGGCGGCGAGTTATATGGGCCCGGGGTGCCCATGCTCCAGGAATTTTCAGGGTCCGGGGGCCTGGCTCCACAATGTTCGGGGCCGGGTCTCTCCCCCGGCCCCACCTGCCGCCCCTGCACCTCCCCTGGCTAAGGGGGCTTCCTGCCCAGCCTCGCTTTGCGCCACTCCCAGAAGTGGCCGGAACAGCCCTATGGCCCCAGGGAGGGGGTGTCTCTGCGCGCTGCCCCCACCCCGAATGCCGACACCGCAGCTCCCATTGGACAGTAACTGCAGCCAATGGGAGTTGCGGAGGCGGGGCCTGCACACACCCCCACCGATAAAATGCTCTCAACACCAGTCCCACAACTGCCTTCCACTCCATGCTGAACCAGAGACAGAGCTACACCCCTGTGGAGTGAGAGGTCAGGCAGTGAGAGCTCAGCTGGCCAGCCCATTTCTGGTGGAAGGGATGCACTTACTACGATCACCAGTCTGTCCATCAAGCGGTCCAGCTTGGTTTTCTTCATCTTGATCTTCCCACAGTTTTTCATAATTTTGGAATCCAATCCTGGATAAGACACATTTTAAAAAGGAAAACAGAAAAACACCTGACCCTGGCAATTGTTTAGCTGCTGGAGAATCATGCTGGCTGCATCACACCCACTTTGCTCTCCAGACTGGGGAGAAATGTCTCTCATGCCCCATGATGTTGGTGTCATCACACTGTGATAGGAACTCATTCCAAGGAAGCCTGTTCCACCATCCCACAGCGTGGTCTAGTGGTTAGACCAGGGGCCTCCTAGGTTCCATTCCCAGCTCTGCCTCCGACCTACTTTGTGATCTTGAGCAATTCAATTCACCTTTGTGCCTTGGTTTCCCCATCTATAAACAGGGTATAATTATGTGTAGCCCTTTGAGAGCTCCAGGGGCAGGGAACTCTAGGAGTGTCACTTGCACAGGGATGGCCAATTTTGCAATTCAAGGGCTGCAGAGGCAACTTGCCAAGAGCATACGTGTAATTTATTCCTTCATTCCTGTCAGAATGGTGCAAAGGGGCCTTAATGTAAATGAGAATCTGGCCCAAGGAATCGACAGCATTTCTAGTATATCCATGCCAATGGTATTGCTTAGATAAACAGAAATCGCTTGCTGGCTGATGTTGCCAGCAGTAGACACCTGCCACTGATCAGAACTGTTCTCACCCCGAAATTAGCAAAGAGCTACAGAGTTGGAAACCTCAGGCCACATGTGTTAAGGAAAAGTTAGCACATGTGACTCCATTTTGGTTTGGGGCCCACCATTGTTTAAATGCCAGCACATTATACACCAGGAGGAGTGATCCTTAGATACTGAATCCCTGTGAAAATCCTCCTCCTTGTCTCCAGCCTGCCTTGACTCCCAATATCTGGTTTTTGTCAGTCTCTAACTCCCTGTCTCTTGGCCTTGATGTGAGGCCTCCCATTCTGATAATAAAAGTTACTGATGCATGGCTTTAGGACCATGCTGTGTAATTAACATACTGGTATAGCACGAGGAATGCACCAAGCAGGGATAGGTGGTAGATAAGACAAGGGTTTGTTTATTGGCTAAGGTTTCCGATGCACGAGGCCAACATGCTTTGCTAAAAAGTATATAACCTTTGTATAATCTGTATTCAGGGTCCCCCCCTGGCTAGCAGGGGGGCACCATGCTCGAGCGTAATAAACTTAGTGTCTTTTGGGAACTCTGCAGTTGTGGACTTTGTTTCTGTGCCTCGGCCTAGATTCCAACTGTGCGTGACCTATCAGGTATAATTCGTAGCACTGGTGTGTGTGTCCTATCAGGTATAATTCGGAGCAGTTGTATGCATGTCCTACCAGGTGTAATTCGTAACACATGGAGCCCTCAAATCCCACCTTGGGAATTTTTGACATCCGGGGACAGTGGCAGGAGCATTAACAAGACCAGGTGTCGCCTCGTCCTCTGCCCTTATGGTAGGGGTTTAATGAGCTCTCCAAAAGGCTGAAGAATCTTCACAGAGTCAGGCCAGAGGGACCGTTCTGTCCTCTAGTCTGATCGCCTTCATAACACAGGCTATAGAATGCCCATCTGTAATTTCTGCACCAAGCCCATATCTTGTGGTTGAGCTCCAGCATATTTTTGGAAAGACGCCTAATCTTGCTTTAAAGACTCTGTCATGGAGACGCCATTGCATCCCATGGTCAGCAGTCCCAATGGTAAATTACACTCAAAATGTGCCTTATTTCTAGCCTGAATTGATTTCACACCAGCTACCAGCCACTGGATCTGGTCATGCCTTTGTCTGCTACACAAAAGCAGCCCTCTACTGTCAGACATCTTCTCTTGTAGGTACCTATAGACCAGGATCAAGTCACCTCTTAACCTTCTCCATGACAAACAGATTGAGTTTCCTAAGTCCTTCACTGTAAGGGAAAATCTGAAGGGAGCCTGAGAATGTGAATCTAAGCAGTGAATCTGCAGGTGTTTGTTTGCATGACCAACAATGCTGCTCAAATGAGTCAGAACAGCACCTGCAGTTACTCTTTTTACAAGCATAAGCTAGGCATCAGGAAGGAATACCCACATTGTGCAATGGTCTGGCAACTCCTAGGCATGTGTGGACGTCATACATGGGGTGATCTGTGAACTGGGCTGTGATCGGTGCTGACACCGTATGAAAAGGAGTGACGTTTTACTGATGGGTTAAACACAGAGGCTGTGCTGTACCTGGGGCTGATCGTTATTTCAAGTCCAGCATCCCCTCTCCTCCCTCCAGCAGTGGTCTATTCTTGAGGCTTCACAGGGAGGCAACCCATCCCCCAACACCATAGTGCACCTGGCCAGTTACACCTAATGCACGTGGAAGAGAACCAGGCCTCCTGCCGCGCCCATCCAGTGAGCAGCTTGCCCTGCCCTTTGGGTGGCGGCCTGCTTCCCACTGGGCCAGTCTCCGTACTCAGGTACACGGAGCAGCTTCAGCCGGGATGGGTTAAGGCAGGTGAAGGCTGGCTGAGGGGCATGACACCGTCACCCTGCTCGCCGGCAGCAGCCCCACGTGTCCGTTTGGCCCACCAGGCCAGAGCCTCCTCCAGCATAAATCAGCAGAGCTCCCATTAACTTCGAGGGAGCTGTGCTGAATTGATTTCAATGGTGCTACAGCTGATTTACCCCAGCTGGGGATCTGGCCCCTTGTGTCCCTGCGTCTTTTCGTCCCTGCCTCCTCCTGGCAGCCGTTGGCACTCACCCGCATAGATAACGAGGCCGTAGCAGGTCTCGGTGTTGCGTATCCTGCAGCCTCGCAGCAAGATCTTCTCACTGTCCAGTGAGTACTTCTCCCCCCTCCACTCCAGTGTGCCGACGAAGCTGTGCATGCGGCTGTTGGGCTCCTCGCAGGTCACTTTCCCTGGGATGCCAACAGCAAGGAGGGTCTGAATCACCCCTTGGCTTTCTGGGGAGAGACTGCAGAGAGGGGGTCCCTCCTCCCATCCTTCACCCCCTTCCGCCCCTCCTGCCTCATCGGGGAAGCTGACACAGCTTCTGTGGAAGAAACGCAGACCAGGGAGAGACGGGGCTTGCCCAGGGTTCGTCAGGGAATCGCAGGAGGCCACTGTGACCTGAGAGAGATATGCCAAGGGATGGTGGGTTGGGGGATGGACATGGGATGAGCTAGCCCAGTGACCTCCCTGGGGAGCAATGAAGGAGGGCTTTATGGTTGAACGTTAACCCCTTCATCCTCAGAGCCCCAGCTTTGGGGTAGTTCAGCATCACCCTGCGCATTGCATGGCTGGGCAAAGTGAGGCCCAGCACGATCGAATGAGCAGCCCTGTGTCCA